>NC_060240.1:40516741-41926932 GCF_021155785.1 Neodiprion fabricii
TGATAAGAATATTGATCGTACTAGCTCAACTACAGCTTCGTAATGCCGGTGACGCTCATTGGATATTGTAAATGATGACGAGATGTTTGGCAAGATTTCAAGAGTATATTACATGATACCCCCCTAAGGTTCAGAAAAAAGTGGTATCTAGACCTGATCCAAGTCAGGTAGGCCTTTTGTTCTATTTACAAGCGTAACGCGTATCAACTGTCACAGACAGAACCCAAGCGATGCCACTGGTCTGATATCAGATTCGCACTTTCACGGCAGCGTAGACTTTGACGGTTATCTTTTTAATATTCGCAGAGTTGGTCTACTTGTATAGACACTGCACTACCACAACCTCAGCATAGATAGAATGCTGTTTTTTACTTATTTGCAGTTTGCAAGCCCGCTTTAATTAATTGAAAAAGAAACTAGCTTGATTCTTCTAAATTAGATAGCAAACTAATGGATCAGAAGTCAAGCGTGACACCGTGTTAAATTCAATTACAACAGGTTGTTACTATTCAATGAGAGTGATGAAATAAAATCGCGTGCCAATGACACAGAAAGATATTGATTTATTGGTTTGACGGAGCAATCCACGTTAGTTGGAAGTATGAAACCTTCCAAGCCTGCGTAGCATCATTGATAGCATCTGGATCTGTATCAACAATGAACGACCTTTCTCTCTGTTCATTGTGACAGGCCAAACAGCCCCCAACCTATTAGGATAATTGAAACGGTCCTGCACAATTGACCTCCTCAAGCTATTAGGCTCATGCTTGATTATCAATTAGCTGTGCAAATAGCATAGGTCAATTGGACTAACTTGTCTTGAGCCAGTAGTCAATATGGTACTTCGCTGTAAAAGATGGCTCTGGACCGGGTAAGTTCCATATCGCCTGAACGTTACCATCCCAGGTGAACGAAAACCAATTCATCGCATTTCTGACCTAGAATATAAAGAGCGAAGCATTTCTCGTAGTAATCCACGAATGGATAACCGCAGGATCATTATCATAGTAGACTGGTTAATTGATGACTGACTCGACAAAGAGGTAAGTTACCGTGCCGAGTAAAGCCATGATTAGCAATTCGGTATGCGGTGATATTCCAACAAGCTGTCTGAGTGTACGTCTAGGCATGTATATCCCGTTCCACCGCGATTGTGGAAGATCCTAAGCGACCTCCGCGCGCCCAGGTTGCCTGCGGCATCGGTTCTACTGATCATCATCAAACGGACTCGAGAAAATTTATAGCCTGGACTAGCCTCAACGAGGTTCAAGGATTCTCGATCACATGGCGTTTACGCACGTCAATAATTTTGAAGCCCAAACTGACTGCAGACCCTTCGTTGCTACGAGTTACCTACACGTCGATTTTTCCATCAAACAAGAGAAGGACACGATGCGCTGATGCTCGATTTCATTCGCAGTCTTTACCGGTTATCCAAAGTACAATTCTTATTTCACGCGGACCTCTACTGATGCATTTTACTGACAACGCTTAATAGCCCATGGATTAAGTACCTATAAGATGAATAATTTCGGACTCGTTTATTACAATCAGTTTCCTTTTTCTGAGAGACAACCCGTTTCTCAGTGGCAATTAAAGTCGTGATAGTTGGTTACTTCATATTCAGCATGTTGACATAGTGTTTCGAGAAATTTAAGCCACCGGGTAAATTACAAAAGCGTCAACACTGTCCAATAGATAATATCAGAGCTGCTTTCCCACATGTTCGATTAGGCGGTATACCGAGTGTAATTCAGAGTCACGGAACCTGTTCTCGTATTCCGAGAGGTATCGATATGTCTCGTGTCCACGTTCTGTGACGGCAGCAGTGTGTAACTGCGCATAAATATCACGATTAGGTTTATGACACGGTAGGATAATGGTGCATAGCCTTGCGAGTAGACACTGTTACGTAATTATTCACATCAGGTGTATTACGAAGAGAACAAAAGGACCGAACGAGCTTGTATAGTAGAAAGTTTAGTGCGCGTGTAATGAATTTCCTTATCACGTAAGATTATTAGACACGCTACGGAAACTAATAACTACATCATTTATAATAAACGCCTGAATCACGTAATAAATCTTTAATCTTAAATCTCTCTTTACCAAACAGTATTCCCAACGAATTTCACCCTTTTCCTCGAATCTACATCACGTCCATTTGGCAAATGAGGAAAACCAGTCGCTGGATGAGATAAGACGCTGGTATTGACCCGATCGACATTTCTAATACATCTTTGCCGACCCAGAAATCTCAATATCCGCCGTGAAGACAGCTGGTTTACTTAATACAGCGTCCACGTCTGCCTGCAGGTGAACCACACTTTGTCGACGAATCGATCGATAGACCGCCCTTTTAGCGCAAAGGTGCGCCTGACCCTGCAAACTTCGTTATTGGATAGGTAACTGATATCATAGTCGCTGTTTATTAGAGAACGATCGGAGCGACGCTCAGGCACTTTGTTTTAACGTAAATTGACGAGAAAGGCCAAGCGTCGCGTGTTACATCAGAGCCTACACCCGGTTAATCATGCACATAGCGGATACCTGCCAATACATCTTCAAGCTAAGCATCGCCCGCTTAATACAAAAAATTCACCGATAAACTACGTCGTGTAATAAATGCTCGATTTTACGAGTATAATAACCGTACCAGATGCGTAAAATAACCATTATTATTTACTTTGCATCGGCGATGCGGATACGACAATCGAAACCTACTGACCTTGCACTTGGATAAGTTTAGTAACGAGTTCAGTTGCGATAACGGATAATAAGCAAACGGAGCACATGTCATACACCGCGAAAGACTTGAGTACATGTATGTGATGACGGTGCACGTACGAGCTTTGGTGTTTATACAGAAGCTTATAAACATATTTTCATTGCGTAAAGCAAGGCTGATTGTGTCGCGGGTTCGGTGTGTGGGAGGTCAGATATATTATCTCATCGCCTCCCGTGCCGTAATCGCGTAAGTTGAAGTAAATTACGAGCTTGGAATAAAAAATACGCGCACTCTCTAACATTCCTTTCTTTTCAAGCCCTCGTAAGATGGCATGAAAAACTTGTGCTAACAGAATCCAATTAATCGTTCACCAATAAACCCCAAACCGCGCCTAACAATTCCGCAGTTGGCTGTTCTCGTCTTTTATCCGAGAGATTACCGTCTCGGAGAAATTAGGATAACAGTTTTTGTTACCGAAATAGGAGTATCGCATCACCTTAATGTTACTTTTTCGTTTTTAGCACTAATTTTTATGAACAATGATTAACGGGACCACGATACGAAAAAATAAACTAATATATACGGACACATGTGTAAGTCCGTAAAGTGTACACATAAAAATAAATAAAAAATATTACAATAATCGGTAGCGACCTCTAAATATTTTCCAACTTCATCCGGTATTTACGAAAATAATTTTAAAAGTATTTGTCACAAATTTTCTCGAGAGACACCTTGAAAAAATTAAAAAAACGAACCAACCTACCGTACGCGTACGTACCTATCCATACTTGGTATTCCAGTGCAAATGATGACAGTCCCTTGACCTTCGCCTAACTCGTCTCTAAGTATGTACATATCTGCGTACTCGGCCTCTCCATGATATTCTCCGGAATCTTACAGCTGGCGACCTTCCTCGAATAGTGTTGTGAACATACGCAGTTCCTTGCTAATCGCAAAGGTGACGTAATGCACCTGTGAACTGGTACCCGCCCATATGCGCAACGCTGAAACGGAGTCTGCGTTAGTCCGGTGTGTGGGTCCATCTTTCGTGGCAATGAACGTAACGCACACACTCCGAGATGCCGATGGATGGAGTGGCACACGGTGATGTAGGTTGCCCGGGTGCCCACGTAGCGTATAGGTTTCCACACGGTCGGTGTAACGCTACCGAGACCAAGGTGGTGTTGGTCACAGTCACGCATTTGGCGCGGAGTCGTGGTCTTGGCACAGTTTCTTGCCATCCTCTCTTCGGATCGGACTACAGCGAACGATCTGCGCGCAATTTTAAATCGGGATCCGTTCTGTGGTTTTTTTTTTTTTTCTCTTGTTTTGTTAGTCAACGCTTTGCGTACATGGGAAGTAATCGCGCGACAGCAGTGACCATTAATTAAGCAGTACATGAAACAACTTTTGTACAAAAGAAACGAATTAGAGACACACGTGAGTATACCCTTCGTGCTGATTCTGTTATCGGGAAGTTTTTTACCCAACGGACGCACTGTGATTGGCGATATGTTGAAAAGGCGGTTGTTTTCTCTGTCTCTTTTTTTACGTCTTCTCTTTGAGGCCGCCATCGTTCGATCAGAGGACTTCTATGTAGACAGGCGTTCGATTTCTTATCGGAGATTCGATCGGTGCAAAATGGCATCAAAGATGCTTCGACGCGGTTCGACGCGGCTTGACGTAACTTCCTTTCCGTACCTGGGAGTTGCTATCAGGCCAGAGCCAACTCCCAGGATTTTTTATCAAAAAAGGTATCGCGGTCCACCGGACGGCTGTCCACGCCTCTCAAGCACGGTTTTCAATACTTAATTGTCTTGGCGCATTATGCGCGGAAATTCTCTCGTCGACGCGCCAATAGCATGATAAAAACAAAAAAAAAAAAAAACGGTGAATTAAGTAACCAAGACGGTCCACCGCGCTGCTTTTGACTCATATAACGCTGCGAAAGTTTCGTGAGAACGGCCCAATCCTTATTATCATCCACAAAACAAGCGGACCGTGAGATACCTCCTGGATCCAGTAAAATTTTACATCGGTTTCACAGTAAGAAGACCGCCTGCATCTACGCGTCTCGAACACCAGCAGCAGCTTGCACTTGACGGTCAAAAATTTCGAGTACCTAGTGTGCTTTCGCCATGCACTCGATCTCTGCATCGGTCAAGTGGTTTCAGATTATTTTTAACCGCATATGATTGCCATGTGGTTACTCACCTTCTATAAATAAAAGCTTCTTATTTTATGCGGCAATATTCGGATAATTTACGATTATCCCTAAATTTCACGCGCCCTTATATTTCGAGTCTTGAAGAGTCTGAGACGCCATTTGTCTGCCCAAGTTTTGTCAGCTCTTGGTCACTTGACCTTTTTCGCTATGTGTATGTACGAGGCAAACAAGGCCCGTGAGTCTTTCCTTATGAGGAGCGTCATCAGGCCTCGATATCGACTTCTTGTTCACGGTCATGTACACCGGTGACACCAGTTCTCTCCACCACGAATCGTCCCTGAGAGCCAGTTTCCTTTCTTTTCCGAAGTTGAAGCCTGTTCAACGTTGCTGAGAAATTCCCAGATTACGCGGGTGTTGGCAAAAGATATTTCCTAATTCGAACTATGACACGCAATCCGTCATATATGCTCGAGCTGCTCATCGTCACCAATTTACATTATACCGCAACTTTGACCATCGAAGCGAAACGTTATAAAGAAGAAAATATTTCTGTGTTCCATAGTTTAAAAAAATATATAATTGCAGTAACAAGTTATACTCCAACAATCTTTTCACTTACGGCACCTAAAAGATCGTAATACAATTTCGAAACAAAGAATGTTCCGATTTACCGGATCGAACTTTAACCTCGTTGATCAATCAATTCGTCATCAAAACTGGAATTCACAGCGTGTTTCCTCAGGACGAATCCGGATGTACGTTCGGTGACTGTCTGTAAGTCGGAAATGTGTCGAAACAAGGAAATTACGAAACGGACGTTCAACACACGCAACTCGAGTTAATCGAATTGGATTTTATTGAAATAAAATAATACACCGTAAGCGTAGAAAACTGTTGAAAATCGCGTGAGTTTTCAGTAGAAATACTGAGCTGTCAACAAGTTCAGACTTTCTCTTCTGGGGTGCTTCAATTAAAGTGTTCCAAAGAAATTCAGCTCGACAAGCTTCAGCTGCACTTAACAAGTCATCGTTTCGTAATCTTTCAAATTTCACCACTTTTCAACAACGGTAAATCGTTGTTTTCAAATTTCTCAAGCTTCACGTTTCGTTTGTTTTAACAAATCTCTCATAATTTCCCACCAATTATTTGTATACACTTCGGTGCAGAATATGCAAAGATGACGAAACTCAACTGCGTTACGTATACATATAATAACACACTTGCAGGGTGTACGTATGCCGTGAACCGGGTTTGTTTTAAAAAGAAGCGGGAATTCCTGCTCCGTTGTATAATTGAAACACGATGACCACCACGGACCGGTGCTGCAACGCTTAATATTTCCGTTCCACTTGCCCCGCGGCTGCAACGCACGATGATCGAGGTGCAGAAGCAATAATTGTACAAAAGCTGAAAGGTTCAGCGCGGCATTTGATAGACGGCTTTGCGGCTGATTACACAAACATTGAAACGCGTCGGCCCTTTCGCATCTGGCCCGGAAACGCCAGCATTGTCTATACCAGGCGAAAAGAAAGGTCGCCAATGGGCCGATCAGGCGGCCTGCTGCGAGAGGTCGAAAATAGCGAAGGTCATTCTAGGCGACCTATTTTCACCGGGCATTCACGAATAGACGTGAATATTAATCCACCCATATTACTAAGTTCGCTGTTTGGTACGCAAGCCCGGAGAATGAATTCGACCGAACGATTAGCGCCGGCTTAATTAAAATCGTTAGCAGCGCTTCGTCGTGATGCATCGTGCTATTTCAAAGTCTGACACACAATTCCCGTGGAGTACAAAGTTGGCCTAGAAATATATATCCACTGGCCGAGCGAGCGTGAAACCGTGCCAAGGTTGATACGACACTCGCGGTCATTTTGGGGTTGATAAAGATTTGGAGAAGTATGAAAAGTGCAAGGGAATAAGGGGGAAGGGGAATAAAAAGAAGAACCGCGGTTTTCTGACGCACGATTCTAGGCAGAGTGAGAAAGCAAGGGAGCGAATCGACGAGTCGAGTCGACCGCGGTATTTTAAACGCATTCTTTATAACTTGTGTCAGCGCTAAAGTCTATCCCAATCCAGACATGACATCGCAATGTGTATTGTTTGCAGAAATATACGTATGACATGCCTGTTATGTCGTTACGTGTATATATGGAGACGTAATTGTACTGCGTCACGTGGTCGCGATATTATTTTAACCCAGTTTGTGTACAAATATACGCGACGCAATTCGCCAGAGTAACATACGAGCTTTAAACCTCCTCCAGGATGCAGCTCACAACGTGCTGCCGGTGCTGCTCCCTCAGGACTGGGACCATAATAAGCGGAATATGTGGAATAGTGAGTGAAATTAAATAATTTTATTTTCGTTTCGATCACGTCTAGGATTCTGATGAAAATGAAAAATCATAATATCTACGATTTTCTGCCACAGATTCTTGCTGTGATCGCCATAATAATCATGCTGACAACGGAAGTCGAGTGGAAAACTATCGTGATTGACTTTCTGCCGCAGTCGGTAGTCAAAATCATATTGGCGATAAATTTGTGCATGACGATCCTGATCTCAACGCTGCTGATCATCGGAGTGTGCAAGGTAAGATATTTGAGGGCTTGGCAGCGACCCTGGATGTGGATGGTCGTTGACAGCATCAAAAAATGACGTAACTAATAAGAATTTCAACGTGTATTAAAGCAAGAATCTTAAAATTCTCACGAAGGGAATATAATCTTATCCAAAAGTTTGCTGCAGACTCTATAACTGTATTTTTAACTTCGAGAAGCGAGTGACGTTCGCTCGGTTAAACTTGATCATTTAAAGAACCAACCGCAAAATGAATAGTACTTTTTAAATAGAGCTCGTGTGCTGCACGTTTGTTTATCCAACCGCAACTTTTTCTCAGCGTGGCTCTCAGTATAATAACCGAATATAATCGCAAGATGACTTAACCTGTTGTAGGATTTTTTTTTCTCGCACACGATACCCACAATTGTACAACGTGATTTGACGCTTCGTTAACCGCTCGATTTACCGTGATTAAATATGTCAGTCTAACCACCGCGGAAAACGATCGCCGAGCGTAACAACTCTTTACACAAGCACACATTATTCTTCCTAAATACCGTCAACTTGACCAATTATTGTCGTAATAAATTTACCCTTGGCGTTCATCGAAACTTGCTTATTTATCCGCATCAATTTTTCACATCGTCGATCGGTCCTGGTGAAATTTTTACTCCAGCAAAGCTCTCTGAGCAAAGTATACATTAGGAAGAATTTTCACCGATGGGATCTGCATTTTTTCGGAACACCTTGTGATTTATATCCATCTATTGATGCCATTCTAGTTTTTTGCGTATTAATTGAAAGAGGATGAACATTAAAATAGCTTATCTAAACGACGACTTTTTATTTTTTGGAGAAACGAGGAAATTGATGGAAAAATAACGATCTTTATGAAAGAATATTCTATAGAGGTAGCTTCGAAAATCGAATTCACTCGACGTGCAATCAAATAGCGCGACAAAGTATCGCTCCGCGAAACTATTCTGTTACCTGCAACATCGGTTGCCTGATACATTTTTCAAGCAGGCCAAATCCCAACGTTAACCTCACCAATTTTTACAATTACAGCGAAATACGTTTTTGATGCTGCCCTGGGTCGTGTTGGGTATTATGCTGGCCGTGTCGCTTTTGATCAGCGTAATATACACGTCGGTGATGCTCTTTATGAACGACGACGTACTCAACGGTTCTCTTTGGATAGTATTCGGTCTGATATCCGTTGGTGAGTAAACGTTCAACAATTGATAAGCCTTCGAAAGACTCAAAAGAAGTCCGTGGTTGCCGAGAACTCGACGATTGTCATTAAAAGCTGGTGAAATTCCTCTTGTCATAAGATTTTTACATCTAATATTAAAACACTGCGTCTCCGTTGCAGTTGTTTACGTCTACATGTGGCTGGTGGTATACAGTTTCTTCCAACAATTGCGTTTCGAGAAGGCCAATGTGAGAATCGGGCCGTATGGAAGGCCGTACAATTACCGCAAAGCATAGGACTGCATACACGGACAGCGAACGATCGAAGAAATCGTTGGGGAGCAAAGGAATCTCGTTCAAATTGTAAAATAGTCATTATTTGAACAATTGTTTTACTTCCAAAAAATTTCACCAAAGCATCACACATGACAAAATATAGGTACATACATCGTCCGATTCATTCACTCTCGTCCCAATGCAATTCTGCACTATTAAGTATAAATGTGTCCAACACTTATACTCAGTGTAACCAAAGTAAGGATATTTTGCTGGTGTATAATATAAATACTCAGGTAAAAGTGTGCGAGCTGCGAAGAATTTTTTTTTTTTTTATTTTCATCAAGTTTCGTTCCAAATTTTTTTAAGTTCATTTTCCCCATGTCATTGTTACACGTTAGACCTATACCGATATCGCACATTTTATACACTCACTTATCATCGATTCAGACCGCACAAGCATCGAATGAATGAACATGAATTTATTATACACATAATATTATTATACTGTTTTCTAACATTTTTATTATTTAATTGAATAAATTATTGTGTCATTTTTATTACCTCGTGTCTTTTATACCCACTGTTCTACACAGTCAAATCTGAAGTCTCAACGAACTGACGGATCAGCAGAGACAAACTTGCTGCGGCCAACGCCGTCGCGTGGTTGTCACAACCGTAGTCCATCCTTTCACTTTCCCGCTTGAATCTTTTTCGAAATATTTCCTCTCCAAATCTACGGGTTTGATTATCAAAGTAAATACCTACGTCAAGGTCTGAACAGCGCTGAACTCACCCTAAACTCGTGAAACAACCCGCATCGTTCGGCCAGCTCAGTATCAACGCCGCGTAATGGTCATTGGCAAACTCCATATAGCCTGCCATTCCGCAGAGAATGACTGCATCCAGATTTGAAGTGAAAAACGAGAAGGAGGGTTTCAAAATTCATATTTCTTCCATGAAATACCTTGGAGCTCAGGTACGCCAGGGTGGCCACACATTTTCGGGGAAATAATTCCATGACGTTTCCAGGTTTTCCAAAACCTAAAACCTGGCTTTCCTTGACATTTTCCCAGTTCTAGTAAGTTACTAAAACCTAAATCGTTGGTACCTCGAAAAATCATTTCTAATTCACATGATAGAAAATTGATGTTTCCAGTTTTTTCATGACCAAATTAAAAATCCCCTCAGAATTCCAGGTCTTCTGGGTGTGTGGCCACCTCGTACGCCGATAATTATATGACAAATCGATTTTCATAGAGAGGAACGCTTTCTTCGATCATTAGACACAAAGATACGAAGCGCTCACCTTGCTCGCAGATCATGTCTCTTGACATTGCTGGAAAGTTAGTATCTTCCATATCGACTGCATCCTGTAATATAGCCGTGCAGTAGGCAGGTATAAGTTTGTCGAACGGAGTGGAGTCGCGCTCCATGCATCTTAGCTGAAAGAGCGAAAGCAAAATAAGATCAGTTTTTTTTTCATATTTTTTATCTAACCCTAATACGTCACACTTCAGTAGAATCGCATATAGGTCACCCAGGCTGAAAATCGATGTTCTGTTTAAACAATGAGTTCTAAAAATCGAAAAAATATACCTAGATATTGTTTAATGATCGCGGAAAAAGCTCCCTCAATTTTCTTAACCAAAGTTTATTGTTTAAATATTGTAAAACATCGGCAAAGTTAAGGCAACGTGTGTAATGTTTGGGGTGAAATTCACCCAGATTCACCCATTAGAGTTAAATGATTTTCATTCCTTACTTGGTTTCTTACATAAAGTATGATGTTTGGAGCCAGAAAATGCGTTTTCTATTTTCCATATTTTAGTTTTTCAAGTCTATAGTAAGTATACGTACATATTTTGTTATTTTTAATACAGACTTATCCGGGCCCCAGAGATCAGTATCCCAAACTGCTAATCCTGCACTGATTTCAATCAAAGATAAACTCACGGCGACAGCTGTCACGACGTACAGCAGCCTGTGCGCAAGCGGATACCCTCTGGGTCCGTCATTTCTTGTCAACATTTCGGCGCAGGGCTCAGACACCTGACAAAGGGGCCTCCTGTAGTCTTGAGCAAGCTGAGAGAGACACCGATCGCTTTCGGTCTCGTTCGGCGTCCCCTTGTAGAAATACTCCAGAACGGAAGATTCCGTGTTGTTCTCACTCGGTGGAGGTCTGGGGCCCAATAACCCGAAGCTCCATGCAACAGGCCGTTGCCAAATCTCCGGCTGATTCAGTACTTGGTTCACTGAGACGAAGGACGAAAATATCAGAAGGTTTGCTCAGCTTTACCCTCACGGAAAAAACCCCAACTTGGGTGCAAATTCGCACCCCCAACTCATAGATAATGCTAATTTCCCATGAGAAAAAAAGTTAGGATTACGATTTTACACCCAAGTTGGGGTTTTTTTCCGTGTGGGTATCAACTCACTTTTGCCTCTTTCCAAAGCTTTCTCAAAACCTTCCGTTATTTTTTAACTTTCATCTATCATTAACGCACATACAGCTTACATATCGCGGTTTCCTTAGTCTTCGTTAAAACTACTGTTGCGGCTTGTCGACGAGCGCGCCGGCAGAGTTCCAGGATGTCGATGAGGACGTCTCGAAAACGAGGGTGAAAAACCGTCAGTTTCTCGTGGTTCACGGTGCTTGCAACGTGGGCTGTGAAGGAAAATTTATTCACATTCAAGGTAAAATACTGCCTGGCGAGTGCTACTCCCTTAATGAGTACGTATCTACATGCCTTCAGCTATGGTGAGTCCGAAAATCGCGTCGACGTTCATCTGACGAGGTCTCTGCGCCATGAAATCGACTACCCTGTAAAGCGCCAGGATTCTTTGTCCTGAAAAAGTCCGATCAATTGCGCAATTGGATCAATATGTAGGATCGAGAATTCGATAACGATAAACGACGGTGATGACTGACTATAATACTTACCCAGCTTGTGGTCACTTGCATTGTTGGAGTGGGTTTGTCTTGCGGAAATAATAACGACGCTGATAAGCGTCGAGATGCCGTGTAACAGCATCCGAAGTTTCATGACGACGATACTATGGGTTCTGATAAGGTGAGCACCTGGCATCGTCGCCTATATACGATCCCCTCCAGTCGACGCGTCACCATGGGTTGCAGGTCCAATTCTAGGAGCTTGCCAGCTCGCTCCGAGGCTCGGTGGTAGACATAAATTAAATCTCGTAACGTAGAAAAATCACGACAAGCTAAGGCGGCTGTAAAGTTGATCTCAAGATTCAAAGTACTTGTGGGTTTTTCGCCGCGGGACACGTCGAAATGAAATTTTTATTCATCAAACGCGCGGTAAGTCAGGCTATTTTTTCCCCTTACTTCTTGTGCTTATTTTTGCATCAGTTCGGTTCTTGAAAAAAGTAAGCCGGTCGCCCGAAGGGGAGCGGTAATTAAATTCAACTTATAACGAGTCAAATATACTCCGTTCGAGAGCTGATGAAACTGTGTTTTTTTTTTCTTTATTCTCTTAATTCTACAAGTGAGCGTGACGAAGGTTGACGATCGGTGATTTATAGCAAGGATTTGAGTATGTTCTTTATTGGTAAAATTTTTTGTATGTTATTTAAATGAAAGTATATACATGTCAGAATTATACAAACTAACGATTAATTCAAGCATAAGAAAATACAAATTCCGGAGGATAAATGGGGATGACAAAAAATTCGCTAGAATATTTATCACATACCCTTTTAGAAACAAACGATTCATAATGATAATAAATCTTGAATTAATCAGTGATAAGTAAACATGAGATCTCAGGGGTTCTTGCAGTACGTGCCAAAGGTCTTCTGCTTCAACTTCCGCTTCGACGTGCGTGTTGCGAATTACATACATTCCGGATGAAAGGGGTCCAGATATGTACCGGAAACGCAGGCTCGAATGTCGCGGCCCAACTTAATGCAGCGACCTACGGCACGCTTAGTCTGTAACATTAAAAGCAAAACGTCGAAAAACTTCCGAGCCAAGTTTCGATTTATATTTCACGGGTAGTAGCTGCTCGCACGTCTTGCGGTCATAAATTACACTTATCGAACCTCTTTCTTTCCTCGTCTACGTACCGCATGCGGCGCAGCGCAATTTGCAACGCACACCAACGCACAAATAACGCGTGTCGAGTGCCTTCACTTATACTCACCACTTGATATTCGACTTGACAAGAATTACCGACGCTGTTGTCCTCCAAAGTCTCCCTCAGCAAATTCGACTGTAAAATTATCGTGGAATTAAATGAACATTAAAGATTAGGGTACGTATGAAGCTAAAATTCAGAGTGGCGACAATTGTGTTCAAATAGAATTCCCTCGCTTTTCCCGTAAAGAAATTCAGAATTCCCCGACGTTTTCTCACGAAACTGAGGTAACGTTGGACAGCTTTTATGACCAAAAGCTCCAGAAGTTGTGCAGCTTGAGTATATAAATTTGAATCTAGGAAACACACGTTATTGCTTCGTCTCATACAAATAATAAAAAATTGAACAAATGACATTTCCTAAAGTTAACTTGACTGAATTTACGAAGCACGGCTAAAGTTTGAGAACGATTTAAAAAAAAAAATGTAAAAATCCCTGACATTTCCCTGACTTTTCCCCATAGTCGAAATTCCCTGACTGTTCCCGGTCTGTAGCCACCCTGCGAATCCATGATACAACACTTTCGAGAATTGTCAAGATTCATATACCTACCACGGAGGTGTGTGCCGGAGGCACTTGTAAACCAGCGTCGTCGACGCCGTTGAGAAGCTCGGCGATGCCTGCGGAAGCTGTACGCAGATTCGATGACACAAGTGCAAGCCCCATAGCAAGATAGAGAATCGCGGAGTTCCTTGAACGGAAAAAATGTCTCAAGTCTTTTCGATACCAATTGCAAACAGCAGGAGCGACGGATTTTACGGAAGCACTGGTCAGGTGCTCGAGTTGTAATATGTACAGCAGTGATAACACTGCACGGTGCAAACTTACATGATTTTGCAATTTTTTTCCCACCGATCAGTTTCGTTGATGGAAGAGAGAATAACTGGTGCTGAAAGGATGGGGACAATGATATTTATACCCGATGGGAAGCCCTGCTAAGGTCTCCTAATGGAACGGGGTTTCTCACAAGCAATGATTGTTTCACAGAGGGGACGATCTTGCCGTGAATTATTTTGCGATATCACGGGAATCGAGGAAACGTCAAGAAAATTAACTTTTTCCCGTAGGAGTTGATCTTGTACGGATTCTATCAATTCGAACGCTACGCTCTAGACTGTGCAATTATTTTTCTGATTATGCCGTACTTCGGTATGACCGATTGATTCTACCATTATTCTCGGTTTGTCACGTAGGTGAAACGATTGTTTCAACTTTTGACACTTGCCTGAAAGCAAAGTTTGTATCTTAATAGATACAACGATTTCACGCTAACACGTCAAAAATTCTCGAGTGTGAAAAACGTAGATATGCAACGTTTTTGTATTATTTGCCTTTCGACGACAAGGGAGAAAAAAAAAACGACAACGATAATGTGGTAATATTCAAGTTGCTTTTGAAAAATAAATTCTTACATGTGGTAAAATATTTTTCATCGACAATTGTAATTATCTGTCTTTTCGAGGATGTTCAACTCGTCGTCATGAGCACAAATACCAGCCGATTTAAATCAAACCACATATATAACGTATATCATATATTTACTGAGGTACATAATAATGATTAAATTATTGCTAGCAATCAACACGATCGAAGAGTACGGAAATGTATTAAGTTAATTATACAAGTAATCGGTAACGATAGACTATTCGATTGTCATAGAAGCGATTGAAAATTCGTATGAGGTATATCTTTCTGGCTAACGATACAAT
This sequence comes from Neodiprion fabricii, assembly GCF_021155785.1. Taxonomy (NCBI): domain Eukaryota; kingdom Metazoa; phylum Arthropoda; class Insecta; order Hymenoptera; family Diprionidae; genus Neodiprion; species Neodiprion fabricii. Next base: position 40,531,545 of record NC_060240.1, read on the forward strand.
ACGATGCTTCGTGAATGTGCTATTATACCTACAGTAGAACCTTCACTATCCAAATTCATTACGTTCTTCATTATCCCATTAATTGGGAACGGGCGTACTTCAGACTAGCGAGGATTCGTATAATGGAATACCAATGATACGTGAAACAATACTGCACGACAAAGAATATTACAAATGCATATTATGTTGCGTGTATTAGTTTTGCGTACATGATACTTGGCTTCAATTTTAACTTCCTTCACGGATAAAGATGACTGAAATATCGTTAATTGTAACGTAAGACTGCGAATGGACGTTCTCCGTGGATATCTTTTGCTCAACAACGTATTTATGCATTGCCAAATGTCGGGCCCTCGATGGGTTGAAGTTCAAGCTGTGGTTTGAATAATGGAGGTTCGGATAATCGAGATTCTACTCACTACTGTATATATTTTCATTATTACAACATAATTGAACATTATCAAGGCCGTGTGCAGAAATAAAAAGTTCACAGAGTAATGGTATTGAGTTAGATTATTCATACTATCATAACAATTGATAACAATCGATAAGTGTGTACTATCTTAAATTTGAATCCAAATTAAACCTCCGAATATTTATACAGAGGTAGATATACGAATTTTTCTTCCCAACTTTTCTATAACTGTGTGTATAATGATGCACGTACAGACATACGTGAGAACAACACGCCGTTGGGTGAAATTTATGATAAATGTACTTAATATAAATTATCTATTATATTTTTCTTCATTATAATCAGCCACAATGTCATCGATAAGAATGTCGTTGCTGTGGTCATAATGTATATTATTAGCTATAAATCATGTTTATTCAGTTTTAAAAAACGATTAGGGCAACCGCGTAACAATATTTAAACAATATGTATCTCAAGTTCGACCCTTTCGTCGAGGGCGAGAAAGGCAACGACGATGAGAACGGGGAGTCGGAATCTTGACTTCCATCCCAATTTCATCATGAACATGAGAGCCTTGTGGAGAATCCCGCCGCTGCCAAAAAAGACCTCTGCCGACATCTTCCGCATCTTGTATGTACATACGAACAGAACAACCTGACTTTAGGGACAATGAGACCGTCGGTAAAACAGAACAATACGCAGTAACATAACCTCGGCAAACTGTTCGACCATAAACAGTCGGGTTTTCCGAGTTATCCCGGGTACGCATATTTTAAATAATATAATTACCTTGGTCAATCGTATCGCAACGCTATGAAATTCACAACTCTTAGTCTGTTCGTTCACAACACATTCTACGCCTTCATCGTCAACACCAATAACGACTTTGACAGTTCCGCACGACGCGGTGACAACTGCGACAGTGTTACCGACCGAGACGAGGAGGTGACTTGCTACTGCCTGCGGTGCCGACCTTGGCGTGCCACATCGCAAACATATGCTATGCTATGCGACTCATCTCCCGACACGATGTACCTGTCCGTTACCTCAGATTACTCCTTATCGATTCCTTATCGCGGCGATAGACAAAAGCTAAATCTTAGTTTATCTTGGTAGTTTCATCAGCATCTTAATCCTTATAGTAAAATGAACATCTCCTTCGAGGGAAAACGTATTCTGGTGACGGGAGCTGGATCGGGTAAAACTCAAAATTCCTAACTCCGCAAAATATATTACATAAATTGTAAGAATCTTGTGCTTGATGCCAATGAAAAAAAATTCAGCGCAGACATTTTCGCTTTCGCTTGAAGCATTGTGTAACTTTTCGAAACAAAGAAACACTCGGATTTTTGTGAAATCCTCAAGACGGACACGTAATTGCGACGTTTTGCTTTTCAAATCTTTTGCTCGAATTTCACCAGATTCACACATTTCGGGCAAATTTCAGGTATCGGTCGAGCCGTTGCCCTGAGGCTGTCAAAGTTCGGGGCCAACGTGATCGCCGTATCGCTTCCCGACAAGAGCTTCGATACTCTGTCGGAGGAGGATCCTAAAATCGAGATCGTCAAGGTGGACCTGACGGATTGGAACGCGACGAAGGATGCTCTGCAGAGTTTAACACCTGTGGATCATCTCGTTAACAGTGCGGGAATGTTTAGAGGACATGCCTTTCTTGACGTAACGGCTGAAGACGTCGACGAGTCATTTAACATAAATTTCAAAGCTGCTATTAACGTTTCTCAAATCGTAGCTAAGGATTTGATAGCAAGAGGAAAACCCGGGAGTATTGTGAATATTTCATCTCAAGCTAGCCAGGCCGCTTTTCACGATCACACTGTTTACTGCTGCTCTAAAGGAGCTGTTGACCAGCTTACAAGGTTTGTTGCAGATTTCGTTATCACGCGAGATAGATGGAACGTTATCTAACCCGTGTCATACATCTCGCGGTACACGCGATACACGCGTTGGCGCGTTACATAACTACCAGTCATTATAATTTAAATATTCAATAACAAACCGAACACCGATCAAACTAATCATCAAAATGATTATTATATATATTAAATGAATGAATGAAACTACCAATTAGCTTGTTGCATGAGAAAAATAAGACTTCGACAATAAATAGTCAATATTTTCTAGAGTCATGTCGTTGGAATTGGGTCCCCACAACATCAGAGTGAATGCAATCAATCCCACTGTTGTAATGACCGAATTGGGTCGCCAAGCATGGAGCGATCCGAAGAAAGCTGCCGACATGAAGAGCAAGATTCCGCTTGGCCGTTTTGCTGGTAGTTATACACGAAATAACCATTACGAAATTTTACAATCTCACAGATTTAATTAATTTAAGTCGTCGGGATATTAATAAAAATTTTGCGAACTTGGTTTATAACAACCGATAATTAGAGATATTCCCGGTCATTCGTTATTCAACGCTGAGTAAAAGTAAATTATACCCTATTTTATTAGTCGTCTCTAGTAACAAAGAATAATTTTCTCTTCGCTTCTTACAGAGGTGGAAGAGGTCGTTGATGCAATAACCTACTTGCTCAGCGATCGGAGCTCAATGATCAACGGTGTGACGCTACCAGTTGACGGAGGTTTCCTAGCTACGTAGACGGGAACTATTATCCAATATCCTCTCGTATGGTTACGATGCGTGAACTTCAGAAAATTCCTCATCACGATACTCGCCTGTTACTATGTAAAACTCATGACCCACGCAAACGAAAACAATTCAAAATAAATAAGCATTGGGTTATACAACGCAACAAAACTTATTGATGTGAAACATCTATAGCCGCACGTAAAACCGATTTCTGGTGCGGCGACGCGTCGCCACGCTATATGATGGTATATATATACAGTCTATATGTAGTAGTGCGCAATCAATCGACTGTGCGATTCTCTTCCCACTCGATCCGGCGTTAATTAAGCCATCTCTCTCGCCACACTGAGCTCGGATACCTATAGTGTATACTCCATACTGTATACAGTGTTGTTTACTACGGTACACATAACCTGTGTTTTACTTAAAAACAAATTATTTTTCTAATAATAAAATATGTCTGAGAGTGATAATTTAGAGAGTGAAAGTGATCAGCCTCCTGCAAAGAAAGCAAAATCACACTATGACACACTGTCAAGTCATCAGTAAGTTAATTATATTTTTATAATTAAAGTGTGCATTTATCTGTGCATTAAGCACGCGTATATTTGGTGTGTTTTAACGCCAGTAAATGTAAAATCTACTCTCTTGGTAGATTAAAATTCACATAAATTTCATTGCATACAATATTTTTAAATTGATTATTAATTTTAACTGATTTTAATTTCATTCTAATTAAAATTAATGCATTAGAACAATTACTTAAAGAATAAATTTAATAAAGACTGATAAAATTGTATTTCAAAATCATCTGATGGCGTGTAGCGCACGAATGTTTTTCTTATTACAAAATAATGTCGATGTTTCACATCTGTCAGGCGTCCCGTGACGGCTCACATTTTTTTTCTCAGTTTGAATCAGGTTTATAATGTTAGTAGAGCCATGTCATGAAATCCGATCACGAGGTATAGCATAATCAAGTGCTCGCCAATTGCTAATTTGGTACGATATTAAAAATTCATGTGACGTCACATTAGCGAAGCAGTATAAAAATCGAGATTAAAACAAAACTTTCTACTGAAAGGAAATTCAGCATCTGAAATTTTATCAAGGTATGTAGCTAATTACAATTAGCAGCACCAGAAAAACTCCTACAGTTATGCTGTAACTCATGGTAAGACTTCTTGACACAGTTCAGCAAATATTACCAGCGAGCGCTTAAATCCCATGCCTAACATACGTTCCCCACTCAATGTGTCAATAACAATGATACAGTTGTGACAATCTTCACAGAGATTCCAACAACCATTTTATCCTCAATAATACCAATGCCATGTAAAGATTAGAAACAATGATTAATGGCTGTGAAAAAATTGGTATGTTGCTCTGGAGCAAAAAAACGAGACGAACAGCTACAGTAGAATGTAAATATTTCTGTACACCTCAGACGTATTTCATAAATATTTACAATAAGATTCTTCACCATAACGTCAATACTCTTCGCGATTGTTATTCCTGCGCGTTTGAACGTCGGCTTGCGAATACTGCGCTTTTTCTCAGAAGCAAAAAGTATCAAGTTGTTGGTAAAAAGGCGTGTTAAACTTGCAAACTTCAGTATTCGTAACAAAATTGACTGAAGAGCTGAAGGCTCAGCACATCAAGAGCTATTTACTTTTTCATATCATACTATTTGCGAAATCGTCGCGCAAGGTGCTCGTTCAATCCAAAAAGGCGCGAATCGAACAATCTGTCAAAAAACACTTCAAAGTTTATGCCATTGAACAGGATGGATGATCCAAAGATGCGTTTTGCTCAATCAGGAGATCACGCCAATGAACTGAATTATCGCTATTAATTGATTATGATTGAATAATCAAATTAAATAACCGCTGAAAGATGGTTGCAGAATGATAAAAAATTGATAATGCACCTCATTAAATTTCCAAGCTTACAAATGTATTGCAGACTCATACATACCGAGTCTTTTATGTGTTTCAGATGGAAAATCTCTACGCTCGTTTGAAAAGCTTTGACTTACAAAAGGTAGTAACATAACGGTATCTCACGATCTACCTATCCTCGCTTGCAGATTCCTAATGGAACCAGCCAACGGAAATATTCAAAAGTCAGACACTCACACGCGCAAGCATAAACAACGCAACGTATCCCAAAGCGACCACGATCTATCTACCCAGTAACCTATGTTATTCGATCTACGCGATTTTCCATTCTTTCCAACATACATCGTTCTTCCCCATTCGCGTCATGGTCGCTAGTGACTTTTTCGTTGATTGCCTGTATGGAGCTAAATGTTTTTTTTAGCATAGTTAACCAGCTGCTACACAATGATTTTGTAAGTGTGTGACATTCGAAACATTATAAGGACCTATTTCAGAAGCAACGTCAGATGATGATTTCAATAAAATGCCTCTCACATCTACATTTCGCAAGCTACGATACCAAGATGGACACCCTAAGACTTGTGTCTATGTCCAATCCTATATTACGAATTGATTTAATCAGGGACCTGGGTCGACATAAGCATCATGCGGCAACTCGTGAGAGTGGCGAAAGCCTCAAACTGTTACTATCGAGCTCACGTTCGGGAATAATGATCTTCTGTCACGATATCGTGACACACATGATAATTTTCGGAAACGAGATTGCTCCCAATGCTTGAACCGCATTCATATTCGCAAAGTCTGCGAAATGGAACATTTTAACAACTAATGTAACTGAAATAATTTGACTCAACAGCTGATATCATAGCTAATTGTTACTTTTCGAATGCATAATACAGTATTTTAATAATGCTGGAGAACTATCGGTACATCAAAATTTTGCAAAATGGTTTAGAAATGTCCTGTTTGTTAGTCAACATTTATCTGAGCGAGCTAAATCTGCAATTGATTGATACTTGCCGGTTGACAAAAAAGTTCTAATTGATTCAAGTCATAGCATACAATTTCATTACATTAAGTTATGCCAGACTTTGAAATTTCAATGATTAAGCAATCGTGCGAACATAATTAAACCTTAGAGCAATCCACCGCTTGAACGGCAGCAGTAACAAATTCAAACAGATTATTATACTACACAATTTGTGCTTGAAAATGCCGAGTAAGCGATGTTTACCTGTAGCGATACTCAATATACTTTTAGCAGTGTGCAAAATTTCTAACTTGACGTGAGCTACGGTAAAATCAATTGCAAATAATGATTCAACTAAAAGTCAAAAACTGTTGCAGTCGCGATGATCATATTCATGCAGCTGAGAAATCAAAGATGTGTATAAGAATTGTTACGGCCACGCCACGTGATAAAAGAGTACTAGGGAAACACACACGTAAAAATAAACGAAAACTCACCAACGTCGCCGAATAATGGAGATGTTATTCGGATGTCTCTGCTTAATTAACTCTGGAAAAAACAAAAAATGGAAACCCGAATTAATTTAGCAAACAGTGAAAACGTGTATACTGCTGATTTTCAGTCCTTAAATTAGTTCGTCATTACTGTTGTATACTTCTATGGTTATTCAAAGCGTGTTACACATGGACAAAAATTCGTTTTCAAATGTTCCACCTTCAGGGTGGCGGGCTTATCCTGCAAATGTGCCTATAACTACAAGAAATGACCGTACAAGCTTGTCAATTTCATTCAAATACCGTTCGACGAAACTATTAATATTACTATATCCCTAAAAAAATGATGGTCGATTTTCGAAATGTTAAGAAAAACTATGAATCAAAAATCTAAAACGCTTGGTTGGTTAGAAGTATGCACTAAATTTACATACCAAATATCGGCCAAAAGTCTTCAAAATTATATCAGTACTGAATTGTGTGAATAAACGCGCCTACCTGAAATAAAGCTTACAGGTATATAATAAGGTAGTTGGTCACGTGATAATCCACCCACGAACCTCACTCTACGAGAAGAGGCCCGGTTTCGTTCGTAAGATGGTAAATTGTAACTTCAGTTGCCTATCTGTAGGCGCCGAGGTGGTTTGTTACCACGTTTAGGTCTCCTATACTTTTTTCGTCTTTATTGCTTTTTCTATATAAACGATAATTTTTTACCCAGTTTACGTATTTATTTTTTTTTTTATTTACAATTTTTTGATCTTTAGAAATTCTTTTTGTTCTAATTTTTCATTCAATACTTTTTCATTTGTCTGCCAAGTTTTACCATTTTCAGATTTTGCACTGGGCCTCTTTTGAGATCAACGCAGAAGTTTGTCGGACAGACCAACAAACTCTTCTCTTTTCATAGTGATGAAAAGTATCGCGAAAGAACTTTGTTTCTGGCTTGTTGCTTTCGGGGCTGTAGCGCATGTAATTTGATTGGTTTGACAGCATTTACACAAAAAATTCGCAAGCTTCTACGGCCATCACTTCTTATAAGTACGTTTGTAAGATTAGTCCCCAGTTCAATTATGAATTATAATTAAACTATTATTGAAATAACTATACTTACATTCTCTGGGTTGCTCCACACTTTAAATGTAGTAGATCTCGTAATATCTCTGCAGTATGAATAATGAGATGACGCACTCTATACACTGTAATTAAGACAACAGAATATTAGTCACGCAATATACACGAAGTCAAAGTTCACGTGACTGCAGACCATCTGTGTCAAACAAGTTTTTATTCCATAATATTTCAGTGATTTTTGATGTACTAGTAATTGAATCATGCAGAATAGAATAACAGAATGCCTACCAGGTAACCACAAGTATTGAACGAATGCATAAAATAAGTGAGCAGAGTTCAATATTAGTCTAGCTTAAATGCCAAAATCATACACGATTAAAGAAGACAGCGTAATTCAAAACCATACTGATTTTTACCTCCTTTGGATTACTCTACACGTTGTACATAGCAGTCCTTGTAGCATTTGTCCAAATTCATTATGATTAATGCTAAACGTGGGTAATACTACTGCAATGACATGTATCTCTGTAATAAAACAAGAGAGAACAATATTTTATTAGAATTCAATCTTCAAAATCAATCGCAGCATTTAAATTTGACTATCATTTTTAAAGAACCGGCAACTGTTTAAAAGTAAAAGTAGCGTAATAGTACGATTAAGAATGATCACGGATACCTGATTCTTTTCGTCCATAACATGATAACCCGTTCACCTTCTGTATTCTGTTCTTCAATATTTGGTGTTTGATTCACTCTACTCACGTATTCACTAACCTGGCTCAATCTTGCGGCAATTTATTTCTGTATTACCAGGTGAAAACCACATTTTGTTAATATTTCTCTCAAACCAGGTCATCAATATTGTTTATCAACGTTTCTGCAGTTTATTTCTGAGATCAAGATATGCCAAAATTTTGTAAGCAAACACCATGATCGTAGTGATCTCTTCTATCAATCAAACTGTCGAATTTGATAATTCGTCCGATTATTTAACCCTCTAATTAAGATAGCAATTCGAAAAATTCGTTAAAAAGCTCGCATGCCGGGCTGCCTACAGAAAAGGAGTGAGATTCGCCGCTTGAGAAGAGGAATCGTATTCGAAATTTCATGATATAGAAAAGCCTACACGCTGTAAGCGTAAGACTGTGCTTCAAACCCAAAACGGAGTTATCGATATTTTAGAAAATTAAACCGAGAAATACAAGCTCGCAACGCCGTACAGCGAAATAGGATCTACGAAAATTTTTTATCATGCTATTACACATGAAATCACGAGCAAAGATCGTGGCGTCTCAATACTTTTATTGGTTAAATGTGAGGCTTACCGATCATTCGATGCTTCCAGAATGTAGGATCAGTCGAATCAGCTCTCCTAATCGACCTGAAGACACAAGTTTCGCCGGCGATGACTTTTGGCCTTATGGAGCCCTAGAGTCCGATCAGCACTAGAGAACCTACACAACTGTTGAAAATTAAATATAACAGTTACACAGTGTTGATGGATTTATATTCTTTGTTTCTATCCCAGAATTCTCACGCAAGTCATACCAGCAACGACTTCAAACAAAATCTGTCAAGAGCAATAGTGAAAAACTATGCACAACAACAATTGAACATTGAGTGTACAATCGTCCAACGTACTTACGTATATATATCTGCGTATGTCGTTTAACGATCGTATATCACCTCTGATACCCGAAATAATCGCGGCAACATGAAAATGGAACGTTCAAAAGTGAGTAGCAAGCTTAACACATGATTTCTCTACCTACGGAATTACCGAAAACATTCACAAGTTTAGTCTCACGCGTAAATCCGTAACGGTCGAATTGCGATCGTCATTTGTTCAGCGTTTTAAAATACCAGTCACAGGCATACTATGCGAAAACAAACCTCTGCGCGACTTTGAACTGTTTATTTGACGATCATTTGCCACGGCTACCTTCACAGTTAAATTGAGCATAAATTCGTCCAAATTCAGGACGCAGGACGCAACCCTAGCACGTTTGAATCGTAGAGTCCCAGAAATCCATGAGCGTTCTGAAGGTAGCGCTGCAACAGCGACGCCTGCGCGGCAAAACGAGACCCGCCGAGAAGCGACATTGAAATGTAGTAAGCTGCGTATTGGCAAAGTGATAAGCACAGCAATGTCTATATTTTACACAGTGACCTACTAAATGGTTGTGGGAAGAGATAGAATTGGCTTCCACCCATATCCGCATTTCCACCAGGTACTATTTGCTTTAAGGGAAAACCCGATGCAAACGTTTTTCGTATCTCCGAAGCACTAGCGCTCTCTGACCAGGTTTGTGGAACTAATTTTCGGTGACGAAAGCACGTGAGTAACATATCCACAAAATCATGTCGTGAATCAATGGTGTTATCTATTTTTGGTAAATAAAGTAAACATACATCGATTACCGAAATTCGCTTTCAATGGAAAATTAGTTCCAAAAATCTATTTTATTTTAGAGGCCGCTAGTTCTCGAGGGACGCGAAAAATCACGATTTATGCTCAATTTTAGGATTGGATTTATCGGTCAGTAAACTTGGACGCATCGGTAACTGTCCAAAGGGACTGTGATTACATTGCTCAATCATCTCACGTCGAAAAAAGATCTATCAACTGTTTGTTCATGTGAATTAGCTGAGAACTTAGCGCAGGAATCGTGAGATTTCTGCTTGTGATTACCACTTGCTCTAATGATTGGATATCTCAAGTACAGTTTCCACAAATAATCTGATCTGTAATTCGACCTTGACCAAGCGTCAGCGACACATGGTTTCGTTATTATCTATACGGCTAATGTTGCATTGCCTCATAATGTTCATTATCAATTCTTTATCACATTAAAGTTGTAAAGGCCAAATCAGAAAGTTTCGCTAGCCAGTTTCATTCAGTTCTGAGCCAGAATACTAAAATGAACGTTTCGTTCGAAGGAAAGCGGATTGTAGTGACAGGAGCTGGACAGGGTAAAAATCAAATTATACTTAATTGTACCTAATTGTAATCTTGTCTCTTCTGTAATTCCTTCTAATTACATTTGGTAGGCATCGGCCGAGCTCTCGCCCTGAGACTGTCAAAGTTTGGCGGTAAAGTGATTGCCGTATCGCGCACCCAGAAACACTTGGACACTCTTTTCCAGGAAGACCCAAAAATTGAGATCATCACCGCGGATCTCGCCGATTGGGAATCGACAAGGGCTGCAATAGAGGGCGCAGGGCGGATAGATCTTCTCGTAAACAACGCGGCAGCGGCCAGGCTAGACCGTTTTTTGGACGTAAAGCCGGACGATGTCGACGTGCTTTTTAACGTTAACTTAAAGTCGGTTATCAATGTATCTCAAGTCGCGGCTAAAAGTATGATAGCCACAGGGAATGGCGGAAGCATCGTTAATATATCTTCTCAGGCAAGCCAAGCCGCTTTAAAAGATCACGCAGTTTATTGCGCAACTAAAGCAGCTCTGGATCAGCTTACAAGGTATACGTATAAAAATCAAGATGAAACCTAACTATAGATGGTCTTGTCACAGTTCACGACTATGAAAAAGTATAGTCAATAATTTGTGATAATTAGGCACTTCAGTTCGACTCATACTCAAACTGTTATTATAGCAGATAAGCAAAAATTGATAGTACAGCGATGTACACCGTATGAATATTATCTGAACAATTCCTGTCATTTAAGTCTGCGCGCGAAAGAGCCGATTCTTGAAATATTTATAATGAAATATATCAATCACATCTCAAATATGCATGTATGGGTTGATCTCAATTTGATCATTCTGGCTGTAAGAATTTTTGCTTCGAACTGTTTTTTGATCTATTACATAGTTCAATATTTTACTGATGGTGAGCTTACAAATTTATAACTTTAGCTGATTTGTTTTTCAGAGTAATGGCATTGGAATTGGGCCCACACAATATTAGAGTGAATGCAGTAAATCCCACTGTCGTAATGACCGATATGGGTCGTGTTGGATGGAATGACCCGGAGAAGGCTGCCAGCATGACGAGCAAAATTCCGCTTGGTCGTTTTGCAGGTAATTAGCCATTTTGAGTAACGTAATTTGATATCAATGCTTATATGCACTACTTCAAACGTCAGAACCAAATAGGAAACAGTATAACTAAATACATGGAGAATGTGTAGTGCAGAGCCAAGAATGTACAGTGGTTGATGCTGAGCAAAATTATTGAATTTCGCATTTTGATATTTTGATTACAGAACGTCAGTAGTAATTCGATCGTTTCTTTTTTTTTTTAAATTTCAGAGGTCGACGAAGTTGTGGATGCAGTAGTCTACCTGCTGAGCAATCGTAGCTCAATGATCAATGGTGTGACATTACCGATTGATGGAGGATTTTTGGCTACATAGACAGCTTCCCTAAAGAACGTTTTACGTGTTTATATACAAGTACTTTGTTAACATTGTACGGCTCGATAATTACAATAAATTACAATAGTAGAAAATGAGAAACAAGTGTTGTTATTTTGTAGTAGAAAAAAAAGGAATAGTGTACAAAACATACAGCGATGGTAGTTGACGTGAAAGATAAGCCGTTCCTTTTTTTTTTAACTTATCTTGGAATAACACCATAAGCCAACATCGCGTAATACAAAAATATTGTAAGGAAAAAAGGGGTTTAACAAATTGTTGTTCGACTTATTTTCCCTTGTATAATTATCTTCAATCAAATTCATCTTATGCAATATGTTTTGATAATCCTTATATACATGAACGTACAATAAATTCGCACTTTCTCACACATAATATCAAGAAGAAATTAATAAAAGTTTCTAATCATAGTTCGTACGAAATATGAATGATAAATTGTGGGCATTGCCTTCGACTGCCTGGGTCGTGTTCGATATGATCTATTTTCGAAAAATTGAAAAAGTACGTACTACCAAGGCTAAAGGTTTAACAGTATCCTTTCAAGTACAGACAATAAGGCAATGCTCTGAATGATGAGATACTAAAAAAAAAAAAACGTACGTATCAATGTTAAATACAGTGAGAAAAAAACGAATCCACATCAGTAGTTGAAAATTCATACTTATAACTTTAATTGGTAGAAATAGCAAGGACATACTAATCTAGCATTTAAAACACTTACAAATATCAGTTACATAAAAACAAGCTCACTTTCGGCTGCCAATCCGACATTTAACTGACATGAGGTAAGAAATGATTCGATGATAATGGTAATGATGATGTATCATAGAAAATTTAATGATAAAAAGTTGGCTAACAGCCGCAACATCGAATTAATACTCTCGAACAACCTTTGCCTATTTTTCCATTCATAACATTTTGTCTTCTATTACTAAAACATACGAACATAGAGAAAAAAAGCTGCAGTTTTTTAGATGCGCGTGATTATATTTTACACTTTGAAGTTTAGGGAAAGATTGCTACTAGTTACACTACTCTTTTGCTCTTTCTTTCCAATTTTCAATAAGTCAAGCTTAGTGCTTGCTTGTTCGTGGAGAAATTCATGATAGCTCCTCTGTGCCTGGGAAAAAGATTAAATTCGAAAAAGGTACATTTCAAAATTTTTTGTGAATTCAACTTACTTCGCTCAGGTGTGCAGTGTTATCTCTCTAATTCGCTAACATTCCTTTTACAATTACATGATAACCAGTAGAACGGCACACAGTGCAATAAGTTGAATTCACCGTTCAACAGGATTAGATAAATTCTAGAGTATAATTTAGTGAATTAGTGACTGAAATTAATGTAGATAATAATTTGGACGCCTGTAGTTACAAATTTGATGAAAATGATTATCGCAGTTTGCAATCTACAATTTTCACCATAACTGCCCAACTTTTATGATAAACCGGCAAAAGTTGAGCACAGAAATTGATTATTCTGTGATAAACATGAATATCAAACATGAATAGATACCGTAACAAGAAACCTATAATCAATTGCACAAATTAAGTATACTCAGTTTTATTTCAAATTCAATTTCAACAAATAAGGGTTCTGTAGAAAAAAAAACGCAAAAATAACAACCTTGAATTTGACATAAGATCTAAGATGTGGGTGATCTACATATCAATATACTTTTTTTCTTTAAAAAAGTAACAGCCTTAAAATTGCACGAATAGAAATCCCTGATAATATATAAATGCAGACATTCAATTGGTTTCTTCAAATTACACTCCAGCTTACCCAGCACTCTACCTTCCCCTATACTCCAATAGTTTATGTATATTGTATTTTTAATCTGAGATATGTATATATGTATATATATATATATGTATATATACGACATGCAATGTATATCATAATACAGTATGTATGCATATATAATATATATATATACATACTTACTATACATATAAATATTTTATATCAAAAAGCTGCAAGCTTTTCTGAAATAAAATGAAATATTTGCTAGATAGATTCTTGATTATGCTTAAAAACGTTTATAGTTTCAAATTCTATTAAAAACCTATGCTTCATCCGTGAAGCCATTGATTAGCTTAATTTTTAGTACACAAAAAGTTACAATCTGTGGCTGTTTCGTGGTACATTTTTTATTATATAATTCCTTAATTGATTATAATGGATGTATATATATATACAAACTGATCAATTTGATACAGTGGGTTATACACTTAAACACATTCTTTTCTTCATTATTTACCAACGATCGTAGCTCAATTCGAATTCTAGAACTTTGAGTTCGTCAATAATTATCGTTAAACATTACAAACAAAATTAATGACATATTTTCCTTTCTTTCTCGTTTATATTTTAATTAAAGGTCAACCAGGCTTCTCTCTGCTCTCTCACAGAACACCAACGTAACAAAAATATTTTTAAGATTGCCACATTCAAAAAACTTATGCATCTATTATAATATGTCCACATTTAATTATCACTCAAATCACTTTTATTTTCCAACTCTTTCATATTAAATCAAGAATGTAGAAGCAACTATCCATCACTAAAAAATTGACAAATAGTAGAATCCGGTCATTTGAAAATTCAAAGTAAACATAAGTCCCCGTAAACGCAGAAGAAAACAAAAAAAAAAAATATGCAGCATACCTGACTCAACTTTCGAATAATTTTTCATAAGCGAAGTGGCAACATATTATCTGAAACCCAATTCCCCCAGCTTTAGCACACCAAATAATTAGATTTGCCTGACTTTTCTGAGCAAATTTTAAAATATTCGGGTAGTCTTAGCTCGAAAAAAATCAGAAATCATGTTACAGCGTTCGCTCGACTTTTCTTGGTCGACAATTCTTCAACTATTTCAAATTATCTCAGTCTGTCAACACCCTTGTGCAGTACCGTGCTATGTAAAACAAAAATATTCTACAGTAAAAAATCAATAGAAAAAATACGTTAGTGTATAGATACATTTATATAAAACTTTCTTATCACCGTTTTAGTATCCTGCTTATTGTTTATTTTTCTTTTTCTCATATTCTGTTGTAATACAACCATTTTATTACTATAATTTATACAAGAAAACGCAGGCCATTCGCTTAATACCAGCCATGATAAAGCAACTTAGAGAAGGAGGAGCCTGGTACCTCTCTCTACGATGAAATTTTTCACATATTCAATTGTTCATTTAATCAAAATCACACGTTAACAACGGCTACACTTTCTGAACATCACTTAATTCGTTCGTATCTGAGATTGGACTTTCTCAAATTTATTTTGTATTAATCATGAATTAATATTATAATACACACTATATTTCGAAATATTTTAATCTATTCTTTTACAATTTTTTTTTTTTTCCATTCATTATGCTTTTGTCTTGCTTTTTGTTTTTTCCTTTTCAATCGACAAAACTTTAATTCAATCTCTCTCTCTCTTTCTCTCGGTCTCTCGCTCACTCTCTTTCTCTCTCACACTCTCTCTTCTGAATTTGGGGATGTGTGTGATGTGTGTGGTATAAAAAAGGCAGGGATATTGCTGGCCTAGTGCAGCAGAATTCTTTATTCAAAAGTTTACTTCCGACTCTGACGACTGCCAGGCAAAGATGAGTGCTGATTGGAAGAATGGTTGGCGCTCACTTGTTGTGCTGAACGCTTGCCCGCCTGGCCACCAGAATGGGCAGTGCTATTGCCGTCGCATTGGCGCTTCCAAAACAAAAGACACACAAACAGCGACATTAGCGCGTCACCGTTCGACCTGACTTTGTTCACTTATCCCATCATTTCCTAAAACCCCTTTTCATTACCTTTATCAATGTTATCGTTATTATTCTTATTATTATTATTATCAATATTATCATTATCGTTTATCGTTATAGCCGATACGCTACCAACATTTAGCAACATACGTACATATTGTGAGTCATTATATATGTCAAATCTTTTCCGCATGTAAATCACGGAGCAAACTGTGAATTTTTTTAATTCATTAAGTCACTCAGGCAATCAAGCCAAGATAGCAATTGATGATACATATATTGGTAGCATAGGCGTTTATACCAGTAACTGAATCACAGTATGTCCTACTGTTACGGGAACATGGTTCCCGCTTCCAATCACATTAAACATTTCACTTATTATTTCATTTCATTGCATATCCTGTTCGATCACTTATTGCGAGACTTAGTTTCGGTTACCTGGAAATCAACGGAGAAAAATGAAAACGAATTTTAGAATTTTGATGCCAAAAAGTAATTGTACATGGTTATTGCTAGGTAATTATATTCTTTAATACGTACAAGGTGATTAATTGTACAGTTTACATTATGAGTTTCACTACTCAATGTTTCCACCAATTAGTGTCAAACTGGAGTAATAAAATATAGCAGTGACCAAAAGATACAGATAAATGTATCCCAGTAAAATTAGTTACTTGAATTCGGCATACCACAAAATTGTACAAATTCACACTGAAAGCAAAGTTACACTTACTCTCAGTCATGTTATTGCTCTCAATTTAATAGCACTAGCAATAGTGACAGATACAATGCAAAGTGAAATTTCCAAATTCCACAAACTTTTGGTTGCAAATTTCATCATAGAGTGAACATTGACCAATGCTTGATAGATTTATTTTAATTTCAAATTGGTATTTAGAAAACTACAACTGACAGTTTAGCAGAGAAAATATTGTATTGCTAGATAGTTTTGAAAGATTTGAATGAATAAGAATGCTACTATGATACATCTGGTAGTGATAATCATCAATTATTGTAATGAACCACCTTGTATATCGGAAAGACTTACATGAAAACATTGAAAATTTCAAAGGCCTGAACAGATTTAGCCAATGAGAAACATGCGTTTGTATAGTACACAGACCATAGACCGTTTCAAAACCAAAACCAACTCCCGTTACTAAATGGGGGTCCCAACCTTCCACAATCTAAATACAAGGGGTTTCTTTATTGGGTAAGATACTATTAACATTTCTCGACTACCCAAACCACAAGTGGGAACCATGCCACGGCATCAAATCACCATGTTATCCAATTACCTACGATCTATATTAGAAGAATATCCGAAAAGAAATTCTTTAAAGGTGTACTTTACTTGAGATGGCAGTCAAAATGACGTAACATGCATTAATTTTACTGCGGAGGTAGGAAGAATCTTTTCGATGAATATTCCGTTTGTCTTTTTTTCATTTCAAAATAGTGCTGTTAGACTAGAATTAAATTAGTTATCATCTATTTGACCACCATATTGTTATTCCAATCTCAGTTATCCCTGTAATTAGATAATAGATAACGTTTTAAAAAAATGTTAAGCAACTCACTTGGACTTGGGCTGCATTTCTCCGGCAGCTGCAGCAGCGTTACTTCGATGAAGCCGCATACTGACCCTTCGCTCTTGGCCACCAGCCCCAGCTGCTGAAAGACACCACAACTAAATAATCCTTACATCTCAGCATGCATTGTGTTGCTTAGTAAGTCGGAGTATGCAAATTCTCAGCCTTCTTTCCATTATTTCACAGGAATGTATTTTTTCTTTTGTCTTGCTTTTAATTAATCAAAAATTAAACCACACACATGAATATATTTTGATCTTGGAAGTTAATGTCAGAATCGTGCGAAATTTGATGAAATATTTAAAAGTATAGTAAATGCTTCGTTTTTAATAATTTCTTTAGTGAGTTATACTGGGACAAAGATGCAAAGAACGAACGCAAATTCAAAGTCTTAACTGAGTTTACCTTAAAATAATGTACGCTGCTGATCCCTCAAGTGATTGATTACATAAATGAAAAAACTAAGAAACTCTCTAAAGAACATTTCACGCTTGGTAATTGAAATGGAAAAATCAAAAGCCTCGGTAAAAACAAGATTCGTGAGACCAATGTTAAAAATGTGTAAAATACGAAAACGTCACAAGGTGGATGATGGAATTTAGAAAGTCAAAATATTCTTGACTATTGATTGTCAAAAATTATGAATTACAAGAATTGTGCGAATAGATTGCCGGAAAAAAAATGTATGAGTAATTTTTTATTTCATAGCCTTGTGAATAAAGTGATGAACGAAAATTAGAACTAAATGCGAAAAATTAATAAATTGATTTCAGAATTCAGGCCTCGGAGTTTTTCCATTCAAGCCAAGTGAGAAAAATTTTGAAAATATGCTGATTAGGATCC
The DNA here is from genome assembly GCF_021155785.1 of Neodiprion fabricii. Lineage (NCBI taxonomy): Eukaryota > Metazoa > Arthropoda > Insecta > Hymenoptera > Diprionidae > Neodiprion > Neodiprion fabricii. The sequence goes on from NC_060240.1 coordinate 40,549,619, forward strand.
GAAATTTGATGGTAAGAAATAAATAAAAAAACCAGTCCTTGAATGGAAAAACATTTATTTCTACTTTTTCATCATAAAAAGTAAGCAGATTACAGTGGGTGATGAAAATGGTTAAATTAAAATGTAATATCTAAGGATATACAGTAGGAACAGCAGACCTGGATAGCAGTGAGAATTTAAGGCCAAGAAACTTTTGAAAGTTTCTGAGAAAAAAAATATGCTATTTATCGACGAAACACAAAAAAGCGCTGTCCTGGCACCCAACCATGAGACAACCCAAATAACGCGTTAATTCTCATAGAAATCATTCGAGCTGAAAGAAAATATACCTTTTGTACCGTACATATCTTTGATATATGTTCCGGGCGTTAATAAAAATATTGCAAAACAAAGCTTTCAATTACACTACTCAAGCAAGTTGTGTAAATTTCTATGCTCTAAATAGCATAGTTCGAATAATTTTACTTTTCCCACCCTTGAAAACTCCTCCTGCTATCCACAAATTTGTTTTCCTGAATAGCCTTAGCTTTTGATCATTGCAGAAATAATATATTAATCTAAGAGAAAAGAAACAACTAATTGAAGATGAGTGGTGTTATGATGTTTGAATCCAAGCATGGTCCTAGGATGACTGATTGTTGCATTCATATCTGCTCAAACTAATCTGGTACCAATCGACAGAAGAATTAACAAATGCCTTTCTATACTATAAAACAAAGAAACTAATGTGATAATTACATAAGTCAATCGATAATAATTAATAATAATTAATAGTAGTAATATTAATAAGTAATAATAACAATAATAGTAATAATAATGATAAAAATTATAATAAACTCAAAAGAGTAAAATTATTTTATAAAAATGAACACTTGTTTTGTGTTTAGCGTATATTAAAGATTTCTTATAACAGAGTTGCTGTTGATAAAAGGCAACAAGGAAAAGTTATTTTCGTCAATTAAATTCAATTAAAAATTCGTGAACTATCCTTATTTTCCACTGCCAGTGTTTAGAGATGCAAGTTATGATTACATTCAAAGTTATTATCTCCAGAGCTATTATTAGTTGTAAAACGATATCACACAAAAATGTCTCAACAATTGCACAAATGTTAAGGGATTTTACAAAAATCAGTCATGTGTATAATCATAGGGAATAATATTTCAGTTTCGTATCATCCCGTGTGTGCTAAGAGACTTTATACAATTTAGAAAAAAACGTGAGTAAAAATAACAATATTAAACTTGATGAAACTGAAGAGAGAAAAACTATTTCGATTATTATTTTGCAATAATAATTGTCAAAATGCAGCTGAGAATGAAGAGTAAGTTTCGATACTTCCCTTAATATTACATATAATTAGCTAATCAGTTACACACCTTTGTGAGTCATTCAAAAGTTTTGCTCAAATACAATAATTACATTTTTTGTTGTCAACTTGTATTCTTATTTCAGCTATCCTCTGTGCACGTCAGTCTATGTTTTCGGTCAGTCTAAAAATAATAAAAAAAAAAAAATGCAAACGAATAATGATTGGTGTGAAAATTTTTAGTCTTTTGTTTTTAAGATTTAGTTTTAACTAATGTTGATGAATCCTACGTGTCTTGAGTCCTCATCTTTTGGAATACGTTTACCAATTTTCGACAGGATCCTGAACAGCAAAATTGTCCGATCACAGTGCAAAATGATGTTTTTCGTGCAGAGTAGCAAATTGTTATTCATATAAAATATTACATCTATACATTTCGTGTTCCATATATAGAGATAATTTCTCGTAATTGTGTACTGCATTAGTTCGATAGAAGATAAGAACACAGCAGTATAATAATCATTTTCTTAGAACTCAACGGGATGAAATGATAAAACGTCACTACAAAAACTTACAACTAAAACCTAACAGGGACATCACAAAACAGTCTTTATATAATAATATCTATTACGTGGTGTACATAAAGACAGCTGTCTAAAACTCAATAAAATAGTCACTTATATATCCTTAAACCAATTGATTGAACATAGCGCAATTCTTTTATTAATTGTTAGACCCCTCTACTATTTCGAACTACATAATAATAAACAAATCTCACGTCAAAGGCAACTTTAAACAAAAATTGAATAGGAAGAATACAACCATTTCTTCATCAGTTCAAAACGCAAACAACACGATGTCCACTACAAACAAAGAAGCTGTGATATTTAATAAAAAAAAATTTTCAAACAGCAACTTCATTAATTCAGAAAATCGCAAGAAAACTGTAAGTTCGTGTGGCCTGTGTCGCATGATATATTCAAATTCATAAATGGATTTGAAACTTCGAACATTCCTAACAATCCTAAAGCGACAGGATATATACTTAATATGGTGGGAAAAACTCCAGTAAATTAAATACAAATGCAGACAAACAAATCCATGAGAATTCCTTTCAAAATGTCCATGTTACGTTGCGGTTTATTATTACCCAACGAATCACTCGAATTTGTTCCTTGGCTCAATGCATCTAAATCTTTTCGAGCAAGCCAATCCACATAATGTTGTCTTTTTTCCGCGTCGGTGATTTCATTTAACTTCAAACCCTCGGAATTAGTATTTTGTAAATTCTGCAAGTAAAATCTGCCATGCTGGCTTATAGAATAACCAATTTCTAAGCTATCCTTGTTACCACTTGTAGTCTCATGAGTGACGATGCTTGCACCCCGATCTATGAATTGAATTTCAGAAGTGGTGTTTACCACTCCAGTTTCCTTGTTATCGGTATTAAAAACATTGCCTAAATCTTCATTATTCACGTCCTCGTGGCGAAATAAATCATTGCAAATTTGGCTTACTTGACTATTCAACACTAGTTTTTGGTTTAGCAGTTCATCAACAGAAGTTATGATACCTCGACGAGTTGATTCAACATCTTTACGAATGCTTGGAAAAAATCGATATTTTGATTCCTTTTCAGCTATTCCGAAATCATCGACATCTTTGTCACGATCGTGGAAAAAATCCGAATCGTCTTTCACTTTTCCCTCACGTTTACCGGACAAATCTAAAGTTCGATCAAAAAAATTCAAACCCTGTTCGTGTCTCTGTAGAAAATATTCACACTTCTCTTGCTCAGATCGCAGGAATTCGTTTTTTTTATCTTCTCTCAGAAACACATGATCTTTCTCCTTTCCTTTGGGTAAAAAATGCAAGCTTCGACCAACTCGTTGAAAAAAACCAGGACGCTTATGCATTTTGGTAAGAGAATCATTCGATTGTTTTGACTTTTGTGTGCACGAATCTAGGCTATGTTGTTTCTTATGGACAAATGTTTTTGTCGGCATCGCTGATACGAAATCAAGACTTTTTGCATCTGCTCCAAAGTGATCTGGACTTTTTTCCAAAGACTCTAAGCTCTTACAAGTTTTATCCTTAGGTGGACGAGAAAAATTACTTTCTATTCCAACACAACCACTATCTGGCACAAGCTTCGAACTTTTTTCCCTGACCACTGGTTCTTTTATAGCGAATACAACATTCCCGAGGGTATCAAGGTTCTCATCAACGTTATCTATAACATTGTGATCAAGGTTCACATATCCCAAAGTTTCCTGAGCAGAATCAGAAACTTTGGCCTGTGAAAAGATTCCCTCCATGTTTAATTCCACGTTCGTTGCAAAACACGGATTCCACACTTTGTTTCGTCTATCCTCTAAACGTTTATGCAATTGAACTTGGTCATGAAATAAACCTACTTTGCCATGCAGAATATTCTCACGCCGTATCTCTGCTACAACTTTCTCAGTTTTATGCCCATGAAAAAAATAACTCTGTTTATCTAAATGCCTAGACTTAACATTGGGGCTCCTGTCTTGGACAGAAGCTGTTGGGTGATAAAAGCCTGATGCCCCAGTCTCAACTTCAGACCTGTTACGACTCATTTCGTGATGTCCGGAGCTCAAGTTCACTAGATCTAAAGACGTGACATGTAACTCGTCAATTCCTTTGCGTAAATTAGTGTCCGGAGATGACTTGAAAGTACTAAATTGATAAGAATCCTTCCTAGGATGTTTACTAGAAGCTGCATTTGATAAATCTAATTTACTAGAACGATCCGTGTGTAAGTCTTTAGAAATTTTTCTCTCGCCACTTTGTTGATTCGCGTAGAATTGTTGGTAGAATTGTATTTTACCTTGGAGGTCGCTCTTGTCCTGATTGTCCTGATCACCGCGTGCGTCCATCGTCTCATGTTTCTGGCGACGACTAGAAGTGCCAACTGTTGGACCCGCAGGACCGAGACCCAATGCATTTGCCAGACATTGTCGTGTATAAGGCCTGGAACTTAAGAGAAGAGCAAAAATTTTTCAACAGTGTTTTAAAAATTATGATATTGGTAAGCAAACATAAGTGAATTATGCAAATAGCCAATCTACACGTCAAAGTTACGGTATTTCACAATCTCCATCACTACTAAAATCTGACAATACAGAATGGCCATTTACTCAGAATTACATTACAAAACAGATTAATCTCTGTATATACTTACAAGCTGCTGGATTACAGAAAATTGATTGAAAATCGGTTACATAAGATATTCTATAGCAGATGTATATACAAACAGAGACGAGAAAAACCAAGTAACTACTTCTGAACAATATTACATAAAAAAAAAGAAAAAAAAAGAAAAAAAGAAAAAAAAACAACAACAACAACTTCCAATTTAAGAAATGGACGACCTTCATTGCCCCGTAAATATTTTGTAGAGCAAGTTTATATACGAACCTTGAGCGATGTTCCTGATCATTGTTGGTCCCACTAGGAGGTGCCACATTAGTGGGCTGTGAGTGGCTAGGTGGCTGTTGGGCCGAGGGCTGTGCAGGTTGCCTGGCGTTACCAAACTTCAACATGTTCCAGTCAAAAACATAGTCGTAAGTAAACCCCTGACTATGAAACAATGTGCGAAATAACTGACGCAGGTATGAGTAATCCGGTCGCTCTTCAAAACGAAGTTGCCTACAGTACCTCAAATACGTCGAGAATTCGGCTGGGGATAAGTCAATCGGTATTAGTATTGATGAACAGATCTGTAAACCTCGTTTGTTATGATGTTGCTGATATAACGACATTGAGTTTGTAAGAAAACAAACGAAAATAAATGAAAGAGATTTAAGTGATAGGATTCTTTTCCTTAAACACGTACCAGGATAACCCTTGCAAAGCTCTTCTATAGGAGTAGACATTTTTTTTTCTGAGATACGTTCATATTTTTGTCTCTTCGTAGCTGCCTTAAGCCCCTGCCAAGGGAGACTTCCCCGATTAAAATACATCAGGACATAACCTAACGATTCAAGATCATCTCTCCGTGATTGTTCAATTCCCAAATGTGTATTTATACTTGCGTATCTGAAATAGAAAAACACATTGTGTTACGGTATACAGTGAAGTTGGTAATTCAACCTGCAGTTTTAACACGGACTATATTTTTGGTAGCTACAGGGTAAGTTTACGTTGTCCAGAGTGAAACTGGTAAATATTAAAAAATTCAAGTATCGTGTTATGATGGCTAGTAATAAAGAAATTTAGAAATACTAACCTGGCAGTTCCTGTGAGGTTTTTATTTTCTCGATAAGGTATGTGCATGTGCGTCCGACCATCTCGATACTTTTTGGCCAGACCGAAATCTATGATATATACAAGATTTCCTTTCTTTCCCAAGCCCATGAGAAAATTGTCAGGTTTGATATCCCGGTGGATGAAATTTCGACTATGAATGTAATCCGTTCTGCTTATCTATATTCAAGAAGAAAACAGTGTGGATCACTAAAAGGATACAACCATTGGATTGCGCAATTAAAATATACTATATATTGCCCTAAAAAGGTAAGAAAATCTTTGGTCTCTGCAACACATTCCGGAGATCATCAAAGGATCGAATCATCATATAAGATAAAAAGGTCAAGTGAATAATTAATTGTCTGCAAGGGATTTACAATGACAACTGAGACTCACAGTAAGAAAAGATAATTATATTTGTACATATTTATACTAACTCAAAACGCTTGTTGAGTAATAATATTAAATGTATATGCAGACATGGTCTATAACACATGCTTTTAGGGTCGCTGCCTTAGTTAATTATTTGAAGTACTGTTCGGTATCATAAAACTCAGTGAACCATGATTTCCTGCTTAGTATTCTGACCCAACCTTAAAAATCATCTTATGTAAATCATATTGCATGCAAAATGCTTTCAATCATTTACCATTGCACTTGATCAATGAAGATATCAAACTTTATTTCTGACACAATGGACCTTTCGCAAATTTGATATTCTGAAATATTCCCCTAGGCTCATCATGCAATAAGTGAAAATGTAGTTTCAGAGTTTATGTTTAAAGTTCAACAGCCTTTGCATTGAAAAAGATATGAATGCATGATTTATAAACACAGTTAATTTCTACACATCATTTACACTTGGACTTTGAACAGTCGTTGCAAAGCCCGCTGAATTGCCGATGAAAAAGCAATGGATATCCAGAGATAGTAACATTGTACAAGCGACACAGTTGGCTGTTTGATGAAAGACTCAACGAACTCCTCAGCCAACTTAGGACTCATTGTACAACATGCTTGAAAAAGTCAAACTTTTGATACAGAATGACAAAAGCATAGAGTTTACAATTATTTGTAACATTAGCCAGTCTCACAATGACCCAGTTAGAGCGCCAGGTAAGTAGAGCGTATCACTAAGTGAAGTCTAATGTCAGTGAAAGCATGTTTCAATTCAGGTGTTCCGAGATAGCGAGTTGCATGGTAGACATGATATCGTATTAAAGGCGAACGTTGAGAAAATTGGTTTAGAATAGTAACGAAAATTGCTTCTGAATTTGTTTTTGCTATTTCAACAAGACGAGGAACGTTTCTCGTTCGATAGACTAAGCTATATTTTCAATGTCGTTAGAAAAGGATAATTATTTTTTTAGACTCACCAATTGATCAGCGAGTAGTAGAACAGTTTTTAACGAAAATTTTCGAGAGCAAAAATTGAAAAGATCTTCAAGTGATGGGCCGAGTAGTTCCATCACCATAACATTATAGTCACCTTCCGAACCGCACCATTTTATTGTGGGGATTCCAACTGAAAGTAAAAAATACTTGTACATCGCGCAGTACTGAAAAAATTTTGACAATACGAAATGACAGAAGAAACCAGTGTGGAAATAAAAATGCAACACGGTTGAAAAGTCAAATTAAGTTAGAACTCTAGTTTAATAAAACAATAACTGTAAAAGTAATCAGAGTAAAAAACAATTCGTAAACCTTAGGTAACCAATTTCCAGTGAAAGTTATGAGGTAATTAGGTAAGGTATTTCACATTCGAGTTTGGTGTTAGTTAAGCTAAATATAAATTCTAGAATTGTGGATGGTAATTTGTTTCATTTTTCTTCTCGCTACCCTCTTTCGTTGAAGTTTAATGATGAAAGCGATACAATGACGATTTGAAATGAATTCTAAACCAAATCGAATAGAAGATACAAATAATTGTTTTGAATGAAAAATGGATTCCTTTGGTTAGATTCTATAAATAAATTGTGCATGAAAATGCAGGAAATATATTTGTGGCATTGTATCGAGGAGAAGGGGCAGCGCCTGGAGGACCAGCTGTGGTGAAGCAAACAAACAAAGCACTTTGACAGTCTAAGGATTTTTTTGCTTAAGAAAAAATGCTTGTTAACGTGTCGAAGAATGAACAATTGGGTTGATAAATCCATACTCACCACCACCTTGCATCATTTTGTAAAATTTCGACTCTATATGGAGCTGGGGATGCCTTGTTTTTATGCATTCTAGCTTTATGGCGACTTCCTCACCCGTGGAAATGTTCGTCCCTGTTAAAAGAAGGACGATTTGGTGAAAATCAAAGCGAATAAACGTATGCCACTTTGGCGAATAATTAAACTCTGTGCAAAAATGAGCGGTGAAAGATGCAAAGTTCAACTCTCAAGTTGAAGATACCCTAAGCTTAACATTGATGCCCAGTTTGGCTGGGAATGAATATATTTTGTTTGTGCATAGAATATCGGTACGACGATCCGTGGTACAATTGTGAAATTGTTTTTTTCATAGTTACCTAGATAAATATCACCGAAGGAACCGCTCCCGATTTTCCGCCCGAGCCTATACTTGTTCCCTACGCGTAGCTCCATTTTTGTTTTGACCGAGGTAACGACTACTCAAAACTCACGAAACACAACGCGGTTTAAAGGAATTTTCGTTACATTGTCGGAGCCTCCATGTTTGATATTTGTGGACGGGGCATCTTTTCGCTGTTAGCCTGCCTGGACGGGGGACTACTTCTTCGACACAAAGAGGAATTCTCGCCCCGCCTTGCGGGCATCAGTCGTCACTATTGCACATCAATTGAGCACGCAAATAAAGTATCGGGATCTCAGGAATACGATACGCGCGTCAGAAAATCGTAATTCTTGACGTGAAGCGCGGATTAAATGGATTTTTCATGGCCTGTCTCAACGCATCCGCTAACGGTGACACACGGACCTGCCACAGACACGACTCAACCGTCAACACCAAGATACGCAACAGCTACATGGATCGGGCTCTCGCTCTCTTCCACTTCCCTCGCCTAGTACGGTGAATTGCCGCATAGGTTCGCATCTAGTATGCGTGATGCGGTGCAGCTGCATATGCCGCAAAATGCAAATGAAAATATGCGCACTTCGTTACATTAATTTCCCCATACATTTTCACTATCTTACTTTCTTTTTTTGTCAACTTTACCAGAACGCTGACAAAATTTCCACTTACCCTAACACATAGTTGTTGTACAATATTAATGTAAATTAGCGTGCAAAACATAACCATCCAATGCAATTCAATTTTGCATCACCACAATTACTTCGATTGAAATCCTTAAATTTGCTACTCATAAAGGTTTTGTTTTTGAAATTCGCCCCAACTCTCTCTCTTTTAGGATCCATGAAGATGTATATTAAATTGATATACACTGGAATTTTTTTGAAAAGGCATTTATTGTTATAGAAATATAAGTGATGTAGACAGTAAGAGATACCTAAGCTGTAGAAAAATTCAATGAAAAATTTGTTAATTTTCACTGCAGTGAACTAATTTTGGAGTAGTTATAATGGAAAATTGTACAGTTATTGTTTTTTGATCCTCATACTGAAACGTGAATGAGAACTTGGCCTTTCGGCAGTGTCATGTTAATTTCTTTGCTCACGCAAGCTTTGAATCAGCCTGAGTAGAACTGACTGAATTTTGTGACATCGAATGATGAATTGTAGTCAAAAATGCGATTTGATAGTTAATTTCCGAAATTCGGGTTTAGTTAGAAAATTTAAATGTATATTCCTAACTACGATTAACAATCACTGGCTTACATAGTTAAGCGAAACTGCTATATGCTATATATTTTAAATTGCAAATAAACTGTCAAGTAACACTTTTTGAATAGTTATGAAATTCCTATTAAAATTAGTAATACAGAATTATTCCTTCTCTTTTACCACTAATTGCAGTATGTACGATAACAGTAATTATGAATCAGTTGCTTAATTATTAAGTATACAGTTAAAGATAATTAGATACATAATTAAAATCTATCTACAAAGGCCCCACGTAAATTCTTCGTATTATCAAAAAATGGTACTTATAAACAGAATTACTTTCCGTCAAACTCAAAAACAGAGGGGTAGAAAGTTTGTCGATCAGACGCACAAATAATTGGCAACATACTTATCTGTATTCTTATAAAGCAGGGGGGATATTCATTTTTTTTTTTTTTATAAATAATTACTTTTAATTTTGCCTCTTGTAGAATGAGCGCTATATTTTTATCTCAAATGTACGATCTTGGTCTTCTAGAGAATTATGTTATTCAAAGTATAAGCGATACCGGACACGGCCTATTGAAATCGATAATTGATGTAATTTCATCTGCCCAGAATATCTTGTGTGCCGTAAAAATTGAGAATAACAGTTGAATGAATAAAAAACGGAGAATTAGTTTTAGGTACGATTCAGTGAGCATCCATTAGATATAACATTGGAAATAAAAAGTTAAAAGTTAATATGCTGTGTCCTCCACCAAATATAGAATATAATTATACCAAAACATTAGTATAACGATAAATTGGATTCTTATTAAAAATTATAATAACAACAATTTCTTGCTCACTTAGCTGGATAACAATAATGTCAAAACTCTAGTTTTCTACATAGTATGAACACAAATTCAGAAGATGGTTAATTTCAACATTGACAAACTGAAAGTAGTATTGGCATGTAAACATATAATCTTTACTATATATAATGTGTCTATATACCTAGGGCTACAAAAAAAAGAAAAAGTATTCATATGCCAATGAAAAAAATTTACTTTCATGAACTAGGGTGAAAACTTAAAGATTAAACAACATCGATAAAAAATATATTTTTAATGTGTATGTTGCTGCTCGTGTTAAAAGTCAATATCCCTCATGTTCATATTGGGAAAAAAAAATATATTTATGTATGTATGTGTATGTGTTTGTATATATATATATGCACATATGTATATATATGTATATATATATACACACATATATATACACCTATATTTTACTATTAAGTCGCTACCTTTTATTTATATTATCAATTCCACAAGTAATTTTTTTACTTTAAAACATCAAAGCTTAAAATATAATTGAAACATTTAGAATACTGCAGACGGTTTAAGTCGCATTGTCACTCCAGAAAAAATGTAATCATTCTTATTAAAATTACTATTATCATTAATCTTATTAATTCTACGATATGGCTGCCATTCTCACAATCTGTGATGTATATTCATTCCATGGTTCAGTGTTTTGAAAATTCAAATACAATTAAAACACTGTGTTTTTACATTTTTGCGTTCTATTATTCAGTTCATTTCGCACTATATTTATTATTCAATTATGAAGAAACACAAAGTTATTAAATTCTCATAAGAAAATTTTGCTTTGCTTCTAGTCACTAATCACTGCGACTTGAAATGATCACGTTATTAAATCTATTTTATTACTAGGGGTTGTGATAATTGAATAAATCAAATGGAGGTGATGAATTACTAAGATTTTCGATAGTTCAATTCTTGCTTAGGCCAACCGGTGTGATAAGTTTATTTCGTGCCGAACCCAATGCACAATCAAAATTCTTGGACACTGAATTGTGAATTATAAAATGCCTGTACCACAACGCTTCATTTTAGATTTAAAAAAAAAAATAATACAATCCGCCATGTTTTTGTTTGATCGTGATTGATGAGATAACGTTTGAAATAGACCGACTGATTGCAATAAATTTCTTTTCCCAGTTAACCAATCATACGTTACAAATCGGTTGAAATAACGGGATAGCAGTTGTATTCTAGTATTAAGTACAACAACAGCATAATAGAGAGAAGACAACTGGTGAAAAATGTCTAGGTTTGTATCTTTCTTATATTTTCAAATAGGAAAATTTCAAAAAAGTATATATGCCCAATGAACATAAGATTAGAATTACGTTTTATACAAACTCAAATTAAGAAGTACTATCCGTTGTTGCACATTTTGGGAATATTATTGTAACGAAAGTGAAAATGATAATGGTAGGATAATGTATACCTACTAACATATCTGTAGACCTCAGCCCCCAAAGCTGTACACTACTGTTGTACAGAGAACTCTTTCGAAACATACTTTACCTTAAAAAAAAAAATTAAAAAAATAACGTCAATGTTGAATATAGCCTATATTTTTAGCCTTTAGAGGGCCAACATTTTTCCCTTCACTTCAGATGTTTTTTTGAGGTAAGCTTTATATGCATAAATAGTCAACACGTCCGGTATTTTCGAGGTACCTGCTGGCTCCGAAAGGAGCCAGGCCGACTCTCTAAAGGTTAAAAAATCTCCGATAATTGTATATGTATATGTATGAATTTAAGCTAGCTGCTGTGTACAAGATTATGATTCATCGATTAGCATATCAAACTATTAATCGCTTGTCTGTATGTTCCAATCTTTCATCAACTATAGGACAACAGTCATGAGCTCTAAGATCCTACTTCTTCGGGTCTTGCTAGTGGTGCCTTAGAATTTTCAGTTGTTACTGTTGTCGTGGTTACTTCAAGATTAGCCAAGTCTGCTGCGCTAATCTGTAAGGGAAAACAATGTACTCTGTAAAAAGTGGTATTTGAGATATATATATAAAATTTTTCCAAAATCAGCTACGATAATTAGTAATTTGCCTTCAGTTATACACCGACACCAATTAGATGTTTTTCAAAATGCAGTAACAATAATTTTTAAAGATCTTAGGAGTCGGTCAAGTAATTGGGTAATATCTGATGAGTGTTGACAGTTATTAGCCAACTAAAGAATTTGTCGTCCATAATATGAATTCTCTCTATTATTCAGCATTTTGGGTGTTAGTATTGTTAGAAGAAGAATAAAAGGATAAAGCAAAAAAACATAACGTAACATGTTAAAACAAACGTATTAGAATAGAGAACATTTCATTCAATGATTCGTTTCTTTTTTTCCAAACTTTGTTGTATTGCTGACCTCGACATTTGGGGGAAGTGTAATCGTTGCATGTGTTGTAGTAGTCTCAGTTCCGCTTGCAATTTCTCTCTCTACGGTGGTGCCTAGGCAACATTAGGACGAAAACAATAACCAATACGGCACATAAAAAAACAGTAAAAGCGTTCAAAATCAATCAACGTTAAAAAAATTATATAAATTATATTCCAAAATTTTTATCACCTGAAAAACAATTACCAATAGACAAAAAGAAAAAAATTAAATCAATGGTATCCAAATAAAACTGTAGATGGAAAGATCCATAAAATGATTATTAACGACCAATAAAATGATAAAAAAAAAATTTAACTATGTAAATAGGTGAATAAATCAGCAATTCTTCATAACTCACTGTTAAGCTGTTGCAAATCATTTGTTGGACTTGCTTCGATATCGCCATTACTAGTTCCATTGCTAGGAGCTTGAGTAATGACTGTAGTAGTTTTAACCACTAACGACTGATTCTGAGTCGATATTTCCGAAGTGCGAGAAGTAACTTCCATTTTTAAGCCAGCTAATCTGCTATGCAGCTCTTCTGAAGATGTTGCATTTCTGAAAAGGGAACTGTTACTGCCAGGAGATGGCAAGCAAACAAAAGTATAACGATTAGCTTTGCAACCAAAGAGAAATCACGGTAATAAAGGAATAATAATAATACATAAACTTAACTGTACTTCAGGTATGAAAATCACCAAATTACCAACTGCCGTTTAAATATTTTTTTCATTAATATTGGAACTATGATATTTTTGAAATATCAAACAATACTGTACAGGTAATTGAAACAGACATATTTAAGAGTATGAAACGTGAAGAAAAAGAAACTGAGAAGAATAAGCAACTGGAATTTATTTTTCCTATGTAAAAAGCGCATTAGTCTAGTCCAACGCTAGAACGTTGGAAGTATATAAGATTGTACATTCAATCTGTAATGCAGCATCTGAATCATCTACACAAAAGGTGTATATTACTCACAAGAAAAGACTTACAGCAAATGGTCCTTGACACTGTCAATTGTTATGTCTCCAATTGAACTTAAATCGTTGCGATCGTCATCTCCATTGACCTCAGTAGTGCTGGCAGCTGGTCGAAGAGATGGTTCTTTTGGAGACTCTGTTCCAGCTAAAATATATGCGTAACAATTCGAAACAGGGGCACAAATTGGGAGCAGACGTAGATATGTAATGGGTGTAAAAAACACAGATCAATGACAAGATGTTGTGTTAATCGGATCAATCGTTATGAAGAATTAATGAGTATTGTTATGTAACAATTTCAGAACTGATCCACAGAATTAGTTGAAACATGATGACACACACGAAAGCACAAATATACACAAGTATGCAGTTTCAGACTGGCCAAGTATTACGTTATTTATACCAAACCTATCACAATAAGTTTATATTACGTTTATATAAATTATTCATGTCGCGTCTTGAGTAGTAGAAACAACACTTCTTCAGGGCAATATTTTGAGCCTCTGTAATATAATCACGTTAAAACTTCGTACTTACTGGATACCAAAGTACCATTTTCTGACATGGTTCGAGGTGCTGGCACAGGTTGACTACCTTGCAATTCTCCTTCGTTCTCCGCAGTTCCCTCTATCCTTCCTTCTTCCCGAACTTCGCCTGTCGGTTCATCAGTAGCTCTGGCATTTGGGGGTAGATTCAAAACGCACTGAGCTTTTGTGACTCGAGTTGCAGACAGCGAAATTCGCTGCAGTTCCGAGCTGGAGTGAAGATACAGTGCCTGTCCAGCCTTCGTAAATGTCAGTGAAGAAATACCACTAAAACAAATAATTCATTTCCACTCAAAAACGTAGATGCACTTCAAGAAGAATGAAAAACAAAAACATTATTCCCATCAAATTTTTTAGTCGATAATATGACGTACTTGATGTCTTCTCTCTTGATCGCGGCTGCATTCAACTGTCTTCGGAGTTCTGGGATACTTAGTAAAAGGCAGTCTCCTAGATTTGTGAGACAAAGCAAACAAGTTTCCTCATGAACGCCTGCAGGTTCTAACGAGCACGTAAACTTGGCGAATCCCGTTTTCCGAACCCGAGATCCTTCATGTGCAGTTAATTTGTACTTGCAGAACGGTTTCAGGGACGGTAAATTGAAGATTTTGAATTGTTCTTCGCTTGCAATCACTACTCTGTGTGGGGACGACATATCAGGACCAGGAGCCACTCCTTTTTCTGCTTCCAAAGGTTCGGGTAATGGTATGCTAGAGCCATCAAGAATAGTTATTGCAATGACAGGTGCTCGATGTTTCAGCTGTATTTCTTTGCCAAGTGTACAATTGATATCCTCTTCGGTTCGCCTTGCGCCCGCAGGAATGGCTAGTGTAAAAACGTACACTGTTCCATTATTTGTACCGGCCCAAAGAGTCGGAGTCGTATTTTGCACTGAAAAATTATCAAGACAATTTTACCCCGAACCATCAATGAAAAACAATAAAATCCACATCTTATAAAATTACAAAATACTTACTACTGATTATGTAGCTGCGTGCAAAATACAAGCACCGCACCATCGAGCCTAGGGAGTCGTCTGTAGGCCTTGCTTCCACTTGTCTTTCAACGGGTTTAGCTTCGATGGGAGAAAGGTCTCCAGCTGGAGTGGATGCCTGACTTGGCCTGGATGAACAAAGAATGAATAACCATGTCTTTCCACGTTTTAACCATTATTCCACGTTTAGAAGCAACTTCAATTACCGCAAAACTTACGGGTCTTTTTTTTTCTCCGGCACAGTGTTTCTCGTTGGGCTACTGGCATTAGTGCGCCGTTGTGATCTTCCTTTCCTCAGTCTTCTAAATGACTCTCTAAGTGATTTTTTGAACGATTTCCGCCGTGAAATTGGTGTATCTCCAGCTCCAGACAAATCTGTATTCAAAATTCGGAATTGTACAACAGATTTCTACCTCTGCAATCTTTCAATTCCTAAAATATTGTAGAATGTATAGCTCGAAACTACCGACATACCATTTGGATTCAAGGTGCACTTGACGCTGACCGTTTTCGCTCTTGTATAATCAAACACAGCTAAGCCATGCGCAGTTCCAGCAGCCAGGAGTCCCCATTCACTGTGTAAAGCTAATGCAGTAATGGCTGCGGGTGGATGAAGCTGTAGTAAACTTTGCGGTTGAAAGCCAACGCCAAATGATATGCTGGTCGATCTGGCAGGAAGCTGATCGTGTCCCTTCCAAACAAAGCCGTCTCTATCATTGACTATATTCATTGTGACGGCTTTAATTTCCTTGTTGATAGGTTCTGACGATATGACGGCAGTAATAACATGCCCCGCAGTACCAGCAACGACTAGCGTTGAAGAGAGTGGACAGAGCAATACTTTTTTCACTGCTAAACGAGGATCATCCGAGTATGGATCGAATGTTCCAACTTTTCTAAATGGCGGCCATTCATCTTCCTCATCCTCTGGTGGCTGTTCCAGCACATCAAGATGCTCTCCAGTGAATAAAACAGACGAATTGTATTTGTATAGCGGGGTAAGAGCGACGTCTGATGCATTCCAAAATCTTACTGTCCCATCTTCATGTCCAGTCAACAGAAGCTCGTTGTTAACTGGTGTGTTTTTATTCGCTGTGTTTGCAGTCAATATAAGACCACCGTCGATGGGCCATGATTTATCAGAATATAAATGCTCAGTTTGCGCTTTACCAGCTGCAGTGATTGACTCCCACAAATTTTGGGGGACGTTTGGAATATGTTGAGAACATGTCACCTGGATAGTACAGAAATGTTGTTGATTTTAAAGCTGATAATTATTGTTTATTGATACAGAATACTTCAATAACGAGAGAATATTTTTATACCGCGCTCGCATGTAAAGATACCAAATATGGTAATGCCATCATTTTCCAGTCCGGATTTGTCAGATCTATAGCAACAAGTTCTTCTTCGGCTAAAACAATCAAAGCCTCCGGCGTTTGAAGAGCACTTTTACCATCTTCTTCCTCCTTCGGCATGACAGTGAAAAAGTCGATAACTTTTGAGGTGAAATCAAAAACGACGTGTTTTTCTTTGGTCATAGCCGTGATAGTGTGCCGATCCCCGTAGCTTGCTCTGGGCATTCCGCCAGAGAATAAAATAATTTCTTCGTCGCTGAAAACACAATTTTTTTTTTTGTCTCTTAAAACAAAATTAAATATTTGCACCCGAACCTTGAGAAAAAAAATTTACATCTAGTTACATTTTGGATTATTCTTCACTTGTTGCTACACTTACTCGCTTATCGGATGAGCCAGAATTTTGGAGACAGCCTTACACGGAAATGGTCCATAGAGGGTTGTGGATTCGGGCACAGTGTCGTTCCCAGCTCCCCAAAATGCGTACGAACCATCATTGTGTGAAGATACAAAACGAGTCTCGGAAACCCAGTAGATAGATTCCAGCTGTTGGGTGGAGACGAATGTCTGCGCACGCGAAAATAAACCCATCAGCTGCACACGTTCACCGAAACCACGAAAGACACAAACAACAGTCAGAAAATGCGTCGCCAGCACTAAACGAAAACTAACTTTGCACAATCGATTTACGTAGCTAATCTTCAGCCACCTACTCGATGCATACACTGTATAATATCCAACTCTGAACGGTCATTACAGTTCTATATTTTAGCTCCAAAGTCTCAATGTAGTGACAATTGTGAAAATTAAATTTAAGAGAATGCTGGTACAACATATAAAATTTTTTTATCACTTGAGTATACTTCATGGTTTAAAGTTAAACACGAGTTTTCGCACCAAGATATTCAATTATATTTACGAAACTACAGAATACACGCAGCAAATGAAATTAAAAATAAAAAATAAAAAACTACTGGTATTTGATAATATAAGAATTCTGATTGTGGTGGACAATTATTATTCAATTGAAATAAGAAAGCTTGACGCAACAAATAGTTAATAGATTAACAATAGGGTGTATTACTTAATTTTGATCATACTCTCAACTCACCTGTTGGGCTCCGGGTGTAGCTTTGTTCCACAAAACCATGAGCCCACGATTGTATCCAATTAAAATATTATCTGGATGTCCAGGTTGCTCGGCTATGGCCTCCACTGCTCCAGGATTTATTTTGTAATCCTCCGGGACACTGCGTGAATTTTATGCAATTTTTATTCCAGTATTCATGTAATTAAAACGGAAATATTCGGGATCATGATCATAATCTATTTTGCAAATACGAGTCATACGAGTTCAACTCTTCAAGGTTTAGTAACTCCTTATAACTTCCAGTAATTAGTACTAGATACACTACTCACTTTTGCATCACAACATCCTGATAAATGATATTATCAGAAACTGTAAATGACTTTAGATTCAATAGATAAATATTTCCTCCTTCTGTCCCTAGTAATAGATGATCCCCGTTGGATTCCAAACACATTGCAGAGATTTTTTTCAACTTTCCTTCAAGGGAAAGTGATTTTGTTTCAACCAAAGAACTCTCATTGATCTCCCACAGGTGTAGAGAGTTGTCGTCGCAAAGCGATACAACACGTCCCTAAAAAATAATTTCAAAAATTTTTCCATTTCTGCAATAGCAACCAATTAACAAATTTGAAGGTAGTAACATTATTATAACAAAACATTGGATAGAAATTCACTATTTTCCAGTTTTCAATCCCTTCGAAGAAACTTATATTTGAAAATATGAGTGTGATTTGTTTTATTACGATTTGCTGTATTTCAAACAATTCGAAAGTCGCGAAAAAAATGGTTCTACAAAATGTATCGTTAGAATAACGTTAGTAACTTCAGCATGTTGCCATTCATCAATTGTTCAAACACAAAGCTCGCTAACAATTAATTATTACAAGTAAAGTTACAAGTAATAAGAAAGATTTGTCTAGATGGTACGGTACAGGAATAGCATATATGTAAACCACCCCTACACATTAACGGCTTATGTAACATTTTGTGGTGATCGTAAGTGCAAGAAGGTGTCAGATTACCTCGGTGCACGTGTATGACTTTTATAATAACACTTCACAGCTTTATGCTTTTACTTCTCTGTATAGTCGTCAACAGAAATTAAAGTTTATTTTCATTCCCTTGGGTTACTGAATTTATAACAGTGTCATGCAGGCAGTTTTTTGTTTTTTCCATTTTTGATGGATGCCTTTACCAAAGCGTGAAAAAAAAAAATTTAATCACAAAACTATAATAGAGGACCATTGTGCTCACCTCGTTTGGTATAGCAATGATTTTGGTGACTGCATTTTCACCACTTTCCGTTGTGTGTTGTCCGTAAAATTCCACACCGGGTCTTCCAAAACTGTGATTTTATATCACAGGTATCGGTTAAGGAAAATATATACTCCTACCTAATAGAGATTGTATCCACGTTAAATGCTACCAACGGATTTTTCACCACAGCTGATAAAATATTTCCCAGAAAAGTGAACACATTAGAGTGTTGGTTTTATAATACCTGATCGCAATGCTGGCACAGGTACCTAAAGCTATGCGAGGGCGTCCGGTATCTTGGAATGGTAACATATTCACCGCTGATTCATCACATGATGTTTTTTCTATTTAAACTTTTTTGTAACACACTATCAGAACAAACAGTGATGGGGTTTGCGAGTAATTGAATTTCTCTCATCCATCAATAGAAAAGGATACACTTTGATGGCTCCAGAAGCTGTGCCGATGATCATTAGTCGTAAACTGTAATCCCATGCGAATGCAGTGGGCTTATTAGGAAATCCATGCTGTATTGTCTGCAAAAATAATGAATATTATGACAGCAAAAATCAGCATCCGGTTTTACCTGTTGGGCTGAAAAGTCTGATCAATATAGGATAACAAGATTAATTGACTAAAAAAAAAAACATATTTTGATTAACATGTGCACCTCTTCCTATGAGTAATCTGAGAAGAGGATGACTCATATTTTGACAACTTAAATACCGCTAGACCTGTTTATATATGTCATCTTACTTTTTCACTCTTTCTCGCTATCTCTGTTTTTCACATGCTGTTTGTCAATATGAGAAGAAAAAAAATACACACACATTTCTTCTCAACTCATTTGCTATGCAGAATAGTTAATCAAGTTGGTTTGAACAGATCAGAGTAATAGTATGAACAGACTTATCGCACACAATTTGAAAAACGACCCGATCTAACGAGCTTAATTACTTTTAAGTGGCTCTGATTAAATATTGGAGACAAATGGAATAATAAATGATTCTATTTTTACAAGTGACATTCCACAATATAAAACTGCTTCTTACATCACTCCAATCAGTCTCAAATTGCACAGAATGTTACAAATTGCGCTGCAAATTCATACAGATGAAATTCTTTCCTGGACTCGTTTTCATTGGCAATAAATAAATAAAATATTTAACATGCTCCATCCCGGATTATTAATTGTTATATCAGTGTGTGTATACCAAAATGCATCGTACGTACAATATCAGCACTTTTCTGTTACCCAAGAAAATATGAGTGATCAATTTATATATTATAGATAATAGATTTTGTGAGTCATGTATCGAAGTGTATACAAGAGATAAGAAATCGGAACACGAATTAATATATCAGTTTAGCAATATCTCGTGTATCACATGTATCAATGTCAAAATGTATTTCGAAAAATCTTTCCCCTTCATCAATTCTTACATCAAAAATAATAAGAAAAATTGAAAACTGTTGAACATTGAACTGTTGAACATCAACACAAGCATAACTGAATGAAACTAGCTATAGGCAATGGTTTGAAAAAAACAAAAAAAGGGAGTTATTTCTTTATGTATGGCAACGCTCTATACATAGACACTAGATACAAATACGTATGTATGCGAGTAAATATTAGTTTTAAGGGCAGGGCATCTCTTATCACTGTTTTTAAACAGAGTTTTACGATAAGATAGATATCCACCAACTGCCGATAGGTATAAATGAACCATCGTTTATTGCATTAAATCTTGCTAGTTACCATTATAACAAATGAATGTCATCAACTTAGAATATTGCAGAAGAAAAGGCGATACGGTATTAAAAACTAGCGTTTGTTATCTCTAGGCCACATCATGGTTCACGCACACCTACCGACTTATCTTTTAATCAAAACTGTAACTAATCGCAAACTGCAAATAACCGCATTAGGCATGGATAAGAGTATAAAATAAAATTAACAAATCAAGTTAATTTCATTATTTTTTCATTACCGTAGTATATTTGAATATGAATATTTGGTGATATAAGGGTTTAAGAACAAATAATAAAAGCTATAGCCAATTATCGCCAGACGGTATTTAAATTACAAATGAAGTTCCATTATTTGATAAATAAACTCCCAACGAAGTTTAAAACACGTGTGAATTTGGTACGGGGTTGATTAGTTCGCGATAGAAATTAATGATGAAACGAGTGCTTCCGATATTGTTGATCGGATGAATAGTTGTTAATTAATGTTTATGTTCTGCTTACCTTCCGGAAAGCGAAAAGGTCCTTTTGCAACTTCTGACGCTCAGCTGTGGGTTGCTGACCCTTCCCTCTGATAAACTTCAACATATTTCTGCGAGATGGTAATGAAAAAAAGAAAAAGAAAACGTACACAACAATTCACATTTACGCTATAACGATCGCAATGTTACGATATCTCACTATTAGCTCAATTAAAACATTCTTGAATGAACGCCGAACGAGGCTAGTGCAACTCCTGAATGCCTGTTTATTGTCAGTGTGTTCGGCTCCCACGTCCTACACACGCCTATATCGCCGTGTGTCACTCGCCTGTACCGTATATACCGAAAAATATCGTACAATGGGTGAAAAAATTGAGCGAAAACACTCGCGGGCACCTCTTACCTTTTTCTATCAGAGATTTTCGCTAATTTCACGAGAGAAATTCACGTAAAAGCACGTAAAATCTCGACGAAGCGGGGCGGTAAGTCATTCCACGACTCTTGATCGCGTCGTTCGTGTTCGTCACTTCGTGTGTCGGGTCGTCCAATCGCCAAACGGTCGGCTCTTCTCGGCTCGGTCGGCGTGACGTCACGGGACCGCAACGTTATGCTCAGTTATGCTCAACGCCCAACATCGGCAGGGTTCGGAGCTGTGGCCGAATTCACTCGAACAATGACCTCGAACATTTGAAACCTGTAGCGTGTGTACTCAGCGTGTGGCTCGGCTCGTTTTGTGCGTATTGTATGTACAATACGTACAATGTATTTCTCTCTGCAATGTGTTGTACTTACATACATGCATACATATTCCACGAACGCTACAAACTGGTGGTGTTACGCGTATTGTATTCATGCAGTCAGTATAGGTACAAACATATACCTATAAACCAATGGCATTGCGCACAATGCGTCGACATTCGAGCATAGCAAATCAATTAACAAATGACAATATATACATTCACGAAACGATGCACGCCTTTCATTCTAGTCAGATTGTCAGGGTAACGGGACATTTCGTGGACAAACGCGTTTTCTCCGGCATGCGATGTATGTATGTACATGTGTCAATTTACGTGCCCAAAGCAACATTCTTTCATAAACGAGACGTGATCCAACAAACTGTGCGATCGGAGCACGTAATTGGCGGGTGTTACAAGTTACAGTTCAATCCGGCCTTTTTATATGTGTATATGTGTATATATCTATTTTGTAGCTACTGCCACCTGTAAACGGGTTCATTCAACATCCCCGCCCTGGCCAAATCGAACGAATTTTCAAAATTACGACTGCGTCATGTTAATCCATCCATTAGCTGCTTTGCCGTCAATATTGGCTGTGACAGAATCTTTTGATCCGAAATCCTGATTTTAAAACATATGCAGGCTTATTGTCGAACATGTTCAAATCCGGGATCGCGAAAAGAACTCTCAATTAACTTACTAGGCAGATGAATTCTAGAGAATTTATGACTTCATAGCATCGGTGTTCAGTCTTTTTCTATTGTTATTCTAAAAAAAAAGGAGTCCCGCGCTTTCCGTTCGTTCTGTACGTGCTCGGCACCATTTGTTCGGCCGTTTGTATTTAAGCG
Source organism: Neodiprion fabricii (assembly GCF_021155785.1). Lineage (NCBI taxonomy): Eukaryota > Metazoa > Arthropoda > Insecta > Hymenoptera > Diprionidae > Neodiprion > Neodiprion fabricii. The sequence continues at coordinate 40,572,252 of NC_060240.1, forward strand.
GTTCTACACGTTTAATCGCTACAATTTGATTTGCGATCGGGGAAGAAGACCAGAAAAACGATCGCCGAGGAATGAAGAGAAGAATTTTCAAATAGAATATACTCATTTATCCCGCGTTCGAATGATCATGAAGGATCGAGAGGCATTCTCATTACCGATTACGATCACGCATCAGGAAGTCAAGATACGTTTTGAGGAATAGTCTGCAACGATCTTAGTTCGGTCTTGTCTCCCGGGCAGAATAGTAAGCTTTTTACAGGTCAACATATGCAGGTTTATTTTCATTCGTACGCTTACCGTCTTAGTCATTGTCAAATTAGTTGATCAGTAATTACTACCTTTTTTATCAAGCCTTCGTCAAGTTTATCAAAGTAAGCGGTTTTTTTTTTACAGTAGACTCTAATAGGCATTCTAATAAGTCCGCTGCCTGAGTTTTACACGATAACAAAAATGTACCGATGCTGAGTAATGAACAGACATATCAGCTACTCTTCATCAAAATATGATATATTTGTTTTAACAGACCATTTTACAATATCTTTTCATATGCACATTTTCAAATTAATTAATTTATAATAACAATAAATAAGCGTTGTTAAATTTTGGTAGCGTACAATTGTACTTTCAGATTCATGACAAAACTAATTTCATATGCTCATGCGAAAGCTACTAATCGATAGACCAACCATTTGAAAAATTGTCAAATATAAAATTGCTACTCTTAAGTAGTCCTGTAATGATATGTCTACAATCCCTGTTATAAATTATTTTCAGCCCTACCATAGAAAATCCGGTTTTGAATGGAAAAAGATGAAAAACAGAATGTTACACACGTTTAACCGAATTCTGCATTTACATCTGCCTATCTTCACGTCTCGTATTTTGCAATAGTGTAATAGTTATTATGCTTCTCTTAAAAATTTAATTACGCATAGGTACTGCGGTAAAATTGATATTTCGACGAATAATATAACTGCTTTCCGTTTATCACAAGATAATAAAATAAAAAATTTCCACATAATTAGAAAAATGTTCAATAAATATATAATATATTTATATATATATATATATAAATATAAATAATACACCTGTTATGCTGCAGTGTGCACAAGTTTGTTGACATTTCAAATATATTTATCTTAAAATTGATATCAAGTATACTTTATAAAGTCGGCGAATAGTTCACATTGAGTTAGAGAGTTCAGTTTTTTTTTTTCTTCTCATGTACCTAATTGACTACACATTGAGCAGTTGAATGATTTCGAGTACTGGTGCCATTCGATACCGCAGTATTAAACATCCATCCCAAGGTACGACGCGACAAATATCCTCAGGATCTTATTGATGTTTTCTGTCGCAGCCATATCTATGTTAGCTCTGTTATCCCCCGATTGGTGCCAGAAAGAGGGGAAAGGCGACGGAATTAAATGGAGTACCGGCACACCTAAAAATTTGTCATTTCGAAACACGATACAAATTTGTTTTAACTTCACTACCGCCATTCTTGGTTTGATTACTTTGGAAAAAAAAAACCTTTGGAATAAGCAAATGCAGCTTGATCGAATTAAAACATATCTTTCTCCTCACCTCTTTTTAAAAATGGAATATGATCATCTTCGATATTGGCCCGAACTGAGTACGGCTGGAAATATGTCTGCTCAGGATTTTCGTACGAATATTTTTCCAGTCTTCGCATGGCTGCCAATTTTCTCTCCGCATTAATCAACATCCCATACCATTTTTCTGTGTTCTCAAAATAGTTGTAAAACGTAGGGTCTGGAGCGCCTATTAAGTCCAGAAGTACTAAAACGTCCTGAAATTATTAAATTCAATCGACTTAGCTAAGAATTGTCAATATAGATACATAAACGATTTTGAATGCTACATTCAGCGCATATTGATCTTTGAATGATCGAGAAAAAATATTACTGCAACTTGTCTGTGGTTATTCATTTCATTCTTACAATTCTATCGAGTTCCGTCATTCCCTCGGTATTGCCAGGGGGGTACAGTGTCATCTGCCATTTTTTAGCCAGATGTCTAGCACCGTAAATGGAGTCAGTGGGTCCCCACGATTTGAAAGCCTCTTCGCCGTCAAAAAATATAAACATCAGACTGATGTCTTGCTAAAAATATAATACAGGTATACCATACTGATACTGTTGTAAAATTTTTTGGTGTAAGAATAACGCCATGCAGCTGTTATTACCCTTTTTATATCATCCAAGTACGACTTCATCACACTAGCCAAATTGATCATCTGCGCACACGGCACAGCGCTGTCCGTAGCCCCAACAAAGTCCCCCTCTCTCGTGTACTTTGAATCAAAATGGCAAGCGAGTGCCAAGTACCTGCTGGCATTGGGATTCAGTCTTGATATTACATTTTCAAATTCCAATTTTCCGAAATTCGGCGTCTTGTCTAAGAACTTGTCCGTTTCCACTGACCATCCGAGATTTTCCATCGATTTTATTATATACTGGAATAAACAAGGAAAGGAACAATTCGTTTTACAGTCAGCAGTAAACTTTGAAACGATCAGTAATTTGATATAATTTGAATAAAGCGCCAAACGCGCTCGACGTCTTCCAACTGCAAGTATGAGAGGGGATTCACACTCACGTTTTTCACTCTCTGATGGCCCCGAGTTGAGACGACTCTCTTTATGCATATATTATCCAATATTTCGTTGATGTGATCGACGTCCGACATGTCGGCGAGCCTGAGCAAATTCTCATCATTGAAGTATTTCGGAGCATGGTGAAGCTGAAATTAAGCGTTCAACTTTCAAATATGATCGTATTGAAGTTAGTAACGTTATCGTAACGATTCATGCCGGGGAAAAGCCGTTATTTCGCGATTTTGGAATTATCTGAAATTCAGGAAATCATAATAAAACAAAATACACTCATACATGGAAATCTTAGTTCCTTAAAAATCATTCTGAAACTAAGAAAATCTGGATATTTTCCCCAATCTTCCGTTACGATAACGTTACTACCTTCAATCTTGTCAAATATGACATGTCGCGCATCGCTGCCATAATAAGTATACCTATACGATTGCCTTCGAACCGGGACCTTTAAAGTTCAAAGCTTCATCTCGCGCACAAGTTGTAATTTCACGTAACGCGCGTCGCTCAAATTCGACCCTGGTTGATCAATGTGAGTAAAGGAAAGTCTAGCGTCAACCAGAGTAAGAAAGTATCGTAAATGTTGACCAGCAATTGTTTGTCGAGCGAAATAAATTGCGCCTTCGTTGCGAATATCCTCGAATAGCGGTAGCGATTATTACACATGCCTTTCACTCGTTAAGTTTGCGTGCTGGTGTGTGTCTGACTTTTACGAGCGTATTTGAATCGTTTCTCTGTGACGTTTACGTGTGTGCAAACAATTTTCTTACTCACCTTCTGGTTCGTCAACAGTGATTTATTGAGAGCTGCCGCGTAGCCAGTGAGCAGCAAAATCTTAATCACGTTCAGCGGAAACTTCAACATGGTCATACCTTCTGCGAAGCCGCGGCCAAACTGATTATCACGGAAAAGTCATGCCACAATCCACATGCAGCCGCGAGCTCGCGGCCATATTATCAAGGTCGTAGTCAAGCCTTATTTCCCCCGGGGTTTAGAGAACGATTTTTCGGAGAACGAAGCGTCGTCGACGGGAACTACCGCTGTGGAGAATTTGCGAACATTGTGCGAATTTTTTACAATCCTTATTTTTTTCTTTCTATTTATCCAATTTACTTCGCATCTCCTATACGTCGTAAAATTTTCGCGTCAACTTTCACCAACAATTTATATTATGGACGTATACAACGATTGTAATAATTATCTTGTATTATTGTTCTTATTATTGGTATTATTAGAAACGGTTTGTTGGTGAAAGTTAACCAATAATGTAAATAATCAATTGAGTATTTTATTGAATAGAGAAATTATACAGCATCATCTGCGGCAGCATTCGAGATGCGATGTAGTCAGTGATATATTTGCGATGTTGATTAATTTCACTTATATTTCACTTGGAACGTGTTTGCACAATTAAAAAGAATGAAGAAACATCGAATACCATTGGAACAAAATAAAATGGCATTATAGTTAAAAAAATAAAAAAAAACATAGTCACAATTAGAGAAGACAATATCGCTTGCTTGTCATTTCGTTATTTATACAAGGCTGACGTTAAAATAACATCACTATAACGAAACATGATGGAAAAAATCGTTGTTGCACAATTTTAGAACGATTTTCAAGGAGTTGGCTTATCGAAATATGAACATGAAAATTTTTTTGTTACGATTTACTAGCTGAATTTCAGAAAATCCTGAAAATCGAAACAATAATGTTTCCTAAACGTGCATCGTTAAAGTAACAACGTTACTAACTTCAACCTCATTCGTTATTCCGGACTACAATTATTTATTAATCACCGGAATATAATGGCAATACACAATTATGTCGCTTTCAATCCAGATTTCTTTGCAATTGTCAGTGGTACAGGATGTCAAAAAAAATTAACACCAACTCGTTAAAACTGTTTTGCAGGATATGATATAAACTGAAGCGGTTATACATAGAACAGTGATATGAAAATGGACAAATCGATGCACGTTTTCTTGCTTCAAGTCAGTTTCTTTCGAGATAGAGCACGGCAAAGTTATTTTAATCATTGATAGGTAACGATATAATTTGAATTATGCGCAACAGCAGGTAAATTATCGTACATGTTATACGATGATAAAAACTTATTTTATTCCAGTTTATTAATATCGATGATGGTATAACTATTATTATTACTAAATCGTTATAAATTTACAATTTACACATTGTTTCCTTTACTTTTTGCAATAACAATATTACAAATAATTTTAAAAATCATTATAATTAAGTACAAATCGTTTTACAAAAGTGTCATGAACCAGGCATGATTCGTTATAGAGTTTTGAAATATAAAAAAAACTCTGTAGTGATGTAAAAAGGGGCGGGGGGGGGGGGAGGGGGGAGATGACGTAGATTACTACGTATATATTCCAAGATTATACTCGCTTTTATTATTATACGTTTGCGTTAAAATAATGAATCTATTTCGGAAATTGTCATTACCACTGTATGCAGCATTGATTATAACATACAATTATAAAGAATAAAATACCAAACAGTATGTTGTATACTACTATACATATACTTCGATACCATTTATTACAGAATTTGAGCAACCTTCGCGTGGTTTAGTTCGATGTTTATGATAATAATAAGTATTTATAATCATTCGTTCTATATATATATATATGTATACATATATAAATTATGATAATCAGAAATCATAATATTGATAAAAAAAAAAAACAAAATAAAAAAAAAAATAGTAAAAATGAACGGTAAAAAAAAAATAAAACAAAACCATAAACCCAAAGTATTAGGCCCGTTATAACGGAGAGCGGCATCTAACTTCAATTCAGTCCATTCGATTACGGCGAACTAACGTATCTATTTGCGTAATAATTTCCTATCGTGAAAAACTCGCACGTTCTAATATAAAAAGAGAGTAATTACATTTATATAATAACCTGTGATCGAATTATAATCGTTTATAAATAAACTATACTGGGCCTAGTTCGGGTATTATACATATATATATGCATATAATATGCACACCTCGGCAGCACTGCGTAACTCGCACATACACACTATAATGTATGATAACTAAATATAGATAACAAATAATATTATTGCAATACAAATTCCATTTCCAGAATTCATACGAATGAATAGCCTAATTGGTAATTTATCGCCGCTCCGTTAAATTCCTTGTAGAATTTAATTTAATTGTCAACCATTTTCTCGAATTCCATTTTCCGCTCTTTCTTTCTCTCTTCTCACTCCTCGACGAGATCAGTAGTTGTACGGGCCGTATTGGGAACCGTGATAATACGGCCCTGGATAGGCGGCAGGCGGGGGATAACCGGCGTATGCGTATTGTTGCTTTTGCGGATAAACTGTGAACATAATCAACGTATAGTTAATGACGATTGTCTCCCTTGGAAATTTCTTTACTGTCTTATAATTGCAAATCGACCATGGCCATGATTTATAATACTTTACATCACGGAATACAAAAGTTTGAAGAAAATTTTGCAAAGAATAACAAAGAAAAAATATTTTTAAAGATACTCGCGTCTCTCCGTTTCTTAAATTTTGTATAATCGTTAATTTTATCTACTATTTTCGGGAAATTGTTTCGAATGACTTAAATAATTTTCATGATATTCGCTACTGCAGTACTGCAGTATAGATTTTCCCGCAGGCTTAGCAAGGTGTCAAGTCAAAACTTGGGAGAACAATAATAAATGGAAAGCCGTTTCTTCCTTTCTAATGAAACATTTGTCATTAACGCTTTAATTTGCAGGTGTTGATTTGTCGGAGAAGCAATTCAACTCGCAGCCTGAACGCGAAATTGAATTAGAACATTAAAAGAAGCAATAAAAGGGAAGAAACCAACGAGTCGAAATTCTTTTTGTCATAATATGTCAGTAAATTTGTATCCGGGTGAGAATCAATTCATTCTCTTTTGCGAATTATTATCACTAGCACATGCATAATATAGAGAAATGTTTTGTACAATATATACATGAAATGTAAAATCGATGCTCCTCAATGATTCTCATACGTATAATAAGAGAAGCAATTTGAGTAAACTGTTATTTACGACATTATACATAGTATTATTTTAACGCTTTCGGAATAGAAAACTACGGAAAATCTTTGGAGTGTAAGTAGGTGGGTACCTTTATAGGTATGCTGATGGTGTATACTTAACGCCCCGGTAGCAGATATATATGTATATATATGTATATGTACACATTGATACAATATAATACGCGGTTAACGCTGCGCGCAGCTATATAAAGTCGAGATGCGATCGTCGGACGTAAAATGATATAGAAAGTATTCTATATAGAGCGTGACTCTGCTGCTTCAATAGTCATTTGAGATAAGCAGACCGTGGGATGAATGAAAAAAGTCTCACAAGTAATTACACCGGGACGCGAATTGTACACACAGTAAATAGCACGAGAAAATTCAAAACCGCATTCGCGCCGTCTCAAGTCATTCTGCATGCACGAAAATTGTGTGGTGTAAATGGCGTTTTAGGAAATTATTATACATATAGTTATAATTGTGCGTATTAAGAGTAAGCCGTGCTTATGCGTTTGGATGCATGTTATTCTTGATATTAAATGTGTAATATGACATGTGGCGTATTCAATGCAATGTATGTACAAAAAATTACTACACGATATGAGTATAATGTAACATTGTGTAACAGGTAAAAGTCAGTTCTTTGTACAGCCGTGATATAATAATGATCACGATGTTTTAATTACATGGAGTATTTATATTTATTGTTAAGAAAGCAGAAATTAGCTGACGAAGAACCATGATATCAGGGCAGGGGGTTTTCATAATTAAACGACCGTGTATGATTCGCCGAATTAATGATCGAGGCCTAATTGCATGATCCACGAAGTGTTCTACACTCTCCTGCAAGAGCCTGCGATAATTGGAGTTTGAATCACCTCAATATTCCGCAACCGACGTTAAAACAGTGAAGCAACCGAATTCGAGATTCTAATCATGTATTCCAATATAAGACGTGGTGCTTCAATCATTTCGCGGAGATTCGCAATTTCTCCTTGAGTTTATTTAGCAATCCCGGATGACTAGATTATATATTTCAGGATCTTCGGGGCGCACGTAGAGCTTAACTAATTAGTCAATCTATCCAGACGTACCTGTATATGAAACACAGGTCTAGAAAGTAAAAGTTCGCACTTACGTTGGTCAGTATTTTACTCAGAAATCAGGAAAAACTCTATTACTGCTACACACTAAAGTCTAAGGAGGAGAGAAATCATTTGAATGAATGGACGTTCGGGCTCAGTGAAATTTAAATTAAATCCAATCGACCATAGGCTATAATAATACCGGTGGTCACGGGAAATTAAAGAAACGAGAATCTGTTTTTCGCATAACCCAGTTTCGCAAGTTGTAAACTGTATAACGTATAATACGGAACAGCGTTATATTTGTCGCAATCAACTACGCTATCTTTAAGATGATTTTAATTTTTATTACATTTTGTAGCCCGTTTACAAACGATGCAAAATACCTCGTTGATGAATAAGATCAAATCTCAATCTTTTCAGGAATTGAATAAGCTGATTGCAATCATTAATATGGTCAATAACGAATCACCTCGCAAACGTTTCGGTCAATCACTTGTGTCTAAATTTTTATTCTCATATCCCATGTGCACAAAAATTGAACTACAAAGATTACTTTTGAGCTTTCCGTAAAACAATTAATTCAAATGTACGAGCATCCTTGCATAACATAATTGATGCAAGTTCTTGCCAGCGATATTCTTTATACCCAACTTCATTAAACAGTTTACGTCAAGTCGGGTTACTGCGTATTATACTATATATGTACAGGCACAGGTATATAAAGTTTTCTACCAACATATTTTCGCGTCACAAATTCGGCTGTCTGTTCCACGAAGTCGTCGCTTGACGTATAATCAATACGCCTTTCGGTATGGGGTGGCATATCAGCTCCGTGTACATCGGTATCCATGCACAGTAGGGTGGTTCTTATTTAGCGTGTTCATGAAATTTTGCCGCCCCCATCCCCCAAATTAACTTGAAATAGTTGGAAATAAATTGTATAATTTTTCAGATTTTTACCTCAGCTCTAGGATAGTGCGCTTTGCGATCAAAGTTTGTTATGGAAATAACGCGGGTAAAACGTTTCTTTTTCCGGTACATATTTTATTGTAAAAGTAACAATGGTACTAAAAATTTGGTAAAAATCTAATGAAATTAAGCAATTGTTTTGGAATTATTTGAAGCCGATTTAGGGGGTCGGGCGGAAAAACTTCAACACCCTAAATACGAACCACCCTAACGCACGAGCACCTGGATTTAAGATTTTCATTTCATCCCGTCTGAAGCCGCAAAAAAGCGTTGGCTTATATCCTTCGCCTTAGAATCGTTCAAACATTACCGCACTATGCTTCCGACAAGAAAGACAAACTTACACTCGACTTTCGGAAAAGAGTGAAAAAAATAATCAAGCTACGCCGATAATTTCTTTACCCATCGTTTCTTTTTTCACGCTAGGTAAAATCAAATTGGCAAAGTACTCTAAACGTACGGTACCTACACACAGAAAACGATTGCGACGAGACACCAAAATAAGTATAAAAAAGTTTGTGCGACCGTATTACGAAACATTGCTCAGCATCGTTGTAACTATAATTGTACGGACGACGAAATTGTTTAGTAAAAGTGTAAGTCGCGTTTAATCTTTGTTTTTCAAACCATGCGATCACGTATTATTTCATTATTACTATCGTCGTCGTAGGTAGGTAGGTAGGTAGGTAGGTGGGTAGATGTGTATAAAGTTAGTAAAAGCAAATTGTTATACCAGGCATGAGGTACTGCATGTTCATAGCCTCCTCTCGCAAGCGTTCGCCCCGCAAGCAAATGGCCGCTGCGCTAAACAGGATCGCGCTGACCAGAGACCAACCGACGCCGACCCAAGCGACGACGTACGACCAATCGTACGACACTATCGAGTTGTCCTTCAATACCTAGAACGGTTAATTCAAGGGTGGATTATCGTTCGCGTCAGTTATTCCCACCTGGCATTATGTACTGGACATTCTGCGCCTGCTCCCGCGCTCGCTCCTTTCGCAGGCAGGATGCTGCAATTAGGAAAAGTGTCATGGCGGCCAAACATGTCGCCACCCCGAGCCACGCCAAGTAGAATGACCAGTCGTACCACTGCCCCACGTTATCCTTCAGCACCTGTTGATCATCATTTTGATTCACACCGCAGTCTCACCGTTGCGGGGATTTTTACTTTCCCGCATCACTTGTGTGCATCTGTGTATACGTGTATCCCTGGCCAATGAAAACGATTTCTATGATTTTCTACGAATTTTTAGGGGGGAAAAATATTGTCTTCGTACAAAATTGTAAATATGCATGGTTCTCGTAAAAAAATTTGTAAATTTTGACGAAAATTGACTATTCTTTACCAAAAACTATACATGTATACAATTTTGTACGAAATGTTTCAATTTCTGTAGAAAATCGTAGTAGTAGAAATTTTCACCAGGGATGTTATACGTACGTGTGATCTCTGCATGCTGCATGTTGACTATGCAGTAGCGCGAGACATCCTTGAATAAGAGTACGAATCAAGTATGACGTGAGCTTTTTTTAGAAGAGGAACGATCCGTGCGCCTGATTCAAGCAACCGGAGTTACAGCTCGTGTTCAGGTTGAGCACCTTATCTCCCCACGGCCATCCCAAACCTTGATTCAACTGTTTCGACGATATTTGGAATGGCCGGTACGCGGTGCTCAACCTAAACATAAACTGTGACTCGGGTTGCCTGATTCAGGAGCACGATTCGTTCCGTTGTTAGAAAAACTCACCGCATAATATACTCTAATAATTTTCGCAAATCAATGGTAAAGATACGTAATCTTATTTATTCCCAAAACTAAAGAGACAGAATAATTTTCTCATCACCGCCTCCCTGAAGAGAGGTCAAAAGAAATTGTCGCGTAAAGAGGCAGACGTATATTGCGTCGAACCTTTCCGAAGTTCCTCCTTTTTTCCTTCGCTTTACGACAGAGATAAAGATATAACATTAAACGCGCATTTCTCCTCTCTAATGTCTGTGAGGCACCTCAAGTATCGTCACGCTTAGAAATCCTTCAACGTTAGACGTAGGTATACAGGAATGTATGACTAGGCCTTACTTCCTGCGACTCCTACGCTCAGTTTGACCTTGCCAAATAATAATTACGGAGAATATAGCATGCGAAGTTTTTTTTAAATCTGTCTGTAAGAGCAAATGTGCAGGGAAAAATTTTTGTTGCGTCGTATATTGCGGTGTAGTTTATTAACCCTAGAACGGTAACGTTATTTTGTTGGAGGGGGGAATGAGAGATTCTCTCGGGTATCCGAGAGATGGAATTTACGAGATTTGGGCGTTTTTCACCCCCCGTTACCGTTCCAAGGTTAAACAGTCAACCGTAAGTTCCTGTAAGAACGCCACATGTGAACTGATAGTTTGACGATTCGTTACTCACGTTGCTCCATTGCTGATAATATTCCTCACCGACGACCTTCTCCTTCTCATAGTACTCGACCCCGTGCCAAAGTCCCATACCACCAGCGCTCAAGAGACCTTCGATGTGTCGCGGGTAAATGAAAGAGAAAAATTCACGCTCGGGTAATTCGAGAAAGCGAAAATAATTGCTTCAGTGGTTAATTTGAACCTCATCAGAGCAATTCGATACTCACAGGCGAAGAGCATCAGAATAGCCGTCGCTGTTATGTTTCCTGGAGACCTTCGCCAGCAGCCAACAACTCCGGTCCAGAATGCGGAAAAGATTGCCAAAAATCCAACCATGAACAAGGCGATCACCGATCTGCCCATATCTGTAAAATTCAAGACGAACCACAACCGGCATACAAAAAATTGGAATAGCATTAAGCCCATCAATTATAGTTTTATACAGTCACTTTGGGACAACGGCTCGTTTATCGATTATCGAGTCCAGCAACGCGTGTCTATGCAAAATTATGCTAAGCACGCTTATATATTTCATCTATTTTTTTACATTTTCTTCTCGGCAATGAAATTTTTTTTTTTTTTTTTTCTTGTTCACTCTGCCAACCGTACAATAGTCTGCAGATTCTTTTTACTACCGTGCTTTCTAATATACCACGAAGCCTACCACTTCATGGACTGTAAAGTTTCTTTGTGAGACTCTTGCGTTACAGGTATACGAATTACATATATAGATCAAATCTAGAGTCTAGTTTAGAAAGAAATTATTAATAATGGACGTCCTTGTTCTCCAAACACAGACCCAGGGTATGCCTTTCGGCTCGAGGCGTTGTTTCGGATTTAAAAAAAAAAAGAGAAAAATAAAAAAGGATCCAAAACGATAGAAGGATCGTGAAAGGTGCTTACGAAGGCGAGCTATAGCGTCGTCTGAGAAACCCCTCGTCTGGTTCTCCTCGTCCGGGATGAAGTAGTCGATATTCATACAGTGAGTTTCCACCGGGCTGAGGTAAGTCTCGACTGGAAAATGATAAAAGGACATACTTGAAACGTGCCGTTGGCCATGGTTATCATGAGAAATTGTGCTTATCGCTAAGTGTGCAATACGATAAGAAGAAACTGCAGCATTGTGATTCCTGGGATCCTTATATATACTCTTCGCTTCATAATGGATACGTATGTTGTAAATTTGATAGCGATATAACATATTACACGTCGATTTTTCGTGCGAGAAAAACAGGTTCGACGACACGTGCGCTCGATTTTGTCCCTGAATATGGAACAAAACTGTATAACAATCAGCTACCATGGCCGACTAAATATACTCGTAACGCGATCGTCTTACTGTGTTTTCATGTCTGTAAATAGTATTCCACAATTGGTTATAATGTGAAGTGTCACCGTGGTATCTCGGAATCACGGACCACTCGGAGTGGGATTCGAGCATTCCATTGTTAAGGTACAATATTGTACCCTATTATCGCAGCGTGTCGTCGCCGTTGATCACGAGTCTTGCTTACTCCAAATTGTATACCCGTAATACATCGTATAACCAGTACAGATACGCCTACGCGCGTATTGAAAGTTCAATACCATGAATCGGAGCAAAGCGGTTTTCAAAATAGCGATCAAAGTGCGCGTAACGTCTAGAGGACGGAAATTCGTGTTCCATGGCAAGACCAAACGAAAGTCCAGAATTCTGGCACAACGGTGAATCCATCAATATTTTATACTCCACAGGTCTCGATTGTGCGAAAAGTAGAACGAAGTCATTTTCGAGCTTCGCCATGGGTATAATCAGGTCGATGGACCTGAAAATTACGGTGGATTGAACGACGAGGTACCAAAGTAAAACGAACGAAGTATATTGCGTAACTTAACAACTGGAGTTATCAGCGGTAATTTTTTTATGTCAAATACTGAACAAACAACAAGCAATCGTGTAGTACAGATTTTCAAGTCTGTAGGGGAAATTTTTGGCTTCTGAATGTAACTGAAAGATCAGTTGACTGCTATAATCGAGTATCGATTTGCCGGTAATTAAAGTGGGTGGAAGACGTCGTTGCCACGAAGCAACCGAGACGCACATTATGTTTACGAATAGGAACGATGTCTGCCTACGTCCGCATTACACGCAATCAAAGTTGAATTTCAATTGTAATGAAAATATCTTTTGCTGAAGCCACGTGCGTACCGTGCTCACATACGGTGCATTCTCTACAAATCGGACGATGTTTTTCTCCCTACTCGACTATTGTAGTAACCATTAGAAGTAATTACCCACGTGCCTCCTTCACGGTCGTTGTACAAACTTTTTGTCGCTGAAAGATACGATGTAAAAGTCGTACAACGTGAGTGCGTGCGGAGGGAAAAACGCAAATACACACAGCTACGCGTTTTCTTCATGAACCGAAGGACGCGATTTCACCCCGCTACTAACGGGGATAAGGACACTGGAACCTGCACGTCTTTCTGTACGATACTCACTCGTTGTTACAGTTTTATTTCGAAGCCCTCGACGCAGATCGAAGCAAACCTTTTTTATCGCAACTTTTGTACGCTACTAGACTCATCGTTCCATTGTGTCATACGATTTAAAGCGTTTCGGATGAAAGTGGGACTTCCATAAATTTGTATAAAAATACGTTCGCATGGTTCAGAAACAGCTGGAATAATATTTCTTGTTATTACACCTGCAGTTCCTCTTCGCTTCTCTGTTCCCGCCGAGTATGTGTAACGCGAGGAACCTCCCCAGGAGTCGGTAGCAATCGCTGTTCCGTCGTCTCGGCTTTTTGCCTTCCTTCCCATCAACTTATGGTCTAGTGTGGACTGCCGCTCAGGATACAGTTACGAGTCAATGCTCTGGTGCAGCCGTTTCTTTACGGACGGACACGTTCGGCTCGCCACAGCAGGTATATAACTCAAGTCGAACAATGATTCGCCGCCTTCTTCACGAGTCGGGATTTTACTCGTTTTCTTCAATCGCGGTACGCGTTAGGGTGGTTCACGTTTCAACTTTTTTTTCAAGGTGACGCTCGAGAAATCTGTGACATTTCTCTCAAAAAAGTTAAAAAATGAACCACCCGAGCCTACATATTTCAAAATGTGAGATTATACGTGAATCAAGAAGCTGTTTTATTTTATCGGCTTTTGTATAATTGTGTATACATACGTGTACACATGTTCCCTGTAAAGGAGCCTAGGTTCTGAGCCGAATCGTACGCCTGACGACATATACACGCGTAATAGGCACACGTGTACGTTCTCATGCCTGTGACGCGTGCGAATATAAACGAAATATGTACTTTCTTTTTCGGGCGTAGTGTAATAATGTGGGTCATCATGCACCGGGTATATTATACCGCACGTCGTTTCAATAAATTACTCAGCTATTCGCGGGCTCACGTTTGCGAGTAACAGTATAACGCAATCGGCCGGAAACTCCTGCCGGAAGTAAGGAGACTCTGTACGATCCTATAAGGTGCGTTCGGTCAGGAAACGGTACCCGTCTATTTTGCATCGAATAACAATTTATTATTGTTGACGGGACACTTCGGAACCGCGCCATTGTAGTCGCCGTCGTCTACTGGCCGAACTCCCAGATCAATTCCCCAGGCGTTGTTATATAGTTCCTTTCTCTCTCTCTCTCTCTGTCTCGGCGAGAATTGAGCAGAAACAACATTGAATTCTTTGCTTGAATTTTACGTGCATACAAGAATTACCATATCGCGCATTATCCGTAAATTCTTGATCACTTTGTCAATGAACGTAAAGACATTGATTCAATGTCTGCCTGATATACATCACGATGTCTCTGTATTGTTTTCTCTGCGAAAGGTGATTATTACACCTACAGACAATAATCTAACTCCTAGAAATATAAACCTCTACCGTGTAAACGGAAAATATCGGCCACCGATCCATCGAACTCCTACTCCTACATACCATATTGTATCTGATTGTTTTTTAATCACATACAACACAACTTTCGGTTTCACATCCCGTATTCTTGTTCAAAAATTAATTAGAACGCTTCTATACGCCTCTCATTTCTCACTGCAATCAATTTAGACATGCCTTTGTAGCAGCAACAGCTGTATATTCGACGTAACGTGACTCGGTACCACTGTCTTTCACTGCATTGTATTATAGGTATATCAGTCCAACAATCGGCGGGCTGCAAGGCAAATCTATGTCCGTCTATAGCTGGAAGGTACACGAGCAATATGACGTCGAAGACACATTCTCTACAAGTGCCAGGGTGTTGAGAAACGGCGCTTGGATTCCGGAGCTTCGATCTCCGAGACTTGGAGTAAACCATCGCAATAAGCCGTGCCTTTATAATAACAAATCGTGGGATATTCAACCGCCTCCTGAATCTGCCGCCTTTCGTTCCCGCTTTCCAACAGAATACTCGATAAATTCAGTTCTCTGCTCTTGTATGCAATGCATACACTCTGTACATTAACATATAAGCGAAGAGTTTTTGCGGTTAAGCCGCGGGAACGCGAAGCCTGGGTGAATAAGTGAATAAATTGGTTAAAATTGTGGCGATTTTACGCGTAGTTTGAACGGCTGAACGACCTGAAACGGATCAAAACCACGATGCTGCATGTATGTGCTTGAAAAATTGGAGGAAGTTTGAATCGCAAGTTGCATTTTATATGCTACAGCGGCAGAAAAAACTCGACGACTTTTCTCTCGGTTCGTTATCGAGTAAGACTTGTTAGTCTTAGACACGTACTACGAATGTACCGAGTACCGTTTTGAGTCCAATAGCTCAACTGCGTGACGACAATTAAGCTGTTCAACTTGCGATGTAGAACAGTTACGACAGAGAGCAGTTATTACTCGGGTTGGCAAGCATGCGGAAGTACCGGTTCCCAAATCCCATAACGCCTTGAATCGTCAAAGCAACACTGTCGAATTGTCAGACTGCACCTGGCAAAACAAGAAACTACAACTCAGGTCTCCAACCAGAAACGTGCACAGATTTTTTTATCCTGTTTCTTATAGATTTTTACTCACTGGAATCAGGAAAAAGTACTCAAAAAAAACTCCATCACGTCAGGTTTTTCCCTTTGAACTCGTGTTTGTAGTTTCATTTATAGCGAAAATCCCGTTTAACTCGAAATCTGGTAACCCGTATTCTTGATTCTGAAAATCCTATGCAAAAGTGATTTCTTACTTCCATGTAATACGTACTAGAGTGAGACTCGAGAATAAATACTAACAGGGAAACGGAAATCGGAAAGCGGAAGCGTGCTCGGAGGAGTATAAAAGAGAAGAAGAAATGGTTTCACAGGCAAAAAGAACGAACACGGAATGCTAAATACATTTCACGAAGAAATTGCTTGTTTAATCTTACAAGAAATGTTGTTTGGTTCGTTGTAACGAAATGCTGGTGTTTTTCATTATTGTTAAGCTTTCTTTTTTTTATCCAAACACCTTGTATTTTGCAAGAATACCGTACGCGAAGAAGGGAAATGCAAGTTATTTGTCAAAAACATCCCATGCAGCTGAAATGAAATATTTTCTTGCAGACCTGTGTAATTCTTTCAAACCTTCCGAAACAACTTGCTTGTCTCATTGTCAAGATGAATACCTTAAGGAGCACGTACATACACGTAACACGCCTCTGTGTAACGCCGTGCGAAGTGTGTCGAGGCCGGATCTGACTATTGATCTATTTCCTGAGAAGAACAGCCGTTTAACTTCACTTTACGGAATTAATTACAAGGCATTGTTGATCACAATCGGAGATGCCGCGCGAACGGCACGTCTCGCAAACGTTTCCATCACTTTTTCTGTGACCCCTTTTTGCCCAACTATTCTCTCAGGAATAACAATTTTTAAGAAACTCTCGCCTCCCCGACACCCATGCAGGAATCACGATATGTGCGATGCAGATTTCGCCGTCTGATAACAATACGGGAACGCTTCTTTTTCCGTTTCTTCAAATTCACCATTTTCTAATTCCCAGGCACCGCCGTCTACCGTATTAATACGGCAATCCGACCCCGTCTCTTCACCTTGCCCATTAACCCATTACGTGAAATACTTTTCTACTTTTCAGAAAGGTAGATATAGAAAGTCGCGGTGAGTTAGGCGGAGCTGCACTGTTACCTTGAAAAAATAACGCCGAAGTCGAGGATAAAAAGACAAAGAATATCAACCTCGTATTTCAGCCAGTTGCGAAGAAAATCGCCGAAATATTTCGCCATTGAATTCGCGGTTGAGCGCAGACACCGATCGTAATTATACAGATTAAATTGGGGGACCGATTAATTAATCGAAAGGATGCGTCGAGACCGGACCTCGCAAACTGCCGATACAACTACGCGATTAGAGCCGAAAAACTCGTTTTGTGGATATCGTTACAGACTGTCGAGTAATAAACTCAAAGTGCGAAAGTGCTTGAGTTTTTAGGTTACAGTCGAAAGCTGGCTGAAATAATCTTTTTCGCGAGAATTCCACGCGTGCGATGCAGAACTGGAGAGAAAGATTGTATCGTACGTACTTGACTTGAACAAATTTTCGCCGATTAACTTGTTCGTGAAATTATACGAAAGCTAAGCTCCGTTTAGGATTTCACCCGATTCCAAGTTCCACCTGTATGAGATTTTACTTTTTTGCTACATTGTTCTACATTTTTATATCGATCGCGCAAAATCTATTCGCAAGCTTAAAATTTCACCACGCTGTACACGCCGAATAACCGTCAATTAAGGGGCGGGGTTGAAGTTTCGAATTCGGAAAGTTCCGATAACACCTAATTCCGAATTACTTGGTGGTGAAACTTGAAGTAAGGAGATGAAAATTTTACGAGACAACAAAGTTTCGAATGGTTGGAAAGCCGACGGTTTGAAAGTTCCTAAATGCACGATTTCGAAAATTCCAGTTCCGATAGGGAATAATTCCGATACATAAAATCTACTTAGACAGCGTAGTTGACTCAACGAGTGGGTGTAAAAAATCAGAAAAAGCGAAAATCAGAATGACCGGGATTCCGAACGTAAAAATATCGAAAATCCAAAATAAAGAAAGATCAAAGTGGCGAAATTTCACCGTGCCAGAAAGTCACGGAACTGAAAATCTTCGATCATTCGGAACTTTCAGCGTCAGGTTTCGGACCATTCGCAATTTTGATGTTTCGTCAAAGTTTGATTTCTTTACTTCCAGTTTCGCCACCAAAAATTTGAACTTTAGCGCTTTCGGAACTTTTCAAATTCGGAATTTCTCATATTTGCAATATTCGAATTCGGTGAAATAGCTTCGGCAATGAAACTGAAACTAATTTACGAAGTTGGTAAATTGAGGATGCGTTGCAATATTAGATTCTCGTTGCACCATCGGCGGTAAATCCGTCAAGTTCCTGAACACCACACAAAATCCTATTTGTGCTTGTAACTGTTTTCACTGCCTAATTACCCACGCACTAATTACCGCACAGCGTATCAATTAATGCAATATGTGAAATACGTCATATATAATGGACCTTCGTATAATCTGAGGGTGCAATCACGGCACGTATATCATCGTACATTTTTAGTGGATATCCAAACGTGGAGGTAATTTATTTGCGAATGCGAATCGCATGTTCGTATAATTCGAAAAATGTTAGAATCTAAAGAATTCACGCAGAATCCTAATTGCAAAAAAAAAAAAAAAAAAAAATGAGATTGCGAATCTACGCATCGAAATTGTTTCGCACACTTCCCAATTGAAATTCCTACTGCTTCTTGGTTGTTGGTCGAACGGCATCGATAATTTTTTCTATGACGGTAAGAAAATAGTATGACTATTAAATTGTTATTTAATTACCCGTTCTTAACGATAGATCGGACATTTCGTGACACAATTACACGCTGATAACAAAGCGGTAAATGTTCGCCTTGAACGGCGACGGTCGATACGCGTCTCGACAATAACATTTACGAAATCCGACAATGAAACAATGTCGTTCAGGCCAATCCTAAGTAGATACAGGCACATAACGGTTTCGCGCATTGCTCCTGCAATTACCGCCTCGACAGTCATTGTAACCACACGTGAACGGCTTGTAATTTCACGAAACGGTGGATTTCTTCGTCCAACTGACCATGGAGGCCATAATTCGATACTCGGGCATGAATCGCGAACCGGGAAATCGGTGATCGGCGGAAAATCTATTCGCCTTTACCTCTCTCGGCTGCAGTTTTTTCTCTATCTTTCTCGCGCCGCACCATCAAAAGAAATTCCGTTACAAATGGCAATTTTCCTACAATGTGTTATTACATGAAAGACGAAGACGAGACTTTGCAGGTTGCAGTCTCTACAACGATAAGCGTACCAGTTATGAGTACCGGTTACGTCTAGGCCCAATTCTTGACCCTTTTATTTGGAAAAATTTTTAGAATTTATTGATCAACCTAAAACCAATTACTAGAGACTTAGAGAGTGTGAATTTATTTTTAGGTAACTTTAGAAACAAGGATCAAACATGTATACACAACCAGAAAAGGTCAATAATTTGGACACAGTCGATAATTGGTACACTTATCTTAGATCGTGATCAACTCTCAGCTCCGCGTCTACCAGCCACTTACCAGTCGGTGGTCTCTCCTTCGGATAACATATCCTGAAGAGTCCCTGAGTCCTTGTGTAGTAGTAAAACTTGGAGTTCATCTGGTCAACCAGCTGCATACTCTGCTCTCGATTCTTCGCGGCATATTGCTGAAAAAAAAAAAAATCTTGCATTGATTACAGCTGCCTCATTTTGGAAGCCATTGCACTTCTCAAAGGGAGAAACCGGCTTTTCTACTCACAATCAGTCTCGCAAATCGGACCGATCAATCAATCGGCTTGATTCATTTCGTTCTTGTTCGAAAAAGTTGGCTTTTAAAAACATTGGTATGTTTTATTCACAATCGTTACGGTTTACCAAATTTGATACAATTCTGACGGTGCGTAGTAACGATTTTTCTTTAAACACACATCGCTACAGTTACGTTACTAACTTCAATCATATGAAATGTTTCAGCCATGCTTCGAAATGTTGGAAAAACCTGGATCACTTTGATGGTTGGGAAGAAATTTGCGATGCGCGTTCACGTCACTCGCGTTATCCAATACCTGTCACAATGCGGTTTGAAATTCTATCGGTGTAGGTGTAACAAATGGGCCTCAGTCAAGTCGCCTAGCACCATCGTTCGTTCTCTTGCCTCGCTAAATCGTTTACTCATACTCCAGCACGTTAGATGAATAGCAAATTTTCCCGCACTTGTCGCATACAAAGACGTATAATCTTGGTCTGTGGAACTTTATCTCCGAGTAACTCCGCGTTGTACAATGCGAAGAGGAAAAAAAAAAATACTCGTGTCGCAGAAGTTCCCGCGCCAAACTTCAACAACGTTATTATCAGGGAGTTCACGGGTCATGTTCGCGTTCTTTTAACTACGGAATAACGTTTACTGACGTGACTTTGGCCTGCGGTAACGTAAATCTCGGTAAATGACATCAGGCTTCAGCCATCGTTAGTCAGTCCGATTCGTGGCCATGGGATTATAAAGCGTCGATGTCATTCGCGCATGAAATATACTGTGAAAGTAGATAACGGCAGAAATTCCGTTCTTCCTTCTTTCCTTCTATAAATAAGGATTGACTATTTTTGCTAACTTGCGTTTATTGTTAGTGTGAACCGTACTTTTCTCACGCTCAATACCGTCTTCCTCGCCATTTTCTTTCAATCTTATTACAGGTATTATGGGCAAAAGGTACGATCCTTCGGATCTGTCGCACTTTCGAAATTCCGCATACTTGTGTGAAATTATCAACATCGCGGTAAGAAATAAATCTTCAGGAAATTCTCCCAGCAGGTGAAATCGATGATTTGGATATTTTATCATCCCGCAGATCGAATGCTGCTCAATTGCAGGTAATGGATGAAACGCGACTTGGTCACGCGACTAATGAATGTCCGACTCGCAACGCTTCTCCAGCCGGCCGGTTACTGACCCGCTGACCCGTCCTCTTCGTCGGCATAACGAAACGTAAACATCCCAAGTATCCGGGGAGCCGACATTCACCGGAGATTTCCGTTCTCCAAGGACCGCGAACGACCCTCAGCTTCCGGTTGCGCGTAGCTCTGTCATTATTTTCAAAACTCTTCGTATCTGATCGACAAACGAGATATTTATCACAGCATAAGCAGAGAGTGTCAAGTAACTGAGTGAATTCTAGATAAAAATCATCAGTTCGGTAAGAAATTCTGACGGGTTAACTTTTTAATTATTCGAATTCGTCGTCAAAACGCAGGTGGTGTCAGTTTTTAAGAAACGAGGACTACTGAGATAATTGTGCTCGTCCGAAAACCAGCTGCAAGATTAACCATGATGAATCAGAATTTACTTTCTGCCGAAACGATGAGAACCAAGAACGCGTAAGATATTGTTCAGAACCGAAGTGATGCTGTGGATATTTTTAAGCTCATGATATGATTGCTGACGGATGTTGATCATTTCAGAGATGATGCAGGTAATGTGCAAAAGATCAATTCCGAAACGGTCGTGGATTTATAAAGCATCAACACCCAGCTGCCCGGTGTAAGCGGCTCTTTGAAAAAGAGAGTCAGTCTCGTGTTTCCGCCACTGCTGCTTTCACAGTTTAGTTTCACCGCGATGAGGAGCTGGCGCTCGACTAGCGGAAGGTAAGACGACGACGACGATGACGACGATGTCGGAAACCTGCTGAGGCAGCAGCGAACTTTTCTCCTCCTCACTTGCCTCGCTCAATGCGCAGGGTGACCGATTTCTTTGACACACAAAATGATGATATTCATCCTTGCCTTGCTCGGCAAATATGTACATGGTAAAACAGGCAGAAATAGATTATCCGAATCATAGACTGATCGAATGATGAATTTACGTTTTCTTAATTATTGTTCGCACAAATTTTTCACGCTATCTATAATTTTACAGATTTTACTCGACCGTCTCTCCTCAAAGGTCTGTAATTGAGTTGTCTTTTTTTTTTTTTCTTTTATTTCACCTGTATAAGAGAAATGGAGGTTTCATTTCCTGCCTCGCCAGTATTCGCAGGATATTAGTTTCTGTATATATGCTCGATGAAAGAAGAACCGAGTCTCTTCTAGGCTGTGACGCGTAGTAATATTATCCCTCACACGCAGGTAATAAAGCTGAAACGTAATTACAATGTTGTACAGGTCGTATAAATAACGAAAGTGAACGTGTACATTTTACACGAGAATTAAAATACTGGTTACGACTACATTTATCTATTTATCATTTTACAAGAAATTCAATTCTTTACAGACTTTGCACAATTAATCCAGCAGCATTTTCGAACCCCTACGACGATCAGTGAAGAATTTTCTTTCTCCGCCAAGAAACTGGCTTACATTTTTTGCACTTTGAACTTTGAACTTTCC
Organism: Neodiprion fabricii; assembly: GCF_021155785.1. NCBI lineage: Eukaryota > Metazoa > Arthropoda > Insecta > Hymenoptera > Diprionidae > Neodiprion > Neodiprion fabricii. Next base: position 40,594,832 of record NC_060240.1, read on the forward strand.
CCTTGTAGGTATGCCACTCTCGGGTCAGACGTTAAGGAATTTTCAACTTCTGTCGCACCGGCTCAAAATAACTCTTCAAATGCGAATTCTGCCGTGCAGTTTCTTCCGTCATATAAATATGCTTGCCGTACTCCAATGCAGCCTTGCAATGCTAGCAACAGTACTTTGCATTGTTTCTCCTCCAGCGTCAGCTGGTTGCGTAAAATCGGCTGCTGATGACATTTCCATCGACATTTGTGCTCTCTGTCGTTTGATTCAGTTAGAATAGTAGCGTATGGAAGGTACAGTCAGGTTAAAAATGCGTCGCGACAAAAACGAGAGACAAGCAGGATGCAAAAAGTGCAACCAGAGCTGATCGATTTAGACTTATTGTTAGTATTGGAGTCTATTTCTGAACTGTTAAATTTTCTCTCAGAATTTTGTTCAAGTCGTAACGTAATATTGCGTACAGTAACAACGTTCAAAAATTTCCCGAGGTCCGGATAACTCCGTGCAAGTAACGCGAAAGTTTCCATAGGTGTAATTGACTAGGATTAAACGCAGATCTAACTCGAGCGATACTTTTTTGACCCGACTATTCGTTCGTTCCGTACATCCTTAGTCATTAAGATAGCACCGGAAATGCAGCACAGATTCCAGTTCTTCCAACTGTATTTTCCCGTGTTGCAAAACCAGCGATAAAGGGCATCAGAATCTACCGCACTTCCTGCAGCAGTCTCTCCGCCATGCAGGTGCGGAAAAAATGCATCAACGCGATATCGGTTAGATGCCTCGTGTATACATACATATATATATACGTATATGTGTGCGGAAGGTATACCTGCGGTTATTCTCACACTCCTCTCAACCACTCCGAACGACCGACTCGTTTGCTTCGTTCTTACACGTACGTACAGTGGAAATAACTGTACTCCGGGCATTGAAACTACACGAGCAAAAATCGGCAGGGTACGATGCAGAAAATACCAAGGCGTTCGGGTCCGCACTCGCCATTAACTCACGAAGGTCACGTATTTATCTTTGCGATTTTCTTGGTTTTTACTTACTTACCGCCTTTCTTTTAATTATCTACCGATAATGCAGCGGATAATGTAGGCAGTATTCGTTTGTCGAGGAAACTAAATACTTTCTTCTTACGCTTCTGACTCATCGTGTCAAATTCCAAGGAAGAAATGTTTCTTCTCACATTCAGTGCGAAATACCAACGATCTATCCACGTCACTCGATGACCGTATTTAACCGGATTTTGCGGGTTTTCGCAATGCTCGAGAACTTGAAACATCGTGTGCGCAAACAGCGTGTATTATTAAGAAAAATGTTGGTCTGGGTACGATTTATACGAAGATGCGAATCGCATACGGTAATAATTAAATATAATTCGGTCACAGCGCTATGAACTAGACTAAACTGAAACGGTATAATATAAAAATACGGTGATCGTTGCAAGCTCGTAATTACAGTACGCTTTACGATGTGTCTTTAATTTTTAAAAAAATCGCGATTTGCGCTCTCGGCTGGAATTTTTATACACATTATATACCTAATAAGAGTATAAATTCGTTTTTTCTCCTCGGCCTTCTTATACTTTCAAACCGCAATACGTGTGTCGATGATATATCCCAGTTTGAGTATAAAAAGTTTCTCCTTTCCCACGAATTTCCCGCTGTACAAGCAAAGGATCGTCGTTACGACTCTGCTCGACTCGCCGAGTGGTGCTTAGCTCAGGCTCGAAGACACAGACTATTAAAAAACGGGTTTGCCTTGTTGAGTTTGCAGTCAGCGGCGTCACGGATTCCATTGTAATAACGTAGTCTTATTATACGATTGGCATCACGGAGAAATTCACCGAACAACAACAACACCATTTTGTCTATGGTTTCATCAAATGCGCTTTACGAACGTCGCCGTCCTGGTGAAAATTTCTACCGCAGACTAGAAATTTGAATATTTCGTATTGCTCCGTACAAACTTGTAAATATGCATAATTTTTCATAAAGAATCGTTAATTTTGTTTAGAAAATTTTATCGCCTGGTAGACTTCTCAAAAATTACAAATTTCATGAAAATTGACCAAGTTTTTATGAGAAACTATACGCATGTTTACAATTTTTTACGAAATAACACCAAATGTTCCAGTATTTCGAAAAATTTTTAGAAAATCGTAGAAATCATTTTCACCGAGGGGTCACTCATAAAAGTACAGTCGTGCACATGGGTATAAAACAGTAAAAAAAAAAACAAACAGTACACTTTTTCATCCGTTTTGCACCCTCGCTCACTTCTCTCTGCATTTCGCGGTGCACATAAAAGCTAGATGTCCAGAGGTAGGAGTGTAACATTATTACACCCACATCGCTGCATCGCAGAGACGCCTGAGTATGCGTGAAAGTGTGTTCCATGGGTGCGGCTGAGCTGGAATGTGAGTCTTACTTCACCTACACACCGTTGACAAACATGTTCGAAAATGTGAGAAAGAGAAAAAAAAAAAGAAGTGTCGGCGAACATCCGTACGATCACCGCGGTCCCGCTTCGTCGGTGTTGATTTTGATTAGACTGTCGCTGGACGCATTCCACCGAACGTAATTCCTACCCAGGGCGAAGCTCTTCAGGCGGAGGTGAAGAAGCGGCGTAAGCAGTCGATTCTTCATCGGCACACAACTGTACGCAGTTGCAAGTCTTGCAACAACCTGCGCAGGTAGCGATCGGGCAAGTTTTTGTACCTCGTAGAGGGACAGACACGCGGCCTGATCGTCGACATGTTGAAAGTGCGAATATCCCGTCGCATGACCTCACCGAGTAACGTATAGGTATATAACGTGTACACATGTAAATTGTAAATCAGCAATTGCAAATGGAATGCAGATTTCCGTCTCCCCTTCAGCTTATACGGTCATTTTTTGTTTTCATCCCAACAGCTGGTTTCGAAACGTTTCGAAAGTGATCGGTTAAAAACGGTCGCCTTTTTACCACCGCCGAGGGGAATAATTGGAAAATTTTCAACAAACCTGTATTTGGGCTCGCTTCACCTCGGTGTAGAGCCAGTTGTCCGTAGAAAAGGCGATCGCCAGAAGAGCGGTGGCGATGATACCGGTGATGGTAGCCAGAGAAAGAGTCACCGCGGAACAAGGCATTTTTAGGTTTACTTATTTACTTTCCTTTCGAAACGAAGTTGAGATTTAATTCACTTCACAGTACGAAACCGACGAGAATTAATAAGAACGGACAAAAGGTGTAATTCCGTCTGACGTTGCAGCGATCCGAGGATAAATCGATATTACGATCCTACTTACGTACGATCGACGTTACTCGTTATCAATTCACACCGATATTCGCGGTTTTTACAATCTCGTCGTCGTGAGAATTTATCCCTCATCTGTCCTCGCGTTTCAGATTATCTCCCTGTTCGTTTTACTAAAAAATCACCTCCTCTCCTTCCGCCTCTATTCGTAAATTAATTAACACTAGTCAGTCTTTGTACGAGAACAAGGTCCGTGCGCTATCCTCGCGTAGCATAGCGTTCCTTCGACGGCACTAACCAGTAACCAGTAACCAAGCACTCACTGCGCGACTCTGCCTTCCTTAGTGCCTGCAGCTCGCACTAACGAGTAACAACCGCGATGGAGAAAACCGAGGGGCCCGCTCGTCCGGAGGTCTGCCTACCTGCCTGGCTGGCCCAGCTTGGTCCGTAGGTAAGGCCCAAAGTGGGGGCGAATCGCCTGCGGCAACAGGTATGCATCTGTCTATGTATCGGAGGTACAGGCGTAGCATGAATAGTATCCGGGGGAATACGAGTGGAGCGAAGGCGTAAGTGTGCGGGGTTCTCAACCTTCGGCTCTTCGATCTTCGTCCGTCTTCGTCATTTTTCGACTACCTAGAGTTTAGGAGTGAACGATCCTATAGGTGCGGGAAACAGGTTCGGCCGCCGATTTCCACCCGGCGGTCTTTCTCTCTCTCTCTCTCTCTCTCTTTCTCTTTCTCTTTCACTTTGTCCCTGATCTGCAGATTGCCCTATAATAAGTAAACTCACGCGGAGCGAGATTATCGCGATAAGCCAACGCGAACACGTGTAATAGAAACTAGTAATAATCTCGGAATGTGCTGCTGTACGATTATTCTTCGTAGAACATGTAATTGCGGATCGGGTAGAGTTTCGAGAATCGGATCGTCTTTCCAAACGAAATTGCCTCGGATGATTGCACACCTTGCCGCTGGGCGTTGTAACAAACCTGTTAAAAAAAACTTTCAACCATAACACATAGATGCGAAGCGGGCAGCTGACCGCCTGATGGAATTATTTGATCCGGTTTGACTCCGTTCCTTCGTCATTCCTAAGCGGGCTTGTTTCTCGAGTCTCTTCAATGCTCCTAATAACTTCGTCGCATAACTTGTTTATGACATTTCAGGCCACCCGTTGTACCTGCTCCGTTTATTCGACGTATTTCCCGATACCTACTGCTCATATCTGTCCTACCCGCGCGCATTATCCTAGCCTGGGATTCAAATGTGTAGATCCTTAAGTTTCCGGGCCACTGGCAAAATACCTGTTAAACTCCAGTCGACGAATCAGCCTCTTGATGCGGGTATCAGATCCTGGGTATTAGTGTAGTTTGCACGATTGCGAGGTAGACGAGTAAGCGCGTCAAGTTTTCGATGAAATCAAGTAACAGGACAATGACTTTGTGATTTTCTCGGAGTAAAATATATCAGGCAATGACAGTACGCTACACTTTCGTACTATTGATTCAATTTATTAGGTGTTGGAATTAATTCGTAGCGTTTTTTTCACGAATACAGACGTGTACAACTGTACGAATTTAATTGCAACGCCTAATATGTAAAACAGTATACTGACTTTCCGTTAATCAAACTCTGCAATCCGGACATATAATTATCATTCTTCACACACGTTTCAGCCATAAATTTTACAAGGTCGTACATGTATACAGGAAGTATAACGTGGCCAAACACGACGGAGAATTTCTCTATTGGTGATGCAAAGTCCTCATCGCTTATAGTTAAGGGGGACATTAAAATTTAAAGAAAATAAGCCACAGTTCGATTGCAAACCGCGGTTGCTTTTCCCCCCGACAATTTTCTCTGTCGCGATAATTACCAAAGTTCGCCGTTGTCTCGTATTTCTCCCCGATGTAAAGAAGGGCGGAAAACTTTGTTCAAACTTCTATTCGATCTTAAAAATTTTCCGTATTTTATTATGAAATGTCCAAGTATTTGCAGAGTTTCCGGTAACGACACGCTTACGAGGAAACAATTATTCCAGTATCATATTCTCTGAGAAGTTCCGTCTCTTTTGATCGGAATCTTTCAAGATTTCTCAATGAATTTCAGCGAAACATTGTCACCAGTGTGTAAAATACCTGCAATGGCTATGATGAATAATGAGAATAATGAAATAACAGCTCGCTGTTTCACACAACCTCTGGTACGTACGTACAGTCTATAGTTGTAATGGCGAATCCTGAATGTATATTCATGTCGACTGGCTCATTTGCACGAGAAATACTTAAAAGAAGACTGCAGAACGCGTCGATTTTCCCACGAAAAGTTAGCTGTGTAAATGTAACGGCTACGGTAAGCACAGATGTGATCTATGGGAAAGAAAATATGTATACAACACCCTGATTTAGCGTATATACTTACAAAAGGAAAATATACATTTCCTTTATACTCCAAGTATGGAATGTAACAATTAACAGTACTCCAAAAGCAGAATCCGCACTTTCTTCTCAGTTTCCGCGTATATCTCCGGGATCCAAGATACAAACAAAAAAGCACAAGACAGAAAAAAATACGCACGCTGTGCTCGTTCTCAGCAACAGAACGAAGACACAGAGATTTTTTTCAACCGCATCTACTTGTTGCACCGTTTTCGCAACTTTTTCCATTTTCAGTAGTTTTTTGTTTCAATTCATTATTCTTGTTTTTTTCTTTTTTTATTTCCCATTGGCAATAGATACGAATGTACCTACATACCCGGTTTTCGGTATTAGACGAGATTAAACGAGGTGTCCGATACGGGGGCACCGTTATACGAACATGCCTAGGCGCCCCGGAATGACCGCGAAGGCGTGCGCCAGCCGGATTTTTGGTAAAAGTAAAATGAAAATTAACACATTTACCCAATAAGTTAACGGGTTTTACAGCTAGCGCTGCACTTGTTCCACATTGGTTGAGCATTTCTGTGACCGTATATGTATAAGTAGGTCACCGTAGCGTCAGCGCAACTAATTCTGACTTCGGTATTTCATTGTCCCGTGTCAATTTTTGGGGATTCAGTAGTTTTTTACAGAATTCATATTATAAGAAACTAATTGGGCTTATTCGTTAAATAACGCGTCATACAGATCATATGGTTTTCCCGGTATATTTGAGATTTACAATAATTGACAGATATTGTACTGCACGATTACAATAAGTGAATATAGTATGTATTTGTACTTTTTTACATTTTTTACACACAATAGTATTTCGTACGATATAAAATGTTATCACTCATTTCGTTTGCTGCGCCGCGCAAAATAAAAAAGTCAGGGGAAAAACATGTTTTAAAATACGGACCCGTTGATGATCGTAAAATATTAAAATGCAAAAACGATTAACATAAATGTGTTCAAAATATTCAAATAATTGATGTACCTATTTTGTTTTCAGTGGTACTGGCTTTCGACCCTCTGTTTTGACTTTACTTTTCCGGAAAATCAAATTTAGTTATACTGAAGCACACTTGGATCATATTCAGTGCCCTTAAATGGGGATCCCTCAGCATTCCACGCTTTTTTTAAAACTCTTTCCAAATTCTGTAATGAAGAATCGAAAGAAACAAGCAATCAGTACTTTATGTTTTTACAAAATTCAGACGCACAAAAAAAATTCTACCCCGTCTCGTCACAAATCATTCCATCATATACGGTACTTACACATTGCTCAGATGTCGGCTTTCCAAGAAGTTTTTGCTGGTGATTCCACATCAGTTCTTGAACTTTCATCTGTTCATTTGCTCCCAAGTCCTCAATTGGTCGGGAGCAATCAATTTTAGTCAAATCTATGTGCGGCTCACCCTTAGTTAGAGCCTCCCACCATCTTTCGGTTGCTTTTTCCAAATGAACCTGTAGAATTTTTTTAGAGATCAATGGAATGCTGTCAAATCGTAATTGAAAAACGAACATCTTGGATTTCTTTTGCCGAAAGAAAGACGCTACTATTTTCTATTACCAGAAGATTCGCTACTAAATTTGAATAAAAGCTCCAAATCATATCAAATAAAATTGAAAGCTTACATGGACGTAGTACCCGGGTATAATGCACCACATAGATTCCTCTCTTTGCGTTTTAAAGCTGAGTTCTTCGTCGAAGGTGACAATCCATTCAGAGTCTGTAGCATCGTCAGAATATTTGTCCAGAGAATTATTTTCTCTAAGGCGTTCCGTTTTCACAGCTATTCTTATTTTTTGGGCAGTTATATCAACCCTCAAGTCTTTTGCCGATTCGATATTTGAAGGAATGTTGACAAGTGCATCAACGTCGCTTATCGTCTGCGACCAAGTGTAATTTTCTCTAACAGCTCCGTTATAGCTGTCAGATGGCTGTACCGGCGTTTTGTAAGTCTTTATCGGCTCGTCGTCTATTTGGTTACTGCTGGTTTCGACTTCTACTTCAACTACTTCGGTAGGCTCCAGCAATTCTGAGGTTTGAGCCTGGGCCTCAGATCTGGACAGATTGTCAGCTTCAAATCTACTTTTCCACTTCCGATAGATTTTTAAGACTAAGTCTTCAGCAACCCCTGCTGGAAAACCCAACTTCTGGTCTTGTGTCGATTCAACATAAAAGTCGGTGCTAAAAAGAATGAAAGTGACAGTCTTGAATCATTATCAATTATTATGAATTCTGTTCTTAATCCAAGTACTCAAATGTTCAATTCAGGTATATTACCATCTGTACATAAAACCGAAGAACGTATTCAAAAAATTGGTTATGTTCAGTTCATCCTTCAAAATTTGTAAAAGTAATTCATCGTGTTTCGACTCCATGACACAAACGCAGTTTGACAGTGACGTTTCTTCACAGATAAACCACAAACTATCGTCCGAAATATAGGTATTTAGGTAGCACGTGGATAAAGTTAAGCAGAAATGACGCTTCAGACAAACTTAGTTCTCCCGAATACCAGCGACAGCAGCACTAGCTGGATATTCAAGATATTGCACGCACGTTGGAACGCTACAAATCGACACACATAATTGTTTAATAAATGTTGGCAAAACGAGAAAGAAATGATTCAACTCTTCGATTGAAATTAGATAAATTTCGAAAAATAACTGCCATAAATTTGAAAGTCATTGAAATAATTCGTTTCAGTTCTTCGACGGAATTTTGGAAGAAATAGTGACATCCTTTTCGGAAAAGATTATTATCACGGAATAAGGGTCAACACTGAGACCCCCGCGTAGTTAAAGCTTACAATTAGAGCATAAAGAGTTAAGGGCAGCACTGTTACTATAAGTTCTGCAGAGGCGAAAAAATATAATTCTTAGATTTACTTTTCATAAATGAATAACATTTACTTTAATGAATTATTTACCAAATCCCTCATTTCTCTTCGTAATATAGACAATTTACGCGTGGCTAAATTGTGGAAAACGTAAATATATTTTTATTATTTCGCAAATGTTGATAAACATACCTTTATTTTATTGCAACCTATCGTACGCCTCGTTCAGTGCACGGTTCCAACAAATATTATTTGGAACAATTGTTTGAATTAATTTTTTGTGTGTCAAACTGTCCATCTGCTGTATTTACAGTCGTAAAAATCATTTAAAGTTTTTGGTACAGATAGATAATATGATTTTATGCTCGCAAAAGATCCTAGAACATTGGGATTTCATTTCGACAGCGAGAGCATCTCCATGAACGAAAGGAATCGATGAGACATTTTCGTCGTCAATTGTGTGAAGTGCGATACAAAAACGGTGTGAACTTAACGTGACGATTAGTCTTCTGTTTTGAACCTGTTTTGATTGAGAACAGTACTTGAAACAACAATGACGGAAGAGAAAGGTCTGACGCAGGAATACAAGCTCGAACCTGACTGCGAGCTGCGGTTCGAACTTGAACAAAAGAATGAAAAAGTTACATTAGAGGTTAGAAAACTATATCATAGATTTATTTACGTTCACTTAACACTGATTCTTGGTTGTTGTTCTCGACTTCAGCTTTTGTTCTTAACCCTCAAACGGTACGGTGGTTTGAAACGGAATATTCGGTACGGTTCGACCGTATGCAACGAGAGGGAAGAATAAGACCGAGAGAAATAGAACTGTGGGTCGGATCCGACCCCCAAAGTCCCGTTTGAGAGTTAAAACTGAACTACTCACAAATCGTTCAATACGACAGTCGTTGAGATTAAAAAAAAAAAAAGACGACTATGTACATTTAAACCTTTTTATAATCTGTTCTCTGGCCAATGAACATCGAACTATAAAATTCTTGTAACGATTTCAGCTGAAAAGCGGTCTTGCCGAAGTGTTTGGTACAGAACTAGTTAAAGGGAAAAAATACGAATTCTCTGCGGGTGCAAAACTCGCAGTGTTCACATGGCAAGGATGCGTCTTAGAACTGGTAGGAAAGACAGATGTGATCTACGTGGCCAAAGAGACGCCAATGGGTGTTTATCTCAACTGCCATGCAGCGATGGAGCGAATGCGTGAAACAGCAGAAAAAGAAGATACAGTTGGACCTATAACAATGGTAGTAGGGCCCGGAGATGTAGGAAAATCCACTTTCTGCAGACTGTTGCTAAATTATGCAGTTCGAATGGGGCGAAGACCTGTTTTCGTTGATCTCGACGTCGGTCAAGGTGACATAGCAATACCTGGAACAGTCGGAGCTTTATTAGTAGAAAGACCGGCAAACATTGTCGAAGGATTTAGTCAACAAGCCCCGCTTGTCTTTCACTTTGGTCACTCCAGTCCCAGCGCAAATACTGCGCTGTACAATCTTTTAGTTTCACGATTGGCTGAAGTATGTTCTGACAGACTTCAAGCCAACAAGAAAGCTAAGGCCTCAGGAATCGTTATAAACACTTGCGGCTGGATCAAGGGTGCTGGTTATAAACTACTGACTCATGCTGCACAGGCTTTTGAAGTTGACGCGATTTTAGTGCTCGATCAGGAGCGTCTCTATAATGAGCTAGTCAGAGATATGCCAGACTTTGTGAAGGTCGTTTTTCTCCCCAAAAGCGGCGGTGTTGTTGAGAGGAGTAAATCCTTAAGGACTGAATCGCGGGACAAAAGAGTTCGCGAGTACTTCTACGGCTTTCGAACTCCGCTCTACCCTCATAGCTTTGAAGTCAAATGGAGTGAAGCAAGGCTCTACAAGGTGGGAGCTCCGATGTTACCAGCGTCATGTATGCCTCTAGGAATGAAAGCAGAAGATAATTTGACAAAACTGGTAGCCGTTAGCCCAGGTCCAAGTTTGCTGCATCACTTACTCTCAGTCTCATTTGCTGATTCCCCTGAAGATGACGTTGTACAAACCAATGTGGCAGGCTTCGTATGCGTGTTCGTATTCATATTTACCCTTCGATCTAAGAAAGTGGCATGAATCTAATGACGTTTAGTAAATAATCAAATGTTTCAGAACTAACGTTGATGTCGAGAGGCAAACTTTTATGGTTTTGAGTCCACAACCAAGGCCGCTACCAAACACCGTCCTCCTTCTGTCTGATATACAATTTATGGATAGCCATTAAGCCATTGAGGGAATTTTACACGTGTATAAACGCAACTGAATATTTTTACCATACAAAAATATATATATTTTTATAGGTGACAGAACAAATGAATTTGAAGATATTTGAAACTTATATTGTGCAAATGATTTTATTGTTTACCACAGTCCTAAAATCATTAGGATGGTACAATCTGGCTAATGGAGTAATATTATTAGAGCTAAATTATAAATAGTTAGTAATACTATTAATTGTGAGCAGTATTTGATTTGTATTAATTAGCTCCATTTAGTATTTTTAAGGCACTTTCCTCACTCTTGGAGTAAAAACTCATGCAACTGAGTACTAATCGCTCAGCAAATGCCCTGAGCAAATTCTGCAGACAGCAGCCTCTGATTGCAACTGAGAAGTTCTTAAAAAGCTCACTTTTATTTCCTCCAAAAAATTATCTATTTCGTTATATATGTCCTCAATTATCTCACGTGCAGTATCGAAGAAAAACTCTGCTAAATTATCACAGCGATCCATGTGACTAGCATCTATGCCTAAATCTGCAAACAGATTCTCGACTTTTGGTCTCACATACCCAATCCAAATATCGTACATTAATTTATCCATTGACTCCTTTGCAAATTCTTTGCTTTTTCTAAGAATATGTTGCGCAATGTTTGCGAGATTCGTAATTAAATTCGTACATCCAATGTCACTAAAGTTTTGCATGTCAATTACAAGCTTTCCAATATAATTCATGCTTTCAAAAGATATCGGAAATGATGCATAGTACGTGAAAGATTTAAAACTTTCTCTAATCAAGCCAAGTTGCCTTACATAGTTCGCCACTGGCATTCTATTTGGAGATGGTATGGTACTCCGTGATACATGAAAAGGGTCTACAGCTCTCACAGTATTGACTCTTACTTGCTGTGTTTGCTGAGATAAATCAATGGGATCAAATTTTACATTGTGATTGATCATAGCATGACCATCTTTGAACGTAACTTCAGCATTCGACGACCTAAATACTTTATTGTTTCTAACAACTCCAGCAAAAAAATCATCTTTATTTTGAATCGATCGGATTCCACGAATGATCTCAGAGTCTCCAGTAATTTGATCGCCGCTACATGCCTGAGTGTTACGTCTGATCTGTCTGAAAGCTTTTTTGTGTCTGTTACTTCTCAGTGACTGTTCATAATCTTGAAGCACTTGTTGCTGAGTATTATTGATTATAGTTTTAGCCGTATGAAAATTTATCACAGCGTTACCAAAGAACAATACGTGCGCTATTACTTGGGTTACATCAAGTACAGAAATTTGTTTTTTGTTGTGGTAATTCATATATATATTGTAGATTCCATTACCAATTCCCATACCATTTATAACTATATTACCGATAGTGATTACATTAAATGTAGTTCGGCCCGCAGTTCCTATTGTCAGACCTGCCCGGACTGCCTTGTTCAAAATCATTGTAGACCCACTTGCTAAACCTCCTGCCACACCACCTACAACACCAAACCAAGCGGAACGTGCTGTTTCATCCATCACAGAGATAGACTGTTGGTGTTGATGGCGGTCTGCCAATTGCTGACCAGATCTGACCATTGCGCAGACCCCACTTACAGCACCGCAAACAGAACCTATGGTTGAAACATTTTATCATTTAATTCGTTCAAAGGTACTTGAAAAGAATTGGGTTTTTAACGGAATTAAGTGACGCTACCAACTTTATGCTATGAGATGAATGTCTTTTGAAAATTTCGTTAATATTGTCACAACGTTTTACATTAAAGATTTTTATGACTTTCAAAGAAGAACCATTTTCATGATTTAAGTAACCATTATCAATGATATGCAATTAATTACGCCTTGATAATCCTATTTTGGACCGTATGAAATTATAAAAAAAAACGTCAAGAAATGATATCTTCATGTTTCAATGTTCTTTTTGTATTAGGGAATGAAACTATGTGGAGATTATGACATGAATGGATTTCAGTCATTATTTTTAACAATTTCAATGTCTTAGTGAAATTTTAGATTCTACATGAAATCTTTCTGTAAAATTCACACATGTGCTGCTTTTTTATGTTCGTAAGAAGTTTGACCATAGTCAAATCTTGAAAAATTAATTTTGCGTTAATTTCAACTCAGTAATTGAAAACCCCAGTGAGCAAGCATAAATATCAGTAAATAATTATTATAGAAATTCTAGATCAACATGTTAATTAGTTATCTAATAATCCTGTTCATTGTGTTTAAAAGTAGTTGTATTCTTTTTCAGTGAAAAAGCAACAAACCTGTTAAAACCACAGGAGCAGCAATAATAGCGGGTGCTGCCAGAGCTGCCGCGCCAATACCAAGTGCTCCAACCCCTAAGATAGTGCTTGCGACATCGAGGCAGGATAAAATCTTAGCAGCCCCTGGAGATGGACCAATTTCAACCCAAACATAAGTCATATCAGCTGTATTATTTACATGTGGATTAGCCTGGTAGTATCCACCCATTGGAAGTACCATCATGCACTTAGGAAGCGTATTGTTGGTCACATAATCTGTCCAGTTTTGATAAATCCGCCCCTCTGAGTCAATGTAATTAACACAGTAAGGGTATAGAGCTGTTCTTCCGATTGTATTGTTTGAAACTGGAGCGTGTGGCCCAGTTTTCAGGCTCTCCTTTCGTTCCATACATCTCTTTACCTTAAATACTGGCACTGGAGCCACATACTTATCTTCTTTTTCCTTAAGATTGCACAAGACGTTGAATATTATGCCAACGTGAAGAGAGTTCCTGCATCTACTCACTTCGAGTATGCGACTATATATCATATCGATTAACTTCGCTTGCTCAGGCAACAGTTCAGTTGGAACTGGATCTCCTGTATAAACATCTATATTTGTTGAAAGGGCATCAGTCTCCGATGCTCCGAAAAGCGAATAACGTATATTTTCTTTCAAATATTCATGCTGATCGCTCTCATAGTATAACCAATCGCTTGATAGCTCATATAAATTTTGCTGGAATGCAATCGCTTCGTTTAAGGACTGTTGAACTTTGTCTGGGTAGACCCGCAAATTGATTTGACTATCAGAGTCCTGTAATATGAGCTTCAGTTGAAAAACATATAGAGAACCAATTAGGGAAATAATATGCCAAATATATCGTAGGCGAACACCGATTAATAGGATACAGTCAAAGTATCGCTGATGCTGCGAATATACTCAGAATTAGTGTAATAAAAATACTTTACCATGATGGCCGATGGTTGAAGGCAGTAATGTAGTAAGAGATGGAGAAATTGATCTTCGAGAATGCCTTGACGCACAAATTGACAGCTATTAAAATGGTCCAGCGGCAACGTAGTCGCGCAACCATAACAATGACAGTACGCAGTTAGAATTTGCGAAGCGAACAGCTCGACTCTTCAGCAAGTGCTACGGTGAAGACTCTTCCGACACACATGAAAGTTGAGAGAAAAAACCTAGAAAGTTTGAAGCATGGGGATTCCCAACAAGATTCCCTTAGTTATCTGTCTGGTATTGTTAGACCGTGAATCCAATGGATCCACAGTCCCTGCATCCCACAAATTCGATCATTTCCAACATAAGCTATGCAAAAGCATGAGAAAAGCGACGGGAAGTCAATGACGCGAAAAAAGTTGTCCAGCTTCACAAGATTCACCAAACAGAGAGAAACTTCTTTACCAACATTGACGGCGTAAGAAACTAAAGTTTGTAACCATGTTTTCAAACAGGTTACACAACTTGACGTGACAAAATTGTGCTGTTGAGTGGCTGTCATCGCTGCTTCTCCGTGACAGATGTTTGATGTGATTAATTTCCTTTGTTAATTGGCGCGGAAATAACGTCTGTGCTTGGCGAATACATAGGTCATTATCTGTTGCTGTGACTGATAGCTGGGTACGGGAATCCGGGTGATTATACCCTCAATAAATGCGTGGCATCTACGGCGGGTAGATTTCCGGGAAGGACCCAAGTAGACTGTATAACCAGCTGTCTTCACCACCACCACCGTCACGGCCACCGCCACCACCACCACCACCACCACCACCACCACCACCACCACACCACACGACGACGACCAACGACGACGACCAACGACGACGGCAACAACGACGACGAAATATCCGGACACGGCGAAGCAAATTTAGTGTAGATAGTTGGTGATTCGATAATATTGTATTTCTTAAAATGGCAAAGACCTATGACTATTTATTTAAGTTGCTACTTATCGGGGACTCGGGCGTAGGCAAAACTTGTGTATTGTTCAGATTTTCCGAGGATGCATTCAACACGACCTTCATCTCCACTATTGGTAAGTACACATACATGGTCCTACACTAGTTACACTTTTTTTTCGCCCCGAAATTTGTCTTATCTCACGTATCTGCCGACGGATATTATACTTGA
The DNA here is from genome assembly GCF_021155785.1 of Neodiprion fabricii. Classification (NCBI taxonomy): domain Eukaryota; kingdom Metazoa; phylum Arthropoda; class Insecta; order Hymenoptera; family Diprionidae; genus Neodiprion; species Neodiprion fabricii. Next base: position 40,610,010 of record NC_060240.1, read on the forward strand.
CAATCTAGTCTGTATTATTTATCACTCATCAAGGGTGTGGTGTCTCAGACTCTGCCCTTCTTAGCCTTGGTATGCATAGATGTTTTTTACTCCAAACAAAGAGGTACATTGTGCCTCTAATGATCTTACCACTAATTATCCAGATATCAATGGACATAACTGCCACTGTCACCTCTTATCCCATGTATTCACTATTCCAGGAATCGACTTTAAGATTCGAACCATCGACTTGGACAACAAGAAGGTCAAGTTACAAATATGGTAGGTTCCTTTAATACTATATGTTTATTTTTTTCCGTCGCTGATCTATTTGACATTATATTCCATACAAGACTGTTCCTGACACTAAAGCCAATAGAACAAAAAAAATTTTGTTCCACAACTATTTTGACTTTTCGTAAAATCCACACGCATTATACTTACAGGGACACAGCAGGACAGGAGAGGTTCAGAACAATAACGACAGCATATTATCGTGGTGCGATGGGTATAATGCTTGTATACGATGTGAACAACGAAAGGAGTTTTGAGAATATAAAAAACTGGATTCGCAACATCGAAGAAAATGCATCAGCAGATGTTGAAAAGATGCTGTTGGGTAACAAATGTGATCTCGCAGATAGGAGGCAGGTTTCAAAGCAGAGAGGAGAGCAATTGGCAGTCGAGTACGGTATAAAATTCATGGAAACTTCCGCCAAGGCCAGTATTAATGTCGAAGAAGCTTTTTACACCCTAGCCCGTGATATTAAGGCCAAAACGGAAAAGAAATTGGTAAGTCACAGAAAAGTAATAATTTTTCTACGTTCGTTTTAAATGGTAATTAAACACTGATCAGTTGTCACTGAGTCGTTGCTTTTACACAGCCTTATTTGTTTACCTGTACTGTTAATAATTGTCATTTCTCTGTTTCCCATGTCTCTTTCTCTCTGTACGATGCGGGTGTATATTGGCAGAAGGTAACTTTAGCACTATTTTCTCTCAAACTTATTAATCACTAACAATTTCCTATACATATACTCAATGCTTCAAATCAGCCTCATAATATTCAGCCACTTACTGTATAAACATATGTGTGTGTATTTACATGTAATATCAACTATATTCTAGATTTTCTTGATTAGCAAATTGACTACACAGTAAATTAACACAATAACATGTGTACCGATGCTTGGCTTGGGATATTCGAATATGAAAATACGATAATCATAACATTGTATAAATATTTTGTTATACAGGAAGCATCAAATCCAACGAAGTCTGGTGGTCACGCGTTAAGAGCTCCGGAGATATCGAGAAAGCCACCAGTATGGCTAGCCCGTTGTTCCATACTCTGACCCGCCAAGCCAGATGCACACTTTATCGAGGCTCATTCATGTACTTCTATTATAAATTTGCGTTCTTTTTGTCGAACAAAATTAACGTTTAACAAGGCTACACGCTTGCTCGATATCGTACTCCAACATTTTATTCTTTGACAGCAAATTTGTTTCATCATCTGGTGGTGTTTTTTTTTTTTTTTTTTTTTTTTATAATAAATTATTCATTATAAATCCTATCCACTGATCGAAGGATTAGGAGAAAAAATGACCAAGATAGGTTTCTGTTGCTTTTCCCGACACATTCGAAATAATACATTCAAAAGCATGAGATGTGTCATTAGTCTTATGTTTGGGCCCGGGCTGTGATTGCTGCTTAAAAGTGTCATTAGTTTTGTTTCCATGTTTTTAAACTTGTTTAGCATTTGTTGAGAGTTCATTATGCCATGAATAACTTTTTATTGGACACTGAAGCTACTCTCATTAATCGTCCTCGATTTCCTTCGATTGGTGTACAGTGGCGATGCATCAACATTAAACCACACAACACTATGGAACTTCGAAAAACCATGTACGAAACACAAATACAGGCTGTTTCATTTGTAACTAAATAGGAACTTGCATATCATGGCGATGTAACGCGCTATTTCACGTTCAAACTGAAACAGTGTGTCTCCGCAATATATTAACGTAAAACACAAACGACTTAATTATTGATAGAAGAAAGCACTTCAATAATTACCTGTGTCCGTGCGATGCAAACAGAGATCGTGATCGTTATAAACGAAATAGCTTTTACACCGAATTAATAATAACAAATTCACATAACATGATACTACCACGTAGCCGCATTAATTATTAGTTCAATAACTATACTCGTAAGAAATATATAAATAAATTTAAAAAAAAAAGAAACAATGAAATGCAATTTTCGCATCATGCGATATTGTGGATTTTAAAAAACAATTACTCAATCTAAAATTTATAGTAATAGATTTTGAAGGTGATGTATTGGTATGTGTAATCCGTAAGAGTTTTCACCTATATATTGGAAAATGACGAGATATGTGGAAATTTTTCTGCTGTATACGTGCAGGTGGGGATTTATGTACAGAGTAACTATAGAGAAATTCATTATTAATTGCTTGTTGTTGTCACAGCTTTTTACATATTCTTGACGATTTTCAGATTTTTATCTTTTGACCCAGTTCAATTCAGTTCCGAATATACAAACGATAATACATTTTATATTAATCCTACATATCTCTGTGTGTGCGTGTGTATGTTCGTTGAAGAAGCCCTGCCTTTTGCCACTATCCTGTTATTATCGTTCGAATTCAAAGTTTAGAGTACATTGTTCCTCGATTTTGTTAATCTAATTTAATTTTTAATAGTCTGGTGTTAAATTAAATATCGCCAATCCAAATTACATTATTTACAAATTACTTTATATTCTAATAACATTATACATTAGTAGAATTTTAATACTTAAAAGTAATTATTATTACTTCTATTATTATTAAAAATAGACACCTGTGTGATACTCCATGTCAAGATTCACTGACGAAACTGATTGATTGGGTTTAGTTTATTTTCTAATTCACGAATTCGTGCTCTGTACTTCTCTTCTATTGCGTGTCTGCACATACCCGCAGCCTGGAGTCGCCCGTTAAGCTTATTCGCTGCATTTACAGAAATCTGTAGATTTTCAAGATCCCGGTGTAGTTTCTCAATTTCGCTAAAATCAACGTTTAATCATTCACACTTGAATGAAGCTAAGTTTTCACAGAGTACTAGAACTATACCCTTGTTGTGTAGTTGCCTAGATAATCAGGAAACTGATATCAAACATGCATAACTCGGATGTAACTTGAATCATGAACAACCTAACTGATTATGAATAACGTTTTGAATCGTAGTGCTGATATCTAAGTATCAGCCTAATTTTTCACGTACAGAGTTCCAAAGGTTTTAAAATCACCTAGTAGCAGTGTTTATGATGAGTGATACTTTATTTTTCATTTCCATGAAATTTTCCTCAATTGGTCCTCTGATGGCATTGATCGTTTCGATTTCTTGAATTTTTTGTTTTAGCATCATATTTTCTAACTGTAGATTTTTCGTCTGATGAAGCAGAGAATCTCGTTCTCTTATTACAGTTTCAGAATACATGGTCGACTGAATTTGTTGACATCTGTTCACAGTTTTTTCTTCTTCCCATCGCCTAGCTGCTGCCATAGCAAAGTCTAACTGAGCTCGCATCAGCTCAGACTGTCGTCTCTCCTCTTCGGCTTGGCGCTCCATTTCATACAAAGATTGACGAGCCTGTGCAAGCTCTCGTTGCAGCTCCTCCAGATTATTCTTTCATATTGAAGAATAAATATTTCGAACAGTTTCAATAAGTGGTTTTATAAACAGTGCAATATTTCAAGTCCTGGGCAGCACGGTGATAAAATATGAAATGAAATTTTTTTTTAACCAATTACCGTTTTCATCTGTAATTCGATCAACTTATCACGCAAAAGATGTTCCATCTTGGCCAAGTCAACCAGTATCGCATCCTGGGTATTTTCCATAATTATTAGCAAATTTTTGAAAGTAAATTCGTGTGTAGATGTTCCGTAGTTGTGTTTCAGTAAATTCGAGTACCTATGAAAGGAATGTAACGAAGTTCGGCCTTGAACAGCTTTACTTTCGACCATTTGGCGGCTTTATTAACTCGGATTAGCCACTTAATTGCCAAAAGCAGGCCGCTATAATCGGACATGAGGTCATCATGACGGTCAAAGAACGCAACAAGATCATTCCATAAAAGAATACGTCGCTGCAACTCTCCTGAACTTACGTACTGTATGTATGTACCTGTAAGCTAATTATGATTCATCATCTAAGAACGTGCATCGTCATCTTCGACGGCATAACGTGTAGTAACGTCGTATTTACACTATTCTCGAATTAATCCATTGTCACAATTTAAAAATACCTGTGAGCCGGCATAGTAAGAATTCTTCCCAGTCCCTGATTCTACCCTTTCCAAACTGCGTCATTCTCGTTTGAAAAAATTCCGAACAATCGGTAAGTGTTAAATTACAGTTTTAGTAAAATGAATGTTTTATCTTCAGTCAACGTATTAGGCAATGTACATAAAATTGCGGGGAATTTGGTTGATATAAATTTTATTGGAGTAAGCTTCGATAAACGGCAAAATATACCAATCACTGATACAAACATTGACTCAAATTACGCAGTTCCAGCCGCCATGTTTGCATACAAAGCGATACAGATATTCCGATTGAAGCAACTTTTTTTTCTAGACTTCGCAAGAATATCTGGTTATTTCGCAAACATATTTTGCGCATTAGCAATGTGAAAAATAAATTCGATTCTACCTCTGTTCTAAAGGAAAACGACTAAACTATGATTTTGATCGATCACTTGTTGACGGAAGAATTTAAGGACGGTTACCCCGAGTAAATTTTCGTAACCAGTACTCTGTAGATAAGTGGGCCTGGGTGAGCCTAACGTCATCAGGAGCCGTATTAGCGATCCGGTACCTTCTTTAACGGTCGAAGCCACTTGAGACGCAATCCTTTGAAAAAGAGGAAGTCAACGGATCAGTGAGGAATGAGCATATTGGCATCATTTTGGAGTCAGGTACGCCAACGTAAATATACCAAAGGATCCGTAGTACGGAAAAAGCTTAATCTCCAGGTAAGTCTAGTGTTTGTATACCCAATGCTTCATGAGAGAAATCGCGCGAGGTGAGGTTAGGTCGCGTACACGAGCAACCTGTTCCCTCGAATGCCATCTCGAACTGTAGTTCGTTCGAGATGAGTGGTTTTCGCGTGCTGCCATTTTGCGATCAGTAAACATCTACTCGGCGTATCGTGTTGATAATTTTAGATGAATGTGAGTACAATTTCATGAATATTGAGCGACAGATTGCCGCTTGAAGCTTACTGGCTGTTTCGAAATTTCGTCAAAAGTCGAGCCTTGTTGGCAATATATAAATGGAAAGCACAATTTTTCCGTATCGGGCAGGACATTGAGTGACTCATTAATTAGCAATGACATTTCTGTCACATGCAAATGCTTCCACTTTTCATTCAACATCGCCAATAAGTGACTATTAATTGTTTTTATCAGGTTATTATAACTAGCAGCACTCGTGACCTTCGCGCTTCTTGACGCTCTTTGCCGAGTTAATCTTGCCACGAAGAAATTGATGACATATTCTGAAGAGCAAGCGATTAATTATACGTACACGTTTGGTTATAATAGAATTACTTCATTGCCAAATGTCAAACGTATTGCGATATTCGAGGTACCACCATTACATACCTAATATCAAGTTATCGTTTTTTACCAATTTTATACACATTGGACAAGCTTATCGTGTATAAAGGTTACAAGTTTTTAACAATTTCGCGTCTTAGTGATATCTGTGTTCAAAATATTTGAATAAGTTCTATCGCGAATTTATGAACCATCAGTCAGTGGTGTTAAAATTTGCAGTATGTAACGCTAACCTTGTGGTGTCATTTCCTTACAGAATGAGCCTTTCTGCATAATATTGGCTCCTGTCTATTTTACGCACAACAACAAACGGCTGATAACGGATCTGCGTGAAACCAATTAAAGATTCAATATTTGGATACAAGAAAGATCGTAAACTGGCAGAATGATGGAGATCGATCTGCCTCATTTTTCTAATAAGGATGAAGAAATTCAATATTGGATGGAGTTGGCGCATCAGCTACATCAACGGTATTATCACTCAATGCAATTTCAAACTTTCCGCTATTTGTATTATGATTGTGCCGTTTTCTGTTTCTCAGCTATTCAGTAACTATAATTAAAAAACGAAATTATAATTGCACCACAGGAAAGAGGACACAGAACATGAGTTGGAAGAATTCCAAGAAAATTCCCAAATGTTAGAAAAAGAACTAGAAACTTCACTTGAACAGTCTGAAAAGGCAAATAGAGAACTGCGACAGAGAAATACACGGCTTGCTACGGAAGTCGAACAACTCAGAGCTCGGTTAGATCAGCAATCAATTGATTGTGCTGCATTTCAGGCAAAGGCCCACGATCTTCAATCTAGACAAGATCAATTGGTGAAATATATACGAGAACTAGAACAGAAGAATGATGATTTGGAAAGGGCGCAAAGGTACTTGTCAAAATTATTCGCAAAAATTAATATGAGCATCTATTTCTTTTACTCAGAACCCTTAAAACCTAATAATTGAACGGTCAAACCTCAAATTGATACAGAATTCTCAAGAAATCCTAGTGGAGGATCAAAAATAAATAACCCCAATTCATCAGTATATGTCAATTATTTTAATCTAGATACATTTTCTTCTAAAATAGAAATTAGCGATACCACTGCTTGAGTTGATGCGATTCCATTTGTAATATTCTACATGAGTTTTTGTAATTATTCACAGTATATCAGTTATCTTTGAACTTCCCATGATTAATGTAGGTCCAACATGACATAGCAGGATGCAGACTAAGACCGTTTCTAATGTAGCAAGAGAGTATTGAAAGTGCACTGTCCTGTTGAATGATTAGATAGAAGTATCTCTTGATTTGGTGTTAATTCAATGAAAGAAAAATTACATTTTTTTTAATCATAGAGTTAATATGGTGACGGAAGAGGAAATGGAGGCAAAGTGTAATTTGGCCATTGAACGAAATGCATTACTCGAATCTGAGTTGGATGAGAAGGAAGGCTTGAAGGTAATGGTACAGCGGCTTATGGATGAAATCAGAGGTGAGTAACTTGTGTGAAACTTGGTGCAAGCCATTATTCCGTCTTCTCATAGAAATATCTCATAACTAGCCATGGTTGATTTACAGATTTGAAGCAGGAAATACAAGTACAAGAACGTCATCAACCGGATAATGATAAATCTGTGGACAGAGTACGGAGTATTGTGGATAGTAATAAGCTTCAGGTGGAACTGGAGACACTCACACCATCCAGCAGTCCTTCTACACCCCAAACGATACCTCCGACAACACATACAACAGCTCCTCCATTAAAGAGTAAGATGCATAGTGCTGTTCATACAACGAAGACAATATCTAATTTTATGACTATAACTGAATTGTTATCCTCTGGCAAAAAATCCCCTATAAAAGCCAAGAGATCTTTATCACCAAAAGTTACGCGAAAACTTCACAGACGGATAAATTTTGAGCTTAGAATTTAGGCGGATTACTCTATCCATGTACTGACATTGTTTCTAATTGTTTAATTCTTTTTACTACTGGTACCTACCTATACTTTGTGTGATAACCTTAGATTGACGAATTTGTTGAAAACCGTCATTTATTTTCAACATCATTTCCCCGTTCTCTGATATATATATATATATATATATTTTTTTTTTTTTTGGTTTACACAGCGTATCAAATTTCAGTATATCAAAAATAACATATGTGTTCTAAATTTGTAAAGTGTATAGGTTGTTCCTTTTTTTCTTTTTTTTAAAGATTATTCGAAACGTGTTAAGACTTTTTTTGTTCTGTAAATAATTTTATGTTTATTGCTGTACTATTTTACATTTGCGACTTGACACGCAGTTTTACAAAGCAGATAGTTCATGGTTCGTAAAATTTATTTGTAAGAATTATGAATATCTGATACAGAAAAATTTTGTCTGTATCAACGATACATGTGCGTTGTTTAAAATATCAAGATCACAACTTTAACAAAAATTACAACCTTCACAATGTTCTTCATCAATAACTGTGATACTTGCTCAAGATGCGAGATGTGTGTAAACTCTGAATAGAATGTCTCTTAGGCCAATATTGCGTAGAATAATAGTTTCGAAATTTAACACTGCCATTATACCTATTCTGAGAATTTTCGTACGCAATTATGATATGTATTTTATATACTCTTTGTCCATTATACTTGCACATTATTGCATGCCCTTAATATTATGCATACATATACATACATTATGATTCTAATAAAATGTCGTTTTTATTTCAAATTTGTTTTATTTCTATTCAGTAATATTTTTGACTGGTATTAAAATCCTAAAGTGTGCTCGTCTCACCAATGTGGAGGTTGTGGTATTTTGCATTTATTTGTTACACGACTAATGGGAGAATTTGGCCTTTCGGTCAGATATTATTTTATAATCAGATTAAGCATACGAATATTAGTGGTTCGATTCAAAACCAAACAGCCACAAGACAGAGAGGTACAGATTTTCCTTGAAAAACAAATTGTAACATGTTTTTATCTTTCTTCACAAATAGTTGGAAATGGAGTTATCGGAGGTATGATTGGTAACAACAATAATAACATGAATCCACCACTGGCACCCTGTACAAGGATACTCGCAATGAACATGATTGGGGACCTGATGCGAAAAGTTGGGGTAAGTTTCACCGAGGATGAAATATCCCATATTGTGCATGGTGTGTAAAGCTTCTATGTATATGTCAATTTGTATGTAATTTATTTTCCGGTACATTCATATACGCTATAATGTAATAGTAGCTAGCAGCATGGCTTTTGTACAGTGTCTCTGTTTGAGAATTCTTTATTTTTGTTTTCAATGATAATTCTTGAATCTGTCTTATTGAAAATCTTGAGAAATCAAAAAAAATTCTTTGCAATGTCTTCGTTTATTTGAAATACGCTCCATAATCCTTTTACCCACTTACATACAACCATTAGTACCAAGACATGGTACAAAATTTTATTACAAGAAGGACATACCCAGGGCATAGTACTAAATGAAATCCTGTCCACTAGAGACGAGGAGATTACAGGGGCTGGTTTTTCGCAGACATTTTTACGTATAATTCTCTGTTTAGATGTTAGAGACACCTGTTAAAAGTCCAGTATAAATAGGTACTTTGGTAGTCTGGTAGTTAGTTGGTGTGTTGGTAGCTTGACAGGTGGGTCTGCATGGACTGTAGAAGGATAAAGTGCTCATGCCCTGGTGGAAAAAAGACCAATTCTACTCCACCCGCTGGTAAACCATCAATTCAAGTTCAGACACCTACTCAATGTATCCAGCAGCAGCCCAGGCCCGCCAAATGCTGATGTCTGATACTCCCCACTTTACTACCACATACTTCCATATGCTGCAGGTCCTTATTTGGTTTTTTTCTTTACGTTTGCATGCTTATCTGCTTTTAGTTTTAACAACAATCGATTCTTCCATGCTAAAGCTCCCCTTCTACCTTGTGTCTCGGCAATGCATGTGATCCCACATGTCGTATAATGGAACGTCAAGACACAAAGTTTGCCGATAAAACAGTCGATTGTAATTCAATGCTAGAAAAGATGTTAGATTTGAAAAAAGGCTAAATAGAGGTTTCATGAAGGTATTTCTTTATCCTAGAATAAATTTCTATAATACACGTGAGCAGTTGCACATTGATTATGAGGTATTAATACATTCTGCACGGTACTATTTCACCAACTCAAGCGAGAAAACAGCATAAGATAATTAAAACTGTTTCAAGACACGTTATAAAACTCCAAAACTTTCACAATTCTAACAATTTGTTTTTGTTATCACAGGCCCTGGAGAGTAAGCTAAATACATGCCGCAATTCAACTCGAGAGGATCAGGCAGTGCGGGATCACTACAGGTAATGCTAACTAATCCAATCCATAGGATTATGTTGTTCCTTTTTGAAATGTAGGATATTTGTACTTGCGGGAGAGCACCACGTACTCCATTCGCATTCCGATTGCTTAAAGATAATTCAAATTAAATTAATCTGTAAATATTCGTATTTATCTGCAAAGTGTTCAATCCCAATGAAAATATGAGTTTAAAACTAGACAACAATTGTTGGAATCTGATGGAGTATATGATACCAACTGTAATTTGTACTTACTCGAGACACGCTGGTTGTGCTTTTTTAATATAACGATTTTATTTTAATCTTCAATTCTTCCATCTGCATAAACATTGTCACATCTCTCATATCGCGTTTAATATTTGGTTTATCATCATACCACTGTAGCCGTATGATCAATTTAAACTTACGATGATAATGTTGGACAGAATCTATCATAGTACAAACCTGATTCTAGAATTTAAACTGCATAATATATGTATAGGTTACTGCTCAAATTTATTATTTGTTGGATTATTATTACCTTGCTACTAAAAATTAGTTGAAATTATTCACATAAATATAAGTCACACATGTGGGTTATATGAAATTTGAAATATTTTTAAACAATCGAAACAAATTCGTATTATATGATGTCCGTTTCCATGTCAATTGATTTACTTCTCAATTAACTTCATAATAACAACATCACCAAATGCAACGATAACATGCAGGTATAAAAAGTTTTCTGCTTTGATTATTTAAAAGTCACTTTATGCATTGATACTCTTCGTTATCTCGGTTTTTTTAATACGTAGTTAATTATGTATTGAAACTAATACTCAGTGATTACCTTGAATACAATCGCATCCGTTATTGTTATTATCATTATTATTATTATTATTAATTTTAATTTTACTCTTATTACTGTTATTGTTATCATTAATGTCGGCAATTAAGAAAATCTATTTATGTTCAAACTAAAATCAATGTTTAGTGTAGATACATAAAATTCATAGGATATATTATTTTATGGTGAATTGAAACATCCGTCCTTTAAATCATTTTTATGAATATTTCATGTACGTTGTATGTTCTTCATTATTTTGACCAATTTGTTTATTTGTGTGACAATTTCATACTTTTTGGCCAGTGAACATGGTAAGCTACTAACAATGTACCAAGGAATATTTGAATCAAAGTGCATATAAAATCAAAATTCGTCTATGATTCTGATTATCTTTTATGGAAAGGTAAACCATGAATACAAATATAGTTAGACTTAATTGTAATACAAATGTTTTCAATAGAGTTTTAATCTTTCATGTTTGTATTTACCCGTGATGTATATAACTGTAATTGATTGGTTACACAGTTTCCTCAGTTTTTTGACGTCCCAAATTTTCGTGCATCTCTCAGTGCATGCGCATTGAATTATGAAATACTCTGCTAGATTTGTTCAGCCAAATCGATATCCAAGCCAGAGTTTAAGTTAACTATTTTTTTCTCTAATCCTAACCGTCGTCTAATGTGAAAATTGGCTGCGCGGTAAATGTTTAGAAGAGTTCAATATTATGTTTGGATACTTTTGTTGAAAATAGTGCACACAAATTTGAAGTGCAAACTCTCATACCTTTTAAGTACTACATACTGCAGTGATTGTCGTGTTTAAGCTATCCGTTAATCATGGATAGTAACGAATAGTTCTTGCATATGTTTACCCAGGACTAGACGGCAGGTGCGAGGCCCGGCCTCTGGAAACAACAACCACATTCGCTTATAATCACTCGATAGAGTTTACATCTGTACTACTAACGACATCACCATGCTTCTTTCCAATGGCTTATATTAAATTCTTTTCACAATTAAAATTCTTGTTATGTTGTGATGAAAATTGTCCAATGCAGCTATTGATATTAGATCACGAATTATCATCCGGCACTGGCAGCACAACATTGTATTAGACAATGTATACGTGTATGCAACTTCTTTATATTTAATATTAAGCGATAAAGAAAGCGATACTGATCACGTGCACAGCTATTTAAAATCGTAAGGATATCTGAATAATTCTCATGGTCTAAATAAAGTTAACCCATGATAATGTCGATATTTATTTTCTAATTTATGATTTAGTGACATTCATTTAAATATTCACAGCAAATTAATGGTCTATCATTATATTTGACGAGAAGCATTGGAATGAACGCATGATGTGGAACTTATGGTTGAATTTTTAACTTCATCAGGAGGGAAGGACCGTTACCCGTTTGTAAATACCATTTATTTATAGATATGTTGCGATTTGTAATATACATTGTCTTAGTCTCTCAATTATAGCAAGAATGTAGATATTTATCAAAGAAAAAGTTTAATAAACAATTTATTATCATTATCTGACAGTTTACATAATCTTTCAATGAATAAATCATATATTGTATGCAGTAGACCGATATGATATGATTGGTTTATTATTTCTTACTAACATCAAAATTTAATGCTCATTTAAAGAAAGACATTATTTGTTATACTCCTTGTTAGAATTTATCATATTGTTCCGAATACAAGTCTACTTCCGATTTGAAGACTTCATTTCAGAAAATGTTTGTTTACGAATATACCTGCAAGAGCAGCCCTACGTGTAAGTCAGAGCGAATATTTCGCGTCACATCCAGCTTATAAAACCTTGACCTTATGTCAGGAGCAGTATTGGTACTTGTACAAGTAACCTGACAGTATTTAATATCTACAGTGGTTGATGAAATATCTACTCAATGCTGTTATGTTTGTATGTAAAGAGACACTTGTGATTTTTTGTTTATAAATCTTCACTAGTTTTTCATTTGAACCACCAAATTGTACAATATATGTGTGTCAGGTGCCTTTTTATTAAATGATCATTATAATTATATTTCTCAGTGTCGTGTAAAAAAAATGAACACATTTACCAATAGTTGACTACAATAAATAGCATAGTAATGTTACTAACAATAAACGATATAGAAATTACGTGACAATTCGTGAAAATTCAAATCGGACCCTTGAGTTTATTTTTGAAGATCTCTGACTTAAGTCTCCCCTAACATATTAATTAATATGCATCAATATTGGAGACTTGATTGTTCGGTACCATGATTAAATTATATATTTAATGATTCATTGAGAAACTGTATATATAATTGTGTTATTCGATTATGAACGGGACAGTTCCATTAATATATATTTACTTCGGTTGACATTAAAAACATGCACTGTTTGAAAAGGTCTAACTTATTATACATATATTCTTTTATTGAACATCGACCGTTCATACGCGCTCTCACCAAATTTTACAAGAAGTAACAGTTATTACTATGTAATAGTTGTAAGATTATGTGCAATGATTTGATTCTTATCTGAAATAATTTGTTGCTAATGTATCAATTCGTCTGGCTCCAGTATCTCCACGTAAACAAGTTTGAATAAAGTTAACTAGAATAATGTAATGCCTTTTCAAACACCATTGTATAAATGTATTGGCAACTTAATTAATAATTCCGCATTATATGGATAGAATTCTCTTGATTGTTAAATAAAATTATAGAATAGTGTACATTGTATGCTCTGTTCAAGATACTGTCACTAGAACATCAAGTATTAATTACTTCGTTACAACTGACGCATCATAGAATCAAAACGTTTCACTGGTAAAACAAATTACGTTAGTTTCATTCTTTCTAATCTAAATAAGGTTCTGTTATTGAGTAGTTATTATAAAATCCACAAAATTAATGCAATACATAGCCAGAATATGTGTGAATATCTTGAACAGAGTCGCAAACCAAGTTTTAATGATATTATTCTGTGAAATAAAAGTGGTGATTGACAACTAAAACAGTTTATTATATAGTTACCATTAAATTACACTGCTAATATTGAATAAAATATGGGGGGTATGATGTATATAATACAATAGCTGAATTTAGAGAATTTATTTACGAAATATGTATTCTGCACAGAAAATTGAACACACGAGTAAATTAAAATCAATTACGTAACTTATTCGTAAACATAACCAAATCTGAGACCATTATAATTGATCTAGTACTAAACAAACAGACACTTAAATTCTAAAGTACACTTATACTCTTGTTGTATAATGTTGTGTAATGACGATAGGGTTTAATGACACTGCCCAACCACTTCAATTACTTCCCTTTTGGTTGAGAATATATTGGATTTAGTGCCAATGCAGAAAAAGAATATATGATTATTTAATCTTGTTCGATAATATAATGAAAATAACAATGACATCTAAATGCAATATCAAAAGAATTTCATTTAAGTTGATATCTTCAAAATCAACCGTTAATGAGCCATTGGATAAATGTTACTAATTTTTACAGTGAAAATAAAGGAGAAACAATATAGAATAGTAGTATTCGAATATGTACAGCTGCTCTGTGTGAAAATGCTTGAAAAATTAATAGTAGTAATAATAATCATAATAATAATGTTAGTAAAACCGTTAGTAGTCAAACTTTATGTATCTGATACACGTGCGTATGTACGAATGGGTGTGTATTGTGTGCGTGTGCGTGTTAATTACGTCTAAAACATTCGATACAAGCCAAAATACAAGAGACAATATAGGTATCAATGAACATCTGATTTCATCAATTATAATGAATATTAATAATATTATTAATCGGTATGCATGAAATTTAACCGCTCCGCTTTAAGCACGCTCTCCTCGGATTCGTCGAGCCAATTGTATATCCTTAGGCATGATGGTGACACGTTTGGCATGAATAGCGCAGAGGTTAGTGTCTTCAAACAGACCGACCAGATAAGCTTCAGAAGCTTCTTGCAGGGCGCCGATGGCTGCGCTCTGGAAACGTAGATCAGTCTTGAAGTCTTGCGCTATTTCACGCACCAAACGTTGGAATGGCAATTTCCTGATCAACAACTCAGTCGACTTCTGGTATCTTCTGATTTCACGAAGAGCTACAGTACCTGGCCTGAAAATTTCAGTTGTTTAATCATGATCATAATAATGAAGATTTTTCGTCATCACTTTCATCAAATTTTGTGTTCAGTATTGTTTGTCGATATTTACCTGTAACGATGAGGTTTTTTCACACCCCCAGTCGAGGGAGCACTTTTACGGGCTGCTTTAGTAGCCAACTGTTTACGGGGAGCTTTACCACCAGTTGATTTACGGGCTGTTTGCTTGGTACGAGCCATGGCTTATAGCTGAAAATTAAAGTATATATAATAAGTACATTAAATGCATAACAGAGGATTTGGTGAGGGAAAAAATGGTGATGTCATGGTAAACAAAATTCTAGCAGAGATCATTACTGAATGACATCACATACTCGAGCAATCAATTTTTTCATTAATGTAGGAAAAAAAGGACTCAGCAGTAATTTGGTACATAAATGAAAATCTCGGGATATTAAAAGTAACAATAATGGTAAGACTGAGCTGAATTCTACAGAAAATTTTACGAATTCGAGACGTTCCGTTAACAGGACGCCAAAGCTCTATATACCATGAGCTTAGCTACTATTTCTAGAAGTAATCTAAACACAGTTATTATAATTAGACATTTGACAGAACTAAGTTTGTTATGTGAGCTTTGTTAGGTATAATAACACATACAAATATTATTCAGAAATAAAATTGCCCGCGCGAATACTAGAAATTGATGTTGCTTGCAGCAGTTCAACAACCTCGGAAACAGCGTGCTCTAAAAATGTCAATACATGAAATCGGCTCGGCCCACAAAACAGAAACGCGATAAAATGGCGACGACGCTAATATCGTCATGTCGTGAAGTCGAACGGAAACAATGACTATTTTTCGTTTAATATCATAAAAATTCTCATACCGATACCTGATATCGCGAGTAATAAGCTAGGTCGCGTAAGAATTTCTAAAATCTGTCAAGATAACTCACCTTTGACGCACGAAATTTGCTATAAAATATAGAGCTTGAGTTTTAACTCCTTCTACTTCGATGGCAGTGAGTACTCTCTCCGAGGATTCCCCCTACTCTGGAACCTGCATCGGGAATGGCTCAGAACTTAAACGCGGGTCTCAGAGGACCAATAGCAGTTTTCCTTACAGCTTTGCGTGTTATCCGTTTCCTTATTGGAGGAATCCGCTGTGTCAAGAGCAGGAGCATGCAATGAATTTTCACAATGATGATAATAACAACAACACAACAATAATAATAATAGTAATGATGCTTGATATGTGTATTGCTCTGTCCTGTACGACTTCCAGGCGCCCAGCGTAAAACCACACGCAACGCTTTATTCCGGTGAAATCTGTGGGAGTACTCATTTTTCATACATTGCGTCAAAGCATGACTCATCGCTCACTTCCTTATAAATCCTGTTTATATTCAATAAGACGTCACTTCAAATACTCGTTAAACCGCTATACTGTTTTCCTAAACCTCCCCACTCCCCGCGAGGTTTTTCCGTTACTTGTTGTGTTGCTGAAATATATGCTATTGCATCATATTGGAAATTGAAATTGTATCGAGTGTCCCCCCCGAGAATGTGAGGTATCTGGGTTGGGTTCTATAAAATGAGTAATAAACAAGATTTACGTAATAATTATATGTATATTTCAAATTACTCTACACAGCTTAGTAAATATTTTTCAGATTATGAGTGCCTGGAAGTGTCACATACTTATATTGTATGTACAGACAATTATCAAGATGCAGGAATATCATTACAGAAAAATAGTCCACATCGCTTTTAGACTATTGATGTGAATTATTTTTATCTCGACGAAACCGAATCAGAACTGAACGAGATATAAGATTTACTATTTCTCTTTCATATTTCAAAAACTAGATAATTGCCTGATATGAAATAATAAAAGTATATGGCAGAGCACTCTAATATTTAGACTTCATTTTTAACTAAAAACTAATACACTTACGTTTTCTAATATATGTGTATGAGGGGCGATGTTTAGTAAAATAATGAGTGTTAACAAAACCAATCCATTGTTTCTGCTGCCACCCACTTTGAAAAGACAATTTCTTATTCAACAAAATCTACATGTTATTGTAAACTACTGGCTATCATCTGTGGATAATTGTGTTAGTGCCCAGTAACACGTTTGGCAGTGACGATTATACGATGAATGTAACAAGGGATTGATATTACCATAACGTACTTTTGTGCATTGTCAATACTTAAAAAAAAAAAAAACGGAAAAGAATGGAGTGATAACGTTTACAATGTCAGCCAATTCAATTGACCAATGCTTAAGCACGTTCGCCTCTGATTCGTCGAGCTAACTGTATATCTTTGGGCATAATAGTGACCCGCTTAGCGTGAATGGCGCACAAGTTGGTATCTTCAAAAAGACCAACTAGGTAAGCCTCAGATGCTTCTTGCAGAGCTCCAATTGCCGCACTCTGGAAACGAAGATCAGTCTTGAAGTCCTGGGCAATTTCACGAACAAGACGCTGGAAGGGTAGTTTCCTGATCAGTAATTCTGTAGATTTCTGGTATCTCCTGATCTCACGCAGAGCCACGGTTCCAGGCCTAAGATGAGAAAATCAGTGAAATTACGTTATTAGCATTTCATGTTTTCAGTAGCAATTATTACTACATTTTGGAAAAATTCATCCATCTTTTAACAAATTGTATGAAAGATTTTTTACATGCCTGTAACGATGGGGTTTTTTCACTCCACCAGTTGAAGGTGCACTCTTGCGGGCAGCTTTTGTGGCTAACTGTTTACGAGGAGCCTTTCCTCCCGTCGATTTACGGGCAGTTTGCTTGGTACGAGCCATTTCTAAGGAGAACCAGATTATTCTAGGTAACTCAGATGTCTCGAGTGTGAGTGTAACGCGAGAATATTCTCGTGTGTACGTGACAGTTGAGAATTGAATTTATACCATATAGTACAATAATATACGTGATAAAAAGCTTCACAATGAAATTCAACGCGTTATGCGCATAACGTTCGTTCTTACATTCGTATTTTACTCCAATGAAATTAGAAAAATTATTGCAGTCTCCAAGATAAATGTGTCAATAATTTCCCTCCAAAATGTTTCACATAGACAAAATGGCGGTAGGTGTGCAACGGTTGTTGCCAGTGTAACGACGCGTTTGGGATAAATTGCAATCCAAGTTTTATCTGGTGCCACCCGACAAAATGGGCACAGAGTTTGTCAGCACTTCGAAGTGGCAATACGCAATCTCAGAAAATAAACGATCGTATATATTAAGATTTTTACCTTACGATTGTATAAAGGTGCGGCGGTAACGTTTTTCTACGGTCCTGACACAGGGAAGAATTCAAAGCAACTGATCCCCAATTTACCACAGTGTACGAAGAGTGAAGCAGCCAGCGCACGAACTCAATCAAGAGCTTAGTCGCGTGGAGGGGGCAGGCGTCTGCTGACAACAGTGAGTGCTGATATTGCTGATTCCGCTCCTGCGATCTTGGAGTGGGGGGATCATAAGGGTTGAACGGGTTGAATTTGGGAAACCCTGTTCGCCATCTTCCACCGCTAGAGGCGCTACAGAGATAAACTACGTGCTCCGAATAAATTTCGTTATTATACCATTGAGTTCGGATGTATAAAGACTGCTAGCCTTATGCACTCTGCTTCGTCGGTGACCGCATGGTAAGGGAACTGAAGGGTTGCGGGGGAAAGTGCAATATTCGTGTCGATCCGATGAGACCAGTCGGTAAGTCCAGAGCAATGGGATTATCGCCAGAACTACTTTCGTTTCTATTTTAGGGGCTGAACTTCTTCATACATTATGTCCAGTCCATAATTCTACGGCGACCTTAGAGCGCATAAATATTACATTTTTTAAATGTAAAATTCACGATTTGTTATCGTTTGATGTTTATTTTAACGTGTACATTGACTGATTCATTATAACTAAAGATGTAAAGTCGGATACCCTTGATCAAATTTTCGTGACTAGTTTTCGGGGGATAGGTGGAATAATTCTTCAATCAACGGTATTGGTTTGCGGTATTCAAATTCAGCGCCTGACGTCGCAAGCGACGGCAATTCGGTAGTCAAAGGCTGTGAGGGACTCATCTCGACTGGTCGAGATCTGCGAGTGAACGTCGAAGGTGCCGGTCGGCATCATTCGTTGTCTGGTACGTCCTTAGAGTGCGGGAAGCTGCGCACTTTTGCGCACCAAAATCTAGATTGCTCTTTTAAGTCCGTATCGCATAATTCGATCAGCTTATTTCTGCTAAGTTTACATTCGGCAATGGAAATGCGACCACGGACGCGTGGACTAAAGAACGATGATTTAGGTAGATGTTATAATAGACCGTAAATACTGGAGAAGGTGAGCTTAGTATAATATCGTGGCTTTGGCTATATTGTGTGAAATTTCACTTTTGATGAACTTGTATCTTTACGTGGTGTAATGTGTTTTGGTGCTCTGTTTGCACATTTTTAGTAAATGCGTAACTGTCAGCGGAGTTTCATCTGAATTTCATCCCGAGTTTCGGATGATCCATTTTACCGATACTCCCTTGTGGGTCGTTCGCTTTAAAGTCTCTTTATTTCTTTTTTCATTTTTGACTATTACTGTATCTTCTGATGGGATAAATGCCGATGTTTAGCAATTTTGCGAGTTCGTCTACGGGTTTTCCACTCAGTGTAAGTATGCGCATGCAGTCAAACTCGATCAACGAAAAAAAATTCGCTCATCTACAGTAAAAACAATTTTCAGATGATCTACAATAAATATAATCACCGAATAACATCAATTAAAAAACAACATGAGTATATGCATTATGAATGTAAATTGAGACATCGACTTCACATCCAGTGCATATATTTTATTAACAGTGTTTCGACATGACCGCTTAGAGTACATCGTACACAAACTAATGCAAATAACATAGAAGCCAAGCATTTTTGATACTGACGGACAAACGTAAATGCTTTGACTATAGGTACACCGTAAATGGGTATAACTCAAGCCTACTGCGGCTAGTCACTCCAATATTTTTTTGGAATCTCCGGATAACTTGTGAAATTGACTATTGCTGAATAGACTTTCATAGAGGTAGACATAATTATCTCGTAACCGCACCAGCCGATGCCAAAGATTCACGTTTCTCAACTTGTCACTAATTTTCAATCCCGGGACAGCATTCTTAAAAATAATTTGGTCAAATCTCAATTAAGTATCAATCTACTCATGCGAACTGAAAACCTATCTTTACATAGTAATTAACAATATTATGCGACAAATTATGAAAGCAGAAGAAAATGAAATGACAGATTCACATACCTTTTCGACATTATGGATCTGATTTTCCTGAAGATACTTCAAATGGAAGAAAAGCTCGTAAGCCCAACCGTCAATGGCTTCGGTTTTTCGTATAGCATGGATCAAAGTAGGCGTCGGAGGCGTGAAATTCAAAGCAAGCGCTTGTAGCCAGCGCTTCAACTGTAACATTATAGGTATATTATACATAGAACATAATGTTGCACAACTCGCAAGAACTGAGATTCCAATCTTAGATTTCATAAAAACTGTATAAAAAACAATTGAAATCACTTTTGTTGTATCCGCGATAAGCTGAGCCACGGCTGGTCTCATTATTCTCATGCAATTGTCGAGCGTCGAACCGAGATCAGTCTGCATTAATTTCATCGACGCTCTACTTTCCGGTAGCGACCAAATTATCGAAGCGCCACATTTAGCGCTCATAATATCTCCGCGCTGTATTAAGCTATGTGAATAGATATGCGATTAAGAAGATATAACTTCGGTTATTCAGGGTGTAAAATTAGCAGTTCGACAAAATACCGCGTCTTACTAATCCCTTAACATGGTGAGAGCATGATTTGCAATGTATTG
This sequence comes from Neodiprion fabricii, assembly GCF_021155785.1. NCBI lineage: Eukaryota > Metazoa > Arthropoda > Insecta > Hymenoptera > Diprionidae > Neodiprion > Neodiprion fabricii. The sequence goes on from NC_060240.1 coordinate 40,630,810, forward strand.
AGTCGGCCTGATTACTGTATTTTTTGTACAAGCCGCAAGACTGTTTGATAGAAAAGCCAGGATATGTGCCAGAGGTCCTGGACGACGTCGAAAATTTATTTGATCTGATCTTCGCGAACGGTGATGATTTCTCTTTGATAATCCATGACGTTGAATAGGTCGGCTTGAGTTTGATTCGGAGCATAATGCATCTGCTGGTTTATCATTACATAGTCAAACACGATTGTGTACCGAAAGGTTGAACAAAATATGTGAATATTAGACGAATCAATAGTTAACAAGATTATCCGTACTTGCGATAATTAAAAATGTACGTATATCTTTTTTTTTCTTACAATTCACATGGTCATTCTCCAAACTGGTTTCATTCGGAACGTATTTATTAGTCGGAATGCAAGGCACACGTATTTGGGGTTCTCTGTTTTCCGGATTTCTTTTAACGTCAACTTCCGGTACATAAGCATCAATGATATCATTTAAGGCTTTAACTTTGTTAGGAAATCCATTTAAACACGTAAGAGCCTACAGGAAAAATACTTTTCTTCAAAAAAGACGCTGTCGCATTCTGCCGAATTTATATTCAGAAGAACATTAAAAATTTTGATTGGAAAGATTTTCAAATCCACAATTTCATTTTGACAAACTATTTTGTAATGAAGACTGCGAATCACTTACCTCGCGCTGCAGTCGGTCTAGATACGATGCCTCACTTTCGTAATCCATTATATCGGTTTCTACTGAATTAAAAATTTCCTTTTTTTTATTCATAAAACAATGTTTTTCTATTTTTTTGCTGAAATTCGATGTTTGTTCTGTGACAGCTAAATTTTGTATGAAAAATTTCTCCTCAAACAAAACCAAAACAAAAATTGTCCTCTTTGAGTTTGTGAAATCGGATGTTTATAATACTATAGCTACAAGCACCGCGTGTATTGTTACATTATTCTATTTTCATTTATTCGTTTCACGTTTCAAAATACAAGGTTAAATCAAAAGTTATACGTATGCTATATGTATATTATATTTAGAGCCATATAATCAGCCATGACGAAACCAATCACAACACCTTCCAGATCTATGATCGTTATACATACCGACATAACGAAAGAAAGAAATTTAGGTATATTTTTGCTGTGTGATTTCTGACAGAATAAAAAAAATCGTAGACTCAATACTGATGGTAAAAAGTATCAGATGAAAGTAGAGGGCACAAGTTATTCTACGCCCTGTAAGTACTTTCATTACTTTTGACACAGTTGAATTCTTGTTGCAAATAAATAAAGTACTTCTGAACCGTAAATTTTCAAGAAATATACCAATGTGAACATCAAAGAAATGTTCACTCTGTAAACCTTCTCCAGTTCTTCTTCAATTGCCAAATCTTCATTAAGAGCACACCTATATTAATAAATACAAATATCATGTCTTTTGGGTATGTTGTAAAAAATTACGTACTTCAAGTTAAGATACTTTGAATTATAGATATATTTTCCAGTGCTGAAGAAGTTTTCTTTCTGGGTTTAGTAAGAGTGATAATGATGATTTGGGTCGTAGTTTTATAATTACTATTCAATGGAGTCTGTCTATTTTTTAGAGTCTAATTAATCTCAAATTCTTATAAATTAAGTCGACGATCATGATTTACTAATCACTCGAGAAAATTAATTTGCCGATTCTGAATTGCTGATCGCATGTACATACATGCAGGAAGCATAAATATCGAATTTCATATCAAACCCCACAGGAACGATAAGTTAAACGATATATGATAACCTTTTTGATAATTGAAGAAAAAAGGAGATAGATTTCGCAATAAACAGAAATTATTTGCTTAAAAGCAAGCAAATAAGCAAAAGTGTGTTTATATATATACTTATCTATGCAGTGGATGGAACCTAGTTCAAATTAAAACATGGTCAGATCCTACAACCCATACATGGCGAAAACAGTTTTTTTTTTGTTTTTTTTTTAGATTTAGAACACATTACAATAATGAAAGGGTTCAAGTAGTGGTGGTAGTGGTAAGATGTTTGTAACGTAATTCTGATTTAATTGAAAAGCAAGATTTCTTAGTTTTATCGTTCATCATTTTTTACCACATCATACTCTCTGAGGTTTAAATTAGAATAAAGTTTGCACTCATATGTGAGGGCGATGTTGATTTTTCCTTAATACAAGGATTCAGCGTTTGTCGATCGAGGCCGCTTTATCTTCTCAAGATTTTTTATAACTATGTCGTGTAACGAACAGTAACGGTTACGAACTTCACACATCACCAGCCATAAGCTGAGGTATTCCTTTTCGTCCAATTCTTGAACCGAGCGCCTGTAGTCAATGATGTGTGGATATTTGGCTACTTTACTTACAATTTTACCTCTTGATATGAAGTACCTAGAAAAAAGCATTTCATTATTGTTATATGTCATCATTTTCAATTATGCCGTGTTTTACGAGGCATACGCAACATTTCTTACCTCGAAATTTGATCAAAGAATGCTGCAGCTTCGCTTTCAACTGATTGGATTTCAGCTAAAGTGTCTTCCTGGATTGAGACACCAAAATTGTTTCCATCTTCAATTTTTGGAATCATAAACGAAATCCACATTTTCAGCTGTAGAAACAATGTGAAGGAAAATAAATAAACAAAACGGAGCGACATTTCTCGACCGAGATAATAAATGATTAACATATATGGGGAAACTAGCATTACATAAGACATAGATTTTTAAATCAATATGCTATGTTCTTCTCAATTATCTCAGGAGTTGTTGTTTTCAATTTTTCGCGGTTTTATAACCTTTTCCTCAACAATATACTTACAAGGTTGGAATCCTCGACAAGTTGCCTGATGTACGGCTTGGCAATACGAATCAGTTCACAGAGTGGTTTGTTACATGGTACGGGTCCGCTGGGGAGAACCATAACTTTGGTACCGCTGGCCTCAATATCGTTCAAATTGTTCTCCAGCTTCAGTTTTTTTGTTGCTGGTCCATCGTCGGAATGATTAAGCGAAATTGGATCTGGGATAGGGACATTCAAATCCTGATGTACATCGGAAAGTTCACGGTTGCAGAAGCTCGGTGTTTCCAAAAGCTCATTAAGCTTCATTATCTTCTCAGGAAAGCCTTTTATGATCAATTGTTCCGCCTGATGTTTGTATGAAAAAACATTTTAATAGCAAATGGTTAGGGGATCAGTGTAGCGTTCGAAATAGATTCGGTACTGCTGTTAAACTTTCGATTCAAATTGTAAGGTTCATTAACTGTTGTTTCGACTTAAGTGGATATTGATTACCTTCGTTTTAAGCGAATCTTTGTATTCCTGGACCTGCAAGGAGAATTAATAATTAACATTTCGTATAAATTCAGTAGCAGATTCACTTTCATGCATGTTTTACTCAACTTATTCTCAAATACCTCAGTTTCAGTAAAAGCATCTTTCGAACCTTTTGATTCATTGCTTGGAACAGGGCGAAAAAATAACGGCAACATTTCTGCTAATTTCAAGTGATTTTTACGTTGTTAATTTTTTTACGCTACTTCTACGCCTGAATACGGTATATGTTTAATTAATTTGTCATTTTTTATTAGTGGTGACATGACTTACGAATTTTGGCAGGTTATTGAGAAATTTTTGTCGTCAAACAAATGAATTCGTTAAAATTCAATTTTATTAATATCTAATATCTGCAGGTAAGTATGATATCATTCGAAGGACATGTAGACAAAATTATACCTTGCAACTTGTGTGATACATGACGAAAATTTCTAACAACAGACTATTTTTTATAAGGCAGCGACGCTTTATGACGGCAGATCATGGCTGAAAAATATACGCGTCATAATCACAAGGAAGTGTTAAAAGTTTTGTCAACTGAAACGCAGGTTCGACTTGTAAATGTAACAATAATAATCTACATATTTGTAAAAAAAAACGTGAAAAATTTCCGCGATAGGCAAGTATGCGGATTAAACTTTCCAATTTATATTGTACGTACGGCGCAATGTGCACGATTTAAGGTTAGGTTAGGTTAATAGCACAGTAGAACGGTGATGTTTAAGCGGCATTGTAGAAAGTGAATAGTGAATAAGGATTTTACAAAATTTAGGATCGTGTACTATGATCGATAATGGGTAAGGAAAGTTTGACAATTACCACATTTGTTGGTGCCATCGTGAAACACAAAACAATACTAAGCCGAGCTGTAACCTGTAACCCTACCGGTCGATGTTGGCACTAGTTAAAAACCAGTTATATTTCACCTTTCTGAGAACTCTTGGGACTAAAATTTTGCACAGGAAGGGTTAGACGGACGTCTTAGGTGTTGTTAACAAACAAATTACCTTCTGCAACGTTGAATCAGCCATTATAACACTTAGTAAAAAATATAACTTATAAAATATAACCACACTCTTTCCCTCGTTGAAACGTGCAACTTCAAACCTATAAGTGGTCTCTGCTTCCAACAGGAAGTTGTCAATGAGTTTTGGAACGCTCTAGTCAAATCAAAAACCAACTAACTATATCAGTGTCTTCAGTAAACAAAAATCGCATTGATATTCACATTTATTCACTGAAAATTGGCCAACATTCAATGATTAGGCGTATTCCAATGGTACTAAAATCATTCCAAGCACTTTATATATTCTCCATTCACACGATGAACCTCGATCTGATCTTGATATTCCGCAAGTCAGTTGACTCATCTTCGATTTCACGAAACGCTGCAACCAAAACGCGCAACTGTGTCTTTATTAATACAAAACAGTATACATAGTTTAACACATTAATGTGGCAACGTTTGTAAATATGTAGCGATCCACGCTATAGAGTTGTACATGAAATCAGTCGTTTTTAACTATGATTAAAAAAAATTTGTATAATGCACCGACATCACTAATCCTTTAAAGACGTAGCTTTGTGTACATTATTTAAGCGTTTCTAATTTTTAAATCAGTATCTTGCAGCATACGCTGTCGTAAAAATATTTCATTTGATTAAAATCGAGTAAGGTAAGATAAAATGACTCAACGATTTGGTACAACGTTGATCCGGTGTATTTTTGAATATTCGCCTTTCTTGTATAATCGCGCCTGTAAAATCGAAGAGACTCAGCAACTCGATTATTAGATTCGATTTAAAAGCCTCGAATTCTGACAGATGAGAATTGAGACGTGCAAGGAATGATAAACAAATGCATACTTTGAAGCTGAGTAACCGAATCACTGGTGGAATAAACTCAAAGATAAACAATCTCAAATTATTGACTCAAGTCTCACGGCCGACGGCATGTACTTGACATTAGTCGAATGGATACGTGTTGATAAGATAATACATTTCCTATGATAACGATCTATTCACGTATTAGCAACAGGAAATAACAGCGCGTTAGTTATTGAGAATTGGTTTAATTGAATTAAGGATGACGAACGAACCAGGTACCTCAAAAGATGATCATCCACCTAATGATGTTGGAGGGATACCTCGTAAGTGTTCATCAATATCTTACTAGGCGTAATCATCGTACTGCATAGACAACCATTTTTTAAGTCCTACCCAATGAATCCGTTTGGTGTACTGTTAAAATGCAAAAATAGCATTGTGTAAGGTATTCTATAGAACCTTTCTCTTGCTTCATCATATTCATTAACACTTGTCGATACATTTTCAAAAGATCATACTGAAGTCTCGATGTATTGTTATAGCAAATACATCCAGCGAATTAGATGTATCAAATGTGGAAAAACATTGGGGATTAACAATGAGGCGTCCATCAGTACAACGGAAACATGCACAGCATGCTCGATATATGCCGTCCAGAACTTTAGGTGAATATTATTATTGAGTCTCCATGTTTATTTATCAATGAAAGAAGAGTATCTAACAAGATACTTTTGTCCTGTGTTTTTTCAAACATTTCATTATTTCAGTCGGTTTGAATGAGGAGACAAAACATGAACGGCACGGACGGACAAACGCGCTTCTATATGCTACCATGAGAGCTCATCGAGAACCTGTCTCACCAACAGAAGATCGTGCAATGAACATAGCGAGCCGCATGGAGTTGGACGACGAACTAATGCACGATGATCCTATATCAGAACTTCTCAGAATAGAGAAACTGCGAGACATGCCACAGTGTCTTACTGTGAAAAGGACAATTAAGGCTAGGCTTACGACATCGGTCAGCGAAAATAAAAAGAAAAGGAAACCGATCAGCTTTTGGAAGCGACTGAAATACAAAATCAGTATGAGTTTTACCAAGGTGACAATTGGAATGCAGAATTTTTTCATGCTGTTTAAACTAAGTCCAGAGGATTTTGTACCTTAAAAATGAATATTTTTAAGCTCTGCCGATTTCTAAGTTACACAGTTTTGTGTGAACTATGTCTAACTGTTTTAAAGAATGATTTATTTCAATGTCAGGATTTGTGAGGCCTCAACTTTTTAGCTAGAGATAGTCTAATTTCAAAATTAACCACACATTCTACCATTAATTCTCAGTACAAGAGGCACTGTCACTCATACATAACAACTCATTAGACATACTAGCGCCTAAAAATACTTTTGAATGCAGATTGGTATGGCAATGCGTGAGGTCGCATCGACTATGGAGCTGTGGTATCACTCGATCAAAGCAATCGAGGGTCATTTTGGTAGCGGGGTAGCTACTTACTTCAAATTTCTGCGCTGGTTATTCATTTCAAACACCATATGCTGTGTCTTGAGGTACTAGTATCTTCAACTATATGAATCGTACACACTTGTAGTTTGATTTAACATGATTTATACTTTTAGTTTGGGATTCATCGTCCTACCGCAGTCTTTGTTGGAAGCGTATTCAGATACGGCATTCAGTGGATGGGATCTTTTAACAGGAACTGTAAGTCTGCTGACTAAGAGTAATAAGAGTTATTGAAAACTTGAAAGATCAGGTGTAAGGAAAATAATCCAGCTTTCTTGACTAAATCAATTATATCTTTAGTTGTTACTTTTAACGGTAATTTTAATAACTGAAAAATGAACCTCAGTATGACAATGGAATAGAGATGGATGCCAACAACCAGTTCCATTGGACGAAAAAATTTTGGTTAATTAATAATGCAAGTAATTTCACGTTATAGGGCTTTTTTACGGATTCGATAATGTATTACGGATTTTATTCAAATGGAACAGTCTCAAAAGGATCTTACTTGACATACAGCATTCCATCAGCGTATTTTATGACGTTGTTATGTTGTTATATTTTCACTTTTCTTCTTCTTTCAATCAAGTTAGTATGCATTTATTTACGGTGTTAATCGTCTTATCATTTATCGAATTGTTTATTCATGTTTACATTTCATGCAACTCAAGCGAGGAGCAAAAACAAGTAAACGTTGCTGGCACCTTATTAATATTTTATTAATCAAAGTTGGTAAATCCAAATACTTCTTGTTCTAGAGTTGCACGTTCATATCGTAAGAATTTTATTGAAACTGCTGGTGGCTTGACTAATCTGTACGCCAGCAAAATATTTTGTGGCTGGGACTTCGGTATCGCTTCTTACAAAGCAGCAAACTTACGGTCTGCTACCATTTATGGAGAATTAAAGGAGTTATTGGGAGAAGCCCAGAAACAATCACACAAAGGCTGTGTCATCAAAACTTATGTGCTGTTAATTCAAGTAGCTGTGACGGTATTAGTAATTACTATTATGTCCAGCACTGGAGTATTACTATGGAAATTATTGACCCAGTACACAGTGGACTACAGTCAAACCGTCTTTACTTTGCTTGTACCATTATCTATTACGACTGTCATGAACCTATATCCAGCGTTTTTCTCATGGCTGGTTAGTATTCAATGTAATAATACATAGGCATGCATACTTTGTAAGCTGAAAGTGGAAATTGACAGCGTTCATTTATGAGTTGTCGACGTTTGTTCCATTAATCGTTGTTGTTATTATTACTTGTAGGCTCAATACGAAGGCTATGCGAGTAAACGCACAACTCTCTACGTAACAATGATAAGAACCTATATTATGGAAGTTGTGATTGTTGGAGTGCTTCTAGCCTTTTGGCTTTCTCATTCAACCGAAAATTGCTGGCAGACTGCATTTACTCAGGAAATATATCGGCTAATTATTATTGACTTCATAATATCTATAGTCCTGATATTCATGGCTCAAATGATAAGATCAAAGATTTACATATTGGGATGGAAGAAAATTGGGGCACCAAGATTTGACATAGCTCGAAACACCTTGAATCTGACTTACAATCAGACACTGTTCTGGATAGCTTTCTACTTTAGTCCACCAATGTCACTCGTTATTCTTGCAAAATTGATCTTGATTTTTTATATCAAGAAATACGGAGTCTTGAATCACTGTGAACCACCATCGCGATCCTGGAGAGCTGCGCAAACGCAGACTCTTTTTTTGGCACTAGCATTTCTGTCAATGGTTGGTGTACTCACAGTTCTTGGATACATTGTGACGAATATAAAATCTCAGGATTGTGGCCCGTTTCAAGATTATGAGTACACTTGGCAAATGGTTGTTTTGGGCGTACTGCAGCTAAGAAATGACAGTCAATTCTGGGTGGTTGTTACAGGATTAGCAAAACCTGGTATCGGTGCTGCAATACTAATTGCAATGTGGTAAGTAGTTAGAACTTTAATAATAAGGAACCTTCGACTATCTACCATTAAGATATTGGAAAATAATGCTGGTGCATCAAATTTCAGCGTTGCTGTTTATTATTTGCGTGCCAAGGCTTGTGCCAGAAAAGAAATGGTTGAAATTTTACGAGGCATGTTGGTCTTGGAAGCTCAGGACAAGGAATTCCTTCTAAATGGAATATCTAGAGTGACAGAGGAACGTTAGTATCCCGAGCACTTACCTTTCCGAACACTGCACTATACTTCAATACAGGCATAGTCTCTAATTCAAAAATTTTACTTTTCATAGAATGGTTGTATCACCTGAATCCGCTACTAACACCACGACCTAGTTTGCTAACCAATCCTCAGCAGGAGCATGTCGGGGGGACTCCAGCTCGTCACCGTCGTTATAGTAAACTGAACTATCATGCCCGAAAATCAAGTATATCCTCGATAAATTATCAGGAATCAAATAATGCATTGCACAAATCATTGTCTTCTGATGCCTTTCGCGAAAGTATTGGTAATAGAAATGATCAGTACTTGGAATTGACTCAAAGGCCAAGCACGGTTTCGGACGCTAGTAGTATTCATGATTCTATAAAAAGTCGGGATGCAAACGAAGGGATCGCTCGTCAATACGACTTCTTTTAGTCAACAAGATTACACTATAGGCTTGTCTATTAGACAAGTATGGATAATTTAGTTAAGTATTGAAATTTGTATTTGTCTTTTGCTATATCGCAAAAATCTAATGGTATGGACAGTGCTGTTAAGATTACTAACTATTGGTGTTGTTTTTTTAAATGTATTCTTGAGACTGCTATGGATTGAGTAGCTGTAGCTCGTGCAGTACAGTATTATTTATATTCAAGCATTTTTACACATCGTTCTTTGATATTTTTGTGCTTTAATAACATATTTTTACATACCAGTTTTGCTATAGTATTTACGTATTATTACTTTGTGGCTCTGATACAAACTCGACCAATGTGTATGGCAAATAATTTAGATTTGGGAATAATAGAAATCACGAAAACAGACATTACAAATTCCGCGAGAGCTTCAAATTCTCTCACAAAAATTTTCACGTCAAGAACGACAACTGAGATATTCTTAATCAAAATATTAGGTGTAATGTTAGGTAATGATAAAGTTCTGCAGATCCATTCGATATGCACACCCTACTTTATTGTGCCACTGATTGAAAGCCTATACCAAATAGTAAGTGAAATAATTTGTGATAAAGTTGAACTGTGAAAAAACAATTTATTATCATTGAGAATAGAATCAAATGCAATGACATTGTGCCAATTTTAGTGGTAATATGATAGACTCGAATATATATATATATACATAAAAATAAATATATTTTTTAACAAATATTTGTAAACACTTTTGTAACTTATCTCTAGTTTTTATCACAAATATGCCTCCAGAAATGAATAATGATTCCTATACATACACATACATATGTGTACCCCTAATTTGTTCTTACTTGACAACGGTTGTTAAGAAAATAAACATCGTACTTCAGTGACGACATATGTGCTATCGATTACAATTTGGTTATGATACAGTACTGACAGTGTCGCCAGTTCAGCATAACAACTTTAGTGGGTAATGACGTAGTTCTTGTATTTCTCCACTTATATCAAGAAAACAATAATTGGCACCTAAAAAATGTAGGATCAAAATTATCAGATCATAACATCACAAGTACTTGTGCTAATATAAGAGTAAGTAGTATCCTTCTATACTGTTAGTAAAATCTGTTATGTTATGTAATTAGAAATGATTTTATAGGGTAACGAACACCTAGAAAATGCCCTTTGGTTAATGCCATGCAATATTTGAAGAATATGACAGAGGCGAATTCTGTTAATTGTGCATGTACCGGGGATGGTTCTGTAGAACCTTACCAGAATTGGTACGAATATGTCAAGCCTATGGAGAGTATCGGTACTTTCTTTACTCCGACAAGTTGCAAATTTCGCATCAAAACTGTCACTTCCAAGCAGTTGGGGTCTCCGTGGCATCCCTTTGGACCTGATAGAAAGCTTAAATATCCACCAGCAGACTGTGTTAAAGCTCATTACGAAGAGGTGGCAAATATTAATTTGAAGAAATCCAAACGCTTGAAGATCACACCGGACAATATAATAAGCTTGAAGGATTTAGCTGATGGTACTTGGGAGCGACAGAAGGCTGAGAAATTTGAGGCTCAAATTTTGGCAAGAAAAAAAAACATTCGGCAGAAACGACAAGAACGCATGGCTACAAGAATCCCTGAGTCTGTGGTAAGTTCCTCAACAGCCCAGCAAAGACGTGATAGTAAACTACTCAAGTATTCTTAACGAATTCAGATTCTGGCCCAAAAACAAGCAGAATGTCCTAGAGATATTGAAGATCAGCTAGACGAGTTGCATTCACGAGTCAATGAAGAACAAAGTGCTTTTGTTCGCCCGGAAGATTTTTGCAGGATTCATTATCTGAGGCACCATAGTATCAAAGATTCAGATCTGGAACCGTACGACTATACGAATATTGAACAAGCTCGAGCTCGCATAACAGGAAGGCTGCGCCTACGCCGAGAGTATGTGAACAATTTATATTATATATAATCATATAAAATTCTTTGGAATATCATTGAGTATTCGTCTTTTAGTTTCAATGAGCGATTGGCTTCCCTTGAGCCTGAGATCATTGCAGATTATAAAGAAAGTTTGAGAGTGGCAATTGTTGCTTATGCTCTGTTAGATCCTGATGAAAGGAAACGCTTGCTCATAATGACTCTGCCTGCAGAATACCCTATTATCAATGTGAGGGCTCCAGTGCCTTGGCATTCTTTCAAAATCATTGCTGAACATTTTATGGAATATAATTTCTTCATAGGAAATGAAATCCTACAGGACATTCGTGATTTGTGGTATACCAAGTAAGTGTTCGACTGGTTATGGACTCATTGATCTCTGGGTCTATAATGAGACATTTATGACAGCTAATTGCTTCGTCCAGATATCGACATATGTTGATTGTCAGACCTTCCGACTTCGGCGACTTCCCAGTACAAGCGTCTGAAATTAGGTCAAAGATAGATGTATTGTGCGAAGCTGCTAATCAAAAGATAATGGATGGATGGATGTCAGAAGTTGCCGAAATGTTTTTAGAGAAAAAACACGCTTGGAAAATATATCTATCGATGAAACCGGGTGCGTCGACGATTGGCATTGAAAATTACTTTCGATGTGTAAATACCTTGCTATCGAAAAGCTTGCGTGACTTGATTGTAAAAACGCTCATACATCTGAAAGATTTTATCGTTGAATACAGCGAAGGAAATGATTTCACAGGTGAATATCAGGACATGACATTTATTAGGTATGTTTATTATTGGCCCAGACTGATCGTGGCATTTTATTCCTTGTGTGGGTAGTCAAAGAATAAGGCTCACCCTTGTTCTAGGAAACCTTGTATGACGGTGCGTGTTGAGCCTGTATTGGGTACGAATGAATTGAAGTTAACACCCGATTCATCTGAGATATGTCGATCCATCTGCTATTGCTTTGAGCGAATAATCAAAATTGGCGATGCTATACCCAAGATTGAAGGTCTCTTGTTTCCCGAAATACACATCAAGTCATTCATGTCGCCTGTTCAGCTTCTAGAACCAGCTGTTAGTGTGTTTATTCATATTTGTAAATTATTAACTAGCATCAATAATTCCCTTTATATTAGCTTGAATTTAAGTTCTCATTACAATAAGCATAAAAATAAGTTACATGGAATTTTCAGATACAAGAAACAATCGACGAAGCTTTAAATACCTTCAAAGCAAATATAAACGGGCCACACAAATATTTAAAAATGTACGACGATTTTCTATACATTCTTGATGGTCAGGCCGAGCATGACTTGGAAAGCTACTTTGCTCTTGATCCATTGCCAGCATTGCGCGAATTTGGTCACAGAATTGAGGGCTATGACACTTTAATACGCCAAGTATTTCTTTTTAGGAATAAAGTAAGTTATAAAATCACTTAATATTACATGTTCAATAATATTATGCAAGTCAAGTATCAATCTTAAAGTTTACAATCAAAATTTCATTTGCAGATACCATTGAACATCGTAGAATTGGATTGTACAGAACTTAATGAAACACTTAGATCTGTGTTGCGCAGTCTTCGGACGAAAATATGTAATCATTTCTATGCAGAGTTACGTGCCAATAATCAAGAACTGTGTACTGTTTTTGAAGAAATAGCTGACAAGGTTTCAGAAATGCCTGAAACTACTCAAGAAGTTATAGATTTATTTAATTACCTATCAGAGGCTCGGGACTGTACGATGTTTAATCTCCGAAGTAAATCAGCCCATTCTGTTGAGTTAATATTATTCCTTATCGACTATCAGCCACCTACAAATGACGAAATTATTTTGAACACAAGAACGCTCACGTGGCCCAAGGAAATGGAAGCAGTAATGGAATTAGCTAACACCAGATTGAATCTCAGAAAGGAGTTTGTTGAAGGTGTCCTTCGTATACGAAGAGATAATTTTGAGACACGAATTCACAATGTCCAGAATGCGATAGATCAGTTTAAAAAAAAGGACCCACCTGTGCTGACGATGGATGAGATGGAATCAGGAACCGAAGAAATCGAGGAGATTTCAAAACAGATGGCCGAGATTAGGAAAGAAGCGGAGGAGATTAACAGAGAAGAGGCCTTGCTCGACATGGAGCTTAGTCCATACATGATACTTCCAACGATGAGCTCTACTGTAGATGTTTTTGATAGATTATGGCACACCATTACAAATTTCCACAAAAATTATGAAAAATGGTACTATGGACCATTTAAAGATCTTGATGCTGAAGAGGTTCGAGAAGAAACAGAAAACTCTTGGCGAACTCTCTACAAGTTATCGAGACTTTTAACTGACACACCAGGGGCAAGACGAATCGCCGAGATGGTCAGAGGAAAGGTGGAAAAATTTAAGCAATTTATTCCATTACTACAAACAATTTGTAATCCTGGCCTACAACAACGACACTGGGAGCAAATTAGCCAAGCTGTTGAAATAAAAATTATTCCAAATGCATCAAGCAGTCTAGGAGAAATGGTAGACTTTGGATTACCTGTTTACATCAATCGTTTAGAGGAAATATCTATGTCTGCTACAAAAGAGTACGGACTTGAAAAAAATTTACAAAAGATGCAGGATGAGTGGTCTGAAGTTTACTTTGACCTAACTCCGTATCGCGAAACTGGTGTTCATATATTGTCTGCCGTTGATGATATCCAAATGCTTTTAGACGACCATATCCTGAAAGCTCAAACAATGAGAGGTTCTCCATACGTCAAGGCCTTTGAACATGCGATGCAAGCTTGGGAAGAAAAGTTAATGTCGATGCAGGATATTATCGACCAATGGTTGTATTATCAGGCAACGTGGATGTACCTCGAACCCATATTTAGCAGCGAGGATATAATGAGGCAAATGCCAACCGAGGCAAAGAATTTCCGAGTTGTTGATAAAATATGGCGGCAAATAATGACATATGTTGCAAGTAATAGGAAAGTTACTGTAGCAACATCGATGCCTGATATGTTAAAGCAGTTCAAGTCAGGGAACACATTGTTGGATGAAATTCAGAAGCGTTTAAACGATTACTTAGAAAAGAAGCGATTATTCTTCCCTAGATTCTTCTTCCTATCCAATGACGAGTTGCTTGAAATTTTGTCAGAAACGAAAGACCCTCAAAGGGTTCAGCCACATTTGAAGAAATGCTTTGAAGGAATTTCTAAATTACGCTTTACAAAAGAGCAAGAGATCATTGGAATGCTTTCTGACGAGGATGAGTATGTCCCAATGAGCACAAAAATCTTTCCTGCCGATGCTAAGGGCTTAGTGGAAAAGTGGCTTTCTCAAGTAGAGAAACTGATGAAAGTATCTCTGCGAGATGTTTCGCAGGATAGTATAGCTGCTTATTTCAATACCGTAAGAGAAGTTTGGATCTTATCTTGGCCTGGACAAATCGTACTATGCGGCAGCCAGGTTCACTGGACGAGTGAAGTCTGTGAATCTTTTGAGGCAAATTCCGTTCCTGCATATCTTGCCCAATGCAGTTCTCAAATTGATAAGACTGTAGGCTTGGTTCGTGGAAAATTAGAACCTGGTGCAAGAATTACCCTAAATGCTTTGATTGTCATTGATGTTCATGCCAGAGATGTTGTCAAATTGCTGGTAGAAAAAAAGGTCACCTCTGTGACAGATTTCAATTGGATATCTCAGCTGCGCTACTACTGGATCGATGATAGCATAACTGTTTCAATGATCACAACGGAAGTAGCCTATGCATATGAATATCTAGGAAATTCACCACGCCTAGTAATAACCCCTCTGACAGATAGATGTTATCGCACTTTGATGGGCGCTCTCAAGTTGTATCTTGGGGGAGCGCCTGAAGGGCCTGCTGGTACTGGTAAGACTGAAACATCAAAAGACCTCGCAAAAGCAGTAGCTAAACAATGCGTCGTGTTTAATTGCTCAGACGGCCTTGACTACAAAGCAATGGGAAAATTCTTTAAAGGCCTTGCTCAGTCTGGTGCGTGGTCTTGCTTCGATGAATTCAATCGAATTGAACTTGAGGTACTCTCTGTAATTGCGCAGCAAATTCTGACAATTCAAATGGCAGTTGGTTTGCATCTTGAGAAGTTTATTTTCGAGGGGACTGAAATAAAACTGGATCCGACGTGTAACATTTTCATTACCATGAATCCTGGCTATGCAGGTCGTCAAGAGCTTCCTGATAACTTGAAAGTTCTTTTCCGTACTGTAGCTATGATGGTACCCGACTATGGTATGATTGGGGAAATCACTTTGTATTCGTATGGATTTATTGACGCTAGAAGTCTTGCCGAGAAGATAGTTCATACTTACAAGTTATGTTCAGAACAGTTAAGCTCACAGTGTCATTATGACTATGGAATGCGAGCTGTAAAAACGGTGCTACTAGCTGCTGGAAATCTGAAACTCAAGTACACATCGCAAAACGAATCCATATTAGTATTAAGAGCTATTGTAGATGTGAATCTTCCAAAATTTCTCGCACAGGATGTGCCTCTGTTCAATGGTATCTACAGCGATTTGTTTCCTGGAATTGATTTACCTCAGCCAGATCGTGTTGAGCTAATTGACTTGCTGAAGGTCAATTGTCAAAAAAGAAATTTACAAGCAACAGATTGGTTTATTGAAAAAGTTATTCAAATCTATGAAATGATTCTTGTAAGACACGGCCTGATGATAGTCGGTGAACCTATGGGTGGAAAAACACAGGCTTATCAGTCACTAGCTGATTCATTAGGTGATTTATCCACAATGCGACGAGCGACAATGAGAGAGTTTAGGACTGTATATAGAATTATCAACCCCAAGGCAATTACAATGGGCCAATTGTATGGCAGTTTTGATCCTATATCACACGAGTGGAGCGACGGTGTTCTTGCTAACACGTTTCGAGAATATGCTCAGTCGTTGAGTATTGAAAGGAAATGGATTTTATTTGACGGTCCGGTAGATGCTGTCTGGATTGAAAATATGAACACTGTACTGGATGACAACAAAAAGCTTTGTTTAATGTCTGGAGAAATTATCCAAATGTCTAACAGGATGAATTTGATATTTGAACCAGCTGACCTGGAACAGGCCTCACCAGCAACAGTCAGCAGATGTGGAATGATATACATGGAACCTTCTCAGCTTGGTTGGCATCCGTTTTTTGAATCCTACAAAAAACACCTCAAGGAAAAACTACTGACAGAACAATTCGGCTTGCTAGTTGAACTCGTTGAATGGTTGACTCAGTCAATCTTTGATTTCGTGAGATTGAACTGTAAGACATTCATTGAAACATCAGAACTGCATATGTTCCATGTAAGTATTGCATTGTTTTACCATCAATATTATTAGAAGGGAGTTGTCATTAAATGTGTATAGGAAATTGTACGGATTTCAGTCATTTACAAGAATGTTAACCACGATGCTTGAAGGAGAGGGCCAAGTTAGCACAGTGTGGCTGCAATGCACGCTTTTATTCAGTATGATATGGGGTATGTGTCCCACGCTTGTCAACGACAGTCGTAAACTCTTCGATATATTTTTGCGTAAATTACTGGACGGTGGTATCGAAGAAAATCCAAAACCCAAGGCTTTCAAGTTGACAAAACAGCAACTTTTTCCGGATAAAGGAACAGTTTTTGACTGGGTCTATGATAAGAAAAATAATGGCACTTGGATTTCGTGGGCGGATACAACGACACAGGTAACACAAATTTATCCCAGTTCAATTGGTGATCAAATATTAATGCTAAAAAACGATTTGTACATGTATTTGCTAATAATAATATTTGCTTGTAATCAACAGGTACAAATGGCACCAAATGCAAAGGTTGGCGAACTAATTATTCAAACAAACGAAATGTGTATGCAGCGTTTTTTCTTATCATGCCTCCTTCCACGAGAAATACCACTTTTATTTGTCGGTCCAACGGGAACAGGAAAATCTGCAATAGTGTTAAACTATTTGGTATCTCTGGCTAAAGAAAAATTCACTCAAAATGCAATAAACTTTAGCGCAAGAACAAGCGCATTTCAAACTCAAGAAATAGTTATGTCCAAATTAGATAGACGCAGAAAAGGAGTGTATGGCCCAACTATGGGCAAACAGTGTGTCTTATTTGTAGACGATCTGAGTATGCCACAGAAGGAAGTGTATGGTGCACAACCGCCTATAGAATTATTACGGCAATGGATTGACCATGGATATTGGTTTGACCCAAAAGACACCACCATACTTTACTTAGTTGATATTTTGATGATAGCTGCTATGATTCCACCAGGAGGTGGATCTAATGTAGTTACTTCACGTCTGACTCGCCATATGCATATTATTGGTATTGATTCATTTGATGATTCTACAATGACAAAGATATTTACGTCAATTTTGGACTGGCATCTCGCCAAGGGGTTTGATTCGAATGTTGCCAGACTTGGCAAAATGGTTGTCGCTGCTACAATTGATCTTTTTCATGATGCGATAGAGAACTTTCTACCAACCCCAGCCAAGAGTCATTACACTTTTAGTTTGCGAGACTTTAGTCGAGTGATTAGAGGGATTGTGCTTGTACCATCGTCACGAATGAAAGATCCAGATAAGATGGTGAGACTATGGATCCACGAAGCCTACCGAGTCTTCTATGATCGGCTCATCGATGACAATGACCGTGAAACGTTATTCAAATTAGTTAAAAATGCATGCTACCAGCAATTGCGTCAGTCAGTCGATAAGGTTCTCGGTCATTTCTTGGAAGAAGATGAAAAAATCATTACAAACTCACACATTCGCAAGTTATTCTTTGGAAATTATATGGAGCCTGATGTAGAATCAAAGATTTATGACGAAGTAGTAAACGAAGAGGATTTGCAAGAGAAAATGGAATATTATTTGACTGAGTACAATATCATGGCTAAAACTCCAATGTCTCTAGTACTCTTCAGATATGCTATTGAACATATATCAAGAATTTCTCGCATATTGCTTCAAGATAACGGACACGCGCTTTTGGTTGGCATTGGTGGCTCTGGTCGGAGTTCATGTGCCAGACTGGCAACATTTATGTGTGAATATTTACTTTATCAAGTTGAAATGACCAGAACTTACGGTCGATCTGATTGGAGGGATGATTTGAAAGCTCTTCTATTGAGCGCAGGAGGTGATGGGAAAATTACGGTCTTTCTCTTTGGTGATAACCAGATTAAAGATGAATCTTTCGTAGAAGATATAAATATGATACTTAACACGGGCGATGTGCCAAATTTGTACGCATCTGATGAAAAAGCTGAGATACTTGAAAAAATGATGAACACAACACGCGAAGGGACTGGCAAAAAAATGGAAACCACACCAATGGCGTTATACAATTTCTTTATCGAAAGAGTTAAAAATAATTTACACGTCGTTCTGACCATGTCACCAATTGGAGATGCGTTTAGAAACAGGTTGAGAATGTTTCCTTCGCTCATCAATTGCTGTACCATAGACTGGTACACGGCTTGGCCTGAAGATGCTCTTGAAAAAGTAGCTAAAATGTTCCTCAAGGATCTTGATATTACATCTGAGCTTCGTGAAAAGTCTGTGCTTATTTGTAAACGGTTTCACACTAGTGTGCAAACTGCTAGCGAGGATTATTTTGTTACTCAGCGTAGGAAAAATTATGTTACTCCTACCAGTTTTCTCGAGCTTATCAAGTCCATTCACAAATTGTATGGGCAAAAAATAGAACAAATTACATTGCAGCAAAACAGGTATGAAGTTGGCTTGGACAAGCTAGATTTCGCCGCTGCGCAAGTCGGAGTAATGCAGGAAGAACTGCATGCTCTGCAACCAAAACTCTTAGCGCAATCACAGCTCAGTGATAAGTTGATGATCAGAGTTGAACAAGATACTGTTACAGTAGAAGCTAAGAAAGAAGTAGTTGCAGCTGACGAAGCTTTGGCGAATGAAGCTGCAGCAGCTGCACAAGCGATAAAAGATGACTGTGAAAGTGATTTGGCAGAGGCGACTCCAGCACTGGAGGCAGCATTATCTGCCCTCAATACACTAAAACCTTCTGATATTGTTATTGTAAAATCTATGAAAAATCCACCAGCTGGAGTGAGGCTTGTCATGGAAGCGGTATGTGTACTTAAGGGTGTTAAACCAGTACCGGTGCAAGATCCAACCACTGGAGGTATAGTAGATGATTACTGGGCAGCATCTATAAAAATGCTTGGTGACATGAAATTTCTTGAAAGTTTGAAAACATTCAATAAGGACAATATACCGACAGCTAATATAAAAAAGATTCGAGAAAAATACATGAACGACAGAGCTTTTGTGCCGGAGGTGATTAAGAAATCGTCTACTGCTTGTGAAGGATTATGCAAGTGGGTGCGAGCGATGGAAGTGTATGACAGGGTAATTAAGGTGGTAGCACCAAAGAAAGCTATGTTAGCTGAAGCTGAAGGAGAGTTGTTGGCGCAGTTGGAAACTTTAAATGCTAAGAGAGCACTGCTGCAGGAAGTGACTGACAAATTGCAATCCCTGAATGATGAATTTGCCGAATGCATGCGGGAAAAGAAGAAACTAGAGGACCTCATTGATCATTGCATGCAAAAATTAGACAGAGCTGAAAAACTACTAGGTGGACTTGGCGGGGAAAAAACAAGATGGAGCGAAACAGCTGCTGCTCTCGGTGAGAGTCTTGGAAGTGTAATTGGCGATGTGATACTAGGTTCTGGCATAATTGCCTACCTCGGTGCTTTTACTATTGAGTATCGTAACAGTTTAATTAAACAATGGCATGAATCTTGTTCTAAATTACGAATTCCATGCGATTCGGATTTCGGTCTAGTTAAAATCCTTGGTGAACCGGTCGAGATTAGGGCTTGGATGATCCATGGCTTGCCAGCAGACACTTTCTCTGTAGAGAATGCTATTATTGTAAAAAATGCAAATCGGTGGCCGCTCATGATTGATCCTCAGGGACAAGCTAACAAGTGGGTGAAAAATATGGAAAAACAGAATAAATTGAATATTATCAAGTTAACAGACCCAAATTACGTTAGAATTATGGAATTGGCCATTCAGTACGGCAATCCAGTATTACTAGAAAATATACTTGAAGAGATCGATGCCATTCTAGAGCCAGTGCTAGTAAAAAATATCTACAAACAACAAGGAGTAACGTATATGAAATTTGGAGAGAACGTTATCGAGTATCATACAGATTTTCGATTCTACATAACCACACGGCTTCGTAATCCTCATTATTTGCCAGAAGTAGCAGTTAAAGTGAGCCTTCTTAATTTTATGATAACACCGCAAGGACTTCAGGATCAGCTGCTCGGTATTGTAGTTGCTAAGGATCTACCTGTGCTTGAGGAAAAAAAGAATCAATTGATCATTGAAGGTGCTAATAATAAGCGGATTCTAAAAGAAATTGAAGACAAAATCTTGGAAGTTCTCTCCACATCTGAAGGCAATATCCTGGAAGATGAAACGGCTGTAAAAATACTATCATCTTCAAAAGTTCTCTCCGCTGAGATTCAAGCAAAGCAGGCTGCGGCAATGAAAACAACACTAGAGATTGATGATGCTCGTAATAAGTACAAACCTGTTTCATTCCATGGAGCTGTTTTATTTTTCTGTATATCAGAATTGGCTAATATTGATCCAATGTACCAGTATTCTTTGGCGTGGTTCATCCATTTATACACTATGGCGATTCTCAACAGTGAGAAGTCTGTTGAACTAAATACACGAATGAAGAATTTAAATACATACTTTACAGCTAGTATATACAGAAATGTTTGTCGATCTTTATTTGAAAAAGATAAGTTAATATTTTCTTTTGTTTTGTGCATCGGCCTTATGCGCGCCGATAATAAAGTGGAGGAGGATCTTTGGGTCTTTCTGTTAACTGGTGGTGTAACGCTACAAAATCCTTATAAGAATCCGGCTCCATCCTGGCTCTCAGAAAAATCCTGGTCCGAAGTAGTGAGATCATCACGATTGACCGGGCTTGGAGAATTCCAATCTTCGGTTGAAAATCGTACGTCAGATTGGAAGGCATTCTACGACCTTGCAGACCCTCAGGATCACCCTCTCCCATCACCCTTTACGAATGAAGTACACACCCTGAGTAAACTTGTCATATTGAGATGCATAAGACCGGATAAAATCGTATCTGCTGTTCAGACATTTATTACTCATCACATGGGTCAATCATTTATCGAACCGCCACCGTTTGATCTACAAGATTCGTACAATGACTCCAGTAATATTTCGCCTTTGGTTTTTATTTTGTCTCCTGGATCTGACCCAATGGCTGGCCTGATCAAGTTCGCCGAAGACAGAGGAATCCAAAAGAAAAATCTTATGACAATTTCTTTGGGTCAAGGTCAGGGACCAATTGCAGCTGGAATGATAAACAAAGGTATAAAAAATGGGGAATGGGTTGTTTTGCAAAACTGCCACCTGGCTGAGAGTTGGATGAAAGAATTGGACAGAATCTGTGACGAAGTCATAATACCTGAAAACACGCATCCCAAATTTCGAATATGGCTAACGAGTTACCCTTCCAAAGCATTCCCTGTTTCCATACTACAAAATGGTGTCAAAATGACGAATGAAGCACCCAAAGGCTTGAAACAAAATTTACTCAGAAGCTATCTTAACGACCCAATTTCAGACATGAAATTTTTTAATAATTGCTACAAAATAAGTGAATGGCGGACCTTGCTATTTTCGTTATGTTTCTTCCATGCTGTAGTCCAAGAAAGACGAAAATTTGGACCCCTTGGATGGAATATTCCATATGAATTCAATGAGTCAGACTTGCGGATCAGTGTTTTACAGTTGCAGGTAAACCTTTTTTTTTTTTGAAAATTTAGCTTAAATCTCTGTCTGAAATTAATTACAATCAAAGTTAATGTACATGCTTAAAAATTGAGTTATTTATTTTTAATTAATGATTCCTTCATTCCAAAGATGTTTTTGAACGAATATCAAGAAGTTCCATTTGAAGCGCTGCTCTATCTCACTGGAGAATGTAATTATGGCGGTCGTGTTACTGATGATAAGGATCGTCGATTAATGAGCTCTCTTCTCCAGAATTACTACTGCGAAGCAGCCCTAAAAGACCCTGAGTAAATTGAGATTCTCTTCCATAATAATTGTCTACATGGCTATGGTATTGCAAAATTATCTTGAATTATTACTTTTATAGGTACTCCTTTTCTGCAAGTGGAATGTATCACCTACCACCAAATACAGACATGGCTGGATGCTTACAGTATATTCGCAGCCTACCAATAAATCAGCTGCCTGAAGTATATGGACTACATGCTAATGCCGACATTACTAAGGATAATAAGGAAACTTCGCAACTATTAGCAGGAGTGCTGCTTACACAGACGCAAATAAGTGGTGGAACTGGTGACGGAGATACCGGTGAGATGGTTATTAATCTTGCAGAAACGATTCTTTCCTCGATGCCACCGCAGTTTGATGTAGAATATGTAGCGCGGAAGTATCCTGTGCTATATTCTAATAGTATGAATACAGTTCTGCGGCAAGAATTGATTAGATTCAACCGACTCACCGAAGTGATTAAAAGCACTTTAAAGAATGTGCAAAAAGCAATTAGAGGGCAGGTAGTGATGTCAGAATCGTTGGAAGAGGTTTACATTAACATGAACATCGGCAAAGTGCCAGCCTGCTGGGACAAAAAGTCTTATCCCTCACTGAAACCACTTGGGAGTTATATTACTGATCTGCTTGCGCGTTTGGAATTTTTGCAAAAATGGATCGAAAACGATGCTCCTGTCGTATTCTGGCTGTCTGGATTCTTCTTTACTCAATCTTTCCTAACTGGTGTACTACAGAATTTTGCTCGGAAACATAAAATACCAATCGATCATCTTGATTTCGAATTCAAAGTTACGAAGTTTGAGAGAAGTACTGATGAACCACCATCCTATGGAGTTTACACACAGGTATATATAGGAATCGTGGATATATATTTTTATTACATGTTGTTACCAAGGCGTTGGTGCGCTTACTCTATTGCAGGGATTATTCCTGGAAGGTGCACGTTGGGATAGAAAGCTAATGGCACTGAACGAATCTCTGGCTAAGATAATGTTTGACGTTGTGCCAATAATATGGCTAATGCCAGGCAAAAAGATTGAGTTCAAGGAACTCCCGGTTTACCATTGCCCTGTCTATAAGACGAGCGCAAGACGAGGAGTTCTGGCCACTACAGGGCATTCGTCCAACTTTGTCATGTATATTTTATTAACATCAAACCACCCGGAAACCCATTGGATTAATCGTGGAGTCGCGTGCCTTTGTCAACTGGACGACTAGGTAGCGATAAGTTTAAAAATAGTATTACTTCTTTGGGCTATTTTTGGACGTCTGCCTTATTTGCCATTGAAGAGAGAGTCACAAAATGACCGCAAATGGTCACCTTTAATACAGCAAGTAAGTTCTATGATCCGAATTTCGATAAGCACACTATCCAACGAAATGCAAAATATGATGTAACCTTATCTTTTCTGAAGTAATCAGAATTACATGTAATGTAAGAAATATTTACATAGTACAATCTTTATCGCAGTCTTATATCATTTTGAATGTAACAATATGATATAATCTTCAACTTTTATTCATCTCTTATTATACAAATATCGATACATGAGTCTTATATACTGCAATTGCGTCAGACATTTTTTCAAAAATTTAATCTTCAATCATAATACAACGCAGTTGATCCGGTAGGAGATTTATCTATTGAAGATGAATAAATAAAAATTTGCGAAAAAATTAAAAATCGTATATATCCAATGAGTAAACTTAAGTCACAGGTAAAATTTAGTGTAAGCCGCAGTATAAGAATAAACTTTAGAACACCGGTAAGTTGAGGAGTGGGATGACAAACGGGTAAATCTCATGATTTGTTAGAACTTGTTGAAGGTTGTACCTACCGTGCAACAATTAATACAATCAGACGTTGATTGAAGGATATACCCATCAATAAACGAGAACTGCGAAGGACATTGCAGGATTCGCGTGTTCAAATTACGCGCTTAGTCCACTGCTAGAGATAGTGCAGCGACTGTATAATTTGCAGACAGGTTGACCAGCAGTAATGTACATACAACAGATAATTTTGTTCCAATATATTTTGATCGATCAGCTAGTACGATTATAGGTGACTTCGATCCTTATGACACGATTATGAAATTTGATAACCGAACCGGCGCGCCAAAAATATATCCTACACATTCCGCAGTGCCAGTCATACGAGCGTATGTTTGCGATAATATCGAGAGCTGATAGGTATGGGAGAGTAAGTATAGATCGGTTGAAATTCATAAAATGAATTTGGGAGAATGTAAAATATTGATAAGTTGAAATAAACGTAAAGTAAAACGAATTTGATGCGATACTGAATGTTGACGGAGCGTGAGGTCGGCCATATTGAAATAATTTAAAAAAATGGCCTCGAGACAAGTTCCGCTTCCTTTTGTCCCTTCGTCGGCTCGAGCAGAAGACAGAAATGCACCTGTGTCGCGTACTCGTTTGGATAATGGGTATTATTGACTTTTCGGTATTACGGAACGGTCGCGTAGCATGAATATCGCGATAATATACACGAACTTATGGGGCCGATAGGGTAAACATATTGTCGTAATGCAGGTTTGACTTTGACGAAGGGCGTATGTACCAGGGGTTTTGAACTAGCCGCTAGTGAGGACGTATTAACGGGCTGCGTCACGTGGTGGCCACCCACGTTTCGGATTGTGGGTAAACAAGGAGGAGAGAAATATTTGTGCGTGTCGAACTGGTCGCGGTGAGGCAGCCAGCAGTATCGTGTTGGTAAGGGCCGGCCATATTACGGAGATTCGCGAAGAGTGTTTAGTGATTGAGTGATATGTCCACGTATTCGCAAACGCAGGAGAGTGACGCCTGGGCCCTTTTGGCATTGAAATCGGCACCCGCGAGCCCCTCAAAAGTGCAATGGAACACAGAGGCGAAGGGAATGCCGATCGCGAGGCTCGAGGGCCGCGAATTCGAGTACATGGTTCGCCAGAAGCGCATAACCATCGGTCGCAACAGCAGCAAAGGCGATGTAGACGTAAACATGGGTCACTCAAGTTTCATATCTCGAAAGCATTTGGAAATATTCTACGATCATCCGTACTTCTTCATGATGTGCAACGGGAAGAACGGGGTCTTCGTTGACGGTGTTTTTCAGCGCAAAGGGGCGCCCGCATTTCAGCTGCCAAAATCGTAAGCTATTATTTCCCCCCTCCTTCCCCCCCCTCCGGCACCGATCGCTCCCCCTTAATCTATATCGCACACCTCCCCCCGCGCTCCTCCGATAATACCCACCGAAATATGAACTCAATGTAAACAAATAATTCCTAGTAGCCGCTGACCCCGTAGACGAGGGGCTTAAATCGTTACTACAAAAATCACCACAGAGGGTGGCACACTTTCCGAAATAGATTATATATTCCACGTGAAACTATCCGGCTCACTCTCAACTACAATTAGCACTTTTGTTTACTCTCTCGTTCTATTTATAGCTATTTGCTGCTCGGGGCAATTCGCCTGCATGCTTTTAAATCATACAAACTTAAACCATTACGTATGTACCATACGAACACGTTTTTACGGTATGTCTTATCGTGTGATGTAACTGCGGCCTGTCTTTGTAACCTAGAATGCAACGCGCCTCTCACGCCTCCAATTTTTCATCCCGATTATCGGAGCGACGCCCGTGTAAATACTCCCTTATGTTTTAACACTGTTTTTCGTCGATCTTATCATACGCATTTCATTCACCGAATGTTTTCAACAATTTCAAAGCAAACTCATTATGTCACGTGTTTTTTTTTTTTTCCTCATGAGAAATCAATGATATAATACCTGCAGTAGCAAGGTAATCAGTGGGATGACTTATGGGATTTGTATAGCAACCATTCTTAATAATATGAGGTGAAGTCGAGAAAGCGAGAACTACGCGTTTCACGCTTTTTCTTTTGAGTATCAACACAAGTCATGATTGGTTTACTGATAATTTAACCATTCCAATAACACGAAAATAACAAGCCAGTGTTTGCTCTTTGAATAAGGAAATGATGAAAAACAATAATATTGACACATGCAAATGCAACACGTACTGATATCCATTTCGTTATTTTAGGTGTACATTTAGATTTCCAAGCACCAACATACGGCTTGTGTTTCAATCATTGATCGACGAACAAGAGCAGAGCAATGTCCGAGTTCCGTCACCGCCAAAGCAAAGAGCGCCGTTGCCGCCTCTTCGCATCAATATTCCAGACACAGGATACAGTAGTCCGTTTCCTTCGCCCACAGGCACGATTAGTGCGGCTAATTCTTGTCCAGCAAGCCCAAGGGCGGGTCAAGGCAGGAGAAACATTTCAGCAGACCTTCAAATGGTCGCCGCATACGCAGCTGTCGTTGCCAGTGGTCCTCAGAATTCCAGCATTGAAGTCGGGCAAAGTTCAAGCCGACAGATAAGTCCTGAGCCTGGAGCGGAACCTCGATATAGAAGTGGCGGAGGTGGGGGAGCTAATGGAACACCTGCGCACTACAGTCCTCCGAAAGATGACTCGAAGCCACCTTATTCTTACGCTCAACTCATAGTACAGGCGATTGCTTCTGCTCCGGACAAGCAACTCACACTTTCGGGGATTTATTCTTACATTACTAAAAATTATCCTTACTACAGGACAGCCGATAAAGGCTGGCAGAATTCTATAAGGCATAATCTTTCACTCAATCGCTACTTCATCAAAGTCCCGAGGAGCCAAGAGGAACCTGGTAAAGGATCTTTTTGGAGGATAGATCCTCAGTCAGAAGCTAAACTTATCGAACAAGCATTTAGGAGGAGAAGACAAAGAGGGGTCCCCTGCTTCAGGGCGCCCTTTGGCTTATCGTCAAGGTATTCTTTTCATTCATATTCTTCTTACTTATCCATGCATATTTTAACCTACGCACTTTTTATTCTGGATTGAATTTCGTACAGAGATCAGAAAATTGTGTGTTATATGCTCACTGCTGGAGTTGGGTTTCCTGGGGCCACAGGAGCTCAATGTATCTATCGTTCAATGATCAGAGTGATAGATAGAACTTTTTACAATTCGTATTGATGTTTTTAAAAATATTTTGTCAATTATTTTGTCAGAAAATTAAACCATCATTACTGTGTAAGCAATTTTTATAAATGAAGATTATTTAATCGAAATGAATGATACGTATAGACTTTTCACGTAACTGCAGACCTGTTTTGTTTTTTCATTGCGTTATAATCTTAAAGAGTCGGCATTTGACCTTTGAGACGAATTTTACTTCAATGCTGGCAAAGTGATTTTATTTTTCCATATCACAATCAAAACATAAAACGATACAATATGGCATTGAAATTTCTTGGTTAGCTAATAATATCCGCGTAGTACGTTGGAATAGAGGTTCAGTTTCCCTAATTGAATGAAAACGGCAGCGGCAAGTGTTCTAATGCTTAAGAAGTTGACTTTCTTTTCTCTCCGCGTTTACATGTTAACAAAGATAACAGTTGGAATTAATAAATTCATAGGAGTGCCCCAGCTTCACCATCACATGTGGGTATCAGTGGGCTTATGACACCGGAGTGCCTGAGTCGGGAGGGATCGCCAGGGCCAGAGTCTTATCCAGATAGTTCTGTATCATCGCCGGCAGGTCAGCTTACGAGCCAGTCAGCCCCTGGCTCGCCTGGGCATCCCTATGCTCCACCTCCCAATCACAAAGGGCGTCTGATGCAGCAGATTACCGTTGTTACAAATGGAGTAAACAGCGACGGAGCCAGAGAGGGTAAATAAGTGCTCAAGTTTCATTAAAAATCATAATTCCTCTAGATATTTGTGATAAATATATCACGCTGCGAATGGTGAGAATAATTATGAGTTTTGGAGGTGGAAAATTTTGGTAGTGGATTTTTCCTGAAATCTTGCTTATATCTCAGCAGCATCCAGATATATTCTCCTACATTAGTTGGGTGAAAGTCTGAAATGGATAGCATTTGATTTTTCGTTTGATGTTAGGTGTGACTGCCTTATAAAAATGGAAACCAAACTATCTCATGTACAATTCTGCAATGTTTGGGTTCCGTTTGCTCTTCTTAATCGTCAACATATTTTTTTCATCATTCTTCAAGAACCAGAAATATTAGACAAGAAACTGATATAATTGAGCCTTTCTGTTGCAAACTAAGTTTTGAACGTTCACGTCCGAATCTAGGTGGATACTGTGTTAAATGAACATTCTCTCACAGATAAATATTTGGTGCCTGGAAATGTTGGAGAAGAACACTCTTTATCGCCTGCTGGACAATATAGTCCAGCTCCTGTTATTGTACAAACTTCCTACAACTACAGGTATGTATTAGTATAGGACGTTCAGCTCTCAAAAGAGGATTTATCCTGCATAGAAATCTTCCTAGATAATGAATTGTGCTTTTTCCCGTCAAGGAATGAATATGTATAATACGGATGACGATGAATCACGTAAAGTTTTATTGGTTATCATTTTAGTGGGAGCTTTATTGGACCTGATACAGGCGTTGGGGTTGGAAAGCGAGCGCACGATGAACCTGACAGCTCGCCAGGTTCTCCAGCCCCTTTAGCCATTGTTGAGAGTCCAGAGCCCCCTGATCACCAGCAGCAGCAGCAGCAGCCTAAACGTCAGCGTCTTCATGACGCAGATGATCACTGAAATACAACTCCACTGATATCTTTCTCCGTAGGACTTTGTTACGTTACATTAATATTTTAATCAGCGCTCCATCCATTTCTGCCCATTTTCCAAGAAAGATTTGTATAGTCAGGCATATTGAAGTTTTCCAACGTAGAGGCATTTAAACGTTTTCATCTTTGTTTTTGATTTTTTTTTTTTTTTTTCTTCGTATTTGGTGGGTAAGATTTTTTCAAAAACAAATCTACTGCCTACACCAACATGCCGGCGAAATGTTACTGAAACACAGTATATTTTTCGTACACCTCTATCACTCAAGTTATACATAACATTATGCACAGCCCATAGTGTATTTGTTACGATTCATGAATTTCTTATTCAAATTATATTCTCTAACGATGTTTAAAAATATGAGAACAAATTGCACATAGGTACATACATACAACTCGTAATTATTTTCACGCAGATCACAATCGACACAACTCTGTTTCCGTTTATGTGAGTATAGTTTATTTGTATACCGTTTTTTTTTTCAAAAATTGTTTTTTCAATTTGCTACTTAGTAGTATGCATATACATGTTGACAAATCATGTACTTCAATATTTCGCGGGGTAACCTCGAGCGTTGGAATATTTTAAATGAATTTTTCCTCGTTCTTGTTTCTTCTGTGTAATGAACAGTGAGGTTCAAAAAAGTATAGTAGTTATAGTAGTACTATCGATAGTTATTATGGGTACATTTATCCACGTATTTTTTCCCTTTGAATCTAATTTTGCTGTGAAAGAAAATCTGATCTACGTGGACGCAGATATGTAGTCGGTTCATTTTGCTGAATTTGATAAACAAAATCCCCATGGTCGTTTTCTGAGTCGAATACACGTAGGACAATGCATAATAACCGCGATACACAGTTTTACTTTGGAAATGGTTCCAGATTGTTGGTTGCAAAGCTGTCATTTAAAACTCTTATTCACCACAATAACCAAGTTGTTATTTTAAATCAACTGATATATGGTTGTTTTACACGTCCTCATCCCCCTTGCAAATGCGCTTGTATTCGCTATAGAAGTCTTAGAATCATTACGATTATAATAGTACAATAGTCGTAGCAAAATCATGTAAAAATATGGAGAGATAAAACAATAATATTGTCAAGTGATGTAGTCACTGGTCATAGAAATATTTTCTTTTTTTTTCCTAGCAAAGCTTTAAATTTTTCCCTAGCCAAACAAAATCTCACTCTGTTGTCGTGGTTACCCTACGAATTTAATATAACAGATGCTGTCATTGCTTCTACATTTATGATGGGAAAGTCACATTTTATCATTTATCATTTTCCGTTACCGTCGGTAACTCATGTAAATTCCAAACATTTGTTTGAAGAAACTTTCATTCGCATGCTTGGAACCTAGATGATTGCAAAAAGAAAAAAAGCTATCTAACCCGACTGATCTTCCCTTATATAAATATTTTACTAGGCGTTTCGGAGCGCCTTCGTTACGAAAACTTCGGTAGACTTCAGATGCTGCTGTATAGTGTAATTATTTTACTAAAGTAAAGTTTTTAGTAAAGTACTGTATTCCGCGATCACATACTCTTATTCTTTCGATTATAAGCCGTGGTTTTTTCTTATCGAGTCATCGGTAATTTTTGTCTTCTAATTTCCTTAATAATTACAAGATTGAAGCAGAATTAACCAAACGGGTCCAGAAATTTAGTTGCCCAGAGAGTCGCTATTTTCAGGTGAAATAATATTTCTTTTTGAGCGTTAATGTATTGTTCATTAAAATCTCCGAGTGATGAAAGACCGTCTGTTTTTTTCACTGGTACCTTGTGAATTCGCAGAGTGGAATATTCGTGCAGGGTGACCATCAGTACTCAACAATTTATCACTGTTGCTAGTTATTTTATGTAGAGTATATTGCAGTAGAGGTATTTCTTTTTTTTTTTTTTTCGTTTTATATATGTATATATGTATTCATACAAACATATTTTTTTCAAGTAATGAATTTCAGCACTACATATAATAAATCTGTATAATAAATTGTTAAAATGTTGAGTAAACGAAGTCGTCAGTTTTCTTGACATTTTTTTTTTTCTTCAAATTTTCACAATGATTCTATTTTACCGCCAGCTTGTAGTAGCCCTCTGTGTATGAAATAATTGCTTAACCCATTTGAGATAAGCATAGATATGAATAGATATGACACGTACAAACACATGTACTAACACCGCTGAAAATAATCTGATAAAAATATTTGCAATAACTAATAAATAGTAGTTGCACGAGTATATAGTATCAGAATTAAATAAAAACGATTCTGGCTTTGAAACGAGGAAAAAGAAAAAAAAAAAAAAAAAGAAAAACCAATTACACAATGGAGATAGAGATAGAGAATAATGATAAAAGGACAAATATTCTAGTGAAAGGCTTTCATTATTTTTTCTTGCCACTAAGGTTGTTAAATTTGATAAGTTTTGTTTTCACCTTCACAGTGTTTCACGATAAAGAGTATCTCATCCTATTATGTATATTTCGCAATTATAGTAATATTAATCCTGTGACATCACGATACTCTGCTTTTAATTACGAAAATACGGAAAGAGCAATTTTAACATTTTTCTACTACGTGCAGAAACTTGATCAGCGTATTTTACCGAACTATCACTCGGTTGTAATTCATTTATACGTAAATATATTCATATACGCATACATGCGTAATATCAAGTGACACCACTTTCCCAGTATAAATAAGCAGCAATTGACTTGGATAGAGATGTGGAATGGAAAAAAAATAAAATTAGGCAGACCGACATATAAACTCCTGGATTAAACTTCGATGGTTGAAATACGGTTCTACTGTATTTTCAAACTTTCGTTCGTGGTACATTTATAAAACTGGTCTTTCGACATTTTCTCCAGATACGTGTACTGAAATTGCCTGTATATTTTCAGAATCTGTTTTGGAGAAATAGTCTACTATGGGAAAAGGAACAAAAAGAAAAAATCATAAACTAATATGGTGAATCGATTAAAATCTGATCTCTCCTTATCTGACTTTAACTAACCGTCACAGTATTTGACCTCTGCTTGGCGATTTAATGCCCACACTGTTGACCATATGATGAAAAAACAAATTTGTACTTCATTGTTCACAATTCAGTGGACGGATGGCCTAAAAGGGATAATGGGGTTTTTGGATAAGTCTGTAAGGCTGCCAGTTTAGGGGGATGAGGTAAAGCGCCCTCCATAAGTAGTCCATCAATCAACTAATCCCGTTTTTATTTTTATTTTTGTTTTTTATTAATTTTTTTTTTTTTTTTTGATAGTAATGAAAGGGATACGACATTCAAAAGAAATTACAGAAAATTTGAATCTGCTTATGTATTGCCTTAATTGCATGAAATTTCCTTGAAATCATGGAACAGTTGCGTAGTTCTTGTCCCTCTTATCAAAACCTCTACCGACCCCAAGCCTTTTGAATCATGAATGCGTTGAACAACCGTAGTTGCAAATTCATATTTGATAGAAAGAATTACAAAGGTAAAAAAAAAAAGGAAGTTGAACAGAAAACACATAAAATATATTATAAATAATACGTTAGATACATATTATAAATAAATAAGGTACGGTGGATTCCTTTTAAAATCCCATTACAAGTCCCTCAGCTCCTTCCCCATAAATTTCTCAATATTATAATAAATGTTTTATTTAAATTTTGTATACGACGTATAGGTACTAAATATTATAATTACAAATTGTTCAAAGGCAGATTAATCTTTTACGCAAGATACAAGTTTTCCATTTTTTTTTTTTTACTGTCAATCTCTTACTTTCTTTCTCTTTTCAGGAGAATACTTGTTCAAGGTACAATGTACCATTCACAATAGTGACACTCATGAAACTAGAGAAATCGTGGTATTAAAAAAAAAAAAAAAATTAAGAAAACTGATAAAAGCGGTCCGATAAATTTTGAGGTGAAATATTCTCAACAAAATAATTCATTAAAGGTTGAAAAGCATACACAAACACACACACACACACACATACATCAATATATTTCTTAATCATGTTTCATCCGTGACCTCATGATTTTGTTTTCTATGAAGAACCTGCTGTTTGCTTACAAATGAGAAATATAGATATACCTAATAGTGACCTAGTTGGTCGTAGTAGATACATTATATGATGACTTCAGCTCGTCTTATCATTTAAATCAAAGGTTTTTATTTGATAATAACTATTATTCATAATAAAACTAATGAAATTATTATTGTTATTATTATTATTATTATTATTAATATTATAATTAGTTATAATTAGGTTGAATATAATTAATTAATGAATTGAAAAGGAAATTTGGAGCGATACAAAACAAAACGTAAAAAAAAAAAAAACTGTTAAATGTTATTCAAAAAATAATAACACTATAAGACGAAGAAATTTATTTATTAATTCACACAATCCGTTATTTTGGAGATGCTATATTAGTACTATTATACATTATTATACACGAACAATTGAGTGGTTGGAGAGTTTCGAATTACGGGAAATAGAGAATAGGAGAGAAAGAGAGAAAGAGAGAAAGACAAAGAAAGAACGCTAGAGTGCATGGAAGTTGAAAAATGTTGAGATTTGGAGCGAATAATAATTCAGTCGAAAGTGAGCTGTGAAAACGACGAAGAGAGATGTGAATATCTGAAATTGTTGGCTTTC
Organism: Neodiprion fabricii; assembly: GCF_021155785.1. Classification (NCBI taxonomy): domain Eukaryota; kingdom Metazoa; phylum Arthropoda; class Insecta; order Hymenoptera; family Diprionidae; genus Neodiprion; species Neodiprion fabricii. The sequence continues at coordinate 40,664,551 of NC_060240.1, forward strand.
GATAAGAATGTGGATAAAATATACGATCGATTCCGGACATTTGTTGTATCATCATTTGCATGCACAATAACCCAAATCATCACTATTGAATATCATTCATGCAGGGCATTGATTTGACGGTTTCTTAGATCAGGAATGATAATAATTTTTTTTTCTTCCGCGTGTGTTTGAATCTTTCAAACTGAAATCAACGTACCGACGACCTATATTGACGGAAACCAGTGAATTGGCTCTTAATGAGATAACACGTGTTATAAAGCTTCCTCTTTCTTTACAATTATTACAATATGTACGTTCGCGAATGTCTTCATCGCTTTGATATCAGACGCGAGTCGGCTGCAGCTTCTCGTAATATTCCGAAGCCCGATGAATAAAGTATACTTTCTGTATCCCCGCAGCGTAAGAGAATTGAAAATTAAATAAATCAGGGCGCAGACGGCGGGCATAATTAGCTGAGCGCGAAGCGGCATAAGGTATATGCATATAAGGTATAAGGTACATACCTGGCTGGTATCTGCTTATCAACAATAAGGAGTTGCTTGCGGGATGAGCCTGAAGGAAGCTCTCAGCTCCTTAGCTTTCCGCTTTATATACATATACGTACGTATACCTATTCAGGGACTTGGAACCGATGTGACAACTGAAAGTTTATCGCGCGCTTGATGTAGAACTTGCGAAAAGCGCTATCCCAAGCAATTAGGTACGGCGGCTTCCTTTATCATCGTGAACCGCTCGCTCAAATACCGTTGTGGGTATAATGCATGTAATCAGGGATTCAGGAATTCAGTTGGGTGTATTAATGTTTCCGAAGTCGAGAAATGGAATCTATTCTAACCGTCACACAGGCCTAATATCCGCAGCTTTTACATTATACCAAAAATATACATCGTCACTGCACTTTCGTTCAATATTTTTATTCGATCTTCGAGAAACTTCCGCCGCTCGGTGGGAAGCTGCACGGCGTTATTACATAAAAAAAAAGTAATCCATTGAAAAAAAGATAGGATAGTTTGCGGTGAGTATATTATCTCAGGTTCGAAGCTGTTGTAGTACTTTGTTTCATATCGGCGAGTTCGACTTCCGGTTTTATTGAAATCTACCCGTCGATTATTCTTTTTCAAATAAAGGCTGCGATACTCATCATCTTGTTTCATACCTTAACATTGCACAGTGCGGTATGAGGGAAATATAGTCTGCATGGAATATTTCTTACACGGGAAGCGAATCAACAGATTAACGCAAGAACTTCCGGCAATGAAAATTAATTACACACTTAACACCTGCGGCTGAAAAAGAGTAGGTAGGTACCGCGTTGCAGCCGCGTTACTTATTACATCCGCACCGCAGGCGGATGCGGTGCAGTTTCTTATTTTACCGAAGCAATAACCTCGAGATTAAAAACGGCGTTGATTTATAGAGTATAACGTCTCTAGCAATTGAAGTTATTGGTCAGACGGCCGGTTTCTCGCTGAGAATCGCAAATGCTATTCTCTCAATTATAGGTATAAGCTGCAGTGTTCCGTGAAATTTTCATCCTTCCGCCAATTTTCCGAAGCTGTGCGAAAAAGAAAAACTCGATTACATCACTCGTCGACCTTTTATTCTCCACTTCGGAGTGACCCTGATAAAATTCTCTCCTCGACGTCACTCTGGTATATCTGCTCCATCTCCGGTGTACTGAACTTTGTGAAAATAAATTTCCGATTATCGAAGCTGAAGCGGTATGGTAATCTCTTGTGTAGTAGCAGCAGCTCAGGAGGCGAAGTGGTTCAGCCAAGCCTCGAGTCAGCCCTCCGCCACCGGCACTTATCCTTTTAAGGATAAGGAGAAGGAGAAGGAGAAGACACCGTCGTTCTGTCGGCCAGCGGCGCCGACAGCAAGTCGAAGCCTCTTAAGCCGCGAAGGCTGTGTCTCTGAAATTTGGGGTGAAGTGATTAAGGCCTTCGGTCGTGTTCCAGGCGATGCACTAATTCGCGGGAAGCGTTCGGGCCCTTCCGCAGATAAGCTTAACGTCCCCGGTCTCGATATTACATATACATATTGAATTTCGTAGCGGAGGAACGGTATACCCGCATTATCTCCGTTTATCAATCTTGCCCGTGTTTCGAGATACAAAATTGATGGAGGTTACTGATCAATTTACCCGAAGCTCAACTCGCTGTACGTACCCGGATAAACGGTCTACGCGAAGGCGGAAAATTTTGGTAGTCTGTGGAAACAAAATCGTTCTCTGTGAAAATCTGATCTCTTTTGAGTACCTAGAGATATTAGATCGAAGAGATTTTCCGAAGAGTTTTCGGGGGAGTATTTGCTTCACGTGTTGACAGAGCGATCCTATAACACGTCGAAAACATATCTGAAAGTGTTATTGCAATATCGAAGGTGCGAACCTACGTGTGTGCTGATAAAAAAATATTCCGAGTAGTTACATAAGTGCGAATTACCTACGCAGAAGAGCGTTTTGCTAACTGCGCAACCTAGGTTTGAAAATTCAATTTATCAAATGCTTTTCCTTATATATATGTATATATATATATATGTATCCCTCTCCCTTTTCAGCACTGCGCGGTAAACTGTTGGAAAGTCAAACACAGAGCTGTAGAACTGACTGACAATGAGTCCGTAGAACAGTTGGCCAGGGCAGCACTTGGGAACTAACTTAAGACGATCACGCAGCACTTTGTCTGTCCTCCGAATTTCCCTTGTGAGTATAATGCGGCCACGCCAACGTGTAGCCGTGAAAATTTTCGAACACACATTTACAACACCCCCTGCTTTCGTTCGACGATAGTATTATTATGTGCAAGAAGGAGGTAAACTTGGTCTTTTTGGGTCGAGCGTAAGTTTGCAATATAAGTCGTAGGTGAAGTCGAAGACGAAAGTACGTTGTGCGTTTTTTCGCCAGGCACGAAATTGAGGTTAGGGTTGCGTAATGTTAGATTTGTTTGCGACAGCGCATGCCCACAGTACGGAAAAGTCCACTTTGAACTCGTAGGGTTTAAAAGTGGTATTTTCTGTACTCTACGCGTACGCATTCGCAGACTCACTCGATCGTCGTGGGAACGGGTACTTTGTGTTTCCCAAAACAGGATATGAAGGGAAAGATGGAAGCTAATTCCCAAATTTACACTTTCCACATTACGCATGATCTCATTTTTAGATACCACCGGGTTACACAAGAAAATCATCTGTCAAATTAAGTTTCAAATGTTAATTTCTACCTATCAAAAATAACGAATCCAGATCCTATAATGTTACGAAGGATTTGTTAGCAGTAAGTAATATAAAATACCATTCTCGCCAATTGGTTCTACAAATATTTTCTCACATCACTAACTTCTCCAGAATTTCGCATCGCTTTAGTCTAATATTTAGTCTCATTATCTTTAATTACCTCTTTACCCTAGTAATATTTTGCAATTGAATTCAAACTTTTCGAAAAGAAAATTTTACACATGGCCGATTCTACCGTGGGAACTTTTACCTACCTTAGAATAGGGGGATATCATTAATCTCGAGCCTAATATTGCTTAAGATGCGATTAAACGGTTCTGCCCCACAGCCTAGGAGTCGATAAAAGCTTTCATTTCATCCAGCTCAAAAGTTCCCGGTCCCCCTCATTTGCTAACCGGATTTTGAGTTCATTGACCAATTCATTCGTGATCCCCCTCCCTCTGCGTCTACCGAAATATCTTTGAGGCGCCTCACAGTGGTCTCAAATCCCAAGAAGCTGGCCAAAAGTGGAAAAAAAATAATTTTTTTACGGACTTTAATAAATCTAATTCGCTGATTGTTTTGTTTTTTTTTTATTAAGTTGACTTTAGATTCGTAATTAAGGGCCTCAAAAATCTTCATACAGAATGTTTCAAAAAAATTGAAATAGTTTTTTTTTTCTAAATTTCACCTCGCATTCGTCACCAGCGACCTCGAAAACCCCTATATCCGAATTTTTATAAAAATCAACGAACGGGATTTGGGACCGCTGTGCGCCTGGAATATACGCTGAAATGTGAACGATTCGCACCATCTCCCGAAAGCACCGTATACCGGCTATTCAACTATAATGAAAATTCGAACGCCGGATAACCGTGCGAGTAGAAAATTCCTGCAGGACGCAGAGGCCCGCGGTCAGTTTGCAGGCTCTACTCGTGCGGGTGGGTTTGGATCTTTACGGGTGTTTAATCTCTAATGCGGACACCGGTACGTGAGTCGCTTTGTAAACGCAAATCGTGTAGCTCGCTTCGCAAAATCTCGTGAAAATGTGATATTCTCACACGGTATTTCGCTTTATTACATCCACCCCGGTGTGTGTTCTTTTGCTCGTAGAGACAGGCAACGAATTTTCTTAAGTACAAATTCGTTACGTTTGAAAAGAACACGCCGGAGCGCATTTTCAGCGGGTGAGCTTCGGTGATCAGATTTCTTCTCCTCTTTGCGTTTTTCCACTCTGGAAGCTCCATTCGATTGGAAATCGCTGCTAATTCGAGTGCAGCGGATTATATGGGGTCAAAGCGTTCCCGTGTTAAGGTGCCTGTAATCGATTTTACTCAGCTCCAACTTTGTTCCACGATGCAAGGGGTCAGTGCAACGAACGTAGCCGATCGATGTTGCTCGCTTCATGCACGAAAATATCAAACCGTTTATAACTTGCCCTCGAATAAAGCTCTCTGCAGCCGGTGCTTTGCGGATTATATCGGAAATATTTAGCGAGTCTTCGACGGCACGTAATAATAACTGTGCACGAAGACTGACAGCTGAAGTTAAGTGGAATTCAATTTTACCTCAGAATTTCCATTTCCATTTTGTCTTCCGTCAATCTGTTCTTTTATTTTTTTTTTTTTTTTTCTTAGCGCGAGAGAGAGAGAGAGCTGATTTACCGATATTCAAAGCTCTAGGACACTTAATCGATTTTCGGTACCATTTAACACGGAGAGCCAACATCTTATTCTTTCTTTAACCCCGCCTCGGCTTCCCCATTTATCCAAGGGTCCCGGGTCTTTCCCTCTTCCCAGAAATACTTGATCTTGCGCGAACTTCCTCCTGCTACAAGCACTCTGAGATAATGACAACGTTAGCGGCGTAGCGCGTCGGCGAGCTGCTACATCGCACTGCGTTCTGCAAAGCATGTAGTTTCATAATTGTTAATTTATAAAAGAACGTGTAGCGGGAAGTGGATGGAATAATGGTATATACGATATACATACTTATGTAGACTTTTGCAAGTCGTATCGATATCCGCTTAAGTTTTCCATAGACAAGCATAGCATTATTGTATGTATAAATAAAAATCACAGTTTTCGAAATTCTGACACCATTTTTCCACATCAAGTATTATATCTTCTTCATTGTATCTATAAGAATCTGTGTTCTCGAATGCTTCTCGAATCTTTGTCACATGGTGTAATACATAAATTAAATGACGATCTTCCAGATTAAGGTCAAGGAAATTCTTGAGGTGAGACGCTTAGCATCCCACTGTGACTGAAAAACAGCCTCGTATACGCTTTCGAAGCGATAGACCATACAATTTGCTCCCGTGCAATACTTACACAGACGAGGGTCGCTGATTAATTTACAAACATATCTCAGGTCAGATTTCCATCAGTGGTGGTGATCCTTCCTACCCTCCCCCCTCCCTTGCTTTCCTCCAACGTTTTCTCATCCCATCCACATCACAAGCTCCACACACCAACGGTGTAAGTTAACGCCAGCTCGTTCGGAATAGAAGCAAAAACCACGAGTCGTGCCAAGCCCTGATATTGCCTTACTGCTCAGCATAATGTCCCCAATGTCCCACTCATATTTTCCGCTCGCATATAGCTGATGGCCTCAGTCTCCGTTCAGCGACGGATCGGAGCGTTGCGCGAACCTGTTCAATGTTTGTTTACTCTTCGGTGCCGAGGCGGTCGGTCAGTGAGTGACTAATGATAGCCACTAAGCTAAAAATAATCGAATACGATTCGGTTGAGTCGGTAAAAATTAATCGATTAATCGATTATTTCGTAGTTTTTTGAAACGGTACACTTGGGGACAATGAATCCGGGACGGCTAATTTTTTATAATAGACAGTTATGTTGGCAACGCAGAGAAACCCACAGCGCCATAGTGGTCCGAGCGTGAAACAAACTCAATCTCGATAAACATAATATAACTCATGACCGTCGAATCTAACCTTAGAATACGTGTCAATCCAACAAGTCATTATCCCCGCGGTATTCTAAGGTTAGATTTGACGGTCATGGGTTATGTCAGGTTTCTCTGCGTTGCCAATATAACTGTCTAGTGTAAAAAATTAGCCGTTTCAGATTCATTGTCCCCAAGTGTACATATAAAAACAAAATTTCGTACATTTCAGTATCTATTCTTAATCGAGGAAAAGATTTTTGATAATTTACAGTTTCGCTCAAAATATTTTTCAATTTCAGGTGAAAATATTCATTTATCTTTCACTTGTTGTATCAAATGGGTTTGAAAAATAATCGATTATACTCGATTAATCGGGAAATATAACCGATTTAATCAAAAAACGCTTATTTTTAGTCATTCTCATCAGTGACGGTTGTTAGTTTTGTGCATAGTGTCTTTCAGCGCTGTAGGCGTGTGTTTTGAATCTGCAAGCGGGTGGTTGGGTAAGTGAGCTTTGTATTTTGACTTTCGAATATAATATTCCGCGCGCGATTCGCTCGCAGCTTTCGCTGTTCCTCCTGTCGCCACAACCCAACTCGATTCCCGACCTTTTTCTAGGCTCGTGTTTTCGGCAAAGTTTTTCTACTCGTCCAATACGAGTCACATATTTTTAAGATTTCTCTCGAGAATTTGACTGTGGGTAAAAACATTGTTTGCGAGAAAGGATTTTCACTTTTTGAAAGGTTTGAAGGCCGCGTCGTTATTTTCCGGTTCCTACCTCTTCGCTCTTTTTTTTTGCCATGATCGGTCTTGTATTTTATTATTTTCTTTCTGCTCTCTTATCGCCGATTCAAACGCAGGCGGTATCTCACCGCGTTGTTTCCTCTATGATTCTACTGGATTTGGTTAGAGATTTATGGTGGTCTCTTCCGCAAATAAACTGCGCTTCTCTTCGCGATACTTAGCTTCTGCAGCAGCCTTAAACAGCGAGGTCGGGCGCTAGAAGCAACACGAACAAACTCAATAATACGTAATGCACGTTTATTTGTTCGTTGTATAGTTTGCTTAAACAAATTGGGGTATCGGCAAAAGGACAGAAGGAATGAAAAAAGCAGAAAACTGGGAATAATTTGCCCTGGAAATTGAAGCGCAATTACAGCAGCTGTATATGTACATCCGTTAGGCGCAAATTGGGTATTCGAAGCAGAATCAAAGTTCCGATATTTAAGGAGAATATATCAATTATATCGCGAACGCGAAAGCGTATGGCTGCAGTTTCGTAACCAACGCTGCCGAAGTAACGAAGTCTCCTGCGTTTTATAATGTAAATTAATTATATCATAGTGATTTGATTAACGAAACGGAATATTAAATGGAATGGAATGGAATTTAATTAACTGGCATTGATGCGTACATATTGTCAAGTCTACATAAGTTTGCTACATTTTGCGACTGTGCTGCATATTGTCTGGGCTAATCGTACTCGTTTTATACGCTGCAACGCGAATGAGGAACTGGTGCGTAAAAAGGCTTTTCCTCGCTCGGAGAAAGCACAACAAAGGCAGGCGAAAATAGCCGTGACAATTTATTCGCACGTAGGGTGAAGAAAACAAAGAGAGGGAAAATTGTTTTGCGGACAGGCATGTGATCGTCGGTATAAAATATATATGTATATATATAATTCTGTTTCTGGTGTGAACGTGGCGTGCACGGTCTAACGTAGTGGCGGTCTGCGGTGGACGCATTAATTCGTAAAAATATCTGCCCTTTCTCCTGAAATAATATTACATATACCACGGAAGAAAGGCCGGCAGGATAAGTGCGAGGTGGATGTGAAGAGAACAAAGAGACTCGCGAGCCGACCGCCAAAAGACGAATGGCGGAGCAAGAAGTTGTAGTGCCTCTTTGTTTTCCCAAAGAACGGTGGCTTCCACCCTTTGCTTCGTCCTTGCCGAGATCCTGGACCCGAAATCTCGCCCCCAGACGTTTCTGTCGTTACACGTGTGCAATTACTCTCCTAAGAATCGAGGACTCGCTAATTGGTAGAAATTTCATACGAACCCTCGTAACTTTCCTGCGGAAACCATGAAGTCATTTACTCTATTCAGCAAAGGAGGTGAAACCGAAGACTCGTGTATACGAGCATAGCTCAATTTCTGAGAAAATTTAATAGCATCTCTGGTAAGAGTTATGGTCCCGATATCTCTGCCATCTATTGAGGATATCAAACAAATTTTCTTAATCAATCTGAAAGGTTTACAAAAGAATATTGATTTTTGCCTGAAAGTATTTTACCCAACCCTTTGAGTCGCACATTATTGTGCCGAGTCAACTTTTCTAAGAAGATAGTATTCCACGGTTTTTGAGCTCACGGATTAAGAAACTAACATCATGTTTCAAAAATTCAAGATGGCGGGTGAAAAGTCCAAATTTGATCGAATGCGGTGAAAAAAGTCTATGCAGGGGTTTTCGGGATCGCTGATTGGATTCGCTATGCCGAATTTTCAAAATCTGATTTCAGATTAGTAATCACCGACCCCAAAAACCCCTGGACTGAGTTTTTTCTCCGGATTCGATCGTATTTGAAATTTTCGTCCGCGATATCGGATCTGCCATTTTGAATTTTTTAAATCCGATTTCAGATTCGTACTGTGACTCAAAGGATCAAAGTCCCCCTCTTCTTCCGCACCTCGCGGAGAAAATTTTGGTTAAAATTCCTTACAGTATTATCGAAGAATAGAAAATATATTTCTGAGAAGTATTTCTTTCCGGATGAAATGGCAATATCCGTATCATTTTCTCGGGGATATCGCATGTCGAAAAAGCGGAAGTGTAAACAAGAAGAAAGTCGCGCGTCGTTTTGGTCGGTCTCGGTACTTGGGCCGTCGGTCCGCCGTTATTCCGGGCAGGCAGCGTTTCGTCGTCATTGGCCATTGAATAACCCTTTCTATATATAAGGAGGCGGGTATAAGCTGGGAGAAAGAAGAAAGCCGGTACCGCCTCGCTGATTACTTCCGGAGATAAGATTTCTCCGGCACCTTAATAGTCACACCTATAGGTATACGCCGCCCTTAAGCCCAGAGCATAGAACGACCATACTTTCCTCGGCGAGAATCTGTTTTCTCTTCCCGTCGGTCTAACGTTTTGTTCCTGATTCTAGCCGCCCGAAATAACAGCTAAGTATCCCGAGGGAGACGCAAGCCTGGCTCTTTTTCGCCTCACCTTAGCTTCGCCCGAGTAGCGTAGCTCGTTTTTCAACCCTCGGCTGCAACGAACCGATAAAAGGGGATATCACCCGGGTGTCGCAAAGATAATTTCGGAAGAGAAAAGCGAACCGTATACCGTCAACGCGCAATTTTTTCCTTCTCGCCTTCGAAGTTTCAAAAATATTCAGCTCCGAAGAACGAGGTCGGTAAGGAAGGGGCATGCGGCTATATACGAGTGGGTGGGACTGATGTATTCCGAATTTGAGAAGTTCCGAATATATGTCGGTGGCGGAACCTCAAGTGAAGAAATCAAACTTTGACGAAACAGCAAAGTTTCGAATGGTCCGAAACCTAACGCTCAAAGTTCCGAAAGGGCGTAACTCGGACAAGTCAAGGTTCCGAAAGTGCGAAAGTGAGAAAAATTAAAAATCCGAAACGTCGAAAATCCGAATGATCGAAGATTCTCAGTTCCGTGAATTACTAAACTTTGCTCTATCGGAGCTTGAATTTTCGGTATCTTGAATTTCGGAACTTTGATCCTTCGGATTTCCGACCATTCAAAATTTTGTCGTTTCGTCGACGTTCGATTTCTCTTCTTGAACTTTCGTGACAAGATAACTCGGAATCAGGTGCTTTCGGAACTTTTCAATTTCGCAACTTCAACCCCGTTCCTCACAAATCTCGTCGAAAATGCGATCGGGCCACCTTGTCTTTAACGTCTGTTTTCGAGCAGCGAGGATTTTCGCGATGTTGGATATTAATGCGAATTCGCGGGATCTGCGGAGGCACGGAGTAGACTAAAAAAAGACAAAAATCTCGAGCAAGAGTCCAGGGCGCGAAAGCTCTGCAGCACGGCAGTGTTCCCCCTGGAAATCTCATCCGACGGATCAACGCTTGCATTTATAAAAGGCATTTCTTTTTCTTTCTTATCTTGTTTGTGCCGGCTTTGTTTCCTTTTCTTTCCCGTTTCCCCCGGGCTTCATTCGTCTCTATTCACTCCGCTGCAGCCTCTCTTCCAGCTTCCCGAACTCCGAGAATTCCGCCCTCGCCTGGATGGTATACATTACGGGACTGTAAGGCAACCGGCGAACAGGGAGAAAAATATTTTCCATTATACACAGGAGACCGCCGATCCTGCACCTATTATGCGTCTATCAGCCTTCTTCCTTTCCATAATGCTCTTTTTCCGCGCTCCGTGCAGCTACAGCCTTCGAGATTACGTAATTGCAGCATTCATCGCTCCGTCCGGGGTCTGAAAATCGCGCCATGAAATCGCGAGTCCTTCCTGGGTAGAGAACCGTCGTACAAGATAATTCTCCGAGATGAAAATTTATCTTCGGGAAGTGAATAATTGTTGTTACTTAAATTTATAGCCGACGCTAAGGTCAAGAGAGGCCAAATTGCAGACTCACTTCGGATTACGGAACATACCCGGGGAGGTTGGAATCCGTTAAACACCTGAGCGCACAACGCCAGTTGAAAGTGTAAGGTTTCCTCGAGGAATCGTTGGGGTCCTCCGGACGCCGATTTAAGACGGGACCGGGGCCGGAATAATTGAACAGCACTCGAGACAAATAAATAAGCGATTGCCGCGAGAATACACCGAGCCGCCTCGACTCCTGCGGCAGAAAAGCTCGGCGCGAGCTTTTATCTGCGAATGTCGGTAATTTGCCTCGATGGCTCTCACTTTCGAACTCAAGGTCTCGAAAGGAGTCCTCCGCGCATCGGTACCCAGATATATTATAGGTGTGGGACCGCGTATCCGAAAACCGTGGGAAGGCGGGGACGGCGTAGAATAAATATAAAGAAGAATCTTGCAGGGGCGTGAAGAGGACGAAGAGACCTTTTTTTAGGGGAAAAGATGAAATGCCCGGAGTCAGCCGACTTGCCGGGTGGATGGGTGGGTCCGCTTTTCGTGCGGGGGAGGCTGTGGTAACTTACAGCCATTTCCATTAAGAGGCACGATTTCGAGGATTTATTAGAGCCGCGTGGTGTGGCGTGTCGGGGTGAACCGCGTACCGGGGACAGCGACCGGCGTCCCCGTCACCGAGGTAAAAAATCGCCGGAATTTAAAACGAGAGAAGAATAAAACCGAAATAAGTATCCAAAAATTTTTATTAAGGCAAGGTTTGGGGCGGCGTTGAAGTTTCGAATTTTTTGCTGGCGAAACTCAAAGTAAAGAAATAAAACTTTGACGAAATATCAAAGTTTCGAAATGACCGAAGTCCGACGCTCAAAGTTCCGAAAATGAGAAAATAAGAAAATTAAAAAATTTGAAACATCGAAGTTCTGAATGATCGGAAATTTTCAGTTGTGCGAACTTCTGGGTTGGTGAAATTGTGGGAGTATGATCTTTCTTTGTTTTCGATTTTCGATATTTTCACGTTCGGAAATCTGGTCGCTCGGATTTTTGGTTTTTCTAATTTTTCACACCCACTCGTCGAGTAAACTACGCTGAGTGAGTGCATGTTAACTTTTGGAATTCTACTTTATTGTAACTTGAATTTTCGAAATCTTGCATATTGGAACTTTGCGTCGTCGGGCTTCTAGCCGTTCGAAACCTTGTAGTTTCGTAAAATTTTCATCTCCTTACTGCAAGTTTCGCCACAAAATGACTTGAAATTAGACGCTTTCGGAACTTTTCAAATTCGGAACTTCAGACTCACCCCCAAGGTTTGATATTAGTACAAGATTCTCTGATAGTTCGATACTCGAAACGGATACCTATTTAACCTTGAAATTTTGCCGAATTTCCCAACGTCGCCCATAAGTCGGATCACGAGGGCAAAGAAACGTGCAGCAAAGGCGCGAACGAATCTCTCGCGAACCTAACGAAGTTCGTGTTTGTTTAGGAATGAGGGTCAAAGATTGGACAAACAATCCGCGGCATCTGTGAACCCACTGTATCTTTTTCATCGTCTGTTTGTTCCGGCTTCCCACCTTCGCTCGCGCGATATAGGCAGACATATGAGAATATACCATATATATAAGACTAGCCACGTTTCGCGAGATGATACAGACAAATATATATATACATCGATATTATCGATGCAATGATAGATTAGGGTGTATCGAAAAACCACGTTTCTTCCAATTTCTACACGGAAACTAGTGTAGAAAATTTCGGTCTTGACAAAAGAATAAATTGGTTTCAAGGAGAACATTTTTGGTTGATATTTTTAGCTTTAGCAAACGGTTTTAAATTTCGGAATTTCCTTAATATAGCCAAGTATTCTTTTGTACAGTTTTTTTATCCGACGCACACTGTATGGAAAAGTGTCACAGTGCGTAAAATCGAATTTTGCGCACCGTATTGCAAAAAACCGTCTTCAATTCTCCACCGAGTTATTTCCTCTCTTCTCTCTCTCTCTCTCTCTAGGTACGTAGGTATATGTCTTGTATGTATATGTATATGCACACATAAGACAAGGTAAACGTCAACGACGTCGTCGCGGCATCGATTTTCAACGCTTCTCACGTCCGACCGGCTCTCCAGCCACTCACTCCAGTGACGCAATTGTTTTCGGTGAAGAATTCGAACCCCGAGACTAGAAGTTATTGGTTTTAATCTTTCCACGGCTTGGCAAGAGTTACGGCGAATCGCTCGCGCTGGTTTTTCGCAAGTACTTTAAACTTCTTTCCTAGCCGATTTTCAGGGCACGGTATAAGACGAGGGTAATAACGGGGCCGCGGAAAGGGAGGAAAAGGGGGCGAGGCCAGGTCGCTGCTGCTTCGAAAGTGATTAAAAAATATCCAACATTTTATCTTCATTCCGACCTTTTATCCCGGCGGGGCATGATTTTGCACTTATAAATTCCGTCCGTGGTTATGTAAACGGCAATGAAAAAACAAAATGAAAAGAAGACGTGAAAGAAAAAGAGAGCATAGAACGTTACGAACGGTAAAGATTATAAAAGTTATGGAAAAATGTGGGTACGTGCAGATGTGCGTATAATAAATACGTATATATTGTGATAATAAAGAATTAGTTATCGCTGTATGGATCGTAAATTTTAACTGAGAAACTAAAACAGAAAGAGAAAAAATAAATAAATGTAACGAAGAAGAAAACGAGAACGTGGAAAAGTTTTATCCCGTTTTTTCACCAGATTGTTACTCAACTTTGTACATTTCAATTATTCTACACCAAGTTCTGTATAATTGTTTATTTATTTTTTTTTTTTTTTTGCTACCGCGGCTTTTTTTCTTCTTCTCTTCTTTTTTCTACTCATAATTTTTCTCTCGTTTTGGTCGCCGGCGGCTCATAATTCAGCTCCTCGCGATAAAGTCGCCCGGCTGAATTATACTCGTACACGTACATCGTGTATTGTATGTACATACGTAGAACATACGTAGGTGTATTAAAATACACGCATTGGGTATGTGTGCGATAATTCTATGACCTATAGTACTATTACTATACAAAATGTCACAGAGTACGAGGAGCATCGAAGAACGATTCTCCAAGACAGGTGTATTTCCATGAATGACTGCCTATAACTTACGTTATATTCGCGTTTATCGCCTTGATGTTTCAGAGCGAGAAGGTGATGGAAAACTGAAACTCTACTAGCGGTGAAATACCTCAGCTTATAGACGGACGCGTCTGACGTGTTTAGCGATTTGTGGGTGAATTGGATATTCGCAATTTTCCCGCAGGAAATAAATTTCGCAACTAGGGCAATAAAATTTCTTCAAGTGTAATTAACTTTGCATAATATTTTACACCAACTGTCCGTTATTCCGCACTTACTTTTTTCCTATTGAAACAATTTATATTATATCGGTTATATTATCGTTATTCTTCTTATTATCATCATCGATAATTTTTTTTTTTTTTCTACAGAAATTGCTTTGCAATCAGAATATTAATACTTTGGCAAGCGTTACCGAGAGGAGGAGATTAATCTTCATTTGACGAGATTAATTGTGCAAATATTGATATTTCCAACCCCCCGCCCCCAAGGTATAGGTATACCATCCGTGCCAGATTATAAAGCCTGGGGAAAGTCTCTCCATCGTCTCGCTCTCTCCTCCCTCTCCTCTCCCCCCCCCCCCCCCCCCCCCTCCCCCTTTCCTCTTTTTTTACGGTGGTAACGTTTATAAAGGGGGAGGTCGGATCTCTTGGTGAACCTGAAGCAAAAAACGGAAAAACAGGCAGAAAAAACGGGAGGAGAAACTAAGCCAGCCCACTTTAGCGGAAACGAGGTTCTACCGTGTTTTTCATCCGTGTTCGCCCTGTTTTCCTTGCGAAGAGGGGTCGAATTGCAGCAGCGGGAAATCCTTGAGCGCAAAAATCAGCGGCTCCGAAACGCCGTCGGAGTGTTATCTAACTCTAACGAATTTCCCACAATTTCTAACTCGTTTCACTTAACCCAACCCGAGCTTACCTGGGAACTGTTTGTACAGTATAAGGAATTCAATTATATTGAGGAGAGGAAAAAATTCGTGCTACACGGTGATTGCGATTGATCTCTGGTATTTTATAAATTCTTCCCTCCCCCCTGCAACAATTTTTCGTTCCGACTTGGAAGAACGAACAAATTTCAGCTGTACCGCTGCAGTTTTTATCGTTTGAAAATCTTATCGAATCGTATAGTTTGTTCGAAGCGTGGGGAGATGTTGAAATTAATCGTGTATAATAGTAATACAAAGTTTGCGCATAAATTCGCAATGTGCACAAGGCCTTACAGCCGGGCGTCTGCAGGCGAAAAATCGCATCGCGGAGCAATTAGTAGGAAATGTAAGCACCGACGGAAAATATTATGAAATTAAGCCCTGGCCGGGTGGATGATGGTTGGAGGACTGGGGGCGGTGGTCTGGAAAAGTTTTAATTAAAAATGATTGTCCCCCCCCCCCACCCTTCATTACATAATAAAACAGGTATTAAAAATACACGTATATACGTTATTATGCCACAACGGCGAGGTGGAAAGTATAACTTTTGGAATAGAGGAAAGCACAAGAGAGAGAGAGAGGAAGCGTGAGATAATCACGGCTGGTGCGGAGAAGAATGTTCGCCAATTACTCGAACCTCGAAGAGCTACGCGTACGTGAAAAGTTAATTTTCCACGATGAAAAATTCAGCCTCCGTTCTGACGCGGGGCGAGAAAAATATGATATCTGCGAGCCGCACCTGCTGTCATTCGCCGAGTGAAACCGGCGAAACGGGGCATAAAGATGGCTCTGTCTCTTATCGGCAGCGCTGGTGAAAGGACAGGTGTGGGTGCGGGTCGTAAAACGTAGGCGATACAAATCTGCGGAGGAAAATTCAACCGTCTACTCCGAGGCACGTAGACGCGGCGTCGAAAATTAAAGCTAAACCCTGCACCCGCCACTCGGAAGCTTCGCGAGCTTGCGGATCGCGCGTGGAAACCCCTGCAGAAACATTGCATAAACATTGCCGTGGTTCGGTCGCTTTTCTTTCTTTCTCACTGCTCCTATGCTCCATACTAGGTGATAAAATTCGAACCTCGAAGCTAAAAGAGCCTCTCGAGCTTCGAGCACGCGATGCGCGAGGAAATTGCGCGAGACTGATATCAACGCTGTTTCAGGCAACAACAGAGCTTTCCCATTCGCGGGGCTGAGAACAACCCAAGATTCAATTTTCACATATTTCGAATTCAACTATGCCGAACCATTTTCATTCAACGATTCTTATAATCGCTCACTCAATTCGGCCAATTCAAGTTCTCTGACTATACTCTGGTTTCGAATTACTTGCAATATTCCAGAGGAACATTATAACTTCAAGCATTCTCCTCGCGGGTCATTGGCTCGATCGGATTTACCGATTTATATTATCATCGTTGCGCGGAGCGAAAACAACGACGTAGTTTTCAGAAGCTATTTTACTTGTACACACCTCGCCATATTTTACATTATTATTATTATTATTATTATTATTATTATTGTTGTTGTCGTCGTCGTTGATAGATTAACCTTTTTCTAATCAAAAACACAATGATTATACAGTTTCTAATGGCAGGTGTCCTCCGGTTTTAAATTAATTTTTGTTCATAACTTTTGTTTCGGTACAAATATATGTATATTATATAAACAATTGTGGAAATTGTTTGTATTTAACACGCGCTTCTTTATTTCATTTCAACCTTCCGCATCTCTGCAATACCTACTTATGATAATTAATATTGTTGTTTGAATCGAATGCTTCAATCAGTTCAACGCAGGTCATTCATTCTCCATCTCTCTTTTCATTGTTGCGGCTCAGAATCAAACGAACTACAACACAACCAAATAGTGACAAGTAGCTCTTTGGCGATGAAATTTAGCCCGCTTCGCGGTATATCTTGAGAGTACTTCGAACAAGGTTCGTAATTTCTCTAACACGTTTTCACGAATCAATAAGTTGCCCGGATCCCTACTCGATCACCCGCCCAAAGATCTGTATCGATCCCACCATCGATGGTGAACTTGGTCGAGTTGGAACGGGGCGTGAGGAACAGGTGCCGAGGTGTGTATAAAGGACAGGCGTTAGGGTGTCTTGGGAAATTTGAGGGAAGAAGGAAAGACGGCTGTAGACCTACTAGCCGGGCTTCGTCCCGAAAATCAATCGAGACACCGATGGGCCTGTTCCTTTCAGATTTTAAGTAAAAGTTCCGAAGGAAAATTGCACGTGTCAATGCTTTCAGAAATACGCTGAAATGCGTTTAACGCTGAGCGATTAACGTACCGGCGAAACGGGGCTGGAATGGAGGCAGTTCGTATTTTAAAGCTGGAAACTGTGGAAAACAAGGGTTTGGCGGGGCAAATCAATCGCCTGCTTCACAAGGGGTTTCACGATACGTGTCAGAGGGGGGCCGGCGGCTTACGCCGTTTATTCAAAATTAAATCGAATCAAATGAAATTGAGATTCGTTGAATACAAATCGTACCGTTAATACGAATATCCACCGCCACCGCAGAACGCTGCACTTCTCGTTTTATTTCCACTTTTATTCCTGGCACCGAAATACCCGAATCCGGATTCAATTCCTCGACTACTGTGATTCGACGATTCTCAATCCACCTCACGTTGTTTTTTTTCCGGTTTTATGTTATTCACGTTTATCTCGATGCTACCGGCTACGTGACTTCTTCTACAATTTTACTAATTTTAAGGCATAAATTCGTAATCAGAGATGCATCGTACGTTTTGAACCGTACAGGTTTTCGAATAACGTTTATTAAACTCGACGCGACTCGCAGTTTTTTGAAACGTTGCGCACGAAATCAAAATTCCGTAAATTTCCGTACGCAGTCTTAATAGCGGAAAATTTTTTTCACAATTTATAGTTCCATTAAAAATATTTTTCAATTTCAGGTGAAAATATTCATTCATCTTTCACTTATTAATCAAATAGTTACTCGTTGTTAGTAAGTAAGACAATGATAAGAATCGATACTCTAATCACATAAATTGATATCGCATCGCGTAGTTCGTGGGTGTGAAAAGCAAAAACTGATTGCGAGGAAAAATACTCAATTATACTCCATAAATCGGGAAAAATAAACCAAAATTCGATGATTTTTGGTAATTCTTAAGCTTCGCGCCAGATCCATTTGCGAAGCTCCGTCATCCAGACGCGGCGTCGTTTCTCTAGTTTCCTTGGCCCGATCGTCGGCAGCCGGACCTCTCGAACTCTGCAACACCCGAATGCATCCCGAATGTACTCGTATCTTTAGTCCGAGACTCACCCCCTCGCCGAGAGAGGGGATGATCAATGGGCGTTAATATCGAGGTTTCCCGGAGGGTTCGCGCCACGTGGGGCACCTGCAGCCCGTGGGGACAAAACTGGAGTCGCTCCTGCAGGATCTATGGGCTGGGGCTTGTTTTGCGATGGGTATATGTACGCAGCTCCTCTAGTTTCTCGGGTAAAGTGGAGGGAGGAAGGAGCCGGACCGTATAATAAATTTCACCATACCCAGCTTATTGCTATTCAACGCAAACGGCAAACTCTTCGCGTAATGAAACCGCAGCTTCGACCGAAATCGAGGAGGGGTTTTGGCCGAAAAAGAAACCTTGAAATGCTACTCTGGCTATCGTCTTTTTTTCATACCAGGATGTAGAAAAAAGTGATCCATTCTGTTGGTAATTTTATAACTTTCTTCTATTTCATCCATTCTTCAGCCTTCAAACTGAGCAACGAATTTTTCACAGAAAATATATTCAGCGACTTTGAAAAAAATATATCTCCCGTATCGTTATGGCTCGAAAGTGGTACGGAAACTTTTCTATATTAAGTATCTAGACTTGCCCCGGGTATCGTTTCAATCGCCCTTAAAAATCTGTCGATCAAAAAAGTTTACCAATTAGCAGGAAAAAAGCTTTGCGAAATCGAATTCGGGAAAAAAAGTTACCATCCGAATTATTACGAATTCTCCAATCAATGCAGGTGATCGTTTAAATTTTTCCTATAAATTCAGATTCTTCGGATTTATTCTGCGCAGGTATATTACGTATAATAACCCCACTTTGCTTTTCGTTGAAGCCTATTTATTTCTCTGGAAAAGCACGGTACGATTCCGTTAAAAAAACCTCACCACGCCGACCTTTTCTAAATTGAAAGAAGAGAATTGGTACCTGTATGCCAATAAATTGTTCAATATCTTCGGGGGTTAATTTATTTCTGGCAAAAACGTCCACCTCGTACGATTTATTACAGCATTTAGCGCGGTAAACTCTTTGGTTAAAAATGATCGAGGGGGAGTGGCGTTATATTTTAATCCCCATAATTCCTCCGTGGTTTCGTGAATCTTCCGGGAAGAGGGAAGGTCGAGAGGGAGGTTGGCTGGGAGGTTTGATTGGGGAAAGTTGTAGGTACCGTAATATAGTCACCCACCGAGCTAGGATAGCGTTATGAGAGCCGGGCTTGCGGGAGCTTGCGGAGACTTGCAGGGTCGAGTTTATCAGCGAGCAAAGTTTCGGGTTGTGCGTCGTCGCCGTTCGAGGGCGGTCATGAAATTCGGCATAATCTTTAGAGTTTCACGGATGGCAGGGAGGGGGGGGAGGGGGACGAGAAGAGACAAATTGCTATGGCCGAACTTTTTGCGAACGTTCCGAGCCGTCAACGCTAGCTGCTCTTGAATGCGTTGGCTGATATGCGACGATAGGATGATCCTTATTTAGGGTCTTGACGAATTTTTTTTGCCCCACCCCCCAAATCAACTACAAATAATTCAAAAACAATTGCTACGGTTATTTTATCGCACATCGAGTGCGTAGGTGCAAAGAAGAAAATTAACAAAAAAATAGAAATAAAAAAAAAAAAGTTCTTCGGCAAGAAAAAGACAAAGAGGAGAGAAATTTCATCGCGTCCTCCTTCATCCGGGTGATAAAACTTTGTGTGTATGGAAAATTGCCCGGGATAAATTACGGGGTAATAAAAGGGGCCCTTTTATAACTTGCGGGTGAATTTATGAATCCAAGTGTATAATAACGTGTAATATACAGTCGAAAGTGAAAGGCTCTTCTTGTTTTTTTCTTTTCTCGTTTCATAAAACAACACCAGGTGTATTTTTTCAAAGTAACTGATTAAAACGAACTTTTTCTTGGAATACACGATTTATTGCGCGTGTCTCTCGCACGTTTGTGTGTTTTATTTATTTATTTTTCTTGCCGCCCTCTGCATGTGTATAAATTTCAAATACTGGTTTTGCATGAAGTGTAAATATTCGGAATTTCTGAAAATATCGCGGCAATTTCCACCTTGACTTTAATACTTAAACCTAGATACCGGCGCAAACTCTATAAATATTCTTAAAGTTTCACTCCTCGAACTGCTGCAGGAACTAAAAAAGTACCGGATGCTACGCGTATAGGTATACGTATAAGTACGTATATACTTTATATCTAAACTCCCCGATAAAACGGTATAAAGAGACTATTGAAAAGCCTTGGAAACTTGGCTAGTTGTGCAGCAGTAACTAATGGCATAAAATAACTTCGAAATAGTCGATTGGTGTACGTGAGGCTAGAGCTTCGCCCCGAGTCCTTGCTGGAACTCCACGGTCCGTTATATAATATAACGTCTTGTACACGCTACTGCATCTTTTCGATTTTTGATTAAATCGATTATTTTTCCTCTCATTCGATTTTTGTTTTTTACTCCCATGACTTTGCATTGCAATATTAATTTATGTGATCAAAGTATCAATTATTATGTTCGATGCAATAATGGAAAGATAAATGAATATTTTCACCTGAAAATGAAAAATATTTTGAATGAAACTATGAATTATCAAAAAACTTTTCCGCTATTAAGACAACGTACTGAAATTTACGAAATTTTGATTTCACATGTACAGTTTCAAAAAACTGCGAAACAATTGATTAATCGATTAATTTTCACCGATGCAATCGAGTCGTGTTCGATTATTTATTTGGACTCGATTAATCGATGCATCAATTATTTTTAGCTTATTGTTAGTAGCCATCGCTTATTATCGGGTCCTTGTATTTACGTTATCTAATTATTTCCTTCAATCATTGCCGTAGGAAATAAATACCCGACGTAAAAAGTGTGAAATCGTTAAATTCCTCTGGCGCGAAGCTCCAATAATGTTGTGCAAAAAATAACCACGTCGCAACGGTATTTTGCCGTAGATATTTTAGCCGCCATTCGCGTTCGCGTTACACACTCACCCACTTACCTTTTAATTTCCGCTACACGGTCGACGTGAAATTGGTATTTTTCCCATTCCTCCCATTTCGTTTCATTATTTTTTCAATCTCAATACAGTGAGTATGTCCGGAAATACGAAGATTAGAAAAAAAACAGTGTCACTGACATTTAATTCGGTGAAATAAAGAAGAAAAACTTCTTCTTTCCCTGTTCTTCGGCGTAAATAATTCAAAGTGTTACGCAAATCGAATTCCTATAATTTCCTCAACACCTGATACTTGCACTCCTTATATATAGGTACTATAGGTTGTACACACCAATACACATGTGTATATAGCTACTCTCGATCCTCGTAGCGCATGAACGTTGTAACTTTTCACTGTAGTAAACGGCAAACAAAGTTTGGAAAAATAATGGTCACTCCACGGCCGTTAAACATGAGAAAGCGAAGTGGAGAGCTATCGGTTCGCTGAAAGTGGACGTAAAGGGCAGATCGAGAAAAAGAGAGAGAGAGAAAGAGGAGGGGGGGGGGGGGGGGGGAATAAAAAGCACAAAATTTCGTACAAACAAATGAAATAAATATCTATCTTCACTCGAGCGAGTGAAGCCAAGCAAACGTAACGCTGGGAGTGAATAATTTTCATTTTTTACCTACGTGTAGGTACAATCGTACAACGTGATAGCGGCTTAGGTAGGTGCCGGTATATTCGAGTAAGGTTAAGGGTCTTCTCGGAGGTTCGTAGTCGTCTAGATCCGCCGTTGCAGAATGGGACAACCTCTCTTCCCAGCTGCTGCCTCCGCCCCACGCCCCAGGAGCTTAATTAATAAAGCCCCTAGCCCAGGCTTGCCCTCCGCCCCCCTCGGCCCTCGCCCTTCCCGGTTCTTGCCCTGTTCTTCCCTCGCGTCTCCCCGTCTCCTTTCCATCCCTCTACAGGTATCGTCGAGAGCGCCTCTTCGGGAAAAAGAAAGAGAGAGAGAGAGAGAGAGAGTCTTGCCTCTCCATTGTTGAACAACTTTTAATTTTTATCGCGTGACCTCGCGTTATTTGTTGAGAATTATGTTTCACTTTTGTAACATTGTTATTCCTTCATTGTATCATCTAGTTTTTTCATTAACATTGGATCGTTTGCACGGGTTGTCTCATATTCGATTCTTCTCTTTAAACAAACTTTCGTCGTTTATACTTGAAGCCCTTTTATTACATGACAAAAAAAAAAAAGAAAACTCAACAATCGAAGTTTGAAAGGTTTTTTCAATATCTTTTCGATCGCTGCATGTCGGTTTTCGTTCAAATGTAAATCCCAATCGGTATGCAAAAAACTCAGAGAACACGAGAGTTGAATCAAACCAGATACACATTATATACACATATACAAGGAGCACGAAATTAAATTATGTTTTTGTTTGTTTACTTCAATTTTCTTGAGACTTGTGTACAGATGTATATACATATATTATATCTGTATAATCAATTTCGTTTTCAAATGATAAATACAGAGTAACGCGCAGCAGTTACAACGATCTTCCGCTGTTGTTATACATACAAAGAAATTATTAATTCCAGGCGTCAGCTGACTAATTTTAATAAAATACCTACCCCGAAGAGTTTTCCTCCAGACCGCACCGGCTGACTTCTACCGGACCTTTTCTACTCCGCAGCGGCAATATTTCAACGTCTCTGACGGCATTGTTTGCTGCTGCTGTTATACCTCATACCTTCTTGTTGCAGCTCGGGGGGAGAGCACAATTCGCATAATAGCTGGAACACAACGGTTTATATATATAGGTGTATATATTTATACCTACATATAAATACGTATACGTGTGTAGTATTCCCCTTGGCTCTATAGCTCTATAGCTCCATAGTTCTATACACGGACCTCTTTGTTCTTGGCCGGGAGTTTTACACCCCGTGAAAAGAACCTTAGGCGGGATTCTTTCACGCCGGTTGAGTCTCGCTGTTTTCCAAACTTTTCTACCCTCGTACACTGATGCAGGTTTCTTTCGTGGATTCTTCTTCGTTAATTGTTTCTTGTACTATTCTTGCTTTTTTCTCTCATTTGGGTATACCGCTTTCACGAACCTAAATGGTCGTTATACTTTTTAAAGCCGTGCCTTTTACGTCGCGCAATTACCATTACAAATTCGTCCTCGACAAATTATCGACGCTGCTTAAAAAATATACAAGTTTTTCTCGTATATTATTTTTCAACCGCACAATATTTCCAATCACGATGATGCGATGGTGTAACGATATATTTTACGTCACTGCGACGTCGAGTCAAAAACTGGAAATTCGCAAAATTTCGGACCATCGAAAGATCGAAGTGATGCATTTCAGTGAATTTATAACACGTTCCGTTCTTCACTGCACCACGCGTGTTAAATTGATGTTGCACTCGGTGAAAGTTTCGAAAGCGAAAAATTACGAATCATTTTGCGACGATTCCAAAATTAACAAACACGAAAGAAAAAAAAAAATAAATAAATACCGTAATTATCAATACAGAAATGTCTGAGTCACGCAAATAATACGTGGATTCCGGTAAGCTGGAGGAAAGATCGATATAATTTTAAATATAAGAATCCCCAATGCTCTTGACTTTCGCTGGCTGGTTTTACCTACGCACACATGTAACGGCACGAAAGGGCTGCGCGGTATGATTTATGGGGGTGAAACTGGCCCGCAACAATTTTTCAAATAGTTTTGGACTGTCGAGACGGCGAGCCGCGCCGTCGTGAGTCTGAAGACGGAAACGTCGAACAATTTTTCACCAATATCGTATACAAGATGTATGGCGTATCGTCGAGGCGGCGTAACGCGTTTCCTCCATCCCCCGGTCGGCATAAATCCCCATTCCGGAGATTTTCGTCTCGGTGAAAAATACCCGAAATACGAGGGACCCAAATATACATTCGTCGAGGGTTCGCGCCTCTCGTTCATAGCCACATATTCATCCAAGTTCTTCGGCACAATGCGAAAATATAAACATAGCGCACAGTACAACCCGTTGTGGCTAATCTCCGATCGCGTGGGGTGCTTGACGTGTATTTACACGACGTAGCGAAAGTTTCCATTATTTTCACCGAAATCCGATTGTCCTGGGGATGTAAATCCACCCGCTCAACTCTGAAAAATCCCTCCTCGCCAAGGGGTGAGGAACAAAAAAAAATACGTAATATATCTACACCACGTATACTCCGCAGTAAAAGTTCCCTTAAAATTATACGGCGGGTTTTACTCACTCTGTTTACCTAACGTACATATTTTGTAGCTTCTGGGTCTGGACAGACCGTAAAAAGCGAAGCGAAATTTTTGGCAGAACACTCTCGTCGTTGGTTCCAAAGACTATCCGTCAAACCCTTCGCAAATGTGTTGGTTTGTGCATATAAAGCGCGTCGCGGAGATAATGCATGCAAACCTTCGTGAAAATGGAATTTTTTTTTTCACTCTTGTTGAAAGCACAATTTTGGAATCATCTACGAGTGTTGAAATAATGCAAATTAACTCTGGTACACGTGTAACGTAAAAATCAGCTGTAATTTCAATTGAAAATGAGTTTCAAGCATTTTTCTGTATTAAACTACGTGAGGTTTTGAATGAAAAATATTTTACCTTGAGGAAAAAATACGTGAAAAGAAAATCAGCCTGATCCGAGGAAATAAATGACCGAGCGAACAGACAGCAGTCAATTATCGATGGTATTCCACCCCCATAAGTTGGCGAATTAAATTTGTAGCGGAGAAAAGGGTACCGTAGGGTATAATAAAATAGGTCTGCACAGCTATCCGAAAAACTCCATTCGAATCCTGCATCCCGCGGCGCTGATCCAGAGATCCCTGCAGGGTTTTCCCCCAGGGACCGAAGTGTGCAGGGAGTGTGCTAACCCCAATAAATTAATTGGCGAATGGGTAAATTACACGGTGGGTTTATTTTTTCATCCTTCTTCCGTTCCTCTTCCACATCCTCCTCTAATTCTTTGCGGGGGAAAAAACCGCTGCAGCAAGCACGGGATGGCTGGTGGGATAAGGGGGGGATTTGCTACTGCAGAGCTTAAGTTGGCTCGGATGACGGTGGCAGCAGCCCGGCACTGTGGAACTCAGCTACCTAATTGCGACTACCAATTTGTCACGTAGACAAATGGTGCCTCATCAGGCTAGGACCCGAGTGCGAGTTTAAGTCTCCTAGCCGCGTTTCTTGAGTCGCTTTACTCCGGATAAATTCCTCCTATTCGACTTTCTGTACCACGATCTTGCTGCAATTTCGCACCGTATCTAACGATGCCTGAGTCTCGAGAAGGAGAACGGCGAGTTACCGCGTGCATCTGTAGTCCAAGGACAAAAGTTTCGAAGCAAAAAAAATTGAGGAATAGAGGTTTAGAGTCAAAAAATTAATTAACTTCTGCATGATAAGTTTGATTAGAAAACTATTCACAGTAAACAAAACTTCAAATTTAGGTGATTCAGATAGTTTCCATTGACAAACAACTTGACCCTAACTTGACCTAACCTGTTAAATCGTCCAACATTGTACCGTTTCCCCCCAGAGCTCCTGTTGACGTGACGTCATTCACCTGCAGCAAATCGAAAGCGGTAGGCAGATATGGCGGGGAATTCGAAATGAAATCTAACAGGGTAAATATACCGGGAACGTATTAAAAAAAAAAAAAAAACGAAGCGAAAGTTGTGGAGTTAAAAATATTCACAGCAATCGAAAATTCAAATTCATGTATCGAAATATTGTCCAATAACAAAGTGAGTTGAGATTTATTGAAACTGGGAACGTGGTACAGTTATTTCCTTTCAAAATGCGGAAACTACAGTGTTTGAGAAATTCGTGATAAATAAGATTTTCTGTGCAATACCGTTGGCATTTTTCATTTCTCCGTTCACGGATAGATCATTATTTTAACCTGATTTAACTTGACTAACCTGCGTCCCAACAGTTTACTCTTTACTCCGTAATGCTTTCATTTGGGTACTCTTTTGACTGAACTGTAAATCTGATACATCCGTATTGAAAAAAGAAATTTCTTTCGGCACCACCACCGTTTTTCTTACTTTGCTCTCGTCTGAACCCTACCGAGAGGATTGAAACAGGGTTTAATTAAAGAAACGCAACGACACGACGTGGCGGGAGCGGAACTCGAACGTGATTCGGTTTTAAACGATATTAACAAATTCCTGCGACATCTATAAGACGAAGTGTGAGGCCGACTCGATGCGACCATTAAGTCGAGGGCATGTTGACACGTTCCTGAGATATAAGGGTCGAACTTTGACACCCCATACACGCGACTTTGACGTTGCTGCCGCACGCGAAAACCTCGTACCCTGCATACTTGCGGACTGGCAGTGTGGCGCAGATGTGTTTGTGCGTTGAGGAGGGTGAAATCTATTGCTGGTGCAGAACTCAAACTCGGGGAATAAGGCAAAAACCGGGGACTCCGATAAATTTCGTGACTCTAATTGGCACGAACACGGCTCGGGACACGTCAACCTTGAATTTCCTAAAAATAAATTTCCACCTCTGCATCGAGGGGCTGGGCAGATCCTCGAAAGATTGAAAGTTTTCTACAGCTATGCAAACCGGGTGAAATTGCTGCTCAAAATCGAGTGGAGTTGAAGAAAAACCGTCATCGGTCGCTTTGCAAGCGCTGCATAGAGTTTCTTTCGAAGGTGTTTCAAATCGCTGAAAGTGCAGAGCTAAAGACTCCAGAAACAATTCAAAACTGTCTTAAAACAAGACAAGATTACTCAGAGCTAGTAAATTTGTTACGCTTTGGAAGGCGAAAGGGAAAAGTTGGTAAAGATTCTTTCGACGTCGCTGATTTTCACTGTGAAACATGGCGAGGTTGGTGACTTTATACTTTGCAGTTCTGAATCACGGTGACACCTCAGGTGACATATACATATATAGGTATACATGCATGACGCGAAAAGTTTCTTTTTAGAAGTTCATATTCCTCCCGCGTCGTTGCATTCTTCGGGAAGTTTACCGGAATAGTTTTTTTTCACCAATTTCCGTCCGCACGTTGAAACGATAATTCGACGACAGGAATGATCGCTCGTTGAATCTCATCCGTTGCTGGTACTACCCGTGGTAGTAAAAACAATGATAATAATAATAATAATAATAATAATAATTTTGTGACCGCTGATAGAATCAGCTCAGGGGAAAGAATTTAACGAAGTAAAACTTGAGCACTTTAAGAGCCACGTTGTACCGTCCATAGAAAAGTTCTGCAACGAGACAGGGAACGTAGAGAATGGAGTCTAATTTACCCGCGAGCACAATTTTCAAACGACTCTAACAGCGTTCCCTGTTATATACTATAGTATACGTAGGTAGAGCAATGCGAAGGCAAGTGCGCAAGGCTTTTGCACGGTGTGGATGCCCGTCTGCGTACTCTATACACACAGATTATATTAACAAGGCAAACATTGCGACGTAGATTACATACCCTGTGCATAGAATTGTTCCACTAAAAGCTGACTGGATTAACAGACATAATCTCCTAAATGAACGGGACTGCAGACTATACGCGGGCACGAGCTGCGCCAAACCTCACCGAAATTTTTTCAACGATGTAATCAAATTCAAACGCTGTACTATATCTACCGATTCTCTATCCGATTACATGTGTTTCACTGGTATTTTTACTATTCGATTGAAATACTGATCCGAGAGCGTGACAGTAAGGTTATCATTATTTCAAACACTTGCGCTAATCTTTCTAACCAATTTTTTCACCACTAGACATTGATAATCCTGATCGAAATTTGACTTAATCTGTCAAATGTTCACATTGCGTTGTACGATTTCCCGCCAGAGTTCCCGTTGACGTGGCGTCACTCGCCTGCAGCAAATCGAAAGCGGTAGGCAGAAATGGCGGGAAATTCGAAATGAAATCAAAGAAGATAAATATACCGTGAACGTATTTAAAAAAACGAAGCGAAAATTGTGGAGTTACAGTCTCGGCGAAGAGCTCACGTGAATTTCCATAAATTTAAATTCGTATAAAATCAGCCAGAAGCTTCCATGAGCTCCAGCGGAAAACTGGCAGCTGGCTTTGTGTCTCGATCGGACCTCAGCAGCGGGAGGTTCGAGTTTTGCCGGTACGCGACTCCAGAAAGGGGGGAACGGCGGGTGGAACGCCATTCGCTTTGGTACCAGTTCGACTAACTGAATCACAGTAATTTCTGAAACACTTTAGCGGGCAATAAGCTGCATTCAACGCCTAATGGAATTCTGCGAGCATGACCTCGAAAGTCCCGGGAATTACGAGTACATTCGCCATTCACCTACCTTCCAAAGGCATTTGTATGTATGGGTATGCACGGGTACCGTGGAATCGACGACGACTCTCGTCTCTCGCTGAATTACTCCCATTTACATAAATCGATACGTCTGCATCTTTCGAGCGTTCAATTTAGCGCTATGTTTCTAATTGTCACATTTCTAATCTCTGATTTCACTCTCTCGTTTGGACATTTCGAAGCAAAGACACGGATAATCGGTAAATATCGTTCCTTTCCAATTTCTGTCAAACTTCTCGGAAAATTTTTAGCAAATTCTCGGTCTTTCACTGACACGGCGTTGGAGGTTTCCAAGTTCCGTTTTGAGGTTGGAGGAGTTTTTCACGCTACGTTGACAGGCATTCTTAGCACCTCCCAGTAAAATCCATTGGGATGTACTCGAGCAAAGCTCGCAGATGTTGGATAGACCATGAGATATAGCTGGGACCTGGATCCAAGGCGTTCGATTCTTCTTATACTCTGCAGGCCTGTAAACAGTGAGTAATCCTTGACGGGTGGTGGGAGTGAAAGCTTATTAGCAAACTTTCCAAGTAAGTGCCAGAAGCTGCTCGCTCATGTCTATCCCGCGACGAGAAAAGTGAAAAAAGGTAATAATTGAAAAAGTAACGCCGATCAGCATTGCGCTCACAGTGATTCGAATTGTCCGAACTTCGTTCCGAGCGTTACAGAGGAGTGTCGGTCGTACGGTTGAGTGAAAAAATTGGAAAAAATAACAAGCGAATGTTTGAAGAGTGAAACTCAAGTTAGCTGATTTGAAATTCACCAAAGGAACGTTAAAAATGGCAAATTGAAATCAAAGGAATTTGATTAGGTTTCAATAATTTGAGGACCGTTAAGACTATTGTTTCATTTTTCATCGCCAAAATCACATTGTTTCTCCAATTTAGCAAGAAACATGAACAAGTAGTGCGATTTTGGCATTCAAAAACAAACTAGTATCCTCTAAAATCGCCGTCAACTAATAATTTTCATTTTATTCTTAAATTAGCGGTTTTTAATTTTTTCCACGTTAAAAAGAGATTATTTTAATAATATTCATGTAAATTAACTTGAGTTTGAATTTTTAAACCTTGAGTGTATGACTTTTTCATTTGACTAATTTCCCCACCGGGCTGTACGGCTCGTACATTCTTAAATAATTGAAAGGAACGAGAAGAAGAACCGGGTAATCTCCTCCCTTCTCGTTTTAAATTTTGATTGCTAATTATTCCTCCTGCCCCGCCACCCCTCATCTCTCTCTCTCTCTCTCCCGTTTATTTCTTTTCATTCGTTATTCTTTCTTTTTTTTTTCGTCGATTTTCGCAATCACCGATCCAACGTCGAAGTTAGGGAATTTGCGAGAGTGCAACGTTCGCCCAGCGATGAGGTCCACGCGCAGAGAATGCTGGGACGGGTGAGCCGCGATCGTTGAGAGGATTAAACGAAACAAGCTCACCGAGTTTTCACGTTACACACGAGCCAGGCGAACGTGTCACATAGGTATCCACGTGTAGCCTATCCACACGTGGAAATACCAACCAACACGGGCTACCTACACAAATGCCATACTGCGGGGGTGGAAACGTTAGCCGATGTTTTGCGGCGACGAAATAACGAGGCGGCAGACTAGCCGGCGGAAAATACAAACCCGGAGTATACTCACCTCGAGCTTTTAACCCCGGACCCTTTCCCTTTACCTCTCCCGTTAACCCCGCAAATCCCACCCACATTTCTGTATAAACCTCAACCATCCAAGTTCGTTCGACGGAAATGTTTAGTTTAAATTAGGAGCTGCAACGCCGTCGACCACTTCTCCGCAAATTTATCCCTGCATGTACCTGCGAATGCGCGTGATGTCCGCTATGGCATATACATATATGTTGAAGGAGAATATACACGAACCTCAGGCATGTGCATAGCGTTGTACAGTATTTTATCACTAACGTGGTGCATCCGGTTAGAATCTGGCTGTGCATTTACCGCGATGGTATTTCTTGCCCTCGAGCTTCATCCCTCAAATCTGTTACCTACGTGCAATCTGGCTTAAGGAACGATCGACTCGACGTTTTCAAGCAGATCACTGCACCCTGTAATCTTGTATTTTGCAGGGGTTGAATAGCGCGCGAAGCGACCCTGTCGTATAGGCGAAGATCTTTTTTTTTGCTCGGAACGTTTCTTCGCGCACTATTTATTTTTTACCTTTTCCGTTTCTGCAGTGAAATCGAATCGAGAGATTAAAGCAAGCTCGATTACCTTGCGATTGAATCGCACGAGGGTTTCGCAGAACGAAGGCTATGCCGACAATGAACGTGAATTCCGGAGCCGTTCACTCTGAGGATATTATACCAGCACCCAGTTTCACCGGCTCGGCGTGGCAGCCCTTGCAGTCCTTGTAGCCGTCTGGAACACCTGGAGGTGACTGCCGGCGTAGGGTGTTGTCGTCGTCGTCGTTATGATAGCAGTTTCGGTCGTTAGCGGAACATTTGTACGTCATGTTGCCTTAATAACGGTAGGGAGTAGAGTGCAGGAGCTAAGCTTGGCGGGTGTCGCGCTGTTGGAAGTTGGCCGAAAGCGTCGAAGAACCGTCAAGGTTCAGCCACCCTATGTACCTAGTCACAACGAATCGATCGTAACAATTATTCTTGTCGTTGTAACATACTTCAGACATGACGATAGCTTCGCGAAGGAATAGTAATGAACGATCGGGAAGTTTCAGTGAGGTCGATATTCATCCCCCTGCACTTGCATAACATCGAGCTTTATTACCGCATGTTCAATATGCTGCACGTATTTCAAAACGAAGGGTGCAAAGACCATTTGAGAAATATCGTTTATGTGTACTTACACTTACATATGTTATACGTATACTAGCGCGAGCCGGCTGCAGGATTGCGCCAGTATTGTATAGAGATAATGATTCTTGGAGAGGCGAACTCCAGTGCGTCATTAGAGAAATGTGAGGACAGTGGCGACGGAGAGACAGGGAGGAAAGCTTCAAGTTCGGTACGGGGTATTAAACGATATTGATAAATTATTCAAGAAAATTGCGATGTACTTCTCGCTGGGGAAATGAACGATGGCGAAAGGAAATCGTTCGAGTTAAGTACGCACTCTAGGGGCGCATTCACGTTATTTTACGGAACGGAGTTCAAACGTCGGTACAAGTCGCTCGAGTCAGACCTGGAACGAAGGACTTGTACGGATGAGACTCATTGTTACGGTCGACAATACAAGTCGCGATACAACCGAGTAGGGATTCTCAATACTTTGGAGCATCTTGAGAAATTGTTTCGATTCGAGTAATGCGAAGTACTTTGGTAATGTGAAATTCGGAGTCAGTGCAAAAGTCGATAATGAGAACTCAAGCGACTCGACGAATTACTTGCTCCGAGTCACGTGCCACAATGTATATTGAATCGATGTGTTGTGTCGACCTTTTGGAAACGATGACGTTACGTCGGATCGAGAAAAATAACCATCGTCAAAAGGCGATGTTCATCGGTTCACGGGGGTTGATTTTTCGATGGGCAAAAGCAGCGGGGCGGGCAAACGTGCCAAGAATCAGTGTATAACAATTAGCGTTGAGACAATGCCCCGCCTGTAGGTATACCTGATCCTGGAAAGAGTCCCTCGGGTGGGATGCGGAAGCGGAAAATCGGGGGATGGAGGGTGACTGGCCAATTAGTCTGAGGCGCCTTGACTGCCGTGTAACTGCTTAATTATTTTGAGTTATCGGACCGGACACCGCGGGCGGAAATTTCCCGCCTCCTTTGAACGGATCCCTTCTTGCAGGGGGCGACGAGAGATCGGAGAGAGAGAGAAGGAGGAAGACGGAGAGACGGAGAGCGAAATTCACCGGTTCCCCCAACACCGGGTCGGCCACCAGATTGCCGACATCCTGATTAGCAGTCAGCCGGCATGGCGAACGTGCTGTGCGAGCCACGTCCGCCGGTTCTGCTTTGGAAATCCTCGATGCTGCGCTAAGAACAACGAGGTTTGAGCTGACTTGGAATTGGATGCATTCGGTGCACCCACGGGAGCCGCGGTTTTTGCCTTCGATTCGCGGCTTGCCGATCGCTTGACGGAGATCCGTCGGCGCCGAAGCGTCGAGTCGCCGTTTTAAACGTGGGAAACTTTTTGAATTATTAAAAGGCACCTTGACATCTCCGCAGAGGGTGTCGAGTGCTCGAGGGCTCGCCGAAAACTTCGCAGACTGGCCCGCTTAACCTGTATTGGGCAAAAGTGAACGCCTTTGGAGTCGGAGGGATGAAGACTGTTACCTTGAGCTTGGAACGTACGGAGCTTGGGTGGTCCGAAACTATAGAGGAGGGCTGTCTACGAAGGTTTCACAGGGTGGCCACACACCTGAAATACCTGGAAAACCTGGAATTGTCAGGGAATTTTTTATTTTGTCATGGAAAACACTGAAAATATCAGCTTTCCATCATGGGAATTAGAAAGGTTTTTTTTCATGTAACAAGTTTACTTTTCATCGCTAAGAAAAGAAATTGGCTTAAATTGATATTTTTATAAATCATACTTTTATTCAATTCGAATCGAATTGGAACCGAATATAGAGTTAACAAGCTGAACGATTGATGTTTTAGTAACCTACTAGAAGTGGGAAAATGTCAGGGAAGACTAGGTTTCAGATTCCAGAAAACCCGGAAATGTCATGGAATTTTTTTCCCAAGACTTTGTGGCCACCCTGTCTCAGTGTATTTTCGACAATCGAAACGCGACATTTCTATTCTATTCCCGTCTAATTTTTCATCGCATCGCGACCTCCGAGGCAGAATAACAAGAAATTGATGTGACGAAGGGTGGAATCTTTTCGGAGAAAAGAATTCCCGAGACGATTGAACAATCGACTGTTTTTCACTGTATCAGTAGGACGAGGAATATGCTTTTACCAATTCGCGAAAACGAAAGCAGAGAGCATGAATCGCGAGTGGAATCGATACCCGAAGCAAATGCTCGTCTTCACGGTACATAGCATGTGGCGAATTGTCTACTTTCTTTACGTTTTGATAATAATTTGATTGGAGGGTACGTTAAGTGTACCGGTTATTGACACGCTTCGACCCAATTATTGGAACCTTTTATTTGCGAAGATTACAAATTGACGGCAGAAATTGTGAATTTTTCAACGACTAAAACCAATCGCTGGAGAGTTAGACACTGCAAATTTAGTTTTCACTAATTTTAGTACCAAGGAACAAAGAAATACAACTAAAAAAGGTGAATAATTGAGACAGGATCGACAACTGGGGCACTTATCTTAATCATGATCCACCGATATGTTCTCGCACACGTTCACGAGGGTGTTAATTAACTAGTGCAGGATTCATCGGTTCGAGAATCAGTCGAAAGTAACGAGACAAATATTTGACTCGTTAAATGGCGGGAAAAGTTGGTAGGGGAATATCGTAACGAAGGTATACATCTGTGTAAAGTAGAGATGTGTGTATTACGATTACACGCGAGGCAGGCAAGCGGGCAGGTATCAGACTACGGAGCTGAGTGGTAAATTGGCTCGGTCGATTCAGCGTGCGCCAAGAAACTGGCAAGTTTTAGTCCCTCCAGACACGGTAGGGCGCCATTTTCTACCCCGGTGGGAATACAAGGTTTGCGGGGTGAAGTTGCGGACCAATTATACTCTAATCTGAAGGTAGAGTCGGCCGGGGGCCGGAGGCCGAACCCCGGGGACCGAATTAGGCCTCTTCTCCACACATGTAGCTCGAGAGGGTAGGTGGTCCGTGATAATTACAAGAACTCGAATAAATCGAGCAGAAATTTCCGCTGCTCAAGGTAGCGATGAACAAGCGGCAGTCGAGGGAGTTACGAAGCACCGGAGAAAGCTCGGGTGAAGTCATTTCATGTACAAACGTTCCGCCTGTACTCGACAAATTTTTTTCGCGTCAACTACGCGGCAACTTTGAACTAGTCAATATTACCCCGGAAATTGCTGTGCATCTGGAATTATCTGATTAACAAATAATTCCCTTGTTAAATGAAACCGGGTCTGCACCTAACAAACTTTGGTTTTCCCCCTTCACGCGGAACAGTTCACCGGCACCGAGACGGTCTCGGTTTGAAATTATTCCAGGCACTTGACTCGTCCTCGGGAATGATTACAGGTTTTTTGAAAGAAATAACGACGGCCCTTGAGACCCGTTGTAGGTGTATGTATATATATTATACGTGCACCTATCAAAGCAACGAACGGAAGTTCGCTCCTCTGGAAAAGTTGAAGTTCACCCAACGCCGTCAGCGATGCGATCCGACGTAAATACCGTGACCTGTTCGCTGCAGCGGTGAATGTCGCTAATAAAACCGAACGGGGTTCCGGCTCCGGCTTATCACGGAGCGGGGCTAATGAGTCGGCCATTTTGGAGAGTCAATCACCAGTCGTAAATCGGCTTCAAAGATTTACCGGCAAAGAACCGCCCCGTCGTTTCACGGTAACGTAAACATTTACCTCGCACGCCGGGAGGTTGAACAGGGAGAGAAAATATATCGATACCTATTTCGGAATCGGAGATAAAGAAGCGAGAGAATTAGCGATGACAGTCCACCAATCGTACCTTACACGGAGAATTAGCCCAGGATGGAGCTTTGCTTGGGTTAAAGTGTGCCTAAGGGGTCCGGGTCACGAGCTCACCGTTGGAGTTGGTTGAAGTAGGTAGATCAATCCCGATTAATCAGGAAGTAAACATGCGAGAGGGGGATGGGGTCGGGTTCGAGTTCGAGTTTGAGCGGCCCCAAGACTCGGCAAGAGATCACCGGGGCCAAGATTCTCCATCCCGCTTGGTTTCTGATCCCCCAGGTAACGATTCCCTGCCCCTTTGACCGCACAATCAATAATCCGGAAGTGTATCGGACTTGGAGCTTATATGAGGGGGGAAGCTCCTGCAAAAAGCCCCCATCACTCGACGTCGAGAGCGCGAAACGAATGGGTGGAATCGAGTAGGGAGTGTGGCATACTTAATTCGAGCTGGTGCAGTAACTGGAGGCTTTTTGCCTTCGACCTGCGCCGATGTTGGCCAAAATTTGCACGAACGTTAGGGACGGAGGGTCGATAGGGAGACTGATGGA
This sequence comes from Neodiprion fabricii, assembly GCF_021155785.1. Taxonomy (NCBI): domain Eukaryota; kingdom Metazoa; phylum Arthropoda; class Insecta; order Hymenoptera; family Diprionidae; genus Neodiprion; species Neodiprion fabricii. The sequence continues at coordinate 40,699,903 of NC_060240.1, forward strand.
CGATTAGTTTACGAGTTGGTAATTGGATGATTCTCGGTATGACAAGAAGTCTGCGGAAACCTGCGTTTGGATTCCCTCCAGCGGTGGTCGAAGAGGACAGTTCAAAGTATCGTGAAAGAAATCTATACACGGAGTCACAATTCTTTTTTTTTCCTTTCTTTCACTCTGCAACTGAACACAGATACAACTACGTATACGGTTGAATCGAAAAGGTATCAAAACGCGAAAGTTAAGAAACAGAGTGTTTAGAATCAATGAAAGGATTAAACGGTGATAATTTTTATGAGAAAACTATGTACCCTTGGTACGGTGAAAAGAAATTGGAAACCACGAATTTTGAAGTATTAAATCATTCGGTAATCTATAATCCGACAGTGAGACGGGTTAGATTATCGATCACTTTTTTTATGGGACATTGTTTCGACCAAATTAATGGACTGCGCACCTGGTACATGATCCTTAACGCTCTTTCGTGAAGGAGTGCAAACGGATAGTAGAACCAACACGCACACGGCATCCGCGGCAAACGAACAGGGTCAGCCACTGCAGGAGAGTAATGACACATTGATTAGATTTACGATGCCTGGCTAGTCGAACGAGAGCAAATTAATTTGTGTACGGCATGGCAGGCTATGTATAGACTCATTTGGCTCGATGTACCTCCTGCACGCCGACCAGCAACTCCCTGTACGTGCATAGTAGAACCTTCCGTTCTCGACTTTCAGTACCGAGCTTTTACCTCCCGTCGGTGAACAGCCAGTACTAGGCTGAAAATAATCGATGCACCGAGTCCATAAAAATACTCGAACACGATCCGATTGAATCGGTGAAAGTTAATCGACTAATCGATTATTTCGTAGTCTTTTAAAACGGTGAATTCCAGTACGTAGTCTTAATAGCGGAAAAGTTTTTTGATAATTTATAAGTTCATTCAAAACATTTTTCAATTTCGTGTTAAAATATTCATTTACCTTTCACCTATTACGTCAAATAGGTACTCAGTAAGTACTCGATTATTTTTGGTCATTCCTAACAGCTACAGTTCTGGCTTCGTGTTTTCTGAATCAAAGTGTACTCCGAGGGATCGAAGATGATTCTCACACGATCGATACAATTTTAGAAAATTTCAGGCACCTTCTCGCTCTTCTTCTTCAATCCACTCACTCTTTTTTAGGTTTCGAAAAACACGACGATTTTCGGAGGAATCGTTCCTTTGATTATTAACGAGTTGGCGTGTCCGTGTAACGGGTCTTATAAATATTCATTCCTTTTTCCCGGGGGCGGCTGTGAAGGGGGTATGAAAATGCGGGAAATGAAAAGTGCGGGTCGGCACGTTCGCCCCGTCTATAAACCTTGACGCCCACGTGCAGCCAGCAGGCGGGAAAAAATTGCCGCTTCCTGTATTCCCCGGTCTGTCGCGGACTCGTCCCCTACCGTACAAATCATAACCCTAGGTACGTAGATTCCGTAGCTTCGCCGTGCCCCGTATGCCTCTGGTAACGTCCCCTTTTCCTGCGATATCTCGAATAACGAATACCTGCACTTCGTTTGACGTCTTATGCGAATCGTTTTCGTTTCTTTTCCTTTCCGCGAAGAGGTCAAGGATGCTTTCAGAGATCGCTGCCGGTTTTCCCTAGAAATCCTTTCAGCGGGTCAGCTTTTCTTTATTTGAATATTTAAGGATACGTCGGGTGTACGGAGAATGCGGACGAAACAACTTCCAAACGAAAGATTTCTCGGGTAGAGACTGGAACAGTGTAGCTGAGGTCAACTGAGTTCAATTTGTTCAAAATGATACCTTAATATTGAGAAATTCAAGAAAAACAACGGATTTAGACGGAAATATTTCAGTTATCAATAATTTTTTAGACATCGATACCATTCTGCCATTTTTTTTTTTCACGAAGAAACTGTACCTCAAATACAGTTTCGATAAATTGTAGGTCAGATCGTTTGTAAATAAATTTTCTAAAAATTGTCCAAACTTTAAATATTATTTACTTTTTCAATCTACAGAAGAAATAACTTATAGAAAATAAATATAGGTTTTAAATGATAAACTTGTGCTTTATTGCAGCATACATTGAGCTTGCATTAAATGAATAAGATGGGCTGTTATTCATTGAAATTTAATAAGCTACACAAATTTGGGATTAAAAAAAAGTGCTCGATAACGTAACCCGTGTCACATTATTAATTACTCAAATATTTCAATTGAAATTTGCGGTTGTCAATTTTCATCCGCATCACACCAACGGATATATCTATCGGGATTATTTTCTGACAAAAACAACTTATCAGAACTTATTCTTCACTCAGTTACTGCTTCCGAAGGGGTGTCGAAATTTTTCCCCTTTCAAACTTTTCCAACCGGACTGTACACCTGGTACATCCTTAACCCTGATGATATCTTTCATTCCCGTTGAAGTCGGACGATCGGTTGATGCAAATTCTCTACAAGTCTGCCTTTGACTTGCGTTTTGGTGAGTCCCTCGAGTTTCCGCTGCTCCCTCTTTTTCATCCGTCGTTTCGGTATCTCCGGTGAAATACGAATAGCGGTACGTATAGGTATACATACCATGATACACATGGCATGCACGTATCAAAGTACGCTCAAAAGGCTCGTCGGCGTTTCTGAATCCTTGCCAAATTCTTGTAGGTATACAGGATACGCGAACATCCGTATACCTACACCTAAATATCACGTACATGCATTATACCTACCTTACACTTACATCGGTCGGCTGGTGACTACACGCTTCGTTGATTAGCGATAAAGTTCCGATCCAATGTGAAAGTCGCGGCTGGCGGGCACGGGCATGTCCGTTTGCCAGAGATGGTGAATATTTCAACCTCCAGGGATCCGATCCCGCAGGCGGAGATGAACAGATCTACCGGTTTCGCGAAGTGCATGCATGCTCGGCGAAATCAGACGTGTGTCCGAGGAGAAAAGCTGGTAAATAAGAAAACAGCCCTGAATACTTTACACGAGTCACGTACGAACGCCATCAAATCTTGACCACAACGAGATCCCAACAACAGATATCCATGTACATAGGTATGTGACGCAGGTTGTACGTGCACACGTGTACACGTGTGTACACCTATGTATACTCGTCCTATGGAACTCTGGTCATAGAGATGGACGATTCGCGATGCCCGCGCCCACGCTCGACGTCGTTTACTAATTGACAGCGCATCGATCTCTTCCCTCGACTATAATCCCCCTTTGCGGGGGAGAATATAGATTTGCATGAATGTGTGTAACACTCTCTGTGTGCATCAGTCGTATGACTGTCAAGGGTTAAGGGGTGATCTCGCATTTACTGTCGGTGAATTGACGGAAGCTTTTTTTGGGGTTCACGCACAGGTTCATTGACTAAAAATACTTTTTTTTTTTTTTGTTCAAAGTGTATACAGAAATCTGTCATATATACCGGCCTATCTTTCTGACGGTTTAATCGAGAGTTTATTTTTACCGCGGTTTGTTTTATTAATTTTTTTACAAGCTTAAAAGCTCTCCAGGGCAGGACAGAATCAAGGATTAACGACCCTGTTTGACTTCGTGATAGATATTACTCACTGCGAGTTTTGTGTAGAGGGTAAAGAGAGGAACAAAAAGGCGCGAGATTAGAGGAATGCAAAAATAGACGTATGAGATATGAATAAAGAAGTCGGCAACTAGTTATGAAATATGGCAGGTTTAGCGAGGCATAAAAAATCGGAGACAGCTCGTAGCAACGAGGGTTACAAAGGAAAAGCAACAACAAAGAGACGTCGAGGCTCCAGTCAGCCGCCGGAATCCAAAAGCTTGGAGGGAAAAAAGCCTCGACGACTACGACCCGACGAGTTGCGGAAGGAATCGTACATAAGACGAAGCGTATAATACGGCTTACGGACTGCCTGGAATGGTGGAAGGATTCGGTCCCGATGTAAGAATCGGGCTCCGCGTATGGGTGAACACACAACACACGCATACGCAATGCATTATATCGTGGTTGAGGCTTGCGAGCGGTCGGAAAAAAGCACCTTCCGCCTATAGGCAAACGTCCGGTCGTCGAATAACGGTCGAGTTTACGAATCCGTCAAAGAAACGGAAGCCTTCCTCACCCTTCGCGCCTCACCCTTTTAATATAAAAAGTTTCCATCCCCATCGATTCCTCGTCGAACATCCAGTAATTGTGAACAAAGTACCGGCCAACTTTCGGCCCCTCTTCATCCCCTCGAGCCTTTCCTACATTGGTTGTTAAATTTCTTTTACCGACTCCAACTCCCCCCCCCCCCCGCCCCCTCCTTATCCTTTCCTTTCTTCGACTTTCAGGAGGGTTGGTGGGGGGCGTCTCCTCGACCACATCGGCTATACACAGTTTGCAGTCAATTTTCAATTAAACCGTCCGAAATGCTGTAGAAAAAAGCTCGGCAGCGAAATTTCGCTTGAAAAAGCTCGTCCGTGACTTCTTGCGCCACGGTTGATACATGCAGCCCGGTACTAGGTCCGTGGCTCTAGGAGCTTGCACGGATCCCGATCCGCGAACGGAGACAACGATGAGGTATAAAAGATCATTGCCGGTAGTGGCTGCGGGCAATGTAAAACTTTCGAATGTGAAAACGCTACGTGAGACGTCCAGATGATTCCGCCGGCCGCATAAAACAGCCCCTCGCCGCGATCCTCGCCACCCGTAGTATAAGGAGCTTACACTGTGCTCGCTGCTGGGAATAGAAGGGGATGCACGGAGCTTGCGCGGACTCGACCCGCCGCCACGCGCGCCTACCTGCCTCCGAGCTTCCGAGCTTTCGGGCTTTCGGGCTTTCGAGCTTTCGGCGTCGCTGCTTACTGTCGCACGTACCCCCGCTGGCCAAGGACCGTCGACGGGCCGCTCTCGCTCATCGTCAGCTCGACGACTTGCCGGTCGTCCCTCCCCTCTGCGAGTGCTTTCAGTGCTCTCTCTCTCTCTCTCTCCTCGCTGTCTCTCTCCCCCCCTCGCCCCCAACCCTCTCGCCCATCCACCTCATCCCTCGACCCCTCTGTCTATCGTTATCACTCTTTCTCTCTCTCTCTCTCTCTCTCTCTCTCGCTCTATCGCTCCGTCAGTGTATCTCGTCCCGTACGCAGGGGACTAACGTCGACGTTCCGTTTCACTCCCCCGCATACGTAGAGAAGTATAACCAATATACGCGTATATCTGCGCTGTGATAACCCGGGGATATTATTGCCCCGTTGTCCCCAGTGAAGGATTGTGCCTCGGGAAGAGTGTGCGCCTCGCGGTGAACCAGGTGATGATCGTTTGCCTGTAGATAAATATACGGAAAAAGTTGAATTCATTTTTATTATTATGCTGTATATACGCTTAATGTTCCTTGATTTTTTCCTCTTCAATATTTCTATTTCTACGTAGTTTTTACAATTATCTCTAACTGTGTTTCAGTGTTTTCTCTTTGTTGAACAATTACCTTGTACGTGATTCATTCCGGAACACGCCATGTCCCGTTCGTGATATTTTCTGTGCAATTCGTCATTCGTCGATTAATGTAATATATTTATACGTCATAGGCAGGTTGTGCGTGTGCTTGTGTGGATATCGTTACGTATGTAGACGGTTTTTTTTCTTCTATCTCTCATAAAACCCGGTAACGGTTCTGGGTATAGCGTTTTATGACAACTCTAACATTCGTCGAAGGAAATTTTTCGTGCATGTGGCTACGTTTGCCGTGTATTTGTGGTAAACCGTTTATTTCACTGTCCCTACGTTCGCGAGGTGTATATACGTCTGTGTACGTGCGTGCGTGTGTGTGTGTGTGTGTGTGTGTTTGGCGGGCGACGGAACGACAATCTTCATTAGCACAATGAAATTGAAATTCCGTGTACGTTTCACCGGGTTTTCGATGCGACGTATTCTCCCCATTTCGTATTTCTTCCATTGTCTATTTCACTTTGTCTTGATTCGGATGCTTTCCTCGCTTCATTTTTTATTTTTTTTCCCCCGCTTCTTTAATCATACGTATGAGGCATTCCACGCCAACTCAACCAACGTCCGACCCTTACCATTTTTGATTTTGTTAAACAATTTTGATGCTATTGTCCCAACTTCAAAACGGTACCTCGAAGTTTTTCACATCTTCTGTAATTAATTTGTTTTAGTTACGATGTTTACGAACTAACATGTTTTTGGCTGTTGTTTAGAGCTCTGAAAAAATTATCGAAAATTTTGTATCAGACGTAAAAATTTTTAAACCTTGACCGAGAGTGGACTGGTAGAAATTTAGATCTCTGATACAAAAATTTAACAAATTTTTCAAGATTCTTAAACAATCGCCAAAGACATGTTAGTATCAAATATCATAAGTGAAAAAAATTTAGTTCACAAAATGTGAGAAACTTCGGAATACTGTTTTGGAGTTGGGAATATCCTATTCAAATTTTTGAGCAAAATCAAAAATGGCGTGGAATGCCCCATATATGTATATTTACACGTGGTAAGTGCATACATACACAATTTTTTACACTCTCTTTTGTTTCATATTTTATTATAATTTCCTGTTGTTTTTTTGTGTCATCAAGTGTCAGTAGTTAGGAATAATATTGTATTGTGGTTTGTACGTGTCGAAAAATATGTTAATGCATTACTAACGATGGCGTCAACTATACGAATAGGTATAAAAAAAACTGTTCATATAGATGTATATTCTTCGTCTGTTACCATTTTATATCGTGATCGCAGTTGTTCCATAATAATTTTGAATTCCCTTTGTAAAACGAACTTGAGTTGAGAGAAAAAATTCTGTACAGGTATAATATGTAAAAGTTGAATCCCATTATCTTTGCAGTCTCTGATCCTTACTTTAATAACGAAAGCCTAAATTATGCTGAGACAAATTTTCCGGTGGGGGGAGAGTTTTAAACAAATATTCTTCATACACATTTACATGTAACAATTTACCGTAGACTAAACATGGCATCCAAACCGAAACGATTCAATTTAAATCGTCTTGTACGAGTAAAAGTACAAAATTACGTAGAACGAAACTTTCGATTCGTATACGTTATATTGAAGCATTCCGTTAGCCGAAGAAATGGTTATACTATTTTTGTTCCTTGTTATATTTCTCATCCTTCTTACGCTAGCAGATTCCGTTTCAAAGCCGCAAATCCCGGCTACGGGTTGAATACATAAATTTAAATTAGAAGTTCAGACAAGTAGAGAAACGTATAATAATATTATACATGCGTACGTATACACGTGTAATCTATACGTGTTTCGGTAGGAGGGTATGTCCTTACGCTTTTTGGCGGTTCAAGTGCAAAAAATCATCCCTACAGGCCGCGGTTCGTGACTGGAGTAATAAACAGCCCCTAAATTGAAAAGGACCTTGCAAAAGACGAGCCCCAGTGAATATAAACATGTACAGGGTTCCCCCTTGCCGGCACTATCTGCAATTTAGCTGTCATCATCGTATTTTTTTCTTCTTCCTCCGGCTCTGTCCCTGCAGAGACACAATACTTGGGGAAAAGTTTTATTCCCTAACTGGAAAGAAACGACGGGCCTCCCTGTCGGCTTCATCCTAGCTGCCTGCTTGTACGCTCTCTCTGTATTCCACTCTCGAACTTTTACTTGAAATTTATTTTTCCACAGCGCAACCCGAATAACCAACCCTCTAGCATACGTATAATACATCCCGTTCCTCCCCCCCCCCCGTTTCGCGTACCGCAGAGCGTAAGTTAGAAACGTTTACGAGCCGGGCTCACAATCAGTTCGAGAGCTACAAGCGTGCACCAGGCATGGCTGAAAAAAGTCGAGTGTGGAATCGAAGTGAAGAGAAGGAACGTAATAAAATTGAAGAGAATGAGGAAGGAAACGGAAAGGGGAAAAACGTACAAACGCGTCTAGGTATATCATATCGCGAATTCCTTTGTCGAATACACGAACAATTTCCGTTTCCGATACTCGCGATAACTGTTCTTTACTTTTCACGATTTTTCGTATTGTTTTTTTTTTTTGTAATTATGCATGCGAAATGACGAATCTAGGGGGCGGATCTGCAGCTCTATCGAATTAGGGGATGTCGACCGAAGCGGGTACGCAGAGTACGTGCTTCGTTTCAACGATTCCATGGTTTAAATTTCCACGCGGCTGTTTCGGACGGAGCTGAAATAAAGGCAACAGTATCACGAGGAAAGAATAGCAATGTAATTTCGAGCCACCTTATTTCATTTGCTACAGAGAGAGAGAGAGAGAGAGAGAGAGAGTCTTTCGTTGCCCGTTCCGCGGGGATGGTTACGGCGAATCGAAAGGAACCCCGTCCCAACCCCCCATACGAAAAATCCACCACTCTCTCTGTATTTTACACGGTCACGGAGGATAAAGTCAAGAATTTTTCCGCCCGTTATCTTGTTCGTGAAAGCTTTTTCATTACGAGTTTCGACCCTCTGGCTTACACCTTGGTTTTAATTACACGGCGGAGTGTCGGCCTCTCCCTAAAAAATGTATCGAATCAATTATTTTGCTAGTTCGCAATTTCAACGCGTTGTATAATCGTAGCTAAATTTCTCGGCCAACAGAGTTTTGCAAAAAAAATAAAAAAAAAGAAACACTTTGATACTTTTGAGCATCGGTTTATCAACGATTGTAAATTTTGAATACGTATTGTACAAGGAGAAGGGAATGTTAGGAATTGTAAGTAAAAAACATGCGCTGAAACTTTGACTTTTGCTCGAGTAAATTGGTTAATTAATCGTTTCCTGCGACCTGTAATTGCCATGCATAAGTAATATCGGACGCGATATAATAATTCATCTCAATTCCTATCGCGCGCTAACTACATTCTTGACTGATTTAATTGATGCCGGGTTTTATTATATAAATCAGAAGGACTTGCGGCACGCGACAGCCTATCGTATTAAATCGTGAGGTTAATTGCCGCAGCCGCGTATCCATCCCCATTCCCATTCCCACAACCCACCCTACCTATATGTATAATAATAATAATGATAATATACTCTTCTCTCGAATTTTTCCCGTCGTCTGGCGAGCTAAAAATTTCAGGATTTGACTAAAATTATCAACAATACAGATACATACAATTCCCCTTGCAAAATATGAAAACAATTCTCGTCTAATCTGCACTCGTTGAAGCAAAAAAACAAACGACTTTGCTAACCTTCCGACCTTTGCGACTAGTCAGTGGACAAAAAAATGTAGACAAGAAAACAAAAATGATAATAGAAAAGAAGGGGCAAAAAAATTAAGGTGAAAAAGTTTCCCGTTAAATTCTCCGGTAACTTTTTGCATTCTGTACTAATGGGGATGCCAATTAATGGCGAAGGTTTCTCTCGGAGCGGGAACGCGACTAAATGGCGCCAGCCGGGGCAAGAAGCTGCTCTATAGAAACGTCTAACGTCGCGACGTATAGAAAATAGAGTTAAATCGTAAATCGATAAAATTATTCCCGGAGATGTTACCGAGTACCATCGCAGTGCAGAAATTTTGCGAAAGTTTAAAGAAAATCACGCCGGAAACTTGCTGCGTGCTTAATTCGCGCGTGTATAGGTATACCATGAAAACCGGTGAGAAAATTCCTCGAATTTGAGAGATATTTTTTTTAATATAGAACTTGCGAGAATCCTTACGTACGTCGGTATGCGCGAGAAGAAGTTGTAAGAAATTTCTCCGGACGCACAATATGAAACGTTTCTAAAATGGAATTGCTCCTCCGAGAGAGCTGGATCCGTTTGGATCAGAATTTCAATAACTCGTCCTCTTTTTTTCGTTCAATTTACTTTTAAAGTTGACAACCACACCGCGCAGAGTGACTGTACATCGCGAGGTGACAATAAATATTTCACATTGCGAAGAGTGGTAGTCGAAGTGCTGGAGGCAGAAGTAGAAGCAGAAGTATAGCAACGGTTCATCGCCGATACGTAGAGGAGTTGCATCGGGGGTATCGGGGAGTTTCAACCCCGTTACCAGCATGAATCAATATCGACCCGGTTGTTCTGAATTCTCAAAGTGTTTGCCAGCGTCTACTCAATTGCGCCGGAACTCACTTTGGTCCCTCCACTTGTCGTCACTTGGCTTCTACGCCTCGGTTCCCGCAAAAGTACTTTTACCGCAATTTGATCCGGATAAATTCAACGCGGTCTCCCAACAATTACCCAACGGAACACGAATACGCGGAGCGCGAATCACCCTGCAGGTATCAAAAGCCTCTTTGCAGGGCGGAATCATCGATATTGACACGGTATCTGGGAGTGCTTTAGTCATTCGTGAGGTTCAATAGAGTAAAAGCTTGCAGCCTTTGCGCGCTTTCATTCATTCGTTCATTCGTTACACAGGTCAGCAGCCAAAAAATTGCACAGGTTTTTTTAATACTTTTTCTTACAGATCACACGTCAGGTTTTTTTTCTTGAACTCGTGGGTGTAGTTTCATTTAGAGTGAAAATCCCTTTTAACTCGAAATCTGGTATCCTTTTCTTGATTCTGAAAATCTTATGCATCAGTGATTTCTTACTTCCATTTAATCTGTATTAGAGTGAGACTCGAGAATAAATACTAACGGAGAAACAGAAATTGGAACGCCGAAGCGTGTTCGGAGAAGTGTAAAAGAGTAGAAGAAAAGGTTTAACAGGCAAAGAGAACGAACACGGAATGTTAAGTACATTTCACGAAGAATTCTTTCGTTTAATTTTTGTACCAAGTATTGTTTAGTTCATTGTAAAAAATGGTGAATTTTTCATTATTGTTATGCTTTTTTTTGTTATCCAAACACCTTGTATTTTGCAAGAATACTGTAACGTAACGGAGGTACATGGAAGTAATTTTTGGATTCAGCGCGCTCGAAATCAAAATATTTACCAAAAACATCCCACGCGGCTGAAATGAAATATTTTTTCGCAGATTTGTTTTATCAACGTGGAGCGAGATGCGGTGTGAGGACGTAACTGAAATTTTCAACCCTTTAGGTGTTTTTAACAGTTTCTATAACCATGGATCAAGTTAGATGTGTACCGTAACGTAACGCCGCTAGGTCGGACGATACTGAATGAGGGGTTTCTCGGTGCAGGTGGTCGCCGCAAATGAGGCCTGACGAGGAAGATTGACGATCGGGAACGAAGGAGGGTTCAGAGACGGGACACCCCGATGGCTGCTGCCGTCGTTGGCGGTTGGGGGCTTCTTGCGCTGGCCATACTCACCCTGGCCACCCCGAGTCCTGCAGCCATTCGAAAAAGTAAGTTAACTTTCCGTCTACTCGTCGCGTTCGTACCTCTAGGGATTCGAAAAGCGCCAAATCACCTCGCATCAATTCGAGTTACACAAACTACAACACCGACCGAGTCGAACGATACGAACGATCAGTATAAGTGAATTATTTGCGATAAGCTTGAAGATTGGAAGTAGATTCAAAGGACTTTATTCAAGTCTCGGCATCATCTTCCACGTCTTGTACCAACGCGAGTTAAACTCGAGTTCCAAGAGAGTAGCGACGGCTAGACGGTATACCTATACATAGATCGTACTTTGTACCAAAAGTGCCCTGCTGCAGGATTGTTCGATAATAGTTAGGATAGAGACAAAGGATTTGTTTCGGAGAGTTTGTTGCCCGGCGTTGTTAAGCTTGACGACCATGGTTGACGAAGTTTCGATCGATTGCTTTCAGCTGCGTTAGCTGCGGGAAACAGCTCTATGAAATATTGTGTTACACTTGTTACTCTCCGCGTATACGTATATATACGTGTACGTATGTACGTGCATACATGGGTCTGTGTGTATGCTCGTACTGTGTTCACACAGGCGTGACGGCAGCCGGAGAAATGTGTGCCTTCCGCCTCAAGCCGGCTCTCCAGAAATTATAGTTCGGAGGGTTCCGGTACACATTTCCGAAGTGCGTATACACGCGAGTGATTTACCCCTCGTCATCGACATCTATTATACACCCTGCACCATGCACCGTATATCCACCGTTGTGTCTGTCTGTTTGCCCCACTGTTCGTATAATAGATACGAGGACAAATATATTACGCACGAGCCATTTGACGTGCCGCAGGTTATTTTTTACGCCCCTTGGGGGAAGAGTGGAAATTACTCAAACATTATGACATGTTCTGCACGATCGATTATACGTATGCGGGTGAGGAGAAACGTATTACTTTTATGGCAATAATGACATTATAGTAGTAATAATAATAATAATAATAATAACAACAACAACAACAACAACCACAACAATAATAATAGCATTGCTTCGAGTCTCGTAAGAGATCGCGGCAATTTTTTCACAGTATTATAGAATCGTATTTTTTTACCATTACTCTAGAAATTTGAAGGGAAAAACAGAAGAAGATTCTCTACAATTCTCCCGATGTCGTAATATTCACGAACAAGCAAATTCGAAAGTAATTTGACGTGGAATAAATTTATCCGTCTTGCGACGGTGGTGAAGACGATTGAAATGAAGAGAGGGTAAATTGGGGTAAATTAATGAAGTAGAGAAACGTTACGGAAATCGGAGGAAATTTGATAAATCAAGCCGGCATGGCGAATATATAGCTGCAGGATCAGGACGAGTCGAGCGAAACGAATATAATTATGCGTCCGACTGATTGTAGCAGCGGTGAGTGCGAATAGCTTTACCGTTTCGATCTCCAACTCGGTTCTTCCCGGTTGTTCCCCAGCTGCTGCTCAATTGGCACTCAAGATCAGACTTCCCTTTCGGGAATGAGTCTTGATCGCTAAGAAATTCGCGAGCGTTTCATCCCCCCATCGAAATTATCCTGTTTCACCCCACCAGATCAGCGATTCTCGGGGGAGGAAAAGTGCGCCCTAGGACGGGGACTGGTTTCGGGAACGACGGTTAGACGAGGGGCTTTTCGGCGTCAAGTGTCTAGGCAGGCTCTCCCGTTTCAGTCCTGGATCAAGGGGAGGTGGGAGAAAGCCGAGACGAGTCGAGGTCGCGGTTAGAGGGTTTACGGAGTACCGGAGCTAGGGATGCGGGGTGGAAGATGATGGCCTCGAATTTAGCCCTCATGCGCGAGCTAGAGCCACTCGCTGCAAGCTCGCCGGCCCGGGTTTTATTCACAAGCAGCTTACGTCATACTTCCGGCTGTACAGTTCTTCGAGAGTAGGTCGGTACACAAGGTCGGTTCTGGACACAGACTGGCATACCGACGTTTACCGACATTTAGCCAAGACACGAACCTTTTTCTGGTACCTTTTACGGTGGGGAATATCCTCACTCTGGCTGGCTTGAATTCTACAAAAAGGTTTGCGTCTTGGCTAAGTGTCGGTAAATGTCCGTATCGGAATCTGTATCCAGAACCGGGCTTGTATACCTGCTTTCGGGTACGTCGTTCTTTGAAAGTTCGGAAAAGTTTTTTGTTATTTAGCTACATATCTCCCTACCGCATTTTTGGTCCGATTGGTGCTTGGCAATAAGGTGCGTCGGTAAGCCCAGAAGCTAGAATTTATGCAGATTGTTGAGAAAAAAATTTCTGAAAGGGTAGCTCCTGTCGTTTTTCTTGCCTGTATAATTCGTTATCTAGGCTGGGTGGAAGGAGTCGGCAAAATCCCTACGTCTTTCGGTTCAGTTAGCGAAGTCGAGTGAGGCGCGTACTGCTTTGTCAGCTGCTAAAAACGTGACGTTCTCACACTGCCTTAAGGGACGGAATCCGGTGACGGCTGCCGCTCGTCGCACACGAACGTTTTACACACCGCGAAAACCGCGCGTCTATTCCAGGATGGAAAAGAGACGAGGAGGATGAGGATCGGGAGGAGGAGGAGGAGGAGAAACGGCGGACGGTTGGAGCTTGGCTGTCCTCCCTTTGCCTCCCATCGCCTCCTTTCGCCTCCCTGCAGCCATCGCGGGCACTCGAGCTCTCCCGGATTTGTATTCAGATTTCTCTGCACCCCGAAATCAGACCGGCAGCTCAACCTATACGGAGGAAGTCCTCGCAAGCTCGTTGAAAGGCGAGCCACGCGCGTTCGCGAGGAGACGTGCGGAGGAGGCGCCGTCCACTGAATGGCGACAAAGCCGAGAAAGAGCCGAAGGACCGTGACCTCAATGGCTGGGCTTAAATAGGGCTTTTACGGTGGAAAGTATTTCTCTTTACGGTTTAGCCCTTTCGAGGTAAAGGAGAGAAAAGATAGAGAGAGAGAGAGAGAGAGGGAGAGAGTTGAAACGCCTGAAATTCTGCTCTTCTTTTCCCCCTTTTTCAGACATTCTTTTTTGTTTCTTCACAATTTTTACCTGAGGAAATATGCCGAGCGGAAAAATGTAGGAGAAACAAAGAATGTATACCCAGAATTCGTTTCAACCTGCAGTCCTTTTGTCTCGGGAAAAATTCGCATGTATCGGTGCTGAACGAAATTTTCCGACTAATACCTTCCATTTGTAAAACCGTCACTCAAAGTAAGTACTTGCCCTTCACGGTCGTATTTAGTCTCGCTGAAGCCTCGTGGATACTCCGAGTTTGTCGGTAATTCTGAGTGTCTCGCCGATTTACTGCGAGCAAAAATTCGCCTTCCTAATTTCTTCTTTTTTTTTCTTCAAACCATCAGGTATCGGACGCTGGCCATATCCCAAAGCTTCCCCAATTTCCTTCTCAACAAAAGCTATAAATAAATCTAAATCTTGACTGGCAACAATTCGTCGACAGGCAAAAGTCGTAGGCGAATAAATCGCGGGGAAATCCATGACGTGCAAATGGTCGATCCACACAACGAGGGATTTGGTTTTGAGGCAGCGAGGGGCGGAAGGGGAACTCGCGAATGGCGACAAAAGTAAAGGCTAACCAGGGCTGGGATTAACCGGGTATTAAGACGTTCTTAAACGGACTATTTAAGCTCCCGATTAGCACAACACCGGCCAATTTATACCGGGCAAGGATTACAACTTTGTAGGTAATTGCGTTATCCCTGTTCCACGGTTCGCTATCACGTAGGCACATACATACGTTTAACGCGCGCCTACAGCGACGTTACACACCGTGGCTTACGTGTGCGAAGGAATGCAGTTTACCTTACTTCGGGAAATGTGATAGGATTTAGGATCGGCGAGTAGTTACTCTACCACCGCTTGTAGCCGCTGTCTCATACAGCTCTCTCTCACTCTCTCTCCCCCATTCTCTCTGCACAGACTTGGAACGTTCATTGATTCGAGGATGCACGGGACATTAGGGTGGTCCTTAATTAGAGTATTGATGAATTTTTGACGCCCTCCCACCCCCAGATCAACTGCAAATAATTTAAAAACACATGCCTAATTTTTTCAGATTTTTGTCTCAACCCTAAAATAGTCCGCATTTCGACCGAAGTTTCTTATGGAAATAACACGGGAAAAACTGTTTCAGTATATATATTATTGTAAAAGCAATAATTTTCCAAAAAGTCTGTAGGTTCGACGTTTTAGTGGGCATTAGTGCTACTATCTGGAAAAAAAAGATGAGTCCGAATTTTTACTCCTTTCCGACCCGTCTCGCGTGTAAACTTCTACCAAAGATTGGCAAAAGTTTTCACCCGATTTTTTTCCTCCGTTTTCATAATTGAAATTTTAGCTTCTAACACACAACCTTCGCGTCTGCAGCAGGGTTGTTAGGCGCAGACTCTTCACACGGTTGTTAGAGAACTTTTCGAACTCCTATACCACTTACAGTTGAAAAGTGGAGCGAGCTGCCTGAACACGCTTGAGATATTTATAACCCGGCTTATACGGCGGATATTGTACACGATTTTTGGCCGGTTGGGCTGATTTAATCCACGCCGTTATACTTGTGCCAACTTTCTCATATGTATTATATATACCTGGATTTGTTATCATCGAGTCGACAGGAAATCCGGATTTTTATACTGCAGTTTTCAACAGGATTCCAGCGAATTACAAGCGGCGCTCGGAGTTAAAAAATTCAGCTAGATTTCTCGCGTCCAACATAATCGCTCAAGGACTTTGAGGTTTGTAACTATAACCAGGAAATCTAGGATCTATATAACTATTCTTGTAACTATTGCGAAAATTTGATGTTGGTACAACAATAAATGATGTTGGTGCCTTAATCAATTGAGAAATTACAGTAATTTTGCGTTTAAATTAACAGAAAATATTGCAGTGACAATTAGAATCTTAAAGGTATAAAATATTTACTTGTACCTAGTATCTAACATGAGACGATTGCAATGCTGCACATTCCCGTAGGAAATTATGAAATTAACTTCGTCCATTTCCACGGTGCTGGAATTCAATTTTGGTATTCTGACGGTAATTTGCCATTTCTTTCCATCCAATTCTACGATTTTTCTAGTAATCAGGTATTGCACGGAAGGATGTTCGGCTACAGTGATCTATAAGAGTTGGAAATGATACGTTCACATTATGTCATTAAACTGGTATAAGCCAATGCGTGGACTTTATTCTTAATAGCAAATTATGCCGACAGGTTTTTCTGTGGATAAATGATGATTGATAGAGAATTCTATCGACCGATAATTTGACCCTGTAGCCGGATATTGAACCACAAGGATATCGTACATTCCAGCAGTTAACGCCCTTCGACTCAGCAAAGCCACCCGTTAAGACACCGGTGTGGGAAATATCTCTGCTATCCACCGACTAAAACTCGGCGATGTCAAGTTGCCTGTGTAGTATTTTACGAATTTTAGACAAATCGAATTCTTATATCTTGGAAAGGTTTAAAGATTGCGAACGATAAATGAAAGAATGATAATAATGTTTTCTAGAAAATTAAAACTCCATTTGAATGGCTCACGGTTAGATCGCCGTAACTAGATTTGTGTAACTGTGTTTAAAATATCAATGCATCTTGCTTCTGGCAAAATCGGGCAGGAACTCTAATTACAAATATTTCTGATGTTGTTTTAACGAAATTTTGTAAGATTCTGGAAGCCCCGAGAAACTGTAAATTTTTAATTTTCTACTGAATTTTTTTTTCGAATTAATCTAGTTCAAAAAAATAATCGTACATCACTCGATTGACTCGGAAAAAATTAACCCCATCATCGATTATTTCATGTTTTTTTTTTTTAAACGGTGCGGTTGAAGCAAAATTTCGTAAATTTCAATACGTAGTCTTAAGAGCGGAAAAGTTTTTTGATCATTTATAGTTTCATTCAAAGTATTTTTATCTTTCGCTTATTATATCTAACAGGTACTCCGTAAGTATGACAATAATAATAATTGATACTTTAATGACATAAATTTATGGGAGTAAAAAACAAAAACCGACTGTGAGATAAAGTAATCGAGTCGGTCGATTAATCGATTTGGTCATTTCTGGTACACGATGCAAAGGAAATCATGTAATCTAATCGAATATCGTTAATTCGTATGGATGTTACCCGATCGAAATGGACTCGTCAAATCCGTGGTCTATTCCACAGATAATTCGCGACGCGTGTTCTCGGATGAAATCTTTTCAACGTTGCAGGTAATGCGAGCAAGCAGTGAAGACTGTAGGAAAATCCGCCTCAACTCTCGCCGCGCCTCTTATACTGTCGGGACGTAAATTAGATTCCAAGAGATTAAATTAGGTTTCCTCCACTGAGGTTCGCCCGGCTTTGGTGCGTACCGACCAAAAGTTCCGAAACTGTGGCGAAATCGAGTTTCCACCAATCGTAACGCGAGCTCATCTTATCCACGAATCCCTGACTATATACGGGCCAAGTTTGAACTTTCAGAGTCCTCGGGTTGCGATAAAATAACAGAAATAGTGCAACTCGGTTTCCTATAATCCCGATTCCTGGCGCATCTGCATCTCGGCTTGCCCCAGTTCCGGTCTTGTCTTTCGATTCTTGATGTCCGACGGAAAGTTTTACCCCCCTTCCTTTATCCTCCCATTTTAAAGTCGAGCTTCCGGATTTGGACGAGCTCAATGATGTACAGAAAGTACAGCCCAGTGGAAAAATTAGGCAAATGAAGAAACGACGAAGTCCATATTCGGAAAGTGAAACTCTTCTAAATACAAAAAAAAAAAAAAAATATCAAGAAACTTAGATTCGATTTGAAATGTAATTTTTTATTCTTAAAAATACTGTCCCGGTTGTTTATCCCGAAGAGAAGAGATCCATTTTCTAAGAGAGATTCGAAAAAGTGAAATATATACATTGTATAGTGTAAAAACCCAGTTTGGCATAAATGTTTCATCGTGCACAACTAGGGATAAATTGGGAAAAGAAAAACTGTTAACCTCGTTTTACGGTAAAGAAAATTAATCAATGAGAGGAGGTTTCTACATTTTCCGAACAGCTGAATACACTTGTCCTTATGATCCCTGAAAAAATTGCTCCGATCTATCCGATACTCCATTGTACGGAAATCTCGGCTGACTGGGCGTGATCGTCGGACGAAATAAGCGATTCTGCAACTCGACGCGAATGCGGAATAACCGTCGGCTTCCTTCTATCAACCGTCGGCACTCAGCACCATGTAATACGTATGCAATATACCTGCGTTACATGGCGATGATTACACCGCAGCGAAGCTGAAAATCCAGGCTAAAATATCGGCGCACGCGAAGCAAACTTGCGCCTTCATATCCGCCTGAACGAGAACCAAGCGTCGTTTTAAATTGATCGATTCGACGGCGATGTTATCCTTCTTGTATACATATATACATATAAGTGTACCTGTCACGGAAATACTGCACTACGATTCGCGTGCCCTGATTTAAAAAAGTGCTCGGTTTGATTTCCCGCAAAATTATTATACCGTAAAAGAAAAAAGAAGACAAAGAGGGAAGCATCCGAAGCTATCAGCCTCAGTTTACAAAATTATTTCACTATACGATATTCAGAGGACACACACTAGAAATATGGGACAACACTGGCTTGCTTCCAGATATACGCCGGCTTTTGAGGGTCGAGGAACTTGGCTGATTATGTGTGTGAATATACATGTATATATATATATATGTATATTTATATGTATAAAATGTATATGTATATACGGCATCGCGGACACAGTGGAAAGTTTTACGGTTCAGGACTTCTCTATGCAAATATAACCGGTATGCATGGATATAACGAAACTGTTGAGCTTCGGCGAGATTAAATTCAAATTTTAGCGCGGGCCCAGGATTATCCTGGGAGTCTTATCGCCGGTGGGACAGGCCTAAAGTTTCGTCGGTTACAGGCCGACGATGAGACGACGACAAGGTTGGCGCTTTCTTTCTCTTTTTCTTCCTCTTCTTCTTCTTTTTCTTATTCTTCTTCTTCTTCTTCATCTCCCCGGCGTTATTACACCGCGGAAACGTGCAACCCCGTTGGGGACAACCGGATGCTCCTCGGCCCCAGCTCGAGAAGCACATCCAATGTAATATATATCACAGCGGGTAGTTCGGGCCCGCGAACTACTGTGCGAACCGAGTTAAACTTGCCTCACCCGCGGGGCGAGATGATGAATAAATATTAGACGTGGAACGTAATTGAAAATTATATTACCGAGATAAGAGCTGCTGCGCTCTTCTCCTCCAGAAACCCCGATTTTAACGATATTGCAAACTGTGACCTCGAGTTATATGACCATCGTGAATATACGGGAGGGATGCGCAACTACCTCGGTTTCTCCAGTGATGCATCGAACGGTTAAGAAAGTTGGATAATTAATTTACAAGCTTGTTATACGAAGGTTTTACTCAAAATGTAAAAACGAAAACTAGCGAAATTACGTACAACGGGCTTACAGATATCGATTTATTATTCCAAAGTGGCAGAGAATCGATAAGTTTATTCGATCGATTTCACTCTCCGTACAATCATTTCGTTCGGATGATTATTCTTCATTTAAATCGCATTTTGAAAGTTGAAAAAAACAAAAAAAAATCCACTAGCTTCGTGAATTTCTGAGAATGATAATTTTTAAACGAAAAGAGACAAACTTACAATCTACCAGACTTTGAGGCACCTGAAATAGATTTGAAATGAAAAATCGTTATCCAAGCTTTCGATCGATAATTTCGGTATTGATTTTCCCGCATTTTCAGGAAAATCACTCTACCTATGGATCTGTACAATAAACTTCGAACTCAGCGACCTCCTCGAAGATTCGCCGGGCGGCGTATCGCAATTCGTAGAAACTACCCCGAGTTTCGCATTATAACAGTAATATTCGACCCACGGCGAGAACGCCGGGTTCCGATAACACTGTTAAACGTCAACCGGCCGGCATTCGAATCACGTTAGCCAGTAAGGCAAAGCCACCTTACACCCGCATTTAACGCTATCGTGCGCATACGTGCATCGCTTCGTGACCGATATTATATAAGGTATGTCGCACGTAGGTAAGTTCGCGTGCAGTGCCCCAGACTTGCCGATACCGGTAATCAGGATAGACACATCCATGCGATAAGCGTTTAACCGCGTTTAGTATTCACTGAAAAGGAAGCGGTGATACGAATTTTTTCGATAAAAATCACCGGTAGATTCGCATAAACGAGAATCATGTTTTTGAATCAATGACACCGGTAAACGCAAATTTTCAGTCTGGGTTCTACATGTCAAATTTTCATTAAGTAAAAATAGTTTTATCAGGTAAAGTTTGCTTTTGTATAGACTGGAACGATATTACGGATTTTAAGAAAAATCATCTATCTTCTCAAACGTTTATTGTGGATAACAATTAAACTTCAGTATCGCCTTTAAATCACTTTTATTAAAGAATAATAATTAATAATAAAATAAAAATGTGAAAGAATTGATAAACAAAGTTCAAAAATGAGTATTTTTCGTAATTTTTCTATGTTCGTATCAACTTTCTCGTATAAAAGCTCGAGCGTAATCCCCCATCACACTCTCCTTATACCGCCTCTGACAACGTCGTTCAAAGTCAATCGCATCTTGGTGCAAACGTTTTCCTTCTTCTTCTGATCAGGCATCCATATTACCTATAAACCAAAAACTTCAATTCTCATTGATCAACTCAGGAAAAACAAATGCAAACTTTACAAGTAACGAATGAAAATTTTGCTTATGATTCAGCGTATAGTACCAAAATTTATTTATTTAAATACAAACTCAAAACCAAAAAACAAATATTCTTTTCCCACACACAAGAAACGGTCATGAAAAAAGTGACTGAGAAGTTTCGCCACGATACCATTGAGCCAGTTTTTGCAAAAATTTTTCCAAAGAGAGTCGAACAAAATCCATTCGATTCAATTCCAGGGCCCCACGTATGCAGGAGGGCAGAATCCAGGGTGAAAGAATGTTCCCGTTTGTTCTCCCCCCTTCACCGTCCTTCGTCCAGGTCAAAATGACAGGGACACTATGCAGGGAGGGGGGGGGGGAGCGAATGGGGATGATGGGGAGTGAGGATCGCGATAAGCCGTGGGAAAAGGGGAGGGGGGAAGACGATGAAGCGGCGAAGAATGCCCAGACGCAAATGAAATTTGTCTGGTACGTGCCCCGAGGCACGTGACTCGATAACTTCGGCACGCCATTCACGTTCCTCGTCCATCAATATGAAAATTTGACTGCATATTAAGACGAGCTCGTTGGGGGAGAGAGAATGGCTCCATTGATTTTCGAAACGATCGATATAATCTCGACCCAGGTACCCTCCCGCCCGCCCTCGTCTCGAATCCCTTTTAGCCGACGGTTATCCCTGGTGGGCCATTCGTCCTGGACGGAACCGAGGAAACGACGCTACACCGAAGAGCCGTTGAAAGTATACACACCTGATCTCTTCACGGCTACTCATCTCATCCGCCTGTAGGGGCGATTCAATTACACCTATCGCCGAGCATTCGCGAATGGTGTCGTCGTTTGAGGTGACAAGAGCTTTCAAGCTGCATCGAGACCGTCTCCAAGCGACAAACTTTGCGATGCTCGAACCTCATCGGCTGACAAAGACGGTCGGAAATCAGTCGGTTATAATTGAGGCTGGACCGGGCTAACGCTATAAATTGCTCGTGTCCCATCTGGAGTTGAATGTTCTGGATCCTTAGTCGTCCCTTAATTTCCTGCTGTGGATCGGCACGTGCGACGGAGGCCGGGGTCTTTCGTTTCGCCATAATTCACCTCGGGCAAAATTCCCAGTAACCGTTTACTGTAAGCCTGCATTGGGGGAAATTTTTAGCTCCGGTTACCGCTCGGTCCTTAACTATTTTCATTTTTTACCAGAATCGGAAAATATACTTCTGGGTAGAATGTGAAAATTATTTTTACAGCTGTTACCGGAAAGTCTAGTATCTCTTACTATTCTTTCCCATTACGATCACTGTTAATGTATTTGCTTGTAACTGTTGGAAAAATTTAATACTTGTGCAAAGATAAATTGATTTTAAGGCCTCGTTTAACTAAAAAAGTACAGTTAACCGAACAAACTGGGTTTGCGTGTACCTCGTTTTTCGTAATCCCAACAATGTTCAAACAGTTTTTTTTAACGATACCAGTCTTACTGAATTTTTCTAGTTACTCTAACAAATGAAATTTTTCTCAGTGTACGCGTTGGAATATCGGGGGTTTTTTGGAACGATTCTTCGCCCTGAATGCAGTTGTAGCTTTTCGTATAGCTGAGGACAGTAAAATTGAAAGTCAGTCCGGATCGCGTGTCGGAAAGCTTCCAAGTTTTCCACGAACGATCTCCAGTTTATACCTCAATGATATTTGTCGCAATAATTTTATCACATACATACATATAATGAACAAAATTCACAGAAACGAATCGACCCTTACAGACCAGAAAAAAAGACGTGGCGTCTGGATTTTTCCTGGGGTTACATTCGGATGGGACCCTTGGCGCGAAGTGAAAGAAACACATCGTCTAGTTTCAGGGAAAGGAAGGAAAAAAGTAAATAAAAGAAAAATAAAACAAAATAAGTAAAAAGAAAAAAAAAAAAAAGAAAAAAACAGATACACACAGCGCGAAAAAAAGCAATATATTTCCAACTGGCCTGGGACTTGGTCGTCGCGCAAATCTTTCGCGATGTTTTGACAGTACCTACCTTATCTTCACCTATACCTGCCTTCTTCTCCTTCTTCGTGCCGCGCGCAGCTTTCACCATCTCCTCAGGGATCTCCGAGCCCTGTTTTTCCTCTTTCTTCCCCCTTTATTTTCACCACGCCGTGATAATAATTCCGAGATTCCTTCGTCTCTGCGTTCTCGGGAAAGAATCGAATCGAAAATTTACCCAACGTCGAGGCTGCCGATTATATAATTCCTTTGCCTTTGTTTCACAATTTTTTCTTTGTTTTACGATTATTATTTTTCTGTTAAACACATGTTTGCAAATTTTTTTTAAATCCGATTATATTCGAATTTATATCACGAGTCGAAGAATCTTTATCATGCGGATGATTTTGTCGTTCGTAAAGGAAAACGCTGTTCTTATGAAGCATAATCTTGTTAATTGGCTTTTATTCGATAAGGGATTCTCAGACTGGCCGTGCGTGAATTTGAAAAGATTTTATTCCCCGCTCTAAGGGTGAGTCGGATAAACGATAGTCTCGATCCGTTCGACTCCATGTTCCCACTTTTCCAGTTTCCGGTTTCCCGGCCGCTCCTCCTCCTGTACAACGATTTGTATTTAGATACCAGCGATTAAACTCAAAGTAGCTTTACATACCGGACGTATTTTAGCAGTCGGCCTTTTTGTCGAGTTTAGCCGAGCAGTCTCGATCCCTTGTCGTCCGTCCGCATTGTGTCCTAGTTTGGGGATATTTTTTTGAAAACCCCATCTCGGGAATTGAGAACTCTGCACGCGAACGGAACATCGTTGAGTTTAAACAATTTTACTCTGTATCGAGTAACGAAATATTCGGCGATTACTTGGGGGAGGGGGGATTTATAGCTTGGACGGTCTAAAATCATAGCTGTTTTCAGGAGTATTTTTTTTTTTTTTTTTAATTAAGAAAATGAAAACACTTCTATCTGTTACAAGTTGGACGGTGATGTCGGGAGATGCGCCACCGCAAAAGCCCTCGAGTTTGGAGACTTTCGCTACGTATATGCGCCATACCGCCATTTTGTTATTAATTTCAATGAAAAAATTCTTAGAATTTCTAAAAAAAAAATGTGTTTTCGTCAATTTGTAGGGATTTCATTGCTAACTGAAACGAGACATTTTTCATTAGAATCGGCGGAACTTGACGGATTTTTCGATGTGAGAATAGTAAAATAATGTGATTTCTTTGACGTTATTAACAATAAAGTTTAGTCACAGATTAGATTGAGTGTTTCAAAATATTTTTATACACAACACGGGCTATCTTCATTGGAATCGACTTCATTAGCTTCGATCGAACTTTGGAAAGCTTTGATCTACCATGTTTCTCTCTCGTCAATAATTTTCGACTCGACTGTACGTCTGCCATGCATCGTTAAAACAGCGTACCTTGTACAACTTGTCAAACGTGTAATTTACCCCGCACTAGCATAAAGTGGGCTTTGATTAACGTTCGGAATCTCGATGCCTATTCCTCGTTTCAACTGAGCCAACATCCCTGTTGCTGACCTGACGAGCATTTTTTTTTTTTTTTTTTCAAGATGTGTAACATCCACATAACGGCGTCAGAAAAGCGTGTTGATTTCAACACACTAATTCTTTAATTTACAGGGGAGGTGTTACGATGCGAATTTTTTTTTATTTTTTATTTTATTCTTTGTTTAAAAAAACACGTTTTCTCCCCAACGCATCCCGTGCCGCGTCCCTCAGGGATCGCGTAACAGCTGCGGCTCATTTTGCGCGGCCGACTGATGTTGCAAACTTTCCCCCCCCCCCCCCCTGCCCCTCCTTTTTCTCCCACCGGGTTCCCTTACTCTCCTCACTTTCATCTAATTGAAACGAGACCTCGAAGAGCACGGTTAGAAAAATATTTGCCAATTACTGTATTGCAGTGTTGCTGTAAATGTCCCCCAGTATAAATGCCAGTATAAAAATAAGCTCTCCAATATCGATTGAACCCGCTGATGGGAAGCGGGGGCAAGCCTAGTTAATACTCACTCAGCTGGTTACACTCTTGGATACATACAACGGTATTGAGGTACAAGGTACGTACGGAGCAAGGTCATACCATTTCGACCTGGGTCTGACCGTAGACCTCTCGGATTGGGTTCGCAATTTTTTGTAAGATTTTTCTCACTTTGAAAGTCGCTCGGTTTTTTTTTTTTTAATTTTTTTGACTCGGTTTGAATGTTTTAGAATTTTTTAAACACGATTTTATCGATCGACACTATTTGAAAATCTGAAAAATCGTGTGTCGGATACCAAAATTTTGAAGCTTATCGCCGGAATGAGTTATATTTCCTTCCTACGTTCTTCACGCTTATTCCGAAGAAAAAACGTTTAAAAAATTAGAAGCAGGAGTTAGTTTACTATGGATGGTTGCCGAAACATTTTCGTACGTCACACCGGATTTTTGAAAATTTATCTCAGATTTTCCGGAATCATCTTACAATTTATAACTGTTTTCATTGGCGAAATAAAGAAGAAGAAAAATCTGTTGCGGAAACTCTAAAAAAACTTCAAAAATTCGGCGTGATGTATGAAAATGTTTCAGCAGCCATCCAAAGTAAACTAACTCCCGCTTATAATTTTTTGTACGTTTTTTTTTCGGAATGAGCTTGAAGACAGTAAGAAGGAAAAATCCTCCCACACCGATCGATAAAATCGTGTTTAAAAAATTCTAAAACATTCAAATCGAGTCAAAAAAATCCAAAAAAAAAAACCGAGCGCCTTTCAAAGTGAGAACAATCTTACGAAAATTGCGAAGCCAATCCGAAAGGTCAAGGGTCAGACCCAGGTCGAAATTTCACGGGTTGCCCCATACGTACATACAGCAGCTCCGCGATCTCGTGCGAGGTGATTATCCGGTGGATCAACTAGGCGAGTAGGTGTAGGCATATACAGTAAAGATAACGCGAGCACCTTTTAGAGTTTTATTATACCGCAAAATGAAGGAGGCTATATTTCACCGTGCTGTAAGGTAATTACGCAATCGCGTTGAATTCCCGGAGCCGAACACGCGAAACTCGGATGTTTTGCCGATCCGGTATAACAACTGTAGGTACACACATACTTACTCGACTATAAATTACAACCGAACAGCTATAACTAAAGATCGCTTTTTTTTATCAACGGTTTACCAACTAACGCGAGCCCGGATTAGTGGTACCTGTTTTTGCCCGGCGGTTTCGGGATTGCCGATCCCCATTTGGTTCCGTTGCAGAGTGTAAGCTCGGTACAATAGAGGCATTTGCCTTGTTCAAGGGAAATTAATTACCAGGTATGCCTTGGACTCAAGCGCCTATTCCCCCATTAATAGTCTCTAATCTTCTCTCAGCCCCGCAGTCATCTTTCACCGAAGTGCCGCCTATCCTCGACCATTCGACCTTCCCATTCTCTATTTCACACACGCCTATTACGCAGGTGCTCCGGAAACGGAAAGACAGTGTTTGTTATACTTGTAATAATTTCCCCGGTGCGATGGGTCGGTTGATAAGGTGAGTGTCCCAGTTACAGGTTGTATCTGTTTGATCCTTGGTTGTAAGATTACGAAATAATAAATTTACAGTGCTTAAACCTCCGGCGATTCACACTTTAGTCGTAGAGAAATTCACAGTCTGTGCCTTCAACTTGTAATTTTGGAAGATACGAGGTTCGGTAATTGGGTCTAAACGTGTCGATCACCGGCACACTTATCTCGCATCGCCGTTTGCGTGTCTGTGATTTCTTAATATTGCGCTGCGAAAGGACCGAAGCGAATGAAAAAGGAATGGGAAAAACGGGGTTCAAAGGATCTGTGGTAAAAGCAAACTGTGCCTCCTGCCATGCGTCGTCGGCTCTCGATGGTCGGACTCGAAAATTAGTGTACCTACCCGACTAAATTCCAACGGCTAGACGTATATTGGTAGTTTGATGCCCAGGAACCGGACAGTGCTCGGCCATCGTGCGGTGTCATTAGCGGGCGAATGCAGGAAAACCGGTGTTTCACAGAGCTTGCCGGTGAAGCCGTGTAATCAATGCATGCCGAATAATCCGCCCGCTGCCGGGTTTTTGTCACCGGCGGAACATCGAGCTTAATGGACCGGTCGACACCAGCCATCAACCCTCTGTTTTATCGACGATAAGACACGTCGAGCTGCCTGTAACCACTGACCAAACTATGTAATGATCGGTCATCGTTTCGTCAACTTCTTTATTTCTCTCTTTGAATATTACCTCTCGATCGTATCTTGAGTATGCGGATGTGAATTGCTTTTCAATAATACCCATGACCACCTTGTCGAAGCATTTAATCTTTACTTACTCCGTCGTCGATCAATTGAAACTGATTCGTTCGCTTGCTTTTAGATGCAAATTACGAAATCCTTTGATTGAATCGAGTCGAAGGTGTAGGTCAAGTTTCCGTAGATATATTTAATCGACCGAATATGTTGATCCGACAGGTACCGTCGAATATTTGGCAGCATGAAACCACGCGTGCAACCAAATAGTTGACTCGACTCAAGTCAAATTAGCAGCCCATGTACATACCTGACTCCCTTCGATCTTGATCATTTTTTTGGTACGATCTCTCTCGGAATTCGCTTCAAATTTTTTTTTAGCCACTGGTAATATTTGGAAGAAAATCGAAAAACAAATTCCAAAAACGACATTTTTAACAAAATGTGTCAAAATTCCCGAGACTCATTTGGTCTGACAAGAACATCATACTAAAAAATGATGAAAATCGAATTTCACGTGGAGGAATGCCGCATTCTATACAATCAAAAAAAGCGAATTGAACCGAACGTTCTATCAACGATGCCGAATCCTTCATCCTACAGCTAGTTGAACTCTCAATCCCCGACACTCGCAATTGTCATACCGACCTGTGTTTGATTTCTGGTCTGCGTTTGCGTTTGCCAAACAACAACAAGAGCTTGCTCCTACGACTCGTCGAGAATCAGGCGTATCTGCGGCCGGGTTGGCGAAGGGGGTATACCTACTCGAAGGGCGGAGGAAAGAAGGCAGAGGCGTAAGGGGGAGGAAGGAGGCGAATACGACTGTCGGGGATTAACCAGTAAGCCCCTGTCGGTTCTTATTCCCTTTTATCATCGAGTCCGGCTTGGCCGGTGTGGGAGCACCTTTACGATCCTGTTGTCGCAACGGTCGCAACTCGAGCACCTTCGAGTCGCGGTTACGTCGCGCACGGCGTGCTCCGTGAAGGGTTGTTGTTACGCGGAGTACTCGCGTGTCTCCGTATTTTGCGAGCTGGTTCCTGCCTCGTCTGGCTCTACCAGCTTTTTCTCCAACGGTCTGGCAGATCGATCTTCGTTTCTCCCATGTGGCCTCTGGAACGGCCGGATAATATAAACGAAACATTGCAACGCAACTCTCTCCTATATACCTGTGACTTATTGCTAGTGATGTGACGAATACTCGCATCCGTCACGAATACTTCATATTGTCGGAAAAAGAAGAAACAAAAATACGTTAGTTTGATAGCGAACTTTTATTTTACAATTTAACCCAAGCGTTAATTTGTTTTTTTTTTTTTCTTTCTGTTATCAATTTTTTGTTGAACAATCGAACAAACTATCGGCTTCGTTTCAATCAGCTTGGAAATCTCCGGAATAAGATGGAAACGGCGCTAAGGCGTGGGTGCGACTCGCATGGTGTGCGTACCTGTCAGTCAATCAATTGTCAACTTTCAGCCTTAGAGAAATGGCGCTGTGTTTAAAAATTTAAACGCTTAAAAATTTGCGCTTGTTGTATCACGAATATCGCTCGAGAAAGAGGGAAAACCGCCCGTTGCTAATCAGCCATTTTACCGATCGAATGCATTTGTATCGTTGATATCGTTCTTCGAGTGAAACAGGATCGACGTCGGTTGTTGCGATTTTCTATAATAACAAAATTAAAAAAAACTTGACACCGACAGCTTGATATTATATATAATAAAGTTCATGGAGTTGCGTGGAGTGGATTTTATTACTTTCCATCGAGCGCGGACTGGACGTTTTCCTCTCCCGCTTCGGTCTCTTTATTTCTTTTCTTTTCCTTTATTTTTCCGCCGTTCTTTTTCTTTCCTGCAATTCGTCGTCGCGTTCGCCGCAAGCTACTCAGAAGCACAGTCTCCACTCTGCTCCGAGTGCAATTCGATATACACGTATCTGTAGGGGGAGGGAATGCACAGAGGCAGCAGTCAGAAGCCGGATAAATCGCGATTCTCAAGTATTATATCTATACAGCTTATACACCCGCCCAGCTGATCCTCCGTATCTTAAATTCTCTACTTTATTGCTAATCCTCCGATAGTATCGACATTCTTCATCGTATAGAACCCGGAGTTCTCCTTCCCCCCTTCCTCCGGCAATGACGGGCGTAATTCCACTCGGTTTATACGAATTAATCATGTTTTTTTTCTCCTCATAGCCCCGACCCCAACTTATAAGCTGGGCAATTTCAAGCAGCTACGATGCAAATTGCACTACGCTATTTTTCTAGACTTTGCGAGATGAATAAATCGAAATGTAAGAACACGGCAAGGAAAGAAAAAAAGTCGACGATACTGTACGCAAGTCTAGCCTTGACTGCATTTCCCTCTGATAATATGATAGAGTCAGAGTTTTCTCACCAGCATACCTGACATTTCTTCAAAAAGTGTCTGTTGGCTGACTTTTGACCGTTGCGTTATATCTGGGGAAAAAAAAAAAAAACAAAATACTGGAAGACGGTTCTCCAAGTTCATCAGCCGTGTGTATAATAATAATAATCGTAATTTGTTCGAACGAGAAACGGGCTGTAAAATTTTTAAGCTCATCGCTCAACGCCACGTCTTTTTCTGAGTCCTTTCTTCGATTTCTCTTCTATTCTTTTTATCGATATCCTTTTTTGCTCGGCACTCGTCGCACTAAATCCGTGCATTTAACCTTTCAAAATCACGTGACGAAGGTTTTATTTTTACTGTTCCAAGAAAATGGAAAATTGATTTACTGGCGAAGGGAACATTGTTTCCATTCCAAATCATAGCAGTGAATTACTCTTTCAGTTTACTCTCGGAATCGCTTTAATATGTCGCTCGTTCGATCCCCTTGAATTCCGATTGGAGTAGTCTGTTCCGTTTCTGACATTTTTCGACTGTCAGGTTTGGATTAACTTTGAGGTTTTTTTTTTTTTCATCATCTGCTACCGCTGCAGCCTCAGGCTTCTTAATCTTTCAGCTGGTCTCGTCAAACGTCTCTTCGTGCGAACGATCTACTCTGTAGGATCTACGGTGAATAAACTCATGGCTCAATATTTACCCGATGGCTTATTTGACGTTGTGAAACGCGAGGTTCAAAGTAAAGCTGCTGCGGAGGGATGAAGCGACCCTTAAACGCTCCAAAGACGATGACAAAAATTCCTCGAGTCAATTTCAATGACGCGAATTTTCATCGATAGCAGTATCAAATTCGGCGACAAGGTTGATTTGCACAATTTCGGTTACCGACCGACAGTGTAATGTGCCAGATGAATGATCGGAAACCGGAGAAAAACTCGATGATTAAATAGGCAAAAAGATGATACTGAATCCGGATGCAGATCAATCTGACAGATTAAACGAGTCCTTTACTTTGATCCTCGGCTGTCTATGGACTAGCGCAATAGAACAGCCATGGCGGCATGAAGAGACGGGAATTTTTCATTCCCTTTTTAGCGGTTCAAAGTACGAGACTATTCGCAATTCGGCGGCGCGACGGTCGACCTGTGAATTTAACGAGCTTTGCTCGGTTTTTAATCACGCGAGTAATCAGGTGCCGAGCTGATTGCCTCCAGTTAACTTAAATTAGCCCGGTTTAACCGTCACCCGCTATTCCAGCACGCGAATATTTCCCCTTTCGCCGTACTCGCTTATAATACGTGTGCATACTGTATAGGAATACAAGGGTATACGATGTGTATATGGGGCATTACACGTCAAATTTGCAACCCGTGTACCTCAACCCCTTCGATGTTGATAATTTTTTGGTATGACGCTGCAACCGACCGAAGGGGGTCTCGGAATTTTGTTCACATTTTTTTAGCCAACAGTGACGTTTAAAAAAAAAAAAAAAAAACAAAAAACCAATTCCGAAACGCCATATTTCTACAATTTGAAAAAATTTACGTCGACTTTATGATTTAAAATATGATTTTCCCCGATCAAAAAGGATCACGGAATCATGAAAAGAACGCGATTCCGTAATCTATTAAGATCGTGGCATGTGAAAAATAAGATAGCAAAAACAATTCCGACATGGAAAAACTAGAAACTTGCGAACGAAATAGTAAATATTGAGATCCCATTACCGTGCCATGCTTAAGAATCATATTTTAAATCATAAGATCGTTGTGAATTTTTTCAGATTTTTAAAAAGGACGTTTCCTGAACTGGTTTGTTAATTTTTTTCTCATGTCACCGGTGGCTAAAAAAATGTCGAAAAATATTCCGCGACCCCTTTAAGTCGGTTGCAACGTCGTACTGAAAACTGATAAAAATCGAACGGACCGAGGTACACGGGTTGCAAATTTGACGTGGAACGCCCCGTACACATATGTGCAGTGTTGCGAGCATACGTGCGGCACACGAACAGCTGTGATCTATGTACACGAGATATCTTCATCCGGGTTTCTGGGGGAGCTGCAAGCGGCTAAGTGCACTGCTGCATGATATGACGCGATATTGCAACCCCCGGAATAGACGCCGCCAGCGTCTTACACAAACAGTGTTTATCGTCGAGCTCACGCGGCTGCACGTGCTCTGGGAGGAAATTCCACGATTTACGTCAACCCATTTTTACCTCAGTTTTATGTATCCGGGATTTTCCTTCGATTTAACAGACGGCGCCGAATTGAAGCGAAAAACAAACGGAACATAAAAGGAGAAATACCTGAATCGAATTCGTTTTGTCCTCTCAGCGAATCATTTATTTTGAAACCGATCTTGATCGGTTTGATTCGAGGCGTCGAAAATATCAATTTCCGACAATTAAAGTTACAACTATTTTATTCAAGGGTGCATGTAAGGGTAAAAGGGTACAATATACGTCGAAACGAGAAAATGATTGGACTAACAAGGTAATTGAGTTCAATTATCTGAATGAAAGAATCACCGTTATTTAGAAGAGCATCTTAAAACAGTATTTTAAATTATTTCACTGCATCGCGCGTACTTTGTTTATTCTTTATTTTTTATTACACGTATAAACCGAGCACAGTGACATTATAGAAACGTGTGATTTACCAAGTTTTTCTTTGGATAGTCGCTAATTTCTCGTTCCGACTGTCCGTCTCATGCATCCATAATTGAAGTACACTCATTTTCCACCGAGCAGTACGTCGTTACATGCCTGGCTTATTCAAACCGATGTTGTACGTATAGAATAGAATCGAACAATCCATTAGCTAATACCGTGTCCGTTAAATATACGGATATACGAATTTCTCCGCATGCGAATGAACGTGTATCAATACGAACGGCTGACTGAGCTACACCGGTCCGAGTACAGGGGAAATGCAAACATCGATACTAATCGAGAAAATTAGACAAACATATTCGTAGAGCCTACAGGTATCACTGATATTCCGACTGATATTATACACCTGTACACGCTCGCTGCGTCGATCCACGCGTTAGCAACGATATTTCCGAAAATTCGTGATCGTTGGTGCAGCAATACTTGTGTCATTCTGCGTATGAAGTTAATAAGGTAAATGTACTGGTTATTGACCTTTTTTGGTTGCGTATCTGTCCGATCCTCGATTATAAAATTATCAAAAAATAAATTCGCAGTGTCTGATCCTCTAGCGATTGGCTTTAGTCATCGAGAAATTCGCAACTTCTGCCCGTCAATTTCCAATTTTGGTAAATAAAAGTGCCAATAATTGGTACACTCAGCTTACACGGTAGTTTTACTTTTACCGATGTCAAACTTTTGCCCGTCCAATCTCACCGATTCTTCTTGACAATTATTTTCAGCCGAGAGGGACCATTGCAATAAAACTGTGGACATTTACGAAGACGTCTCCAGCCCCGCGGTGACAGCCGCTACTTGGGGTCGACCCTTGACCTGCTGGTATCGCTTTCGGTCATTTCGCGGGACGCCCCGAGAGTGGATTCTTCGTGTACGTTTCAAAAAATTCAAGGTCGGCGTTTTGGCAAACGCGACAACATGCGTCGGGGGATTTTTGCAGGTAAGATATTCACCGACTACTCTGCGATTCAATCGCAGTCGATGGTATAATTTGAAAAATTTCTCATTAACTTTCCCATGTTATACGCACATCCGCAGTGATTATTTTAGCCTCGCGTCTACACCGCGACAGCGGGATTTATCGCATCCAGCTTGCGTTTCACGCTTTTTGCATTTCCCGGGCAAAGTGCGTTTCATCCAGCCGTTGAAAAGCCCAAGTATTTACGGTTTTCAGTGGGTGCAATTAGCTAAGCCGTCAACTTTGAGCGATGCGCTTTTGTGGATAAATTACTAGCGCGGTTTTTGAACGAGTTTCTCGTTTTTTGCCTTGGTTCAAATTTTTCCACCGTTTTTTTTTTTATACACATTCTACGTAATTTCCCGCTTTCACGCTGCAGCAAGAAAACTAAGTTTAAAAGTACACGGTTTTACCTCTTTCACCTACATTTTCCCTCTCACCGTGGGATGTATATTACATGTATACGTATACTATGTAACACGATGCACGAAAATTACCTTATCGGTTGCAATCGCATTTTCCACCCCTGTAAGCCCAGCTCTCGTCGAGTAATAAATTTTCTCTATTCCCTTTTTTCCGGCTCTGGTAATTAAATATTAACCTAACGGAGGGTGAAACGAATAATTGATAACGTGATACGATTTCTCGGGCGTATAACATTGTACGCTTTGCATAGCTATACACGAAGTCATGCGGGGCTGGTAATATTGAGTTATCTGCATACGCGGCTTGATTTACCTTCGTACCCCAATTCATTACCGCTCTCGTTATATCCTAACACCGAGTTAGTGTCTAATTTTTGGGAAGGCACGCGTACTCGCCGTAAACCCGAGCTAAAATCTCAATTTCGCCGATTAACGCAACCCGATGATTATCTCCTGCCTGTTTACACCCTCAAATATTTTGCGGATTCGCAATTTTAAGGAGGTCGTCTGGTGTAAGGCTGTTTTTTTAAAGGTTCTTTGGGTGTTTTTTTTTTTTTAACACAAACTGTTGCTACAAAATTTCTCATAATTTTCACATTATATTTATTTACATTTTAACAATCTTTGTGAATTTTTTCGAGTCCGAATATTGAATAAAATCTAATGTATAGTGTCCGATAGGAGCGTACGTAAAAAAACAGTCTAGACATGATATCTCAAAAAGCACTGGATCGATCCTGCTTAAATTTTTACAACATTTTTATTATACCTGTACCTCCTTATTGCGTGAACTAGGATAATCGTGATTGCTTTGGTAGTTTTCGTTTTACGAGCTAAATAAATACGAAAAAAATGTAAATTTCAAATGTTTTATCGTAAAACAAAAACTACCAAAGCAATCACGATTATCCTACCTCACGCGATAGGTATAGATATAATGAAGATGCTGTAAAGATTTCAGCAGGATCGGTCTAGTGCTTTTTGATATATCATGTCTACACTTTTTTTTAACTTACGTTCCTATCCGGCAGTGTACATCAGGTTATATTCAATATTTCGTCTTGAAAAAAATCAAAAAGTTTGCTTAAATGTCAATAAATATGATGTGAAAATTAAGATAAATTTAATTTGAATGACTTGCCTTAAAAAAATCCCCAAAAAGGATTAAAAAAAACACCCTACACACCAGACGACCCCCGTAATTTCACAACTGTGAGGCCACAAGTCAGCGAAAGAATCGATGTTATTATTATACGCATCGAACAATCAATCTTGGCCCAGCTCCGCTTTTGACGTATATTTGATATCAAGATGAAATATATCACGAATGGAAAAGGAAGTGCTTTGTGGATGTGACGCGGTCACCGTTACTTTTCCACAAATCGAATGATAGACTTGAAAACCACAAGGAATTCCACGTTTCTGCCGCGTCGAAGAGACGGTTAATTCGTCTGCACCGTTCAATCAGCCCACTGATTCGCATTAAAAGCACCATTCAGGGTATCAAAGCTTTCATTCGACACGCAGTTTCGATCCGGTTTTTTTCCTCGAATTACGTACGTACTACGGTATTGCGTTACCCCGCAACATGTAGGCTGATGGTGTAATATGTATTCCATTGTGTCTCGGCCGACGGTTGCTAGCCGTATTATATCCTGCGGGACATGGGTACCCACTTTTGCCGGCGCCCTTTATCACAGGTGGAGCGAGCTTGCGAGCCTAGCGTTTGAAACACGAGCTATTTCGCGTTGGGATCTCAAAAATCCTCATAAAATAAACCTGGAAAACCTTCCGTTCTCGGTATTTTTTTTTTTTTTTTCTTATCTCCCATTGTGCTTCCATTTCCACAAACGTTGACGTCTCGTTTTTTTTTAGCATTTTTTGGCAAATCGATCGAAAGAAAGAAAATAATTCAAAGTAGCATGGAAAGGATTTCCATTAGATCTCTATTAGGGTAAAAGTAAAAAAAAAAAAGGAAAAAGAAACGGTTCAAACCTTGACGTTTGAGGGATTGTGGAAACTGGATAGCACGGACGGTAAGAAAACAGAGGAATCTTGGGAAAGAGGGTTTATCGCCGGAGCAGAGGATGCTGGCCAAGCTCGAACTTGGAACGGAAATGGCAGTCCGTATACCTTTTCCGGTCGACAGAAAATCGCCCCAGCAAGAGGAGACGGATCTTCGAGTCGCGGCTCCGCGGCTTTGGACGCAATCAAAGGCCAGCAGACGGCATCGCGGCCCACATCCTCTGCTTTACCGAGATCAATAACTGATACGGGTTACGGATTACGGATTACGGACTACGGGATGCGGGCTACGGGTTACGGAGTGTGCGCTCCGTTACCCCGAGGGCAAGTCTGTTTGGCATGCCTTATTGACGCTGGATCGTGCATGCAGCGTCTTACTTTCACTCTCTATTCTTCTCTTATCTCGCCTCCTGCACAGCTGCGCATTGGGAGCGGGACGAAGAAATTGAGAGTGATTCTGCTCTCTCGCCTTCGGATTATTCTGCAGCCTCGGTATGCGTGGAGAAAGAAAGTAAGCCGGTGAAATACTTTTCTCCGCGAACCTTTCGTCACCGTCAAAAGGGAAGAATCTGTCAGTCTGGTCGACAAACTTTCTCGATAATCTCGAAAGCGACTGGATGAAAAATCTGAAACTGGGAGGCGTGGTAACCAAATGAGAAATAAAATAGATAGGATGGTAGGACATGGTTGTTTATTTAGAAAAAATAATAAGGAGGAAAAAGTGCAGGTTGGTCGGTAAAACATTGAGAACTGAGTTCAAATTAAATGGGACATGGTGATTTTTCATGTCCATCATTTGGTTGTTAAATCCTCTACGTTTCAGGTTTCTTCATTGACCCGTTTCCGCGATAATCGCGGGAGTTTTGGACAGACGGACATTTCTCCAAAAACTTGTTTTCTGCATTCTATAGACTTGAGAAGATTCATTGAAATTAGGAAAAGTAAAAAATTGTGACGAAAAGAACTCTGCAGTTGTCAACAATTTTACAAACGTCGTGAAACTTCGTATTTTTTCATGAAACTGTATCGTATGTCCAGTTTTGACGAATATGGATACCTCGTTTTGTTTGTAAATGAATTAGCTATAAATTAACTTATATAATAAAAAAAAATAACTTATATCTGAAATCAATACAAATCTCAAATAATAAACGTGTGTGCTGACTTTTCGAATATATCAGTTTTACAGTCAATGCACAAACCGAGCTATTAATCATTGAAATTAAATGGACTATAGAAATTTGGCATTAACAAAAAGTGTTTGAATTTCAACAAATCACAGCTCGCTTATGTTAAGACCTATTAGGTATTTATAAATTATCTTAACATTAATTTTTACCTGATTCTTCAATTTACCAAAACATACAATATTCCTAAAATCAATCACAAGTTGCGCATAACAAACTGATCATGAATTTCATAAGGTAATCGTTTCTTCAGAATTCAATGTCAGGTCATACGCGTAGGATTAATTTTTGGGTACAGTGAGCTATTGAAATTAGATGAAATTCTACGAATTTGGCATTAACAAAAGTTGCATAGCATTCTAGCCGTTTTCAAACAACTAATTACCGAATTATTTCAATGAAAATCAAGCTTTCAATTTTTTTTTCCACTCCTTTTTTCCTCATACAATTCAGTCGAACTCAAATCGGTCATCGATTATAAATCTCCGTTTTTTAATTTTCCCGTTTTAACCATTTTCCAGCTTGGACTTAAGCACTCAATATATTTTCAATCAGTAGAAATTGCTACCGTTTCATTTCCTCCATTCGAGTAGATGGTAAAGAAAGTCAATAGTTGTCAGAAAATACGATGAGATCTTACGTCCCTCTCGGTGTATTATTTGATAAACGTCCGCGTTCAGCACCAACAACGTAGTTTCTCTCTTCTCCACCGTATAACTTCAAGTGATTTACTATGACTTATCAACTTCCAGGACGAGTCCTACTTGTGTAATACCTTCGTTCAGAGAGACGGTGGCGTGCTTCGATTATTATAGAAACTCTACAGTCACTAATGTATATCTACAGGTTTACGTATTACAGATATAGATATCTGAGAACTCGAGGAGATCGTGAGTCTATTCAACGTAATATTAATGCTGCAATGAAAAGTACCGGGAAATGATTTATGGACACGCGATGTCAGCTCTGACTCCGCTGACTTGTCACGGGTCGGTATAAACGCCTCGACCCCACGAGGTCGAAGTGTCGATGATCAACATCATTGGAGCTCGAGTCATTCGATGGCACGTACTGCAAGCCCGGCTTTGGTAACCTCTATTCCATTATCCGAATCGCAGCGTATTTCGTTGCATCGATTATCATTCATTGTCATAATGACCCAAATGCAGCATCGATTGGAATTCACCTCACTACTGGCCACTGGAATGAGACACCTAGACTGCAGCTCGACTCTCGCCTAGCCAACCGGGCGAGGATCGGACTTCCCGATGAAGTTTGCACTGCACTGCGGATAGGGAGTCCGGTAAATTAACGGAAATAGTCAGGGCACCCTTCACCTTCCGGTCCTAGATCATCGTCGCTGATTGAGGGGAGGACCATGCGTAAGTCTGTTAGTGTCCAGTGGAATGACCTGGTCCAGATTAGATGCTTGCGGGAACGATCGCACATTTTCAGAAATTCATGGACAACCTCTTACGGAATACTAATTAAAAAGATTCCGAGTAAATCCGAATTTCCGATCAGTTACGTAGGTACTATCGTTTGTTTCCACCTTATTGCGAGAAATTTTACGATAATTATAACCATTCCGAAGTTTCACCGTTCCGAGTTTTCTGCGCTATTCGGAGTGATCAGATCCGACGCCATGCTCACTATCTAAACTTTGATCATTTAGAATTTTAACTCGTGATCGTTACTTTTGCAGTGTATCGTATTGCCTGATTAGAAGAGCCATGGTTCAGGAAACTTTAGCGAGCAAGTAAACAATTTCATTACAACGTGGTCACGAATCGCATTTTCATCAAATTTACTGAACTTATAAACAATCAGCACGTGTTAGATATCGACTTTTCATCTTAAATCCTATGCGAAATAATGTTTTACTACCTTGGTTACTTTTGTTCTTGAGTTCTTAAGAAAATCATCGTAGCTAAGTAATCCATGAATTTGTTAAGTACTCAACGTGCGGCTATCTCGGTGATGGAATGATCGAAAAATTCTCCACTTTCGACTCCTCGCAAAGCAGGTATACAGGATCGTTTCTACGTACAGCTCCCGATACCGACATTTCAGCCGCTTCACAGCTCAGACACAAACCCTTTTTTGCAGTTGAGAGTTAATCCCCACTCTGGTCTACTTTATCGATTATTGGAAAAAATGGTTCGTGTCTGAGCTGGAAAGCGGTTGAAATATCGGTAAACTGTCGGTATCGGGATCTGTACGCAAAAGAAACCCTACATAACCACTCGCATAAGGATCCCGACGCGACGCCGAGAAATACGCATCGGTGTTGCATCACAGTCGGTGGGATAGGACTTAATTATTCATTCGGTGATGGAACGAAGAACAGAGTCGGAGGATGCGTGCCATACCTGCCGGTTATGGGGGCTGAGGAATGGGCCCTTGACTGCCTGCCGGGAACGTGATACAGGACTGAAACAGGGGTTGCTGGGTTGGTTGGTACGCGCCAACGGCAGAACGTCATTAATCTTCGACAGGCTTGCCCGGAGCTCGCATCTATCGGGCCAAACATCACGCGGGTTCCTCGCCCGTCTGCCCGCAAGTCACGAGTCGGAATTTCGCGGGAAAACGCGAAGCGCGAAACACCGAGCGCAATAATAAATTGAATTAAATATAAGCGATCTCTTCCTCTTTGGCCGATTTTGCTCCCCCCCTTTTCTCTCCCTCTCTCTCTGCGAATTCGAAAAATGTATTTCACCAAGATTACTTTTTCCCGGAAAAATTCGTCCAGGGAACGGACGCGATTCCATGCCTTTTTCTTCTTACCTTTACTCTCATTTTTTATTTATGTACTGAATATAAAAAAGTGCCTCGCTTTTTCTTATTCTATATTCGCTCTAACGCCGCTTTTGAAGCGTCTGCGAATGACGTCGTTACCCGTTTACGTCCTACAATTTTATATATTGTATAATATATCACTAAACCGACTGAATGGCTGCAGGAATTTCACGTTTCAATCTGCATAAGCTAACAATTAACTGGACTGCGGATAACATGTAGCTTACAAGTATTAAATTCTGCACGATTTTTGTTTGCTACACTGTTTTTTCTGCCCTCGTGTCGCAGCGCGAACGAAAATGCACGATTTTAAATTCCTTCCCGCAGCCAATTAAAATTTTCGTAATTGGAACGGTTTTAATACCCGTGAATGGAGAGCGATGAGTTAAAACAGGAACAGATATGTCATTTGGAATATTTTAATCTCAACTCTTTAGATGATTCGCATGTTTTCCTTTCAAATATTACACTGTAACCAGGGACAGAACAATTTCAACTATCAAACGTAAAAAGTCAACCATTGCACTGAACTAAACA
The DNA here is from genome assembly GCF_021155785.1 of Neodiprion fabricii. Taxonomy (NCBI): domain Eukaryota; kingdom Metazoa; phylum Arthropoda; class Insecta; order Hymenoptera; family Diprionidae; genus Neodiprion; species Neodiprion fabricii. The sequence goes on from NC_060240.1 coordinate 40,740,030, forward strand.
AATAAGACATCAGCTTTACACCGAGTATCCTAAAATCCAAAATTCAAACGATTTCGTCAAGTTTAATTAAGCGTGAGAAGTGAGTGAAAACAGGAGAGAAAATATTTCTGCTAGAACCCTACCCAATAATTGAACTGCATGTTTCGCATTCCCGCCACAGATAACAGCAGCAGCAGCAGAACTTCGACGTTGATTAAAAAATCGAGAGGTTTCTGTCAGTTACGGGAGCACTTGCTGTATTTCACGATGTGCAATATAGATAGAAGAATAAGCCTTATACACACACGGACAGATTTTTACGATCAATGATTTAATTCCACGCATCTGTTATCTTCGTACACAACATGGTGGGGGGGGGGGGGGGGGGGGAGGGGAGGAATGAATGGTGTATAGTTGAGCCAATTTCATCTCTCTGGCCGATAAACTAAATTGCGAGGAGTGTAACGAGAATATCGACTGTGTGACGTAAACGTTATACCTGTTGTGTTTCTGTAAGTTTGGACGTTACAAAAAAAAAATGTCCTCCGTCTCACAGTCCGCGATGCTAATTGAATAGTCTGGACTGCGATTACAACATTACTATTACTACTACTACTAGTATTATTATTATTATTGTTGTTGTTGTTGTTGATGTTATTATTATTATTTTACGTGGGAAGCTGATTCGTCGCTCGAAAGTTTTTTCATCTTCATTAACTGGCATAACGGTGGTCGTCTGTACGTTCCAACAACTCCTAGTTTCAACTCGCTTTCTAAATTGAAGTTTCGCCAACTGGGAAAGGGTACAGCGGTGTAAAATTTTCGCGCATTTTCTCTAATAGCACCAACCGTCGCGCGTCTCGCGACCGTAAATTAATGAATCGGTGCGAAATTTTAACGCCGCCGCGAGAAAGTTTGCCTAACTAATTCTTCGCGAGGTATGGATACGGATATCCGTGTGAAATCGCGATGAAACTGTTTGTACAAAATCCTCGAAGGGTTTGATTTATTCGATTTTTTTTTATGACGTAATATTTCGTCCCGAGAAAACCTTTGAAATGAAAAATAGAGAGGTGAGAAAACGGGGAAATGAAGGATGCGAAAATCGTCATGACAACGAGAGCCACATTTCCATTCCATGCTTGGCAAACTTCAACGACAAGCGAGTCTGAGGACGTGCAAACAACGGCGAAGTATCTTTGTACACATCCCCCTCGATCCTGCAGCAGTGATAAGTCAACGATCATTCAGTGCTTCCAGAGAGGGTCTCGACAACGCTCGTTGGAGTCGGTTGAAAAGGATAAGAGGAGAAGGGCCGAATAGTGAGTGTCGAAGAATTGGCGACGTTTGAAACAGGGTTGCGTGATAATATGTTCCGATACACCTTCTTCCGCAGCGATATTGAAAGTGCTTGAACGCCGCTAAACGAGGCATGGAATATACAAGCTGATGTGTGGATACTTTTACGATATAAGTTGTTGGCGTATCTTGTCTCGTTGATGATCGTGTCTCTCGGCCCTAAAGGTAGTTTTATGAGAAAACGTTATATCCGTATATACATTTGTGGTATAATAATAGTTTACGCCGCAAAACACTGTGCGAAAATTTATATATCCAAGGGTCGCCTATCTGCCGTTGTATAGTCGTAATATTTTCACTTTTATCTTTATGCTCATTTCATCGTTGTCGTTCTCTTCTTCGGTCGGCAACGACCGGGGAATTGAAGAAAGAAAGAATGAAAGAAAGAAAGAAAGAATGAAAAAGATAAAAAAACGCAAAGCAGTGAAAATATCGAACAATCACGCGCGCACGCGCTCGAACACGCTGAAAAAAGACAACGCGATAAACAGAATTGGGGTGCATGGCAGTTCAAGGGTCGCGAACCTACCGCCCCTCCAATATCGATAAGGGAAATCGTTGTTTGCGTTGTAACAAATGACAGATCTTTCAAATTAAGAACGGGCCGTAGCGGCAGCGGCGGCAAGGGGGAGGAGGAGAAAAGGCTGATGGGAACAAAAGGCCGCAGCGAACTCCGTTCAATTTCCGTCCCGCGGAATAATCAAGGGAATACGGCAGGATGATCAATATAGAATCAAGCGGCTCGCTCGGCGCTGAGTTTCAAATCGAGCAATCCGATTGATACAAGATTTTTCGGAGAGGGGGCCTCGAGGGGTGGGGAATTCGATACTTGTAAAATATAAAGATTGACAAAAAGAGAAAAAGAAAAAGGAACCTACCAAACGAAACCACCGCATTTTCGATCTACGAACATTAAAAACGCCAAAGGCGGCGTGTTTTGAGGTTATATGCATATATATAATATGTATGGGCTCAGTAGGTCATAATACAGATACATGTACAATCGCCACATCATCCTCCCACTTTCGAGGTGCAAAAGTATACAGATATCTTCCTAAAGCAATTTCAAACCAATCGTCGAATCGCGATCCTGTCAAATCGTTCGGAATAAGAGGATAAAATACACACACACACACACATAGATACGTCCACGCGAGTTTCGCATTCTCGTGAAATTTGTTTTTCACACCTCGTTTTCGTTCCGAGCTTATTTCCATATTCTCCGCGAGAAAAAAGAGCCGAAATTCCGTCAGTGAAAGTTTTCATAGTCTCATAGGTTTCAAATTGGAACACTCTGAAGTTGGCCAATCGCACAGCGGAGAGAGACGAAAAATAACGGTCACGCTCACCGCCGACCAATCAGCGGCGGCGTAAGCGAACGCAGCCTCGATCCCATTGGTCAACTTTGAACGACTGCCGTTTGAAATCTGTATAAGCTAAACTGCTGAAGCTGGAATATTCCGTATCCGTGAAAACCGGTATTCCAGTGTGAATGGAGACGTGCATACGTCAGCAGTGACGGGACACGCAGGATATACAAGGGAATCGTCGGAAAATCTACACACTGCCCCTCGTGAAAGTCGATGATGCTTGCTATCGTGTATCTCGAAAAGTATTCGTGTTGGGGTGAGACGAAAGGAAGAAGAAGAAAAAGGAGAAGAAGAAGAGGCAACGGAAAGTGATGTAAAAATGAGGTTGGCTCGACTGCAGGGAGAATCGAAGACGGGGGTGGGAGGGAGAAGGGAGAAGTAGAGACTCTGGCCGCCTCTGAACGAGCTACATGGAAAATCAATGAACTTCGAAGTGTGAGGCATGAGTATTTATAGCCCCTACTCTGTACCTTATTCGCATCTGTAGCTGTTGGTGTATATTCGAGAGTATTCACCGACGCCCTGTATGCCTGTATGCCACACACGTTATACAATTTCTATTCTTCTGGCTTCGATTCAGAAAGATATCGGGGACACGTTCGTCCTTCTCTCTTTCTCTCTCTCCTCCTCATTTCATCTCTTGTCCTTCTCTCTCCGGCCCGAGACAAAGGGATGTTCGAAACTCGTTATCGGTTTATCCTTTATCCCCTCAAATCGAACGCGTTGTATAAAATATTCTCTCAGAAAACATTTGTGTACCAAAGTGTTTTCTGGCTCGACGTGACGAGCTTTTGGCTTTTCAATACAGCATCTTTATTTTTATTTTCTTGTTCACGACGTGCGCGGGGAGGAAAGCCTACATATGTTCGTTGGAAACAAAAAAAAAATCATACAAATTAGGTGTATCTAATTTTCAAATTTCACCAAAACTGTAAAACTAAATAATCAAAAAAAAAGAGTTCAATCTCTCTGACGAATCGTATCTGCAATTTTTCTGAACTTCTAAATTCAGAACTTGCATTTACAGGGATTCAATCTTCTTAAATTAGTAACGACGAAGAATTTTCAATTGTTCTTGAAACGTATCCAGCACGTATCAAATTTCCGGGATGACTGCTCGAGTCAGGAATTTTCTTTCGGTTCAGAAGCGTGGAGTCCAAGGAATAAAATATCATCGTATTAGGTCGATGTATTGCGGGAATTTGGTCGAAGTAAATTACGCCAGCGAAGCGTATTCGGCTTCGTTATACCAGACACATAGAGATATACCCAGTTTCCCGGCTTACGCGGGATCTCAAGAGAATTGGCTTCGCCGTACCGCGCGCCGTCTCTTACCTCCTTCAACGTATATAACTATACACGCGTGGTATACATTTCCACCCGCATCACCTAAGCTCTATTCAAAATCGCTCCCAAAGCCATGACACCGTATCTATTCGACGTTTCCGGCATATCGGAAGGCGCCATTTGGTGGCGAATATTCACCACTCTGAACCAGTCGAATAATAATTAATCCAACTACACAATTCGAGCTTTGTCGTGGACGAGAAAAATTTTTCATCCGGCATCAACTCAACGCAACAGAACGGGGGCCTTACAATTTTTGCGCGACATTTTCTGTACCTTGGAACTTGTGTTCCTAACCTGAAACGATCAACTGATTATAAACTCCTACGCCATTTTGCTCGTCTCACATCCCCGCGTATTCTCCCGCGAACAAAGAACGAAAAAAATGTGAAAGTGCAAGAATCGCTTGTGTATGTATCATATAAGGTATAACGTATATCCATATCCTGATTGTTATGCACAGTTGGCTAACTTTCAATACGTGCGACTCGGTTTTCGCCGTTGCTAAGGAAATTCGAGGCCAGCTTAATGCTTCGCGGAGCTTTTAGCGGCGGGCAAAGCACTTCGCGAGATCAAGCCATCTGCAGCGCAGCCAGCGGCATGGCAGAGAACTCGCAGCCGTTCAGGTTCACACGTCAAGTTTTCTAATCCGCTGATCGGACCGAGTTTCCAAACGCCTTCCAGTAAAGTATCTTACGTATATATATATATATATACCTTTGCACGATGCATAAACTCTATCAGGAAAGTTCATCGCCTCGATATCGCCGGAATCGATTTCGCCTGAATGAATCTTTCAGTACCGTTTATTGTATTGTTCTTCAATTGCGAACGTTTTCAAGATCTGAGAAAAGCTCGATCCTGGCTACTGCAGTCTCTATTTGCCTTTAAAAAAAATCCGAGTTTCAGGTGGCGCTGTACGCGAGTGATGCGAGTCGTTTCCCCCTCTGGATGAATAAATTCTTTATGGCTGAAATATTAAAAGGGTAAAGTGGAAAGCGAGGAGTCGTTAACACCGTTAAACGTCGTTAAGCTGTAGCCGCCGCTTCTCCGTTGCCCCGAAGCATTTTCTCCGAGAGAAATATCTCCTCCAATGTTAATGAGCAGCCTTGAGACCGGATTCCCACGGCCCGGCTCTGCAGAGATGTACCTACTCTGCGGAGATCTTTTCGAAACTCGACTCCCGCAAGTTCGAGGATTCTGTCGGCTTGCCTATCGACCTCTCATCCCTTCGTTGCGCAAGAAGTCAAACAGCAACTTTGATGTTTATCCGACCGTAACGGGACTCGATAACGACTAAAAGGGTGTCTAGTTTGTAAATTATTATAACCCGCTACTTCGGACGAAGGTTTAAACCCTTTTCCAGATACTTTTTACCCGTCAAAACATCCGTAAACTATCATTTTTCAAGATTTCTCTTATCTTGGTAAAACTTTAGCTGTTGATTAATCATATCGGTCGGATTTTCCAAAATGTGTACAAAAATGGTAGAGAACAAAAAAAAAAAAAAAAAACAAATCCATAGAGCAAAGGCTTGAATATTCATAATATAAAAAACTTGAACAGATTCAAAATTGCAGAGGAATCATTTTTAACTGCTTGGAAATATATTTTGGGTAGGTAATTTTACGAGCAGACCAGACGTTGAACCGTGGAGAAGGGACCGCGACAACTTGAAAACGCAATGGTATACTGTAAAAGCCTTGCCAGCTGGAGGATCCCTTGTAATATACGAGACACCTGTGCGCCGAGGAAAAAGGGTGTAGCAGTCTACGGTCCCGGGAATGAAGATAATAATTTCATTTATATACTCGGGTTGCAGGGTAGTGCCGAGCTTTTGCCTCTCTGGTTGGAAGTGAAAAAAGAAGGTAGAAAAGCTGCAGCTAGACGAGATTTGTAATTGTCTTTCTCCCCGATATTATAATTCTCCCCTCTATCCGGTACAATTATTGTCTTAATGTGAAATTTCGCAGTCCGAAATCGCGAAATTCTGCAGACCATTTTCGCAATTATTCCGCTGAAACAGAGAGAAGGAATTAACAGGCATCATGTTTCGGTTTATCAAAGTTTACATAAGTGTGCTTGAATTCTTGAAGCCGAGTATTCAATGCGATATATTTCGGAGGGAACACAGACGGAATCAATAGTCATCGTATAGGTATACCAACCGTGGGTATTCACCCTCCGGCTACCGTTTTATAATTTTTCAGCGTCCCAGGCTCGTTCATCCGGCTCCTCCGGGTCTGCCGTATATCTGGACGGAAGCTGCCCTCATCCTCGCGCGAAATTTCAAGATATTATTTCATCTTCGTTCTCTTATTTTCGGGGAAAAATTAAATCGATAGCCGGAGTGTATTTGGAATAATTTATACGAGACGATTCTCGTTACGGAGAGGCAAATGAGTTTTTCTTTCGTACTTGTTACAGCACTGTAACGTATTTGCAAACACGATTAAACATTAAAACCGCGTTTGCTGGAAAACTGAAATGTTTATTTCCTAACCAAAGCCGTTTTAAATTGGCGCTGGGTACTTTGCATCGGTTCGTTGCATGAGGTAAAAAAAAAAAAAAAAAAAACACAACCTAGAGTTTATTTCAAATATTTTCGATTTCCGTCGAGCATACCACGACCAATAGACGGCGAAAATAAAGCAGAGTTCGCCTCCTCTGAAGGAATACTTTCTAGAGTTTGCTCCACAGCTCAACGAGCTTTCTCTTCATGATAGCAGCGGACTCCACATTGGGTTTCAGAGACTCTCGCTCGAAAAAACGGTGTCTTCAATCATGCGAAACGTTTGTATGAAATATTCGAGTTCAGGGAAAAGAAAGAAGGAAAGAAAGTTAAAAAAAAAAAAAAATAACTCACTCGGCTGAGTAATCCTACGATGTGACGATACATCAACGGACTCCACGATGAAAAGTTTCCGCTCCTACTCCGCAAACTTTCCACCCTCGGCAGCCAAAGAAGCTGCCGATTTCTTGCATCCTGGCACACTGTCCTGTTCCTTCCAAAGTAGGAGCCTAAGACTCAAGTAACGAGCGAAACGCGGGTCGGGTCAGCTCTGATTGCTGTAGCTGATGGCGTGCAAGGGGGCCGGGAAATATTGAATTTGCAGTGGGAAGCCGCAGCGCTTAATTAGCGTGGAACCGCGCAACCAACGCGTCGGATCCATTCAACTAGCTTGGCAATTACCCGCGCAGAAATTAGCTCAGGGCGTTCAGGTGTTTCGCTCTCTCCTCTCCCTCTCTCTCTCTCGCTCTCTCTCTTTCGTCCGCACCCTCGCCAAGCCGTCTCGAGTCGGGGAGATAGGGTGTACATTATGTATACACAGGGGGTGAGCGACTGCCGTCGCGATACAACGCGGATAGATACAAGGAAGATTGCGTACGGCTGCCGGAGCTCATTACGCTTCCATTGCCAGGTGACGCCCGAGATAAATCGGTGCTCCTCGAATTTGGGCCCTTGGAACTTTGGAAGGATCAGTGGACCGTGCTCTAGCTCGATTCGAACCAACTGCACAGGACGAAATGCAGATTTGTTTAGCTGAAAGGCGAGCGGTTGTCGATGATCGATGATGGGCTGAGAGCAAGCTTACAAAAAGCTCGTATTCCATGCCAGCTTTCACAATGTTTCGCAGGTACACTCTGCGTGAGACCGTCGGACAACTTTCAAGGGACATCGATTTTTATCACGGTAAAAAGGGAGTGCAAAGCTTTCCGACTTACACCGGGTATTATGTATTTATTTGCAAAGATGGGCAAAGTTTTGTGCTCAGAACCCGTAAGCGAAGCGAGACGGATTTTACTTTGATGTGCAGTAGGTTCGCTGAAATATATACAAATTCATTTTGTTTCATTTTTACAAACCGAGGCGCGGGAGTTTCGCTAATTTATACTTTTTCTCTGCAAGTAGCAAGGGCGAGTTACGTTTTTTTTTTTTTTTTTCACAATAACGTTGAATAAATTTAATATAAGCCGTTTCTGCAACTAATCACCGTATTAAGAGCTCTTGGAAAAGCCTCTCGTATATCGGTGATGCCAGAAACTGGTGGGAAATTAAATAGAAACATTACACGCGTACGGTAATATTTAACCGGTTCCACTGCACGCCCTAACGATAAATAAATTTAATATTCTGCCACCTACAGGGTTAATTAAGTCGAGGAATGCCTCGCACGGCATACCCAACTCATACCCATGCACACCTATAAGCTAGCTGTTAACGCGCCATTGCAAATTACAATTGAAGCTTACTCTAATTAAATTCCCATACTGATTAGTCGGTATTATTTTACCACTGAATTTACGCACACAGGGATGAAATTTCGCCAAAGTCCGGCATTGCGCGTAGAGACGGAAAACAATGATGCGGTGTTTGTTTTTACTTTTGAACTTTTGTTTTACTGTCGCGCACATTTTACATCCAAATAAAAAGAGTAAATGTTTGCACTTCGTGCAGTACGTTAATTTAATTAGTCCGGTGTCGTTACTTCTTGGTTTGATGCAGTTGAATCCATTCCGAGTTAATGTTGACGATCGTATATAATCTATGATTCCGAAAGCTTTCCTCGTGACGTACGATATTAATAGCAGCTAAATGTCTCGGTAAATGTGGATTTATGGCTTGCATAAAACAGTGTGCAACATGCCGCACATTCGGGGTAAACTGAGTGCATTATTGCATGGCAATATAGCCTGATTTTATCCCGGTGAACCTGCGAAGCGTACTTCACAATTTTTCCGAATGGAAAGGGCTGATGGTAATTCTGACCGCAGTAAAATTTCAGACAGTGAATACGGTTGTAATTTCTTAATTTCATTCCATGTACAAGAATTTCACACCGGGCAATCGAAGGTGCAACTTTTAGCGGCGAAGACGGCAAGTCATAAAGTCTTTCCCATCTTTCCGCTTAAAACTTTTTCATTTTCATCTTCTTCTTCTTCTTCTTCTACTTTAACGTTTCTATTTTATTTTCATTCTTATGCCAAAAGTTCGAATGTTTTATACCGGCATTATACAACTGAATAAAGAAGCCGCGAGATCGGCTACACGAGAGCATGAGGTGTATAATATAGGTATACACCCACCCCTATACGTATAGCGTAGTGAAAAGTAACGCGGTTGCGAATTCATCCACACTTGTCATCCGGCAGTAGTAAGTGGATACAAAGTTTTGACGTGGCCACCCGGGGTTAAACCAAAAGTTTTCCAGTTCATTCGAGGAGGCCGAGTCTTTTCTACCATATACTACCCGAACCTTGGAACTTTAACCAGACAAACTTTTTCGTTCATTCTCTGCAGAACTGGGAACACTTTTCTGTTAAACTATATTTTATTCTCCCCCTCCTATCGTGAGCTGCTCACACGCACATGCTTCAGAGAACAAATACGGGTTGTTCTAATTCTCTCCATCCTTTTTTTCTTGGCCCTAAACCGTGTTAGCTGAACTCACCGACAAGTATTTCACCAGAGCTAACCTGCGTTAAGCTAACACTCCTAAGACCTGCGCACATACCAAAGTTTCAGGACTCTACATGCCAAGTGCTTGTTTTCTCCCTTAAAACGATGGACAGAATTTTGAACGCGAAACTGAGGGATTAATTACGCGTGGTGCGATCTCAAGTTCACATCTCGGTTGGAAGTCCTTTGAACCAAGTTAGTTGGTATCGTATCAAATCGTACGTATGTCCAAATACTGTACGTATTGAAAAATCGTTTATAAGATTGTATTTCGAACTAATTGTGTAAATGGGTTTTCGTAACTTCGAATCAATCACCGCAATGCAAACCGCTTGTTAAGAGACACGAACCACTCAAAGAGTTGGAAGTAATCATGGGAAGAGTATCGGCGAGTTTCTATCTGTAAAGTAGGATGTAAATTGATAACTCCAAGCGTTGAGTTCCTAGAAGTTGAGGCCATGTCATAAAGTCTCGAAACCTGCACGAGTATAAGTTTTGATAATAAGACACGACTAAAGGACATGTGTGTAATTCTGTTCCGTAGATCATCGATGGAAACGCGAAGACGGAGGTTAGCAACAGAAAGGACCCGGGAGTTTTCTGCGGAGAGTCGGAGCAGCCGCAGACTTTCATATCGGAGACGAGTTTCGTGCGGGTTCTCTTCCACGCGGAAAATTTCACGGATCAAACCTACTTCAGCTTCGATTCACGGGCTGAACAGCAGACCGAGGTCTATCTCAGGTACGGTCAGCACCCCGAGCTCTACCCGAACCGACGCGGCGAGGTGGTGCCCGGAAGCTACTGCGAGCGGGTCTTCAAGGACTGCAGATTGCAGACATGCTACGTCCAGAGTCCGGCATACCCGGGGGTTTATCCCCGCGCCCTGCACTGCAAGTACCGCCTGAACACCAGGCTCCCCTTCATAAAGCTCTACATCGAGAACGAGGAGTTCAACATAGACGGGCAGCGGTGCGAGAACATAATGACCTGTCCCATGCGCCCGATAAGCTCAGGCTCCCAGCACTGTCCCTACGACTACATCCGCGTCTTCGACGGCATGAACGAGACCAGTCCGGTGATCGGTACCTTCTGCGGAATGGGGAAGTTCCCCTACAGCATCATTGGCACGAGCGAGGACCTCTACGTCGAGTTCGTCTCCTCGCCGGCTGGACCGTTGCTGAACACGGGCTTCCACTTCAACGTCGGGAACTGGCCCGGCCACGTCGAGACCGCCGGGGTGAAGAACGGCAGCTGCGACTGGTTGCTCAGCAGCGAGACCCTCGGTGCTGGTGAGGGGATATTTCTGTCGGTGGCTCACTGGTACCCGCCTCACACGAGCTGCACCTACTTGCTGAAGGGCCGTCCGGGGGAAATCGCAAGGCTTTACTTTCCAAGCTTCAGGGTGAACCGGATCGAGTCACCGATCCAGCTGTACGACGGGGACTGCGGCGAGAGCCTTACCCTCTACGACGCCGACTGGCCGGACGACGCGAGGATCATAAAGACATTCTGCGACACGTTCAGCAGGCCGATGGAAAAGCACGACTTCGTGTCGACTTCGAACGCTCTGTTCGTCAGGTTCGAGAGCAAGACCGGAAGCTACTCTGGTAGTTCGTTGTACTACTGGGCTCACTACGACTTCTTCAACGCCACAAAGTTCGGCGAGGCTGTGCCGAACACCGAGTGTGACGAGACCTTCGCAGCGTGGAAAGCCCAGAGTGGCTACCTCCGATCTCCGCTCAACACCCTCGTCTACAAACGTCCCGGCGATCCGCCGAACGACCTGACCTGCACCTACAGCTTTGTCACCGACAAGCGGCTCTTCGCTCGCGTCATACTGACCGTCGAGGCCGTCACCTTCAAGGATCATCCTTACGCCCAGTGCGGAATGTGCTGGGACAGCCGGGCCGATCGGATCATCGTTAAAGAGCCGCTACCAGGGTCCGGAAAAGGGAGCTGCGTTTGCCGGCTGGGAAACGGCTCGCCGCCCCTGAGGATCGTCTCTCGGGGTGAAAAGCTCGATCTGAAACTCTTGGTGGACGGGGCCCATGCCGCGGCCAGCTACTTCAAGCACTCGTCTCCGCTATTCGAGGCCAAGTACGAGTTTGCGCATAGTCCGCTATGCGGACCGGCCCTTTTTCCCGCGACCACCGACGGCGAGATTGAATTTCCCCATTACGAGGCCCTCGGCTACGTGACTCCTCCACGCTCGATCAAGTGCATATGGGAGCTACGCGTAAATCCGGAACGAGACCTGTGGCTTCACTTCGACAAGATAAAGTTCGCCTCGCGTTCGTGCGAGGACGGCAAGCTGGATATATTCCTGCCCGGAATGACCGAGCCGTACCTCGGTATCTGCGGGGAGAACGTCAGCGTCGTCAGGGAGATGCCGATCCTCTCGGCCGCGCAACTAGGCCCCGTCGGGCCCATTTCCGAGAGCCACGAGGACGAACCTCCCGCCGTCATAATCCAGTTCACCGGGTCGATGGCGCCCGCCCGAGCGGCCTTCAAGATCGCATGGACGGAGCTTTTCCACCTGCCTCGCGACGAATCCGGAGCTATAAAAACCCTGAAGCTCGAGGACTGTGGCTTTCGGTGCCCCGGTGATGCGGTATGCATCTCGACCCGCCTTCTCTGCAACGGCGTCGTCAACTGCCCGACGCCGACCGGCACCGCCTTCAACGCCAGCTTCCCCGAGGCCAATGACGAGTCCCCGCAAACTTGCGGAGGGCCCGTTGCCGCCGACGGAAGCGGCGTCGTTGGGCCCGCCGGTTGGGCCGGGGCCGGACTCGGTGCCGGACTCGCCGCGCTTCTCGGACTCGCGTGCTTCGTTGCTGTTTGTCGACTCTGTCGACGCCGCGGAAGGTCTAGGGATATTCACGTACCTTACTGATCATCGGGATACCCTCATCCTTGTACAACGCGAACGTAACGCCTTTGTCACGCGATACCCTGGATGCGTGCCTATATGCCTGCCGTGATGCCGTCGCGTCATCGACACCCTGACGCTTGGCTCTTCATCGGTACACTTTGCAGCATGGCAATTGCGCTATAAACCGGATTTCGTATCGTACGAGTTGATTTTTATTATTCCACAAAAGCATACCGATCTGTTGGGGTGTGTTCATTGGGATTGTCACTTTGCAATGTGTCATCTGGTGGGGTAAAATCAAACCGATGCAACCAGGCTGACAGCTGACCGTTGACCGTAGTTTTTCGCGTGTGGATAGTAGAACAGGTATATTATTGATTAGGTTTAATTAAATTGTGTGACATGAGTAATTTAAAAGCTCAAGAATTACGATTAGCCTCCATTAAAATCAAAAACTCAGGTTATGTGGTGATGAAATGGCGCCGATAACCGGGTTCCGAAGTCATGAGGACATTTTCCAATTCTGGGGTGAAATTTGTCAACCCTAGTTTCTCCGAGTGAATTGATCCAATTGCAGATTCAATTAAATCGAGCAGTTGAAGCACTAGTCGAATTTAAACTGGTGAGAGTGATGAAATCGGAGTAAGGAAAGTTTTTCCGAAGCAATTGAATCGTGAGATTGAAGACCTTATAATCCTATTCAGCTTGATCTTCTCTTCTATGAAACTTAAATATTTGGCTCGGTAAAATTCGAATCCGGCCTTGTTCATTTTTCAGCGAGCTTTGACAGCAGCGCAAGCGAGTTTTTAGCTCGGCTGGACGTGCTTTGTTATCTTTCGTGTACCTATTACAAGGCAGCAGATATCGACGACATTCGTCGATGACACATTTTGTAGTTCACAGTAATAATCGATCGTTGAGCGCACACAGTGTTGATACCCGTAGGTATATGTATACCTATAGTACATGTATACCGGTATAACTGGGATGGTATGAATTATGGATGAATCCGTGCGCGAATACCGACTAAAATATGAGGACGCAGGGAAATTTTTTATTCATTTTTCTTCGGTGTTCGTTTTGTTTCGTGCTTGGTTATTTGTGCATTTTTTTTTTTTTTTACTTTTTTTTATTTTTTCACGTTCCTGCCGAGCAGCAACGAGAGAGGGTGAAAGAGATGGCTTGGTTCGTTCAAATTGTAAATGAAAACACATTTGTGAGTATGTGACATCTGGGACGGTCGTAAAACTTGCTCGTGTCATATGCGACTTTCGCATCGACGTACGTACGTACACGTATTACGTAGGTATACCTATACGCATACAGCCATTTATGAAATACTGTATTTTACCGATGCATTTGAGATAGGTATGCGTTCGCGTACGTGAGAATATAAAATTTCGTTGATGGGGGAGAGTTTGTGAATTGTATCGGTATAGAATCAGTATACAATAAAGGAAACACGTGATGATTCTGAGTGAGTGTCTGTGTGTGTGTATGTGTGTGAAAACTCACTGTCATTATACGTATATGATCGTTCTGCAATCATGTTGAACGATTTACCTGTATACCCAAACCAATGTAAACGAAGAAGGGCTGAAGCGAAGAAAAATGGAAAGGTCGTAGGAAGATTCGACGAATGAATGGACGTAAGAGGGTGTGAAAAATGTCCGTGGTATTCGCTTTATGAATTTTCTACGGCGTTTAACGATCCCTAATGGACCGTGAGGCTAAGCTCCTCGATATTGTAGCAGCATGCCTACCTGTACCCTGGCCCATATAGAAGAGGGGAGTAAATCGAGGACTGCTAATGTCAAATTTATGCCCCGAAAGGCGGGCAATAATGATTCGGGAATCGAGCAGCAATCAGTCGTCCTCGTCAGGTGAATTTATTCCCACCCTCTCTGTATCCACGACATTAAGCGCTACGGCGGGTTTGCACGGGGTGTGGGAGACGCGATCAGACAAGCTTTTAGGAGAATTGTCAATGGCTGACAATGAGGAGAGGAGCAGCACCGGCTTAGCGCCACGGTATTTCTATTCCTTCATCTTCACTGTCTTTTTTCCTGTTCTTTCGAAGCGACGGGTTTACAACAGCTGCAGAAATTTGTGCGAAATCCTAAAAAAATTTCACGCTTGTAAATAGCCAGTGTTTTTAGTAGAATGTAGGACAATCATAGCCGTACACAGGATATTATATGTATAAATAAATTAATTAATATGCAAATATAATATAAATAATATATATATAAATATATAATATATAAATTATGTACGATAGATTATACAAATTATAGTGTAACGGTGTGTAATTACTCTTGTACACCATTGTAACGATATGATTATTATATTTTTTACTAATAAATAACGAAGCGCGTTTACGGTGCGCCGTCGAGCCAGGTAAATAAGTTACATACCGGATCTTATACACAGTCCTCGTTCGGTGTAACGGTCTTCGCATCGATATCCCATCCCGTCGTGAAACGGCAATCAATTTCTTGCCCCGATTTCGCTTACGTGATAAGGCGGGTACACCCAAATATCCAAATATCCTTGCGGCAGATACTTACAACGGGCGTCGTGTGCATAGCCGAGGTTCTCCTTGTTTCTGTCCTTCGGAAGCCGGACTAATTTCAAAGCGGAAATTGCTTTTATTTAAATCTTATGTTAAGTAACCCAATTTGGACGGTCGGACCGACCTGACGAGAAATAAGCTAACCGAATACCCACCTCCGAGTAAAAGTTCGCCGTACGAATCTTCGCACTGACGCGACGGCGTAAGAAACTCCGTAACTAATTAACCAGAATTCTACTAATGACGGAGACGCCAAGAGTGGGAATAATTAAGACTGCGCGGAGAATTCCTCTCGTATTTCATTTTCAATAAGAAGCAGGGCTGGTTTGAAAATCTTTTCTGCTCGGGACAGTGGCAACACCTTTATACCTCCAACTGCAGCGTAAAAATAAAAAAAGGGAAAAAGCACAGGATGTCAACATCGTACATTTCAGACCAAGGTTTACGTAGTCGTATGGCGAAAAGCTGATTCGCCTCGTAGCTGAATTCTCGATTCTATTAAATCGAATTCACTGTTGTAACTCATACGCGCACATATATCATACGTTTTGATGCAGTATCTGTAATAATAAATATTCATATGATGCAGACCACGACCGTACCGCGTATTGATTTCGCTTTAAACTCGCGTGAACACGCGATGATTTGAAGCAATTTCGTCGACTATGTGCGGTAATTGCGTACCGTTATCACTGCAGATTTTACATACACATGTTTACGGTAGCGGGCAATAAAGCGACTGTTCGGGATTTTCCTTTCATTTACATTATACTCATACTCCTCTTTCATTTATGTCGAATCACGCGATTACCATTGACATTTTGCATCATGTGCATTAGCGGATTCAATTAGCGAATTCTAATTCGCTCGTTCAACTCGCTATGAAGCATACCCATACAGCTTTGCACGAATCTGCCTGCGTCGAAACTCCCATCGGTCGATTTATTACTTTTATCTTCATTCCTGCACCTGTAATGAAATTTTAAACAGAGATTAATGTAAAACGGCTTCCATCCCGCAACTGAGCTTTTAATCTCCTTTGTACTCGCGGGGCTCGACCTGGTGGGGCGCGAACGCCTGCAGCCCAAGCTCTGTAGGTATTCTCTTTGAGTTCTGTGATATTGCTACACCAACTGTTCGATAATCCATTTCCACTTGGGTTCAGATAATAAAAGATACTTTTATTCCGCATTCCGCATTCCGTTACAGCTATGCCCGTCTACACAGATCACATACATATTCTTCACGATTATAGAGAGATATAGATTTAAGAATGAAATTTATTCTCGTTATTCGCATTATCGTAAAGTTATACTGTAAAAAATACAAATTCAAATCGACAAAGAAGAAGCCTCGAACATTTATCCGATAGGATGCTTTCGACATTGCCATTCGTCACTGCTGTAACCGCACAGGCCATTGCTCAAGCTTTTATATCTAATGTCATGTACGCACATAGATTGAGAAGAAAAGTAAAAAATTACGGAGAGTCGGAAGAATACACCATTATGCAGCGTATTCGTTTGCAGCGGTGAAGAAGGCAGCAAACAAACATGGCGTCGCGATGATGAATAACAATTTGTAATGCAAGGTGTCGGGCTTTATGAATAAAAAGCGCCACACTCGATTTAATATCTTCACGTAGCTTCGATATTTTTTTCACATGAAAATTTAATTACAACAGTTCACAACGTCAAAATGATCTTAGTGAATTTAAACGAATATAACATTATCAATCACTGTAAACGGAAAGGGGAAAGAGAGAAGCCATATTGGCTAACAGCCTACGACGTAGTCTTCATGGCGGACTATTTCAAATAGTTTGGCGGTGTCATTAGGGTGGTTCTCTTTCTAAACTTGTTTTTAAGGTACGAAAAATACTGGGGAAAAAGAATTGTCGCAAAACTTGGAAAAAGTAAGAAAATATTTCGAGGTCGCTAACGATTATTTTAATACTTTTTAAAAGTTAAAAAACGGACCATCCTACGGTGTCGTATATTCAACACAAGGCATTCGCATCGTACGGCGTATCTTGAGGCGGCGACTTGGCTCATAATGTACGCACAGCGTAGGAGGAATTCCGAAATTATACATCCACAACCTACCGCGGCAACGGGCAGATTGTCAAATTTAAACAATCGGGTGGTTGCAGGGTTGGCGCTGGAGCCGCTTCGCGCCAACTTGTAACAATGGAACGTCGGATATGACAAAGTACGATCGCGCGTTGCCGCAGTCTCGCGATTGTTTCAAAGTTTACGGGGATCAGCCCAGTTTGATATACTGCATTGTTCCCCTCGGCCGTTGGGTTCGGTTGATTTCACGCCAGTATTTAGTCGACCCTCCGCAACCTCCCGCCCGCGATCGCCGACACGCACTGGAAACTAGGAAAATGCTCGATCTCTTCGACTCCCTCAAGGCGCTTCTGCAGGAGGAAACCGCCCGCGTCGACAACATCGTCTTCAGGCTCCATTCACGGGCGACCGTTATCCTCCTCTCGGCCTGCGCCATCCTCGTCACCGCCAAGCAGTACATCGGCGAACCCATTTCCTGCATCACGGATGGAACTATCGGTACAACCGCATCCCCCCCTCCAAAAAAAAAACGTACCCGATATCGTTCATTTATCATTCCGCAACTCAGCTGGCGACGAGTTTTTAGGTTATATTGTACTTTCTTACAGACAAACATCACCCTCTAGGGTTTTATATTTTCACCCAGAGCAATCATCGAATCGTTAAACTCACACATTTAATCGTCAATTTCGTACGTTTTGATTTATTTTAATTTAATTTAATTTGTGAGGGGTTATTTTGCCCCCTCCCGAAATTCCGCAGTCAATTTCTTTCGCAAAATTTCCGTGTCGTTATTGCGCGTACTAATTATTCACATTCTTCCGACTCAATGGAATAAATTGACGTCACGTACAGCGTCACGAGGTGCAGACTTGCAAACAATGGTTATATAACGCGTAGATCGGCTAAAACGCGATCGAAAAGAAATTAGGTAGCCGCTGGGTGCAGCATGTTGAAAACGTTTTTGATTAGCTATCGGAAAACGTTTAGGTCGCGTTATTGAATGACTCGAATAATTCCACCTCATCTTACCCTGCGGGCGGCTGCTTCAGCCTGTTATTATACCTATAAAGTAAAATACGCTCCACCGAATACCAACGCTGATCTTATATACGAGATATTTATCTCGGATCTTCTCTTATTCTCTACCGTCTACTGCACAGGATTATACGATTCGGTATCGACCCTGCCTCCATGAGCTGAATCATGCATCAGCGGTTAATTTCATTTTAATCGAATCCAATGTATTGTTTTTGCACTTTTTAATATGAAATATTTCGAGGATGCTCGTGAAGAGTTAATGTTAAAAAAAGAATAATCAGGTAACACGACTACCCTGATGTACGCGGTCTGTTCTTAACGTAGGTCGTCTGACAAGTGTCCTGGACAATATTTTTTCAGCATTATCGGTCGGCAGCTGAAGCTGCAGTAGATGAAAGAAAACACAACGATCTGGTTAATTCCCGAACCTTGAACCCTCTTCATTACCAATTTGTAATCCAATTGCCTCAATTATCACGACCCTTATCAATTTCCCCGAACCTTATCCGGCAGACAAGGACTCCGTGAACGCCTACTGCTGGATCTACAGCACGTTCACCGTTTCGCGGCACTTGACCGGAATCCCGGGAATCAGCGTGGCCAGTCCTGGTGTGGGCCAAGCACTTGAAGGCGACGAAATTCACCAGCATCGCTACTACCAATGGGTGGGTGCGTTCCCGCCAAGGGAGTAGAGTAATGAATTTACGTAATCCCAGCTAACGAGGTTGTCGAGGTCCCGCAAAAGGGGAACACCTCGCACGGTGGATTTTCCGCGGTACAACGTATTCCCTGCATGTCTTCCGGGGTATTGTAACTAAAACGTTTTTCCCCCCAAAATTGAACGAGCAGGTATGCTTCGTCCTCGTGCTCCAGGCCCTGATGTTCTACACACCCCGAGCCCTCTGGGGTGTCTGGGAACGTGGAACCGTGAGACTCCTCTCCGTGAATCTCGACAACCCGTTCTACCGCGACGAATGGACTAAAGAGAGAAGGAACCAGCTGGTGGAATACTTCGCCATCACGAATCTGCATACTCACAACTTCTACGCCTTTAGATTCCTTACTTGTGAAATCCTCAACTTCTGCAACGCGGTATGGGTCTTGGTCGTTAAAACATATTTTCAATTTAAATATCGCGATTACCTACCGCACCTGATTTCCTTTACGACAGCTGCCAATTGGAATTTCACCGTCTGTATACGTGTATATATTAATGTACTTATAATTCGATGAAAATTCAGTCACGATTCGATATTCATGACTTGCCCTCGTCAGATCTACCGCGATCCTTGTGGAAACGCGAACGATGGATTAAATAACGCAACGTCGAGTCCGAAAATCGCTACAACGTTAAAAACAAAAGCACGCGAAATAACCGAGCCAAACCTTCTGGGTATTTAAGTCGTTGATTTTTAATTAAGGCAGGTTCGTTAAAAGCTTGGCGAGCAGTCAGAAAAAGCTCCTTCATCTTTTCCTTTGATTCAGAAGTTGAAAGGAAGCTCAACGTTCGTCAGTCGGCGGGCTAAAGGGGCGCTTTTTAGGAGATGCCCGGACTAGAATATACAATGGGCATAATACTAAAGATCCGAGTGAATCGGACGTAGCTTTTAACATTATACAGATTGGCCAGATGTATCTGCTCGACGTGTTCCTGGAAGGACAATTCACTAAATATGGACCAGCGGTAACGGCGTTTGCGATTGAATCGAGACCGTTCCAAAGAGTGGACCCCATGACGAGGCTTTTCCCAAAGATGACCAAGTGCACCATCCACACCTTTGGCGCTTCGGGTTCGCCGCAAACCCGCGACGCTCTTTGCGTTTTGCCTCTGAACGTAGTCAACGAGAAGATATTTGTCTTCATCTGGTTCTGGCTCGTGTTTTTGGCCGCAGTTAGCGGCCTCGCCGTTGTTTACAGGTACTGTATCTTAGAGCTGAAATCTAATTTGCAATATTTACCATATCGATTTTTTGTACGAATTTTTATGCCACAGAATGATAGTCTTCTCCCAGCCGTGGGCTCGCGTTTATCTGCTGCGAGCAACGGCCCAGCTTATTCCACGATCTCAGGCTGAGACGATTGTGCAAGCTTTTGATATCGGCGATTGGTTCCTGTTGCATCAACTCAGTCACAATATAAACCCGGTCGTTTTCTGGGAACTCGTAAACGAGCTCGCATCGAAATTCTCTGGAAAGCTCGCCAAGGAGAAAGTGGAAAGTCTTGAATTTATCTGAATATAATATACTAATAAACCGTGGTATTAATGGTGTACAAATTTTAAACCATAATTATCGTGCTCCTTTAATTATATGTGTACCCCTAAATCAGTTTTTATCGTATGCTACAACTTGCAGTTTACTTTCCTGATATCTAACGTTGAACAGAAATCGAACGCAAGCCCGAAGAATATAGTCAATGAATTTGGTCATAAATCGAACATGTTCATTTAGTAATATATTATGTATATAATTCTATAACATACAAAATCATGCGAAACCATGAGAAAGAATAGAAGCATCCTGCGTAAAAAGTTGATGGTAATGCGATCTTTCTGACGAGAATATTGACGAAAAAAAAAATCGACGAACGGAACGAGAATCGTTATGCGGAGGAATTATGAGATACTATCAGAACAAGATAATTAATTACGGTGCTTGTCGTGGTAATTGATTTCTGAATAATCAATTCAACTTCGTGATAGGATGTTATTGAAGATTTTAGGCATTACAATTTAATTATCTTGATGTAATTCGAGGTGATACGGGATTAGTGAATTCGAATATTTAAACATGCATGTAAAATTATAATATTGATCTTCATATTATAGATATGTATAGATTCAGTTGCTGTATAGTGTAACAACTCTAGTAAACTTGCAGACACAGATTTCCCTGAAGTACCTCCAAAGTGTTTGAATCCATACTTTTCGCGGGTTTTTTCCCGCTTTGTCAAAGTTATCGACGCATGAGCTGACATCTATGAGGCTGTCAGCTTGACAGTTTGACTGTCAAAACGCGGGGAATTGGATTCGGTTGAGGCGGTTCTGTATCTCGCCGGGTGGCACTACACGTGGTATCGTTGAAAATAATCAATTCCGTGAGAGCCGAGTAAATAACCTCAAATCCTGACGGGCACGCGAAGACCCAAAAAATGTGCAATTTCCGGGTGAAAGTCGACCTGTCGGCCTTCTACGATGACGTGAGGCGTTTCAGTTGGGTCTACGTCGACAAAGGCACGGTAACTTGCATCTGCCACCTTCAAAATCACATCGCCAAGGTTTTCGACATACAACAACCGTTACACTTGCTCCTTCACACCGGCGAGTATTTACCGCCGAACGAAGACGCCCGTATTTTGAAAGAAAATGAAACAATCGTGTGAGTATCACATTATCTCTGTCTCTCTATTCCGTTCTGATGAAATCGCGATTCAAATCTACTTACCCAAAATGCGACACGTTCTATATTTCAGCGCTGTACCTGGCACTGGATTACAAAATGATCAAGATTCTGGCAAAGCTGAATCAGATGTTCAGGTCGATACAAGCTCCATCATTTCATCTTCAAAAAAACATAAACAACCCCCTGCGGAGGAGAAGAATGAAAAGGGTTCGATCGCAAATGGAAATGATTTTCACAACTCAACGGGTTAGACTAATTCTTAATGATTCAAACCCCACAGTTTGAAACTGAAATTTTTTATGTAATTGTTATTATCGTTTCTTTGTACAGAAACTACCAATGGAAATACATTATTTCTGAGCGTGGTGAATGATTCTCAAATAGAGAGCGCGTCAGAATCAAAGATGGAAGTTGGTACGCTGGATGAAAATCTGGTGCAAGGTTCGCCACCCTTTAAAAATAAGCGAAAACGCACACGTCAAAGAAAGTCTAAGACCAAAGAACAGCCAGAAGAACCTGTTGCAGCTGAACTAGTTGAGTCTGAATACAAGAAGCCAAAGATAATAAATTCGGTCACGATTCCTAACGGAAAGCATATACGTTTTGGCGATGTCGAGCAGCAAGAATTTGACAGCTATGATAGCTCTGCCTCGTGCGATTCCAGGAAGCCTTCAACGAGAGAAACCACCCCTCGGAGTAAATCTGTCCCGAACTCTAGTCTTTCCAATCTTTTAGCCCTGCGTCAAAGTTCGACACCGATAACATTTGCAGCGCAGAAAAAACTTGAAAAAAACCAGCAACCGCAACATGATTCCTACGAAGTCAAGGAATTATCAACTGAAGATTGCCAAACCCCTACAAGATTCACAGAGGTAAAGGTAGATCCTGAGAAACACGTTTTAATGGAGAGCAAGGCACGAGTCAACGATATCATTGGGTTCAAGGTAAATGCTGGATGAGCTCCTGGATGAAAACCTACATCAATTTATTGAGGGACTAATTTAAAATGGTGGTTTCAGATGTTGAAGATGGGCCAAGACTACACGCCGCAAGTTTCAAAGTATGTGACTGCGCAAGTATCTCAAATTTTGCCGGACAATTCAACCTACGTCTTCGAGATCATAGGTACAGCAGTAATTGATTTTTACTATCTTTTGGTTTTTTTACGATCCTAAGTAAGAGACTTTAAGATTAGTGCAGGATTATATACGATAAATAAGAAGTTAATCATTTGAGAAATCGGGGTTATTCAGCGTAAAATAGTTCTATCGAATTCTAGAGAAAATAGCAATTATAATTTTGCCAACATCGAGAAAAAAAACTATCGAAAGAAATTCATAATTTCAAAATGTATAATATCTTTTGTTTAATACACTATTTTTTAGATGGGAAAAGAGAGATACAAGCTCCACAGGGAAAGTTCGATATTGAGACCGATGAAACAGAGAACAAAGATTCGAACGCGTTTGTCCTAAATTGGTCACAACTCATTGAACCTCGATTGATGTACCGTGGAAGTTCCGAGTAGATGGTACACTTTTATCACAGATCATCCATGTTCTTTTTTTTTGTTTTCATAAATCAATAACGCTTTGTTTTTGTCGCACATGCAAAGGACGAACTTTTTAAAACTGAGAACAAATTGCCGTTTGCTGTCGAGCTTCGGCAAAGTCGTAATTTAACGTTGTATAAGTCTTACATTTTATTATTATTTTTTCCGTTGATGTTACAAGTATCCCAATTTTAAGAAACGAAAGATAAACTTTAGATATAAGCTGTGTTTGGAAATGAATGCGAAGTTTTGTCGACAACATTCCGCCGAATATATTGGAAGGAGATATTTAAAAATTCGAGAACGTCCTAGTTGGTGAAACTTGATTGACTGTCAGAAAATTCATCAACATTTATTTATTGTAACTGATCAATGAATCGTCTCGTATTGTTAAATTTCTTCTGCATTGTGTTTAGCGCCTGAATCACCGCAACCCTTCTAGCACCATTGAGTTTCTCTGGTAATTCACAGATGACAGCTCTGCCCAAAGTAACCGCTAAATATAGCAATGCCGTATTATTTTTCGGTCTCGCTTAATTTGTTTACACCTCTAAATTTCGATGTAGTTAAAACAGCATGACTTCAAAATCGGGTCATTTTTATATCTTATGTAAAGAGTAATCGCCGCATCAATAATCAACGTTTCACCATCGGAGAACCGGCTGAAGAATCAGTTGAACGTCAGTTAATTTTATACAAACAAATAATACGTAGAAAACTGTATATTCTAAATTACTTTCACCCGCTGCATGAGCTTTTTTTTTATCCCTGTTTCCTCAGCCACACCCGATGAACGGTTTAATTTTATCTTGTCATCAATCCTTACCAGCATTTCAATTTCGTACGAGATTTCAACATTCTTTACGGGTGTACCTGACGTATGAGAATGCGCTGCATATTGCTGTTTTAAGTTTAAGATATTTCTAACCTATAACGTGATTGCAATACTGTAATTTTGAACTGAAAAGCTAAGATGCAATAAAAACTAATCATATTTTATTATTATTTAATGCCTTGCTTCCTCAATTAACCAAGCTTGAAAAATTATGGTTTTCGATCACAGTCCCTCACCGTGTAAATTATTCCTTTATTCTCATGTTTTTCACCATCCAATTCCATTGTCAGCCTTGAGTAGTTTTATACCGGGACCCGATAATTTTTTGGTATTTTATACTGAAAATTGCAATTCATATTTTCATTACAATTGAATCTCTCACTCCCTTATTTTACGTTAGAAACTTTCTTTGAAGAAATGGATAATAATCGGAATTCGAAATCAAAAACACGC
Source organism: Neodiprion fabricii (assembly GCF_021155785.1). NCBI lineage: Eukaryota > Metazoa > Arthropoda > Insecta > Hymenoptera > Diprionidae > Neodiprion > Neodiprion fabricii. The sequence continues at coordinate 40,764,347 of NC_060240.1, forward strand.
AAGAAACACATGAATCAAAACGCTTTACCACTCTTGAGACCAGACATTATGTTGATAACCAAAGATGTGATGGTCCCGGTAAAATTGCCTCCTCCTCCTGGGAAACTATTTCCCATTCAACAAAAAACTGAAAAGAAAAAATGTGGAGTTGCCAAAATGCAGAGATCTGATACACAGGCGTTGAAACCACTTGTGAATTGTGAAAACCTCCGAAAGAACTGTATTGATCCATTGATTCAGGTGCGTTCCATAAACCAACCCTTACTAATGGTGAAACACAGTGATGATCTACTACTTAGGATTATATTTAAATTAGCCTCCTGGTATACTCACTCTTTTTCATTTGTTCCTCAACTAATTTCTCAGGTGAGCGATATCACACATGCGACGAAAGCACGTATAGATGTCTTTCCCAAATCCCAATCTTGTTATCATCCCCGAAAAAATTTGCTTACAAAGAATGCTCATATGGATGAAAAACGATCAGTATCATTAAGGAGTGAAAAGCCAAGCTCATCATCAAATTCAAAACTATTCCAATTTGGTCAAAGTGATAGAAGTAGTATTTCACCGACTCCAAAGATATCACTAGTAGATAAGCTTTCGGTTCAATCATCTAAAGACTCAGTGAACACTGTACCTACGCCTCTCGAAACTCAGTCGTGTATATCTATCAAATCACTGAACATGATGGACGATTCGTTAACAAAAGTATTCTTAAATATGATTTCAAGTTCGGAAAGTGAGAGCAACGTCAATTATGCTGCTCAACCAAGCACTCAAGCTGAATATGATCTTAGAACTCCTGTGGCCAATAATGTTAGTTCAAATGTGACTGAAAATCCAGTTGGAACTTTTTCTTTCCATCATGCTTATTCAAACAATAACGAACGAATCGAATGTACGAAAGGAGGTTTGGAAGATTGTCTGAATTCTGACTTCTGTATTTCTACAAGTAACCAGGAGTGTCACGAACAAGTTGCTAATCAAGTTTCAATTCCTACAAAAGAATGCGATGTTGATCTGGATGATTGTGATATGAATAAGCTGACGAGTGATGCTAAAGTAAGTTTCTTGCGGCAAGATCCAGGATGTCTGCAAGATTCCTGTGAAGATGAATATGAAAATGAAATAAAACTCGTCAAAAATGATACAGATACTAATGATCGAATGATACAACTATCAATGGATGTTGACTACCTGTTGCAGAGTTTAATATCGAATATTTTAACTTTAGAATGTTCTAATAACTCCAATGAGTGTATTATTGAAAAAAGATACTCACCATGTATTCTCCTTCATCCCGAATCCCATTCCGGGAAACAAGAAGTTGAAAAATTAGGGGATAACTCGAACGAACGACTTCCAAGGATTGTTGGATTAAAGTATTCATTACACGATTTGCTTCGTACAACTTTAGACTCAGATGACCATATTCTCCCTTGTACGGAGCAACTAGACATTGATTCAGAACTCAAATATTCTCGGCAAGATCTGTTAGACTGTTCGTTAACTCGTGAAGGTAATGAGGAACAATTAGGAACAGTTAACTGTCATCTCAATGTTGATGGAAATCTAAGCGATCAGCAAGTAGAGATTAAATATTCATGGCAGATAATACCATTGAAGAATGAAAACTTACAATTAGATGACGTTTGTAATTCTAAACCGAAGGTACAAAATTGTGAAAACCATTCAAAGCTCACTTCAACCGAAGATCTTCATCTAATTGAGCCTGAATATCAATATTCATGGCAAAGACTGACATCTAAGTATCTTGCAGAAAAGAGTAAAGAAAATTGCTTGTTTGACATAAAGGAACTTGCAATGAAGGTTAGTGATGCGCAACAGAAATGTACTGAGAGTGAATGTATAAGGGACAATTTTAACTCGATCTCAAGTAATAGTTGTGCAGAAAAGGGTCAATCAGTGGAACATAATAGAAGAACCATAGTGAATCCCCCATTGGATAATATTATATCATCTAGGCTACCCCAAATCAACATAACAAGTAATGCCACTGCTGACATCACAAGTAAATACAGAGAGAATTTTCTAGAGTATCCTTCAAAACCTGGGTTGTATAATTCCTCCATTTCCTACTCCTCTATTTCCAGTATCAAGCAGATCATAGCAAATCTCAATGAAATGGTAACAACGCAGAAAGGCATGCTTGACGCTTATGTGAAAGATCATGGATTAGATAGAGACGTCAAACAAACTAAAGCAGTAGAAAGTGCCGTGAGAAATACAGCGGAGAAAGTTGAAATTTTTCCTTCAACTTTGCACGTATTAGGAGATTACATAGTGAAGGATATTCGTCCTGCAGATATGAGTAATTCGAGATGTTTGTTAGATGCAAATAATGATGAGATGGTACAAGACCATTCGTTATCAGAAGAAATAGTGTCTGCAGAAAACGCTTCTCTTGATGAACGCATCAAAAGGGCTTTAAGTGGAAAAATACTTTGTAGAAATGATAGACCTGTTACTTTAGACATTGGCCTGTTGAGATCAATCGATCATTCTCCCAAACTAATCCTAGATCCAAAAAAAGATGATCCAAGCTTGTCCAGTGATCCCATTTCCTATGACATCAATAACTACCTTACATCAATTCTTGCACCCAATGATAATTTTTACACTAATATCAGCAATTCAATACATAACAAATGTGGAGCTTGTAATTCTGACGAAAATAGAATTAGTTTATCATCGGAAATTCTAGAAACTGAGCAAATACCAACTGACGTCAATTGGAAAGCCGAAACTGCAGAGATGGAGAAGCAAGCATTGGAACCACCGATGGGTTTGGCACAACATATCAACAAGGAAAAAGATGTCCAGAGTGACAGTTTACCGTGTACAAAAAATACAGTGTCCAAGCCGAGGCTCCAAGTCAGTTTCACTGAAACAAAGGAGGCTGGAGACAATAATACGAAAAAAGATGAGCTTACGACGAGATTAGAAAATGCAATGAGCAGATTACAGCAGTGTCAACAGCACATTGATGCAAACTGGAATCTCGACTACTCTGTGCTTGATATTGAGGAGGGCATTAGTGACGAAGGAGTCCAGCTGCCAGAACAAGTAGAAGCACACATTAAGGATATCATCAAATCCGCTGAAGAGTATTTAGCCAAATTAGATGAACAGTTGAATGACCTCAGAAATGCAGACGACCAGGTAGGCGTTTTCCAGTCTTATTGTTAGAATTAGATGAGGATGAAGGCACTATCACAGCAAAGGAAACACTATTGTTCTTTTCATTGTAGATAATAAACAGCAGTGAACGAACATTGAAGAACATTGATGAAACATATCAGCTTATATTGGACAACTTGTGTAAGGAGATCAAGAAGAGACGAGATTTAGTGAAATTGGAAACCGAGGTGCTTAAATGCGAAGGCCTTGCTCCCTTGAGAGCCTGCAAACAAGAAGTAGACGCTCAAATTCGCAGCACTCGACATCTCATAGTGTTAACAGATACTATGCTCACAAATCCTGTTACCTTCAACAGAGACAGACTTGGAAAGATTATCACCGCCACAAGCCACATGGGGAGGTATGCATCATAGTAATTTTCAACCATGTCATTTATACAATTGCTACTTTTCTTTACGTTTAAATTTTAGGATACCAGCAGTTCCGATGCTAGAGGAGCTACCCTACGTGACTTTCAGTCCACCTAGTGAGGAAGCAAAGAAAGAAATTCTAGATCGAATATCGTGCTTGGGCTGTGTGTTGCGAATGGGTCCTGCACAGTTTACAGAAGTACTTGATCGACCAGCAGGTCTACGGCTAAAGTGGCACATTGTAGATCCTGAGTATGCTTCCGAGGAGCAAACATTCATAGTGCAAAAAGCACTAGGAGAAATTATCGAGCCGACTTCACCTGCTTTTGAAACTGTTTACGTAGGCCCTGACACGTCATGTTTCATCAGAGAAATACCCGTCGATCAACCAATCACCCTAAGGGTGGGAATCCAAATGCCCGACACTGCTTGGAGCATTCATCGAATTACCCGAACTTCAATACCAGCCTACTGTAATTGCCAATGCCAAAAAAACACGAGTCAGTAAAAACAAACATTGTAGTACCCAAATCTAATTCGATAATCTCGATTTCAGCTTGGGACATGAACAATGCGGACTATCTTGTTACAAACAGTGGCCGAATTGCTACCAAGATTACACGGAATCTTAGCACACTGTTATCTCGGAGTGCACAGTTCGGCACGGACCACATCATAGAGTTCAAAGTAAGTTAATAAATATGGAAAAATGAATAATATACATTTGATAATGACCGATGTATATACTATAGTTCTTAGAGACAGCGTCAGGGAGCAATGATGAAGGAATTGGACTAGTACTAGAACCTGATGGTGTGAACGAAAGCTTGAAGAGGAGCAGAGCACTTTTGATAACGCCAAATGGTAACATATTCATAGACGGAGAAGAGAAGCTGATGCAATTGCCCAAAATGCAATTGGGCACAAGGATAATATTCACGAGTGAGAAAAAGGATGACGATACGCTCAGGATGACCATAGAATGCGCGAACAAGGCCGTTACTTACGACTGGACTATACAAACACCACTGCACTTTGCAGCCAGATTTTTAGAACACAACAAATGGAACTTTATGATCAAATAGAAACAGATACACGTACAAGAATGCTTTTATTTACATAAAAAAGGAAACAAAATACTGGAAGAGATGAAAAAGAGGAAGAAAAAAAACAGACACAGACAAGTATTCACTTACACCCCGTTAAACGAGTTATGAATTTTTAAATAAATCAGTGCCTTATATTATTATTATTATCATAATGATTTTACATTCATTCCATCAGCCGGAGCAACCGCGGCATCCACAATGAATGCACTCGACTATTCTTCCCTCCTCCAACTTTCCCTTCGGAACCCTGCAGATGCAATTTGTACCAAAATTTGTATCTCTGGTTTGGATACATCGCAGGCAGCACAGATTCTCATAACCAACCTTCTTCCACTTGGCTATTAGATTCTTGTCAGCTATATTCTCATTGAGACAGTAATCATAGAGTTCTGAAATTAAATTCAAGCCCAAATCAATACAAATTAGTGAGGAAATTTCCGAGTAGTATTTGATTAATATTTATTCAATCTATACTTCTCTTTCTCTGGAACGAGAGATAATTCACGAACAAAATTTTTCCAAACATTAAGGTTCTGCCCACTACTAACCTCTGCTGATGGCTTTGCGACGATAAAATAAATCGTAAATGTAACGAGATTTCTGATGATGAATTTTAAATATGGGCCACAATGATTCTTGTTTTCTCTTTCCTTCGTGTGGCTCGGTTTCAGCTGTAAAACATGAAGCAAGAAATTTGTGAAATTGAGCTAATCTTTGGTTATGTCGACATCGTACGGATTGATTATTAACCTTCTCGCATTTTTTGTTCCAATTCCTCCAGCGTTGGCTCGATCAATTCCCAACCATCCGGAGGTGGCTTCTTGCTTCTTCGAACTTTCGGCATACTCGACTTGAGGCGAAATAAAGTAAATCAATCTAATCAATCGAATACTACTTCGAATGGTTTTGTTTGACGTTTACGCAAATTCCTTCCTGGTCATTGGTCAATCAAAGAAGCAGACAATGGCCACGAAGTAATACTTCATGACAATGGCCTCTGGCGATGATAGACCCAGGTGTGTGCAAAAAAATTTCGCCAGATGGCGCATGTTGTAGGTTTTTTTGTTGCTTCAAGATTTCAATCGCGTATGCTCGTCAGTTTGTCCTTGAACTGCGTTGCTCGTAGTAGTTGCCTACCAAAGCAGCAATACGGAGCTTGACAAGAGACTGAGCGGTTAGGAGTATCGAGTGAAAATTAGGGCCAGCGGAGTGAAGATAAATACATAATTGTGGAACTTTTTTTATCCAATATTCGTCGAAGGTTATCCTATATTTAATTCGCCGAAAAATGCCACGAGGTTAGTAGACGGGAGGTGAAAATCTCCATTTTCGTAATCAGCACGAAATACCAGTGTACAAGTACGAAATGTAATACACGAGCACGTTCTTGTACTGAAATCATTCTGGACTCCCGCGGACCGAATAACCAATAGAATCGCATATTTTTCAGGAAAGTTCGTTAATCACAAGGGCAGAAATCGCCGCTTCACGAATCCTGAAGAGTTGGAGGAGCAGCGAAGGCAGGAAGAAAAACAACGACAGTGGAGGGTTAGCATTTTGAGGTTAACTTTTGTGAGCAATAATACACGTCCCGGAATTTGCCTGTAATAAACTTGTAACCCATCTGAATACAGCAAACAAGAGGAGATGCGAGTTCCAGTGAAGAGGAGGAGCAGGAACAATCCAAAGCAGCTGGCGGTGACAAGCTGAAGAAAGTCAATGAGTCTGAATCGGAAAGCGACAGTGAATCCGAGTCGGACTCGGACCCAGATGTAATGAGGATTCCTTGAAACTCTTACTTTTCTCCGCATTACACAAAAACTTATATGACATTCAAGATTTCCATCATTCTATTGTCGGTAGTTTAATTTATCAAAACTATTGCCTACAACGATGGCACAGTTCGTTCAACAAACATCATTTTATTCAGTCACGTGATACCGTCTAATTAAGAAATGTATTGCATCATGTTACCGACAACTGTGTGACTCACATTTCCTTGCTATTTTTATTTTTGCTCGTTTTCAATACTCAAAACCTAATGGCATTACGAAAACAATTCTATGTTACCAATAGTGAACCAACTCCTTGAATCATATATATAAAATCCATTATTTACAGGGGAAAGCAAAAGGGGTAGAAAATCTAATTCAAGTAGAAAATCCGAATAGGGTGCAGAAAAAAGTGAAGAAATTATCCCAGCTGAATGAGGCGCTAGCGAAATCATCCAAGCCCGAACTTTCACGAAGAGAAAGGTACTTATTGATCTGATAAATAACTACTCTGAATGCAACGTGATTTGCAATGTGTTGTTCGACTGGTAGTTATTCCAATCTTGTAACACAAATCGTTTTGGGTCGTAGGGAAGAACTGGAGAAACAAAGAGCAAAGGCAAACTACCAGAAACTCCATGCTGAGGGTAAAACAGATGAAGCACGTGCGGATCTGGCTCGGCTAGCAATAATTAAGCAGCAGCGAGCAGAGGCTGCTAAGCAGCGGGAGGATGAAAAGAAACAAAAGGAATTGGCACAACAAAAAAAGACGGAATTAACACAGAAGGCTTTGGGAAAACGTTCCTAGTGCAATTAATAATCGTTTTATAATAAGAATTATGACGAATATTACTATTACCATATTATAATCATAATACTAAAAGACTCACTCTTCTCTTTACTCGCGTAATTACATCGCAATTTATTGAAGCAACCAAACAAAAATCACTAAGCGGTCTATTACGTTTGTTTCATGGATTTGTATTTATTTGTATGAATACAGTTTACTAAACTAATATTAAAGATATCTTCAATTTTCATTACACTTCAAATTCACTAAAACTTTATCTTCCGAAAAATAACGCCCGGCAGAGAGCAACTGAATCAACACTCCAAACGCTTCAAACGGACAGTGAATGCTAAGATAGTGTAATTAAGATAATGCGTAGTTCAGACAAATAATAATGGTGTTCTGTAGTACCGGTGCAACCAGCAGACATACCACTTAACACAGAAGACGCATTGTCGGTTACGTTTTTTGGTTTCGGTTTCGGTTTTCGTTGACGGAAAACTTTGTAACCCCGCTTGCCTGAATCATGCGCACGAATCGTTCAGCATGTAGGAAAATTCATGGTATATACCATGTAGCGTAAATTCATCGATCACAAAACTTTTGTACATGTGCATGCATATATACACCGGTTCATAGTATTCAAATTTAAGCCAATCGTCGCTGGCGATGACAAATCAGTAACCATTGAATCGCGTTACAAACAGAGATCGCCAGTCGCAGCTCGCTCCGATCGGTCTAGGGTTGTGTGAGGTGTGTTAGTCGTGTTCGGGCAGCACAAGCGGAACCTCGCAGTTTTCGGGCTGTATCGTTTACTCTAATCTTTGTTTGCTTACCAAACTTAGATTACTTGATTCTTACACGTAACGCAGACTTTTGGCTCCGGGAGAAACAGGCTTATTGAAATTAGAATAGGATTCAAGTGTTGGAATGAAATTGGAGTTTCTTGAGTGTCACAGAAATCTGCGATTTATTAGTAGCATGGACAAATTCATTTACTATCGCAACGACACTAGATTACCAAGTAATAATCTTCGCTTAGGATTGATTTTACCATGGATTTTATATTCATAAAAATTTTGGGACCACCAGCGCCTATTACTGGAATTTTGATATCGAGTGACTTTCAATTATTTATTCTCTGCGGCAATACGCGTGAAAGAATGAAGAGAAGTTGGCTAGATCAGTCTGGCATTTGTAAATGTGGTATAGCGGATAGCGAGTGGTCGAGAATAGTGTTTTTTTTTTTTTTGCGGTTTGTGATCGGCTACCAAAGTCGTAAAACATCAGTGACTAGGACCGCCGAAATTCAATCTCCGGAGTAGTGAGTTTAAAACAATTTAGGAAACTGCTTGATGGAGGAGGTTCGAAACCAGATGCAAAATACGTATTTGAGTGGTGAGACTTTGAACGAAACCGATAGATTTACAACATATCCTGAAAACTGTAGATCGTTTGTCATCGAAGTTACCGGGAAATCGCCATTGTTTGAATAAAAAGCTCAACATCCTAGTACCTATTATGGATAAACATTCATTCATCTGTAAGTAGCGCATTAATCTCTGCCTTACCCAACGCGGAAAGTCGCAGGGTAAAAAATTGGCGCTTATTTTAAACGATTTCCTCTAAAAATACCGCCAATCGGAATTCCAGGTCCTCGACCAGGGTTAAATGTTGGACAGTGATGGCCGATGACAGTGACATTGACAGCTGGTATTTAATGAAAGATGAAATCGTTCACCCGCCCTGTAAAAACCTGCGTTCGAAATTCAACGACCCTGAGCACAACGGGGCCAGAATATCAAACGGTTACTCCGCAGCGTCCCATCGATCTCAAAACGCGGAACAAAAATCGTCTCCATCCAGTACCGAGGTTCGTTTCATAAACCCAGCGATATACGCGGAGTCTCTCACACCCTCGAACGGCTTCGCCGAGAACGTGAGGACGTCCCGTACAAGCACCGACGAGGAGGCAACCGTCGTCGTCGAGGTCCGTTACGGCGATTCGAACGGTCTTGCAGACGGGCTCTCCACCCTATCAGTCAACGAAGACTCCCCCAGTATCGGCGAAGGTGATGCCCCCAGTGATCAGGTTGACCTGGGTGCAGCGGACACGTACCGATGCAGTTCTCAGTCAGACACATCGCGGACCTCGACGCTTACCCTGACGAACAATTCAAAGTCCGTCACTCGGCTCGTGAGGCGGTGCGTAATCGATGGGTCTTCAAAAATTTACGATGATGGAGACACGGCCGCGGATCAGGAGGACGTCCACAGGTGCGCCATGCCTCGTTGTCCTTAATTTCTAGCTCGAAAGCTGAGAATAAATGGACACGTAACTTCTGCTTCAGGTTTTCTGCGAATTGTCGAAGAATAGTGCAGCTCTCCTCCTCGTCGGTCTCGAGTTCTACATTCTCTGACAGCAGAACGAGCGGCCCAGTTCTTGCTCGTAGAATCGCCCATCAGGAATGGGTCCGGAAGAAGCAGCGGGCTGCTCTCCAGAAAAGCGAAGCTGAGCGCAGGGCCGAACTCAGACGTCGGCAGGAAGAGGAACGGGCTGAGAGGGAGCGAGTTGAGCGCGAGCGGAAGGAACGAGAGAATTTTTTAAGATGGCAGGAACGGAAGAAGAAGGAAGAGGCGGATAGGAAACTGGCTGTCGAACAGGAACTCGAATTTCAAAGGCGGCTGAAGTCGGTCGAAGATCGAGCCGCCATCGCGAAGATAATACATCTTCAGCAGTGGGCGAGGAAAAAGGAAGCAGCGCAGAAAGGTTTCGTTTCACTTTCTTTTAGTCAATTGAATTGAGTAATACCATTATTGATAATGTGTGATTTCGTCGCGTGGAGGAGACGCTCAGCGTGTCGATACCAAATGGTACATTTCCTGCTGTTTGTGTAGCACAACAGAAGGAACAAGAGCTTAAACAAAAGGCCATTGAGGAAGAGCGGAAAAAGAGACTGGCGGAAAGCTCTGAGGCTTTCGAAAAGTGGCGGGAACGCGCGAAGAGCAGACCGAGGCCTGCTACTCAGGGACTCCTACGTTAGTACAATTATAGGCTGATTAAATATTGGCGTAAAGGGGGATGTTGACCCCCCTCGGCTTCGGTCATTTTGTATCGATTTCTTCTCTTTTGAATTTCATTGATTGCCGACCGCGTAGCCCATCAGCGCGCTAAGCCGTCCTACGTGAATCCGAAGCCCTGGCAGCAAATCGTCGACGCAGAAGAACCGGAATCCCAGGATGACTTGTTGAGTAAAAAACCCGCGATGCAGGGCAAGTCAAAGGATAATATTGTGAGGAGAAGCATCGTGTCGCATCACTGACAACGACGAAATGGCGCGAAAAAGGAACGTCAATTGAAAGAGGAGCCCACCCACGTATTTTTCAAATCTTAATCAGAGACGGTATACCGATCACTATTCGATCGATCACTATTATCGCCAGCATCAACGCGGATCCCGATAATTATTATATCGCTTCGATCGTTTCTAACCTCTCCTACAGGCCATCCCTGCATCAGGATGAGTTGCATTTCGTGATCATTTGCGACATGTATATTATTATTAAATTCGTGAGATGCAGTGAAATCATGTTACGAAAAGAGAAACGAGAGCTAGGTCTCTTTTTTAATTCGGGTTACTCGCTTCTCGGTATATCTAATTTTTAGGGCCCCATTTGAGTTAACTTCAACTGGTAGCCAAAATTTAAATCCCGTCACATTGTCATTATTATTTTACGAATTTCGTTCTTTTCATTGAATTTAATTCGTGTCAAATGTATTTATCAACAGCTGATAATTACAACGTGATTGAATCTGTATTTCACCAATTTTTTAAGCTCAACTCACAACGGTTCCTCTACATGTCTTATTTCGAAACAATCCCTTGCATAATTTGGTGTGATTTACCCGGAGATTGCTAGCTACATTTTTTTATAGATAATGTTTAATGACAGCTAATTACCTTCTCCGTCGAGGTCTAAGAAACTGAGTCACAGACGACTCATAGAAGTATTGTATAATTGTATTTACTAGCTCTTGCCCCTTTTCGTATTATATCTTAATATTACATCTGGACTAGTTATCGTCTTGTGGCGCTATCTCCTATAAAATACAAATCGAACGTGGAGCTCCCCACAACCGTTTGTCCACTTGATGCCATGCGTTTCACTAAACAATAATAAAATTAAAAATCTACACACACCAACGGCTTGTTCGAGTTTTTTGGCACGCTGGAATTATTGAGGCGAGATGTGTAAAGCGCATTTACATTCCCAGAATCCTATATCAGCTTTATTTGTTTGTTCATAATCAAAATGTTTACTTTGACATACATCTAATCCAGTTTACCCAGGCTATAAAATTTTCGCATCTCGTTACAGTGTCGAATCAGTAATTTTAAACGGTCCCGATATAGGTATTCGACATACAGCGTATATATCGGTCATACTTTCGTCACTCGTAGTAAATATTTAGTTAATTGTTATACTCTTTATATATTATCACATAATACTATATGGTATATCCTGATCGTTCGTTGTATACAATAACTAAATCCCGGGTGTTGTAACAACCTCGCAATTCTTAATTGTTCAATAGTTCCTCTTCTTCCTCTTGAAGTCTTTGAATCTCAGATTTGTTCATAAAGTAGTACGACGGCTGTCGTGCTTTCTGAAATTGATAAATAAAAATCGCTCTCAGTTCTAATTCGCAGTTCACGCATCGATGGATCTCGGCAATTACCGGTCTTACCAAATCTTTATGAACTCGTTTTGCTCCACACTTGATCAAAACGTTACTCAAATCTTCTACAGCTTCGACGCCCATCGCGTAATGCAGGGCAGTTCGCTCTAGCTGTAATGAATTTATATTATTTAAGTACAGTATCGTAGTTGCCTTTACATTGTCGATTCAAATTACACTCTATGGACTCAAGCCTGCATCGTAATTCACACTCACGTTATCTCCGATCTTCAGAGTCTCAGGATAATTCTGGGCAATAAACTTGACCATTTCAACGTGCTGTCCCAGGGTCGCGATGTGAAGGGCGCAACGACCCATCGAATTCTTTCCCACAGCCAGCAGACGGCCTCCTCCGTTACCATCGCCCAGGAGCTCTTTAACGGTATTAGTATCGCCCCTTCGCACTGCCTGATGAACTTCTTCACGTCGGGACTGCAAGGAGTGAAATTCATAGAAGACTTATAAATGGTCGGAAATTGTTCTTCGAAGAAACGGTTGTGGCACAATTATTTTACATATATGATACTTGCCACAAAGTTTGGTATAGATTGAAGGAACTGAACGGTGGCCTCGTGTCCTCGCTGAGTAGCAACGTCGATGATCTGCACGCCGTCATCCTTGGCGTCCAGGATGTGGTCGTATCCCTCGAGCAGAAGCTCTACGAGTCTTTCGGTTTCACCTGAAAGCGAAAAAATCACCGGTATATATCACTATGTAAGTATGACAAACAATTACATCAGGCTTATTCCCGATAATCTTAATCATCTCACCTCTGGCTGCCAAGTAGACAACCCAGCGATCAATCTCAGCAATGTTCTCCGGGATTCCGGCTTGGTGTGCGACGTCTCTTGCCGTTCTGTAGAGCTCATCCCTGAAACCGACGTTCACGTCCGACTCCTGTAGAAACTGGAATAATCCGTTTGCAGCGTGGGAACGAACGGCGGCAAAGTGCAGGAGACTCTGGCCATGCTCGTCCTGCAAGAAATCAACGGGACATGAATGTTGGTGTGAAAAATGAAACAGATATTTGCATAGAATTAATACCCGGTTGTAATTATTGTTCAGGGTGGAATCGGCAGCATCCGAATCCGGACTCTGGGGATAACCGGCGTCATCATCGGCTGGATGTTCATGGGATTCCTGCTCGCGTTCCGATATTATCAAGACGTTCGATTCCTACGGTAGTAAGCGGAGAGTCGAGTTGTGATAGCAACATGACGAGAAGATTACGAGAAATTATGGAGTGAAATGTTCATCCAGTGCCGGGTGAGTTTTACCTGAGTTTTCACTCTTGGCTTGTTCTTGCTGGCGAAGTTGTACAAGTACGTTGCCAGATAGGTAACGGGATCCTTAGGGCGTGTGTTTGCTACTTCGGTTAGTCCCTTTATCAGTGGATCACCAAGGGCTAGAGTGGGATATTTTTATTGCCAGGAGTTACAGAGAGATAATGTGTACGATAGTATAATTCTACTTACAAGAAGCGAGGTAGTGGCCCTCGTCGGTTCGAAAAATGGGGATGTCGATCGTGGACTCTCCTGGAACGAAAGAAATCGATTAAAGTTGTAGGAACGATTTATCTGGCGTGGAAAACATCGATAGGAACGTCTGATATTTTCGGAGTATAAAAGCTTGTGACAATCACTGCTGATTACAGAACGTATAGTTGCGTTTTAGTTCGATTCTGTGACCTGAGCGAACACTAGAGGTAAACTGTAACAAAGCCCTTCCAGTTAATACGAGCATTTACAAAGCACCTAAATGGCTTAGGTGTTTGTGGTTGATACTCGATGAACTTAACAGCAGGGCTATAGCCAGTACCTCTGACAATGGGTTGGATGTGGAACAGAGCACGTAACGCAGCATGCCAAAACAGAAAGCAAACGAACACAAGACATCACGATGTAAAAATTCGGAGAAGTTTTGGTGATGATATCGAATCACAGTAGACACAGTGTCGAGCAAAAGGGTCTTTGAAAAGAACGCTGAATTCAAAACTCGGTATCTCTGCTCGGTAATTGCTTGACGATCTACGCTCCAAAAGTATGAAGATTATATACGTTGACTGACGTGTAATTAGTGTGAAAGTGCTAATAGTTGGTTTATTTTTGGTACGAATAAGACATTCTTACTTCCAAGAAGGTACATCGTCAGTTCTTTCTTGCAATTAAATGAACAGTGCGTCAAAATTTGAAAACTAGTGTGTCTCTTGTGGGTTATACAGATATATGAGCGTATATGTAGTAGTAGTAGTAGTAGTAGTAGTAGTAGTAGTAGTAGTAGTAGTAGTAGTAGTAGTAGTAGTAGTAGTAGTAGTAGTGGTGGTGTAAAATTTGCATTTGAGAAGAGGCTTATTGTTTTGCGGTACTGTCATTGTTTTCGTTGTGGTTTTCGTTGCTTTCGATACACAACAGTCAATATCGATTGAAGTATTATAATTATTTCGCGCAATATTTGAGTATGAATTTCAAATATATTTAGAAAGCGGAGATTTGTCATGTCTTAGTATTAGGTTTCTTCTTTTCAATACACTGCACACTGCACACATAAAGAGAAAGAGGTAAACAGAGTTCAGGGTTACGGCGAAAGCTCTATCAGACCATCCTCAAATTTAAAGGCGAGAATAGTATCGATTATTCAATTATTAAGTTAATCCATGAACATCAATAAGTATACTATCAGCAAATATCGGATTATATAGTAAAATCGGTATCTGTATTATGTTTATAAATCGAGTTGGAAAGATACATGCTCCGCCATATGGTTGTTGTTGTTGTAACATTTGTAAACATCGATTCATGCGTGACATATAAAGCTTTGTTAATTTTTTATACGAATGCACGCTGATGACTTGCCATCAATGAAATAAAGAAATATTAGACACAGGATTATTTTTCTTACACATCGCGATACAAATTGTTATCGTTACTATTAGCAGTCATTGCTATTATACTATGGCAAAACACCAAAGGCATCTCGTATATCCAATTATACGCATATTTATTAGTCAATAATATATAATCTTACTAACCCGATATGACAAATTCTTCGGCTCTTCCAGTGCCTAATAATCCAAATTACTGATCTGCCCCAACATCTTTGTCATTAAAATTCTGCCATCAATATAACATTTTTTTTTTTTTTGTCTAATTTACACGTGTATAATTCATATGCATAATATCAAATCAACGTATGTAAAATAGTAGAAAATAACGAGTTCACATGCACATATCTTTCCAACAAGATATTCTTATAATACTGTATATACTGTGTAAACGAGTATATACCTACTTATTGGTTTTGATTCAATGCTCCCACATATTACAATTCAACGATTAAATATACAACATTGGCAAGGGCTTTACATCGAGGGCTAGATACCGAAAAGACGTAACCCTCAAATATCTCAGCAAACGATGATTTTACTGCGACACGGGCGAACGCAACAAAACTGAGAAAGGTGAATTTCCGCATGAATCGAAAATAATAATGGGTTACGCCCTTATGGTTCTCAGCCCGCCTCGATATCACATAGAGAGTTCGCATAAATAGTATTACGATCTATTCGTTATCACTTCTACCACTATATATACGTGTTTAACAACTTTGGCGATACATGAGTTGAAAAACTCTACACATTTACTTTAAGTAAGAAATTGGTATTTTTAGATTAATAATTGACATTTAACGCACATCCACCTATAAACACGCGATTCGTTACAACGAAATATTACCCATAGATCGAACATTTATCAAATGATTTTATTCATTTTTATTATTATTAATCCGGGACCGGCGCGAGCTGGTCATTCGTTTGCGGAAGGCACTAGCGATCAGGGATGCAATCCTCATGGAATTATTGAGGGCGAGTTCTTTTTCGAGACTTATGATGTTCAGCAGGGCCCTGCAGAAGTCTTGAAGGGTCTGTAACTCCGTGACAGCAAGGCATTGCTGATTACTAATTTTCACGGTGTTCCTCTGCATGGTTTCCCTGATGCTGAGTCCCCGAACGAGGCAAAGGTGCCACAAATTTCCAGGCTCCTTCGTGAGCTCCGGGAGTTTAGCGACGAGGTTGAACTTGAGAGTATTCCCGAGCACAGTGGGTCTCGACGATAGAAAGCCCAGCTTCCGGTCCTTCTTGAAGGCCAGTCCCGCGTCTAGCACCGACATTACTCGTCCCAGCCGCACGTATGCCCTCCCAATCTGCCCCGGGTTATCCTCGGGCGTGCAGCACACCACTCTGAGGTGATCCTGCACGTTGACCCAGACTGCGAGGTCGCCTGCCGCGGCAACAAAGACTCCACGGCCGTAAGGCCAGTGGCGGCCGTGCAGGCGCCGCTCGTCACTCTTGGTGTGCGGGTCGAGGGACAGCAGGAGGCCCGCGGCCGCGAGACGCGCGCGCACCTCGCTCGGTCGCTCGAGAACCTCGTTTAGAGTGTAGTAGGTGCCGGCCTCGTCCTCGCTCGATCCCTCGGCCATGAAACTGGCAAGCTCGGGGCTCATCAACTCGGTCGTTATTTCGCGCTCAGTTTCCTCGAGCTGGTTGACGGTGAGGTTGAGGGGAAGCGGATAGGCCTCGAGGTTGCGACAGCACTCGACGACCCCGGCCAACATGTGTTTCGAGGTCGGGTCCAGGTCGAAGTTCTCTACTACGGCTACGCTGTGCGACTTTTCGTCCGTCGACCGCTCCGAATCGAAGAAGTGCGAGTCCAGGTGATCCGGAATCTCGCCGGTCACTGTCACGCAATGGAAGTCTCTGATCAGTGGTTCCAGCAATTCCGCGAACACGATGTAACTCTCGTAGTCCGGTACTATAATGTAGCCCGGGAAATTTTCATCGTCCAGGTTTGACGGCCGAACGTAGCTCAAACTGTTTAGGCTTACGAAACTCCCGATTGAGCTGTTGCTGCTGTTCATGTTACTGTACTTTCTAAGAGCGGGCCAGATAAGGTCAAACAGGTTGTGATCCAAGCGTGTCAAACGGTGCTTCAGTATTTCAAAAACTGGGCGTTTCAGGTACCGCCCTAGAAGTATACCAGTATTCGTTGCGTTTAACCCGGACAATGAACCTCGACGTCCACCACCTGCCAACAGCTTGAAACAACGCTCCAGGGTCACCAGGGTTTCCGGTTCTGTCACGTCGCGCCGTGCGGAATATGTGTCTCCTCCGGGAACTGTGTTCAATTTTCACCAGAACAATATTAGCAATTACAAAACATTCAACTCTTTGCTAGACATTCGATTTCCTGACGTCAGGTTCACACTTACAAACATTTAGAAAATGTGATATACAACAGATTGCATTGGGGGATGCACAATGAACGATTAGTCACGCTGAAATGGAAACTCTTGAACGATGATTTAGTATTCTTCTCGTTTATAACGTACTTTACTGAATTCACCTTGGTAGTAGCAATTTCTTGTTTGTCGATACACAACTTCAGTGATTTATATGCAACGGTCGTAAGAATCAAAATATTTACAGTAATAGCTCAACTACGGTTTTTTAATTCCAGGTTACCGTAACCATCACTTTCAGAAACAGTTCTCGTGAATGTTAAAATAGATTTCGTACAGTGAAAGTGTAACGTT
Organism: Neodiprion fabricii; assembly: GCF_021155785.1. NCBI lineage: Eukaryota > Metazoa > Arthropoda > Insecta > Hymenoptera > Diprionidae > Neodiprion > Neodiprion fabricii. The sequence continues at coordinate 40,781,923 of NC_060240.1, forward strand.
TTGGAATCTATCTTTACATTTTTCATTCGTATCAAGTTTTAAAACAGCTCAAGTGTTGACATATTTTTTTATCAATTCAAAATTGAATACGCCTCAATTTGTTCCGATACAACAGAATACACCTGCGGATGTGATCAAGCCTTTGCACGATAAAAGATGTCGGGGAATTTTATTGAATAATCACGAATACAGTTTGTTCCAGAATTATGTGTTAATCAAATGTAAATTGACGTGACCGTGATTCAACGTACTCTTAATTTCAACAGTGAAGTTATGCGATAACTATTTGTAACACTTTTCCATCGATTCCTCGGGTCTGACAACTGCAACATGCGAAAATTTACGTCGTTGGAAAAAATGTCATACTAATGAACTTTTTGAAAGCTCCATAAAAACGCGCAACAAAGTAAAACTTGAAAGTCATTGCGATTTATCATAATTGTAACAATATTCGATGTTCTTACTAGGTTGTTACTACATTTGGTTTACACACATTCATTTATTTTCAGTTGCGATAAGCGTGAATCGTGAGCGGTGATAATAATTTCAGTGCATTAGTTGCGACACGCGAAAAGATTCCACGTGACTTACGGTGCCTCATAAATACTTTGAAGAGGGGTCTCTTATTGTACCTTTATCTGTCAACATTTCGTCGGCAATCTTTTCGTGCGCCCCGAAATCCCGCAGTAATTTTTTATGCGAAAAGTCCTCCGGATTAGTTTTATAATAATCCGCTTTGTGCCCGAACTGTGTAAAATTGAAACCCACAATATCAGCGATTCGTAATATTGAAACGCCCATTGGCTACCGTTCTTCCAAAAAAACAAATCAAAGTAGAAACGTGAAAAATAATTCGATCCGCAGTCCAGACTCACGTTATCTTGGACCATAGGATTCGCTCCGAGGTGCAGAAGGAGGTTGTAGTAATGCCCGTTGTCGGCGAGGGTGGCTGCGTAATGAAGAGGCGTCCTACCGTCCCGGTCTGGAGCGTGTGCGGTTTCTGCGAACCTGCCAGCAAGGTACCTGCGGAGTTCGATGTCGATTAAGAATTAAAACGTGAGTTAAAAATTCCTTCGCGATGGTGTCAGGCCGGCTGATCGATTCACGACTTGGAACGAAGTGCGTGGAAGGGTATCGACGACACAGCTTGACCTTCTCCGCAGAATAGAGAAGCAATATCAATCCTTAAATTAGTTATGAGAGGTATGTACGTTGCGATTAGGAATCACATTCGGTACGCGGAATGTCACACCCGTTTCACGGTTTGGCGGCCAAGCGAAAGGTCAAGGCGTCTTAAATTACTGGCTGGAAAATCAATCCGACAAGCTTGAGTAAAGTCTATACCGCGGGAGAAAAAACTGTTGCAAACGATTCAACGATTTTCTTTCTCACCTTATTACACCGGTGTGTCCGAATATTACGGCCACGTGCAGAGGCGTTGCTCCGTTTGGCGATGAGCCATCTCTTGCAATTGCAAATTTACGACGATCCAAGGCCCCCTGAAGGTCTCGCAAGTTACCTTCGCGCGCCGCCATGTGAATGGCGTGTATTTTTCCCTGTAAATTATAAAAGTCCACGTGCTTAATAGCTGTATGCGTGTACACTATGGGAAATGTTCTGTGTCGGCGTTGATAATTTGTGCAGTCTTCAATTTCATTCGAAACTCTGTGTGTCATGCCAACCCTTAGAAACGTGTCGAGTAAAATTATGCGCGTCGATGGGTTTGTTTGTGTATTCGATGACAAAGAACGCACCATGTAGGCAGGGACGTTATCGATGAACGCCTGAAGTTCAGGGTTGCTCGAATGCCTTCCGACGAGTCTGCGACCCTCGCCGTTGAGCACCAAAGCAGCGAGCTGCTCCATGTTCCCGTTTTCAACGAGATCCTCAACTTCTGGATCAACCGTCATACTTCCATCGTTCAGCTCGGCTTCGGGTAGTTCTTCGTGTTCACCGACTATCACCTGGACAAACAAAAGGCTTGCGCATGATTCGCAATGCGTCACGTACAGTGGAAGGACAATCGATAATATATCTCTTTGCATATATACATATGTATTCATCTATTATTTATTTTCTTGTTACCCGCATATTCTGCACGCGGGCTAAAATTTACCTCGAGCAATCGGACGACACGGAGTGCAGGCGTTATCGCAATGAATTAATAAAATACAAGTGTGAACCATTCATCGTTTATTTTCCGCAGTTAATTGGGGTCAGAGTTTTATATTCATGATTTACAGACAACTGTTATTGATATAGAAGAGTGTTTTTTTTTTTTTTAATCAAATTCGTTGTTTGGAATTCAATGAATCATTTTTGAAACAATTATCTTTCAATATTAGGAAATCAGTGTTCGGGAAAATGAATTTTCAAACTTTCAACAAAATTCTTTACCGAATTCGATTCGTGTACATATTTTGCACCCTTCATACATGAATGATAAACTGTATGCCAGACGTTGCCGATGTTTCATTCCAAATATCTTCAATAATCATAATATGGTATGACTAGTATATTCGACATCGTTAGTTATCGTATGAAAAACCCGTACGCCAGTTTTAGCATTAATTGTACGAAGAGAGCTTGATTTGAGTCGAACTACGATATCTCTCCCCGCATCGCAAGCTCAATAGCTCAATCCTCCGATCATACTTTCCAACTTCTACATCTCAATTGCTGCCTGAAATTCCCCAAACCTGATCATCCTCGTGAACCGTATCGTCAAGTCCAGAATCCCCGGTGCTTGGTTCAGTTCGTTCGTCGTGGTCCCCTTTTGTCTCTTCTCCAAGAGCGTCCTGTTCCTTGTGCTGATCTAGAACCGCTTCCTTGATCTCCCTGACTTCCCGGTTACCTTCGCCTTCCGAACCCATCTTGGAATTTTTCACCACCACATCATCGTCCGAAGAATCCTCCTCAGTTTCCTCCTTTAACGGGTCCACCATGGGCTTAGACCCTGTCTCTGTCTCTGTCTCTGGTTCTGGCTCTGGCTCTGGCTCTGTCTCTGACTCTGGTACTGGCTCTAGCTCTGGCTCTGGCTCTTTCTCTGGTTCTGGATCTGATTCTGTTATTACTCCAGTTTCAGATTGCGGTTCCTGCGCTGGTTCCGGTTCCGCTTCTGGCTCGGATTCCGATTTCCTCTCTGGTTCCTTGTGCTCAAGCTCGTCGTGGGCGAGTTTTATCTGCTCCTCCAAGTCGTCCTTACCATCGTCTTTGAAACCATTCTGAAAAAGAGATGCGTTGCTCGCTAAATGATCGGGAACTCGATTTCGGGAATCGATCGCCCTTAATTTCGACGGTCAACCCGGAGCTCGCATTGTCAAATAGAATCTCAATTACCCCGAACGTTTCCTTCTCGCTTTCCTCCGACTTTGAGGGTGCCTCAGGACTCCCGAAAGCACTGTCAATGTCCGCGTTGCTCACAGCTTTCTTCACCCCTCTAACAACTGTTTCTCCAGCTTCCAAGATTCGCCAGTCCCAGTTCTTCGGGTAAGATGTACCGGAAACGCGCGGTGCTTCTGGTATGACGACCAAATTTGTCGCGTCTACGTCCGACGGTCGGTTCTTGTAGAAGGACGCTGTCTTTTGTCTCTGTGGGTATGATAATTCGGTATACTTAAAAAATAGGGCTGCAGTGTTTGGCGGATAATTGACGGTGTGCTTTTTGTGATTGTTAACTTTGCGATCAAATATCAGTGTATTGACTAACGTTATCCATTTGATTTTCGTTGGCGCCGCTTTGGACCAGCATATCGTACATGATCCCGTCATCCTTCAGGGCTGCGGCATAATGGAGCGGAGTCTTGCCTTCGGAATCTTGCATATCAATCGTCTCAGGACACCTGGTCAGGATCTCTCGGACAATTTCAGTATGCCCCAATCCAGCGGCCTGTGAAAAAGGTAAGACATTTTGTGTATTGAATACTGCTTCGAGTATGGAGTGACCGGAATCATTTATTTAACTGACGAAGATTTACCTTGTGGAGAACGTTCAGACCGTTGGCATCTTTGCTGGTGAGTATTACCGGGCAAACGGGATCGCTCACTTTTTGCCTGAACCCATCAACGTCGTTTTTAACCGCCGCAGTATGAATGTCTTTCACAGTGCCCTGTGGGAGATGGAAACTGATCGCTTGAACAACGAATTGTCGTGGTTAACGAACACCATGCTCGAATGTTTGCCTACCATTATGAACGGCACTGCTTCTAAAAACTTCTTGACTCGAGGATTGTTGCTCGTCTCGCACCGCAATTTCAACCCATGGCCCTCCCATAGTACTTGCTGCAGTTTACCGATGTCCCGATTATGAATCCATATCCGTATATTCGACGGCTTGAAGTCCAATGCTGAAAATCGAACGTTTCGGGTATAGAAAAAAAGCTCAAGTCACTTTCGCAGTTCCGAAACTTGCGTCTGTGTCCATCTCATCGGCAAATAACTGTTAAAGTTCAAGCACCGCGGGCTGGCGGAGAACTTGGCGAAGTCAAGTGACGGAAGAGGTGTTTTAAAAAATGCATGGGGCATGTCGTGACTGCAAACGTTTACCTCGTGTGCCTAAGTCCGTGTGCCTCGGAGCAAGAAAATCGCGTGTTTCGTAGGTCGCTAAATATTTTATCGCTTAGTTATAATCTAGGTGAACGCATACCGAGTCTGAGGAAAGGTAGGGAGAAGTGAGCTCGCACGATTTACGATATTGCAACAGCCACGCGCATTAAACCAGCTTTCAAGTCGTAAAAAGTGTTCCGTTATTTTTGCTTTTTATCAGTAAGAGATAGCCGCAAAAAACGGACCTCGGCTGTCGACCGAATACTAGGTAGGTTTTTGAACGGCGTGATAATGGTGGGGTACACCATGCTGATATTAAAAACGTAGTTAAATACCGAGAAACGAACATGGAAACAAAGCAACAATGTCACACCGCGATACAGAGGATGTGGAATTAGATGATAAAAGTTGGCGTTTCCGCCGATCGCCGGGAATAACATACGTATACTTATTTATGCTCCTTATAGCATATCGCAAATCGCGTGTTCTGCAGCCGGCTGCTGTTGCCACCACTAAATATTGAAACAGCCCGTCACGAGCTGCCCCATTGGTGAGCAGTGTGTTTTACCTGACAAGTTTGCGATGTTGTAACACGGGTTCCTTGAAGCAGGAGCCATCTAACGAAATTTTCGTAATATTCTCCGACGATTTTCAAACTTGTCGCAAAAAGGAAGAAGAACGAGAGCCAGAAAAGACGTACGGAAAATCGTCACCGCGGTGTCTTTCCAACGGCTATTACAAACGAGTGATCGTCACCGGCTTGATTACTCCTAAAATATAATTATTTCCGGCGGATCCGCAGCGTTTTCACACAAAATAATCGATGAACGTTTTCCTGCATTTCGCCGTGTCCTACATAATATCATTATTGCGTCTCTGTGTCTGTAAACGAGCTCGGCACCTATTACGAATTTACGTATTATCGATCATCGGCATCGGTATAAGTTTAACGTACCTAATGCATAGCTCAGAATAGGTAGAAGGGCCTTGTGTTAAACTCTTCTGCGACGCAAGACGTAGTAAGTGTGAGTTACGTCGCAGCTGGCATTTTCGCCTCGCAATTACGCCGAACGATGGGGAACAAGCCGTTATTTCACCACTTTTTCCACCCTCCTTCCCCCCTTCGAGAACCGCGAACAATGCATTTCTTACAATGATCGAAAAACTCGTCGCGATCACCGGCTGATCCTATACTCATATACTCACTCTCTTTAAAGCTGTAAACTTTTCTTCCCTGCATTTTTTCAACCTCGGGCAATTCCACCTCCCCCGTATGCTCGAGGTAGTAAGCCGCCGGATGACCTTGCTTGTCCCAGAGACTCGTGTCACAGCCACCCTTCACCAGGACCTCCCAAACGATGTCTGGCGTTGCGCAAGCCGAGCAGTAGTGCAGCGCTGTTCTGCCCTCCTGCGCAAAAAAGATTTTTTACTCGGGGTAACGCTCGAAAGCTTCGCGATTTATTCTCCCTTTCACACGCCGGAGAACGCGATTAATTAACACCTCGCTACAAACTTTATTGTATAATTTATTGACTGTATATATTCGAAAAGATATAGCGGGATTGGTATTTATTATTATTATTATTCTTGACCCATTCGTCAAATTGATTATTACCGATAGTGCACGATGAGCGAATAATGTTCATGCGCAAAAATCGACGATAATTAACTTTCATCGGAAGCAAATGACGCGATAGGCAATAATTAGCGCAATGCTTTGACACACCGAGAAAGTTAATTAGAGATTAGTAGAGAAATAGAGATGAGCGATATTTATTACCTCCTGTGGAGGCTTTTCAGAGACGGAACTGTAATTGACGAATTACGAGAAGCGGAAACGGATTAGGATCGACGGAATTCGCGAACTAGAGAGTCGAGCTTTCGAGACTAAGACGACGTATCGCGTTAAGCGATCCGGACACGAACCTGAAACTCGACAAACAGGTGGTTTACAGCAGAAGCTGAAACGAGGAACACGGCAGAGGTGCGAAAAACTAGAGTCTAACGATATATGAGCAAGGATTTCGCGAGCTTTTGGACAAGTTGAACCGTCAGACTCACTCTGTCCCGCTGCTGGGTTGTGGCGGGGTAATTTTCTACCAGATATTCAACGATGTCCTGGTGATCATAGTACACGGCTTTGTGAAGGAGAGGAATACCCGCGGAGTCCTTTGACGTCGCCAATTTCTTCTTCGGCTCGTCGAGGATCAGCCGTTGGACGTCACCCAGGGCCCCGCGTACCGTCGCGTCGTGAACCTGGCTGATTTTCGTCTGCGGACACGAACGGAAAGTGGAATTAGATCGCATGATTCGCGGCAAGAGAAGCCGCGTCCGTTGCACTATTTACCAGGTAGATCGGCAGGCCCTTTAGGAAAACCCGCGTTCGAAGGTCCGGGGAATTTTCACCCAGCAATCGGGTTCCTCGACCTTCCAGTACCACATTTTCCAACTTCTCGATTTCCCCTCGCTGAAGCCACTGTCTAACGGTGTTTGGGTTCATCTGCAGGTCTGAAAGCACGTTGCTAATTTTCGCAAACTGTCTTTGAACGCGGGCGTGGGTGCAAAGGGACGTGTCTCGTCAAAGAAGTTGTGAAAACGAAGGACAATATTTCGTGACAGTTGTTTACTTAAACTGAACTCAAATTACATTATCAATTGTAGCATATTAATTAATCGTAAAAACTTCAGCATCGAGTAACGGGGGAAAATGAAGAGGAAAAAACTGATGAAAAAGAATTCTCGGAACTTGTAGACCTTCAAATTGTTTCACGTAACTTTTATACGGAGTGAATTAAAGAGCAGACTTTATTCAAAATTAAAGGAAACAAAAGGGACACATCACGTCTTCTGCTGAAATATACTTCGTAAAATTTAGAATCCACTATAAAAACAGTGATAACCACTTGTGCGTAAGTAAAATCTGCTACACTTATGGTAATCCGTGTTTTTCCGTGTATTACGAGTATATAAACACGTTTCCAGCTACGTATTGGCCGGTTATTCACTCGTCGGTTACGCATGCGGTGAATCCCAAACGTGCGTTTTGTTTAACTTGAATTACAGAGAATAATTATCACGTATACATTAAGTCCTTCGTTTCTTTCTTACGCCTCAACATTGCATCATTCTTTTGATGTTTGCGGTTCCTTCTCCTTTATTTCAAAAAACTAAACCACTCACCTGGATAATAACACATGAATTATTGAAGAGTATAGTTTTTCCCAAAAAACGAATTGCTGGCGGTACTTAAGATATGTTGAAAATAATTACAACTACTCCTAAATACAACGACCAAATTGCGTCATTGTTAAACAAATTTCCATCCACGCACATATTTTCATGTAGGATTTTATCCATCGAGCAAAACACATAACGCGTAATAAGTATGTCGCACAATTTATGCACATATGAGTACAAGATAAGTCTGTAAAGTGACGCGTGTCACACACGTGTACAGTTCTGGGGGATAGTGCAAAAATCAATTATTTACACTAAAGGCTGTCGGGCTGCCCTACATACGCGACTATTGGAACTGGAACGTCTTTCTATTTATATCGTATATACAAATATATTTCTCACCACTTCGACGGTTCTTATTGTTACTAATGTCGAGGGCAAAGACATTCGACAATTAAGCAAGAAATCGTGGCATTTTTGTTTACGCCAAATTCTGACAAAATCGCTGTAACAGGAAGTAGAATTCTTCTATTTATTATTTTCACTGTCAGTGAGGTCGTGAATTAATTAATTAAACCTTGCACGAGACGATTGTAAATAATTATTGCGAAACTTCGAAGTTGTCCGAAAAAAAAAAAAAAAAAAAACAAGAGCAAGTCTCATTACGTTGCACGAGATTTTTTATTACTTTTGTGTGAAAAATAATTTCACACGCACACGTGTACGATTTAATTGCAGGAACGAATGAGGAAAAAAAATTACAAATTTCGCGAAATAATTTATAGGAGCAAGTTTACAGAAAATTCTGATTGCACGCGTCTAAACTTCTTGGAGATATTCTTCGCAGAATTTTGTGAAATGTAAAAACGTTCGATTGTTGAAACGTCGAAATCGACCAAAAAACATAAATTTTGTTTTCTCTCTCGTTTGTAACATCTCGCCGTGGAAGGTGCAAGAATAATCGATGAATTTTGCAGTGAACATACGAAAACGTTCAAGTGCGTACAGAGTGCTAGAGAATTCTTGCAGAGAATCGAATTAATTTTCCTTATACCTTATTCCGTATCTGGGACGCTGATTTATGGTCGAAAAATCCATTCGACCGACGCCTAAATTGTGTGTGAATTTGCCCTCAAGTGTATAATGTCCGCTCAACTGGTTCAGAAACCAGCGGGCAGTTTGACGTGCGTCACGTTTGGACGTCACGCGTCGAATGACGACGCCTGGCGTCGCGATGCGCCGTTAGTGGGATCTACACGTACAGGGTCGTGGGTAGTTATATACGCGCATCGGCTTATGTACCCCTAATTTGCTAAATAATATCGATTCCTTATTCATTATTCGATTACTAGAATAACGGAGCTGTAGTTCAACGTTAAAGGATATAAATACAAACCTATAATTGACGCTTCGCTCGCGGTTATCGCTGCATCGCAAAGTTTCATTTTTACACCCGCAGCGGACATTGATTTGACAAAAATTTGATCGGAAAACGTTAATAACGGTAAAAATTCGAAGAGTAGAAAATTTGAAGCAAACTTTGGCTGGAAATAAATTTACCGCTGAGTGCAGCTGTAACGCGTAAGTAATGACAATCTGCAAAAAAATGTTCCGCAAAAAACCGACCGTCAAGAAGTAGGTAGAGAGAAAAGTTTGAAAAAAAATCTGTAGTTTATTTGATTACATAGGATAAAAAAAAAAAAATTGAACGTAGATCGTTTAGCTCAAGGCTGGGAGCGTAATGATCGACCATCGACTGGCAAGTAAATATTCATTTAAAACTGTTTACTTTCTCACGATTCGCCATCGCCCATAAAACGAATCTGAGAAGTTGCTTATTTCGCCGGTGATTTCCCTCCCGACGAGTGACGCGATCGGTCAGAGGAAGAAGGGCAAAAAAAAAAAAAAAATCCCACGGTTGATAAACGACGTCGTTTAAAACGCCGTTTAACCTCGCGAGATCGCCGCAGGCGTTAATAATTCTTCCTGCCCCAGTTTGAAATAGGAAATTAAACTTTTCCGTAAAACAAATCACCCGAAATGAAACGGTGTTGAAATTAGAATTCTCGAAATTTTGATTAATCAAAAATCTTGGCAATTTTTATCGCCGAACGTATACTCCCGGAACAGTTGTTTTAATTTCAATTAAAACCAATTACCGCAAATTGCACTAATGAGCGCTTACCTTTCATTGCGGTGACGTAGATATCCGTATAATTTTTCTTTTATTTCTTACTATCGGTGATACGTCGAATTGGATTCTTAGGTATTCAAATACGTACTTAGGAAACGTGCACTATAGTTTCCTATCCAAACGATTTCACCGTATCGTCGAGTATGAACATAAACAGCTAAAATTACTTATTAATACCCACGGCGTAAAGGCCAGTCGATATATTTTCTACATAGTGCAATGACACATCGACCCTCCGCCGACATTCCAGCTCGATAATTCTCTAAATTTCATCGCATAATATAGAATATTCGGCGAATTTTAGACCCAAAAAATCTACCGTAATATTCTTCGGTAATTAATTACACCACCTTGTATGATCCAACAGTTTTTACAACCGATTAAAATTCTACGGTAATTCCCCGAGACGATTCGGACTATAAAATTCACCCACAGAGCTACTTTGCGATACGATAAAATCTGACCATTCAGCGACGATTTTAGTCCTGATCGAGCCGAGCGACGGGTAAATTCCAACTGCGGGAAATGGCGGTGCACCGCACGTAGTCGGCTCATTGTCAGTCGCCCCTACATTGTTTAATTATTAAAAGTGATAAGCGCGCATGCAGGAAGACATCAGGCCTATGATACGCAAGGCCCGACAAATTTCGTCGGCTGATTTATACTAAGCTTTCGTGCTTTTGGAATTTTTCACTTATGAATAAGGTTCTCTCTCTGCCATTTTGTTCCTAATGAAATAACGGATCTTGATAACTATCAACCGCCGGAAATGATGGCACAACCAGTATGGAACTGCAGGCGTGTAAGCTCGACGAAGCCACGCTACTGATTTTTCGCCTTGCGAATATGTTGCCGAAATCGAAAGCATCCGGCTAGGCACATCACCTGTCGGCGATTTCCGTCACGTATGAATTTTCGACTGCTTTGCTGGCGAAGTTCTACCTGAATTATGGAGGATGATACAGGCGGTAATTTGGCTGATAATGAGAGGTCGGAACAACATGGTACAACATAACTGTATAACAGATCAATAATAATTGTGCGTGATAATTTTATTAGTACGGGCCAGGTGAATTGCGTATATTATTCACCCTAATTCTTTACCTCACTCAGGCGGAGTAATAGTTGAAAATTTTTATTAGAATATTGTAGTTTGTTGTTAGCAACCGGAGTTCTAGACGCTTCGCGAGTAATGTGGTAGGACTCACGGATCGAAGGTGAGGGAAAGCAACACGTGGCACAGACAAGCTTCGCGGCTTGCAAGCCTTCTGGAATTACGTCGATTAAACCCAGTCGCAGCCATCTTTTAATCAAGGCTCGAATAATTCGCCGCTATGATTTTTATGCGAAAATTTACGAATTCCCAAAATCGTAGGAGAAAGTGAAACTAACGTTAAGTTGAAAAAAAATTCATTCGTTAATAATGCCGGCTGTACGATCGGATATTCGATATTCCTGATTGCAGTGTACTTCGGTAACTCTGCACTTACCAGAAATGTGCTTGGTTAGCTAAATTAAAACCGAATCGCACATTCAGCAAAGCCGATTCTAGAGTCTCCGATTCAAAGTAGACCGCAGTTGTATTCGTTCGTTGATCGCGCAGAGGTAAAATTCGCAGAATGTTCGTCGCGAATTATTTCTTCGCTATTTCCGGGTTACTCGGTGTCGTTTGCATCGGTGAGTCCGTTTAAATTCATACTTTACCTGATTATTTTTACATTGCGCATTTTCTTCTCTTCTACTCTTTTCTTTTATTACTGGTTTTGCATCCAATTAATCGACAGCTGGAATTGCTGAATCCGTGACTTCCAAATGCTCCGGTCGACCGCATTACAACGTTTCATTAACCGCCTACTATCCCGACTTCAACAGCGGCTTTGAATCCGATTATCTGGACGCCCGGGGAAAGAAATTGCGACCGTTGCAGGTGAGAACTACGCCAAGAAATTGATTGTTTGAAATCAGCCGCATACTGCGAACGCAGTTGAAATATGAAGTCTGCAATGAAACGTGAAAAATTGATTCCTCACAATTTCGATCGGAGTAAATGTATAGCGAACAAATCGTGCAATTGATTCCGCGATTTGACCGTATAATGTCATAAAAATTTCCCACCTCGTCGCAAGCTTTCGTTAAATTAGTTCAATACTCTTTCTTACGCTTTTGAACAAGACTGTATGTGGGTGAAAAAAATTCGCATCTACTTTTCGTTCTCAATTTTGATTAACGACACGGTGCTAGAGATAACAAAGTATTTTTTCAATCATATAAATCTCTGTGGTTACATCGCTGCTTCTGACCAAGCCGCGCACATTTTGATATTAAGCAAATCACGTTACAGCACGATTACCTAATTGACAATTTGTTTTCGCCGACGGCGGTCAGCTGCTTTTATAAATGTTACCGAACTCGGGACTTCACCGAGTCGTATCACATCGCATATTCATCCACAAGCCAGAGTTCTTCGGTGTGATTTACGGTGTGATACGTGTGTGTACCGCGTATACATTTGCAATTTGGTTAAGTTATAAACGTACATGCGAACGTAGACCGCGTATCCCATGAGGGGAGATGACCGCTTACGTAAACTGCTGTTTTATATGTATCAGGTTCATTTCCTCGAGCGTTTTATCAAGCCGACCGGATGAGCTCATATCGAACATTTTATATCATGCACCACTGTAGCTTGAAGCGATTTCCGAAAGGTCGAAATATCGCATCGTTACATGGATAATCATAAGTCACGTGTGTTTTCTTTCTTAAATCCAAAGACACCGATTACAATCATTTTTTTGGGGAATCAAGCTGCTGGATGCATTGGAAAAATATCAGTGAACCCCGTGCAATTGTTTAAAAAAAACCTGTTTTCTCGTACAGCAAAGGAATCGCTCGATCTTGTCGCACCGATGATTTTTCATGGTTAATTTTTCCTCGCGTTCCAGAGTCCACGAGTTTCATTTTCTTTCTTACTTTCTCGATCCTGTGTTGCAGAACTTCCTTGACGGACGATGCGACTACGTCACCGTCGGAATGGACGAGGATCTAAACCTTGCTTACGGATCAAGCATCTGCGTTCCGGAGATGAACGAACACTTCGGAATTAACATACCGTTTCAGGTGAGAATCTCGTATCCAGTATCGCTTCGCCGGGTGAAAATATGCTTAACTTTTTCAACGTTTTCACAGGTACGAGATTACGGTGCAAATTTAAAAGGCACCGGATTCTCAAGGATGGACATTTGCGTGAGGAGCGAAGAGGACAGCTACGACAAAACCGTGAATGGAATAGTCACCATCTACGTCTAGCTGCGACATTGTTACTTTGAAAATATTTCAGATGATCTGATATACCTGCGTTTGTCCATTCATTTGTAAGATTTATGGAATCGGAGAATATTATATGCGCTATGCTTGTAACGACAGAAACGCTTGATGCGAATTTATATGTGTATTAAAATATTCAGGTATAGACTTTAATAGAACCACCGTTGGCGGAATTTCTCTATTCATAGATGACGGTAGAAAAGTTATCGAAAAAAACATTCTCCGTATATTGTAACGATCGAACCTAATGATGAGTACACGAAAGAGAAATGCATCTGCAGTTCCAACCGACTCGAACAATCGGACGTACATGGTAAGATTCTGACAGTAATATTCTGCCTACCTGAATCTTTCGGACCTTCGCATGGCACAGGGCTTGCTTGTAACAACTTTCAGTTTTTGTATGATGAATAATCACTAATTGTGCAGACGAGAGCTTAAGTTTGCTGGGTTTCTTTTTAGCCTGAAGAGCTCCTCATTCCGATCTTTCTATTATCGCTGGGCAGGCTGAGGGACCTACGGTAAAAAGTTTTTTTTTTTTAGATGTGTTCAATTCACAAAACGTCTTAATACAACTCCAGTATTAGTTTTAGAATTCAGTTCCGAAAGTGGGTCGTAAATGAGGGCAATTGGCCAGAGTTTCCAGTGAATAAAGCTGGTCTTATCCTGTCAAGAATCATGTGACGTCGGTAATTCGCACATAACGTTACACATGCAATTATAATAATAATAATGTTAGTTTCACAACAACTATTGTTATATATAGTATGTTGAATCGTACGGCACGGGAGCCGTGGCTGCGTAATTATTCGAGAGGCACGTAATGTTTCCTGTACGAGACTAGATTGTGTCGGATAAAATCTAGGATTCCCTCGTCAAAACTACACACTAAATTTCGCACTTCTTGCGTAGTTACAACAGCTTTGTTCGGGAACTGTTTGGTGTACGGTTATTATACATATATATGCACGACGGCAAAAGTATTTCCGCCTAATTTGATACCATTCAAAACAAGTCGTGCATTTTTATTTTTACATCAACGTATTCATCGGAGACTGTGCGTAATAACGCGAAATTGTCTACTCCGTTTTTTTATCGTATATATTTTTCATCCTTTTGACTAATTTTAAAAAATTGTGGAAAAATAAATTTCCACATTAATGTACCAAACTCACCAGCGTTTGTGAAATCGCGAGTGCTGTACGATTCATCTTGACGTTTCTCAACCTACCGATGGCTACTGATTGCGGGAGCAACATTTGATGGATGGAAGAACCAGTGAGATTCGACAGTTAAACTTGATAACGACTATGGCTGGTAACACGAGGGAATTACCCTGTACATATATTACGTTTATTACGCGGTAGCAAAACAGTGCACAAATCTCTTCGTTTGCTCAATTTTTTCAATTCGGACTTATGCGTACTCTGCATTCGCGCATTATGATAAATAATATGTAAAAAAAAAACATACTCTGCACACTGCTGATTTTATTCGTGTTTACGAGATTTTTTGTCCGCACAAACATTCCGGTATCGGATCGATGGACTTTTTCATCGTCAGCTGTATTATGTCATTGCGGTATTTCAGACGTCTTTACAAAGAAGTCTTTTTGACAAACTGTTTGGCAAAACTGATAGACGTCTTTTCGGGTTGTAGAGCATTTCTTTAAAAATCTCTTAGACCTCAGGCGCGTTTTCAGGGGTGCGTCATTCGAGTTAGTTACAAGTTATTTTGTCTCTTTAACAAATCTGTTGTCAAGTAATTATACAAAAAAAAAAAAAAAAAAAACGGGCCTCACCTGTTACATACAATAACTATTAGAATTTCACAAATTTATTTCAAAGCACATTTTATTTAATTAGCAAAAATCACCAAACAAATTTGTGCATGATTGTAATATACATACATGTGTAATATATTTTACATAAAAATAGAAAATGTATAGAATCTAATACGCGGGTAAAAATATCGGTCTACATTATATTATTTCAACACATTACATGATGTTACCTAATAATTGTTAGTGATTATACAAACTGGCCAATCATATTGTCTGGATCTAATTGTAATAAGCGAAGGCCATGAACGCGTTGAAAAAATCGTTAGAACGATAGTTCAAAGTGTATTCCGAATGTCTAAAAGTGGCGATCATCAATATAGGCGTTTTCAAATCCTTGAAATTTGGCGAAGGGAAAAAATTTTAAGAGCTTAAAACCGGATAAAACGAATCAAAGTACATACAGGCAGATCATATCGGTTCATATGTATTTTCCCGCGCCCATCAATCACGCGTGGAAGCAATGAGAAATATCTTTTTCTCCATCGTAATCCGCGACACTAGCTGAATTCGGCCCATGGAAACTAATTGCAAGTGGGAAAGTAATTGCGAGCACCGCAGCAAATCCAGCAAATAAATTTTCGAAATCTATGATTCTAGTTGGAGTTGTATATTATAATCTAACCGAGATAAGATGCAACGAACGCCTAATCATCTCGGGGTTTCACCATAATTATTGTAATTATGATTAGCAATATGCTGCATGATATACAATCAACGCAAAGTATAAAATGCAAAGATGGGCAGAGTGCAGCCATAAAACGGAATAATGTTCACTTATCTGTAACGACTCCCGGTTACTCAACTGACTTGATCGTTTCTAACTTCAAGCATATACACATAATTATTCATTTCTCATTTCTGATTAGGTGTACACATCCTACATCAGTCGCGAGGCTTGCGCGTATACATACATACATAGAAAAGCTGTTTTTTGTTTTGTTCTTTTATCTAAAAGTACAAATAATTTTTACATTTTTGTGTCACAAAACTGTGCTAGTTTATTCATTATTTCGTATATTTTTTTCTACCATTTTTAATCTTTGTACTATTTTGCCGAGGCGTTTTGCCCATATACATACATATTGTGCAAAACTCCTCTTATTTGGTATATTTAATGCTAAAAGCAAAGTTTATAACTTGTTATAGGTACTACATCACCATTAGGTTTAAAATGTAAAAAACTGTCCAAACAATCCGTTCCAACAAGCGTGCGGTAGGTAATGAATGAATCAATGAATCGATCGTTCAATCCATCAATCGTTCGATCGATCAATCAGTGGGATTCTTCTCAACGGTCGTGTTTTCCGTACCGACGTCGTTCTCCTCGACTTTCTCCCCCGTGCTTGTCTCGGATTCCTTGTACGGCACTCCCAAGGCAATAAGGCCCGTCCATCTCTGCGTCCCGGTGAGGTTCTTCGTACCCGGCTTGAAGACACCCTTTCCCGAAACGCCCCACAAGGGCACGGGATTCGGCTCCCAGTGCGGCATTGTCTTAATATGAGCGTAAAACGTTTCCCCCGGACACTGAGTGTCCCGGCCCTGCCGGTGCCCGATGAGCTTGTAATCTGGCTTGACCTTCCCCAAGGAAATACCGCAGTCGATGAGCGATTGGAAAGCTTCCAGGGACGCGTTGTTAGGCATGCGTGCTGAAAAAGGGAGGAAAATGCGAGGTCAGAAAATCGATGGGATCGAGTCGAGCGCACGATTCGCCGGAAGTGGATAAACACTCACAGGTATAATCGCCGATTATGCAGATCCCGATTCCTTGACCGTTGTACCCTGGGCAATGGGCGCCAACGTGGTCCCACCCTCTGCCCTCGTAGACGTTTCCATCCCCGCCGATCACGAAGTGGTACCCGATGTCGGCCCATGTGTTTACGTCCATGTGAAGGTCTTGGTAGCTCCGGACGATGTTGGCGCAAGTTGTTTCGTCGTAACAGTAATGGGGTATTCCTCCATGGTGCGCCACTACGTAGGATGAGGGTGATACCACCATTGGCAAGTATTCCTCCGTTGGTGAACGGGCTCGCCATTCGCTGCGGCTCACTATTCTCGGACAGTTAGACATTCCGGCTGCTGCAATTTCATTATACATCCTTGCTTACGTATACGAGGGAATTGTATAATGTAGTTACATACTTATAACGCGGTTGGTTCTACATGGCAATGGGATTAGCGATGACTCGACAAAATTTCAAATACAACCGAGTTACGAATCGAGCATATCGTACATATTTACGTTTACGTGGATCAATCTGGCCTGCAAATGACCACCGAGAAGCGATGATCACGAAAGAAAAGAAAAAAAAAATAGAATGGGTAAGTCCAATCACCTCTTACAGTGTACATAACACATCGCGTAAGCGAGGATCACGCTAGTTGCGCTATCATATTCTCGATGGTTTGCAGCAATTTAATGTTTTTAACCAACCTCCACGTGGTTCTACGATAATGACATCACTGTCCGTTATTATTATAACTATAGAGCTGCTCTTAGCATTGAATTTTCATTTTTTACATTTCTTGTTCCGTCTCCCGCGTACTGAACTTTGTTTGTGAATATGCAAATATATGCGGTGCACATATGTGAACAAGTTATTAGCGAAAGGTGTTGTGGTGGAGTACTGGTGACCAGGAAATGAGTGGTACTTTTTTATGCTCACTCTAAGGTTACATATTGGGTATATGTATATGAGAGCTGCACCGTGGGAGTTACGAGTTGGATGCGAAAATCTTGCATTGTCAGAATTTCATAAATCTAGTGTACGATAATTACCGCAATTGTTTGTCTTTCGACATTTCGAACCTGATAACCGATACTCGAGTCTTACCACGATAACACGATAACAAATTCAGAGTCTTTCTTTCGTCAGGCTGAACGTAATAATGATGTGGGAATAGGAACGTTGCATTTACACTTCCTTTTGCGGTGCACGTGATTTGATTATCGTGTTGTTTGTGGCATTACGTTGTATCTCGCCTCAATTACGCTGTCCGGGATTTTTACCGGTCAACAATACTCATCGACTCGTTCTAAACTTACACCTGATGCCTGCTAAACGAGTCTGAAACTATTAATCGTGAATTTCATTGACTTGACGCGATTGATTACGATACGAGAAACTTCACAAAATCTCGAAGAAAAACCTCGCACTACAACTTGAAAGTAACACTGTTTACAGTAAACGATCTTCGTACCTGCATCGCGTTAATTACAAAAACTTCTGCTCGATTGTCGAAGGTAAAAAAGTCGTGCCAAGGCACTGTTCTTGAAAGATGCCGTGAAGTACGCTACTGATATCAAACCGGAATTTTCAAACATGGATAAGGCCTGATAATCAAAGGATTTTTTTTGTGCGAGTATTAATCCTCTAACGATAACCTTTCGCGTGAATCAGGTGAGATCATAAAAACAACGCGATTCAATCAATTATCCTAAATCTGTTGAAAATTCTTATCAATGGAGTAATCGGAATGAATTACTGATAAAGAGGAACGTTTGAATCAGGTTGTTAAGTGCAGCGGGACTTCGTGCTATACTACGCGATTAATGTTTTTGTTTTGCTTTAGAAATATATTTTAATAGCAGTGCATAAAAATAGAATACTGTACCATCCAACTATTGAGACCATGCAGGAACATACTAGAAACTACTGATTGAAATTTTCAGGCCTCAGATGACAAGGAAAATAGTTAACGCTGAATAAATTTTCTTCCGTGTACGGCCATGAGATGCGCACGACGAATGCATCTAATTTGCAGGGGAATTCCCAAACGCGTTGAATTTCCTATTTGTGTAACTCTAGCCGAACGAATTGTACCATTATCTATTTCATTTTCCGCTTTCAATATATTTTCGTTCAGCGCAAAGATGGATACTAAAAACAAGTCGGAACCAAATAATCTCACCCTTACTTGGTGTGGTGGAAATTGCTTCTTCGGAAAGTTTGATGGGAGTTCCAATCGCCAGAGAGCCGATTGTACTCAAGACCACAATGATCGATTTGTAATTGGCAAACCGACTCATGGCGAGGGAAAACTGAGAGAAGTGCGCGGACCGAATTATAGATAAAACTGGTGGTCAATGCGCTCACGCAGCCGCTTTTAAACTAAAAACTAAAGGACGCCGGGTATTCCCTCCCAATCTGATCGTAGGTTCTTTCAGATCTTTCCCCCTCCTCCCTCCCCTCCACCCCACCCCACCACCGCTTAGTTCGAGTGCTTCTACCATAAGCGATTAATCTCAATTACGGTATAAGGATGGCTTGCGATCAAAATCGATGTTCTTTGTGCAGTTTAATATTCTTGTACCTAGGAAACTATTCGTAGGGAATGATCCGAGGATTTCGAGCATTGAGTTGTGTATCATTTTCATCTGACGAGATCTGCCTCTAACATACTTTCCGAAGTTCAGAAATAATATACATACTATGTTTTCATCGCTTTATCTAGAATTTTTATTTTCATTCTCGCTGTGTATAAAGAATTCCATGATAACTGCTTCGCGTCTTGATAAATTGAAAATTTTTCTATAATACAAGTTTCGGAATATAAATGCTCCAGCATGGCTCGATATCGAAAAATTAATAGAAAGATGTACAGATGACTTCTGTAGATCATTACGTGGATTAATTGTTTCTCAAATATGTGTTAGGCATAAGAATTTCAATACATCATTTGCTATGTGAATTCAGAAATTTGTACAACATATGTACAAAATATGTTAGAACGTGACATTCTCATCAGCTGTAAAAAAGTCTAAGGCAGAATAATATTGCTGAGCTTTCTTGCACAGGTAATTCTAAGTTGTAATTCGTGTAAGACTTGTGCATTTATAAATTCTGATCATTTACTTATAATTGTTCCCGTTTGATTGTAATTTTATTGGATTTATTTCTATTCTCTATGAAAAATTGTTAGTGGTATGTTGCTATCTCTGGCAGACGATGGACCTACTACTACCACTCCATACATTCAAAATCTAGATACTGTATGTCGGACTGGCGTGGAAACGTCCTTTTACAAGTCGGGCAGTTTCCTACGCCTGCTTATGATGGAAGCGGCAACCAGACACGCAGCTAAGTTGAGGGTGTATTTTATTCAAGGGGCATGTTTGGAGTCACCATATATCTGACTGGTCAGCATCGTCAGCATGTTGCGTGTCACATGCGCTAGACAAATGGGGCGGCGAAATTGATCGTGTCTCCGGATAGCTAGCATCCTCGTTCGCGTCTGACGATTTCGATTCCTCGGATCAAAATTTAAATCACAGACGCGGTGCAGACGGGAAAAAAAACCTGCAACCATGGACAACGAGAAAAGCACAATGCTTGCAGTACTGCAGCTGTTACGGAAATACAATTTAAAGGTAAGCGTTGACTTAACCTCAAATTGCAAATATGACATGTAAACAAAACTGTACCGTCAGATTAAAATACGCTTCGGCTTTCTCCCCAGGGTACCGAGGAGTTATTTAGAAAGGAAGCAAACTTGACGGATGTTTCAGCTGAGGATAGTCAACAAACTGATTCTGAAGTTAGCAGTGTACTATCAGCTTACAAAAGCGAGGGTGATCCAGCGCTGTATGAGAAAGCCTATACTGAA
This sequence comes from Neodiprion fabricii, assembly GCF_021155785.1. NCBI lineage: Eukaryota > Metazoa > Arthropoda > Insecta > Hymenoptera > Diprionidae > Neodiprion > Neodiprion fabricii. Next base: position 40,802,611 of record NC_060240.1, read on the forward strand.
CTTAAGAAATTCGTCGAAGGAGCTCTGGATATTTACAAGGTTTGCGATAAACGATCAATTCTTTGTGCATTTTTGTCCGACCTTATCTTACATTTACTTTCGCTTTCTGTAGCATGAACTTGGCACAATATTGTATCCGGTATTGGTTCACATGTACCTGGAACTTGTTTACAACAACCATTCAGGAGAAGCAAAACAGCTGCTGGAGAAGTTCAGTGGTAATTTGGAGGAATATTACCAGGAGGATCTGAAGCGATTGTCAAATGTGACAAAACGGGAACAGATTGCTGGTAATGAGCTGACGGATACTTTCAAGTGAGGATCAGAGCTATGGGATTGATAAGAAAAGTAAGCTGTACAGGTAAATTTGTGACAGAAAATGACGATTACTTTCTTACAGGTCTAACCAGTTTATTATAAGGATGTCCCGAGACACGCTTTCCATACTCAAGCGGCATCTTCAAGAGAAAAAACATAGCATTTTGCTCAATATTATTCAAGAGCATCTTTACTTTGATATGTACGAAGGTGTCGCTCGGAACAAGCAACAGATTGAAGCAACGTCAGGCGCTGTTGTGGGGGAAGCTACGCGGCAAGGTATAACTTGAAAGCAATCAATGGTCTATGTCTTAAATTTGTTCAAATATCTGATCTTCAACTTCAAGGATTCCTTTCAATTCCATAGATAACAAGGCTAAAGTCTATTATGGGCTTTTAAAGGAACCAGATATTCAGTGCGTCCCGCCGGCTGAGGAAGAAGAAGACGATGGCGGTGGGGAGGGAGGAGATAAACCAAAGAAAAAGAAAGCAAAAAAAGATCCACTCTTTTCTAAGAAAACTAAATCAGACCCTAATGCACCTCCGGTCGGAAGAATGCCCCTACCAAATTTGTTAGTTTATTTTTGCACTTTGTTGATTCTAATCGATTTGACTTTGTATCGCTGCTTAAAAAGATTGATCGTATTTAGGAAAGATGCTGATAAACTGGAGAAGGTTAAAGCATTGAGAGAGGCTTCAAAGAGAGTGGTATTGGGGCCAGACAGTCTTCCGTCAATATGCTTCTATACTTTATTGAATTCAGTACACAGGTACGACTTATATTAAATATTTTAAATCATATCGATGATTCAATGACACTTTCGCTCATATAATTGCAGCGTTACTGCTGCAGAAGTCGCAGAAGATTCCAGTTTGCTTGCCATTGGCTTCAGTGATTCCGCAGTAAAAGTATGGAGCCTGGTTCCACAAAAATTAAGACTGATGAAAAGTGGGGATCAATTACAAGACATCGACCGCGAAGCTGGTACTCGCGACTCTTTCTCCTTTCAAAAAAATCTGCCTCTGGCTTTTCTAAGTTAATGTTTCTGCTGTTATCTTTAATCTGAATAATTCTCTTAAGACGATGTACTTGTGAGAATGATGGACGACAGGACAGCTGAATCGTCGAGAACCCTATACGGACACAGCGGACCTATTTATAGTTTGTCGTTTAGCCCAGACAGAAATTTACTACTATCTTCATCAGAGGACACCACAGGTGAGCATGACACAGTGAACATCAAGGTTCAGTTTTTATCAATGTATAAATATTGGTGATATTTGTCTTAAATATTCTACGAAAAAGTATCATCTTTTCTTAGTTTGCTCAACAATTTGCTCAACCTGACATTTCTCTTCTCGGTTCCAGTAAGGCTATGGTCTCTTCATACGTGGACCTGTGTTGTTTGCTACAAGGGTCACCTGTTCCCTGTTTGGTCCGTGAGATTCTCACCACATGGTTACTATTTCGCGACAGGTTCCCACGACAAGACTGCAAGACTCTGGGCAACTGACGCTCATCAGCCTCTCCGAATTTTTTCCGGGCATTACTCAGATGTCGATGTAAGTTGCATTTAATTAATTTTCGCACAATGCGAATTTAACTCCTTGTTGTCCTTTCCATCCTTAGGTCGTACAATTCCATCCAAATTCAAATTACGTTGCTACGGGATCCAGCGACCGGACAGTCAGACTGTGGGACTGTGTTACTGGAGGTCAGGTCCGGTTAATGACCGGCCACAAAGGTCCGATATATTCCCTAGCATTTTCCGCGGAAGGTCGCTTCCTGGCGACTGCGGGTGCCGATAACAGAGTCCTGATTTGGGATTTAGCGCACGGACATTTGGTCGCAGCCTTATCCAGCCATACAGCCACAGTACATTGCTTGTTCTTCAGTAGAGACGGTAATATCTTAGTGTCAGGATCCCTCGATTCGACACTGAAGCTTTGGGACTTTACCAAACTTGCTGAAGAAATGAGCTTGGAGGACGTTAACGTCTCGCATAATCCTGACGTCAAAACATGCGTCGAGACCTACCTCCTACGAACTTTTCCGACAAAAAATTCACCCGTTCTCACCCTCCACTTTTCGCGAAGAAATCTTCTACTAGCAGTCGGTATGTTCGAAGTATCTTAGACCAGTCCGGTTCTTCCAGTGCTCGCGATTGTCAGTGTGAATTTTAGAATGAGTAAGAGTTCATTGAACTAAGTGTGAGGTTTAAAATTGTTTCATACTAAATGAACAATCCAGATCGAGCTTAGTATTAATTTTTTAAGCTGTAACCTCTTACAATTCTATAAAATAGCAATATTTTGATAATTTTGTTAGATGTGTTATACTTCACAAAATTGTTGTATAAAATTTGGATCAGAGGTGTAAAGGATGCGAGAAAGAAGACAATACAACAAATTTAAATGATTAACGTTATTTACTCGTTAATTGCGAAAATGTATAGTATCACTTTACATTACAGTTTCACGAAATAATTACTCACGTAAATTCACAACGATTATTGTTATATCAGCTTCATCGACCAATCATCTTCTAGCCCCTAAATACTTTAGCTCACTGAATAACACGGTATTATATTTTGTAATACATTTACATTAATATATTTATTAAATAAGAATCTACAGTAATGGGATGGATAAAATGAGAATTTTGTTAAAACTGAGTAATGAGCGTATGCTGATCCATGGAAAAGGAAAATTTTTCGCCGATAATACACAGCAGACTAGTACATTAAGAGCAGGAATATAATTTTTCATCGAATCTAACATTACAGGGGAATGCTTGCCTTGCGAGATTAGGTAACTGATTTCAAATTATAACCACGCATTATCGTTCTGTTCATATTTCCACATGAAAAGGCAGACCATTCTCAATAACGGTACGATAAAATTGTGATAGTACTTCTTTCAAAAATTTAGCGAGCTAAATTTAGGCGGTGGGGTTGCGGAATTTCTCGCCAGCATATTTCGCAGCAGCTCCAAGCTCCTCTTCAATACGAAGAATCTGGTTGTACTTTGCGAGACGCTCCGAGCGGCATGGGGCTCCGGTTTTAATCTGGCCGGTAGAAAGACCAACTACTAGATCAGCAATGAAGGTGTCCTCAGTTTCTCCCGATCGATGAGACACCATGGTTCCCCATCCGTTGCTCTTCGCTAGCTTGTGAGCATTGATAGATTCGGTAACACTACCAATTTGGTTGACCTTCAGCAGCAAACAGTTGCAGGCTTTGGAGTCGACAGCCTTCTGGATGCTAAGGAAAAAAACTTGATTAGTGAATAAGCAAAAAAAAAAAAAAACTCATCGTCACGAATTTTATTGACATAAACACAAAGTTTATGTTGAGAAGCCAAAGATATATTTGAGATAACTCACCGGATGGGATTAGTCACTGTGAGATCGTCTCCAACGATCTGAATAGGTGTTGCAGCAGTGATAGAGGTCCAAGATGCCCAATCATCTTGGTCAAACGGATCCTCAATTGAGACAATTGGGAACTCCTTAACGAAGTCAAGGTACAGATTTTGCAGAGCCTGTGGCTCTAGGAATTTGCTAGGATCTGAGGCTGGATTCTTGAAGTCCAAATCATACTTTCCATCTTTGAAGAATTCAGATGCGGCGACATCCATGCCAATCTTGATCTTGCCTTCGTATCCGGCAGTCTGAAGGAATTCACAGCGTTTGATTTCAGGTGAGGTGAAATTGGACTTGCATTATTTAATAATTACAACTTACACTCGTGTAATATTGAGTAATACTCTTATTACCTTGATAGCATCGATGATAAGATTTAGAGCTTCCTTGTTGTCCAGAATGTTGGGCGCAAATCCACCCTCATCACCAACGGCGGTAGCATCAAGTCCAAACTTCTTCTTGATGCCTGCCTTGAGGTAATGATAAACTTCACTGCCCATTTTCATCGCCTCAGTGAAGTTTGCCGCACCTACAGGCAGAATCATGAACTCTTGCATAGCGAGTTTGTTGCCAGCATGAGACCCTCCGTTAATAACATTGAAGGCAGGTACTGGAAGAATGATCTCAGGATTTCCTGCCAACTCTGCGATATACCTGTTAATACAAGGATCAATGATAAAAAGTGTTATGGTTCCACAGAGACCACTTACAATTAGATTGAATGATGTGCTGGAAATATCTTCCCATCTTACTTGTAAAGGGGAATTCCTTTCTTAACGGCGCCAGCCTTGCAAACAGCAAGGGAAACACCAAGGATTGCGTTAGCTCCAAGTGTCGATTTATTTGGGGTTCCGTCAATCTTGAGTAGTAGGTTATCAATATCCACTTGCTGAGTGACTTCTAGGTTAGCCTTAGGATAGAGAAATATTTGAGGTAAGAAAATGATTTATTCGTTTCTTATCATCATGCCTATAAAGTTACGATGAGCAATGTATGCAACAGAAATGATAAAATTGAAAAGTTTTTATTCATTACTGAGATTACTCAAATCTTTGTGTAATACCTCGTAGAATGACATTGATCATTCAGGGTAAGCAACGCCATTTATTTAATTTAACTGGAATAGTGAAATGTATATTACAGAGTACTAAATTTGGATGAAGCATCATAAGCATTGAGAAAGGTGATTTGTTACATCAATTTTGCAACTGTTATCTACCTTGATAAGTTGAGGAGCAATGATCTTGTTAATGTTATCGACAGCCTTAAAGACAGATTTTCCATGGTACTTGGACTTGTCGTTGTCACGAAGTTCTAAAGCTTCATGAACTCCGGTCGAGGCACCAGACGGCACTGCAGCGCGAAACAATCCATTTTCAGTAACCAAATCAACCTGTGGAAAGAACAAGAGTTTATTATTTCACCACTCCCTGGTCCACAGTTATAAAAATAATGATAAATAATAGCGCATTTCATACCTCAACAGTTGGGTTTCCACGTGAGTCGTAGATCTGACGGGCCTTGATGCTTTGGATAGGCATATTGTTTGCCTTGGAGCAGGAGCTGTATTTGGAACTGATAAAGCGGGAAAATTGATTATTAAATGGTTAGCGGATTTTGACTGAGAAACAGTTCAGTTTGATATTGAGTTTTTAATTCGCTTGAGACAAGTTACATCACAACAGAATATGGCAATAATTAATCACGGCCGTTCTAAATTGTGTTACACCATACTTAATTAGTTCCGTTTAATGACCTACAATTCTTAAATTTATTAGGCTAGATTCATCGAACTTCAAGCTCTGCACTGGTAAACGCCCAGAATAACTACTGCTTGACATTTAATAGTGTCAATTAATTTGACCTTAGCAAGGTCGCACAGCGACATTGAATTGCAAGGTGCACCCGGAAGTGAAAAAATGATACTAACACGAAATAGAACGAAAAAAGAAGAAAAGCTGATCAAGTTGACACTAAAGTCGTAAGTGATTTGAAAAGGAGTGAAAATTGAAAACTGCGATGACCTCCGGCTGACGGTGAAATTTCGGCTGATCGAGGAGGCGCGGAGTCCGGCTTGCACGAACCACATTCGTGTAACTTAAAAGGAGAGTAGAACGTGATATTACATAAAATCTACCGGCAGTAGACCCGATTTATAGCATCGCAGTATATTTTCGATTAGGTGAAAGAAATGAAAAGGCACCTTGGTTGAGAATAATCACATAACTAGGGTCTTTCTCGAAAAAATTTCAACTCACCTGAGAACGGAATGGAGCGAAAGGCACGGCTAACTAGCTGTGCTTGAATCAGACTGATCCGTGATCGAGCTACCAGTGTGACCTACCCGTGACCTCTATTCTTACGCCGTGGTTTCAGACACCGTGGAGTACGAGTCTAGGTATCATACTTATCGATTGCGAGTTTGCTAACTTAGGCTCGATTTTCACGGGCGTCAAACTGAACCGGCGGACGCTCATGAAAATGGGTACCAACGCAACGGCAACATGCCGCGAGTTTGACTACGTCGTTGAGTCAATGATTCTCAGTTGCGTTTTGATCCTAAGAATTGATAAATATAATCGTTAAGTGGAAGTATGAACAAACGGAGAAAATGGAGAAGCCAAAAGAAAATTGAATGAAACGTTAGCATTTTTTTCAGGGAAGAAAACAATTTAATTTAATCGCATTATTTCCCAATCATGCAGTCGTGCGTGATTAAGATGCCTTTTCATATATATGTTTATGACCGCACACTCCATACCGAAAATATTATGGTGTGTCAAGAATAAATTAGATTGTTTTCTTATATCTTGGGTTCTCAAACATCTACTCATAGAGTTTATCGACAAGCTCTATGGAATATGCTGCAAACATCGTATGAAGAGTTACAACCGCAAAACGTGAGATTTCGTTCGTAATTTCTATGCTGTTGGTCCTACGTTATTTTTGATGCATTTTTGCATTCCTACGGTTCCGATTAGTAAAAATAGAGCCCTGAAAAAAGATTCCAAGACGAAAAAGATCCGAATTCTGAAAACCGCGAAAAAGTAAGACTAACCCCTTTGGATTTTTTCAGTCGAGATATGGCTGATTTTAGAGAGTAGTTGAAGTTATTCTTCAATACACTCTATCGTCCTGAATTTGGAAGAGGAATCGATTGCACCTGGTCCAAGTAAGCTGCGAGAAACGGATGATGAGTGACAACAGAAAAATGAGGACATTTCTGAGTGTTTTTATTCTGTTGGTCCATCGCTATTCTGGCTGTCTTCTTTCCGTATCTAAGGGTCAATTAGTCTGAACAGAGTCGTAACAATTGTTCCGGACAAGAAGAATTTCTGGGTTACACAGTCGCAAAGTAACGTAAAGCCGACTTTTTTCAACATCAGATGAAGGATTACGACAAAAAAAAATGAAATTTGCACAGAATTTTTGAAAGGTGGAGCAGAAAAATCACAAAATTAAAGCTACCAAGTTTCAGCTATGTATTCAATATGCTTCAAGTCTACTACAAGTGTTTCAGCGTCAGTGTGTATTAATTTAATAAGTTACCAAATAATATAAAAGTGACGGATCAGAAGTGATGCAAAAGTACGTTTAAACATTACGTAAGCAATCTAAATATTGTGTGTGGAAATTGATGTGCAGTATACATTGACTAAAGCAGAGTACAAAACATACTATGTCGAATAGTTATTATCATCATTTTAACAGATAGTTTGAGTTTCGGCCTGCGTACAGGTGCGACACGCCTCTGCAGAACACGATATATGATGTATGATATCGTACAGTCTATTTTATACGACCTGTATTGAAGTAAATAAAAAACCAATTTTCCTCGTTTGTATTTTTCGTATTTTCAACATTTGTTGCCTAAAAAAAAAGTAAGCCCCTTTGGATTTCTGGTGGAAATTTCGACCACTTTGAGAAATGCTGGAAACAGTTCTTTAATGCTTTCCGACGTGATTTTGCTAGAGGAATCGATTGGCCGCAGTCCCAATACGCTACAAGCAAGAATTATTCATTTCGAAATGGGATTCTATTCGACACGCGCTCGACGTATTTCATAACATTAATATTCATAATTATTCCAACAACTTTTCATTTGCTCTATCGATCTTCAATTTTCGTAGGCATAGAATCGAAACGCTGTTTTAGCTAGTCACGAGTGAAGTATCTACGTTCGGTGAAGAAGCAGAATTGTTTTTCGGAAATTGTTCGTATGGAAACAAATTCAGAGTAACTGTGATACATTACGGATGCGCTACTTTTGATCGCGATAAAATGGATGCTCCGTATATGAGACTTTATTTAAGGCAGTGTCCTGATTTTTCTCGCAAAGTTCGTCGGAATAGTGCATGAAAGAATTTAATTCCGGCACTTTTCAAAATCGCGATAATTTTCGTCAAAAATACAGAGGGCCTTACTTTTTCTTCATTTTTGGAGCCGAAAGTTTTTGGTCTCAGATTCGATTCAAATGACTCTTACCTGACTAATTGGACCCTGAGGAACTCAGAAAACGCAGCGAAAAGAGGGTGAGATCAACAGGAGAGAAATGGCGAGCGAAAAAGCACCTGCTGAAAAATGTGGAAAACTCAGCTTCTCGTTTTTTGGCTCTAACTTTTGATACGTTGATCGCAGCGTATTGGGACTGCGCCCCATCGTTTTCTCTCGTAAAATTACGTCAGAATAGTGCGACAAATAATTTGTTCCAGCATCTTTCAAAATCGCGAATATTTTCGCCAAAAATGCAAAGGGGTTAACCTTACTTTTTCTTCATTTTTGGATCCGAAAATTTTTGGTCTTAGATTCGATTCAAATGACCCTTACCTGACTAATTGGACCCTGAGGAACTCAGAAAACGCAGCGAAAAGAGGGTGAGATCAACAGGAGAGAAATGGCGAGCGAGAAAGCACCTACTGAAAAATGTGGAAAACTCAGCTTCTCGTTTTTTGGCTGTAACTTTTGATGCGTTGATCGCAGCGTATTGGGACTGCGCCCAATCGATTTCACTCGTAAAATTACGTCAGAATAGTGCGACAAATAATTTATTCTAGCATCTTTCGAAATCGCGAAAATTTTCGCCAAAAATGCAAAGGGGTTAACCTTACTTTTTCTTCATTTTTGGAGCCGAAAATTTTTGATCTTAGATTCGATTCAAATGACCCTTACCTGACTAATTGGACCCTGAGGAACTCAGAAAACGCAGCGAAAAGAGGGTGAGATCAACAGGAGAGAAATGGCGAGCGAAAAAGCACCTGCTGAAAAATGTGGAAAATTCAGGTTTTCGTTTTTTGACCGTAACTTTCGATGCGTTTATCGCAGCGTATTGGGACTGAGCCCAATCAATTTCTCTCGCGATATTACGTCGGAATAGTGCCTGAAAGGATCGATTCCAGCACTTTTCAAAATCGCGAAAATTTTCGCAAAAAATGCAAAGGGGGTAGCCTTACTTTTTCTTCATTTTTTGAGGCGAAAATTTTAGGCCTCAGATTCGATTTGAATGACCCGTACCTGACTAATTGGACCCTCAGGAACTCAGAAAACGCAGCGAAAAGAGCGTAGGACCAACAGGAAAGAAATTACGAAGGAAAAAGCACCAGCTGAAAAATGGCATAAACTCAGGTTCTTGTTTTTCGGCTCTAACTTTCGATGCGTCGATCGCAGCGTATTGGGACTGCGCTCAATCGATTTCTCTCGCAAAATTACGTCAAAATAGTGCATGAAAGAATTCATTCCAGCACTTTTCAAAATCGCGAATATTTTCGCCAAAAATGCAAAGGGGTTAACCTTACTTTTTCTTCATTTTTGGAGCCGAAAATTTTTGGTCTTAGATTTGATTCACATGACCCTTACCTGACTAATTGGACCCTGAGGAACTCAGAAAACGCAGTGAAAAGAGGGTGAGATCAACAGGAGAGAAATGGCGAGCGAGAAAGCACCTGCTGAAAAATGTGGAAAACTCAGCTTCTCGTTTTTTGGCTGTAACTTTTGATGCGTTGATCGCAGCGTATTCGGACTGCGCTCAATCGATTTCTCTCGCAAAATTACGTCAAAATAGTGCATGAAAGAATTCATTCCAGCACTTTTCAAAATCGCGAATATTTTCGCCAAAAATGCAAAGGGGTTAACCTTACTTTTTCTTCATTTTTGGAGCCGAAAATTTTTGGTCTTAGATTCGATTCAAATGACCCTTACCTGACTAATTGGACCCTGAGGAACTCAGAAAACGCAGCGAAAAGAGGGTGAGATCAACAGGAGAGAAATGGCGAGCGAAAAAGCACCTGCTGAAAAATGTGGAAAATTCAGGTTTTCGTTTTTTGACCGTAACTTTCGATGCGTTTATCGCAGCGTATTGGGACTGAGCCCAATCAATTTCTCTCGCGATATTACGTCGGAATAGTGCCTGAAAGGATCGATTCCAGCACTTTTCAAAATCGCGAAAATTTTCGCAAAAAATGCAAAGGGGGTAGCCTTACTTTTTCTTCATTTTTTGAGGCGAAAATTTTAGGTCTCAGATTCGATTTGAATGACCCGTACCTGACTAATTGGACCCTCAGGAACTCAGAAAACGCAGCGAAAAGAGCGTAGGACCAACAGGAAAGAAATTACGAAGGAAAAAGCACCAGCTGAAAAATGGCATAAACTCAGGTTCTTGTTTTTCGGCTCTAACTTTCGATGCGTCGATCGCAGCGTATTGGGACTGCGCTCAATCGATTTCTCTCGCAAAATTACGTCAAAATAGTGCATGAAAGAATTCATTCCAGCACTTTTCAAAATCGCGAATATTTTCGCCAAAAATGCAAAGGGGTTAACCTTACTTTTTCTTCATTTTTGGAGCCGAAAATTTTTGGTCTTAGATTTGATTCACATGACCCTTACCTGACTAATTGGACCCTGAGGAACTCAGAAAACGCAGTGAAAAGAGGGTGAGATCAACAGGAGAGAAATGGCGAGCGAGAAAGCACCTGCTGAAAAATGTGGAAAACTCAGCTTCTCGTTTTTTGGCTGTAACTTTTGATGCGTTGATCGCAGCGTATTCGGACTGCGCTCAATCGATTTCTCTCGCAAAATTACGTCAAAATAATGCATGAAAGAATTCATTCCAGCACTTTTCAAAATCGCGAATATTTTCGCCAAAAATGCAAAGGGGTTAACCTTACTTTCTCTTCATTTTTGGAGCCGAAAATTTTTGGTCTTAGATTTGATTCACATGACCCTTACCTGACTAATTGGACCCTGAGGAACTCAGAAAACGCAGCGAAACGAGGGTGAGATCAACAGGAGAGAAATGGCGAGCGAGAAAGCACCTGCTGAAAAATGTGGAAAACTCAGCTTCTCGTTTTTTGGCTGTAACTTTTGATGCGTTGATCGCAGCGTATTGGGACTGCGCCCAATCGATTTCACTCGTAAAATTACGTCAGAATAGTGCGACAAATAATTTATTCTAGCATCTTTCAAAATCGCAAAAATTTTCGCCAAAAATGCAAAGGGGTTAACCTTCCTTTTTTTTTTACCAAAAAATTTTTCGTCTCAGAATTGATTCGTTTGACTCTTACCCGACCAATGGGACCTCAAGGAACTCAGAAAACGCAGCGAAAAGAGCGTGGGATCAACAGGAGAGAAATTACGAAGGAAAAGTCACCTGCTGAAAAATGTCGAAAATTCATGTTTTCGTTTTTTGACCGTAACTTTCGATGCGTTTATCGCAGCGTATTGGGACTGAGCCCAATCGATTTCTCTCGCGATATCACGTCGGAATAGTGCCTGAAAGAATCGATTCCAGCACTTTTCAAAATCGCGAAAATTTTCGCCAAAAATACAAAGGGGTTAACCTTCCTTTTTTTTTTACCAAAAAATTTTTTGTCTTAGAATTGATTCGTTTGACTCTTACCCGACCAATCGGACCCCACGGAACTCAGAAAACGCAGCGAAAAGAGCGTGGGATCAACAGCAGAGAAATGACGAAGGAAAAAGCACCTGCTGAAAAGTGTCGAAAATCGAGGTTTTCGTTTTTTGGCCGTAACTTTCGATGCGTTGATCGCAGCGTATTGGGACTGAGCCCAATCGATTTCTCTCGCAAAATAACGTCGGAATAGTGCATGAAAGAATATATTTCGGCACTTTCCAAAATCGCGAAAATTCTCGCCAAAAATACAGAGGGGTTAGCCTTACCATTGGATGAAGAATATAAAGACAGCTACCCTCATGGGCTTTGATGTGACATCCTAAAATTGCTCAGTGAGATGTTCCAACGGTAGAGTTGAGAACTCATTACAGAACATCAGAGAATTACCGATTTCGACATGACGCTGGCTGCATTCACCTTCTGAGTAACGCAGTCTTAGCAATGGTTAGCCCAAGCCAGTACTTAGCCTGAGTGTACTTACCGACTTGTCGGCGATACAAGAAATTATTAATGAGAATAAATATCTTTCAAAGTTCGTAGCAAAACAGTGATTCAATCAAAGTATAGGTACCCGAGAGAAGAATGTATACATAGATCATGAATAAAAATAGATCAGATGTAATAATGATGCAGAGACTAAAAAGTATAAATGTATATGCGGTCTATGTACGACATTGATATATATGATTTATTTGTGATCAATACGTGATGCATACTATAAATTTTATAATTTTCTAGGAAACATACGAGATTATCAACTAGAATCGGCTATAATATGACAATAAAAGAATTGTTCTTTTCGATATGGGATTCAATTCGACATGCAGTTCATATATTCCATAACATTAACATTCAGAATTAGGAGTAGGAATAGGAGTGGGATCAGGAGTAGGAGTAGGAATAGAAGTAGGATCAGGAGTTGGAGTAAGATCGTAGTAGAAGTAGGAGTACAGGAAGAGGGCAGGGGCGGAAAGGGTAGGGTGGGGTAGGGTAGGGTAGGGTAGGGTAGGGTAGGTTAGGGTACGGTAAGGTAGGGTAGGGTAGGGTACTCCCACTCCCACTCCCACTTCCACTCTTGATCCTACACCTAGTCCTACTCCTACTCCTGTTCCTACTCCTGATCCTTCTTCTTTAATTCTGATCCTCCTCCTTCTCGTCCACCTCTATCGGCCGCAACCACCGCCAACCACCTCCAACGACCACTGCAAACCACCTCGGGTTATACCCCGAATACTAATAAATATTTCAAGTATGAGAACTTATCAAAAATATTGTGTAAGGATCAATATAATTTTTTTATCGTCACATTTTACCGAGAAGTGTATGAGCAAATTATGAAAAATTATTGGAATTTCATTAGCGCATTGATAGTGACTAAATTCGGGCTTGCGCGAAAAATGAATTGAAATAATTCACTGTAAACATGACAAGTTTGAAAAATTTCAGATGAAATATAATCACAATTGCCATTAAATATTATAAAAATGTTCTACTCACCGTGCACAAATCTTCGTCATCTTTGTCCATCTCGTTCTCCTCGTCTTCCTCGTCGTCCTTGCCCTTGTTCACCTCCGACCCTCTTCAACCACCGCTAACCACCTCCAACGACCACCGCTATCCACCACGGGTTATACCTCAAATACCAATAAATATTTTCAGCATTAGGACGCATCAAAAATATTGTGTAAGGATTGATATAATTTTTTTCTTTACACATTTTATGAAGAAGATTATGAGAAAATCATGAAAAATTATAGAAATTATATTAGCGCATTGATAGCTACCGAATTTGGGCTTGCGCGAAAAACGAATCGAAATACTTTATTGTGAACGCGACACGTTTAACCAGAATTACGGAAATATAGTCCTGAAGGTCAAAAGTCACCAGGTCAAGGACCTGGACGGCCAGAACCACGTAGCGCTTGTCCTGGAAGTCGAATTTCAAGTGGTAGCGGCCCTGGAGCGCAGGAACCACGGAGCGCTTGTCCTGGAACTCGAGTTGCACCAGCAAGTGGACCCGGACCGCAGGATCCAGGAGGTGGAGAACCCGGAACTCGAAATCTGCGGAGCGCGATTCTCATACGTCCTCTCTACTGCGCGGTTGTTTCCCGACTGGGTATTCGACTAGCTGATTTTCGTCTATATAGATCGATGACGTCAAGAGAAAAAAAATTTTGGGTGGCGTCACTTTCTGAACATCCGAACATCCAAACTTTGTTTTTTACCTTTAATACGATGTATGATGTACGATGTGTGGTGTATGATGACAGGATACGATGTATAATGATTTTAGTTTGTTACATTTCAGACAAGAAATACGCACGTTATCTTTCCTGCCGATTCCAGACTCGAGACCTAGGCCCTTCGATGGTCAGCCGTTGACTAAAGATGTATTCTTCAGTGGACGGGTCAGCTTATAACGCTGCCGTTCTGCGACAGTTGGATGATCAAAATTTTTGCTGGCACCTTTCAAATGTGTGTTAAAATACACTCGAAGTCTTAAGAAGCTTCGTTCTTTCTCTCTCTATCAAAAAAAAAAATCGTCGACAATCACCTTTTTAGGTCTTTATATCAGGACACTCTGTTAAATACTGTCTCATGCACGGAGCATCCTTTTCATCTGGATCAAAATTTGCGCGTCCGGGATGTATTACAGTTACTCTGAATTTTTTTTCCATACGAACACTTTTCGCAAAACAATTCTGCTTCTCTACCCAACGTAGATACTTCATTTGCGACGAGCTAAAACAGCGTTTCGATTTTATGCCTACGAAAATTTAAGCTCGAGAGAGCAAATAAAAAGCTGTTGGAATAATCATGAATATTAATGTTATAGAATACATGGCGGAGCAGGGGGACGAAGAGAGCGAAGCTGGTCGGAGGTGGTCGGAGATGGTTGGAGGTGTTTGGAAATGGTAGGAGGTGGCAGGGGTGGTAGGAGGTGTTCGGAGCTGGTAGGAGGTGTTAGGGGGCGGTCGGAGGTGTTTGGCAATGGTAGGTGCTGGTAGGAGGTGGTTGGAGGTGATAGGAGGTGACAGGGAGTGGTAGGAGGTGGACGGAGATGGTAGAAGGTGTTTGATGGTGGTTGGAAGTGATCGGCGTTGGTCGAGGAGGACGATGACGACGAGGACGACGTTGGCGCCGGGAGGAGGAGGAGGAGGACGACGGTGGTCGGAAGTGGGAGGAGGTGGTTGACGGTGGTTCGCGGTGCTCGGAGGTTGTGCGGTGGTTGGCGGTGGACGCGGTGGTCGTTGGAGGCGGTTGGCGATGGACGCGGTTATGCGTCTCCTCACGGGGATGATCGAGCTGATCAACATTTCTAAGTCACAGTCGACAAGTAGTCTCTCGTACTCACACTGTACCGACTCAATCTCAAGCTTGCATACGGACACTACTTTGGTTGCTACATAAGTCGGTGCGAGCCATTAGGTAGAGTCGATAGAGCAGAACCCTTCTACGCTTTTAGGCCCACCTGGGCCCACTTGCCCGCTGAAAACTGGTCACAAAATTTACCCAGGGGTATCCGTCTTTATATTCTTCAGTCAACGGTATCATAGACATTGATCTACGTAGTGGACGGAAAGTAACGTTCTGTAGAACCCGGTTACGCAGTGACGCTTTGTCGATTACATCTTTATCGCCGTTAACTGTAGGTTATACCTATGATATCTTCAGTCAATATTACCGCTTGTCGAAATATCCAAATAAACACTTGCATTTACGCCTGACGCTGCGGATCACGGCAATTCGATAAGCATCGAAACGTGTCATATCCTCCAATAGAATATAATATATCTATAAGACGTTGATTGTCATTTCTGCCATCTACTATGTTTAATTCTGTGCATATTGATTTTAAAGACGAAATGTGGTTGAGTCTTACATGATCGTAGCGACAGACTAAACCTCAGAACTATTTATCTACGCGCATACTTATAACGTGCAGGAGCCGTTTTCGACTCAATGTACTCCCAAAAAATCGAATAAAAAATAAAAATAAACCATTATACGATCAACAGCTGCAAAAATACGTCCAAATTATGCCGTTTTTCTGAAAGTTCGTCAAAAATGAACTGAAACGATACAAAGTGGTTAAATTTTCTTCCTTTGCGAGGCTAAAAACCTTTAGATTCAAAAATGATTTCAATGATTTCCCTTTCCAGACTAATTGATGCCGAATGAATTACGAAAATGCAGTTTATACATCGCAGCATCAGCAGCTAAAAAGTTGTAAATTATAAGGCCGAAACTTTTGAAGGTATTCTCATGTGAGACTTGATTTGTATCCTACCTTAACACATTGTAACTCAGGTATTATAAAAAATGAACCAGAACATCATAGAATCAAGAGTTGACCCAAAATCCGTAAATGTATCATATTATTTGTCTTATAACAAATAATGAAACATAACAACGTTAAAGTGACAATGGTTTTAATACAATAATATTACATTCGATGATAGATATGGGTTAGTCGTCATATCGCAATAATATCATCATCGTGTGTAGTAATTATATTATCCATACGTGTAATTTTAATTTGTGTATACATTTATTGTAACGTTAGATGAAATACTGCGTATAAATACATTGAACTAAGGTTTTTCCTAAATAACTAGTGGGGTCCTAAGATTACGAACGTCGAACATATCCTTGTTCTCAGAATGAAATAACGACGTGATTCCAGTATACTCTCAACACGCTGGTAGTACGATGAGAATATGTTATAAGAATCTTATAATTTTCAACAGACATAATCTGACACCATTTTTTGAGTCTATAAAGTCGTTAAATGTCTGATTGATAAAGCAGAAAAGTATTGAACCTTTAGTGAATTTGAAATTTTTTCAAAAAATTTCATCGCGAATGTAATATTATTCGTAATTATATTGTGGTGATAAAAATAAATACTTAGAAACTGATCAGTCACCAATTGCTGCATTCATTTTTTATTCTTTTCGCTGTATTTGCCATAAGTGTTATCTGCATTATCGTGATTAGCATTGTATTTTTCACAAATATATCTCCCGTCATTACTATTGAGATGTATATATATATATATATAAATATATGGCATGTTTATAGGGTAGCTATGGCGGTAAGCGAAATGAACGTTCCCGGCGATTTTTACAATAACTATGTCAATAAAAAGTTGAAGTGACACAAAAAACAATGTTCATTTTGCCTGTTTTGTACAAAATCTTAAGTAACAAATAACATTATTATCAAGTTTAATTTTCTTTTCATAAATAATAGTTTCCGTGTTATTATATTATACAAAGTGAAGTTATTTACCGCGATTGTAAAATTATGGGTATTACTTTTTCGCTTTACTCTTTTCCATGGTTTTTTCTATCCGTTTTTTTTTTTTTTTTTTGTTCTTTACTTTGTCTTTTAAGTACGTCGAGGGTGTTGGCATGTGTGCGCGCCGGATCTTTATGAAAATACTGTGACTACTTTACTAAATAGCCTACAAACTGCAGATGCTTTAAGGTGATATTAACAATACGTATCCTAATATTATACGTGTATTATTATACTTATCTGACTTACAATTAAATATTTATCCTGTATACTATAGTATATCATCATTATTGTATCATTGTTAGGTATATTGCTAGAGAGGCTGGGCATAACCGACTGCATTTAGAAAGCGTACAAAGTATCTGTATAGTCATATTAGCATATTTGTAGAAAATGTCAAACCCGTCACACGAAACACCAGACAGTTGTATTAAATGAATTTTAAACAGTAGGTACAGGTCTGTTTACCTACATGTAATTGTTCAGATTTAAATAAACAATGTACATACATAAGCGATTGACGCTAGCATCGAAAATTATGGCGTTGGTACCAAGATTCTTCTTTGTGATTTTCTCACTTTTTCTTCCAATTTCAGCTTCCTTCCTTTCCTCTACATAAGTATAAGCGAAATAATTGCGCGGAGTGTGCATAGTTTACTGCAGTTTAAACAATACCACAATTATGGAAATGTACAACAGAAAGTGTGTCAATTCGGGAGAGTGCTGAAATCGAAATACAAATGAAAGAAGAAGAAGAAAAGAAAACCTGTTACTACAGGGTAATCCGCGCGACGGGTAACGACAACAATCTTATGCTTTTATCAAGATGAAAAATAGTAATATTGCATGGGTATGGTGGGTATAACATATGCTTATTAACAGTTAGCCTTTTTTTCACGAGAAAGTCGGCAGCGAAAGATCAAACTATTTCTACAATATTTAGAGAATTTTTGACATACATACGCAGTTTGTAAGTAAATTGCAACAGAAAATTAAAGATGAAGAATAGAAGAAAAAAAGTTGGTATTAAAAAACAAAAAACTTGACGGAACTAACGCGTCGCACGTTTTCACAATGAATTTGAGCGCGGGTAAAATTAATGATTAAATCTTCTAACCTAACTTGTATTATTATGTATAATGTATAACCCCACGTAACGATATATATTCACATTATACGCATATAGCCGCACGACACTTGGCTGCATGCACGTATTATTTGGGCCGTAGGTAGCATACTGTATGTTATGACAAGTGTATAATATAAAGATTTTAGAAACGAAATTTTGACAATTTATTCTAAATAATATGATGATATTGTTGTTGTTGTTGGTTTTTTCGTCATTTCTCGTATTTTCCTTCCAATTTTTCAATATTATTTTTATCAATTTTCTCCGCCTTTCTTCGTTTTACACATATACAGTTTCACCCTGCGATATGTAAACGGCGCGTATCGTGACGTAATAATTAATTTTTTTATTTACTCTCTGTTATTCTGTTAGATTAATTTATTACCGAAAACTCTCCGTACGAACTGACGGATTATACACAATAAAACTGTGTAATTTTTGCGCAACGGTGCACGTAGGTATGTCTTACGCGAAGTACATACGTTTCATACTGCTTGCCATACATATGTACGTACGTTTTAGTCAGGATTCGTATTTTACGGCGACTCGATGTCGGTCGCGCTAACGTTGCTCCTACATCTGTAGACGTAGGCACTGATCGACAAGTCGTCGTCCGTTCTTATGCACTTGTGCGAGGTTTGGCACGAGCATCTGAAAATGAAAAAGCAAGGAAATACGTTAATGAAAAGTTCGCCAAAACTCCACCCCCCAGTTTTCACATCCCGATCCAGTGAAAATTTCTTTATTCTTTTTTTTTTGTTTCTCCAATCGGGGAGGAAACTTCGATGCTCGATGACACTTACGTGTTCTTCAGGAAGTACTCCACCCTCCTTGTGAATGGCTCGTAAACCGCCCATCCACACGGTGCCCAGTGGTGGCAAGTTCCTTCGACATTGGATCTGCGCTCTCGAATACTTTCCGGAAACGCGTGTCCATTTTCGACATTGATGATCCCTGCAGCCTCTGATCGAGTCTCGTCTGCGCTGCTTGTGCCATCCTGCAGTTTTCCCTCAAATAACTGGAATAGAGATGATGGGATAGATTAGTTTGTAACGTTGGAATTATATCAATTAATCCGTAAAATGACACCATCATTACAATATTTCACGAGTAATCGTAGTTTGTGGAGAATTTACGAGAGATTACTTGACAAATGATTTTACCTTGACTAGGTAATTTCTCATGATTTCTTAGATTTCAAACGATTTTTTGAAAGTACAAAGAGATTTTTGTAAATTCTAAATTATTTCTCATAACTGCCAATGATTACTAAGGCAGAATTTTATTTTAACGTTACTAATTTCAGTCTGACTTCCGAGGATATGAAATCATTTCGAATTATGTTGCGATCATGATTACCCGAGTCAAAGATCCCTTGAGAATTATCGATCGGGTGAGCAAAAATTCTTTTTGTCGTTTTCTCTTTCTTCCGGGTTCAAACTTCTTCACTCGACAGAAGATAATATTCAATCGCAAAGGAATCATCGCTCCTCTTCGTAGAACGAAACCTATTCTCGTTTGTTCATTTATTGTTTTCAATTAAAAGCTGACTTCACATACATGGCCCTGAATTCCGAACCATGAATTCAACATTCAAACTCCAAGACATTTAGTTTCCGATCTTTTTAATCACACTGCAGAAATTGAAAGAAGTAACAACAATCTTAAGTTTTTAGATCGGCATCTGTCCGGTAATGGTATAAAAATTTTTTCAGCGATTCTAGCGGGCGTATCTCTGCATTTCAAGTGGCGCTATTTCTTACAAAACGTGTACGCGATGCGAAATCGAAAAGGTAATTTTTTCTCGCCTTATCACGAATTAGCCGGCAATTCGATCGAGAATGAACGTGCGTTTGCCCACGTACACGTGCAATTACAGGATCCGCAGTCTATGCTACCAATGTGCATATCGCAGCTTGCGTCGGAGTTGCGCGAGTGCAGCAAATGCGTCGCATATACCTACTAGACGTGCATCATCATGAATGCGTGGACTCTCAATTTATGAATGAAATGTTCCATACGGAGTCGCGTGACTCGCCGGTGGATTATTATTAAATCTAGACTCAACTGGTTCGGTGTAATTAGCGCAGCGAGGTCCACAGAGCGAAACCCCGACGACGAGCCTCGACTCTAAACGCACGTAATCATTTCGGCGCGCGTGATTAGGAAACATCAGTTGAATCTCGCTCGCCTTTCTCTGTAATTGTTGGGCACAGATTAATTCGGGGTCGCGAAGCTGTCGCCCCGTTGATCTCGCAATAATTCGTCAGGTCGGATTCTGATAACTCACGCGTCACATACGTCACGATTGTTTATATAATAATAGCCGAATTAATTAGCGGACGCTACTTTGTTGCGGGATGGATAAGTAACGAGCTCGGGCCGCGATTCCACGCGCTCTGACAAGAGCATCGCGCTCCGGATGTAAAAACGTAGTTTCACCCGTGATTCCGCCACGCTACACCCAGAGTTGCACCGTGTTCCAAGGTTCGGACCTCGGATACTCGGGCTTCGGTCCGTTTTACAGCGATTACTTCGGATGCCAGTTGACATTGACCCTGCTGGGCCTTTATACGCGTATAAAATGTTGCATTAGCTAGTCGCTCTACGGCGCGAGGCGATAGGAAAGGGAGGACGATACTGCGAATAACAATCTATCGTCGTTTTTTCGGGCCAACAGGTACAGAGGTACTCTACTCACCAATTTGTGAACGGCCGCAGCGTTGATCAGCGAGCAGAAGCACAACGCGGAGATGAGAAAGCACAGGGTCAGTCGAAACGCAGCCATGTCTGACGTATCTCGGATTCGTCGGATGTTCGGAGTAGGAGGTGTCTTCGTCTCTTACTAATTTCAAATCTCAGCTTTTCGCCGACTGCACGCTCTGAGGTCCCGGTGCCACGGGTTTCGTCTTTCGCCTAGGTAAGGAACGCGTCGTCTCTCCGACGATCCGCCCTGCGCACACGGCTGGTAAGTCGTACAGCTGCAGTATTATTGCACTCGAGTATTATTATACTCGAGAAGACTTTTCTCTTATTATACGTCGAAGCCTTAGCCGGTGGTATTTGAAAATCCGCCTCGTGTTATACCGCCGACGCCCACAGAACTGCCGGTTGTCTTGCGAAAATGTCGTTTCCTCTCTTACGTCTGAGAGCTTAACGCCGAAATTTTCCTGTATCTCTGGCCGAAACTTGACGAACCACGCGAGACTGACTACTGAAAACTGACTCTCGCCTTAAACGCGATGGGGGGAAAAAAGTCGAGGACCTGTCACTCTCTCAAGTGTGGAGCCTCGCGCTGCGGAGGGTTTATATAGAGGCTCGGCTCAGCTAGCTCTCAGACCCCACGGTGGTGGGGAGAGACTACGCTAGAAGTTATAATATTAGTTGTAAGTTCAACTTAAGTAGCGACTTGTGGGAGGCAATAATAACAACAACAACGATAACGAATCAAGGGAAGGGAAGGGAAGGGAGCTCCGCCACTCAGAGACGGACTTTTGCTAATAATCCTCCCCTTCTTTCCCTGCCTCGCCGAACGCAACCTCGAGGAGCCGCAGTTTCAAATTTCGAACGTTCGAACGCGGCTGCGTACTACTTTGGCGGGAATCCCCGCGTGTCCGGCAACTCCTCCCTCCCGTTTTCCCCGTCTCTAATCCCCCTTGTGCGTATTTGAAAAATCGATATTGATCCTCCATCGCCTGATACCGCGTTTGTACAACGCCGTGTAATTATTCTCGATATTAAATTTTCACCCGAATACTTTTCGTCCGTTACCGTTCACACATCTGCTTTGCGCGAGTACGTAAACGCGTACGTATATATACGTACACATTATACATACGTACACACAAGTATACAACGCGACTACTTGGCGAGTTTATCGGCAGTTATTTTAAACTTCAAAGAAAACCATTGAAATCTTTCGCGAATATTAGTTACACGAACGCTATCCGCGGCTTAAATCTCACGTGTGTAACCTCGGAGCGTCCATATAACGACGAGCCTCTTTTCGGTGTCTTTTATTCTTCCGTTCGCATGAAACTCGCGAGATTTCACTCAAAAAATTACCAAGTTTTTCAGACAACAGAAGAGACGGAAGTCGCGGCAGCGAGCTGTTGCAAAAATATGTAGCAACGAATTTCCACCTTCGTTCCGCAACGAAACGTGTTTTTCGAACGATGATCACGATGATGACGTAACGTTGCGAAAGAAGAAAATTATACAGGGGAGAACGTAACCTCGTTATATCTATTGAATAAAAATAATTGTCTGCGCACGAGAAATTAAGAACAAGCCTCGTCGGTTTTAACTAACTAAATTCTCATGGTTTCCGAATTGGTAACGATTCCTCACCTTTCTTGACTCTCCGTGCCCGCAACTGAAACCATTTGCCATACAAATTTGATTTAAACAAAATTTCGTTTCACGACGAGTGATTTAAAACTTGGTGAAGAATCTTATGGGGAATTTCATCATCTCTCTCCAATTTCACGGAAGATCTCCGGGCGGTAGGTTGGAGGATGGTTTAGGGGCAAGGAGCTGGAAAATTCATGCGATATCTATGGGACCGACCGTGAAGGAGAGAGGGATTTTGATTAATGGCAGTGATGCGTGACTCGACGGAGGCTCGCCTCACGCCATCCAATCCAAGCTCCTCCTCCTTCACGTGACGTCACGTCGCCTCATACTCGACCCGATTCTAGTGCAGCGGCAACAACCCAGCGTCTAACTTGTTGAAAACTTCTCGGTCATCGTTGCACGTTACAAACCATGCCGAAGACTTAACGACGCAGCGCGTCTGTGTCACGTTTTTACGCTGCAGCATGTATTTCCAAATAAAGACAGCGTACAGCCTTGACTGCTCAAAATCATCGTTGTTCCAATTGATTTTTTCATCACGTGCCGAAGGGACGATCGAATTTTGTTGAAATTCGAAAAATTTCGAACAGCGAACGATGTAACGATCAATTGTCGGGATATGTAAGAAGTATATGTGCGTCTGGGAGTGAAAATCGCCTTGGCCATCCGTCGACGAAATACCCTGGACCACGTGGTGTGTAGTTCAATGATCGCAGCTAGGCGCGAGGCTCTTTCGTAATAGAAACGCAAATTCGTTAGGTATAATAAGATACGCGCGACTATTGACCCATCAAGATCACTTGTACAGGACCGATCTAAGTTTCATGTCTCCACCGAGCGAGTCTCCTACGATTAGTTAGAAATTAGATGAAACTATTGAGACGACGTATACAACACGGCCGAAGCCCCCACGGCCATGCGACAAGTTATGAAAAGCCAAAGGCGATATGAAAATAGAAATTTTCCTTAACCGAATATCTCTTGACAGCAGCATTTCTTTTCAGACTTTTATCGCTGCGACGAAATGATTTAACAAACCACCAAGCCCGCATGTTTGACAGTTCCGATGTCAAAAATGTTGGCTAATTAACTTCAATCGCCGATTTGATAACCCCGAATTTGTCGAAACGGGTTTTCCTCGACGGAGATCTGCCCGAACCATCGGGGGGATGATAAGACGTGTAACGCTTTTAAAAATAGAAGCTGTTCAGCGATCCGAGCTTACAAACATATATTTTAATTCGTCGAACGAGCGGGCTTTGTACGCAGCTTCGGTAATTATTAATTACCGCGATCCAGCCAGCAAAGGGCGGCGCGCACGTGACATGAGAATGGTTCGGGCTCAGAGGTAGTCGGAGTAAACTAGATGAGCTGCTAAACATTCTTGCGAGAAGAGCTTAAACTGGTTTACACCAACGCGTCTGCCTCGCCAGCGTATACCTTATACGCTATGCCGCGTTATTGCCTTGTGCGCGACTTGAGGATTAGGAGACTTTTCTTGTTCCCCGGAGGGTTAGCAATTTTCGTTCTGTACATATATCCGTACAGCGCCGAGTTCGCAACTTCGATAGCCTCGAACATTCGTTCGCGTACAGAGAACGATTAGACGAATTTTTTCGAGGTGTTGTGACTTGGGTATCGTACGGTAGGGATGACCGTCCAGAATTTGAAAGAAAAATATTTTTTATTTCGTGTATAGATAGGTACCTGCAGTAGCTGGTAAAACATGTTTACAGTATTCTTCGAAAGTCAAGCAATGACGATTATACCTACTTCATATATATATATATACACTTGAACGAATGACGATGTTTTTCTTTCGCTTGAAAAAAATATGGAGGTGCGTGTTTATTCTTTAATAAAAACTCCCTGAATTCTATCGAATTCCGTTTAATCATTGCCAATCGCTCAACGTTGTTTTTCCCCGTCTCAAATCTGTGGTAGGTATATTGAGTAAAATATGCGTTGTTCGTAAGTTGCACCGTAAACCGATAACGCGTCTGAATATATTGCTGTCTCAAGTAAAAAATATTTCTTTTCTTTTTTTTATTCTCCAATGAAACGCAATATTCGCGTGAAACGTACAAACAAATGATCATCGATGAAATTTCACGTGACGTCAACCGAGTTTCGCATTACATCGAGTTGCACAGATTTTACTCAAAGTTACGTCAACCGACACACGTCAAATAACATATTTTCAACGAAGATCAAGGGTCGCAGATTTCCGTAAAAATATATTTACGACTCAATTCGACAATATTTCTATTCTGACGGTGCCCATCATTCGTCGATACTAACGCGATAGCGTATTCGTAACGCCTGCAACTGATACTTCTACCAACTCGGCTGGAGACGACTGACCATGAAAGGTCGGTATCGGGGTTACGAAAAGTGTCGAGAGTTAGGTATCGGTGGAATGTGGAAAAAGAAAAAGAAAAAAGCAAAAAGTAGGGAATTCTTGAATTCGGCAAAATGGTCGGGGGTCTCGGATGTCCCAGCGGGGTGACCAACCATATAATGAATAGGAGGCGTGAGCTTCGTACGTGCGGAGTGAATGACATCGCACTCCAGGGATACTTCCAGGAAGGATCCCTGGAATGCGAAGCTGCTGGCTCCTTGGCTAATCGTCAGGCAAGGTCCACGTTGGACCCTCCGGAGATTCGGTGGTGCTTTAGGTACCGCCCCTCCTCCTATCCCCACGACCTAACGACCTTTTTATCCCTCCGTTCTCCGGCTCCCCGTATTAAAATAATCATTCAATTTTCCAACCTCCCTATGGACGGACGCGTCTTTCACCTCTGCAGCGGCTCTTATCTTCTTTCTTTTCGCTTCTGTTCGCTCTCCTTCTCGGAGTCCAGGGTAAGAGGGAACCCATGACGTCAATTGGTTCCCGGAAGGGTGCTCGGGAATGTTCCACTTCTCCCTGTCGTTTGGGCCTTCGGCCGATGCTCGGCACGCCCTCCGGGTCCCACGATGCTGGCCATTTGTGATTACCGAGATTCAGTCTTCGCTTCGCTATGCCACGATACATGCGGGAAAATAGATACTCGTTATCTACGTACGTATATTTATAGTGAATACCTATGAAACGGAACTTCGTTGTCATTCCACCGCCGATTCCTGGATGACGCCATCTTTCGTCGACTCCTGTTTCACCGTTGTACACAGTTACGGAAATTGAAAAATTTCATCGAGTAACTTACAAATTCTGTCAAGTAAACGTCCCATGCGATATGCCTTGATTTTAGCTTCACGCTTTTTCCGCTATCCTCTTTACACATTCCACGATATCTAAACGAGTCATTTGTATGTTTACGAAGCATTCTAACGGCCGAATTTTCCACGAATCAGCGCGAGCCTTGCGATATTGCAGATCGTGGGAAAATGTGGCACGCTGCACGGTGGGAAAAAGAAATCAGTAAGAAGCGAGATATTTAGTTGCTCGCATCTATTTCGCTGCAGGGTGAACTTTGAAAAAGTTTCATCAGCCGCAGCGTAACGATTCCGTAAACAGTCAGAGGGTGTGACAAAGGCCAAAGGTTAGGTATACACCGGATACAACGAGGACGCACGGATCTGAAATCGACGAACGATTAACCGGTATCGAACGTCGAATGAAGCAAAAAATTCACCGCATGATCATCGACGCGTACGTCTCTATCTGCGATGACGTCAATACGACGTTCCGTGATTAATCGAGCGTTAATTCATCCACACAAACACGCAAGGTCCGACCGGCACGCATGATCTTCTCTTGAATGAGGCGATAAATCAAAAGTGGATTACTTCTTACGGCGTTGTAGCGCACGTGATGTGTGCGGAATTTTCTCAACAACATCTGCCACCACCCCAGATACGATCGTTGTTGAAACGGCGATTGGACGAGAGACCGGCTGATATCATCCGCTGCGCAAAGTCACGATGGTCTCGTATCTGGATAAAATGATATATGGTACAGGAGACTAACGGGGGCGCGTTGAGTTATCTTCAACGCATGGGGAAGAATGCCGATTTTAATGAATTGGCTTCTTTTCCGAAGGTAATCGGATACCCTGACTAATTGGAATCGGTTTTTAAACCTTGCGACAATCTCTCGTTATCTTTACGCCCACTTGTCACGCGGACCTCGCGGTCTCGGACCGTTTTGCGAGGTCTATAAAGGACAGCCGAAGGACAAGATTGACGAGCTAGCCCAGGGTGCGTGAGCTAAAAGGTAAGGGGAAATATGAATAGCTTTTAAGCTTGCCTACGTGCGGCAAGTCCGTCGGTATGTCTGTCCGAGTACCTTCGCCTCGGCGAGGCTGGCGGTCGCAGACCATTTTCCGAGAAGAGAGGAAGCAATTTGCCTTGGTTAGAATTTTCTTGGCAGACTCTGTCTAGCCGGGTCGATTACATAAGTCGATTCTTAAAACTTGACGACGACGACGACGAAGACGAAGAAGATCGGAGAACCTAAACAGTTGACACGGTCTTATCACGTGCAGAGCACGTGGTAACCCAGCCTCGTCATCGTCGTCCTAGTACTTTTGTCAAAGCCCAGCCGACGCGTGTGATTTACCCTCGATTTACCGTGGAAAAAAAATGGACACGGTTCAGCTGCGATTTCCATTTTTCAAGCGCTGCACTTTCGGACGAACGACGAGCGCGATATCCACTCACTGATGAAAATACGTATGACCATCCGATATATCTGCATCTTATGCACTTTTAAACGTTTCGTCAGCGGTAACGTGCAAACCATGACTATTGGACAAAAATTTCCAGCGAGTTTCTTCCACATTATTGGATAATCTAGATGCGTGTTTGCAAAAAAAAAAATAAAAATGTGCCTCAATTTAAGGGATTTCATTGCAAGTTTAATACTTTGTACACCTTGAACTATAATTCTAAGAGAATTGTTTCGACGAGCATTTTTGTCTTGTGTATTTTTTTTTTTTTTTTCTCGTAACAAATTCTACACCTAGAAGCGGTGATTTTTTTCATCTTCAGAAAGTCGGATCGAGCCTGTGATATTTGAATTTTTATTTCCTAATTCCAAAATCGTAAAATTTGAATTTGAGTTCTGAACAAATGAGAAAAGGAAGAATAATGTTCCTATAAAACAAGTAAAAAAATGGAATTAGAAAAACCTATGGATATGATAAAAAAAAAAATGCGTATTTGGAGAATTGGAAGAGAAACAAAAATTCTCATCGAAACATTTCTCCTAAAGTTATAGTTTAAGGCGTACTGCGATCCGGAGTATAATTATAACAAATCGCCTACGATTGAGCGGCAAGTTTTTTCTTTTTTTCTCGCTTCCGAATAACGCGCATCTACAGAATCCAAATAAGGTGGAAAAAATACCTTGGACATTTTTTAAATGACCAAACGTTTACAAGTGCAGAATATGCAGAAATCTTCAGGGTCATAAATAAGATTTCCCATATCAACAGGGGTTAATATCCAAGATCGCTAATCGTTCAACTCCCTCGCTGTCCGTCTGGCTTTTACCGCTGAGCGCTCGCAACCAGGTTTGATCATCTCCACGCTTGATGGGGTATAAAATGAGAGAAAAGGAAAAAGGTCGAGAGCGCCGCCACGGTGTCTTGTGTCTGGCATTCTTTGCACGCAACCCCCGGGATTGTTTGAGAAGTTGCTTGATTAATCGCTCGTGCATTCGAGATGCCGCTGCATCAGCCCCTGGCTTTTTGCCACCCGCGGCAGCGAACGCAGCCACTCGGTGATATTTTATCCATCCGTCGTAATCAACGGCCGCGATGATTACCCCCTGCAACACGCTCACTATTATATCCCCATCAGTCGACCCGCGGGGCTGGATGCAATTTCTTCCTTGGATTCGAGTTACCGACTCGTTCGTTGCCCGTTGAAAACCGACTCAAAT
This sequence comes from Neodiprion fabricii, assembly GCF_021155785.1. NCBI lineage: Eukaryota > Metazoa > Arthropoda > Insecta > Hymenoptera > Diprionidae > Neodiprion > Neodiprion fabricii. The sequence goes on from NC_060240.1 coordinate 40,830,935, forward strand.
AACAGCGAGGTTTTAAAATATCCCTCGGGTGTAGTTTCGCTTTTTTCACCCTCGAAAGGTTACCTGGAACGCTCAGAGCCGGAAAATTCCATGGTCACTTCGGCTCGCTAGAATTCGCATTCCAACTTCGTTCCGATCCAGGGTTGGAAAATCGCTTCTCCACGCGGTTTGTAACTCGCACGAATCCGAGAGGAAGTCGTGACGAAACTTGTCCGAAAGTTGAATATAGAATCTGTCACAATGGACCTTGCAATCATCGTCGGTCTCTCGGAACGGGACGAGGATCGTGAGCAGCCCTCGATCCTCGGCGATTTCGTGACCCGAAGACGTTTTCCTCGAGGCTTAAGCGTTTCGAACGGCACGTACGCGATATTAGAAACAGATTTGGAAAGGTTTTCAGGATTCTTCGAGGCCCTTTTACCCTGCGGTCGCAGGGCTTAAAAGGGCGAGGTAAATAAAACGTGGACGTGGGCACGTACAATCGTAGTAACAATGCCTTCGTGCCAAACGGCGCGGAATACAGACGATCAGCTGATCCGGTCTAGCTTTTGGCCCCGGGTGAATCACGTTTGAAAAATATTATTAGCGTCGCCGCGGGGGTGGGGGAGGGGGTTGTGTTGGCAGAAGAGTCGATTGGCAGTCGGTCGTCCGTGCGCCCTCGTTTGAACGGAGATGACGGTTGTGCCCGGAGTTTCTGGTTCCCGAACCGAAGCGACCCGGTCGATTCCAGGAGCGCGAACGTCCGAAACACACCCCGAGTAAACGGCGAACGATCGGATTTCACGCGGTCTATTTGGAATTTCGATATTTTTCATCGCCCTTACTTCCCCGATCGAGAGAGATAGCCGCCCGAGAGGATTCGCAACGAAATTAACTCACGCCTGCACGTGATATTCCGCGGTGAAACGAGGCGAAACAAAGATCGTTCAAATTGCATCACGTCTCGCTATTTCAGTCTTAACCGCGACGACGACGACGACGACGACGACGATCCCGAGATCTTGGCCTCGTCGCTCTGCGTCCCCCTGCAGGTATATAAATCTCTGATAATTTCTCGTCTCTCCGCGCTTGCCGTCTCCGTTCACGCTTATTTTCACTTTACCAAATCTGTTATTCAGAATTTTCCGCCTAATCTCACCTGCGTGAGTTAAGATACGCGTCGTTTGTCGCAAACGATGAGATCCTGTAACGTTAGAAAATCACCAGTGCATCCATAGGTATGACGTACGTGAAAGTAGCTGAGAAATAAACCACAAAATCCACTTCTGCACGACTGTACGATACATCACAGATTTTCAATGAATTCGAACTCGCTGAACGGATCGGAAGAAAAATCCGTTCGGATCAGGGCCTTAAATTCTTAGCAATTCGATGCGTATCTGTCTTAAAAATCGAAGAAGACAGGTTTCCGGTGTAAATCGTTTCGGTTGTAATCGAAAAGACTGCAACAAAAAAAAAAAAAAAAAAAGACAACGTTAAAAACGGAATCGCAAACAAATAGAATAAAAATCCCCCTCGGCGATGTTTTCAATTTCGAATCGTCCTTAAAACGTTTCTTCCAAAACTGAGATCGCGGATCTCTTTACGCGGCAACGTCGAAACGGGAAACCGTTGCGTTCTCCCTCCGTGCGTGATTGACGCGATAACGAATGGCGATAAAAGAGAAGGACCATCGTCGGGCAGTGATCACTCGTCAACGGCGAGGGAATAACGGAGGTAAGGGGCGTTAGCCGTCGGATCGTTGATTCCCAGACAGCGCGACGCCGATTATTTCCGTCGCGACGGAACGGTGCACGCAGGTGCTAGACGACGTTCCCCGGGTTCCGAGCGCGGATTTTCTCGTCACCGATCAGACCGCGGAGTCCGGCTATCCGTCACGGAGGCCCGGTCGGCTTGCCAGATTGTGCAACGGTCGTTGGAACCTCCGTGCACCAGGTGGTTCGGTTTGCGTATCGAGTCTTGGCTGGAAACCAAAGCGACCGAGACGCTGGCTGGATCGGCAACTCTTTTATTACGTCTCAATTTTCATTTCTCTTCCTTGCGGAATATCCACGACTACGTCAAGTTTGTCGACGGCCGTTGTAGCGCAGGAAAGAATAGGAAAGGAAACTAAAAGCTTGAAAAGTACCAAGTTGAGAGTTAGGATTGATTCGAATCGTTATCCAGCTATATATATATTCTTCAAAGAAGAGTTCTTAATGCTTGTATAACAAAAAAAAAAAAAAAAATTTACACGACTAGTATTTTGGCAAAGATATTTCAATTTTAAATATCGACGTTTGGGAAAAAAAAACCGAAAAAAAATTTCTCCCCTCTTCGATAAAGTCAGAAACAATCATTTTCGTTTCTCGAGGCGTCGCGCAATAAGCCGTCTAATTAAAAATCCTCATTATACGTATTGGATTTTCATTATTTCATTAAAAATGACCCATAAATTTATCAAGCGAAAAATTACAGAAGCGGTGAATTTCGAGATTGAAATCGGCGCGACGTGATTGCAAATTCGGGGTCTGGAGCGAGACGGCGCCGTGATTATTGAAATAAAAATATTAGGGGAAAAGCGAAAGAAGATCAAATGTCGGGGGGTTCGGTCTCCGGAGGATCTAGGTACTCGACTCAAATAAAATACAACGGCGGATCGTTTGATGCGGCCGGATCCACTAAGTATCGCGAGGCGAATTTACGCGTATTTACACAGACGGATACCGAGCGCCGGCGCCCCAACGACGTTATACCTTTCACCCGCGTCTCTCGTCTCGACTAAAACCGTCCTCAAGTTATGGGAACCGACACGTTGGATGTCGGCATCTGCGAAATGAGCCGCGTAACGAGGAAGATGCGAGATAGAGACACCTTTTCACCCATTTCAGCGATTGCGATTAACCCCCCCCCCCCCTCTCGACGGCGAGACGAAGAGGAAACACCGAGGAAAAACTTACAGGACGATTGATCTAGATCGCAAGACCGCTTCGTGTTTCTCGTTGAAAAACATTCCTAATCACGAACGCACATTTGCAATGAAAAATAGTCGTCCATTTGCGAAATCAGATTGCAAATTTACAAACTCCGCGGAGGGAAGTAAATCGTGTCGTGCATTTGTCTTAATTTGCAATGAAAATTTCTGTCTTTGCTAAAATTTACATCGGGAAAACGCAAAGGAGTAACTGGAATAAAACTTCCAGTACAACGTGATAACTGGGTAACGTTATTTTTTTTTTTTTTTTTAAGACGAATTAATTTGACGGTTGGTCAATTTTGAAAAAAACGCCAGCTTTTCGATTGGCGGAAAGGAGTTTTGGTACGCTACATTTATCGCGTCGAAAAACGAATTTCCTTCCCATACGTCGGTGCAACTTGTCGTTAAAATAAGGGGGTGGCACTCGATCGAGGGTTTTATTCCTTCGCCATAAATACTCGTTCACCGGTTATACAGCCACGTCGTTCATACGTGTCTCTAGTCACATTACAACGTACAGCTAGGGATCTTATTATCAGATTAATCAAGTTGAAAGGTAATCTAAGCGTGTAATTGGTGCCGATTTGTTACCCCATCTCGTATCGTGCTATTAACACGGGTTAAGGACGGAGACGACGCGACGGAACGGCGGCATTTCGCGTCCGATGGTCGACCGGATTGAAAATGATAAATTAAGTAGACAAAACCAGCGTCTTGCTTCACCCTTTAACTTCGATTTGCAGCTAGGTGTACGCGTAAGGCAGAGAATGAACCGGAGAGCTTCATCGATTACCCCCCAGCAATAATTGCTGGCATCGAGGAGGAACCGAAGAAGACTCGATTGGCGTATCGTATTACAGCGCTCGTCCATCACGTTCGTATTTCGAACGATAAGCGATCGGTGGAACTATCTCAGTGATTGTAATTGGTTGGTAATTGTTGTAATTTTCATATTGGAAGCTTCGCGTCTATCTCAGGATTAATAGATTGGTATTTTCAAATAATCGAACGCAGAACAAGTTTCTGCTCTTCGGTTTCCCTTCCTCGGTGATACAGCCGAGGGACGGTTTAATTTAAGTTCAATTATTACTGATTAACACTCGTTGAAACCGGACGAGAAAGAAGGCCAGACATTGACAGAAATAATTGTCACGATTATCGCCCGAGGCGGGAGGCGCCGTTTCTCGTTTGACTTCCGATGTTCTTCGGGGCGGTAAAAAGGGGCGGACAAGGTCTGACGGTAGGATCGAACGACTCTTTAGTCGGAACGACGTTTCGTCCGCCGTCGGTGAATTGGTTTGAAAAAAGAAAAAAACAAAAAAAAAAAAAAAATTACCGTCTTTTCCGGAGGAGCGTAAGCAGCGCGACGGAGTTTTCCCGTCGCCTTGAACGTCTCGAAGACAAAGTATTTTTTAAGTATATATCCGAAGCGTATAGGCTAAATCGGTTGCCGCTGGTGAATCAACATTTTGGAAAGCGCCGGAGAGAGAGAGACGCGTCTAGACGCACAAATCGTTCGAGATTTCAGAGCCTTCTTCCTCTCCGCCCGGCCTCGTCTCGATCCCTTCTTACAGCCACACCGGCACATGTCGTCGTATCGTTACTTTATATCACGCTCCTTCGTTTTGCGGGCTTAAACCTACCGCTCTAGTAAACCACGATGCATCGGGTCTATAGATAGGAACCGCTTCGAGCTGATCCGCGGACCAAGGTACGTACGTGCAACCTACGCTCTTCATCCTCACACCCCGCGATTATAATTCTAGACAGGTTATTAAATTACGAAGATTATTTCGAACCGGGAAAAACCACGGTTACTTTATTTATTCTTATTTCATCAATTTATCGTCCTGCCTCGCGTTACGTCATTTACATTACGGTGTGTATATGTATACAATATAAACACGTTAGGGTGGCTCAATTTTCAACTCTTTTTTGTTTAAGGTGCTGCTAGAAAATTTGGCGACAAATATCGAACAAAAAAAAACAAAAATAAATAAATTGATGCAAAACCTGGACGAGGTAGGAAAACATTTAAAGATCGTCACCAATTGTTGAGATATTTTTTATTTATTTTTACGTGTACACTTTTAAATACATGTGTTAGTTTATGCCTTTCGTATCGTGGTCCAATTAATCATTGTTCATAAAAATCAGTACTGAAAACGAAATAGGGACATCAAGGCGATGCGATGCTTCTCTTTCGGTATCAAAACTTCTTATTCAAATTTCTCCGAGACGATTAACCTTTCGGATAAAAGACGAGAACGGCCAACTGCGGAATTGTTAGGCGCGGTTTGATGTTGATCAATGAACGATCAATTGGACCACGGGACAAAAAAAAAAAAAAACAACAACAACAAGCTAATATATGTACGAATCCGTGAGGTGTACGCATAAAAAAAATAAAAAATATCTCAACAATTGGTAGCGACCTCTCGATATTTGCCTACCTCCTCCAGATTCTACGAGGGTATTTTTTTTTTTCTCGATATTCGTCAGAAATTTTTCAGGTAGCATCTCGAAAAAAAGAAAAGTTAAATAACGAGCCACCTTAATGTACGTATTGTACATACGTACGTATAAAGTATATACGATACTAAAACTAAGTGTGTGGGAACGGCTGCAGCTGTTGGAAACTTGTCAATTCTTCCTAGATAACGCTAGCTTCGGTAGACATCCACGTGTAGGTATCCAAGATGTACGATATTCCACGAAACTACATGTATAACTTAAGTTATATGTATATTGCGAAGTGCGTGGTAATATCGTCACAACGCGTGTTGGCCTCAATTTTCAATGACTCCGCCGCGCCATTATATTCTTATATCGATAAATAAACACACTGTGACCATAGATTTTTCCTAAAGTCGGTAACACGGACGATAACGACTTTTCTCAATCGGACATTTATATGTAACAACATTTAATACAGTTTGAATTATTCAACGTATAAATATATCAGACAACATGCCGCGTGCAATGATAATTTGCAACGTAAACGTAGATACATTAGTTCAAACATATTACAATCACCGTATCTTCGCGTAATAATTTGCTGAGCCTGCCAAACATGGCGGAAGAAAAATGTTTTGTCAATTCGAATAAATCGGGTTTTGTTCGATGATTTGACGAGTATTTGTTGCATCGAATGACGGTTCATTGATTAAGGAATAAGAAACCACTTTTATTTTTTAAAGACAACCGCAAGAATTCCTTCTCTATGCAGTGTTTGTAGATACCGCTGCGCACAAACGGTGCCATTGAACCGATTTGGATGAATGATTGTTCGTTCAAGACGTCGCTCATTGTCAGCATGTCAGAGTAGTAGACAAGCCATCGTAATATATAGTATATACCCGATGGTTGTCTATGAACCGAACCCACCCCGAATCGCGAGAACTACGATTTCGTGAAAAGTCGCGAATTTTCAAAGTTCAACGTTCCAAATGCCGACATTATCTTTCCTTGAAACATCACCGATCATTTAATTTTCCTCGATTGAAGATATCAGCCAAGATTCTCAGATTTTGGTATCGTCGTCTTTGTCACCATATAGAAACAGTTCAAACAGTGAAGTTAACATGTATTTGAAAACAGTTCGTAAATTTTAAAAGGGATGGAAAAAGGAGAAGGAAAAAACAGATGTATACAGACGAAAGAAAAACAACGCAAAGGAAAGATCTGGTCCCTGTGGTTTATAACCAATATACCAACCTTGACAACCGAAATTGTCTCGAAATGATTCTTTTACAACCGTAGACCAAATAATATTCTATAAATCTTGAGGTTGGACGACATGACGAAGCTGCAGCTGCTCGAAAATCTCATTTCTCGCTCCACGATGTTCGTTCGTTCGTATTTCATATATCTTTTCTTCTTTTTCCTCCCACGTTGGTTATCTTTTTTTCAGTCCGGTGATTTTTTTCCTTCCAACCTCCCTCTCCTTCTCTCCCTTCATTACACACTTCTTTTTGGTTGACCCTGGACAAGTCAAGCCGCGTTTATACCCAATGGACAATGTGCTAGTCGTTCTTGGCTGCGCCTCAAACCTCCGCAGACCCAGCTGCCTCTGTCTCCGATCGTACAACCATGTCTATGTCGAATTGAAATAGGCACGCGGCTGATGTAACCGCGTCTGAAATGTCGTTTCTCTAAACCTATGAGCGGCAATTGCGGATACATCAAACCCTCGGCTCGCAGCCTTAAGTATAAATATACACCGTTGCGTCCGCGTCGATTTCACTCGATTCGCGTCCGAAACTCAAAAAGGACGAATACGTGCCAGGCTTTGAGAAACCGTTCGTCAAGATTCGTCCCGATCGCGAAACGTGCCGCAGGAACGTTGAAAGTCCGTTCGTACCCACCGCAAGACGATTTTCAAATTTCCAATCCAACGGCAACGATTTGCTGTCGATAATTTTGCTTCGCTGCGTCGGCGTGCGATTTGCATTGAATGAAACAAAAACGAGACAAAATTTTTACTCTTGTAAATCCCCGTTTCTCGCCGGAAAAAATTTTTACCGTTCGTTACAACCGTCACGTAATAAACCGATGACGAGGCGTTCGATACGTGGGAAGTCCGTGGGTAATTTTGCCGGGATTTGCCCCAATAAGAGATGATTTTAAGAGGTTACTACGTCGCATGAGCAATAATAATATAACATACGTGTAGAACATACACGTTGCCGCGTAACTGCCGCGTCGTAACAATTTGTGCGAGCCTCTCTGCATCGGTCCAATCAAACGTCAATAATAATCTAAACCAGCGTGGAATCTGTTTACAACTTTTTTAAACGGTGATACGTAGATAGTTTGCACGTATGTACAAGTTACGCACGTACGTTGTATGTATAACGCATGTATAGCGCATCCTTCGTTGTGGCTTCTGCCGCTGATGATACGCTGCTACTGCGCATATAATGTTGCGCGTAAAACACAAGCATGTAAATGTCGACCATACAATACTTGCTTAGTTATACATGTACGTTAACGAATAACGATTATCGTGGTATAAACGACAAGTTTATTTTTCACTGTTATTCGAGGGATGCTAGCGTCTTAATTACGTCGGGTTGCGCTCGCGTATGATCGTACAATTAACTCTGAGGAACTTGAGAATGAAATATTTCGTCACGGTACCGTGAATTAATTTCGGTAAAAAGTTGAACGGGCTGCTCTTGTTGTATTTTTTAATATTTTAAGGACAACGTTATCAGCGACATAATATTCTGTCATCAATTTACTTTCGTCATAAACGTCGGCGATGCATTTATTATTCGAAATAAGCAACTCCAACCACTTTTGTACAAATCTCTGACGACGTTGAAACTTTCAAAAGTTCCGCTACACTTGCGTCGTAATTTCAGAGAATTTCATTATACGAAAATAAAAACAGATATATGCATAGATTGATGATAGTAAGCTAGAAATTATTGCTGATGAGTTTCGCGCATTAAAAAAAGTCACATCAATCATCCAACGAATACGCAAGTAAGGAAATATTTTACGCAAGTATATCGAGAAACTTTTGCACGGATTTTTTTTATCAACGCACGCTGATATACATGAAAGGGGATCGGCGCCGCGATGTTGTGCAATGTTACGTCACACGAATGTAACATACAAAGAATATCAATCGCATGGGAAATTGAAATGAGGATAAAACTACGCGCTTCGATTCAAGTTGCATCGCAACTGCGTACTTGCACAAAGCAGCTGCTGCCTACTCTCAATCTGCGTACAATCGCAAGCGGATTGTAGGAGTTGCAAAATTCCGCGATACAATCGAGCTGATCGTGAAAATTGACACCCGTGGCTGCAGCGACTGCAACAGAGAACAACCCGCTGTGGTTCGGTTGTGAACACCTGTGCAGGCTGCAGTTGTTGCAGGATTTGCGGTCGAGGAACTGAACCCAAGAAGTCTGCGGATATACGAGTCAGAAGCGGCGTAGTTAATTTGTTGCACGGTAATTTCGCACGCGCAACGTGCATTATTGTTACGTACCGATCGGTTGGCCGAAGAATTAAAGTCGCGTTGAAGCGAAATTAATCGCTCGTGAAATTACTTGCCAGGCATGTCAAGGCTCACTGGTCCGAAAGACGGTCGAAGGGATGGCCAAGAATTTCAACTTGCCGTTACGTGTTGTTATTACAATTTGAAACAATATTATGTTTGTCTCTTTCGCAGATTTAATCTTCAACGTTTGCACGGATGAAAAACGGATAAAACTGCGATTCTTGAATTCAATATACATTAGATTATAGGCTTCGGCACATTTTTAAACTCGACGATCAGGGCTCAGCTATTAATAGGGTTCAATCAACATTCATTCGGTTGACGAGTTGTGAACGCGGAATGACTGGATTGAATTAGTTCTGAGTGGTGGAGAGAATTCATATTGAAAAACATCCAGGCATTACGCATTAATAACAATGTTTCGCAAGTTCCGATATTCATTTTGATCACACTTTTTCGCCCAATACTGCATTGAATTCGCGTCGGAAATCATTTTAATTAACAGTGTGAGTATGATAAGTAATCTGTATACAGAAGTGATCGGTAAGAACGAAAGAAAAGAAAAGGATAATTGTTTTACGTATACTACTATAGCAATGTAATGTTATAATTACCAGTCGAAATATTGTTTCGATGCATGTAACGCGGAATATTTTCTCGAACGAAGAAACGCAGCGGCAGCCGAGTATGTAAAAGAAGGATTATTTTTCTCGGGGTTGACGGGAAGTGAAGCAATCAGCTAGTAATTATGCCGCAGCCGGATGTTTCCCCTTCTAATTATTTCGATATTGTAATATACTTAAGCGAATTATTCCGCGAATCCCGTGCGATTTGCCCGACTCTCTTTAACGTTTCCTTTTCTCGGAAATAGATTGGGAGACGTTCAGCTGCGGGTTGAATATGATTTTCAGGGAATTGTCACAACTCGCAGGCGTTGCACAAGATTTAGGAAACTATAAATAATTTTTATTATTTTTCTTCGGATCCAGTCGAGACTTTATCTTCGATAAATAATTGGCGCCAAAAAATATTGAGACCTCTGCGAAAAATACGAGGAGTGATTAATTTTCTGTTTACCAAATTTCTGTGCTTGTGATTTTTTAGAAACGTGTAACGTTTTTTTCCGGCTACGTTTATACGACGTTATAGACTTTTCGAACAACAAAGATGTTGGAATCGAGTACGACGGTAATCGTCGACTTACTTTGATTTCCTAGCGTTTGGGACTCGGTCAAATTGCAGCGGGCAAATTTAACAAAATTTTGCGAAACGCAATTACTTTAATGAATTAAAAATTCAATTCTCTTATTCAAACGCTGCGAATTTTCCTAATTTTTTGCGGACAACCAGATTATCGGCACAAAAGTGTTTCAAGAAATAGAAATCAGATTCAGAAAAACATTCGGTAAATTGCGTATCATCAATTATTGTACAGAGCTGCTCGGGGCATCACCGCATATATCCATAACGTTGTGGTCCTCTACGCACTTGGCACTTTGGCTTAAGCGTATTTTTACATCGTGCCTACGTGATATACAACGAATAGTAAGTCGGCTACAGCTGTTGTGGCTATATTCATTTCGACGTGTTGTGATCGGCGTTTAATTTACAGTTTCCGATCAGATCGGAATAATTTGGTCTCTGCCTGAAAACTCACGTGCGTTCAAAGAACGCTGATCGTTTTCGAGTGTATTTCGCGAAGGTGATACTTTTATTAAAGATATAAGGTAAAATATTCGTCGAACGCTTCTGACAATGTACCAATTAATAAGAGTGTACAAGACATTCGTCAGCTGTGCGTGTGTCAAATTGTACAATCGAAACATGATGCGCGTACGCGTGTAGAACTCGTGAAAAAACGTGGATCTCACTACGGTGGGGGTTGGAAAAAAATTCCATCGCACCGCACCCTAGAGTAAAATTTATCCTATAGACATACGACGGGAATTAGCTCGGTTCGTGCAATCAATTACCGATTGCATTACTCAGTCACAATCACAGAGCGTTTATAACAATTGATTCGTCATCGTGAGCCGCGGTAACTACGCTTCAAAATATAATATCGGTCGCACGGTTCGTCATCGCTCGTGTTATAGCTCGTGTTTTCGTCATCAAAACTTTTCGAAAAGTTGATCACTTTGACCTTATGATTCAAAGTCGCGATATCCTTGGTATACAGCGGTTTCTTATCATCCTATGAAATACGACTGTGACCATGATTCGCCATACAATGTAGTAAATATGACACAAAGGCTGACGAGGCACCCTTTCCGCACGATGATTCTACATTGTATGATAATTGTCCGAAGGAGATTCGACAACGAGAAGCGTCAGTCGAGCAATGCTGGTTGTGCTCACGCGCACGTTACGTATGACGGATATTTGAGTAAAGCGTGCAACGTCTTGTCGTTACAGGCAATATACGGACGAGATTCATTCACAATCGACCGCGACCATTAGTCGTACATATACGCGTGTACCATGCGTACAATAAACGCACATACATATGCATGCGCATAAATGTAAGCCCTTCGCCACATTTCTCATACAGCGTATAAACGCGTTGCGCAGCACTCGTGCATATATTGCGTTACCGCGTGGGTCGTGGAGATGTAATGTATAGACACGCGTGAATTTGTATGATAAATTCCTGTAGAAGCGGCTGGTGGACGTCAACGTTACGCGTGTATGGGAAATTCCTTCCCACCTTCCTCCCCCCGCTTCGTATTTTCGTACGGGTCGCGTGATACAACCTTTACTATCGGTATCACCAAACCAATAATTCAATCAGCATTACGCACGTTGGAAGCCGCGCCGGGGCCGATACGGAGGGTACGTGATATATATCCCATGGATATATCAACCATCAGCGTGTGCGGTCTTTCTTTCTCCCGATCCTCCCTCCATCGCTGCCACCCATGGATACAATACACAAATCTCTGACAAGACGCGCAGCGGACAACTCGAAGCTCGCGTTACATAACCGGGCACTTGAACGCTTGTTTTAATTTTTTTTTTTTTATCCCATTCCCATTTCTCTCGTGTTTGCATGGTCTATGCTCCGTACCGAGTTTTACAGGGAGCTGGAATACCGATCGGTAGCGGAAACTGCGAAGCTGAATCAGACTTGAAGAGTTGTATTTAATTTTAAGATTCGGGGTTCGGACTGTTTTTTTATTCCGTATTCACTCGTGGGGACGAAATGAAATGTCAGCGGACTGCGGGAGACTTTACTGCACTTTGATGTTTGCGAAATTCACTCGTCACGATCAGCTGATCATTCGTTACGACGCCATATTGCCAATTTTAAACCGTTCTTCACATCAAGAATCAATATTCATTTATTTTTTATTAATATTACCAATTGCCGTTGAAACTGCACCGATCAATTTTTTTACATTTTTCTTCTCGTCGTTTGCTGCTAGCAGGAATTTTTCATAAAAATTGTTACAATACGCGGGTAATTAAGATTACACCACGTACCAAACGCATCTGCGTAGTCATAGAATATTGTCAAATTGTTTTGAATCGGTCGTATTATTTCGGCCTTGTCCGCAATGGTACGTAGTATAAGATACTTAGTCCCTACAGCCAGAGTTGCGTTCTTCCGCTCTGATTACAGATAGGAACGCCTATAATAGGCGTAGCTGTAGACTGCTTGCCGCCGCTCCAAGTTCTTGGCTATACAACACGGTTCGCGTCGGGCGCGGTACCGTAACGTTAAATCATAATTGTGAAAACCATCCGATCATGGGATAAACAACGAACGAGCGTATCCGCTATAATTCGTTGCGTTTGTTACACCTTACCGTACGATAATGACTTTAGCCGTAAGCGCGATGCGGAATTAAGCACGTTGGAATTATACTTTTACGAAATAAATATTGGCTGTCTATTAATTAAGCGATATATTTTGTTTGCGTGCGTAAATGTAAACGACTGTATTGCCGTAAAATAAATTGTTATACGCATTGACAATGATATAAATGTTGAAAAACACGATATAACAGGGTATGATATTATAATCATGTGTACGCGAGTTCGTACGTTACATGTGCATATAACATGTTACACTGGGGAAGAATTATCGCGCCCGCTGTGTTTAGCCATGCAATATCGATACATCATAATAACGCTGCTCTTATTAAAATGATATCTGCACATACCGTGCGCAAGCACATTGTTGCACAGAAATCTTCATTATGGCCGGGAGAATAATAAATTTGTACAATGCGACCAATCGAAAGTGGCGATTCGTTATCAAAGACAATGTTATTCTGCCAATTAAACGGCAACGCGTAGCTAGAAGCCCGCGATTCATAAAAAGGCTGAACCAATGAAGCGAGGATAACTGACAATTAGTGACAGGTCCGTAATGGCCGCTGAATGCGATTACATCCACGATTCAAGATCCTACGGGTTGTAGTTACCTACAAAGTGGTGCGATAATTTCATAAACTGCCTTGTTAGCGTTTTTTGTAAATGACGTGACGTTAGGATCGGAATTTCCGATTTTACGTACGATCTATCCGTTCCGATCCGTTTTTCTGTAGGCACAGAATGAAAAAAATTTACCAGATAAGATTCTAACGATCTCTGATCAACATGCGTGTTCTCACACGTCACGATTGTACTCACATTCCGTAAAGTTACAGAATTCGAGATTTCATTGCACAAATTAAATCATAAAATTACCGACCTTAAGTTCGTTCGGAATTATGCTGGACTAGAAAAATTTCTCTCACAATGGTAGAGAAATGGGATGAAAGGGGGGGAGGATTTGAATCTGTGAGTTATTTTCGCGATGATGTGGCTCGAGTATCGGTGGTATGTGCAATAACACGTTTTATTATTATACGATAATTATAATTTCGATCATTCAATCTGTGTGATCTCGTTCCAAGCTCAATAAGCAATCAATGAGCAATCGGGAATGACGTCAATCTTTTACAATGCTCTAGATACGCCTGGGAATCGATATGTATAATATGCTGATAATACCGACTTCTCGATAGTTTATAGTCTCGTCACAACTTAGCTACAGAAAAGAAAGAAAAAAAGAAAGTGTCAGGCAAGGGCTGAATCAATAACCCCGAATGATATCTCTGGCAAAGAAGCAAGAACAATTTTCAAGAGAACAGCATAAGCTTGGCAAAATTTCGTTAGCATTTTTCGTCCTAGTCTTATTTGTTTTGCCGCGTGATTGGCAATTTTGATTCCCTCTGATTATCCGCTTTTTTAAAATTCGAATTGACGATAAACGAATTTCCAAATTTTTTTAATTCCAGACCATGTCGTCATATACAGTTGCAATTATTCTCAGCACTGCAGAAGTATTTGGCTTATCGTTCGCGCGAGAAGTGAATAGTGTTAATAAGTGAATAAATAAAAAGGCGTCCGGCACATGTGATTTGTGATTAAAAGTATAAAGCGTAGATGCACGTGCACACATGCATTGATTCTTTGACGCATGAATGACACGGCTGATAGGATATTGACCCATTCATCTTCCGCGGCAAGTCTTGGGCCCACTTTATTCGAGCCATAGACGCAATCCGCAAGACCGGATGCAATCGATAAATAGGAATATTATAAATTGCGTGCAACGAATTATGCGACGTACGCATAAGTGTTGTATTGCGTTAATTAACGCGTGCGAAGTGCGTGCACAACTATGCACTTTGGACACTCTATATAGATTTATCTCATAAATAATAAAATCCGTACGAGAGATCAAAGCTTTGGCGACATATTTCAATTATTTCTTTCGATATATCAGTTTAATAATAATTATACACGATCGAAACTGGAGCAATTACACTGCCTCGATTCGCATGATGCCGGATGTATATTTGCACGATATGGAAATATGGTTTATGGGCGGCAAAGATCCATCGTTGTTTTAATTCATAATGTAAAATTAACGTATACACGTTTATTTTTTGTTTTAATCAATCTTATATGGCGTAAACATCGTGCACTATAGAACATTGTTTATATACATTTTAAATAAACAATTTCTTTCCTGTTTGCATGGATTTATGTATGTATGTATGAATGCTGATACACGGATATATTCTGTGCATGCACAGGTGATTTCCAAAATGTAAAATTTGACGTGCTATAAATTATAGTGTATATAATATAACAACATCGATTTGCCTCATAACAAGTTGAAGCACCAGTATATAATATATATATATATATATAGGTATGTATGTGCACATATATATCTAATACGGAATGTGTATAATTTTTTTTCTGTTATATTTCCTCGAAAAAACTTTTCTCAAATATCTATAGATATATACGGTTACGTACTAATTATTTAACTGATCGTCACGTGGAGAGGCCAAATGGTAAAATGTTTAATCGATAGAATTAACCAGAGTATGATTACAGAGGAAGACGCAATGAAAGAAGAGAAAAATCATAATCATAAGCAAATGTAAAATCGATATCAAAATAATATTTATAGGTTTGTAAAAAATATCCGTTGCAGATTAGGATGTTCGAAAGGTGTGATGTTGCAGTTGGCAAACTGTTATAGTAAAGTAAAAGGGAAATAACATCGTTCAAATTTTACAACCTCGAATTTGTGAATAATATTCTTTCAAAATATATTGACACGAAGCTGCGGAGCGGTGTCGAAGAACGACGAGAAAAGAAAAAGACAAAGCTCTAAAACACTGGACAGCTAGTTTTATAACAAATATTTGACTGATCACAATGAATATTTGTGTAACAAGAAAAAAATTTGCCTATCGTATAAAAATATATGCAGAGTGCGAAAATTTCATAGATATGTATACACCCTATGGTTATAACATCGAAACTTAATTAATATTTCTTCCTACGTTTTTTTTGCTACGGCTGGATATAAGCCTAACTTTTGGAAGTGTTTCCTTTTTCTCTCTTCTAAGTAAATCTAGGAATATAGGTACACCCTGATGCCACCGCTATGACAAATAAAGCCATCGATATATAATAATAATAATAATAATAACAACAACTTGACTGACAAAGTAAGTTTTATAAAACTTTGATAACAGGTTTAGCAAGTCTTTTCTTTTACTTTTTTTTTTGACGTAATTTTCTGTACATCAACAGTAGCATGTCGTCTTAGAATACTGTACACGATCGTTTCACGGCTCGATAGGCAAAAGTTAATAATCCTTAAATTCTAATTTTAATCACAAAACAATTCAATACCCATTAACAACAAAGTATACGGTCATGAGTCGATCATATTCGCGGAGAATAACGTTGGTTCCTGTCGCGCCAATTTATGACATACATACGTCACTATGATGATCGCGTGGATTTCGATGTTCGATAGTAAGCCGTTTGCGTATATTTACCTGTGTTCTATGGAATCTATTATGGTACACGGATAATTCTCTCACGAATACGACCCGGCATATTATGTACACTGTAATGAACTAGCAAAATTTTCAGATCTGTATTTTGTTTACAAATATATATGTATATAGACAAATATATACATATACAGGTATATTATATTGTTTATAAATATTACGTATATATCTATAGTAAAAATTTGGCAACAAGATTTTTCTGCAAGCAGATTTGATTATACATATTAAACGAACGTAAATCTCGTAAAAATTTGTAGAAAAATTTATATTTACGCTTCGAATTTTTACCTAATTTCGTCTTTATTTTTTAATTTCAAATTTCATACGTCTTTCCACGTTTCTTTATGTATCATGATTCAAATAATACTCCGACAATCCATCTTTAGTTTGATTCACGTAATTTAATTTCCTTTTATTAATATGTTATTTTGTTTCTTGGTCTATATAGATTTCGCACTGCCGGTTTTGAGATCCCCAATTCTCTCCGTTATTTATTAGAGCTTTAATAAAGTACCTAGAAATAGCGTATTTTTACAATACGCAGCTGGCACCAAGAGTGTGACTTGTTACAAAAGATATCCTAATGAACTAAAAATTATACCAATACCTGTACACGAAGAGTGATTCGGATGATCTGTGAAATTACCTTTTCAACGATTATGAATTCTCGTACGTGTATGCATGCGTTTCACTACAGCTTTAAAGGTAATAACGTCTAATATTACAAAGTGATCAAATTAATTAAGTTGCTAATGTCATGCTCGCTGGTGTAAGAGTTAATATGTCCCTACTGTACAACCGCTCTGCAGATTAGATGCAAACCTTGGTTTCTAGATGTATGGCAGATGTACACAGCGCAAGCAGGCAGGGCGACGAATAGTAATGCACTTTTCTTTCGTGGAAGATTTCTCCTTCAAATACGGAGAAATCCGTGCCTTCGCCACCTGCATCGTTGCGTAAAGCTCATCTTTATACCTTCGCGCTTCCCGCGGCACAATGGCAATTATATGCCAAATCCGTAAGGTCGTGAATATGGTGATCGAAGCAGAGGATATATTGTCAACCTGCTCTCAGAAATTAAGGTAAACACATACGGGGCTATTTTTGTACTCGTCTGACGGTCAATCCAAAGCGCTTGACCAGTTGCTATTATCGTTACGGCGTTGAAGTCGTTCTGGATGAGAGCAAGCGAGCTGGCTGAAATCTCGTACAACGTCGTTGAACGTTTCGTCGCCCGTCACTCCCGTGTCCGAATCCTTCATCTCCTCGTTTAACCGCCCCAGCCGTAATCTGCAGAAATACATGCATTCAATTTGAACACTATTTACAAGTACTTTTTGTTTTTCGAAGAACAAGAAGCTCTTCGAAATCTGACAAGGTCTCCGTGAGTTGTCATTGGGCTTTGGTAAATGCAGCTGAAATATCTCCCGCACTTACAACGTGACAATGTCGGCATTAGCTTCTTTTACTGCAATCGAGAGTGGCTCCACGCCACTTCCGTCTTGGATGTGTTGATTCGCCCGATGTTTTAATAGAAGGCAAACTTGCGCCGTGTGACCTGAGAATAGTTAAAAGAATAATTATCGCAGTATAAAAATATGGTCAAAGAATATTGAAATCTTATTATTTCGATGTTACTTACCTAGCTCAGTAGCTAAATGTAACGGCGTCTTTCCCTCTGCATCTTGACAGTTGATTCTAACGCCGTTAAGTAATAAATATTCACAAGACATGACAGAGCCCTGTAATAAAATTGGTTTTAATATTCAGGAAGTAACCATTCAAGTTTGCAATTTGTGTTCACTAATAGCTAGTAATTTTGAGAAATATTGACTTTACATGTTTTATCACTGAAGCTGTTTTTGCCTTGGCAAATAGACTTACACTAATAATTGCTTGATGTAGGGCGCTACGTCCCTTGTCATTAACGTTAGTCCACAATTTATCAGCACCAGATGCCAAAGCAGCGCTCATTACAGGAAGATTATGAGCAGTAGCCGCTTTGTACAGCAGCATTTCTGGATGAAGATTCTCAATGTCTTCTTCGTCCGCAAATTCTTCGTCCTCGCCTGCGGTCGAGTCCTGGTCAGAGCTTAGCTCTAAGCAACCCTCGATTGTGGGTTTGGGTAAATCACATCCAAACATTAAAACGTCACTAGCTTCTTCTTTGCCTTCGCGAATCTCATTCACCATATCCGAAGTTGACGAATTTGAACTTTTGTCAGATAAGGTACTCTTCAGATTACAGTCAGCGCCAGAAATGCTAAGACTATTCGACTCTGTCTCTTCTCCTCCACTTATTTTAAAATCGTTTTCATCGCTCCGCTCCTCAACTTCTTTAGGCTCCAAATCGATTTTGGATTTCGGTAATATTTTTCCATACAACGTCGACTGATTTCTACAGTCTAAATTGGGACTGTCTTCCGAACTTAAAGAATTTCGATCAGCTACTTTACGGCATCTTCCCACATAGTTTACGCTCTCTATCGAAGTTACCTCGCCATCCTCTGAGCTCGTCGAATGGTGCTTTTCTTCCACTGACAAGAGCGTCGTCTCTTTGGCATGTCGTTGGCCATCAGTTTTATCACGGCTTCGTGGCCTACGCCGCAATTTTCTGACACTCCACTTCCGGAACGGCATCATTTCACGGCTAGTACGATACTCTTGTGACTTTAAGTAGGCCAATGGCTTGACGAATCTCCGTTCTATGTACTTTGCCTTGATCCAGGCCTCTCGAACAGCCCTGCAATATGTTAATGAGATATTAAGAAATCACGTGAATGTTTAATATCAAAATCATTTATTATACAATTTGCGTTTTTTGCTTGACTTACCCGCTACATTTTGGCTCTGCCTTTACGATGTCAGCTGGTATTGGTAGAGCCTCGTAAATATTGTTTACAACTGTATTACCCAACTCTGCCATAACTTTCAATATTTCCGGTTCCCAATCATCTAATGTCAATGACCTAACTTTGCTATGATGCACCCCGAGGCTTCTGTGCACGCCCGAGCATTCTAAAAATTCATAAGCAATCGTAAGTTTGACTTTAGGATAGAAAGTTTATTACCTAGGTCTTGATAAGTTTGATAATTCTGACTTACCGATGCAGAGCGTTATCCCTAGGTTGATGCTCGCCCACCTCGGATTTATTCCACCGCAATCGCAGCAACTGTCGTTACCAGGAATTTTCAGTAGCTGCTCCCACACTCTGAAATGCAAATATACATACTTCGTTACATGTTAGTTCAAGAATAAAAATTCGGCACTGAAACCAATGGAATTGTTTTCTACAACCGTCTCAAGCACAGCTGTTTACCTTGATTTGGGTTTCGGTGGTGGCCTTGTCGGACCTTTGGAGGTTCGAGTATGAGGTGTGAGAGTATTTTGGTTCGGACCATTGACTGTGCCACGTTGTATCGCAGCACCTATACCTTGCTGCATGGCAGCCACCCAAGCCAGGTACATTTCTTCGCTGTCTGCTTGCAATATGTGGCTCCTGAGACACAGAGCATGACGTCATTGTTTGTTCGTGTTGGACAATGGGGATATGAAAATCGCAAACCTTCTTGCTTCGCGTATAATAAAAATGGCTACTTACTTTGTTGGGCTCAGAACTTCGAAGCAATTCCTCCTATCGCTATCGACAACTGGTTTTACAGAACAAAGTCTCAAGTCTTCTTCCATTATTGTGTAGTCATCTTCGCCAGTACGCTTTCTGTAAACCAGCTGATGATCTTTGAGGCAAAACCATCGTCGATTCCAAGTTTTAAAGGCGTTGCTGGTCCTTTTGAACAAGTATCCTTCCATTTTCGGGCTACCGGGTGTTGGCGATGGGACCAAATCACGATTTGTAACGTATGTATGTCGGTTTTCCATCTCTTTTTCAAGCTTCGCCGTGTCGCCTCTCATTTTCAGTATGCCATCGCCCAATCCCTTGAGGAAAGGATCTAGATCTTGGGCCAAGTCACTTCCTTGGTGATAATATGTGAAACATGCGTGCATGTAGCTCAAAAGAGTACCCAGTATCTCGTGCCTTTTGCGGGCCTGAAGCATAGTCAGAACGTGGACGTAATCCAAAGCAGTATGTCGGAAACATGATCGTGTCGCAGAGAGTAAATTGGAAGTCTCTTCGCATTCAACAGGACGGTTTTTCGGTACTTGCGAATTCTTGTTCAAAGCAATGTCGAGGTCTGACGAGATTTTTTCAAAGTGGTGACGAGAGTCTTTCACTTCTTTTATATCACTGCGAAAATTGACAAAAAAAAGATTTATTTGTTCTCTTAATTTGAATTTTTTTTTCATGCCAGGTTCAGTTAAGATTGATTTATTCAAATAATTTTACTGATTTTAGTTTAGATTTAGGCGTGTCAAGAGCATCCGACTAATTTATCTGATACTCTGAACTTAGTAACGCATTGTAAATATATTAAATCCACTCTAAACAAACAAAAATCGAGCCTTTAGCCATAGCACCTGTAACAATTCACTTATCCTTATCAATTATCAGCCTATGATTAGAGCTTTTAATTCCGATACCGTAGATAACTAGATGTTTATTTATAAAGCATACACCAAATTCAAAGTACTTATTTCTTTTAGGTGCTGATGTCATTACCAATTTAATAGCACACGTATGTGAGCAAGGATAGATAAACATAGTCAAGAAAAGAAGAAAATCATGTACTTATAACGCAACAGTTGACATGTTGCATGCATTGATCGATTGTCGTGCGTAACGTGTTCCTTGTCCAATGTGTAAACATGTGGTGTAAAATTGAATTATACAGTCACGTAAATAGATAACCATGTAAGATGAATTTGCTAGCAAGAAATTTTTATTTTTATTGACTGCATGATAAATTTTATTAGTAAAGAGGAAAATAAATATCTCATTACATGCCGATCGTGCGTGAATCTGACAAAATTTTCAAGTAGGATACCTTTTTATAAACGAATTCAGATCTTTGACGACAGTTCTCGACGCTTGGTCAAGTAAGATGGTATGAAATTTATTCATTTCTTGTAGGGCATGGATAAGTTTGTTCAAGAACGCCATAACTTCTGGATCATTGCCGAAGTACGTTGACAACTCCCACAAACTATTTGCAAACAAGCTGAAAGAGGAAAGTTCATTAATGTAATAATACCATTGTTGAATGGACTGAAGAATTCACAGGAAAAAAGTTCAAGTTGGGTATCAATTAATTTTTTCTTTCCTCCGTTTGAAGATCTAATGAAAAGGGAATTAGTTTATCATATTCTGGAAAAATCACAAAGCCCCGGAGGTTTTAGAGTATAAAATGATTGGTTCAAACTTCTTTGAACTTTGTTATACTATTGAACCAAGTAATGTAACCATAATTATTTCACTGTAAGTCTTGATAAGTAAGAAAAGGGTATGAGTGAAACCATAAACATTCTTTTAAATTAAAGTTTTGAATTAACAGATTTTTCAGGTATCATTATGGCTAAACAATCACTCTCTAAAATTTAACTGAATTTTAATGTTTCAGAAGCACTGCGCGTCGACTGAAGAATTTATTCCAAGGCTGTACTTTGACTCATCAACTTTTCTAACCACCCACAGTTCAAGTGAGAATCAGGTGATAATCAAATAGAAGAAATCTGTACACTATTGTTCAAGGTCAATTATATACTGTACAAACTTTCGTGGTATGACTCATGAAATGTTAACAGAAGCATGTAAATTATCCTCTGGTCTTCCTGATGTGATTTAGTCTAAGAAATGACTAATCTTACGGTATAAAGATAGATGAAGGTATTTTTTTTTCTTTTATTTGTTTAAATAGAATATTTCAAATAGCATTAAAATATAATTTTGCATCCGTGAAAATTTGAACAAACCTCTGTTGCCCGACATAATTCTTTCCCGCGTCGATCATCATGCTGCAATTTTTTAACACCTGCAATATCATAACCATCCGTAATTAGCATAATCGTGCATTTGTCAAAAAATTGAAGACAAATTGTTTTTAGTACATGTTCAACCATCACATTTGATTACACAACGTATGCAAACTGCAAAGTTAATTTTAAGGCACCATGTACTAGGGTTCACTGGTTTTACTGGGCCAAGATAAGATAATATAATTAAATAATTTTCAGCAAAAGCTTATAACTTTGTGAAAGTGTATTGTTGAATGATTCAAACGCTGTATATTTTCAATTGAACGTTAACAGAACTGGACAAGTAATGTAATGCAGAAACAACTTTTAAAGATAACAACAGGATATCCTGTATAAATATTCACAGGTCACAAAATGGGTTGAATAGTACCTCAGAGCTTTTTTACAATACATCAGTTAGGTTTGATTTAAAACAGAGAGAACGTGTTTTATTACAAGGTTGAAGTTAGTAACGTTATTGTAACGAAACATTGGGGATGAAATCAGTATTTTCTTAATTTTACAATGATTTTACAGGAACTAAAAATTCGAAATACGAGCGTGTTTTGTTTTATTACCGTTTACTGAATTTCAGACAATTCCAAAACCTTGAAATAATGGTTTTTCGTCAGCATGAATCGTTATGATAACATTACCAACTTCAATACGATGTTTTATTCTCAAATGCTTAATAAAGGATGAAAGGAAGTTTTAATTCGACAAAATGGACAATCGAATCGGCACTTGCGTACCTTTTCTAATTTTTGTTCTAGCTGCTCTACATTGCTTTCTTCTTCCTCGATGCGTGATCTGGAACAAATAACATAGCAACAACCTGACAATTTTTTCAAACATTTGTTTGGAGGGAGAGGAGGATAAAATTGTATCGACAACAGATTAGCTGTTTTCTACATAGGTGTAAAAGGTAGTGGGTTTGTTTGTTTTATTCATTCTCATTAACAATGGATGAGCGATTCTTCCACATTGAGTGTCGAAATAAATTTCAGAAGCGATAACACAGCGTAAATACGTCGCAGAGACAAAGGATATTTTGTCTAAGGTAACGCGTAGACAGAAACGAACGAATGTACAAATATAAATTCAGTTTTCGACAAAGAGAGGTTAAGCCGAACATTTTTACGTGCGTGAATACGTAATGCTTTACCTACGGCATACGTATAGATATACGTACGTATGTGTGAGAAGGATATTAAATATGTGACGTGCATAAATCCGTGGGTGAATTTCTAAACTGTTTACTATGATGATTATAATACGTTTCTTTCTCTTTCGTTTTCGTTTTGCGAATGAATTACAGGCGACGCATATGGAATCTCTGTACACGAAAGTAAAATCTGTCAAGGTTGGGTGTCCACGATTCGCTGTAAAAATTGATTGTTCTCACCGAAATTTTGGCGTATCCCGTAGGCATTCCTCAAACTCAATTAATTTCGGCATTTTGAAACAGACGAAGAGACACCTCCTGTCACATTCGGATTTATATCCGTGATGTTGATACGTTAATAATATTTCACGAATATGCTGTCACTCTCGCACAACATTTTCATTCAGCTATTTATTTATTTTTCACACAAGCTCGTGGGTAATTACTCGTGAAGAATAGAAAATGAGTGAAAAATAAAATCATGCAGCGTGATACTTGTCAGAGGGAAACCACAGTGCGGACAATCGGTCCCCAATCCCCACTTTTTCGTCAAATAAATAATGGAGTAGACTTGTGAGTCGGCTGCACTCGCTCGGGTCGAGGTACGGAGCACACGTGAAATCTGAATAACGTGAATCAGTCGCCAGAACGACGCGCGGAGAAAACCCGAACAGAGTATGTCGGGAACGGCAGAGGTATTTACACTATTTTCGGCCAGGATTAAGAAATTTCCTGTCTTACCGATCGTTGGTAAGAACTCAATAGAAAAATCGCGATCGGTAATAATAACGGACTTATGGATATTGGAAAAGTAAATAGTCATCGGAGGTTGCGAATTTTTTCATATGAACAAACGCCTAGGATCTCCGTTATTTCCGTTTTTGTTCGTAATTTACGCACATAGAAGCACTTACCATTTCTGTCGGTATGTTAGCTAGCCATGCCGGAACTACAGAATACATGCTGACACGAGTTGTTTTCGCCCAGTGTTTTCGCCTTTATTGCCAGTTAACGGCTGTGGGCTTAGTGGTTGTGTTTCAAATGACAAATGAAAATCCGTCAAAGGGGTAAAGCAATACGTGCGCATAAAATCGTTTTTGTAGGCGAGAAACGAGTTGATAAGCGGTGATATTCCTGGGAATTGGCTAGCATAGAATTGCATAAGTGATATTGATTATTTCGTACGTTACTTTGTGTTCGTCGTTAGGCTTGGCGTTCTTCGGGCAGCCGAATTCGAGGTTAGCGTAGTTAGTCTGGTGAGATTGTGACCTCACTGACTCCTTACTTGAATCGAAATGATTTTTCACGATGCCGCTATCGACTTTCGCATTTACCCAATACCATTAATTATCAGAAATCAATCGAAGATTCCTTTTTTTCAGATTAGCGATGACGGGTGCGAGTGTAACTGAAAAAACATCCACCAACAACCCCTTGGAGCAGTTTGTCCTTCTGGCTAAAACTGCTAAAGGCGCGGCAGCGGTGGAGCTGATAAAGCAGGCCGTTGAAGCACCTGGAGTAAATGTTTTCGGGGAGCTGCTGGATATGCCGAACATAAAAGAATTGGAGAACGGACCGTACGCCGAGTATTGGAACACATTGAACCTCTTCGCCTATGGCACGTACAAGCAGTACTTGGCGAACAAAGATAAACTGTTCCACCTCACACCCGTTCAGAAAAAGAAGCTCCAGCATTTGACGATAGTCACGCTAGCCACGAAATCAAAGTGCATACCTTACTCCGTTCTGCTAGAAGAGCTTGACTTGAAGAATGTCAGAGACCTGGAGGATCTGATAATCGAGGCTGTTTACGCCGATATTATCCATGGTAAATTGGACCAGAAGAATTCACAGCTAGAAGTTGACTATGCTGGATTAGGTCGGGATGTCAGACCCGGTGATACCGGCGCCGTTGCAGAAATCTTGACTGCCTGGGGTGAGGCCTGCGACACGGTACTGAACTGCATTGAGCAGCAGGTGCTTAGGGCCAACAGTGAAAAACAAAAGGCAACACAACACCAAGAAAAACTTAAGCAGGAGGTAAGTCAATTGGCACAATCCCTTAAGCCAAACCTGCTCGTGTATTTGGAATTCCAGCGCTAGCACGTTTATTCACTCATTTCACAAGTCCCGCCTTTCTCAGCTTTTAAGTCTGATCAAAAATCTTCCTCTTGCAGATCCAAGCCGTAAGAAAATCAATCACAGCTCATACAGTACGCGGGGTTGTCCAGGAGGCAGATGTCGCTGGTGGCGGGATCGAATCTGGATCGGGAGGAAGCGAAACGAGCCGAGAAGCCGTGCCTGTTCCACCAGATACTAAAAAGAAACAACAAAAACCAAAAGGTATTCGAGGCAGTGGTAAGTTCTGGAAGACTTAAAGTAAGTAACAAACGGATAAGTGCAGATCTCTTGAGGCCTACTTCTTATCCACGAATCGGTGATACTCTCGATATTTCTACGAAGAAAAAAATGTCATACGTGTAAGTTTCTATTGACTGAAATTAACGAATATTCGTATGCACAGGATGAAGTGATTTCAGGGTGGCCACTTCTCTGGGAGAATCGAGAACTTTTATCAGGAAACTGTTTTCAAGTCTTGGGATTATGTCATGTTCACATATCGAAAATAAAAAAATACGAATAAGTTGACTATGATTTGTAACTATTGTCGCGTACTTTGTTTTGCTGTGGTCAGCAAACATAATTTAATTTGTCGTTTCTTGTTTTCATTGAAATCGTGACTTAACACCTCTGTTTTTTTTTTTTTTTTGGAAAATTGATGCGTTGTGATCTCCTTGACAGTCAGTAACTGAGACTTTTAAAACGATGCGTACACTTTGCGCAACACTGCGGAAAAGAGACAAAGTAATTTTTGAGAAAAAAAACAATCAAGCGGCCACCCTGAGTGTCGTAAAATAATTGAATAAGTTCTGAAGTAGAATGACCGAGGGATCTGTGTTATTACGTTGTTTAAAGTGTGATGAAAATAATGAAATCAGGGATCTTTAAGAGTATAATAGAACGTAATTGTATTTTACAATGCCAATTATTACGTTGGCTCGGATTTTGCACGTCGATATTTAAGAGACGTAAGTTGTATATATTATTAAATATGTAAAATGAACTGCTGGTTCAGGATTTTCATTATTAAACCGTAGTCACTACTTCACAAGTTACAGAAAAAGCACGACTAATATAATATATATAAATATGGAATCACTATGAGCCATGTTATTATGTTTATACTAAAAAAAGCCGTTGTTAAACGAAGAAATGAAAGAGAAAGTTGAAAATACGGAAAAAGTTTTAACTTTAGTAAGGTTGTTTGCAGTCGTGAATTGGATTGAAATTTTTAAAGGATTGATTTTATATTCAATTTTTGGTATCGCCAGTTACCTAGATTTATAAAGTACATTTATTACTCTCACTTGTTTTACCCCGCGACGTTTTATAAAATTATAGAATATAAAAGTACAAGATTATTCGTCAACATCTTGTGGTTCAGTGATGTGATTAACGTTTCGTCGAACCATTTTTGTTTTTTTGTTTTTTAACTATCTTAATATATTCGAATGGTGCTAATTAACGGATACATAAATATTTAATTCAAGATATTCAACGAGATAATTTTAATCAACTACGCGATGTATGTAAAACCTGGTGAAAAGTAAAAGTAGAAGTGAATATAAGCAAAACTGAGGGGAAGATGTTGCCAAAACTTGATATAAAATATGCTAATCAGTTTTACTTATTTCGGTTTCTATCCCGCGATGTTTTTCGAGATCGAATCATCAGCCATACATTAAGTATTGCAGAAGGAGATAAACAAAGTATTTAGTAAATAGGAAAACTTGAAAATACGTAATCATAGTAAAATAATATAATATGTATTATAAAAGTCACAGTGTTATGTCAGACAGATATTAAAATCCACTGATTTGTTTCGATTTTAGTTTTATAGACAAGAGCCAGTTACAAGAGGATGCTAATTCGGAAGGATATGTATTACAAAAAAAAAAAAAAAAAAATGAAAGAAACAGAAACAGTTCGATATCGATCACAGAATTTCTATCTCGAGATGTAATCCTTCGCGATACATTTATCATTTGTATCATTAATACCAAATGCTGCATAAACATAATTATTAAATTACAACATTAGTTACTATTTCCATATACTGATATATATCATTTTGTTACTTACCGAATGAATGGATAATATTATATGATTTTCCATCTTATAAAAAAAAGAAAAACCATAAAATATGTACCTTTTAGTATACAACAAAACATATGTTCATATAAAAATAACACAGTGCATGCTGAAATCTTTGCAAAATGAATGATGTAAATCCAGTTGTGTTGTTTTGTCTTGCAATTGGTTCAAATTCAATTGTTCTTGTTTTCGCGGCGAGGGATTCATCCCTACAATAATGGACAAAAATAACGATAATAAAGAAATAATTGTAGTAATTCTATACCGCAATAATTCAGGGTATATATTATACCTATGTATATGTATGTATGCTTATACAATTTCTTTATATATTTCTATCACTACGTAGGCACTTCTTTCACTTTGCTTTTCGTGAACGTACGTTACTCGCTTGTCTTTCTATTGTCGCCTGGATTGAAATAGAAAAACAAAAAAATAAAAAGAAATGTATACTTATGTGAATGTAGGAATAATGAAAAGAATTTAAACAATTCGCCAATGTTGAACAGTGCGAATATGTGCTATTTGTTTTGCAATGCTTGTACGTACCATTTTTGTGTTTGGTTTCCAGACAGATTGACTGAACCAAAAATTCGAACAATTCAAATGATTTCTTCTATTCAATATAATTGATTGTTTTTTTTTATATTTTTTTATTTTTGAAATATATGAATGTGTTTTTTTTTTCAATCGACTGATTTTGATTTTCGACGATGACGTCGGCAATCACGATAGAAAATTTAAAAGCTTTAGCTAGATTGTTTTCTCTATGGCTTGTGCTCTTCGTACAAATATTTACTGTATAATTTATTTCTTAATCTTAGCGTTAATCAATCATTATTTCTACGAACTAAGGCTTGCTTCTTTTGCTTGCGAATGATATTAAACTACTGTTAGAAATCATGTCCGTTTCACCCGATCAACAGGAATCTTTTTTCTTCGATTTCACTCATTCACTCACAGTATCTTTGCCTTCTACCTCCGATGTACAACTTGCTGCAACTATTTTCAACCTTCGGTTAAATTTTTATAAAAGATGTCGTAAAAATGAAGTTAGAGCCTTTAAATAAACGTCTGTACAAACGTGTTTTGCTTCCGCGAAATTAGGGGATTTTTTTTTTTTCAAACCCACGCGTAATGAACAGCCGACGTCACTGCCGATTTTTAAAATTCCAAACGAATATGAGAATATTCGTAATGTTCAGATTCTTTCTCAGTGGTAAGATATTACTTGATCACGTCTTCGTAGGAAAAAAGAAGAGAAAATAAAACGAATAAACACACATAATAAGTGATAAAATTGTTAGCTAGTCTGAATACCGTTGTAATGTTGTCTGGAATAAAACTGATTTACATGAAACAAAGTTTATCTTCTTTTTCTATATAGTCTATGTAGGAAATCGCTTGATGTTAATTAAATTATTGCCGCATAAATTTTAGACAATTGTGTTAGAGATATATCATGTATATATTTCGATTTTCTCGTGTTTTTTTTTTCTTTTTTTGTCTTATATTATCATTTTTTATTTTATAATTTTCATTGTTTAATCTGCATAATCGAATGACGTATGTATATATATATATATATATATATATATATATATATATAATTATGTATAATATTGTAATATTATTTAGCCTCGTGCGTATTTAAAATAATATCCACAAACCGCAAGAAAGCCTTCGCTCACAGGGTTTTTGACATTGTTTCTGCGTTGCATCTTACGATCTTTTCATCTCCACCTTTATCGTCTTCTATTTCCGGCTTAACACCTATATTACACTCACATTTTCTATATATCATTTCAATTACAATACGATGTCTGAATATCGTTAAATCTACGTACGCAGATATCATTCCTACGTATTTTATATATTGTAATACGCGAACGCATGATTGCCGATTATATTATTTACAGGTCATTCAATTATTCGTAATTATATTGTTATTACTTTTATTAATCCCCAAAAAATTATCCTATATCTTTTATTATTATAATCACACGATTAAATTACGCTACACGCCCGATTGTAAAACGATCGACTGTACAACTTGCGTAATATACACAATACGGCGATTTGCTTGAATAAAAATAACAGGATTATATGCATATCTATATGTCGTATTGTATCGAGTACATGTACATGGTGACCGAGGATCATCGTCCTATCGGCCATCGATATATCCCTCATGAATTTCAGATTTCCCTGACTTTGATGGTCTATGGGACGATAATCCTCGGTCACCTCGTACACACGCGTATACATATATTATGGTACGTGCATCTTAAACCACATGATATTGGCTAATTTAGTCAATCATTGAAATACTGGACGCTTATTCTTATCATAATATATATATATATGTATATATATATATATGTAATGCAGTGTATACGTGGTATTTTTCTCTTTTAATTTCCAGGTCACTAATGAAAGAGTGTGTGCCAGTGACAAGATTGAAGAATCTAAAATCTGAGAGGTGTCTTCGTATTTAATTAAGTAATGTTTGATTAACACGACTAGTGACATCAGGCTGGGGGCATCGGGCTCATCTATGCTCAGAGCCTGCCGAAGAGACCTCTGATCTCTAAATTCGTTTCTAATCTCCGTATATTTCTCGTCGTTTTTTCGAATTCTTCGAACATCATCCGAACACTGCGATTAATCGTAGGTATTGTTTCTCCAACGTCTGACGGTATACGAATAATAACGAAAATAATACGCAATAATAATTAGATCTAGCTGCGATATCTGAAGTGCGATAAGAACGGATTTTTTTTCATCCTCGGGCATCGGAGCTCGGTTTTGTGACTTGTTGGTGCAATCGCATATTATACGTGTAATGTAACATAAATTATACTGTGTATGTGTCGTGTGTAAAATAATGTATCTTGAATATAACAATACATAATTATTACAACAGCTGTATATCGTATATACATTACTGATACTGTGTTACATATATATATATATACACACATTGTTTAATATATTATTATTATTATAATTATTATGAATATTGTTTTTACTGTTGCTATTGTGTTATAAAACTATTTCTACCCTCTACGTTCATACGTTTATATTATATCATTATTAATCTTCGATCTCTATGCTTTATTACAAATATATTTGTATAGAAATTATATCGAGAGCTGAATATGAATTTATAAGAACGGCGTAGAATTCAGGTGTAATTAATTCAATAACATTCGTGGTTTTACCGGAATTAAAGCTGGGGCCAATATGTCAACTAGTTGAATAGTTAAAAGTGACTTGGATTGCACGTGTTGCGTTATTCGTTAATAAACCGGTTTCAGTTAGAATGATACGAAGAAGAATATTCGTTTTTCTTAAACGTAAAATAGAGAAACTGTATAAATTTTATTCAACTGCACAATTCTTACGATCGTTCACTTTTCCGAGCTCTCGAACAATATATTAACGATACCTCGCGTATAGTTAAATACGTCTACCGATTGCAATTCCTATAGTCTGCAGAAATATTATCACATAAATGAGTGAAAATAAAAAGAGAATTGTCGTAAGATTAACCGGATTAAATTTATTCCTATATAATTTCTATTTCTTAATACTATCTGTAACAGTACAGTATTTAAGTAGTGCGTATTTATTACCAACGAGTTTTCCCGCTTTTCGTTATAATCAACTCAGTGAGTGTG
The DNA here is from genome assembly GCF_021155785.1 of Neodiprion fabricii. Taxonomy (NCBI): domain Eukaryota; kingdom Metazoa; phylum Arthropoda; class Insecta; order Hymenoptera; family Diprionidae; genus Neodiprion; species Neodiprion fabricii. Next base: position 40,862,263 of record NC_060240.1, read on the forward strand.
TATTTTTATTTATCGGTGCTTCAAATTTGCTTTAAATTTTGACATTTTTTTGCGAGACGGAAAGAAAAGGATAATATCAAAAACTGTGAATTCAATTTTCCCAGTTTTCATGAATTGTTTCGATTCTGTTACAAAGCACGAATAAACACGTCGAAGGATTAAATTTTTCATGACAACAATTCAAATACTTAACTTGCGAGTTGCACAAATATCAATGACACGCGTTCAGAGGTGAAAAAGGATACGGAAATTTTTGTATTACAACTATTACGTATATATGTATTTACATAAAAATTACACTACCGTAACGCAATATATCAACTTTCACGTAAAAAAACCGACCGCGGTGCGTGCAATCACCTCATAATTTATATTTTAATTCCTTGTTGTCTTTCTTCTCCAATTGGAACCTTACGCATAACAATATATCATATATGTACATACACTATACCGTTACATATTTAATAACATACAAAAATGAACAGTTGATGTCATATCTAATAATAATATCATATAATATCAGATTATACGTATATATGCTTATGTACTTTGGCCGTCTTTGCTACGTATTTTTTGTTTACGCGTATATGTATATTAATTGTATTATAAATATTAAATGTACGCGTCTTATGTACAATAAATTACACAAAACATTGATATAACATATCTTGAGCGTAACACTTATATAATTTGTGCACGTTTTCATATACCTATTATTATATACAATTGAAATATATAAATTTTGAATTTTCATATACCAATATGTAGCTGGTATTATATAATATACTATATATATATATATTTATATAGTATACGGAATTACCGCAGATATAGAACAAACGATTAGACTATATTCAACGGTTCATATAATTTTACACTTTACTTTCTTTTATCATGTATTCGATAATGTTTCCTTGATTTTTATAATTATAGATTATCGTGACAACATTTTTATTTATGCATATGTTATACGTATGTGTATATTATTAGTTTATTAAGCCTAAACTCCGCGTCCTTCTCACCGTTACGTATTTTTATATTGTATGCCTATGTATATACATTACGTTTCATTCACGTTCCAGAATCGAAGAAACGGCATTTACGCAACATTGTATTATTTATTTAAAATCCATTCACCCGCATTCGATCACCGCTTCCTTCCTTTCATTTCGACCGATTTTTCACTGTAAACATTATAGCAATCACAGATCATACACTTCCTTCAACTAGATCCGATCCTGTAATCATTAACATAGAAAAAGGATGAATTGCTTTCCCTGTTTCCCGCTCCGAATTGCAACTATTCGTCTCTTTGAACTTATACCTCTGACGGCTTGAGAGAACTTCTACACCCCGTCAGGAAATATAATTGTATTATCATCACGTGATCCTGGATTCTCCGAATATATTATTACCTATAATAACAGACGACTATCGATAACTTCCCGCTCATCAAACTTTACGACCCTCGCTTGGGCTGCGCTGCAGGAAGTTACGCAGGGATATAACATTAAGCAACACGTGGGGAAATATTATCTTACATATTACAATATCATATAAGTTGATCGATTTATTGTGTAATTATATAATTAATTTAATCAAGTTATTGAGCTATACGACCACCGGCGTCTTCGATATGGGCTTCATGTCGACCTGGAGAACCGCGGCGGTCGCCGACCTCGTAATAATCGTAGTTTCCTGCTATAAGGGGTCGTCCTTTTGGCTGACCGGTCCGTTTCCTATCCTGACGTTGTTCTGGATCTGTTTAACCGTCGGCGTCCGCGACTGATCTTTACCTATAATTTCCTTCGGAGTTATGGCGCAGATTAATTCCCTAGCCGCGGCCGCGGCGCTGCTTGTTGTGCTTGCCGATTCCTGATCCCCCGATGGCGATGATTGGGTCTGCGTGGAGCGGGAGACGAAGCTCGGTTGAACTTTGCCATTTATGCGATCCTCTTTCATCACCTCCATCTCGTGACCTGTGTCGGGGAAGAAGAGGCTTAGAGCTCTCAATCGCGGTAAGGTAAGGATATACGCCGCATGCGGCGCGAAAAAGTTTTTCAAAAATTAAGCTCAAGAGTTTCCGACGTCCAACCGTGTCTTGTACTCGGTGGTAGAGATTCGTCGCTGAAGAGCCTTGCGTGTCGAGAGACGAGTGGTGAAAGGAAACGACGAGAAGAGGAGCGGAGAAAGAGGATATTGACGGTGGAAAAATAAATAAAAAAAAAAAAAAACAAATCAACTGAAGGCAATGTTAAGTACCTTCCGCGCTTACAGTGGTGCAGGGTCGCAAAAGCTCAAGAGTTAAGTACGAAGCTGCGAATATATAGCATGTTCAGCGCGGGGCGAAGATAAGGGTGAAAAAAAAGTTAAGAGGCGTAGATTCTAATTAAACATTTTCATCCCGCGCATCTCTCGGAAACCAAAGCTCCGAGAAGATCCATGATCCATTTGCATATCGCGCCTCGTGCGTTTGGCGCGATGAGTTAAAGTGATATGTAAATTCCGCTGAGATGTGAGATACGAATGTGCGCGCGTGTGTGTGTGCGGAGGTACGCACCGCAGATATCGATCACTTGTACAATTACAGCGCCCGATTCTGAAACAAGCTGACTCCCGTGTTCGTGTAAAGGCTGATACTTTTAACCGAGGATCAGAGTCTGCCTGGGTTTCAATCAATTACAGGTTTAAAACGGTGAAAAGTTTCTCTGTAAAATACGCAGGATGTTTTTCAGGCTGCAAGTAATTACAATCACCCAAAATCGGGGTAATCGCTAACTTTTACACACATACGAAAATTCTCCTTCATCGATATAACGTACAATAGGTGATATTTCATTATAAAACTCGTCCCTCGTCGTATTTTTCTCCCCGGACGATAAAACAAGGTCATATGAGGTTGCGCGAACTTTTCCGCGCCTTGGTGTTGGCGTAAAACACGTATTTGACGATCAGCTGATCCCCTCTTCCGACGCCATATTGTCATCCCTAGCGCGGACTCGGCGTAAGCGTTACAATTATAACAATAATAATGACGATACGTTACATTCGCTTTGCGTCGAGCAATCGATGGTCGTCGTCACGTGCCTCTTGACGGCCTTATTCTGGTCGCAAGTGGCGGCTGTCAGAGTGACGGCAGCCATAACGCTGGATGCGTTGGTCCCCGTTACGGCGGAGTTTTTGGCTGTGCTGTACCTGGTTGGCATCATGCTTTGCCGCACGTTCCTGTCCGGCCGAATGAGGATGATGTAGAGCTGGATGGACGGGAATTGGGCGTTTTAAAGACGAGAGTACCTAAATTTAAAAATACTCATCGGGTCCGATCGTAAGACTATCGTCTAACCTTGGGGCTGAAGAGGCAAGCTATCGTCACCGAGGCCGAGAGACTTATGGTCACCGACATCGAGGTGATCCGGAGAGCCACGTGGTTTCCGGTACCAAAGTAGAGAGGAACAAAGGCCAGCCAAATCACGCAGGTTGTGTACATCGTGAAGCCTGCGGGGAGAGAGAGGAAAAAAATTAGCAATCGGCAGGTACGTAAGATTGAGCAGCTCTCACCGATGTGTTTGCTCTCGTTGAAGTACGCCGGTATTTTTCGTGTTAGAACGGCGTAAACCGTACAGACAACGATCAGGATTATGGGATAGGTGAAGGCGATCATGTAGCTCGCGTCTATGTAGCTGTTGCAAACTAGGAGGTTGTCGTCCCTGGTTGGATAGTGGTGCATGGCTCTCGCGGGGTCGATTATCATCCAGACCCCGTTCACGAGGACCTGGACGCTCATAAGACCGGAGCAAATGATGAGCTGCGACTTCGGCGAGATGAAGGAGGGCCGTTTCGCGGTCTTCTTGCCGGAGTCGAATATCCTCGATATGCGATTCGTCTTCGTCAGCAGAGCCGCGTAGACTACCGTGAAACAAAAACCGGCCCCAAACCTGCGAGATCCACGGAATTTAGGTATTGATTGATCGCAGGGTCGATAAGTCGATAATTAATATCGCGGATAAAAGACTGGAATACTTACGGAATGTATGAATATGTATTTGGAAATTTAGCGCCGAGAAATATTGCCAATGTTTTAACCTTGATTGGTCACACCTCGTCAGAATCGCATAACTCTCACATTGGGCGAAAAATTGATTGTTCAAATATTGTAAAACATCGAAAAAGTTAAGATGAAATGGAAAAAAATAATTTTTATTTATACTATTGATTGCGAGAAAAAAGACTATGAAAGTGTATTCCTGAACTCTGTGAGGTGTTTGAAATGTTTGGGGTGAAGTTCATCCGGAACGACCAATTAGGGTTAAAAATATATCAGTACCTGTCATGTATACTATGACAGTTGGAAACTCGTAAAACTCTCTCTCTCTCTCTCTCTCTCTCTCTCTCTCTCTCTCTGCCTCTCGAGACAGGTGAATTAAAGAGAAGTCGGCAATTTTTCCGGGAATAAAATTTTTAAATAACGTTGAAACGAAAGCACCCAAGCCTTTCTTTCAACTTTCATTTAACGCAATTATTTCCTTGCAACCCCAAGCTGTAGCTATAAGGCTTAATTTTATTCAGAACACAAAGGCTACTCGGGACCGTTGAAAAAATGTGTAATAAATTAGGATCCCAACATTAAATCATATTTCGCTTTCAAATAAAGCCCGACGTCAGTTACGTTCCAATATTGTTACAATTTTTTCTCACTATTCGATCAGAAATCGAAGGGCACAACGCGCGTCACATCAGATTGAGGGAAAAATACGAGGGTGCGGTGCTTCTATAAATGAATTTACAAAAAAAGAAAAAAACGACTCTTTTACCGCTAAATGTATCCTTCTACAGCTGCGACAATTTTTATCAACGCACGGGTCACACGTTTGTACGTACATTAAATTACACCTATACGTAGAGTGGATTTTACGTCAGAGCGGGGTAATCAAAGGGACGGAGTAATTTTGCTAGGGGTGGTTGGCGAGTCGACGGTCGGGCGTAATGGCTCTGTAGGTTTGTACCGGAATTTTATTATTTTATGAACGGTGCGGGGGTGGCAACAAATACTGCAAGTTTTATACCCGGCGATAAAGGCGCGCTTCTCCCTCCCTCTCCGGGTGCTCAGCATTTCGTTGCTGCAGGCCGAACACGCTTTATCGGCGTGCAGGATTCGTAAAACATCAGCCTCCCTAATTAGACGTAACGCCGACTCGATACGCTGCCGTAAACGTGCATTTATGCCTATAGTTTCGCTCTCCCGTTGCCGTTCGACTCCGTATTTATCGCCCTTTATTGCTGACAATCACCTACAGCCTTCCCGCACCCCGTTATTACAGCTCTCATACACACCCGCCGTTTCCAGACGCCGATCGAACCGCGTGGATACGTTTTCTCCCCCCTTTGCCCTTTTCGATGTCCCGCCCGTTTCATTCCGGTTTTCATTTTCCCACCGAGCTCAATGACGATAAACCTGGTAATTCGGAAAAATACCTCTGGATCCCGCAAACGATGTCGTTCGGCCTCAAAACGAGGGCGAAGGTCACCAGGTAGCAGAGCAGGATTCCCGTCAGCAACACGTAGGACAGCTCTCGCCCCGACGCCTTGACGACGGGGGTGTCGTTGTGCCTGAGAAACACACCGCCGACGAACAGGGTCACCTGAAAAACAGAGAGACTTAAAGGCGAGCTTTTTTCCCTCCTACGAGTCGTACTCTTACCCTTCAAGGGGTTGTACACTTGGTCAGGATTTTTCGTAAATCGATTTCGTTCTAATTTCATTTTCGGAATATACGCACATTCGAGTATATGCACAGAAAATTTCACGTCGATCTGACAAATATTCTCGAAGTTAGGAACCAGAACTAAGTGTAAAGTAAGTTATTGTCAGAAACTTTGAACGCGTTTTTTTCAAAACTGTGTTTTCAATGTCGTTGAGCAAGATTTCTCGGAAACGGTTGAACCAATCAGTCTCAAATTTTTACGCAAGCCTTACGAATATATTTTTCATTCCTCGCTCGAAGGTTTTTTCTCGCTGATAAATATTTTCCACCTTACAAACAAATTGCGGCGAAAATCTTTATGGAAAAACAAAATTTTTTTTTCGAGACACCGTCGTTTTGATGAAAAATAATATTCTGCTTATTCCTTCGATTAAAGACCAGATAACATTAACTAAATCTTTTATGTTTTTTCATTTCGGATGATCCAGCCCAGAGATATCATGCCCACCGGCTACAGCAGTTTTAAAGATCATTATTTTTACAAACAAAAAATATCAGAATGAAGTTCAACGCTACCCCAACATGTATATAAATTTTGATACCAATAAATAGAAATGCCTCTCCACGAAAAATCCTTGAAAAATCTCTTTCTTTCGACCTCTAAACCACGACCCTTACAACCCCTTATTAATCTGGATCGAATTCATCGCCGGCACTCACCAAAATACCAGTAGCCGAGAAGGACATGGCACCGATCGCCCATCCGCTTTCAGGGCGTAAGAATTCCTCGGGGATGTCGCGACAGGTCGAGTGCGTTTCGTCCGGGACGGTTCCCTTTCGGCAGGGTATGCACTGGGTTTCGTCGAGGGGATGTCTGATCTGTTTAGAGGTAATTTACCCTCTCATTATGCACGGATACGCAAAAAAAGCTAGGAAAACTCGTTAAACTCGGAAGGAAGGAAGGAGAGAGCGACTAACCTGGTACTGCGTGCAGTTGAAGCAATGCCAGCAGCAGCTTTCACCCTCGACGTATTTCTTGGCCTGACCGTCCTCGCATGGCAGAGAGCAGACGCTTTCGGGTGGCAGGGGATGACCCAGTCGAAATTGTATTTCTGGGTGCACATCGATTAGACACGTAAATGCAGGCGGTGTTAATTACCGAGCTCGTGTATTTCGCTCTGGAGTTATTTTTTTTTTTTTTTTTGTTTAAATTTAATTATTTATTTATTTTTTTTGCTACAACTTTTTTCCACCAAGCTTACCGGACATGTTCAGGCGGAGTTCGCCCTCCATGTATTCGCCGACTCTGACCCACTTGTATTTTCCCGGGGAGGCTTGTTTGAAGTGAATTATGTTGTATCTGGCCGGTCCGTCCCCATTTTTGTCGAACCGGAATTCATCCCCGCTTAAACCTGCGGTCAGGTTAGTCGGTAAGAATTTTCGGAAGGTTCCTTTGATTTATGTTATGAAAAACAAACTGGGAAAATTGAATATTCCGAACGAACGAGTCCTAGAAATAGAAGTACTCGAGAGTTTTGGTCGGAGAAAGTTTTATTGTCACAAAAAAACTCGAAGATAGGTTTCCCAATTATTTTATACTCAAAATCTGACCGCACAGGGTCTGCATTAAGTGACACAAAACTAAGGAACCAGGTTTCATTTAATTCAGTTAAACCGTTTTTTGACTTGTTGTCGGACAAGGAATTGTACATTCTTTGTATCGATTTAGGAATAGCTCCGTCCATATCGCTCGAAATTTAATCGTAGTCAAAGTGGGCCGCATCGAATCAGACCAAATTTGCATAAAATCCGTTGATTAATTCGCGAAAATATTATCGATCCAAAAATTGATCACCGGTTTAAACGTCCATCCAAAGTTGTCGACTTTCTAACACCGAGCAGTAGGTGGTAAAAAATAAATGAATGAAACCGCCTTCAATTCCCACTGCAATGATCAGGCCCGAACTTGCGATAATCGACGACTGATTGAGACGTCGCTCAGGTTCATACAGAGATCTAACAATGTTCCAGCTGAATGGTTCGAGATGAATCGTTGCAGACCATTGCATAGCTGACTGTGAGTGAAATCATTGGCAGCGTTAATAGATATGTGTTAAACATCACTGTACGTATGTGGTAAACGGGTGCAGCTGCACTCGACCGGCAATTAAATCGGTATTAAAACGTCGGGGGTTATAATTACGCCGCGGTAACGCGTCACGAGCCGGAGTTGAATTTGAACAGTGTTCATTCTGGCGCAAAGAGCGTGAAACACGGACGCCCATGCTCGTGAAATGAAGTAATGCAAATTGCGCTCTGCTCCACACTCGGGTTCGCATCCTTTCCGCAACCGAGTTATCGCAATTCAACTGCAGCCGCGATCACGAACTCGACGGCATAACGCGAATTCGAAGTCCGGAAGAAGCTGCGGATATCGAATCGTCGCGTAACTCACCTGTGAAGTTAACTTTCCTCAAGTATCTGAGCAGCTCCGTTCCTTTGGTGGGTTTCATCGCGTCGCACAGTCCAAACTTCCCTTGGCAGAGATCCTCGTGCATGTCGCTGCAAAGGGGATAAAATGTCAGACAAGCGAAGTTCTCCCTGTGAAACCGATTGTCAAACTTTGAATCGGACTCGTTGCACGAATACGCCGTGCACTTCGGGTGAATAACGTCATTTGGTACTCCTACCCTTACCGACCGAGCAAACTCACCCTTTCTCTTCCCACATTAAAGAAACACACTAACGGAAAGGCTTCAAAACATTGTTTTCATGCAACACTGAAGTCGCCAGACGAGAACTAAGAATCACAATAATTTCATTAACAAAATATGCACTCACGGTCAGCTGGCCACTTTAGGCTCCTGAAATGTGGTGAATGTGGTAATGGTAAAACGTGTCAAAAAACCACTTATGTTTCCTTAACGGTTAATTTTCGGCATCTCCGAAATTTGAAGCCTTTCCGTTCGTTTGTATATTTAACGTACGAAGAAAGAGGGTGAGTTTGCTCGGTCGGCAAGGGTAGGATTACCGCATGGCCCTAATTGCGCGGAGGAAAAACAATTCCTCGCACTTGTCGGCTCGATCAAGCTTGCACCAACTGTATGCAATGATCTCTACTTCCGGGATGCACAGGTTGTTTACAGGCTCACCGGAAGGCCCAGGCAAAGGCCATCACCGCGTCGGAAACGAACTGCAATTGATCCTCGAAGGCTGTGTTCTGCTTCGTGAGACGTTCCTCGGTGGTACAGGCGTTTGTGTATTTCACGTTGTGGGGCGTCCACGAGGCGTTTGGATACCGGCACTTGAAGTGATCCTCCCAGAATTCTGCGGGCAGATTGAAAGTTCGGATCGGATCGAATCGAATCGAATTGGGCAATGAATTCTCCCCGAAATGGACCGTTTAATTCCCTCCAACTTCGAATTCGGGCGATATCGCGGCGGTTCCAAATCTTTGCGGGCTTCGTCTTCTTCCCTCGGATCCTCCGCTAAATTCGCCGATGTAAATTGCCACCGCGAATCGTGCTTTCGCCCTCCAAACTACCCCAGTTTGCAACCAATTCGCGGAGGAAAGTGGCATCCGTTCATTCGGCTAAATAAAAGGTAGAATTCACGGCTTGACGGAGGAATTGACTAATGTCGGATGATTCTCAAATATATTTCAACCCCTTACTCGTAACGATTCGTTTTTATCGCGTCGGATCAGTTCTCGCCGTTGTAAAACGATCGCTTCATCCCCTGGGTGTACACACACGTATACCCTGTATCGAAATGAGCAGAGCTCACGAAAGGCGGATAAATCCGCACGGCGTGATCTTTTTGCCTCGTTCTTATCATCCTCCCGCCACCCTGCACACTCATCCGTGTAATTGTGTATTGCGTAACTACTGTTTTGCCGAATATTTGTCAGATATAATTCAAAACCCTGTATGCTGTGTCGGAGCGAAGATTCATGCTTGGATACGCCGAGATGGAAACGCGTTACTTCGTTAATTATACGTCAGAACTGATTGTGAAACAAAATGCGAATTAAAAATACGAACACGGATACTCATTTTTTATTAACATAAAACAGGGCTGGTTAAAAAATGTTTCTCGGTTCGTACACCTCGCGTATATATTACGAATAAAGCAATAATATGGGGAAAAAAGGGAATAATTAAACCCTTCTAACTTTTTCAATGAAAAATCTCCGCACAATGGCACGCGAATTACAAAGCGGCTTAAAAATTTACGGGATACGCACTTGTACGTACGGTGATACATGTTTTGTATTCCGCAAGTAATAACTAAACCGATACACAGCTTTCGCATAAACAAGGTGTATACCTGTAGGTAGCCTTGTTCTATTGATTAATAATTCATAAATTTTTTCTTTTCTCTTTGCATTCGTCCATGCAGTTTCCTGTCCTTTTTTACATCCATTGTTTGCCCAATTTTTCCTTTGTGCGGGATACACCGCTAATTTCAAAGCAAAGTCACATTATCACCCCCATGTGTACGATTTTTTATTTATAACCCTCCTTCGACGAGGTGCTTCGAATCCGAATCTGGTAGGGATAGGCATCCGGGCATGGGTGTGCGGGTGTGTCTGTACGTTACACCTATGCCGAGTATTTAATATCCGCACTCAATGTCCGCTATCACGCCTCACCAATCAAAGAGAAACAGAACCCGGAATCGATAACACCCTAGGGACTCGGTAAGCTTACGTATCGCGTCGAACGTGTATAAGCTTTGGTGCCCCGAAAATCAGAAATTCCGAGATCATTTCTTCGTGTAGGTACCCATCTACCGGTGATGTAACGAATATTGGCAAACTTCTCGTCATTCCGAATGTGACTGTCGCAAATACTTCATATTTTCCTTATGAAAATAGTGAAATCGCGATGTCACGTAAAACAAAAACATTAGTTTTCATAAAAGTTTGTCTTCACGTTTGAATCGCGATCTAGCTTCAAAGCTAATTTGTTTCCGTAATCAATTTGTCGTTATTCCGTAATAAAATGCAAACGACGCTAACGCGTGGGTGCGACTCGCACGGTGTGCACACCTGTCAGTCAATCAATTGTCAACTTTTAGCCACAGAGAAATGGCGCTAGATTTAAAAATGTATATTCTCGTTCTCGAATACTTGAAAATTAACCTTCGTTACGTCGCTACTACCGTCGAGGTGCGAAAAGAATGGAAAGCGTTTTTCCAATCGCAATCGAGTCGACTGGCGGCCGATGACAGTACCGAAGATAGAAAAATGGCCAGGATGAGTGAACTCACCGACGAACCACGGATTTCTCCGGTTATTCTCCACTGTCAGATTGAGGAAGTATTCCTCGAACCCCTTGACCGGGTTCGCCTGTGGCTGGACGGAAAGTGTGCCCTCGACTTCCGCCTCGTTTCCGTTGCTGACGAGGTCGCGGGCGCTCCATCCGTCGCTTCCGATCCAGGAGAAAGCGCCTGTCGCGTTGCATCGCCTCACAGCCCGCATTACTCCAGCCACTTCTTGATCGGAGCCGAAAATGATGCACCCTGAAACGCGCAACAAGTTAATCCTCCTCCCCTGTCACCCGGATGCCGTCGTTTCGCCTATATTCCGAAAGGAAATTGCTAGAACACGTTCAGTTTGCACGAATCTCGTTGAGATTAATAAATGGAACCTCGTCCGTTAATTCAAATTCAAATATTTGGTTTTCCCGCTCTATAGTCATTTGGAATACGTCTCGCGACTCGATCAGTGCGATTAATTTTACGCTGATGAAATTTCCCGCGACGGCCGGAAGCCCGATCGTGTTTGATGTTGCTGAATTTTTTTCTGAAATTGAAAAATGTGCCATATCAATACGTCGACAGCGTAAATCCACCACTTTTTGGTTTAATTAATAACGTGAAACTGGCGTCGTCGTGGTTTTGGAACCAATTTAACGAACCTCGCCGGATGTACGTAAAAACTCTGCGTTCTTTTTATATTTGCATATCTGTAAATTGCCTCATCAATTTTTTATCCTTCTCTCGCAAATTCAATTAATTTCAAGCTTTCTTCCGGCAGTTCGATATTGTATCTTCGCGAATAGAACGAAGACGCGTCGGTTGTGTGTAGGTGTGTAAAAAAAAAAAGAATATCATTGCGAGGATGCGGGAAAATTCACTGTGAAGAAATTTTAAATTGCTTTTCCACGTGAAACAATACTCGGCGGCTGTTACAGACGTAGGTGTGTACATGGATGCGAGAGCGAAATGCATACACGTGGCTAGGAGGGAGCTGCAGTTCGTATACGAGAGAAAATTACGATCCGTGCACCTGGAGTATCATACCCACGTACACGTAGGTATATGAACCGTAGTCTAACGTCAGCGCTTCTGCTCCTCATATCGCTGTGTGACCCTATAAATTTTCTTACATCAACGCTTTCACAGCTCCGGACGCAGTTCGCAAGTTCGAACGGTCGACACCTGCGATTAAACGATTTTTTCTAAGGAATGGAGCAAAACTAAATACACGTAGGAGGATCCGTTACGAATAACGAAAGCGCAAAAATTAAAGAAGGACGTCGATACGCGTAATAAATCTTCGAGCTTCGGAGCATCGATCTTGTACCCTGTGTAAAAAATGCAATATACGCAAAGGGTACACCAGACGAAGTATTGTACACCCCTTACACTCCATGAATGATTGATAACTGTAATCTGTAGACGAGGATTACTCGGATAAGAATTCATCGTCGATTTGATATTCCAAGGATGTCCAGGTCCAAGGGAATGATATGAGAAAAAAAGTAAATGAAAGAAGTTAAAGGAAAAGAAGAAACCGGGGGAAAAATGAAAAAAGGATACCGATCGGAATGAAAATCCTGTCTTCATTTCACCCCCGGGATATCGTGGGCAATGCTCCGTCGATTCGCATCACAGAAGAAGAAGAATAAAAAGAAGAAGAGACGAAAAGTTTTCATCTTATGGTTGCAAGGCCCTCGCTGTACCCGAAGCTGCCGCGTTCCTCTTCCACCGTCGACTTGATATGCATGAACCGCAGCTCAGGGGCCGAGGATGGTACGTGCCCACGTATACATAATGCGGGCTGGATCTAACTTTTTCAGTTTTCAGTTTTCACTCCATACAGGTCTACCTTCCAAGGCCATTTACGTCTTGGCTGCCTGAGAGCCGAGGGACGTGGATGTAATGTACCTAACCCGAGAACCACTCTCCTCGGACCGACCTTTGCAACATCGTCTTCGGTTGGAGCCATCATCGCGCCGGGATTGCACGATTGCACGATTCTGCGTTTTGCGGTACAGAGCTGTCAATCATCCGTTTGCAACTCTCAAAGGCAGGGTATAACGATCTCTTCCGTTCCTTGGAACTTGTAGCTTCTATGCAACAGAAACTGACAATGATCACTAATGGAACTGGTGCATGGTTGTTCCGACAGGAACCATTCGATCTCCCACTGCGTGAAGCACGTTTCATGGATACAGTCGTGGACCGGTAAATAATTTGAGAAATTTCAACATTGACCGGCAGTTCACTCGAAGCTACGCCGGAGTAACTTGTCCGAGAGAAACTCGGATCTTTTGGTTAGGACGACTGCACGCGGTACATCTCCGAATCCAATCGTGCGTACCGGAACACTAACCACCTTCTGCAGCCCGAAATTTGGGGCGGATCGGAATGGTCGTGGGCACAGAGCTCAGATTAGCGAAGCAAACTTAATCCATCCCCGAACGGTTACGAGGACGCATTCCGGGAATCATGGAATCTCTAATCACCGAGTAACCGATTAGAATCTATCCTTGTTTACAAGCCGCAAACTTAAGCTCAGGACATTACGGATATCTGGATAATTCGACCGCATAAACCAGAGGGTGGTTGAATTAGGTTCATCGATGGTTACGACATGTCTCTGAAACGTCTTCGGTGGGTTATAAATATCATATTATCCGAACCGGTATGGTGTTCGGGGACATTGTCCGAGCAGCTTATTTCTGTCTAATGCATTCGGAAGTTCATTACATGAGCTTCCGTTTAAAAAGACCTTTCATACCACTGATCGCGAAGAGTTGCGATATACGTATTGCCGATCAAGTTTCCGCCATCTCATACTTTTGTTCCGATCAACATAGCCATTCGGATAGAGCCATGGGGCGTCGCGTCGATGCCTAATGGAATAGAATTTCAGATGAGAGTAGGGTGTACGTAATGTGCGCGGGACAAAAAAGGTTAAAGTGGATTGAAACGAGCTCGATGGGTGCAGCTGGACGCGGAGTTTCACTTTCCGTTTCACCGTTCCACAGTTTTTCCTAATAATGGACGAGGAGCCATCGACCCGTTTTGGTGAAGTGCGTCGCGTCGATTCGAGCACCCTGGACTCCGACCTCGTGGATTCGAAGCGGTCTGAGATCGAGATCGAGATTGCCCAGTTTCGGCATCGATTTAGCCAAGGATAAGGCTGACCAGCTGCATTGTGGCCGGCGAGCATCCAACCGCGAAATGAAAATGAAAATAAAGAGGAGATTCCGATCTCGGTCGCAGGATCGAATCGAATAAGCAAGTGGCACGGCTGTTACGGGCTTTGTATTCTCAATCCCTGTATTCTCCGTCCTTCACCCCCTACCCCATATTTTGCGCCCTTGAATCCGTGGAATCTAAAAAGCACCACGTATGATCCGAGCAGATGCGAATGGCTTGTCGAATGCGGAGGAAGAAAAATGGTCACCGCCTGATATTATTTGTTGGAAAATCGTGACCGCACGATCAGTTTTCACACCGTTAAAAGCCATCCGGGCTTTTCACCGGCTGAGATTTGGGCACTAACTTTTTCTTCACTGATCCGCATGTACTTATCCCGGATCCCCAAACTTTTAAACAAGTTTTCTGAAAATTTCCGCCTTTCATACCCAGCGGCTGGTTTGTCGTCTCCAAAGAAATGTATGTGTATTTTATTACTTTGCGTTGAAATGGAAGAATATTTACTCTTGGGAGATATGAAATTAGGGTTATTCGTTAACAGGTATTATATTTTGTCTAATCTTTCGTCAATTCCAAAATCGTAATTCTTTGTACAACTCTACCTCAAATTTTACAGTTTTGTTCCATCCATCGAAAAAAAGTGATGACGCATCATTTGAATTGAATGAAACAGCGGGATGTTGAGAAGAGAAATAAATTTCACAATTTATTCAATTCCGTATTTATTTACCGAAAAATCTACCATTCAATTAGATCGGTTTTCCGCATATGCAATATAAAACAGGTACGCGAATTTTTCCAAGTCAATTAATTACCATGCACGACTCGTCGTTTATTGCTCGGAATAATTCACCGTTCGACTTCCTGTACCAGTGGAAAAACTATATTTTTTTATTCCTCTATTTTTCCACCCTTCTGCACACGAGAAACGTATTTTACGACATCGCGTATAATTCAGCTGCCGCAGTTTTCCGATGTTGTGCACGGGGTGAGCCGTACAAAAAAAAAAAAAAAAAAACTCCCCATCAAAACATATAAACCCAACAAAAATAACGTTCAAAGTCTACGAACAGCGACGCTCTACGATTCTTCTCGCCAGGGTTAAAATGTCCGCAGGAAGGCGCAGCAGGACGCGATAGTTTTTGCCCCAGAAGGATTCCAGTCACGTGCTTGTCGCGGCGACCGCAGGATCGTGAAAAAATTTCTAACCGCCCCCCCAGGCCTAAAAATTGTCTCTTGTATCTCGTACGGATCAAATTTGAAAAGCTGCCTCTAGCCGTTCCGCGCGCACTCAATTCCGGAAAGACGAAGTTTGTAAAAAATATCTCAAGTATTATGACGAATAAGCAAGTTTTCGTAAGTACGTGATACTCGCTCGAGATGCTCTTTTCCGCCAAGAACAGTTCGTATTTCTCTAGCTGATTATCACACCGAGTTTTTCCCAATTCTGGGTGCACTTGGTAACACAGACACCCACGTCGAAAGTCGGTCCATCGGAAACTTTGACCTACCTCGTGCTCTCGGCTTGGTCAGGAGCTTTTGTACGATGTTGTCGTAAGCCGTTTCCTCGGCAACTCCCGAGTCTTTCACGAGCTTCTCTTTGATCGCGATACAGATATCGTATTTGGAGAGCAGGTCCTCGAGCTCCTCAAAGGCCTGCAACAAAAAGGGACCCCTATGTAGTCTCAGGTGTACCGGTCCTTCTTCTTGCTCGATACCAGCCGCAGAATTCTATCAGCGATCGTTATAGAACGAGAACTAATTCACGGGAATGTCAAGCGTCCTTGTCTAGAGATGATCGTGAATTTGACAAAAACAAGAAAGTTCACTCTATTGACCATGAGCGGAAATGATCGACAGTTTCACTTCATCGTCGTGACCGTCTCTTTTCAATATGCCAAAAGAATTTCCCCAGCAACGAATAATTCGAATTCGGGACCACCGACGGTGCGCGAAATTCTACTCTGGATTCTGCTCGTGCCGCACAGTCGTGACCTCAACTAAAATCGAAACTTTAAACCGACAATGAGTTTTCACGTCATTCTTCTTCTTCCCATGCAGCATTCCGCTACTGTGTCTATTTTTCAATTTCAAAGTCTGCTGTGGGGAAACCGCTCCTCCTATTCTTGACGCGAGCGCAGTCAGAGGGGGAGGATGTTTGAGGATCCATTACACGGTGTTAATTAAGAACCAGTCGAGGTATGGGAGCATCATCGCAGGAGCACCTGCGAGATGCCTGCTGTTCTGGGGGATGATCAACGCGACGAACGTCGAGGCCCCGAGCCTGATGAATAGCTAAAATCCGTAGCGTTGATCTGCCCTACGCAAGGTCATGACAAGCGAGAGAGAGAGAGAGAGAGAGAGAGAGAGAGAGAGAGAGAGAGAGAAGGTACCTCAATTTATCACGCGATGTTCGGCTGGTCGGATAAGATTTTACCCTGGTCACGAGGCCTACGGCAACTGGTTCGCGATTAAACCCGCACTGGAGGAGTAAAAAGGTTTATCGGCGTGTCAGCGGAGGATTAGCCGGAAATAAAGTCGCCCGAGTTCATCGCAGCGGCGAGTGTCAGCGACTAATAATGAACCCCCGTATAAGGGGGGAAATGATCTGTCGCGGCATATGCTTCGACGCCCCTTTCGGAGGGCGTAAAAAAAACGGTGATTGGAAAATGCGAATACGACTAATCCGGTTTTATGATTCTACGCCGGCTCCCCTGGGATCCCCGTGATTCCGGGCCACCGGTCCCTATCTCCGGCGGACCTGCTTGCGGTTATCACTTCCCGCCCGAAATCCGGGTGATAAATCATTTCCGGCACGGGGTGTTGGACCGCCGTTTAAAAATAAGGGCGCCACGGATATTTCCCGCCTGTTGACGACGGACGTTGTAGCTCGGTTCTATCCGAATCATCGAGCCTTGAATGTACGTACAAATTACGCGAAAAAGTTGGATACCGAATCTGCGGTTGGTAGTCGTGAAAGCTGTTGAAACATAAGCCCTGCGTTTTTATGCCAAAATGCCCTGTCGCGTTATCCGATCGGCGCGAATATTTGGCGAACTTACATCCTGAGAGTAACAAAGTTTGTCCCGGTTGAAGCGTAGGCTGTCTTTAAACTGACACGAGAGTCATCTCGTCCAATGGATGAACGTTTCGGGCGGAAAATGAAAAACAAGTAATGGTAAAAGGAAGGGCGAGACTTGTAACGGGATCGAGTGGGGTTGGAAAAAGGGTAATTTCTTTCTCCGTTCCCCTGAGTTCTCCTTCTCTAAAACTGAGGGCATTTCCATCCATCAGTTTGTGAATTTTTAATCAAACACACACCGAGTAGGTACCACCTTCAACCTAGGCTCGTTTATCCTCCGCTGTCTTCTTTATTCTTGTATTTATCTGAAAACACCCTCAACCCTCGAACTTTTTACATCGTCACGCATGGCTCATCCCTAATTGGTTAAAGTTTCGCCAAGAATTTTACCCCGATCACCGTTAATCTCGAAAGCAGCAGATTTACCGCACTCGAAATCGAGCTCTCGAAGTAACGAGCCGTTCGTCGCACACTTGGCTATTATCCGATTTTGATAAATAATTTTCTTACAATCATCCGACCGTAAAGTAACGTTTAAGGACGACGTCACGCTTACCTTGATGCCGTAGTTGCTCTCCTCATAAATTATGGACACGTAGCTCCAGTTCATTTTCCGCACGATGTCGACCATGGCTTTGACCTGATAGTGATCGCTGGGAATGGTGCGCGAGAAATACTCGAATCTCTGCTTATTCGATAGCTCCGGACTGGTGGAGAAGAACGACACCTGAAACACAAAACGCGAGAACGTGATAAGTTGGACATAATTTCAGCGATGGAAGATCCGAGATGTCCCGAAGAATTTCACGGCCCGTCTTTCCCGCCGCGCGTGATTCAATTTTTCGCAACAAAAATCTCTGGATACTCGGATATACGGAGTGAGACGTCTTGCTTCGATGTCACGTTGAATCGGAATTCTTTCTCGTACGAATTCTCTACTCGGGTAAATTGGAACTGTCCGGTGAGCGTGGTATTTGTAGAGCGAGCATCACGGCGTGTCCGAGAGATTCCGCTGCATCGATTAAAGCCACACGCCCAGCCGATAGACAAAGGGGGCCGATATGTTGCCCGACAGCGAGATGTGTTACAATTACGAAGCAATCTGCCCACTAGTAACTCAATTCGGTCTATTCCGAGGTAACGAGTAACTTGGTTACCCGAACCTCCGCGGTCCGGAATCCTCCTTACCCTCACAGTTGAAAACCTGTTAACGCCACTCCCTTTATTCTCCGCAGACTTTACTGCTCCGAATAATAGGAAAGCCTTTTATCGTCTCCGAGTCGGAGTGCCGAGGCAACGACAAAGGGGAAACAAAAGGAGGAAAAGGCGAAACTAAGTAAAAAGATAGTCGGTACACGGAGCGAAGACAACCTGCGTCTGCAATAGCGACAGATTTTTACCGTCAAATTTCTGTCTTAATCGTCTATCGGTCGACGGTTGAACAGTTTTTCCAAACGCAACCTCACCCTTCGCAAGTCGTTTGCTAAAGTATTAATCGGGCGAATTTGCGAACGCACCGACAATGCGGCCAACCGGAGTTCGCGATATATCAGCATTAGGCCCTTTTCTTTACCCCGTTTCTAGATCTCAGCCGGTGATACAGAAATGATATATTATTTACAACTCCTCCTTGCCTCTCAGGCCTGAATCCAGACTGGCAGAGCTTTGCGGACGATCTGACACGTTATTAATTAACCGTTCAACGTGAGGCGCGTCGGCAGCAAATTACTGTTTTTCAAGCCACCCGCGCGCTTCTTGAAACCTCAACAATGGGACAGCTGAGAAATATGAATACGATATCTCATCGGCAGTGTTCTGCAGCTACGGTTAACGCAATTCTCAAGTTATTGCTCTCGCGATGTATCGAGGTGGGATACGACAACGAAGAATTTCACAATTCATAGCCACTAAAGGATGACAAATCAGTTTAAGTTCATCCGCAGCTGCTGCAGAAAATCCGAGCATCGATACGCTTTCGATACACGCGCGTGCGAAATCTACGCTCCCCTGCAAAATGGCCAACGTTTTGGCCGAGAGATGTTTTACGACGTCGCATCAACTGCAGGTTTTACGATCTTTCAATCATTTTTTATACTCAGAGGAGGGTGACGAGGTTACGAGCT
This sequence comes from Neodiprion fabricii, assembly GCF_021155785.1. NCBI lineage: Eukaryota > Metazoa > Arthropoda > Insecta > Hymenoptera > Diprionidae > Neodiprion > Neodiprion fabricii. The sequence continues at coordinate 40,881,626 of NC_060240.1, forward strand.
TCGCCTCGTCCTCGATTATTCATGAAATTTATCACCGTCAGGTATCACAGAGGTTTCATCTTCAGCTGCAAGTCACATTTCAAGGTTTGGCCGTGCATGCTTTCGATGAAACCGGAAGACAGAAAGCTGGAACAAGTCGGCCTACTCGAATTCATTTGTTCGAAAATTCTTCGATCACAAACCAGTCGATCAGACGTAGTTTTTAGTTTCCACGAAGGTTCGTATAACCCGGGTGAAGAAGAGGAACGACAATCATACCCCCGGTGACTAATTCACGCCAATGATGATCGATACATCCTTGCGGAGCTTACCGGAAGTGGGTCGCGAGCCTGGCTTCGTGTAATTTCTTAGCCGAGCTGGGCTGAGCCGTTGAGCCGAGGTTTAAGGACGCTCGTCATTTCCCGGGTAAAACTCAGCGCTGCTGCTGTTGCTTTCGTTTACGGAGTTTATGTAGCGAGAAATGAGCTGCGGTGTTATCGAGTGTTACAGTGCCACTGGATCGCCTTCATCCGCCGGCTCTCGACAGCTGCGTTACCTTTTATCTCCTCCGGTGCTCGCCGACTTTTACCACGTTCACGGTATCATTCGACCCTGTACGTGGGGTGGTCAACGTATTTATCACGGGTTGTCGGTTTACCGATCTCGCTCTTTCCCAATTTTTTACTTCGTCCTTACGGTCCCGTTCTTACTTCAGCGATCGCCAACCGGTACCACGTATTTTCATGGTTCTGCATAACCCAACCGTCGCGTTGTCTCGTCGAATTATTCGAATTTGCGAATTTGGTTGAATTCTCCTCGCCCGACGAGGAAGAATAATAATTTTCGATGTCGGCGAGCATGGTTTTCCGAAAATCACGCACGTCCTTGTTAACCATTCTACACGGGATTTCACGCTAACGGTATTTTCGGTTTGTTCGAGGTGATTCCAGGACTCGGAGCAAATGTGTGCTTAATTTCGTCGATCATGGACAGTTGGTTCCGGTATTATTACGACAAAAAGTTGCGATTGATTTTGAAAAACATCACCGATCGCCGAACGCATTGCTGCGAATTCGTTTCAGAAGCGGGGAAAATATTTGCACCGAGTATTGAACGAGCTGCGTACACGTTTACATTTACATCGAGGTATTTATTCATCGCGCGTACAGTTATTGGAAATCGTCGATCCTCGAAGCGGGTTTGAATAATGGAGGAGGTGAAATTATAGCGCGTGCTACACAGGGGTGAAGTTTCGTTGCATCGAAAGTTTAAAACAGGAACGAACAAAGGCCCGCGCCGATCTGATCCGTGTTATTTGCAAATGACGGATCGCCGCGGGGTGTCGAAAGCTCGATGTCACGTCGTTAATTGAATCCGCCAAAAACCAGGCCGAGCTGCAGGGCGCGACGGCGGCCTAGGAGATGGAAAATCGAATCCACCAACCGAAACAGGGAAAACGCGACGCGCGCTAGGCTCGGCGACGAGTTGCAGCCCGTTTCTCTGCCACACCCAGGCTCTACGGAATTTGCGTGTCGAACGGAGGGTGTGTAATTGCGAATCGCGGAGTAGGTGTCGGCCGAAAACGTCGATACTTCCGGCCGTTTCGGACAACGCGGAACCCCGCGGGCATCCGGACGATCCGACCCTGGGACTTGAGGGTCATACGAAGACAGCCGGGACCTTGTTCGGGCAAGTCGGCACTCCCTCGGCGAACGGAGTCTCTTGTCGCAAGGGCGGAGGAACTCGATGCTCGTTGGGGTTAAACCTAGCGTGAAAGTCACCCCGGAGAATTACACTTATACCCGGTGTCAGGGGGTCCCGTTTCCAGGATCTTCGAAGTTCAAGATTAACCGGCTCCCTAAGATTCCACGCAACAATCCCATCGTGTTTTCCTAATGAGGTTTCCACACCCGCCTTACCCAACCTCAACCGTCCCGAAAAATTCGCCAGTTTCGGCCGGAGTTTGTTAGCGCACTCGAGACGTCGCCGAGGAGCCGGAAAGCCAATTTAAAACCTCGGTGAATTCAGCGAACCGCTTTACGGACGGTTCTTTGGGGTATCCTTCCAACAACCACCGATAAATTAATGCCGATATCGGTTAACGCGTTGCATATTTCACGGAGATAAATAAGCGGGAAGGCCGTCCACTTACCGCGGTTTGCTGAGAAATCGCCCGTCCAGGCGGCTGGAATTAATTTTCTATGGGCACGAGTGCGGGAGCGAAGGTGTCGAAAAAGGCGCGCGCCCTACGCGTGCCTGGAATGCCAAAGTTGAGCTCCACGAGGTGTCAAATTAACGTGGGTACGGCATGCAGGGTGTACGTGTATAGAGAGAGAGAGAGAGAGAGAGAGAGAGTCGTATGTACACCTCGGTGAAAATTGCCTGCCAACCGAAGTGTGTAATCATAGTTTGAAGCGTTGAGAAGACGCGCCGACGTGGCGTCACGCGATCTACGACGTTCAACGCACCCGAAAGAGCCCCAGTCATTTCATTTCCCTCGGTTCTCAGACCCTCTCAGCTCCCGGCCGGCGTATCTTAGTCCTAAACACATACCCGAGAGGGTGTAATAGAAGCGAACAACCGGCTTATCGGGCACTGTCAATATATCACTTCAATTACCTCGAATTCCCAAAAGGAGACTTGGAGTCGTTGTTTGACGTGCCGGGGCGGGGTTGAAATTCCTAATTTGAAAAGTTCCGAAAGCGCCGAAATCCAAATTCTTTACTTGCGAAGCTTCAAGTAAAGAAATCAAATTTTGACGAAACGGTCAAGTTTCGAATCGCCCGAAACCCGACGCTCAAAGTTCCGAACGGGCGTAACTCCGACAAGTCAAAGTTCCGAAGGTGCGAAAGTGAGAAAATTAAAAGATCTGAAATATCGAACTTTCGAATGAACGAGGATTTCGAGTTCTGTGAATTTCTGGCTCGGAGGAATTTCATTACTTTGAGCTTTCTTTGTTTCGGATTTTTGATATCTTTACTTTCGGAATCCTGGTCATTATGATTTTTTACGCCGACTCGTTGAGCAAACTACGCCGTGCGAGTATATTTTAATTGGCAGAATTTTACTCTATCGTAACTTTACTTTTCGGAACTTTGAGCCGTCGGGTTTCCGACCATTCCAAACTTTGTCATTTCGCCGTACGTAGTTTGATTTCTTTACTTCAAGTTTCGTCACCAAATAATTCGGAATTAGGCGCTTTCGGAAATTTTCAAATTTGGAATTTCAACCCCGCCGCTTCCGGATTTTCAGCCCTCGAGAAATATTTTAATTTCACTCGAAATCGGATCAACGATCAGTCCGCAGGAGACGAATTATCATTCGTTATTTTCCCTGTTCCAGGAAACGCAAATTAGGCTTGGAAAGCTTAAAACGAACTGCGAAGCAAGCTTGATTCACCGTCTCAAAGGGGATGAAAACCGAGTTTCCTCAAGTTCACGTCAACGGCTTGTCGAAGTTTACGACTCCTTACTCAATGAATTTCCCATGAACGTACTTTGTTTGGGGAAGCAATTTTCCAGTGAAAATCTCGACATCTTACAGGATATTTTCATCGCTGAGTTACCCGAGGAAAATAAGTTAAATCGGATCGTTTCACGAGGGGTTTGAAAGGGGAAAATGATACAAGTGGGTCGATCAAAGGCATCCTTAGTTAGACGCTATTTACAGATTTCGAACGTCAAGATGTTCAACCGCAGACTGTGCATATACCTTCGGAATATCGAGGTAAGCGTACAAGAGGGAGGAAAAATATGGAAATCGTATACCGTTTTTACGAAATTGTTTGATTTTCCGCCTAAAGAGTACGGATAAAAAAATCCAAGCGTCATTCCGCCGCAGGCTATCTTTTTCCCTTCAAAGCATTTTCCGAAAGTCGAAGTCTCGTTAAGGCCGTTTCAAACGAACTCGTGATACACGAGCTCATTCGGATAATATTAATGAAACAAGTTTCCAAATATTGGAGGGTGATCCTTGGAGCTTGGCGGAGCTTCGGAAAAAGTTACCTCCGATATTTTACATCTGGCTCGATATAAATATACGTCACGTATTTGAGAAGTTATACGCTCGAAGACTTTCCTCCGTCGCTTAAAACGCGAGGATCCTCGTCCTTTCCGTTATACATGCGAAATCGGGGAGAAATTTTTTAAACAAACTTGAAGAATTTTTTACTCTCCAATTAAAGCACATCGCGTAATTAGGGATGAAATTTTAAAAAAATAAAGTTATCCAATCAAACGTTAAGTAAACGCGACATTTATTGATCCGACTTTTTCTCTACTCTCCGTTTTACCTGACAATTAAAACTGACAAAATATAACTAAGCAAATAAATCAACAAACAGCCGTTTGTCGCTGTTAAATTTTCGAAATTAAGGGGGCTGAGGGACGAAAAAATAGGAAAACAGATTGCCTGCTTCTCTTCTTATCGTGCCTCGCACTCGTACCCGAAGCCCATCCTGCGGGGGTCCTTTCAAAGCGCGAACTTTGGCACGGAGCCGAGGATAGCTTGTTTCCAGAATGTCGGGGAGGCGCCCAATCTCGGAACTTCAAGTACGCGAAGGCCAGGCTTCAGGGTGTTGCAAATAAAGCAGCCGGGATATTTCCAGAGGGAGTTATTATATTACATCTGCGGTAGAAGGAGAGTTTCTCTAAGCTGCTGATGAAACAAGGGCCGGAAGGCCGATACAAGACCCCTTGTAACACCCTTGAACTTTACCCAATTTAATTCGGATTGTACACATCGGCGCAATAAACTTTCCGTTACAACTACTTGCGCATTGTACGACATTCGTTGTACAGCACGAGTTGCAAAGTTCAATTGTTTAACGCTGCTTACTTAAAAAACTCTCTCTCGTCGAATAAACGCGTAGTCACGTCACAATGCTGACTCGATTCATGTTTACTCGGCGTATCATCGAGTTTCGGAATACGAGAAGTTAACAGATTCGCGTCAAGTTGGAAAAAATCTCGGAAAAAACAGAGATCGATGTCGACCATTTTTTTTACCCGAAGTCTCGGATATTTAACTTCTTCAACGTATCTTTACTCTTTCCTCGGTTCTTTCTGGGCGCCGAAAATATTCGGGGCAGATTCTGGGGGGAAAAAATCAGAGTGGATCGAAGAAAACTGACCTCTCGACGAGTCGTAAAAGAAATACATGAATAAATTACAGTCGCGTTTACGGCAATCCATGATCCATTCGAAGCGGCTGAAACACCCTTTTTCCTAAACTCCTTGCCGGATTTTACTGCAATCGTAAAAAATAAATTTCATCACTCGTATTCGAGTCTCGTATTCTGCCGAGAGGAATTGTTTCGCCGGTTAGAAAACAATACAGTTTTTCTCAATTTCAAGCCTTGCCAAATGATTGAAGTGAATTTTTCAGAAGGTTACACCGTGTCAACCAGGTCTCTATATTTCGAACGAATCTTTTTTCCTCCTTCAGCAAGAATTTCCCACGTTAATTACTCGTGTAGACAGCTGTTGCATATTTCTTCGATATAATCAGACGTCGAATTTTCGAGATTTAATTAATCTTAGGAGCGCTCAAATCGGACTTGGAAAAATGACGCTTGAGCGAGTATCGAGTTTCCGAGATTACGGAATTAATTAGCAGCAATTCCGACGATGAAACAGACGCGTTAAATTAAAAATCCTTTAATATTTAATATGATGAAAAAGAGTTCACAAAAATACGAAAGCGGAGTAACTCTAATAGAAATATATCAGGTTATCAAATAATGATGACAAGTGGATCTCTTAAAATTGGAATAGGATTCTAGAGAGAGCGGCACAAGGATTCAACCGAGCTATTTCAGAAGCAGCTGAAATTCATTTCAGGTCAACTGCCAGCTCACTAACAAAGTAATTCACGGGTGAAACAAAGTTTCGCATCCCGCGGCGACACAACGCGTCATAGTTTCATGCACTGCCTGTGCTTTGCCTCGCTCAGAGAGAGAGAGGGAGAGAAGCTGATGACCGGGTTGATGATGAAGAGTAACAACCATACGGCGCTCCGCGTACTACGGCTGTGCAAATTCGCGCTCATCCATCTTCTCATGATTGATGAGAATTGAGCTAGTAAAGCGGCGAGGAGAAGGCGAGAAGCGTTTCGTCTATGAGGATAACTTCCGAATACCGGAATAAGAAGGAAATCCGTTAATTTTGACGCTTTTCCGTCACCGACTATTCGCGACGCGATTAGTCACTTCGGGTTCGTTCCGTCGATCACCGTTTCCGCAATCCGCCTCGTCAAATTTTCACATTCGTTCAGCGCAGTCTTTTCTCTCCTTTCTCTTCTCTCGGTGATTCGGAACTTCGTTCCAGGAATTTTATCGGACCCTGTGCCGAACTCAAGTTTCGCCGTCTCGCAGGCTTCTTACAAACAACTTTTTGCTGCTCCGCAGTACCAAGAGGATTACATAAAAACACCGACTGATCATCCGTTCTCAAATTGTTTGAAAACACGTCTTAAAGCCGTCGAAAGGCATCATTTTTGTCCTTGAAATTGGGCCAAGCAATTTTTTTGCCTCAATGGTTATAACGTATCGCTGATAAGAGCGAAACGTGTCTGGAATAAAAGACACGTAATTTGAATTAAGACACGTAAAAATAACACACGTGCGGTAACGTGTCATCTAATTTACCAAAAGTAGTTTGACAACGAGCTGCATGTGCTCCGTGCAGCCAAGAGTGATCTCGCTTTTATTTCCGCTCTCGAATCCCGGAGTGAGTAAGTTCTCCGAAGTCCCAACGGGGTGGTTGCGAACTCTCTCGACCGGGGGTCGAAAAAGTCACTCTTATCGTTAGCCAGTATTAATGGCGACTCTGACGCAGCTTGTGTGTATAATTCTTCTGGGATGGAATTCAGCCGGTCCTCGGTGGTGAAGCGCGAGATAGAGCGGAAGCCGAGTGGAACAAGAAGAAGAAGAAGAAGAAGAAGAAGAAGAAGAAGAAGAAGAAGAAGAAGAAGAAGAAGAATAAGTAAGGCGATTTCACGCCGAAATGGCTTTCCGGCGTTACCGCGTCCCTCTTTTCACACATTACGTATACCGGTACGTAATAAAACCTGAACATCGGCAGAGAGTGACGCGGACAATGACGTCACTTCCAGGGTGAATAAATTATCGTCGTCTTCGACCGAGGAACGGCAAACGCGACTTCAGAAGTGCATTTCGTCGCAAAGTGCCCCAACTTCCGTCATTTATTTCCAGCGAACTCTTACCGGGCTTCTCCATTTCCATACTCTTGTAGGAATAAATTTGTGCAACACGTTGACGGGAGTCGAAGTTCCATCGGCAACTCGGATGCGTCCGTGAGAAAGCTCAGCTTTTATTCGCCTTTGCGAAATACTCCGCGTGCGATTCAGTCGGGAACGTTAACAGGTGGTGCCGAAGGCCTTGTTCGTGGGTCGCGAATCGGAGGGAAAAATACGGATCGCGAAACGAAATTAATCCTCGTTGCAAGAGGCGAAAAAATTTACTCGTCCTTATCGCCTCGCCTCCGAACGGCGAACGTTCTCATTAGGCTGCCCATCGAGGATGGACCGGACGAGCATCTGATAGTCGGTTTGACCCCTCGGAAAAAGGCCTCTGATCGTGGCTCGCAATTTCGGAGCGGGCATTTAGGGATCGTCGAGGGAAAAACGTGGGCCGATTTCCGTCGAGGAGAATTTACTGCGCATTTTACTTAGTCGGGATTTTTCAATAATCGATTTGTTTTCTTTCAATTCCACTTTCGTAATGTATATGCATTTAAGCATGCGAACAGAAAATTTCATGTCGATCCGACAAATATTCTCGAAATGACGTCTCGAACCATGTGTAAAGCGCTTTTGAAACTTTGAACGCGTTTTTTCAAAAACTATGTTTTCAAAGTCAGTGAGCATGATTTCTTGGAAACGGCTTAATCGATGGGTCTCAAATTTTGACACAAGCTTCATGAATATATTTTTCATTCCCTGATCGAAGGCTTATTCTCGCCGATAAATATTTTCCATTTTAGAAACAACTTGAGGCGAAAATTTGTATGGAAAATCGAGATTTTTTTCTGACAAGCCGCGTTTTTTTTTTAATTATTGTTTCCCTCATTCCTTCGATAAAGGACAAGATAATACCTGATATCAACTAAATATTTTTTGTTTTTCAATTTCAGATGATCCAGTCCCGAGATAACTTGCTCACCGCAAGACGTCTTTTTTTAAAAGTACCCCCGAAGGTCGGCTGCAGCAGCTTTAAAAACCATTATCTTTACATACAAAAAGTATGAAAAAAAAAGTTCAACGTTACCCCAACGTGTGTATAAATTTTCATAATAACAAATTGAAATGTCTGTCCATCAATAAATCCTCGAAACCCTTGGTAACCCCTTAAGATCTCCGGGGTTGCACTGACCTGGGGTATCCTGAAGAGGCGAAGCAGATTGGCGACTTGGATCGAAGTTACCGAACTCGCGGCTCCCACGACGCCGCTTATAACCTTTCGGACTGCCGTCTTGTTGCAATGATACTCAGCGCCGTCGATGTTGCTTATCGAGCCTGGAACGAAAGGAACTCGATCATTAAACGAGCAACAAGTAAGCGCCTGGAAATAGGGTGGAAATGGAAGGCGTAGAAGGGACGCTGCGTCCGCTTAGCGAAATTCGATGAAAGAGTTTCGCGGTACAACTTTCAGCCCCCCCCCCCACCCCCTCCCCTGATTTCGGGAGAAATATAAGGGCTCGGCGCAAATTACACTTTAAAAGTTATCTCCGCGGATTTCGAGGAGGGGCCTGTAATGAGTTTAGGAATATATGGCCAGCAGCAGAAACCTTTAAAATGAGACTTTCCTCGCTCACTCCCTGCTGCCGGTTGGGTGAAGAAACGTCGGGGATCTTAGCCGCAAAGATTAGCGGTGGCCGCATCTCGGCCGAGGTTTTTCTCCCTTCTCTCTCCCTCTCTCTCTCTCTCTCTGCGAAACCGTGCAGCTTTGGTTACAGAATCGAAATAATAGTCTCGCGAGACGTTAATTGGAGTTATAATTCATTCCGGAGATTGCCAGCGAGGTGACGGATGATGGCGATATTTTGACACGCCCACCTAGTCCCTGCAATTTTAATTAACATGCTAATTCACGGGGCCAATTCAATTTCACAAATTGTTTGCCGGTTGTACGCGTTCGCTTCTCTCCGACCGTGATGTCGACAAATTTATACGTTTATTTGATCAATATATCAATCATCCGCGGCGAATGGATCAAGTCCTTGGCGTGGCACCTGCCAGCGAGAAACCATTTGCGTCTCGATATTTTACACATCGCTCGCGCGATTTTCAGAAATTATTGCAATATCTTCGCGTACTTCGATCGTCGGAATTATTCCACGTTCCAAAAGTCCCGAAACGAAACTCGGGGAGTCTGTTCGCAGTGCGGTAATTCGCTTGTTCGAGTACAACTGCACGCATAAAATACAATGTGCGATAAAATATTTTATCAGTCAATGAATTTACATAGCTTTGAAACCTGTATACCGGAAATTCCTTTTTCGATATCCGGAATTCGATACGCGCGGTGAAATTGAATCGATTATCTAGGACTCGGTTTGCACTATTTACTGCATTCGGAAAAGTTAAATCTTATCGAGTAATTGGATGGAACTACATGAACTCGGTTATAACCGGATTGTTGAATCTAAATTTTCCTGTTTATGAATCCATTTTTTTTTGACAATATTTACGCTTCATATTTAGAGCGAAAGAAAATGTGAGAATCAATTTATCCCGAGAGAAGCGAAATGGGGGAAAAAAAACGCAAACCTGTAGGATTATCGAGCGACGGAAAGCAAGCATTTTCCTGAAAGTGAACATGTCGTACACTCATCAGCGGCAGTTAATTAATTATTCATTTAAAATACGTGACACTAACGCGAAGGGTATCGTAGAAATAAAAAACAAGGGTAAAGCTTATAAATCCGACACGAAAATCCGGGGCGCGCAAATAATTCTTATCGTGACACGAAGCGTCAGCAACAGGAAGCCATCGCGGCTGTAAGTTCGTAGAATTTTTACAACTTGAGTCGTGCTTTATTTTACACAATTCGCTTTAAATCCCTGGGCGTTGTTTTACTTTCACCCTCCCCTATTTCTCTCTGTTAATTATCCGCCCAATCGAGCTTTGCGAAAGGCTCGTTTATCGCGACTGCAGCGCTTTCGAACCAACAGCGATTTTTTACTCAGTCTACACACCGATTACTCAAGGTTAATCGGACGACTGGCGAAGTATTTTTTAAACCTTGCCACGCGTAAAATGCGTTTAAAATGCGAATAATAATTATACGCGTGTTTATTGGCCATGCACCGGCAAAAAAAGAAAACGCAACCCTTGTGCTTTAGAAAAAGTTTAAGCGCTTAGGAATGAAAAAAACGTGCACTTTATGAAGAAACAAAAAAAAAAAAAAAACAAACTGCGAACAGTTAGATAAGATTTTTATCGTTCTCTCGACACTTTCGGTATCTGATTGGGTTTGATTCCCTTCCCTTCACCGCCCCCCCACCCCCAGCCGCAAAAAAATAAATAAATAAAACCAACGACAAATGCAAAGGTGTACTTGCGCCTTCGCAACACGCATGAACATCAAGAACAATAATTAACGTAAGTTATACAGCGATGACGTTCAGATCACGCGGATTACCGGATAATAAGCATAAGCGTTTCGTTTAAAACATAACGATTAAAATTTAAAAATCTTCATTCACGTCAAATAATTGCTCAACTTGGATAATTTACACGAAAACCGCGTTATTATCCTCTAGCGACGAACTGTATCGTCTCTCATCGCGACGACTTTCGCGTGAGAGAGAATAACACCGAGGTTTACTAAACATATGTTTTTGCGCGGATTATTGAGATTCTCTCGACCTCAGATGCTGTTTTGAATTTTCACATACCGGTACAATCACTCGTACTACATTCACGCACACATGCTTGAACAAAAGGACAATCTATAAAATGGGATTTCAATTTCGCTGTGAAATATGCATGGCGTCAAAATGACGATGAAACAGTTTTTTCCAACCCGTTTTACATCCCATCGGCGCGAAAGAAGTTGGGTCGCAAAAGGCCCAAACCCTCTTAAAAAAATGGGTATCTTTCAGTTTTCCGCTCAGATAAAACTGTACATATATATGTATATATATATATATATATATATATATATGTATTATGCAGTAAAATATGTAGGCAGCGACCGTAAAAAATACTTGTCGAAGACGTAGCCAGATATACGGCAACTTCGTAGCATTCGGTGTGTAAATATAGGTTTGAATCTTCAAAATAAATTGAAAAAGGATTTTATGTTATAGAATGTGTGAATTGTAAATATTCCTTCTATTTTTGTTGCACAAATTTATATCAATAACCGAAAAACATATTAAATATTCATTGATTCGTCCGTTCAATCATCCGCTCGTAAAGTGCATAAATTACCGATCAACAGGTGAAACAGATTAAAATTGTAAATATAAATCGTCTTTCTTTCTTTAAAATTGTTTATCTTTTCTTTTCTTCTTTCCTTTTTCATTATTCTCTCTTTCTTCATTCGTTTTCGAACAGTCTCTAACTTTTCATTCATACTTGTTTCGTTGTAGCTTTGTCGTTTCAATGTCTTGAATTGTTTTGCTTAGAATTATTCACTTATATTTTACTACCTGCAGAGCAGATCCATCGGTGTTATCCGTGACGGCGACAGGTTAGTTGAAGCGTATATCCATGTAATTATATTGTCGAAGACACCGCAGATAATTAAGTTTTTACACATCTCAGATCTGATTACGTGAAACAGAATCTTTAGATCAGTAAATTATTTTATTCGTTACTGACGTTGCATTCTTCGTAAACAAAAAGAAAATAAAACACATATATCAGAGAAAGCTATTTGACACGTGATGTTCTGACGATGGTTTTGCAGCAAGAGATGCTCGTTTCCGAGAAGAAAGGAAAGCGGATTTACAAAAGCGGATATCACGTGACCTACAAGTAGGGTCAATTTCAACTGAGTAATTGTTTTGCTTTCAGGCGGGAATATTTAAACCGTTACAGATGCGACGATTCAAATGTTTAATCAGTTTGATCCGCATTCGGTATCTCTTCGTAATAAACAAAAAAAAAAAAGAAAAAAGAAAGCGGTATAAGAAAAGAGCGAAAGAGATTGAAAAAAAATTCGGTAGGCAACTAACCGGCGTCGAGTTTAAAATTAGCCCCAATTTACGCCGTCTCATCAATTTGCCTTGTTATTTTCAAATTAAATTCTACGCGGAGTACTTTTGTCACGCCTTTCGAGAAGGCCCTATTAAATTTCGTTATTAGATCACACCGCGATCTAATTTAACTCCGCGTATCAATTGTCGCCAGTCTTTTATTCCCGCGGAGAACTTTATCAACGACACAAAATACGAAGCGTAACAAGTTGCGTCGCCGCAACGGCTTCGTTCGTGAAAAAAGGTAGCGGAAAATACCGAGGGACGCATTTATATTCGACGAGTCTCCTCCGTTTCTTCACCAGCTTGGCTGTCGTCTGACAAAATCAGCAAAACCAGACGGCAAGCTGGCGAAATTCAGCTGACCACGCTCCAGACTCTTTGCCCTCGGGTTTTGGCACGCCTTAACAAATTGCGAGCGAGAAAATCTTCCGAAGGTTTGTCGAATATATCCGTGCGAACAGTTTGCCAGTCGCGTTACTTTTAATTAATTAATACACGCGTGTTAGAAACGCGCGCGTTAAAAAACCGCGAGCTTTTGTTCCTTCCGCTTTTCGAACACCTTGTTGTCTTGGGATAAACGAGCGACATAATTTCTGCGACATTGGCCGGGAGCGAATGACGCTCGCTAATGGCTGTCACTCTGCAAGGTTTATTAGTGTAAGTAAGCGGTGAGTTTCGCACACGATATCATCCCTTAGTTTCACGGTCGCGTTTCTGTCTATCCGGCCTGCAAATGAGGGACGATTCTTCACGGAAATAAATTTAGAAACACCTTCCAGAACTTATTAGATTCGATGTATAATACTTGACGGTAAGTGACGGAGTAAAAAAATTGTTTTTAAACCGTATTGACGGTTTACCTGATTCCAGGTTTACAGGAAAACGCGGAAGATCGCCGGATAACATAAAAATACGCGACTACGTGAACTTTGAATAATTTGATGCAAGTGATGTAATCTACCGGGGGTGAAGGTAAAACGCGCGATTGCTCGTAAAATATTTAAGACCGTCAACTTGATTTTTCTTAAGAAAAAAAAAAAAAACGGTGAAACAGGAATAAGAAATAAAAAAAATGGTAAAAGAAGTAAAGATAAACGTAAATATCACATAACTTATCGTACTCTTGACTCGAGGCCTCGCTTTACGCAATAACGGGTAAATAAATTTGGTAATTACCCCCGCGATTAGCCAGACTCTTATACCGACTTGTGTTTATTTTTCAGAAAGCTTTCTCGCTTTCGGCATTCCGCACGCAACGCAGTCGCCTCGCGATCAGCTAATCTTGCCTTACACGATCCGACGATTATCTTTCCTTTTTTGCCAACCTTTTTCCTTGTGCTGATTATTATTTTTTTATTTAACGAAATTTTGAAACGCCTTCTTCGAAGACCGCTGAGAGAAAACAATGCGGTACACGGTGCTCGAGATAAGTAATTAACGTTGCCTTTTTAACCTTTACATCGCACGACGAAGCGGCAACGTCAATTCGTAGAAATGTTCAGAAATCGACTAGCCAATAATAGGATACACAGATTTCAACAGCCATTTTTTAACACGTTTTCAGACACGAATAAACGACTCCAAGTACTTGACTACGAAATTTTCGTTACACAGAGGCATCGTTCAAACTGTAAATGAAAAGTTATGTTAAAAAATCGTCAATAATCGCGCGTAAAATTTTTCATCGAAATCGGTTTGTCACATCGGCGATTTATCCTTGCCCCGTTTCGTGACCCGCGTGTAAAAACAAAAGTAAGGCGCGTTTTTGACTCTTTTTTTTTGTGGAAGTAAAGGTAATAAGATAATAATATTTAAGGAAGATATTAGACATATATATTTAAGTATAATACACAAAATTACTGTCAACGAAGACTCAAAAAATATTGATTGTTATGTAATCGGCGAGTGTTTGAAAGAAAATATTAAATTTTCGACAAAAAAAAAAATGTTCAAATTAACATGCCAAAAATCCCCTACGCATTTCTCTACAGCTATATTAATATGTGGATCAAGTGTTTCTTTTTTTTTTTTCCTAATTTTCACAATCAAATTTGCACTATTTTGAGCGAGTCTCGCAAGTCTCGCGAGAATGTCTCCATTTTTTAATATCTTACGTCAATAAATATTTGTATTATACTTGGATGTTTGCCCAATAACTCTCTTACATATCATTGTCTGGTTAGCTTTTCTTCTGTAAGAAATTTTTTTTTTTTAAATGGTAAATTTTTCAGGTTCTTACCCCTTAAACTTACGATCATCGTACAAGCAGCCTTCACACGGCGTTCGTCGCGCTATCATCGAGAGTTTAGAGAAGCACCTATTGTGCGCCGGTTATCTACACTCTCCACTCACGGCACGGAGGAAAGTTGGAGGGTGCGGGGTTAACAATTCCCTAATGCTGAATTATTGGGAATATATTCCCTAATGCGCAATTTTTGCAGCCAAGAGTGCGGATCGTCAGATTACATATAGTTATGGGTTCTGATTGCCATTCAATGGGCTCGACTTTGATGCAGAGCTCGATCAGTCTTGGCACGAATAATAAAAACAACAACAAAAACCGTAATAATAATGAATAAAATCGTACAACAATAATGATGTTAAAAAGGGTCGAATCACCCGTTTTGCACCCTTTTCTAACGATCCAGCTATTTGTACATGGTAATGAAACGAATAAGGTTGTTTCGGTAGCCAACATTATTGTAAAAACAGTTCTGTTTCAGACTTGAAACCGACGTAACACGTATCGCTAATAAACGCATCGTTGCCATCTTTTAATTTTGCCTGTCTTGGTCCACGTCTTTATCGCTCAACGAAACCGTGTTCAATTTCCGCAGGACCCAAAATTTTAACAATAAACAACAATAATAATAAATAATAAATCAACGTATCGTCGAACTGCAGGGTTGAAGATTTAAAAGAATTTTATCTCGCGGGGTGCGAAGAAACGTCTCTTTATATTATATAGAATTAAATTCCGATGATCCAATTTGGCCCGCCGACGTCTAATTGGCAAACAAGACTTTATATTCATGCCGCGTTTCGAAGCGGGTTGGCGCCTCGGTCTCGAGGGCGAGAGACATAAAATATCGGGCATGTCCAATCAGTTCAGAGTCGGCGCGTTTCGCGTGGGAAAAAAGGGAAAAACAATACCCGAGTAGATGGCGAAAATTCATCCGTTGTATACGATCTTGGCGATAAAATATCGCGGGGAAGAAAATGAGGAAAAACGATAACGGCGTGAGAAAATTTCCGAGGGAAATTTCAGTTACCTCGACCGAGCTCCGGACCATCGGTACCATCATTAACCCTCGGCGTAGGTATACCAGGGGTAGAGACAGAAAGGGGTTGGTTGACTGGAAATTGTGTCAGAACCTGTAAAGTTCCGATAAGACGACGGCCTTCACAGCTCGGCGATCAGCAGCCGTCGCAGCTTTATATATCGTTTTAAAAAAAAAGTTAAGAGTCTACCGTGTCGCGTTTGGTGAACCGTGTCTCAGGGGTGGGGAAAATTTGTGATGAAAAAAATTGAAAAGTTAATATCGTTTAAGACGTCCGAGTTCTTCTCTCATTCGAATTTCAACCCCCGCATCATTTCGCCCCCGAGGCGTATTATACGAACCGACGACTTTGCGTAATTAACGAAACAATAAACTTGACAATTACTCATTCGCAAGTTAATCAACCGTTATAATAGGAGGGATCGTCACGAGATTTGCGAGAGGTTAATGAAATTTAACCTTGAATAACAATTGAACAAATATATGCATTATATTTTGCGTATTTATACATTGCGAAGTATAATTCTCCCCGGGCGCAACGAACCGCTCATCGCGTAGGAATACAACGTGTGTGCAACATCGAGGGCTGGTTTCGGTATCGTAAGACGTTCCTCTCCGCGCTAGAATTATACGAGCGAAAATTCAATTTTCACTTTCTTTTACTCATTTTTTTTTTTTTTTTTTTTTTTCTCTCCAACATCCCGTTTTCGTTTTCACGCTGCCTGGGCTTTTGTACCTACTCCTTGAAAAATTCAATTTCGCGATTATGATTTGAATTTGCAGGCGCTATTCACACCGTTCGTTTGTGTTCTCGCAAACTTCGTAAGACACGTGAAACTGTATGGAAACTTGGGTTTGAAATATCTTCAGCCGGACGTTCAAGTGCGCGATTGAAAATTGTCTCCCTCGGTCAGCGACACGAGAATTAGGTATCTTCGAAAATCACGACAGCAAGTATTTTGCGAATCGGTAATTAATTCTCTTCAAGCGCACGTTGAGACCGATCAATGAAATCGAATCAATGTTGCTTTGATCTTCGTACATATTATACTTATCGTTAGTACTAGACACTCGTTCTCGCGTCCTATTTAATCCAAGTCCCTTCTCGGCTAACTTCATCCCTAAATAAGTCCGGGGTGAAAGAGCATCGGTAGAGGGTTTGATCGATGGCGATTTCAGAGCGGATAAACGAAGATCCCGATTCACCGAACGTTGTTATCTCGATTTTGACGCTCCGATTTTTCCAAATATCGAGAAAGGATTCGATTCCGTTCCTATTTGCGGGGGTTTGTTCCTCTTTGAATCCTCGCCCCTCGGTCGTGAGGCGTTCGTTCATTATTCAACGTCATCCGTCAATCCGTCAAAGCGCCTCTTCCTCCTCGGCTCTTTTTTCTCCCCCGCCTCTCTCCGCGCGTCATATAATTCAATGATAAATCGGATGAAAACGGGCGAGATAAATAAAATTTTACCCCTCAATTTTCCGACACTTTTTACCCCCTCGCCGAATCGCGCTGAGGGATATTTTCACACGTTTTTATGCATTTTTATCAGGACACAATTAGCCGTGATTCAGGCCGCGGATCCATGCTGAGGGTCGTAGATTCCGATCCGGGAATAATTCGAGCTTATTACGGGCGGAAACTGCATCTCGACTTGCGCTCGGCGTTTTGCCAACCCTGGGAAAGTCCGATTTTCCGACGCTTCTCGACTTTCCGTCCTTCGATCGGGCCATTCAATTCCTCAGCCGATCAAAGGCGAACATTCGCGTCAACCGGATCGAGGTAAGCCGAGCCGGAAATTTCTATTCGAGAAACAGACTGTTGGTGGAATAGCATATATATATATATATATATATAAATATATAAATGGTAAGAGGATTTGCCGATGGATATGTGTTACCTATATGCAGGTTATATATCACAGGGAAAAGTCTCTCGGGATTTACCGCCCGCGTAACTCGATCTGACGTATTGACATTTTTGCACTTTTCTTGCAGACCGCAAAACCCAATTCTCAGCTTATTTCACGGACAGAAATTATTCGGCAAACTTTCGCGTGTTTTTCGTTTCTACCGACTCTTATTTCCAAAGCTCGAAGAAGTTGATGAAGAAAAAAATGTATAACCGAAGGCGTGGGACAATAATAATCGCATCATTATTAACGTCGAATAATGCAAATTGTTGAAAATTGAATTTAAAGCAACGGTTTCGTCATCTTCGCCCACCGTCTTTTCCCCGTCGCCCCGTGTTCGCGGAACAGGAAATATCAATGCTATACATAATTCAGTAAATTTGTAAGGACGACGAAGATCAGGATAAGGAGGATCGGATCACGCCTAAGGAGGTATTGGATTATCGCTGAGTGTATGCACGTACATTTGTAAATGTCCCCGATCGCTGCGTATATACAGCTGTCGGATTATACACGCCGATGAATTATTCAGGAATGGGCGATAAATATTTATTAGCTGGCCTGTAATACATTTTTTTCCTCCTCCCTGCCAAAAGTTTATGCAAATGTCCTTAACACGTGTCGTGTAACTTCCGGATCGTTTCCCGCCAAATCTCTCTCAATTTCGCCATCATTGTTATTACCGTCATTTTCGCTTTGTTTCGGCGATAAACATTACGGGGAGTCTGAAAACAGGTGTGACGCTGAAACCCAGCGAGGGAGACACTGTTTTATGTGGAAACTTGTTCAATTAACAAAACGCGCGAGGTTGTCGCACCTACGGCTCGGCGATGTTGAAATCAGTTCCCCTCACCCTCTGCAAATGCTTTCAACCCCTTTCGAAGATGGGGGAAATTTTGGTTTTTAAGCATTTTTTTTTTTTTTTTTTTTATTCTATATCGATTTTATAATCATTTTCGAGCAACAAAATTCCGACATATTTCTCCAACTCCGTAACAAATAATTAATATTCAGATTAAGGCAAAGGGTGAAATTGATTGTTTAGATCGAACTCGGGGAAGGTTAGAGGCAATTAGATAATTGAACTTGGAAATTGTGAAAGACGAGAGGCAATCTCGCGTTGCCGTGAAGAGCGTAGAGTGAATTAGTAACGCATCCCGAAAACTCGGACGGCCGATATTTTCATCCGAGTCAGAAGTGGGAATAACGGCTAAGCGAGTATTTCATCTCCTCTGTTTTCGAGAGCTTATTAAACCTTGCTAGCGCCTCCTGCAGCGCCTCGCCTAGTTAAGTAGTTAGTCTGGAAACTCGAGATTGCTAGCGAGGGAGAAAGCGAGGAAGAAAGATAAGAAAAAAGGAACATTTTTTTTTTTTACACAAAAACGAAATTGAGCGTAAAAAAAAAGAGAATTCCCAGACGAAAGTTACGCGCGCGGGTCGCCGTTAAATTTATATCTCGACGTGCGTGCGGAGCGTTGTGAAAAATGCTAATTTGGTACCTTTTTACCCGTCTTTTTCCCCCATCGCAATAATTATCGCACTTACAACGTTTGCGGTTTCTCGTCTCGTCCCGTCTCTTTCGCTTGGAACGAAAATTGGTGGAATTATTTTCATCAGAAGCGTGGAGTGATGTTTCGATCTCGTTTTTTATCAGGTGGACACGCACTTGCAGAATCTCATCGTTTCCTCCAACATCGATGAAAAATCTCGTCATTCCCTCGTACCGTACAACATCAATGAATTCTTTCAAACGATTCGCAATTACGGTGAAACTTCTCAACTGCGGAAATTCCAGTAGCTGTAAAATAGTGGCAATAACGCCGTGCGCGGTGTGAAATTTTTCTCAGCGTCTTAAGAAGTTAATAGAAATTTTTGCCCCGATAATACTCAACCTTTGAATCGAGCTTGAGGAGAGAAGCTCTCCGAAGCTGCGCTTCGAGTCGTCGGATGAAAGAAGGGGTTCGGAACCGACGGGGAAATGTTTTCTTTGCTGGTTCGCCTGCAAAAAGCTCTCGCTATAGTCGGAACGACGTTATCGTCCCGTCCTTGTTTTTCCTCCGCGTACGATCATTATCCGTTTCTCTTACAATCGTACACGTCCTTGAAGATTCCCGCGAGGAGCTTTTCGGGCGGCGCTTTACTCCTTTGAATACGATCGCTCATTGTTCATCGACCTGCGACTCGAGAGATTACCTTATAATTGTGTTTCGTCTGGGGAGTCTTAAGGGCCTCGAGGAGTTCTAGAATTAACCATCTTCGGAATGAGTTTTGTTGGGTCCGCCCGAAAACTCGAGTTTGAGCCGAGAAAACGGCTGCTAGGCAACGTTTCAAAACTTTCTTCCCATCATTTTTTAATTTATCCACTTTTGGTACACTTCGAAGGTTAGTCCGAGAATAAATTCCTCGACCGTGACTCGTCGATATTATACGCGAAATAATTCAGTTTCACTTGGCTCCAGGAAATCGGTCGCTGCTTCTACAAGGCACGAGTAAATAATTTCTTACAGTTCAGCGTGAAATAATTTCATAAACTCTATGAAACGTTTTTCTCATTCATGAAGATACCTACACTGTGCAACAAATCGAATATTTTTTTATTCCACTGGGCTTACGGTATGTAATTATGGGTCTTCACTTTAAATCCAATTGAGGTTTATAACTAATACTGTCACATCACGTCAGATAAGTGACATGGAATTTTATTTTTCGATATAAACTTATATTTTTTTGAACAATTTGTCTTGATTTTCAATAAAAATTTAGAAATAAGCTTCGTAACACTTTCCAAGTAACGGGGACAGGCTTCGTTTTCATTTTTAGAAGTAAATCTACCACAAATATAAAGTAAATAAGAAGAATTAACACAAACACGAAGCATTCTGTCGATTTATGAGTAATCTGAATGTTTGGATCATTTTTGTACACATCGTGCAGAGATATATTTTTGTGTCTGCCCTCAAACAAGTGTTGCCGGAAGTAAAGAGAGTAAAATTTTACTCTTCTATGTTTTGAGCACGTTTTGAGAGCTGATACGTAAACTTGGATTTGTTTTTTTGTTTTTTTTTGCTCTTGTTTACTAGGTATACCTAATGCGAACAACTATTCGAGATATTGTTTAATTTTTATAACGTCGCACAGTGTTATTTACTACAAATCTGTCGACTGAATAACAATTTTCAAATCAATGAAAACTAATTACAAATTGTTCGGAAGCATAATCGAATGATAAAGTTCACCCGCGGTTTAAGAAATATTTATCGACGCAGAGTGTCGGCGAGAAGAGGGAAACGTCCCGTTATTCCACTGTAACGTTTCCCCCGGGAATAGCATTTTGTCAATGTAAAACCGCTATCTCAATTTAGATAATCCACTTCACCCGCTCCCACAGAGGGTGAGGAAAAAATGGTGGAAAGAGAAGTGAGAAAAAAAAATGGATATCCGTAAGTAACGCTCGACCTCGTCGTCCTATCTGCTTTCTTTCGCCCCTTCTCATCCCTTCTCGAGCCACGTCATACGTCGAGAGAAATATGGAAATTCGGTGTCTGAAAGACGTTGCGAAGTGTGCTCAGCTGCGACGATATCGAGAGATCATTCCGCTTGATAACGCCTCGTTTCGAACGAAAGTCATTCCGCCGCGCGGAGAGATTTCGAAGCAGGTAGGCAGGCACAAGGAATCGAGAAAGCGAGTGATGATCGATTGAGCGCCGAAGGAGAAGAATTCCGCGTCGAATTTCCGCGCCCGGATTTATCCGAAAATTGCTTAGAATAACACGAGCAAAAAAGAAAGAAAGAAAGAAAGAGCGGAATCGTTTGACGGCAACTTTTGTAAATCAGAGTCCAGCACGCGTGAAATTTTCAGCGTATATTCTCGATCCGTTGTCGCACGCGGAGCGTACGGAGAAATGTGATCCCGATAGAAACGCGTTTCAAAGTTTCGCGGATATAAATTTCCATGGCGTTCGGAAGGTATTTCGCATTTTGGCCTGCCGCTTCGTCAATTTTACGAATCGGTGACTCCGACGTAGTTTGAAACGTTGTCGCCGCGAGGGCGAGGCTTTCAGGGTTTTCGAGGCGGGGACCCGGAGTCGGAAATTTGAAAATTTCAAGGCTCTCTGGTCCCTTTGAAAGGCTGTTTTTCGGCCGGCTAAAACCGCGCCGCAATTGCGGCCCGAGAGACGGAAGCACGCGGATTCGAGAGGCGAGAAATCGCGGATCCGACGCGTCCTCGAAGTTTGCGGGGAGCGAGGATATCGGACGCGCGATAACAATTCCCTCCAATTTCTGTTTATTGTTACGAGGCGAACCTGCGGCATTCGGAATTTCGTATCCAGAGCCAGGCAGGCGGAAGTAATATTACGAAAGCTTTGCTCGCTCGTGCGGCGGTCCGATTCCTGCACGTACGAGCTGCGACACACACATTTGGCCACGGCTTCGCAAACTCTGTTACACTGCAAACCGAACACCGTCCTACGTTACCAATTACGCTCTAATTAGATTAGTTTTCCAGGTTTAAACGGTGCAGCGGCAGGTATCTTATACCACCGATGGAGGTTGAGCTAAAAGTAATCGACCGCGAATCGATTGAATCGGTAGAGATTAACCTCGTGATCGATTATTACGCGTTTTGTTTTTTTAAACGGCGCGTTCCAAACAAAAATTACGTAAATTTCAGGTAAAAATATTCGTTCATCTTTAGTAACTAGTGAGTGTGACAATGATGATAACCGATACTCTGATCGCACAAATTGATATCGTATTGCGTCGTTCTTGGGAGTAAAAGACAGAAGCCGATTGTGAGGAAAAATAATCGATTCGATCGCGAATCCATTACATTTTATTCTCGGTCATTCTTCGCGGCATTCACGGCACGAGATAAAGATTCCCTGCCATGAATTCGAAGAAGCGAGAACGAGATTCGAACACGGAAGAAAATACCAAAAGCTTGCGTTTCCTTTCAGGCTTCTTTCCCTCTTATCAGAAATTGAAAAGTATTATTCCTCGGGGTTGAAAAACGAACGGCCACACCGCACGAGCGATGGAAGAATCCGAATAGAAACTATGTGCTAATATCGCTTATTCTCACATGGAAAATTATGTTATGCTCGCGCTTTTGCCGAGCAGTCTCATTTCGCCTTTTCGAGGAGAAAAATGCGCCGGATTGTTATGAGGAGAAAATAAGTTTCTATCGTCCGGCGATCGGTTCGTGAGCTCCGTAAAACTTGTCTTTCGCTTTTTGTTTTTCACCACCAATTCGACGAAAGTATTTTACTTTTTTAGATCAAACAGGACAGGCTGGAGCTTCTGCAATCGATGATTTTCTTTTAAACGATAAAAATTCAAATTGAAAGCCACACTGACAGAATTGTCACAAGTTGTAAACTCCTGGATAAAAGTTGATTTTTTTTTCTCCACGCCGTTGGAAGCTCTGGTTCAAAAGAGCCAAAGACACGCTCGAAGGGAATCCGAAAAAAGGCGGGAAAAACTGACTTGTGTGCGGTTGGCGGGTGAGCGTTGTCTGCTTGTAACCCTGAAGCTTTCAGACAGTCCGGAGGGTTGATTTTATTCCGTAGCCACCATTCCGTGGAATAAGCGTCGCAGCCTGGCTGGGTCGGTGAATCAAGATAAAGTCTGTAAGGTGGGGACGAGATGCGATATACGCGTATAATACCGAGAGTTGCGTGTGTGTGCGTGACGCATTCGTATTGCGCTAAAATGTCGTAAAATCGCTGGTAGAGGTCGGGAAAGTTTTCGCGTAATTTTTGCTGGCCGAGAGTCTTGGGTGTATCGTGACCAGAGAGTGAAAATAGAAAGAGTCTAATCTCCTGAATTTTCACTAGTCGTTTCTTAAATTACCGGGAGAAGAGCAGAAGGTATATATATATATATATATATGTATATATAAGGTACAGAGCCGCAGGCACTTTTCCACGAATGAATAATTCAATCTCATTAACAGATATGAAACACTCTTACGAGTTTAATCCGTCCGTCTCGAGCCGCAACGTTTCGCCCGCACTCCGCGACTCGGCAAATTCCTTGAGCCTCGTTGGCCGCGTTTCGCTGGGTATAATAAAGTCGCGATTTATTCGAATTTATTCTCACGATTCCGCTTTCATTCCTCTCTTTCTCCCTCTCTCTCTCTCTCTCTATCTCTCTATCTTAAAAGGGAGGAAGACAGGAGAGCCGGTAATTAGGGATGGTGTGATGAAGAAATAAGCTTAAGTCGAAAGGAAAAGAAGAAAAAAAAGACAAGCAGCTTTAGACTGGCCATGAGCCAGACCTCGAACTTTCCATTCTCGCACCGCAGGTTCCAAGTCCATAGAGAAAAAAAAAGAAGAATAATATTCAATTCGAATTTCGAACTTCAAACTCAGTTTCGTGGTAAACGATTTAAAGCCCTCGAATATCATATTACAAAAAAATATGACGATTTTTTGTATTCCGAACAGTTACAAATTTTTCAAGTCTAGCCTTGGATTCGTTATGCATGACCCAAGAAACCTCCGCCTACTAATTCTACTAGATTTTTTTCCGCCATACCGGATCGCCATTTTGGATTTCGCAATCTGACTTCAGATTCGTGATCAGTCACCCAACAAACCGACGAGTACCAATTTTCATCGAAATCCAAATGTTTTTACTTTGTCCAGATGATTGAATACGCGAAATTTAAATTTCACAAATCTGATCTTGTATTCTATATTCTGATCTTATATCTGATAATCAGTTCTAAGTTTAAAAAAGCCTCGTCGATTTATACCAAAATCATTGAAATCTTGTAACTCATTCTCGAGATATCGTCGGACAAAAAAATTAATCACGTTCGTACGTATACGTAGAGACAGACATACGTTCGTCTAAGAATGATCGGAGGTGATTCTCTGAACTTCGAAACGCGGAAATCTCGTGAAAGCTTTCTTTTTTCTCTGAAAACAGAGCAACGGGAAGTTAAAAGTAAAAATCCAGAGAAACGGAAAAATTATCGTATCGAGAGAAATTCTCACCCCCATGACCCGAGTCATAGAAATGTGCGGAAGACGATTCAGGCCGATCGATCCAATTCTGTAACGTAACGGATTGTGCATTCTAGAAAAAAAGCCGGCCAACGAAGACGGAATAAAATTCTCCCCCGCAAGCCGCCGCTGCGGAGCTTGAGAGACACTTTCTTCGGTGAATTTTATAAGATCCCGTTTTAGGACTAGGACTGAAACGTTATTGAAGCGTACCGGCGGGATGAGAAACAGACGTCGCATCGCTGCGCCGGACTAAGAGGGTTGTAAATTTGAATTCATCGAAGGGGATCAGGTCGTACGGAGTATTGGAGAAAAGGAAAGGCGACGGAGGAAATAAGAAATAGGAAGAGAAAAAGGAGAGGATATAACAGAAGAGAAAAGTAACGGCCCGTTGCTTCGCGTCCGAAGAAATTTAACTGTTGTTCAATTGTCTCGTCGGGGAAAACGAGAAAAGCTCACGTGAACGCGGAACGAGATACGCTTCGGCCTTGATTAAGAGAAAAGAAAGCGAGGCATAAAATCCCGCAAGCGCAAAGCGCGATCTAGCTTGATGAAAATATGATTTCTCCGTCACCGAGCCGCCGGGTTCTCGGCCGATTCAAATTGGCTCGAATCAGAGCGCAGAAGGCGAACAGACGTTGCTGGAATCTTTGACCAGCCTAGCTGCAAGCTTTTCAAAATCGGATATCAATTAGGAACGGGAATTCAATTATCTGCGCCGAACCAGCCCAGCAGGGAACAAATTATTGCTTCTGGATTAATTTATTCCGAGAACTTGCGTTGTTATTATATAATACGCTGTGTAATACGTGCGCAAGTATTATTATTAGACATGTACAGCCTTGCGATTTCCACCGAGTGGGTATAACGCGCTCTATGAATTTAATCACTGAAACCCGAAACCATTCGCGCCCCCTGAATTCATCGTATAACGGTGAAGGTATTAGTTACATTATGAATAATTCCGCATTAGTGTTACGATCGTGGTAGGAATAAATTATAACCGAAACCTCTGACATCCGGCGAATTCATATTCCGGATATTTTATTTATGACAATTTTGACAATCCAGTTATCGTCCTCGCAAAGAACGCCATCCGCTCATCCACTCGCAAGCCGTACCTCAAAAAGTGTGTCAAAAGCATCCGTTCGCTTTTTGAAAATAGCGGTGAAACTATCGCGGTGTAAAAAATCTTTTTATACCGTCTGTAAAGGTAAATTTGAAAAAATATATTCCTTGTTTAAAGAAATATTATGTACATACTTTAGTAGACGATAAGGAGTTTCGAAAAACAATAATTTACGATTTTCCACCCTGGCAGCCCCTAAAAAGTTTGTTTACGCATTCATTTATTTTCGCATTTTGTTTTTTTTCTTATGAATTTGTAAAGAAATACATTACAGCACTTCAATTATCATTTCTTTCGAAGAGATTTTTACCGATTCAATTAAATCATTTCACGCAACGTGGTGCCAAAGAAATTAAATCACACGTTATTAAATGACATTGTACGAAAGAATTTTTCATGAAATCACTGAAATTCTACTAAATCGAAGAAAAATCATTTGATCTTGCGTAAAAGTGTAAATGAAGCAATTTCTGGGCACCGGATAAACTTCTTTCTCGAGTGAAGTAAAACTGTATTATTTCACCGAATCCAAAAAAACACGTGGCAAAGGATTTTTTTTTCATCATCATTTTATCGTATAACAATATCGTTCACGTCATCTGTGGTTTCAATTAAATCCAATTCAATCGACCTCGGCATGATTATCATTTTACGAACAGTTACCTTCAATCGTCTGCTTAATTTCTACAAAATTACGGGGCAAACCGATGAATAACAATAATAATAACGAATGCAGCACGGTCCGACAAGTCGGGTTTGTCTACGTACCATAAAATTCTAGGGCAAGGCCCTTCTCAATTAAGGAAAGAGGTTGGCCTGCGGACATTGAGGAAAACGGAGGTCGGGAATGTCCAGAGACAGATTAGCCAGAGTCAACGATAACGTAGTTAGGCTACTGTTACAAAGGCGGAGCTCGAGATGAGGTCAGGGATGAAAGCGGACACATGTGCGAAACGAACCGCGCTAATTCCCTTGACGAAGGTTGGCCAGGTAGGCCGATTTCGCTCGGCTCGTCGCAGCTACGCGGACACTCTTTCTCTTCGGTGGAAATTGGTTCGAGCAGGTTGGACCGAAGGAAGAATCTCGGTTCCCTCCGACAGCGGAAAGTAAGAAAAAAAAAAAAAAACAACCGAAGAAGAAGAAGAACGGAAAGCAATCCCAGTGCTTTCGTGACTCGATTAGAAGAGCAAAGCCGATTACATTAAACATTCATTTTTCCGCAAGGGAAGCCAATACTCAATTTTATTGACAGAACAACGTCTTGCTCTTTCTACCAGGGAAAAGAAATTGACGAATCGTAAAGAACATATTACGGAGAGTTAATGTCTGTCGATTCACGGCACGAAGAGTGGCCGTCAGAAATGACAGATGAATTGTATCGACATGGAAAAGTCATAAGGAGCTTTTACTCGGGGAAAATTGGTGGATAAACTTTTTTTCCGATGTCTTAGGATTCCGATTGCGAGACGAAGAAAGGCCGGGAGTTTCTTGTATTCCCTTCGGACTCGTCGTGTTTGCTTTACGATGAAAGTACACGATGGGTATTGTATATGTGTACAAAGCTGACAAAGACTCCGCGCAAACAGTCGGGAAAAATTCTGGCCACTTCTGATGCCGGCTGTCAACCGCAGCCGAGGTGAAAGGAGGGGTGGGAGAAAGGGGATTTTTTTTTTTTTCTCTTTTTACAAAGAGGCAAGCCAAACGACCGCATAAAGGTATTTGCATATTCACGATTCTTTTTAAAATAAATCCACCGTCGTTTCACAAAGAAATCACTCACGCGTGCATTAAAAAAGTCTCGGGGCGAATTCGAGTATTCTCCATGGACTTTGAATTCTCTGGCTTCGATTGTCCTCTTAACTTCGAGCAAAGCGATGGCAAGTATGTAATAACTCTAACGTTTTATTTTTTATTTGCCAGTTAAACGGTAACTTTTCAAAATTCAACGAACCCAGTTATATTCGATGGAAGTGAATCAAATTTTAAGCGAGCTGTATATAATAGAAGAAAGTCTTTTGGTTCGGCCAAACGCTCTCTCTTTCTCTCTGTCTAGCACGTGAGCAGAAGGGGCTACTTTTGTTTGATTTAGATTTGAATTCGATTGTCGGTCTCTGGGGCAATGCGAGTGAAAAATATATGAATATTGAGTCAGACGTTTGGGCGTAAAAGTTGAAGGATATTCACGAGAGAGAGAAGAATTTGGCAGAAGTAAAATTCAAGGTGCGAATTGAGGTGAAATACAGAAATCCTCGACAAATGGAATTTCAACGTTTTTCTTACAGTTTATAGGACTGATGAAATTAGCGGATAACAAGTGGTGAATATATTTTCAGAATATCACAGAAATTTTCGTAGTAACTTACCGAAGGACGGGGGAAAGAAATTCGGGGTTAAGTGTAAAGGAGGAAAGTTCTACAATGAATTTGAAAATTCCTTGCAAGAATTTTCCCCGTCAGTCTTGGCGGAAACGAATTTAGAACAAAGGTTGTTTCAGCATCCCGAGTCCTGCCGTAAAAGGCGGGTTCAAAATCCACCCGTCAAAGCTAGGGTTAAGTGGTTGTTTCAATCGATTCGATAGGTTTGTCTAAGGGTACTCCGGGGGGGAATACATTCCGCCTAGGAAGGCGGGCTGAGTGGTTGGCCGTGTGCCGAGAAAAGGGAGAACGTGATTCCCATTCCGTGCCTCTCGTTTCCAAAGAACCGTTGCATCCTGCACGCGGAACGGAAAGGATCTCAAAGTAATAAAGGACGCGGGGCGAACAGCTTTCATCGATATTCTTTCCCTTCGCATTTCACGCCTCGCGCCTCCCGAGGAATCGAACAATTTTTCTCTAATCCGTTGAAAAAATGACGGTAAGACGTTATTATTTGAACCATAATTTGTGGCAATGATAACTTCGTTTGGTACTTATCAGACAGGACGTATGTTACGCAGCGATTATCGGTGATAAACTTTCAGGGGTTCGAATAGAAACACTCGAGTGGGTTGATTAATCGAGTTTTAAAAAATGATCGATTATCTATGGCCATTCTCAAAACTCGACGAGCAATTGCAATTGGAAAATGAATTCCTTCGCTCGGGTTTTCACCTTTCATTTGGCGTACGGTGGCAAGGCTTTATGGAATTACGCGCAGAGAATGGTGGAAATGCAATTTAGCCAAGCTGCAGCGTGCACGGCTCGTCATATCGGGGTTACGAGATTTTCACCTGTATTCACCGTCGCTCGGACGTTTCTGCAGGACCGTAAAGAGGCGTCGAGCGTGATAAAAGGCAGTCCAGTGCTTATGGACCCGACTCTTACAGCGACTCCTTTAGCTTTGCCGGCACCTCGTACACACGGTTTGATGCCAATTTCAACCATCATCGCATCCGAAACATTGCGAATCCAAAATAGTCGCCAACGACCGGACCGTTTGTTTTCGACCACCTTTTCACCTTATCACCTTTTCACCATTTTTCCGACGCGTCGACGTCTCCGTCTACCTTTCTTCTTTGGAGGACAAATCGATCCGTGTCGAAAGTAAAATTGGGATGGAAACAGATATCGAAGGATCGATTTTACCGGGGTTAAGGAAAGGAGGATTGGTAGGCATGGAGATCGTTCAGCGTACGCAATCAAATTACCCTTACGTCAAGGGTTGGATTACTTATACCTTACCAAGCAACCTTCGGGGGTCAAGAGGGAGTCGTAAAAGCAAATTAATTATTGGTTCGATTCTCTTCGGGGAGATTCGTGAGCCGAAAATCAATCCTTTGTTTTTTTTTTATTTTTTCAATTTTATTATCAGATAGTCGCGCGTTGATTATTATTCATCAGACTGATGCAGCGAAAGTAAGTATACTTACAAATTATAAACAGAATCTCGAATACCTATTTTTCACATCAAATTACCTTGAAATAGTAAAATACTTAATATAATTAGTTCGTTCGGTGTTACTCTACGATGATAAATATTTTTATTCAAAAGGCTATGTTCATTCAAATCTCGCTGAGGTACTTTCTTTATCACGTTTCTATCGACGTTGTAAATCGACTATTTGAGAACAATAAGAAATCGTTCCAATAAACTTACGAAAAACAGTATGCCAAAAGAGAGAAAGAGAGAGAGAAAAAATGAGCGATTGTGAAGAGAAATCACCACCTCAAAATCGATTTGAAATTAAGAATCAATGTACGAGCTCTCGTTCTTAATATGGGTATTTTTTTTCTCGTACCAGGTATTACTAATATCATCCTGGCTTAAAAATATAGAAAAATCTTACAACGAATGCGCGACAAGTATTATTTGAAAAGTACCAGGGGGAACAAAGAGAGATGAGAAAAAAGTACAGAAGTTCGTCGAATTCGCATGATTATGTAACTCCGAGGCTAATACATCATGCAGCCCTCGAGGGCTCTTCGAGGCTGACGCGGACCGCGTTTCAACCCTCGCGGGCGAAGGGTCGAATCTCAAATGTTCGAGGGTTAACTTCGTTCCTACGGACAAAGTGGCATCGTTAACTATCAGGCACACGTCAGGGGGCGCTGATCACGGGCAGTTTATTTTTATTTATTTTTTTTTTTTCCACCCCCTTCCACCCCCGTTCCATTCTTCGTTCTCTCTGCACGTGAACAGCGTTCCCTGTCTATCCGCTCTCTTTCTCTCTGTCCGCAGCCGTAAATGTCAGGGATTTAAACGCGGGTCGAGGCTGCTCGGAAGAAATAAGAGACTTGTTGTAGGTGGGTACAAATTGAAATACATAAATTCATTTAAAACAAGTATATACGTGCACACACACACACACAGTTTCTCGCTTGATTTAAGACAGTAATTATACTCTAACCGAAATAAAATGAAAACCGCGTGGCCCTTCCAATGCGGGTAATTTACAGGGGCAAATAGTACCTCCTGCTAATTCTTGCAAACAACCCCCTGCTCGGTAATCTTTGCGTTTGAGTATACTTTTTTCTTACCGCCAAGATCTTCGTCGAGTTTGTCAGAAAACCCTTTACGCGCGTAAGCGTAAATGATCCGTTTAAATTGCTTGTATTTTTGTTGAAAGTATTTTTCTTCTTTCACTTTTTTTTTCCAGTCCTAATATTCGCCCAAAGTTACACACTTTTCTCCACTTCTCTGCAATTACTTTTCAAACGTTTATCATCGCCTTTATCGTTTCACGGCTGCTGGTAATTTTTTTTTTTTTTTTTTTTTTTACGCTGAAAGGAACGGTGTTTTTTTAATAATATTAATTGAGATACTTTTATATCGGTAAACGAGAACGTTGATCTCACTTCCTGCGAATCGTTTTTTCACGATACACGAAATGTGTTTTCAGACATGACGGACACTCTTGGACAGAAAACATATTATGGACAGGGTGAAACGGACGTGGAAGGTCATTGGGCGAAGTTTGCCGACCCCGCCTTTAAAGCTCCGTGTTATCGGTTGTCAGGTGAGTTCCGGTCTCCCGTATAATTTATGGGAGAGGTATGAGGATTAAAATTACTACACGGGGAGTAAAAATCCATCTCCCTGTATCCCGGGAACATTAGCTCGCCGGGGGGGCGGATTGAAATGAATTAATACGTCTGGTAAAACACGCGTCGAACACGCGGGAAAGGCGCGATAATGTAATTTTAACGAGAAGGCAAATGTGAAGTAAAAGGTCTAATGAATTTAAATACCAGCCAAATTTTCAAACCCTTGTCGGAGATTTAAAATCTCGAATTGATTTAATCTTTTATAAACAATTACGCTAGTTTGTGGAGCAGCTTTTTCCGATAAACGGAATACGATAATTAGAGTTGTGTGGTATTCGTTGGGTGTAGGTGCAGAATCAGTGATCGATCGTGAAATTGAAAATTGCTGGGCGTTTTTTAGGGGGTGGGGTTGAAGTTTGGAACTTGAAAAGTTACGAAAGCTTCTAAATTCCGAATTATCTGGTGGCGAAACTTAAAGTAAAGAATTCGAACTTGTACCACATAACAAAGTTTCGAATGGTCGGAAAGCCGACGGCTCAAAGTTCCGAAAATTCAAGTTCCGACAGAACGGAGTACCGAAAAATAAAGTTTCGATATAGTAAATTTCTGAAAATCTTCGATCATTCGAAATTTCCATGTTAAAGATTTTTAAATTCTCTCACTTCCGCAATTTCGTAACTTTGACTCGTCGGAGTTACGCCCTTTTGGCATTCGGCGGTTTCGTAACTTTTCAAATTCGGAATTTCAACCCCACCCCAAGTTTTTCTTTTTTTTTTTTTTTTCTACCCAACCGGGAGTGATTTCCGACGGCCTTGAGACGGGGATTGATGCGGTCGATCTGGCTCAACTCGAGCCATCCAACTTTCTCTGCAAAGTTATATTTCGGCATTAGGGTTTATCGGGCAGGTAAGTAAGCGCCCGGTTTTATCCCGCGAAACGAATCGACGGTCGTACGGAAGCTTAGCGCGGCGATGTACTTTATTTATGGTGGTTTAAGGGGTTGGACTTGCGCGTCCTTCCAGTAAAGGGAAGCCCGCGGTTCGCCCGATTAAGAGCCGTCAGCCTGATGCCCGAATTTCGTGGCGAAAATTGAGTTCGGAATTTCTCCGAGGGTGCGCGGAGTTCCGGTTCTTGCAAGCTTCCACAACGCTCTGCCGGCTATTATTGTAATATAATTAACCGAGTTCGGGAAACGACCGGCGAACAAATTCGATTATAAAACGGATAACGCGTCGTTCCCGCCGTTAATTCGCACACGTGGCGCAGGATTTAATGTACCACTTGACAAGTTAACGAGCCACGAGCTTCATACTTCCGTTTTTACCCTGTATGTAAATACCGAATTCCCGATTTACCTTGAAATCGTGCTATAAATAAAGACAATCGTAAACACCATCTCGTGAGATTACTTCCCTGCTGTAAATCGATAATTACATGTCTTTTTTTGGTTTTTTGTTTACCACTCCCCGCAATAAGTTTCGATCTCTATACGCGCTGTTAACGTACAGGAAATTGCTTAAACCACTTGAGTTGCTTGCGGTGCAAAAAAAAAAAAAAAACAGGGTGAAAGCAAAAATATGGAAAGGGATGAAAGGATGAGTGTCGGTTGTATCGAGCGAGAGATATTCAAGGCGGAAAATTTAAATTTCGCGTCGCGAAATAACGACAGGGTGGGAAACGGTATTGCCGAAGACTGAGAAAAAGCGAGTGCAGGCAGCGGTTGAAGGGTTGGAGGTGAGAGTAGGGATTTCATCTCGTATTCGGGTGGCCTATTGCTCTTCATTTTTCTTTCCGTATTTTTATGGAGACAATAAAAGGGCGCGGACGCCGAGCGAGGAGGGTTAGATAAAAAAGAACGCAATAAAAGGCAACAAAGAGACGGTTTCACGATACGATCGCGCCGTTCGCTTGTGTAATTATTACGCGGCTCCGAGAAATTATCTGCCCTGCGGCGAGAGTTTGAATTATACGAAGGAAAAGGGCGGCAGAGTACGAGTGAAAAAAATGACAAGTCGGATTGTCAAATATGCAGAATGCGAAACTTTCCGAAATCAATTAAGAAGCGGTGTCGAAATCGTAAATTCACCCCATTAGTGCCGGCGTGCAATGCGAGGTACACGTTATGTAATGCATCCCCTGAATCGGAATATTTAACGAACAAGTGTTTGCAACGGCAATTAATACGGAATCACGGTCGATTACGAGTCCTATTGACGCAATTAAAAGCACACGCGGTGGCAAATTAACAAGAATTAATTGAACTCCAAGTATTATAGGCGATACGAGTTGGGCTGATTTGTCCCACTTATTATCTGGACTTTTATCGTTATGTTCTCTGAAAAAAATTCCCATGGTTACAAAGGACAAAAAAATTCGGATAAAAAATCGTCCTGGTATTTTGCAAAAAATTAATTAACCTCAGTTCATTTTCTACACAAAAACGAGAGGAACGAAAGCCGTTGAAAACGGTAAGTAAGATGAAAATCTGTCGTTTGTAATCGTCGTTAATTTCGTAGTCAAGTGCGCAGCATTGATGCACGTTCGGAGCAAACCGAGGTCATCGCATGCCGCATTTATGCGGTGAAACGATCATTACCTTACAATTTCACGGATGAATTACGCCATGTGGCGCCGATAACGAGATGAAATATTCGACGTCGATCCGTGGCTCGATTTGTCCGGCGTTGCGCTTTGCATATTATTATTATTATTATTATTATTATTATTATACACGGTCACGTGCGACGTACGCGTTCACCATGAAGCCACGGGTAATTTGCAAAATGAGTCAAATCGCATGGTGGGGCAAACAGTCGTCGAGCTTCGTTCATAATTTTTGCCGAAGTCGAACGATTGGATGAAAAATAGTTCGGGGATAGAAATTTGTGAGGGAAAAAAAGAGATGACACGAGAGGAAGAAAAAGGAAAGAAGATTCTGACGATATTGAGGAAGAAGTAGAATACGCGTCGTTTTACTGTTCGCATTTTTCTCCGCGTTTAGAATGCGGGATTATAATTTGTAAAAATATCAGAACGCGGAGGGAATATTTCAAAAATATACCGCCCGGAGGAGCATTTGTTTTTTGTCATTCCCTCCCTAGTCTTTTTCGGAGATAGGCCTCGTTCCCCGGCCTACTTCGCCGAGGGTGAACTGCGAGGAGATCACGATTATAGCGAGAGATTAGTCGAGCTTACGCGTCAACAAAGCCAAGTTCCAGAGCTGTACTTTCACCCAAGCGTTATTTTTTGCCGGTGAAAAGCGCGCCCTAAAAAGTTGACGACGAAGGAAAGACTGAGCTGGCAAGAAACATCTCGCGGATTCGAAACGCGATAGCGCCTGCAGCGTCGTAATTGGCTCTGCTAAAGTACGGCGGAGCCGAACGATCGTGATTTCGTTACATTTATTATTTTCCCCCCTTTGATTCTGGAAAACTTTCCAATCACTGTACCGTAAATGGCCAATCAAGGACCCGGAGGGAAATCTAATAGATTCGAACAATTTTCTCACTGCAATCTGGCGATGGCTGCTAAGCTGAAAATAGTCGATGAATCGATTAATCGGGTCCAAAAAATTAATCGAACATGACTCGATTGAATCGATAAAAATTTATCGATTTGTTGATTATTTCGTTTTTTTTTTTTTTTTCTTTGAAACGGTGCATTTGAAAGCAAAATTTCGTCAATTTTTTTGATAATTTATAGCTTCGTTCAAAATATTTTTTAATTCGAGGTGAAAATATTCATTTACCTCTCACTTACTACGTAAAATAGGTACTTAGTAAGTAAGACAATGATAACAATTGATACTATGATCGCATAAATTGATATTGCATTTCATCGTTCGTGGGAGTAAAAGCAAAAACCGATTGTGAGAAAAAATAATCGTAATGGGTGATTAATCGAGTTTGAAAAACAACAC
The DNA here is from genome assembly GCF_021155785.1 of Neodiprion fabricii. Taxonomy (NCBI): domain Eukaryota; kingdom Metazoa; phylum Arthropoda; class Insecta; order Hymenoptera; family Diprionidae; genus Neodiprion; species Neodiprion fabricii. The sequence continues at coordinate 40,916,551 of NC_060240.1, forward strand.
AGGAGTTTCGAAGAAACTAGAAACAGATATTAAAAGTCTGATTTATCCAGTCTCTCAAGTATTGTTTGAATCTAATGTTGTTCATTTTATACCTAGAGATTCAGTTTTACATTCATTTTATTTTTATTTCATAAAAATCGTTCAAAATCGTTTTGGTCATTTTTACCGCAAGCTTTTCGAGTCGCCAAATTACCTTCAAACGAATACTCGGAATGCAATTGCGATATAACGACAGATATTATTGTGGGTAAATATTGTTAATACGAGTACTCCGCGAGATATGCTTCCTGGAATCCGCAAAGACTTCCGCCGGTTCTATTCGTCCCTCAATGGAATGCGGACAGCGTAATAATAGATCGCGAACCTAATTGATCCAACCTCCGAGGAATCCTCGGGAAATTCTATTTCGTTTAATTAAAGGTAAATTGTTTGCTTGCTGCAGGATCGCCGCATACTCGTCAATGTGACGCGTGGGATTCCACGGGTATTCGATAGAGGTTCACGTCTGATATCGGTTCGGATGATATTTCGACTTCTCCCCGTTCGAAAAGTATGATAATAATATCGTTGCAGTAATTAGAATGTAGAATCTTGTGGGTAGAAGAAGGTCGACGTAAAAGTGGATCTATTTCGGAAAATGAAAAGGCAACGATTACGAATATTTCGATGGTTTGGAGGAAATTCATTTACGAGTAAAATGAGCTGTTCTTCATCGCAATTGGACGAACTACGTATTTCTTCTGGGAGAAAGATATTCGTCCTTTCGAAACCTTTGAAATTCGTAATTTCAACCCCGCCCCGCTGGACGTCCAAATGAAGTAAAGCAGCTGTTGAATATCGGGGTAAATTCACCCTTGACAAGATAAATCGAAAATGATACGTACATCGCCTAAATACCTGTAATCACAGATACGTGCCAGCATCAAGCACCACCACGTGCCGCATGCTTAGTCGGAATATTCCAACAGCTTTCCCAACCCCGAAGCGGTTTACTCGTACAATTCCGTGCACACACTCCTCCCCCATGTAATTAAGCAATACGATTCATCACACGCGATCGGTTTCCCGAATAGAACTGATTCGAGTCAACGGAAAGGGCTCGGTCTCGACTACGGGACAGATTTCAGGTCCCGGAAGATGGCTGAGGTGGATGGCGCGGATGGATTCGCCCACAAGCGAGGGTCCACGTAGCGCACGGTGTTCGATGTGTGCGGATGGCGTGTACAACGATGATTCATAAGGTAGACGATCCCTTCGCTCGGTGTCGCACACACGCCGGATCCTTGGGCGTGGGCGTGATATATCGTATATTGGGTTTAAGGTGTGCCTGCCCCTTGTACGCAGGGTTTGCATTACTCTATTCGCGACGTTATCAGCGGCGGTGCGACGAGGATCGAGGGGTTCGAACTTCGGTCCTCTTCCAACGTAACCTCCGCCCGTCGAACCGAACCTCGGGGTGAACGTTATAAGAATTATTAATTCGCCTCGGAGATCAAAGTCGATAAATAACCCCATCACGTTTCGGATTTTCGCACGAATTTGCTCGGCGAACCGTCCGCGAAACGTTACGAGGTTACAAAACTGTCTCGAAAATTCTCTGCGAGCTTTGCGAACGTACGCGAGAGCTTACGCTTGACGGAGGAAAGGTTTCACGTTGAAGAGAACCAGCTGCGTCCGCGCGGATTTCAATGAAATCAAGTTGGATTCGCGACTTCAATCTCGTTACGTCAGGTCAAATGGATACAAATTTAACCAATTAAACACGTCGTCCACTTCCACCTTTGACTTGGAGTCGTGACAATTTTTTTCTCTATATTTCTTGACGAAGATCAATCGGAATTGACCAATTCTTAGAATTAGAAGGAGAATAATCTGTCCAAGGATCAGGACAAAGGATATCTAATAACTCTCGTACTTCGCACAGCCTCGAGAGCACAGAAGCGAGTCTGTCCCTGACGTAAACTGACAATGAGCGATGAAGGAATGAAAGCAAGTAAGGGTCAGCCCTGAAATCATTTCGCGTTTTTGCCGCCCCATTTAGATGGATGTCGAACCGGGACTCGCGGACAAATTCTTCCTGAATTCACGCCAAAACGGGGAAAGGTGAGTATCGCGATGTTTATTCACGTCAGTCGAGATCCAGGAAATTTTCCGCCTTTCCAAAGTACGGATTTACTACACAAAGGCGAACCGAGAGTTGGAATTGTGACGCGCGGTTCCCGTGACACTCGCCATCAGCAATTCTGGCTCGGGTTTTCGACGACTCACGGCACCCTTCATCCCTAAATACGTGAGCTGCTGCGGGAAGCCTGAGAAATTTGAATACCGGCTACATCGTGGGAAAGTTGAGACGGAATTTGACTAGCCGCGTCCCAGCTCGCTCGTCTCTCCACTCGACCTCCTCGCATAAAAAGCAACACGTCGCTTTTTCAGATATCGTTTCCTCGACACCCGATTTCTCGTCTACCTGCCGCGTGCAATTCTTCCCCCAAGAAAAGTCCCTCGTGCGAAAATAGTGGCTCACTCGACTCGATGCGCTTTCCAATTTCGACCCGTTTGGAAAAAGGAAAGAAGAGAGAGAGAGAGAGAGAAAAAAAGAAAAAACACAGAAATAAAGGAAAATTGCGAACCCTAGAGACAGAGTGCCGATAATTGGCGAGAAGTCCTCGAGGTGTATTCTCCTCGTCCCGTCAAATGGATCCACCCCTGACGTCTGGAGCAGACGATGTCGAGTCACCGGGCGACGTGTCCTGGGGTAAAAAAAGGGGTTGGCAAAGAGTCACGTTGCCGAAAACGACACCGATGATCTTATTAGGAGAACAGCCGCACCGGCGAGGATTGGCAGCTGGTGGAACGGTCGCGAATTCTCTCATTGCGTAAAGCGCAATCCAATGATTCTCGATCATCCATGATCTACGATTTCAAGCGCCGATCGGCAATCGGAGAAGGGAAAAGTTCTCAGGGCGACAAATCACCGCGGCAGCAGATACTGGCTACTTTGCTTGAGAAAAGTAATTTCGTCGTCCGAATCCGGGTCCCAAAGTACGCGAGGAACGTTCTGGACCCAGGCTGCTTAAGATAATTTACCGATGTTTGAATCAGCCTTTTCTCCCATCTTGCTTTGAGCGACGCCCGAACTTTGAGGGGGAAAAGCTTCCCGGAAGCGCCGAACTAGCGCTGACTCCAATAAAATTTTCCCGCCCAATACCGCCGAGTTTACACTTTCCACGGTATCAATTTTAGTGCCGCCTGCACCGGCGTCCCATAAATATTCGCTCTTTACGTCGACTGAACAATTTATTTTTCTCCTTCGAGTCAACGGCGCGTGTAAATCTTCAAGGCTTCTTGCGCGATACGTTAATCATTGATTTAGATCGTAACTCAGCGTCTTGGTATCCGGAGTTTTGAAACGAATGAAACTTCACGTTGAAGAGAAACTTGGACGTCAGAGCGCGCGGCTTGTAATTATCCAACGTACGCGTTGCAAAACCCCGATAATTTGGTGTCGATGAACTTCAGTTTAACCAGAAATCCCGAGTAGCGATATCCGCGTAGAAGTAAAAGCTACGAGTGTTTGATCGTACCGGAGAAGTTTCCGTCACCGTTAGTTTTCACTGGTTAACGCCGATTCGATGCAAATGCTAATTAGTAGGTACCTGTGACCTGTTCGGTTTATAGTCATTCAGAGACGGAAGAACTGGATTTTCATACATGAAAATGGGTATCGACGTTTTCGCGCTGAATCTTGATGGTGTTTTTCTTCCGCACACTTACGGATGTCCCCTGATGACGATAATGATGATGGCGGCTTCGCTGCGTGCGATTGCCCCCTTCCCAACAATGCAGTGTTTGCCAATTTGCCTCGGCGCGGAGATGGCTTACTAAGATTACACTACATCATACTCGGCAGAACAGGAATACCCGACAGGCACCCAACGCCTCGTGTATACTACGTTATTTCCGCTAATGGCAATGACAAATTACTCCGTCTTATTGTAACTACGCCGCTGTGGCTCTCGGCGACTGCAGTGCCAGAGCGATAATGGAAACGGCGAACACGTATTAATAATGTTTCCTTTTTTTTCCACCCTTATCCGCATGCAGCTGCGGTTTATACGTGCCTCGGATCGCGTCGGTCCGACTCGACGGACTTTCCTCAAAGAGGGAAAAACACCGACGCTGATCAATACCGTCTCGGAATGCAGCTGACAATGCTCGAGGTTGTCGCAACGATGTGGAAGAAGCAATCGTTGGAAGACCCAAAGCTGATTTCAACCCCCGTCCTCGACCGTTACGACCATTCTAACGGGGATGAACCGTGACTTTCAGCTTCCCGTGTTCATTTTACGGTCCTGGTATTGTTTGTCGGCTTCACAGCCTGATTGGAAACTCTTGCGCGAAGCCATAACGAGGCTGACCATCAAAGTGCACGCCGAGCTAAACGAATAAATTTTCCAAAATCTCACCAAATTGCACGGGCAAAAGTGAATGCTTTAATCTGCTTCACCGTCGAGTTGTGAACATAGGAATTACTCCAATTTCATTGTTGTAATTTCCTGGCCGAGGACGCGGAAGCTGCTCTTCGCCAAAGTTGCGGTTGGTTCGAGTAATCCCTGCTACGCCAAACGACAAACGTCGTTCATCACCGCGCAGGCAATTTCCTTGTTAGGCAGATTCAATCATCTAATCTACGCAGATCTGTTCGGCAATGCCGCGCTTTGTTGCCGGACGTCAGTTGGTATTCGGTATTAATTTGTATGAACCGTAACAAACTCGTTCACCATGAAAAGCGTAAAACCCTTTGCGGTAACTTTATCAAGCCTTATTTATGGACGGGAAGATCAACCTCGCGTATTTTTTCGCCCAGCGTCTCGTCATCGGGTCAAGTCGATACTTCTCGTTTCCAGAGGTAAAACAATGGACCTTTAACACGGTTTCACGGCACTTTTCCCTCGCCCATTTCGTTTGCTCACTTTCCAAGAGCATGGAGTTCCGGAAGAACGGAATGGTGGTTCGGGTTCTCGAGTTCCGCAGTATCAGGTTAACAGGGCGGATCAGTCGAGGACGTCTAGCAGCCCACCTGTGCAAAAGCAGCCTATGCATGTCAAGCGCGCGAAGCACTCAAAGCTCACTTGAGGCAGCTCAAACACTCAAAGCCCATCGTAAAACACAACGCAAACTGTCGTTCGCCCCTCGATGGCTCGAGTTTTCATTCGAAATTTACAAGTCAATGTCCTTCGTCCTTTATGCAGCTCGCCTTTATCCTTCGATTCGATTCTTTACACGCGTCTCATGTACCTGTATCTATGTATATGTATAATAAGCGATGCATTGAAAAGTCACATGCATCGATGTATTTTCCGCAGTTTCTCAACTATTTCAGATACGCCAGACAATCGAATTTTATCTCACGCCTGTCATCTACGCGTAACCGCAGGGACAATTTCATCTCTTTGTAGTTTTTTCCCCGTTACCTTACACGTACGATTCTCTTGTATATCGATGCATGAAATTTACTTGCAGTATAAATTGGAACAAGTTCATTTGAATTTCGATTCACCCTGGCGACGAGCCCGTTCGTTTCGTAAAATTTGCAACAGGGTTAATAATTCGGTATACGATTAATAGTGACATAGAAAATGCATAATTAAGATCGATTCGTAAAGGTAATTAATTAATTACGAAGAATTCACATTTTCATTTCGATACCTCGATTCGTTATAAACTGAGCTTGCAGTTCGACTTTCTTTGGCACAGTTACAAGTTTCGTAACAAAGTTACAAATTCGACTTGACTTGTCGATAACGATACAGGGGAATTTCGTCTATGCGATTCATAGACGGAGCACGGCAATGATTTTCGCATATTTTTCTCCGCTTCCGTGAATAACGAACGGAGGGTTGAATTATAGCTTCCCGAAGAAACGTGTCAATAGTTCGCTCCGTGTCATTATCCTTGCAGGGTGGAATCGGACCGCAACCCGGACTTGTCTCCTCTTACCCTTAGCGTATAATAAGGGAAAAACCAATTTACACACAGCGCAAGCTGCTCGCGTACACGCGTCACGTAGTTTGACTAACAATGGCCTGGATTTGCCCGGTTCGCTATGTGACCAGGATCTCGGTGCCTCGGGCCGTGAAAACATGGTGATACGTTCACGTAGGCAATCGACTGCGTCCCGCGTGAATATTCGTCTGCCCAGGGAATCGGTTGTTTCAAAGTAGTCACGTGACATTTGCTTAATTGTCGTAAACAAGGATTCTCATATTTGCGGGAATCCAGGAAAGTTGAAGAAACATGGAGATAAATGTTTCTCTCTCCTGTGCAGAAACTCTGGAGTCTGGGGAACGTGAGAAATGCGAATCAAGTTGGTGTGACTAAACCTGGTTGCCTGATGCTAAACCAATTCTTGTTCGCAAGACAAATGCGTCTTGGTGAAAATTGATAATAATGATTCTAGTATGGGAGCGTAACGCTTCTCAATTCGACATTTCTCAAGGGCGATTCGATCCCACTCGCGTGATAAACGAGCTTTTCGACAAAAAACCTACCGCCATCATTATGCAAACATACGAATTTTTTTCGAATCCATTCAACGTCCGCATAATTTTACGTGAAATCGATATTCAACGTTTATACACATTGTTTGTTTTTTTTTTGGTAGTTCGCGTGCGATTCACATTTAAAAAAAAATCTTATTCACATTCCATTCAGAAAGAAAATAAATAATCTTTCCAACTGAGAAGCAATGAATAAAAATTTACGAATGAAAAATACTTTTGCCTATGTTGAATGTATGGAATTTCTGATTTCTCGATATACGAGGAACATTGTTCATCTCTCGTATTAATTATTTGTTTAAAGAATTTACCACATGAAAATTCAGACTGGAAATCTTGGCTCAAATCTGATGTCATTCAGGGGTTGTTCGCAAGGTTTCTAAAATCTGAAATTGCTGACCTGCTTCACAATCACCTCATGTATTTCAATTCTGAGCAAACAGGTGTACGTGTGTAACCAGGCTGCAAGTATTCTCGCCGTTTAGTATGCCTCATAATAGCTGCCTTATCTCTACTGAGAGCGAGAGAGAGAGAGAGAGACAGAGAGTGAGGGGTGGGGGGGATGAGAAAATCGTGCACATAGAAGGCTGAATGTACACTGTGCATGAATATAAACTAAGTTGAACGGACAACCTTCAGAGGAAGCTGTGAAAATCATATTTCCGAACAGGTGATGCTGGATTCTTGAAGGCATGAAACGCTTTCCGTCATTTCATCGAAAGCGAAAATGAAATGTTCTCGAAACTGGTAAAATTCACAACGCGAGGGTGTGAAAATCTTTCTATTTTCTTGCCGACCCGGCGTCTCCAGCGATTGGAAAGTTTTTGCGTTTCAACTTTCGATTTCCGCCCCTAAAAAGGAGCGAACTATTGAAGACCACCCGGGGCGCGGAGTTCGCGAACTTTCCTCCGGGCCTGGAATCCGAGGCTCAAACTTCCTCGTGGATTGTAATCCACCATCGCATCAGCGAGCTACCGGAAAACTGCTGATCCATCTTCCGTTGCATGCCGGGTGGGATTCCCACTGGACGAAAAGCCCCGCTTCTTCCGAGCAGGGTGAACCCGATTGAGTTTTACGTACAATTACCAAAAAGCGAGGTTTTTTTTTTTCACTTTTGTCTCCCCGAGAACAAGCCGCGTGGCGGAGGTGGCTCAATTTTCGAAATCCCTCCGAGGGATGAGAATAAGAAGAGGAATTTACCTGGGATCTCTTTACGGGGAGATCTTTGGAAGACCCGAAGTCCTATTGGGATGAATTGAGAGCGGAGGGTCGATTGCGAAGAAGAAAAGCTCTCAGGGATGGAATTCCGGGCGAATTTGTCGAGCGGAGAGGCCCAACTGCGGGGGGCGAAAAAACGCTCGTCAAAATTAGCCAGGAGCTGGTAAATAATAAAGCGAGGGAGGAATTTGACCGCGTGAGATGATCGTGACAGGAAATTATTTTAATAAAACCATCCCCTGCCGGGTGCAAAAGCTGCAAGCCGGCTGCGCTTTACCCGGAAAAGACCACAGGTGGCCGGCTGTGACGAGATTGAATTAATATCCCTTTTCTCACGCCCGTTGGATCATGGTATGCGATAAAAATTACGCGTTGTATAAAACAGGCTGGAATTCGAAACGGTGTGGATGTAAAGCTTATCGAAATTGTGAAATCATTTCCTGTGCAATTCTACACATTGTACATTGACGGTCTTGAAACAATCATCGTTGTGCTTTTGGTTCGTATCACGAATGGGTTTGCCAGCGGTTTTTAAACCGCGTAACAAACGGCGTTTTATCTACGTTTTCAACATCGTTGCATCCATTTTACAAACAGGGTCATATTATCACAGCTTTTTTTCCGAGCTTTACATTACTTGCTTTTCCATGTACAACTCCAAAAAATCTACATCCATTTAGATTTCTCCCGCAGGAAAAAGGAAAATCTTCAAACCTCCGTGTGAATGATAAGACTATTTTGTTTCGCGGATATGATTTGTTTGAGACTTATTTCGTGACTGGAGGACACACGTCAAAACTTCGTGTCAAGTCGATAACCGCCGAAGTTAGGCTGCAGCTGCAGCGATAAAGCGAAACCCGATATCCCGCGGAAAGTTGAAATCGGGTTGCAACGACGAAAGCTGCAGGGCGGATCGATCGGAAATAAGATCCCTGGACTTGGAGGAATTCCGTAACTATCAAACTTGGAGTAATTCATCTCCGTCCGCGATGAAGTTGGCTCACTCGGTTTACAAGAGGCTGCAGCAGCGCGGACCCTCCCTTCCATCGGGTGAATGATACCGGAGTTCGAGATCCGCAATTCCCAAACTCTCCAAAGACTTGACCAAATCCACACTCCCAAAGTCAAGCTCGTCCCGGCCGCACTTTTCCTCTCGCCCCTTCTAGCCTTTCCCTTGTGAGTTTGCAGAGCGTTTCGGAAAGTTTTGACAGCGTGCCGCAAGCCGCGGCTATTAAGGAAGGGGGGATACAACTTGGACGGTCTAAAAGCATCCCTGTTCTTAGGAGTAGTTTTTTTTTTTTTTTTTCAAACAAAATGGAAACACTTGGAGCAATTTCGGTTTGAGGGCTTCATTATTTGTAGTTTCAAGAACATTTTAGAGTTTTTTTTTTTATTGTAATTATTAACAGAATAGCGGCAAGGCGCACATAACTAGCGAACGATAAAAAATGGAAACAGTAAAGTCCGCAAACTAAAATTGCTCCAAGTGCTTTCAGTTTCTAAGAAAAAAACTCCTAGAAATGAAGTGATGAATTACTCGAAAGCGTCCATCAGCGCGTGATCGGAAAGGAGAGGAACGAGCTTTTGCTCGATTCGTTTGTATTTTCTTCCATTTCTGGTTATCCTTGTTGGGATTCAGTTTCTCATGCCCGAATTTCTCCGAGGCTTTACTCACGTTTAAAACGCTGTCCATGTGGCGTAGAAAGACCGGGGAATTTCGGACGGGAGAAACCGGGGCTGATTTACTTGCGTCCGAGTTTTAGAGTGGAGTGCCAGCGAAGGGCGGCGCGATTCGCTTGCATATTCAGTAGCCATTAGCAGTAACTCTTGAAGCTCGTTCGATTCTGAAAACGGCGCAGCGATATACAGACCGATAGGAATAAATGGACAGACTGGAACCCGAAATCGCTGCGAATCCTCGAACCTATTAATCCCCCTCCCCCCCCCCCCCCCTCCCCCTCCGATGATTGCTAGATCAGGAACAGCAGGGTGAGATTTGGGGGAAAATTCTTTCTCGGGAAAGTGACAAAATTGACGAACGAAAAATAAAGGATAATAAATGTACCGAACAAAAAAATTGCCCGGCTCCGGATGTGCAGATTCTGGTTCTGCGAGTCACAATTTTTCTCCATCCTCGTCGGGGTCACGAACGAAAGGCAATCATTCGATAGATTTTCGCTGGGCGAACATTTTTTTATACCCTTCACCCGGTCTAAATTGGGAATCTGGGATTGGACCGGAGTTGGTTTAACCCGACCGGGTGTGTGGATTTTGTCCGCAGATGTAATTCGGTTTACACACGGGGATTTTACACACAGACATGTCCATTTAGCTCTTTGTAAGTCCGAGATTAACAGCGGCGGTCAGTTTTATACGCCAATAATTACTGTTCATATTTTACTACGTTGGCGTTGTTGTACGGAATAATGAAAACATTTTTAAAGGGCTAAACGGATCGAGAAATTTTGTCGGATAGCGTAAGTCGGCTTAGCCCTTTTAATTACTCAATCATTTCGATCATAATTCATGGTTTTTGATTCTTCTCCGTACCAAATCACGTAATACTATTCTGATGAAACTTATGAAAGCTGAATTCAATCATCAATGCTGCGTATCAGCTTGCGTACTTTCTAACATTTTTTTCGACTGAACCAGGCGGGAATTTAAAATTAAAGCTTCCGGGTCCTGAGCAATATCCACAAAACGAACAAGGGACTCTGACCGCTTGACGAACCGGGTAAATTGCGCCACTCTGCGTCATTTGACAAAGGTACGAGGGGACGTAAAACAGCGTAACTATAATTAAGCGGGGTCCGGAACAATGGGAAGCTATCATATTGTTTCGAGTTGACAATGCCTTGCCAAGCTCTTTCTAAATGCACTGTGCAGCTACCGTGTCCAGAAAGTTACGTCCGCGTGCGGAAAGCTTCGCAAGCGCGGAATTCTCGTCCTCCGCGTTCGCCACGTACGGCTCAATTTTCTTCGTTTTGCCGCTCCGCTCTCTACGAGGAACGTCAACGCCCCGTGAGCTTAATTAATGGACACCGCTGCAGCATTCGGAATACATAATATATCAGCAAGGGTCACGCTTTCGAATATTAATTTTTATTTACGTTCCACTTCGTCAAATTTCAAAGCACGCGGGTATTTTTCTTTTCCTTTTTTCAACTACTCTTTTTCATTGCGCCTTGGTTGCGTGAGCTTGCGGGAAAGAGAGTAAAAATTCAAAGGGCACCGCAAGTCTCGGAGTGCTAGAAACACGGAGAACGAATCTCTGCAGTCGGTACTCCGAGCCTTGATGCTTGGGTACGGACTCGTAATTTTTATTCTGATTTCGTTTTAAACAAGCGACGGGACGCGACGAGGCGAGAATTTCACCGCATTTTTCTTCCCCGCTCTCGACGAAAATCGCGACTTTTAACTCGGCGCCGTTTCCACTCCTCTGATGGAACCGCAAGACGTGTAGCTTCAAAAAAATTACGGGTCAAGTTTTAACGACGTTCTCTGGTGTCGAGCAGCGCCGCGATGAAGCTTGGCACAAATTTTGCTTTCCAGGTTTCTTTTTTCCTTTTCCTTTTTTTCTTATGATACCTTGGGAGCGAAGCTTGCTTGAAGTTTATTCGACGTCCGATCTTTCCTCGTGAAAACAGGAGAACTGTGCTTTCACTTTGATTTTTAACCGAAAATGAAGTACGAAAGAAGAGAAAGTTATTTTCTTTCGCAGACAACGACGATTTTTCTTTACCATAAAATATGAAAGTTTCGATCACAAATCATCCTGCCTGGAGAATACTTTTCAAAAGAATCAGGAACCCCGTTTTCGATGAGCGACGGTCGATAAGCTAATAAACTGTTTCAAAGTTATCATTTTGTTCGGAACCTTATTACCGCGGCGTGATTAAATCGAGCTCTAAATCAGAATGAAATAAAATAGTAAACAGCGAGAGAGAATAAAATGGTGATGGAATATATTTTCGACGGTTCGATTTATCGAAGTTCCGTACACTCCGTACTTTTGTTCCATCTCTATAATTTAACGACGGCCAATAAAAATCGAGTGCGGCCTCGTTATGCCGGTAATAAAACACGCGAGGTATCGGAGCTGCCGCATTGTTCAACGATAATTCTCAAACATTTATGGATCTCGATAGCTGTGGATGCCAGATATGAATACCGCGATAGAATCCCCGGCGGCTTGCCTTGCTGATGGGATGTGCGAATTACGTATAACGCGATCGCGGCGATGCGTCTTCCGGAACGCGGCTGATTCCGAAGGAATGAAAATTGTGGAAAAAGGCAGCGCCGATAAATTTCGTCTCGTCTGTAACATGAGGTGAAAATTCTAAGTCATTTCTTTAGTGCGATACGATGTAAGAATGGCCGAGTATAATTGATTTTTGATCGCCTCAATTATTCTTTCACGACTTATCGAGTATAATCGATTAATCGACCGTCTCGATTCTTTTTCCTCACAATCGTTCATTGTTGTTTACACAATGTATCAATTATTATCATTGTCTTACTTACCGAGTACTTGTTTGATGTAACAAGTGAAAGATGAGTGAATATTTTCACCTGAAGTTGAAAAACATTTTGAACCAAGCTATAAATTATAAAAAAAACCTTTTCAGTATCAAGACTATGTCCTAAAATTTATGAAATTTCGACCTTTAATGCGCGGTTTCAAAAAAATATGAAACCATCGATTGATCGTTCAATTTTTACGGATTTAATCGAGTCGTGTTCGATTATTTTTTTGTAACGCATGTCTTCGAGACAGACACCGTATGACGTATGCCGATTTTTTAGGCACACAGGTGCGAATTTCAATTTCCATTACGAATATTATTTCGCGATCTTTTCACCCATCGATCTGGTTCACCGTGCCAGCAATCTTCCGTGAAACGCGAGGTATCAATTATATTAACTTACGTCCGTTCGTAGTTCCATAAAAATTTTATGAATGAAATTTCTCTCCACGTCATATACAGAAGATTGAACGTCGCTCAAGTGCCATTACAGGCTGCGAAAGAATCCCGAGTCTGTATTACAGGCATCGCCCTGGAAGCATATGGAAAATACGTAGGCGTCTACCACCAAGGAGAAATAAATTCCTCGTATAAATTTCATGGCTCTTCTCGTATGCGTATGTCTACGTGTAATGTACGTTAGCCTTCATATTTCAATAAACTTAAACGGTTCTGACCACATGCTAAACACGCGATGCGCGTGCTTATTGAATTCCCATTGTGTTATCACTTTACTATTTTCTTCAGCGGAATCGATGCACGCAAAGCGATTTTCTTGTTTACAGCAACCGCTGAAGATTCACCAAGATTTATTACAGCGTTAAGAAAATTGCGGAGGAGGAGGAAATATGTCGGCGAAAGTTCAAGTTGGAAGTAAAGTCGGGGATAATGTTGAATATGTATATATCTGAAAAATGTTGCAAAATTATCAACTTTCTTCCAACCGCAATATCTTTTACGCGTATAATTAAATCGCATCTGCATGCATTTGTAAATATATCAAGTTTTGGACGAATCAACGAGAAAATGGGTAGCAAAAATTTCGCTTAGCCGTACAAGAATTTGAACGTAAAGACGTTTGTTCTATGAGAATCACGTTTTTTTATTTTACGTTAATTTATCCTGCAAAAGCTGACGTCAATGGACTCCATGAAAGTGGGAAAAAATAGCCAAGGGACCGTGTCAATTCATCGGATTAAAAATCACGGTCCTTTTAGACCGGCATAAATCTGAACGAGGCGCTTTTTTGTGCCCGATCTTTGAGTTATTTTTTGCAACCCCTATACGATTCATACCCTAGATGCGGACCACCAATCCTTCACCTTTTATCTTCCACTCTCTACCTTCCACCTTTTCACCTTCATACCCTCTCCATCCATCCGCGAACTTCCGTATCTCGATCCCAGATACAAAACTTTTCACAGCGAATCGAACAATGTATTCAAGAAACGAACGTTTTCATTTGAAATGAAACGATCACGCGATTTCGCCGCTAAATATCACGATGACCGAGTATTCGAATCGTTCTTCCGATTCGTACAGATCTATGCGTCCAATCTTTTATGTACCCAGGCTGGCTAAAACAAATTTAGAATTCTCTAAATATGGCGAAAGAAACGTTGCCTCAATTCCAAAAAGCGTGATTTCACTTCGTAACACGAATGATTGTACCGATCACTTTTTCGTCAAGTCAAGCAGCATCTCGTTGATTGAAAAAATAGAGAATAAAGAAAGAAAAAAAAAATTAACCCGTTTCTTTCGCCACAGTTGACCACCATATTCGGCATATTCACCGTCGATCCTTCATACGTGTCTAACTTGATCACCGTTGATCGAGCAAGGATCGGAGGATGCGACGACGCGTCTGCCCACAGGTGCAATAATACTCATCGTCAGCCACCGTTTCCAGGGCAGAAGACTCTTTCCGGAAAGTGCAGATCGTGCCAGTCCTCCGGCTGGTTTCCTCGTTCCCTTCCAGTCTCTGGAGACGTCGTTCGCCGTGTCGTTATCTTTACGATCCCCGGGTACCTCGGGCCAGACGGGAAATCTGTTACCCCGCGAGACGGGGATGCGTTGTCCTTTAAAAAACTCGGCTCGGACGTCGGTGAACTTGCCCGGCTTGTCGAGGGAATTAAACCCCTTCCGACTCCGATTACCGTTCCTAGTTCGGATTAAAATTGCGCTCAACTCGAGTGTTGTGCTCGCGTTCGTTTAATTCCCGGTGCTTCGCGACCCTCTCGCGTCAAGGGTTGCCTCTCGTGCCAATTTAAACGTTTGCAAAGCCGGCTCATCACTGATCGAAAATAAACGGACGCACGTAACGCGAAACTAACTTTGGTACACTTGAGCCTTTGTACAATGTTCCCAATTCGAGTGCAACTCTGACATTAGTTGCTCAATCTAACCCGAATTTTCGATATTTCAGGCTGCAAAATTGAACGGGTAATTTTAAAAATATGCGTGACGAAAAGAGGTATTTATTTGAGTAAGTGAAGTTGAATTTTTGGAAAAAGAATCAACTTATGATTTTCACAATATTTCATTGTTTTTCTTGGATCAAATCAGAGATTATTAGATTTTTATTAGATTTTGACCCCGGCGTGCAGTGTAAGGGTTAAGAAACGTAAGCGTGCAAAGCCCATTTTAGGACTCGCCCGTAAAAGTGAATTCTTTCAAAGTAATTTCTCGAATAGCCGGACCTTTCGCTTAGCTGGTACCTCGCTTGTAAATTCAAGCAACAAGCAGCCCACCTTGTGACTTCCAGGCGTCCAAGTTGATCCTTCCCAGTTCGCGTAACCCGTTAGGTAGAACCAATACGATCTCGTACCTGATAGTCTAACGTCCGCAGGCAAAGGTTTATTGAACTATTTCGTGTAGGCAATATTTGCACATGTTCTAAGCGCGATATCGCGTGATAGGTTTCGCTCCACCATTTCAAGCGCAATAAATCGTTTGGCTTTATGGAAACTTCACCGCTGTACGTTAACTCGAAGGCCACTTTGCATCGGCGACAAGTATCGAAGAGTCGATAAATCACTACTCTTGCCGGCTCTTTGCTGCGACGCGTCAAAGACGAGACTACCGGTTAAAACCAACGGCCCGCGATTACTGGGGTGGGATTACTTCCGAGTTGTAAATTTGGCGCGCGGCGGGAGGGCGAAGCATCCGACTGTGGGCGAAATTTAATATCTGCGGTGAAAATCATTTCGTCCGAGGGCCAAGATACCTGCTAATTGAAACGAACGGTGAAATTTACGGTTGAGCTCAACGCGTGACCGGGGGTTAATTGTTAATCAAATTCCTGCTGTTACGGAACGTACAACGAGACATTGATTACTCGACGTCAAATTAGCCGGGCATGCAACTCCGAGGCACGTACGATGCGAAATTCATACGAGAAGAGGGTGAAGTTGTTCCGAGGTGGGAAAAGACTTCGCGTTTACACGTTCGTCGGAGGTATCGGAGAGAGGAAGGAAATCCAATAAACCGGATACCTGCTAGGCTGTTTCAATTTCTCCCATCGTCGTGCCGGTTATCGTTATGTTATTGCCGTTCTAAGAAGAACCCAGATTATACGCGATACAAAAATTGGTTGCGGTTGGTTCCACGCCGAGGAAAAGCTGCCATTTCGCGCTTTTGGAATTTGCCAAAATTCACTAAACCGTAAAAAAAAAAAAACGAAACACACTCGTATAAAACCATTGTAAAATTAAGAAAATATGGATTTTCCCCTCGATCTTGTCGTAAGCCCAGGACGTCTGCCAAAGCGTCCGTTTTTGTACCTTCCTATCTACCGCCGGGACATCGCGAGAGGATTCAAATTTTATTTCGATACGGTCGTTTTCCTTTTCCCTGGTCCGCGTATATTTGCGGCGATAAATGTCTGGCACATCGGTTGTTCAATGTAAATTTCATGTCCCAATCCGCGTGCCCGTATGGCGTGCGTCGTGATATTACACTCGCGGCGTGTTTCCTTCGAAAAATAAATGGAACGTAGCAGGGAAGAAACGTGAGGAATACCAGATATTTACGTATGTTTTCATTTCAGGAAATGAAACGTGACCGTTAACACTGCGGTCCGAAACGACGGTCCCTCGCGCCAATTTGCCGCGCGCTTCCTTCGATCTTTTCTATCCCGGCAGCTGTGCCTGTGTAACTTTTAAAATGCCTGAGGGCATCTTCGTCTGTATTTGAGAAAAAAAGTCAGTAAACAAAGGCTTCTTAAGTCAGGGCTAACCAACCTCCGTCTCGGTAAATGAATTCTCTCCACTGCAGCAATGTCTTATTTTTGCATATCTAATTGCTCCAAGAGCTTTGCGAAGCGCTTTGGCGAAAGCCTGCGCGGAAAGCCTTTAAGCCCTCCCGCGGAATCTCCGCCTGTTCATTATTCTAGCTAGAAACTTGAATTTGAGATGGTCTAATTGATTGAGAGAAAAAGAGGAGTGAAGAAAGAAGAAGGAGAAATGATCGGGAAAAATTGAACCGTATTTAAACGTGATCGGCGAGCCGAGAGCCCGATTCATCCGAACCAACGATCCGGCAAATCTTTCTACCCTAAAAAATAAAGCTCCCGGAAAAAGCTCGCAAGATTATCAAGTTTTTCGTGCCTACCGACGGAGAAAACTGTTTTGCACGATCTTGCGACTCGTGCTAGTTTCTAATTCGGTTCTTAACCCTGGAGAATAATGTTACCCGAAAACAATCCACGTACGTAAGTGTGCCAGCTGTGTTTAAACAATCGGATGAAACACGAGAATGACGAAAGTTGAAGGTAATTGTGGGAAAACTTTTTCATCCTGCGAAAACTTATTCCGGATGGCGAATAATGCACGAATGTGGAATGCCTCATCACGTGTAAAGTCTGCAATGCATCTGTACGCGAATCGCGTGAAGATCCGGCACGTACAAAGTGGAAATTTGCGATAAGAATTCTTGAACAAATTTAATCAGCCGTTGTCGTTACGGAAAGTTATTTCCAATAAGCGACTCGATAATAACAGACTTCGAGGAAGGAAATCCCGTCGCTTCAAGACTGCAGCAGCTGCGTCACTCGACTCTCCCTATCCGAAAATACATATACATACACAGACCTCGTACCTTTCACGGTTTTATTGGCCTCGTGGTTCGCAGGGCCGATTTATTACACGGCGTAGAAGCACCGGTAACCCCGGATACGCGAATCCCGAAACTGTCAACGAAATTCCTCGTACGAAATCTCTTCCGACTTATCAAACTACCGGAAGAGAATAAGAACCACGCATTCCACCAAAGTTCCCTTCGGAGGTCTCAGGCTTTTCCGGTGAAAAGTGAGGAGATTCGTTTCGAGACTTTGCATCGGGGAACGCGGTGGCGCGGACGTAGATACGCTTTTATCCCGTTGGCAAGGTTTAACAAAGTGTTTGCAAGCTCTGAAAAATTTGGCGTATTAATCTTAAGTCGGACATCTCGAGAGGTTGTTGGACACCCATCGAGTGATACCCTGAAAATACTTGCTCGTACAGTGTCCGTTGTTCACTTATTTTTCGAATTTTCGGATCCCGAATTACAATTTTCAAATTCTAAAGACTGGTTGGAATTTCGTTGGTTGGAATTTCGTTGGTTGGAATATATGATTATACAGCTCACTTTTCCACCGTGAATCGTATACCTGCTCCCAAAAACCCCGGAATATCGGATCCTCGGTAGTCGGACGGTCGATAAAATCTAAATACGAAGCGAAAGGAAAGAGACTCGCTTCCCCTTGACAAAGTCGACTCACCTTTGATGAAGTCGACGGCCATCTCGAGCCCGTACGTGTCCTTGTCGCAGTCGTCGAGAATGTGTGCGCCGATCTTAACGCCGGGAAGGATGCCGCCGCCGGAATTGAGCCAGTCGAGGGTGTAGAGCATCGCCTCGAGGGCCTGGACACCGCCCTGGGGCATGACGGGGCCGCAGGTGACAGAGTCCTCCCTCTCGTGGACCATCATCAGTCCCCCGAGGACCAGGTCGCCCTCGACTACGGCCTCCTTCTTGACGGGCCAATTTATGGTGGCGGGAACTTGGGGCTCCTCGGAGGACCTGAACTTCCTGTCGGCGTGCCTGATGCGGTGATGGGTCTCGGGGTTCTCTAGGTGGCTCTTCTCCGCGGCCTGGAACACCGGGCTTATCGTCGTTCCCGAGTCGAGGAACACCTGCTCGTAGTTCGCGTCCCACTCGTACGAGAATTTCGAACGGCGTCCGCCATCCCCGAGGCAGATGCAGCCGAGCAGTAAGAGGAGCGACTTCATCTCGTCATAGTTGCCCGATGCGTCGATTAACCCCTTCGGGGATTTCCGTTGCACTGCCAAGTTCGATGGCCGGCCGTTCACGATTCACAACAATGTCCATTTCGGCCTGTCGGATAAGAGCACGAGTAGCTCGTGTCACGCGTCTTGGGCCTTGGTTGGGGAAGATCGATGAGGGGTGGAAGGTATCGCGGCCTTCGGGCGATGAGGCAGCGTCGCAGATCCGAGGCTGTTCGTCTAACAAATATCACAATCTCGCGGGGGTTGGCGTTGCGGCAAGTTTTTAGCCCTCTAAGTTCACCGGGTTCCATTCGTCATCGCGGCCCACCCCTACAGGCCAAGTTGCCTTTTCGTCATGCCGACGACTCCGAGGGAGTCGAGTTCACCGGAGAAAGAAGGTGTACGCCTGTACGGCCATATTTCAAAACAAACGAAACTCGAGTATATCCCTCATTGTCGGCCGCGGAATGCTATCGCGGCATGTATCGAGAAAATACGAAGAACAACAAGTATTAACAGAGAAGGGCTTTTCTCCTAAAATTATCTCTTCGGAGCTTTTGAAACCGCCTAGCGTGAGGAGAGAATGGTCCGGGAATCGGGGCGCGGTAAAACGGAGTAGATTACCCCGGATATCATTTTATTACTCGGGTGCCAATAAAAAAGTTCAAATTAGCGTCTCAGGTTCGTCGGGAGCGTAAACGCGCGAAACGGGTTGGATGGGATTGCGAGGCACGCGGCACCAAAGTAGAGATTTATTATTTCCCCCCCTCGGCATTCGTCGACAATCCGCCGGTAGTCGGGCGAGTTTAGCAAAAGTTTATTTTTATTTTTCTCTTTCTTATCGGAGTCAACGCCGACCACGCCGGCAGCTGTAGTCACCGGCTGCGATCCTCGTTTCTCGGCCGCGAGGCCTTAGCATAATGCAGCTATTAGTCGGATTGCCCTTCCGCAGCCCTCGCCTCGTTGCCGTGACCTTTGTTTCAACCCGACACTGCGGATAGACTTTTTTAAGCAACTCCGTCTCACCGTTTCACCGTCTAGCAGTGCTTTCGGTTAACGATCATTCGCTCCGGATGGCTGACTGGCGAACGGCTCCGAATTACCTTGAATACACTCTCATCCCCCCCTGAAAACGGCATCCAGCCCATAGATCTCAGGGACCGACGGATGGAGCAGCGACTATTAGGCGAGCCTCCAAAATTTCAATCAGTTAATACCTCCCTCAGCTGGTTGTGCCATTTGTTGCGAAGAGCAGGGGTTGCCAGTCCTTCTAGGGTCTCGATGACGAACGGCTTTATTTCCGCCATAAATTCGTAGCTAATTCCAACGCGTTTTCCCGGCATCGCGTCGCGAGGCGTAAAGCCCGCTACAGAATCCGCGTTTGTTCTTAAGGTACCGAGGGCTGCCCGACAAGATCACCAACCCGCCGTATTCCATTGTACTATGCTTAGCCCATTCTGAATTGCAAAGGACGATGGGAACTCTGAGGCCTTATCGGTGAACCGATGCCACGCTTCTCCACCGTACAATACCCGTGTCAAAGCGACGTCTATACGCGCCTCCGAGCCACACTACTTGTCAGTTTACCGTTGACACAGGTGCGGTCATTCTCACGCGAAAACGGCCCCGACCGGGATTACGAACGTCGGGCAACGCGCGTTGATACGTTCGAAAGTAGCTCTGGTCACCGGAGGGAATACACGCGATTTAGGATAGTTCGGAAATTGAAGACGAGAAACCAGCCGGATCGCTCAAAGTCATTTGAAATCACTTTGGACCATCGAACGTGACCCGATTCGTACCCTCAAACGAGTTTGAGTCGCCACTATAAACTGTGTCGAATCTCTACGAGCAAGGACTCCGATAACGTGTTTAGTTGTTTCCTGACGAGGATCGAGTACAAACTAGGAGCTAATCATTCGGCTACCCCGACGCAACCGTTCAGTTCGTGGATAAATGCACCTGTCCTTCGACCGTGCATATTTCATTCCGTAACTCGGGTCTACGGACGGCAAACTACTCGGCTCCCAAGTTCGAACCCTCTTTCCCCAGATTAGGTGTGGCTTCGGAGCACGGGGTGCTATTTACAGATTATGGACAATCTACCGGTGAACATGCAAAGGGATGAACCCACCCCTGCTCTCGTCGATGTGCCAAGCGGATGTGCGTCTCGATTTGTCCTCGTATCAGCGGGGCTCCGTGTTCAAGGATGGGGAAAACCAGCGAGGCTGAACGGAAGGCGTTGATAGTGGATCGGGAGGTGAATTCGTCTCTCCTTCGAAAGGCGTAACCAAAACGATCCTGCGTATGACAGGTCTCGTCCTCGTTCCTGTGACTTTGCGGAATGAAGGTGCTGTTTGATTTAGGCTTTGTCCGAAGAATCCTGCACGGTTTCCCACGAATAGTTTCCCCCTTTTATGCAATCGAGTTTCTTACGATACAAAAGCCAATTATAACTTGTCCGTTTAACTTCGACTATACGTGCGAGATTCTGTCAGTCCCTGTGTACACAAAATTCACTCCACCTTCTACCATCGGCCTTTCGGAAAACTTTCGCTCAGTTTCAGTGGCGGGGAAGCTCTTCGCGAAACTTATCATTCGATCATAAATTGTGCATTATTATCATTACCTCGATGTTGCTTAGTTACAGCTTTAAGCCGAGCCAAGCTTCGTTACTCTTACGGGCTCCCTGGTTTTCCTTCGTTTACAAATTATCAAGATGATCGTATTACTGTCTTCCGAAAATCTCGTCGTCCAAGCAGCGTAATGATCCCGGAAACTCGTCACCCCATCCCGAATCGTTTCGAACTGATTCCGCTGTCGTCGAAAGTTTAACACTCCGTATCACCGAGACACGAACACGATACTTAATCGCATGTATGAATTCGTCTCATGCTTGCGAAAATCGATGATTTTTGTCTCCGCCCGAAGTAACTCGATGAATTATTCCGCTCATCCGTCATGGAACGGCTGAATTCTTCGATTCGCGATTCGTCCTCCGTTCCTTTCGCTCGGAACTCGAGGAACCATCACGTATGCGAGGAGACAGATGATATTCGTGCCCGATCGAACGTGCTGGATGAAAAAGGCGACGCGTTGCACGCATACTCGGAATCGAATTCTCTAGGACAGAAACGAATTCGCGTCCCGTTATCTCGACTGGATCCCGTCATCCAGCTGCTGCAATTAACCCCATGTAGGCATGATCCGGATGGTTGAATAATTTCTCTGAACAGCAGCGTCGAGTCATTGTTACACCCACGCAACCCCTCGGATGTTGCTGAACACTTGGATTCCACCCGGGAAAGGAGTCTCGTATGTCTCGCGAAAACTTTACGACGAAACTCTGATAAGAGAATAACCGAAAACCTGGAGTAGGCGTTGAAATTGTACTCCAGTCTTCCTCTTTCAGGGCGTTTTCATTCGGTTTTCCGGACGTAATTGAAGAAGTTACTTGATGGACTTCGCGGACTTGAACGAATTCCTGGTTCAAATTTCTCCAGGAACTACGAAGAATACTAGATCCGAATGAAATTCTACCAATTTCGGCAGGTCTTATCAAATTTCTAATTATTACTCTTCCATACTTTCGGCTATCCGGCTATATTTCAAGTAATTACGGATTGGTTGTCGATGCTGCTCTCAGCGTTTCTCGTTTTTCTGTTGAACTGGTTGCCGTCGTAACTTTTGGAAGTGTGGAGATCCTGGGACGAGGTTGAAATTCCGAAATGGAAATGTTCCAAAAGCGAAAAATTCCGAATATTTAGTTGGCGAAAGTTAAAGTAAAAAAGTCAAACTTTGACAATTTTTCGCAATGTTGCTCTGCCAGAATTTTACATTTCGCTACTTTGCTCTCTCATAACTTTCATTTTCGAAACCTTGAGCCGTCGGGTTTCCGCCCATTAGGAACTTTGTCGTTTCTGCAAAGTTTGATTTCCTTACTTGAAGTTTCACCACCAAATCATTCGGAATTGGGCACTTTCGGAACTTCAACCCCGACCCAACAACCTTTCACGTTTCCGCTGAGACGGTGAGATGGATTTGTATGGGATTGTATTGTGTTTGATTCACTCGCGATCTTCATCCTTCACGAAGGCGTGTTTTCGAATCGGTCGAGACGTGGGAGTACCGCTAAAAATGGAAGTAGCGGCGATGATCGGGGACTCCACGAGGTATAACGGATCCTTGCAGAAACGTTGGATAAATTCGCATCGATGCGATGCAGCGTCCCGTGTGACAGGAAAACTAGGGTATCGAGGCAGAGGATCGCACGTGTTCGTCGTTTGTAAGTCGGCCCCGGGGTGGTTCGGTTGGTAAATGTAGAATCGATATGATAAACCAGTTTGCATAAATATGTATCGAAGATGTATACTTGGGAGAAAAATTTCCACCGGGGGCTTTTTTCCCGAGATCCTTAACTACGGAGAGTCACTTTGCTCATTTTATATCTCCCGTCCCGGGCAAGTTTCGAGGCTAACAATTTTATTCAAGACGAGAATAATCGCATTCTCGTTGCGCAAATTCCCCGGCTTTTTCCATCGGCCGCGTCATCCGATACACTTGTATCGAAAACAAGCTTGAGATAGTCGCAGCTGGAGTGTGTATAGAATTTAATACGCTATTTGAAAGGAGATATTCTTTGCAAGGACGATCATTACGCGGGTACGTCATCAATTCTTTACCCTTATCTATAAACTAACCGACAGGAGTAAAAACTTTCCCGCTTTTCTCTCGACGTCAAATTTTTCTTCATCATACCCGAACCGTAATGACGTGAGATTTTTTACGCTTACGAGACGACGTCACGTTTTTAATATCCGTTTGCGCAATTTAACACCGAGCCGCAGACGATGACGATCTACGGCAGCATAATTTACCCTGATTCTGGAATAAAAATACTCGCGTCGGATGTAAATCGCGGAAGATGAAGAGAGAGAAAGAGCGAGAAGGAGGGAAGAGCGAAAGAAGGATATCCGTGAGAGGCGCGAAGGGTGAAAACTGTTACTGCAATTGGTTCGGGAATTATTTGATAAACCGGAAACCTGCCTATTTGTTCGATCGCTGGTGTTTTCTTGCAATTATCAACGAGCAAACAGCGCCACCGTGGAGTGTTTGCTCAACGCTTGTACGCTTATGTAAGTATTGGATGAACCGCGAGACCGCCTGATTCAAGGATTTCTGAATTCCTCAGAAGTATTTTTATTAAAATTCACCTCCCCTCCCCGCCCCTCCCCCTTACGCTATCTTCCTTCCACCCTTCAGTCACCGACACTCGAACGGATCCTGCCTACTTGCGCCGACTTCTTTTACCTCTATTGACTCTTTTTCTTCTCTCTTTTCTTCAGGATTTACGTTCCCGGTGTATCCGTCAAACGTATTTCAAGGTTTGATTGAACTGGTATGAATTTTTTACCAGGCTGGTGTATCCTTTTCAAATAATAATACCGTATCGCTTTCATCTGCAGGTTTTACCTTGTACACTTCTTATATACATATAATATATACCCTGTTTGCATACGTTAATGAAGGATTATTATTATTACTGTTATATCAATGAAAAGAAAATAATTTTTAATCTCTCAATTTATTTTGCGATTACATTACACTCCTCGATATTACGGTCTGACCTTTTCTTTATCTTGATTTTTTCTTTTTTCTTTTTTCTTTTTTTCTTTATTTTTTTTTACCCCCATGTAAATGAAAATACCAACCTTCGGTATTACGAAAAATAGAAGGAGGTTAATTTGTCAAAGTTGTAAATTTTGTCGGCAGGTTCTTAATTGGACGATTAAAAATATAGAAAAATCAAGTTTCGCGAACTAATTGTTTCCACGTTTCTCAAGTGAGGAGTAATTAAAGTTAAAATGCAAATATCCGAGGGAATTACGATTCGCCGGTACGCGGTAGAAAATTACTAGCAGCGGCGAGGGAAGGAAAAAGAAAATGGTGAAATAAAGGACTAGGAAATCCACGACCCTGCGTCATTAGTCATTATACCAACTGGGAAAAAATTTAGGGGAGCGATACTCGGGGGAAAAGAGGGGACATTTATGGTATATACGAGGTAAGTGCGACGAGCAGGGTTTCCGCCCCTGGGGAATTTACTTCTACGGCCATCTGTCGGCCCTATTTGGATGTCATATATTTATACACAGACACGGGTATACATACATACACGTAGGTATGTAATGCGGCAACGATACAAGGAATAATAATTTCCCCGGGTGATTCGAGGATCGTGTCGGAGGCTAATCGTGATTTCTTTTACGGCCAAGACCGCTTAGCGACGTAACCTGACGACGGCTAAACGCGGGGTGGAACGGAATTTGATATCACGCCAGATTAAGGAAACTGGAATCAAGTGTTTCCATTTTGCGGAAAGGGGCACGGAGTTTCGCCGAACTTGTTATTCTGCCTTCTGAACAACCGCGGGGGGAGAATATCGTCACTAAGCCGCGGGGTTATGAAGATATTAATTAACGACGCTCACCCGGCCTCCGTTCGTCCCGCAGGATCAGGACCCGAGTTACTCAACCCATTTCCAGAAACTGCCGCGCGTATACGTCTGTTTCAGCGAATCGTCGACTTACGATTCGGGCAAAACGTACATGCACGAAGAAAGAGAAAGAGATCCGATTGCGGTGATAAAGTTTTTTTAAAAAAACGAAGCGCAATATATGGAACCACGCGTTTTTGTCCGTTCAAGCGTTACACGCTTGCTTACGTAATGGAAAAAAACAACTCAAATCGGGAAAATAGTGAGAAGAGTGAGTGACTGATGCAAAGTGCGGAGCTCACGGTTGATTTTACCGGAAATTTTTAACCCCCTGTGAACGGATCTCGAGCCTCTTGTGCAAAGTGAATCAACAGGTGCCCATCTCATTTGTAAGTACGCGGTCATCGTTGAGTTTTAAGAATACGGTCGTCGCGTCACGGATACGGTCGAGGTTTTGGACTGTAACACGAGGTTGGGAATGCAAATTCAAGCGAGACGCATAAAAGGGTTCCCGAAACTCCGTTTCCCCAAGGAAACGAAATTTCGCGAGGAATGATAAGCCGATTCCGGGAATCCTCTTTACGCTTCTTTTTCTTCCAGGCGTCGCAAGTCTTGTGGGATCTTCCCGAAAAACAGCGCGAAGTCTGGTGTACAAGAAGGAAACGAGAGGGTTCGACTAACGAGGATCACGGGCGAAAAGGTCACCGCTAATAACACGTTCAACTACTCGCGGGTACTTCGTCAAAACGAAATTGAACCCTTTCTCATTAGTACCGACCAACTTTCGCGGCGAATTGCAGCTGCGACGACACGGAAATCCGCGAACAAAAGACCCGGTGTAGAGTAGAGTTTTCGCACGTCGAATACGCGTGAGAGTTTGCTCACTCCTCGGAGCTTGAACCATTATTTAGAGCACCGTTGTTAGGCTTGCACCTCGTACGCGAAACGAGGTTATTCCACCCTCGGAATTTTCCTGCTGTTACAGTTTCCCTGAACGAACGACATTCGCAATCTTGGCTCAGATCTAATCTCGGTTGTAAGAAATTCGATTCACTTTGTTACGCGAGCCTCGGTGGATGGGATATTACCCGAAATATTTCACTTACGCAGTCAGGTGACGTGGTGGAAAGTTTATTTATACGACAAACAACCGTTTGAATACTCGAGCGTATCGCGATGTCCTCCCTTCTTTTCACCGCTGCTTTAAGCCGTGCGATTTGAGCCACACCGCCGTCATTTCGATTATGATAAACGAGGCTCTTGTAAAACAAAAATGAGATCAAATAGATTGTTAGCACAATTGTGTCCGTAATCTGAGCCGGTTGAACAAGAAAAGTTGATTAAAAATGAGCCGAGATGAGAAAGGCAAGGTCGAGAGCTGGTAATTTGATAAATCTTGAAAGCCGCGATGGAAAAACAAGATTTTCTTTTACATAATAGATTGGGGCATTGGAGAAATACTGAGGCGGGACACGCGACGCGTATGATATGCCGGTAAAACTGGCGAGGAGGTCGAGTTTACCGGATTAATCACTCGCCGTCATCAATCCGAGGGATAAATCTGGCGTCGGGCACTCGGGCTGTTTGAATAATGATATCCGTGAAATAACTCTCCAGCCGAAATACGCGTCATTCGTACAGACAGGGTGCAACTTTGCCCCCCCCCCCCCCCCCCGCAGGAGAAGAAGGGGTGAAAATTTTCCACTCTAACGAAACGGCTGGTAAGCCTAGAGATCCTTTCGTCTTCGTCACGGCTTATTAAATTGCGCTCAACTCCGCAAAGTGTGAAATATAATGAAATTCACACGAATATTCTCACCGCGAAGTTCACTCCGCGGTTGTGAACAGGACGAAGAGTATTACAATTTCAAATAATGTCTGCAACGTAATCAGGATAATTGCCTTGAACCTGCGAGGGGGAAAACCGCTGAATCATCTTGTCAAACTCACCCCAAAAGCTTTTATCCGTCAGATTAGGAGGGAAGTCTTTTTGCCACGTTTCTCCGCACGATTCTAACTCTAATTTGAAAGCCACCCCAAACGCCGAACGCTTGTTCATACAAGCGGCACACGACCAACCCCCGAGGACGGGGGCGGCTGCTGAACCGAAGTTAATACGGGCTGATTGCGAAAGGGAAACCGGATACACGTATAAGCTCGGAAAATAGGCACGAAGCGAGTTACAGACATAAGGAGAAATCAATTTATCGCTGAAAGCCTCGAGCCTCGTGCTTAGGATTAGAAATCTGCGTACGCTGCCTCTGCTCCGCAAACATATCTATACTTACGGTTGAACGATCTCCAAACTTATACATCACGATCGGAGCATTTTCTCTTCTCCTTTTCGCGTTCCACGCTCCGACGATTCGCTCGCCGACATCGTACCATTCGCGTATACGGTTGTATTATAGGTACACGTTTCGGATGCGTGTGTACGTATATAGATTTACTGTGGTACCGGTATTGAAAGCTGGTTAAATATTGATAAAAAATTATTCGGATATTGTTTACCGGAGGTTACACACCTGGCGAATTGTCATCGCGAAATTGAATTACGTCGAGTTTAATTGTAGAGAATGAAAGAAGGAACTGATTGAATGAATTTATTTTTTTTTTTTTTTTTTATTCAGCAAGCTACGAGCTCAGTAGTCGTGTACTTTTTTTAATTCCTAATTATTCACCTTCGGCGGAGTAGGAGTTAAACGAACGAACGACAGTTGTGGAAAATTGCAAATTGATATCGGCGAGAAGAGCTCGACCGTGCCGAAGGGTGTTGAGACGGTTTAATTATTGCCAGCATGATCGGGGTGTTCGGGGTTTTGTCGGAAATACCATAAGTACGAACGGTCCCCTTGAGATTTCTAAGATACGGGAATCTATATCGCGCGAAACGAGGTCGACATTGTGGACTAGCCTTAAGCTCGAGTACCGCGCGGCTCTGTGCCAGAGCAGCCACTGAGGCACCGCCGACAGCGTGAACACCGGCTTTGCCGTCGGGGGTGGGGGTGGAGACGGGCGCAGATACGGGGCGAGAGAGGGGGGGGGGGGGGGGAAAGTCAACCCCGAAGATAGAACGATGGACGAACGAACCACGTGTCGATTTTTGATGGAAAATGTAGTTTTTCCTCTTGTCTATCGACCCCCTTTCACGACCGAGAAAAAAAAAATCGAAATTCACGTTTCACGTATGAAGAAAACAAATTACTCGGTTTCATATCATTCCTCGCGAGAGCGCAGCTGAACTTGATATGAAAATTTTCATCTTAGGGTGAATGTATGGGATGTAGATTCTAGTACAGTCGGGTCAAAACAGCCTCGAATGTAAAACGTGGCTGAAAATTATTTCGGTCGTTCAATTTTTCTGAACGTTGTAGATGAGAAGGTAGAGTTCGAATTGAGTACTACTTAAGCTCTTGATCTGGTACGCAGGTATTTCTTAAATTAGCCACAACTTGATCAGTTTCGTCAGTTTCAATCTTCGAACTCTTCTTTCGTCGCGTTTTTTGCTCTGCCAAATTTTAGCCATGGCTGTACGTCTCGTAAACCCTTCGCAGAACCCGTTTTTTTTTTCTCGAGTGCGGTGAATATAAGGTTTTCGTACCGCCGAGGCGTAATTCGAAATCTTTTCTTAGCGCACATCACGAGAGCAGCAATAAGGAGGTAATTTTTCCGGCTTATTGAACTACCCGAGTATTCGCTCTTATTTATTTATTTATTTTCAACTCCCAAACTCTACGATACCCTTCCAGCACAATTTTTTGTGTGATTTCAAGTACGTCCGCTTATACCGGTACGGTAAATTGGAGAGGTTCCCGAGTAGTCTGAATTTGAATCCAAGTTTTCCTCAAATTATTTATAATTGGAATAATATCACGATGCCGCATACCTTCGACGGATCTTAAAAAGCTGCAGAGCTACAAGCTGACGGATACCTTGTCACAGGGGAATTGCATACAACGTCCGGTGTATTAGTAATTTTCGTTGTCATTCTCCTATCTCGTCTTAACGGGCAATATAAGCTGCAGGGAGTGGCTTGCGCAAGTTCGACGATCCCTCGAGTAGGAAGCTATGTTCTTATACTGCTTTACATTACCAAGCCAGTGTCGTATTTGCGCGCAGAGGAAAGAAAAAAGATGGATCATAAAAAAAGAACAAATAATAATAATAATAATAATAATAATAAATAAAAATACATAATGGAAATTAAAGTGAAATATCGCCTTACGGAGCACTTTCGGGTAGTGTTATTTTACATAATAAGAGAAAGATGACAAAGAATGGGAACTGGAGTGTGTAACGAATCGCAATAACATTGCAGGTAAAAGAACAAAGGTGGAAAAAACGAAACGGCTTAAATGAGGCTTAGTTCTAACGAGCTTTTAATCTGTTTCTCACAGGGAATACGTAATTTTTCCCTTTCCTAAAAATGATGACTATCTTCCGTCGTAGTTACGCGCGTTTCGAAAGCGACCCTCGCCGTTTTGATATCGCAGTGCTAGAGGCGTGATATTGACTGTACGATAATTAAGATTGGCAACGAAGAGACGCACGCGGCGCGGCAGGACGGAACTTTTCTCAGCTATTTTGTAATCAGATTTCTTCCGGCTGTGTCGAAAAGTTTTAAAAAATTCAGAGCCTGGCCCGGCGTTTATGCATATATATCAGGCAAGTTTGCGAATTAAGTCAAAGAAGATATATAGCCAGGTATATCCCGGGTCAGCTTCTCAACTTTCATACAACTTCGAAGATCCTAGCCGCAATTTTAGCGCGTGGGCTGCACTTCCAGATTTTGCTTTTTTCTTTTTTTTTTTTTTTTCAACCTCCGACGGTATCGCGGAACTCGCTTTCAGGTCTCGTAATTTCGTAACCAAGCACGCGAGAAGTCGATGCGGCATCGATTAAGCGCTTCAAAATTTATCAAACGACCCCGGCCAAATACGCGTTGATTGAGTTGAGTGATTGATATTTGTCGAGCCGCTCTCTGCAAGCAAGTCGTTAATCATCGGCGAACGCTTCGAGTTTTTGTTGGTATAATTTTAATGTTAAACACGACGACTCTGCTCGTGTCGCGAAAGCTCTCTGTCCGAGGAAAATCAACGATTGGATTATTTCGACGTTTCGAGAACGAGAGCTTCGGCCGATAGCGCAAGGCGTGGTTTATCCTCAAGATCCCGAAGCGCAACAGATTGAAATACGTATGACCCACAATCGAAGCGAAGTGTTCGTTCCTGTTTGCTTTTCGTTCTTTCATTTCCTTACCCAGCAGTTGCTGACCGGGGTTCCGACTTCCAGTTCGGACTCACTTTACCCGCAACAACGCACTTAGTTGTAAGAGTTATAGGAACGTGTGCGAAACTTGGAGCACTATTCACATACAACGGAGTTACTGGTTCCAGAACAAATAACACGGGGTGCCAGAGCTTGCAGCAATTATCTATTCCCGGTTCTCGCAGCTTAATTATCACCGTAAGAATAAGCACCCAATTCGCTACTCGGCAATTATTCAAAGAGGTCGGAGTGAATACCAACTTTGAGAAACGGGGAAAATAACGCAGACTACATTCAGTCACGTTGTAGTTGTTTAATCCGGGCGAAGAACTTGGTTTTTAGACTAACGAAGTGGGGCGAAAAAGCTGATTGTATCGTTGCAGCTGGAGCCAAAGTTACAACGGAATAAATCACGGCCATTTTACCGTCCTCGGATCTTTGGCTCGGTCGGTCACCTCGTCCCTCGGGACACGACTCGGATATCGTTGTGAAATTGACGCAATTAACTCCGATTCAAGGATCAGAAGCGGTGTCCTTCTCGTATTGTCTCTCGAGTGTCGAACATCTGGAACGAACGCGTCGGCAGATCCGCTCGATTCGAGAGTCCATTTGTCGACAGTATAATCGTCGAACTCCGCGTGGAATCGGGAGAAGTCTCGAGACTCCCTGATCCGTCGAGTATTAAGTAATCCCTAAATCCCGCGGTCCGGGTCGTTGAAGCTTCTCCGTGCCCGGTGGGAAAAGGGATTGTGTCGAAACTGTCCGGCCTGGAATATAAAATTGGAAGCAGACACCTCAGACGTCGCGTGCGAAGCTCGATATTTCCAAGTAAACATCGTCGGAGCTTGCTTTCGTTGAAATCGAGTTGGGAGCAGATATTTTCGGAAAAGCGACTCGCGCCGAGTTTTCCACCCTCGCCGAGCACGCGGCTCTTCGTTTGCTTCGCACTCCGCGACGTCTTTATTACTCCGGGACTAATCTCAGTGAGTGCGAGACTCAGGTAGGGAGAGGTGGACGTTGTTATTAAATCCGTGAAGTTCGGATGAACGACCAACGAATACCGAATGCGACTCTCGAGGCAGCCGGCGTCATTGTTTCGCTTTTGATAGCCGGTGGCTGAGCCGGCTGCATGTTGTATTTGATCCAGACTAAAAGCTCTCGGCTGTTGTCTCTGACCGAGGGTTGATCCCTCGGTTTAATCGGCAGAATCCTGAGGGAACGGTGCGCGGAATCTGGTATATAAATTCGTCGCACGTACACCGTATGACCCTTCCACCGCTCTGCTCATGCAATTCCGTCCAAGGTTCGGACCGCGACGGTTTTACTCCCAGCAAGTCATCGGCGCCGGTGACAAGGATTGGGAAGAAAAGAAGAAACGAACATTTTTTTAAAAACAAATAGGCCGATCCGACTGCAGAGAAGATAATACGCACGTAGAGTATAAGCGCGATACTTTTTTTCTTCTCCGAAAACTATAATTTCGATCTTGTTTCGAGGCAGTCGAAAGAAGTTGGGAGAAAAAATTCCGAGACACAGTATTGCGCGTAATTCATTCCACGTCGCGTCGCGTTGTCTGGGCCGTATAACAATCCGCTATTATATCCAGCGATAAGTGACAGCCATCTTACGACCGCTCTGCAGTAGCTGGTAATCGTTCCCGGGATCGTTCGACGAAAACGGAATGATTTATACGTATGATATCTCGGCGGGTATACGGTTAGTTGTTAACAACCGCGGCACCTTCCACCTTCGCCATTTTCTCCGGGCGTTGAATCGACGCAATAACAATACCCATTCGCTTTCTTACTCAATCTTTTCAACGTACGGAACGTCAGCCGTATAACCGTTTTACTCGGTACGTGAGACCGTTTCGTGTTGCTGGAACCCTTATTTGCCATGCATCATATCTACGGAAGCGGCACATACGCGTCTGGCAATCTTATCTGTGACAAGTATCATCCGACGCCCACGTTGTGGGAAAAATCTTCGTTTCGTGGTACGTGCTTAATTTTCCCTCAATTATCACATTAAGTTAGCGGATAGCGGATAGCGGAGCAATGGAAATCGGAGTTGCGCTGAAACGACTGTAAGATCCGACGCCAAAACCAGACGTTTACTCAGAGACGTTTTTTAATATTGGTAAAAGAAGTTTATTTATACTTTTACATAAAATTTATGGGTAATTGATCAGGCTAAATGACGAAAAAATGAATTCAAATAAGGTTGATTGCGAATCCCTCGTCCCTTGATAACGAAAATCTCAGCCTCGAAATTAGCACACTTATTAAAGATCGTAAGCTGCGTGCGTGCTCACCGATTCCCAGCCGAGGGTTCGTTAGGTGATGGGGTCTGAGCCCCTTGTCTTATCGTCAATCCTCCTTATAGGTATAGAATCAGCTCGACGAAGGGCTCGAGGATCCGGCTTAGGTACCTTCGAGTCTGCATATAACGGCATACAAACGGCGTGTGTAATGCGCGTATAACTTGATGTTCCACCCTCCGCCCCATGCCCCCGAAACTTTGCGAAAACACGTAAAGTGCACGTGGTTCACCGTTACGTCACGGAATCGAGGCTCGCCACACAAGCCGGAAACTTTGCAGGGAAGAATCGGGATCAGGCGCTTCAGGAACGAACAATTTTTCACCTTGGTTCATCGTACTAGGTACAAAAAAACAAGAGAAAAAATAAAAAAAAGAAACCAACCGTGCGTTTGGTCCGTGAAATTTACTCTCACGGATATACAGGATTTTGTTGTTGTATTTTTAAAGATTTAGAATCTCCTTCCACTCGATCCTGAGACATCAATAAAGCGGCAGAAAAAGCTTTTATACCTGGAATCCTGGTCCTGTTTCGTTCCCGAGAATCGGTTGGCTTCGGTTACGTCATGACACGCCGCTTTTTACAGTATGTACTGATTTTGCGTGGGTGGAAAGGGCAGGGTACCAAATTTTCAATCAAGTGTCTACCTAACCTTTCGACGTCGCACGTCACGCCGGAAGGCAAGGTTACTCGGGTAAATGGTTAAGCGGATTCTTAGCTGTAATTTGTTTTCGAAAATCTAAGACGGGAGACGAGTGCGTTTGGCGGATATTGAACGGGATTCCGGCCGAGCGGAGAAGCGCTGTGATCTTTTTCATTACGATAAAGGAAAGTAGAGAGAAAAAAGAGAAAAAGGAAGCGTGGCTCACGAATCCGTGCGAATTTGACGAATATTTACCGAAACAAAATCGCACACGTCTCAGATGCCGGAGAATCGCGCCAATTCTTTTCCCGAGTTCGATAGCGGTACGTGTCACGGTTATGGTATTGCGAATAAATGGCGAAATCGAAGGATGCCGGATGTATTCGAGTTGAAATTCGACCGACGATGTTGAAGCGATGCTTTGTGTGCCGTGAATCGCCAAATGCCCCCCGCGGAGTCTCTTCTTCTCGCAATTTTGCCAGCCGAACTTGGCTGCTGAGCCTCCGTCGCCGAAATGCCTATGA
Organism: Neodiprion fabricii; assembly: GCF_021155785.1. NCBI lineage: Eukaryota > Metazoa > Arthropoda > Insecta > Hymenoptera > Diprionidae > Neodiprion > Neodiprion fabricii. Next base: position 40,950,372 of record NC_060240.1, read on the forward strand.
AAACCGCGTCGTTTTCAATACCTCTTGTAATTATAAGACACAAATCAAGTTTTTGGCTTGTTAGATACACGGCTCTCTACACCCAGTGCCGAGCCTTGACTTTCTATCGAAAAAGGAAGGTAATTTTGGAAATTTATCGTCGACGATAACTGCTGCGTCCCGCGAGTTGTAAGGAATGTACGTGACTTTGTGCTAGAGATTCTTTGTTATTTCAATTTATTTGTACGCCTACTTCTCGCTCTTCTGCATTCTTTGGATTTTTCACATTAGACGGAATTTTTCACACCCAATATCGATAAGTGAGAAAAAACACACACACAAACACACGCAGGCGCAAATCAAGTAAACAGCTTCTTCGTAATTTCAAACTCGATTCGCCAACGGAATTAAATAAGCCATTCATTTGCTCGATAGTTTCTACAACTATAAAATTTCATTCGAAAGAGAGAATATCGCTCGTAAAATCGGTAGCTTACTGAACTTTTATATAACTGTACAGGTACTCGAGTAAATTCACGAGAGTGGGGAAAAAAACCCTGCTATTTTATTTCGAAACGTCGAGTGGCCGCCCTGAGCAGAGATGGTCGTATAAGATTGGACGATGGTGTCTCGGAACGGAAATTGGGGTTGAAATTTAGAGGTTATTTTTTTTTTTCTAGGCGAAACCGTTCCACTTTCACGACCACTTGTTTCCCTGGTTTTATAGTTTTTTTGTACACCGATCCTCCAATCTCTGTCACCTTCCCGAATATATGGACATAGGAATATTTATACCGAATCACACGGCATGTATTTCGGAAGAAATATTCAATTGTATTTGTGAAGAGTAATGTCGTCGTTATAAGAACGTGTGAAAGTACACGTCCCTTCGGAAGATTGATAAGAAAATTCCGTGTCGTCGTAAAGATACCACAGTTGATACAAATTTCTCAACAGATGAATCGCAATCATAGTTGTATCGTCTCGCCGGCAGGACCGGGTTGATTGCGGTTTAACGAGATCTACCAACACGGATTGCGATCAGCTCGGTTGTTTCAAGCGCGTGAAGCTAGGCAGGGAAATTTTCCTCCATCGCGTATTTAAAGTGGCGTGATAAGAAGGTTGGACAAGGTCGCGTATAAATAAATGCCAGAGAAGGTACGAGCGCGCGATAAGGGCGTCTTTGTTACACGCGTAGACCGACGCCGGCCGTCCGGTAGGAATGATAATTAATTTGTTTCCACGAGATTCGGGGTGTTCGCGTGGGGTCGTCGTTTCCCGGCGTGTCGGTGTCGCTGCAGTGAATATGCATTATCCGTTTATATCACGTATCGTATATCTCTCAGTGGCGCCCTCGCCGCATATGTAACGCTGTAACGTCGTAAAATTTTATCACCGTAGTAAGTAGGTACCAACACGACGTATGTATAATGTCCTACACGTACTTCCGCCAGCTGGGATAACGCATATGTACCGTAGACTGGCACGGGCCAATCCTGAACTGCTCGATTCCGCATGCATACTCGAGCAGAATTTACCATAATCTCTCTACACGGGTGTATAAACAGGAATTGCACCTGTTAAATCGATCATTTGATTTGATTGGATGTGCGGTTAGACACGCCAGTTTTTTTTATTGAATTTAAAATAAAGTATACGGTGTGACAAGAACTTCCGACGATGTTATGGAGGGGGGGGGGGGGGGGTAGACGCAGCTTCGAAGGTCTTACAATTGGACCAAAACTATTTTTAGGAGTTTTTTTTTTCTTTCAAGGAATATGAAAATACTTGGTGGAGCGATTCGAGTTCGAGGGCTATTGTTTATGGTTTCAAGAATATTTTAGAATTTTTTCATGGAAATTGATGGTACAATGATGGCACGGCGCACATAAGTAGCGTGTATTCTATACTCTGGATAATCGACTCGTTTAGTTTCGCAAAGTCGGATAAAGCGGAAAAGATAGGCGGTTTTAGAAGCGGGTATTCCGCGCGGTACGCCTACCGGCTGTTCTGTTTTGCCTCGCCGCGTGCAAACGCGCACTCGAACTCACTTGCGAGTATAATTACTACCTGGTAAATTGCTGAGACGGTGTTAAACCCGCTCCTGTAATTTTCAACGCGAGGAGCTCAAGCGTCCAGAAACTTGATGAATCCTTTATTTCACTTTCCCAGCTATTCGACCCGTGTAACGCGGACAGTTACGCTACAAATTCAGCCCTCTTCACGCGATAAAATTCAATTAGCAGGCTTTTCGTTCTCCAATTTCCGTACCCCAACATTCGTTGGCTCGTTCGAAAATCCCGCGACCCTTAAGCGCGCTCCGGATTGGCGGGAGTCGCCTGACGTCACGAGTGGCGCGCGGCGCCACCTTTCGGGCAGTTTGGAAAGCTCGCAATGTTTGTTTCCGTTGCTTATCGCTCAGCTCGAAATGCCGGATATTTAATGACCGGTAAAATTTTGCCAGTGTATTCGCATCACGGCCTGTAGCACTGTGGATAAATTGCATTTGTGAAATAAACGATGTACGAGTTAAGCCCGTGCATACCGCAGCCCTTCCCACGCTCAGGCAATTCAACTTTATACCAAACTCCGAACGATATCCGCCGCGATACGATCGGCAGTGGTTTGTTAATCCGCACTTTGATAGCGCAGCACGCGTGTTTCGAACAGCGTCGGATGCACGGAACTCGAGTCCTTTCGCATCAGTGGAAAATGCTTGTTTCTTTCTCTTCTAATCGGTGGATGATGTGAAACGGAAGGTAAACAAGAGATATTGAGGAGAAATAAAAATGATTGATCTGTGTAGAATATGAATATAAATAAGGGTATAATAGAACGAAAAAAAGGAGTGAGTGGGCGGTCGTTTTGTGGGGTGAAAAAAATTCCTCACGCTCCAACGCCCTATCTAAAGTGCTCCCGGTAAACAGACTGCGATTCCCTTGGTCGTTTAAAAAAATATATATTTCTCCCTCGCTCCCCGTTCGCGGCTCGCATCGCTGCTTCTCAATCGCCCCCCCCCCCCAGTATTTATTATCCCTCCGCACACGATACACTTGACGAGTGTACGTATAATACAAGAGCATTCAAACGTTCAGACACGTAATTGTACGCCTTTCGTGCTTCGGATTTCTGCCATGTTTGCTGTGCAGCTGACACGGCTCGTTAACTTTGTTTGTTCGGTACGTATGAAGCCGAGTATTTAGCCCGAAAAAATCTGTATTCCATCGTGTCTCACCCCCGTGATGACAGGCGGACTTGCACTGCCTCGTTAACTTTCGTTGAAAAAATGTCAAGGACATCGATGTGGCTTTGCGTCAAGCTTGCATCAGCTTCGCGATGCCTCTTCCGTCAATGGGATCCAAAGTTGAGCTTAGAATGATTCTCACAAACGTGTCTCTCTGCAAATTTCATAACCATCGAGGAGCTTGCGTGGTGAGCGTTAAAAGGATGAGACACGTGGAGTGATGTCTGAAAGATGGATACGGCAATATGATTCATCTTCCATATTGCGCGATAATGGGACTGGTTTATTTTTGCGTTTGAATACACGCCTCGGATGTTCAAGAAAGTGACGGTGTAATTTTTTCCGATCGAACCTGCTTTTCCGACGGTTCGAAGAGGCCTACGCAGCAATATCTCGAGTGCGACACAATAGAAACGGATGCTGATGACGAGGGTGGCGGAAAAGGTGTGCGAGCGACGTTGCGAATCCATGAATGTCCGCACTGCTCGACCAAGGTGTTCCGGGAGTGGGATTCGGGGAGGCTCACGTTCATCCGCTCATGGGTTGTTGCTCCGCATTCAGATCTCGTCTTTGCATTCGATATGTCACGTTCGTCCGAGAAGGTGGCCAAACAACCCTTCCGCGTCTACTCACAGCGTGTTCTGTCCTCGCGATACACGTGACAAGTTACCATCCAACTCGCAAGACGAAAAGTAGACGTGGCTACATGAATCGAATCTGGATTTCTCCCCTCGGCTTTCAGGGATCGAACATCGAGAGAGTTCTCCATGATGTCATTTGTTATCACGCTGTTCGACGCTCTCATCTTCGAACTGAAAAATCTCGAGACAAAGAAATACGCCGTCTCGAGGGTATCTTTTGGCAACACTGTTTCGCAACAGCAGTCTGAACAGCCTGGCTTCTGAAGTGTGTCATACATCCTACGAATGGTCTCGATTTGTCAGACGTCCACTCTCACGGTCCGGACACTCGAGGCAACAGCTGGTTACATTTCAGATCCCGATTCGGTCTTCCATTATTATTATTATTATTATTATTATTGTTGTTGTTGTTATTTTTTTGCAGACAGTACCGTGAAATTGTCAGGCAAGCACTCGTCGATCGGCTGCAACAAACTTGTAGACATAAATCGTTTCTTTGATCGTTACATCTACTTTACAGCTTCAAAGTGTAGTGACAGCCAGATATAGAATCTTGATGATTTTGTCTGGGCTTCAATGCTACTTTAATAATCTTACCTGCGTTTTGCATAAAAAGATTCATTCCCGAAATACAGTCCTGCTCCTTGACAAGATTTTCTTTCAGGGAGCTGAGCGTTTCCTTGAGACGACGTAGTCTAATTAACCCCACCCTTCTGTGCAGCGAATCGCAAAGCTTAGCTTGAAGTAATCGGTATCTTCAAAAATTTCCAGCCCCTATTAAATATGAATTGCCTGGAGCGTCAACACGGCCGTGCAAATAATACCAAAGGCATCGACGGACGGAGGGCTGGTGAAGAGTCTTGAAGTCGGGATCAGGTCGGCATCTTGTCGTTAAATCGATAGGGTCAAGAGCGCCTGCGGAGTCGGTAGGTTTAATTCGATCGCAGGGTCACAAGATCGTCGACTTGATCGACGATGCGAATTTAATGTCGATGAATTCTCGAGTTCACGCTGCAGGCGAGCGGCTCAGTGAATTCTTTCCAATATTCAGCTCGGGGTGGGTGGTGTCGAGTTCTGCTCCCCCGGGACACATTCCTCTTCGATTTCCAGGACTAACCCACTGGCCAAAGGTTGACAAAACACACAGTTTTGGGTCTCAGGAACACAGGGTGGGAGTTCTGCGGCTCCTAAGCTGCTCGTGAAATAACTAGGGAATGTCCTAGATCAGCCGCAGAATGATTTCGGTAATCGAGGAGGAGGCGCAAGAAGGCTGAATAAAGCTGGTAATGCCCCAAAAATGCCTGAATCACAACTCCGAGGGGTCAGGACGTAATGATTTCCTGAAAATCTCCCATCTAGCGAAGGAACTGTGAAAAGAAACCAATGAACCCTGATTGTGGGGAATTTTGGCGAGCCAGCCACCCTGCGACGCGGAGATTGGTCGGCTCAACACTCGGACCGGAAGTGGTGGGTCGACGCAATAGCCTTCTTCTTCTTGATGTGTCGCGGGCCAAATCCGCGCGACAATAAAGCACGAAAGCGGCGTTAATAATTGGCCGGCTATCCGGGGCTGACACCGAGCTGCAAATCAATCGACACCCGGGCAGTTCTCGGAACGCGGTCGGACTTTGAGTCTTTGAGAAGTCAATTCATCGATCCTTTCGAAACGAGCCGAGCCAGGCATTCTGATGAGATCCTTACGCCCGCGCTGAAGGAAGTTGCGCGGATAAAAAATCGCGCCGATCGATCGTGTTTCGCCCTTTCATTCACCCGGATCTGTCAAAGGGAGGCAGAAGGCATGTTATTAGTCTCGCGCCTCGTATAATCCTCCGGATCAAAATTCAGTACCTAACTTCCTTCGCTCTGCTGTTATTAGGGAATAAATTTCAACGTTGTAAGAAGTCATTTACAGAACAGCTATAAGGGAAATGAACCTTTCAGAAAAGAAAACAACAATTTTTCAAACGAAAAAAATTGCTGTACGAAGAAAAGTATTCCAACGGTTGAACGGGTGAGAATAAAAAAAGCTCTCGTTTAATTGAATAATTTTAAGTGTCTGTGTGTGTGCGTGTGTGTGAGGGTGAGTCGTCGAGAGTGATATTTAATTTCTTGGGAAAATTACAGCGATATAATTGGCAGATTGACGTGAAATTATTTCGATAATCTTCTCAGAGGATAAACGTATCCGACATCGACGAGCAGGGTTCGAAGGAAAATGTTGGGCTCTGGTCCATGGAAAAAGAGAGAAAATAATAACCGCAGAGAAAGAAATGGATCCACTTAACCTACTAAACCGTCGTCGAATCGGCCCTGTGCGATCCCACGTGAGCTGCACTGCACAGCTTGGGTTCTCTATCGTCCAACGAGCACGATATCGCGATTCGCAGCTGTGTGGATTACGCGATGGGCGTGCGATTGGTCAAGCGGGAAAGCGCATCGCACGGTCGGTACGAACCACCGAGGATGAGGATTTATTGGGCAGGATGAGGTGGATGATGGAGCCTTGGCCCGCCGCCCTGTGGCTGGAAGACGGGATGCCATCCTGCCTCCGAAATCCCGATGGGATTACCCTCACCCTCCCCATTCCCAGCCGCAAACACGTATGCGTCTCCAGGCATCCGTTCGCCCTCTGGTTACTGTTATTATTACATCGTTACCGTCGTTAGTTTCAGGCTTTGATCATCTGCCGGGAATATATCTTAGCGTGGGTGATATTCGGGATTAATGAACAACTCGCGCGAACGTTGTGTGATCGAGACAACCGAAAATGTAGCTCGAATTACTCTGCACGCGAGACAAAGATATTTTTGTCAGTTTTAGAAAGTCCTGAAATCTTGATTTATGGAGTGAAATTATTATGTCAGGACTGCAGAATAATTCTTAAATTAATTAGCTGCTGTTATTGGTTCAACTTAATATACCCTACACAAGTGTCAAGTCTGGCCGCAATTCCGTGTCCGAAGTCGTAAATTATTTCCGTTGAAAAAATTGATCCACGTATCGGTGCTTGAACAGTTTCAAACTTGAGCTCGCAGTTCAAGTTCATTCATTCAATTATCCGCCCTAACTGTGGATCGATGGCGTTTACTTTAGCACATATTTAGTACCCGCAGCTGAGAACGCTGAGGTTGTAAAATTGTTTTTTGCCAACCAACCCTTGCAGCGTGGTTATCAGCTTGCTCTTACCGACGCAAGAGTACACTGTAAGGGTTCACTCCGTCTGCGGATAAGCAGCTTGCAACGAACTTGAGCTTACCAATCGTGGGAGTTGAAATCCGTCGCTAATTTACCGACCGTGGAATTTTCACCCCTGGTGGGGTGTAGCACCCCTTCAGAGTCGATAAGGAAACGAGCGAAAGTGCGGAAAACGCGGCGAGCTTTTTCGAAATCTCACGCAAGTAGTACGGAGAGAAATTTTGATTCACTTGACGATGATTTTGACTGCACTTCCCGAATCAAATTCTCCAGCTCATATTAACGTAAATCATGTAATTCGTTGAAGTGCATCGCAGGAATTAAGTTAAATACCGGTGGAAATTAATCGGGGTGAAGTGGATCATAATTTAACATGCATGTACATCTGTGCGGGATAGTGTGAAAATTAATACAAAGTTTCCGTGGCTGTGAAATTTATTAAAATTATGTACCAGCGGTGCAACGTTGAGTGGCTGACTTTGCCAGGTAAAAGGTCATCACTGTACAGATGTTATCCCGTTTGAAATTTAACAAGTTCCGACAAAAGTGAACCGGGATCGTTTAAAAACTTTTCTCGGAATTTATTAAATCAACGATAAAAATATCGGATAACGTACAATAAAATCTACGGGAGTAACTCTGCCGGGGAAGTTCATGCGCGGAGTTTGAAAAGCGAGCTAAACGAGAAGCGAAGTCGCACGAATGGCGAAGAATTCTTCGGTGCCGACGCGCGTTCGCCAAGTATCTGAGAACCGGGCTTGGAACTCAGACATGCGGAATGCGGAATGCGAGGCGATGCGAATCCGGTCTCTCTGACCCTTTGTACGGCTGCCGGAGTCACTCTGCAATGCTCAACGAATGGTGAGTAAGGGTTGAATGGATGGAGTAACGCATCCGTCGGAGAAAAATGAGAAAAGAACGAAATAGACCGGGAGGAAAGTATGGAAATATGCAAAGGGGGGCTTCAGAAATTCGCCTCGATGAATCGATTTGAAATTGGGGAGATGGTCGCCGCGCGTTGTCAGTCGATGCGGAAAGATGTCCTCTGTTGTTGTTGAACACTCGATCACGAATCTACCGTCCATTGCAACGGAGTTTCGATCGACGATGAAACGGACCATCAAATCCACCGTCGATCGGTGTGAGACAAAGTTAATCGGCGATCGAAAAACGAGCGGAAAAACCTATTGGGATTTCCCACCGGGAGCGGAAAAGATGGAGATAATAACCGCGCGATATCTCGAACTAGCCGCAGGTGTGTGTCGATGGACCCTTGACAGATTAACGCTCCGCGACATTATCTTGACTCCGACCCTGACCCAAACTGATAAATTTCTCTTTTTGGCAGAGGTGGATATGTTTCCGGGCATCGTTATCCAGGTTTACAACGCGACCTGGAAGTGGGTACCAAAGTATACATTGCGGGAGTCAAATAGCCGTGTCAAGCTGGACGCGGCGTTTAAGACAAGGATTTCGAGGGAGAGGAAATCCGCTGTAAGCAGGGACTCTGCGAGAAGACGCCTGACTAGAAACGTCGATTTCATTCCTCGTAGAAGTGCAAAATTCGATATGTTATTTTTAGAATTTGAAACTAATTTCTACAGTATCCGAGTTCTCAATATTTAGTCATCAAACAGTTATATATTGTAAAAGAAATATGAACGTTTGAACGTAACAGTTTACCAAATAATATGACTAATCTACGGAAACGAACATCTCACGTGAGGAACGGTCTGACGATACGCATATCACAAAACTATTATTGGAATTTACACCGATAACGGAACCTGTTGGGTCAAACTACGAAGATAAAGTTACAAAACTGTCGATTTAATAACGAAGAACTGTTTATAATGAACAGAAATTGACAACCAAGTTATATATAAAAAAGAATTGATGCAAAGGAATTAATTAAATTTAAATTAAATGTATGAATGAGTTGAATGAATGGAAATTTAAAATAATCTTGTATTTGCATGAAATGATGGCTGCAAGATAACATATTTTTGAGAATATAAAAGGATGAACTGATAAAATGAGCTCCGATATAAAATAAAAGATTTCATTCTTTTTGGTAAAATCTTTAAATTGAACAATCTTACATGTTTTATGTTGTCTAGATTAATTTAATATAGATGAGCAATTAATAAGAAAATAAATCTCGTAACAATCTGACGCAAGTCCCGCTTAGCTGCCAGATGGATCGTAAGAAAACAGAGAACTGGCGTTTCGATTGATTCACGACGAATCGAATGTCTTCGCGACGCAGTCGGGCGAAGTACTAGACGTCAGCCTAAATCGAAAATCACTGTTTGACAGACAAGAAGGGGAACACCGATGGAAAATTGTCCCGTCATCTCTGTAACGTGAAACAAGTCCTCGAATTGGACTTGCTTCGTTTCGTCGATGCCGCACGGTTGAAAAAAAGAATCTCCCAACAGATCGACTAAGACTCTTGCGTTGATTTAACCATTTCAATATTGACATACTCAATAACAGAAATGTAACAAGTAACACGAGCGTAAAGTGCACCTGCTGGGACATTTTGTTCAGACAAATTATTCCAACAGCCTGTCAAAGATCCGTAAAAATTCATTCAAACTTTCGAACAACTTTTTAAAGAAATTACTTTCAGATTTGTACAAAAACGTTGTACCGGCTTTTCCCCCGGCTATTTAAACCCTTCCTGGAAGTTAAGTTGATCGAATATTATCAAATTAACGGAGGGTTTACAGAGTGGAATAAAGTAATCAAATTGGAACGACGAGGAGAATGAGGGTCGAGATTAATTCTCCTCGTTGTGTTAAAGCCACGCCCAAATTCATCGTTCGTCCGTACGTCGTATAACGTTCCCATGAATCTTTAACCGTATCATCACTAATCGCGCGAACAGAGTAGCTACGGTAAACCGTTATTTATCGTCATGCCTTTTCTCGAAAGCCAAGAAACCGCGGCCGGATTTATACACTAACCCGTGGTTATTTTTTTTACTCCCCTTTTTCTCCTCTTTCTTTTTCCTTTGTCTGTATGTTTTTCCTTCGTTTCGCTCTTTCTTTTTCTTTCCGGGTCATTTGCTCCCTTCTGCCCGAAGAGGCTGACGCCGAGCTTTCTCTGTCGATATTTGACCTCTGACACTGATCCCTCTAGATAGTTCCGAATGTTTCCTGACACGGGAAATGATCCTCGAGATAGCAGGTGTTTCATTTTCCGATTTCCCCTTGCGTTTTTTCATATTTTCACGATCAGGCTACGCGTCTACTGTCCCGGGGTGGAAAAATCTTGGGAAGGATCGTTCCACTTTTTCCAAGCCTTGGCGTCCTTACTCGGAGTTGGGTTGCAGTCTGATTATCGGTGAGACGGTAACTTCGAAGCTTCGCAATATGAAAACAACTTCAAAAAGTTATCCAGTGACGGAAGAATTCCGATAGAGCGATGATTGAGTTCGAGGGTGAAAATTTTAATAATATCGTAAAATCTTCCGCATCGACGAACGTTGAATGTTATTAAATTTTCCCTGCGCATTGTCGCCGACAGTTTTCCCATATCCTGTATACCCTGTGATAAGCCGCTGCAACAACTACAGTTTGAATAAAGTTTCAAACAACTATAAACAAGAAGTTGAACGAGCAATCTAGCCGTCGACGTTCAACGACCATTTTCTCAATGCGCGAGTCTCGTATTCCTTTGATGCTGCGAACATTTTCCCACGACAAATCGAATCAAAACTTCATCGAGCTAATGGCCGCGGCGGGATCCTTCGCGTTTTAGGTAAAGAAAAATAAAACACGCTCCTCGAAGCACTTTGGAAAGTGGAACGTGGAGAGTGGAAGACAACTTTCGGAAAGGCACGCGTAGAGAATATCTGGCATCGAGCAGCTTCTCGCCAGAGCCGAATTGAAGCTTCTGCGGTCCGACTCGCGATAATTCTGAAGAAAAGCGAGTACAATTTGAATATCAAAGTCGCGGTACTCGCGTCAAAATTTCACGTTCCAATTAGTGGGTTTCACGTATCGTGCGATAAAAACCGCGGCTCGATACAATTGTTTGATGTACGAAGAGGGCGCAGGTGAGAATCGAGTATTCCGGCCTAGCCGGCTCTCAAACTTCGGTAATAATTGAATAAATTTTCGCCAATTAAACTCCTTTGGGCAGCTGATTCCTCAGCGGTCTGAACCGGGAGCCGGTGTGCACGTCGAACGAGTGTTTTGGGCGTAGCGCCGCGGGTAATCAGTAATAATTGGTGCCAAATTGGATCGCTCTTTATTAGCGTTCGTTAGTGTAGCATTCACTCCGTGATGTTTTACTGGTGAAGCACGCTTTGAGAAGGAACGAGGGAAGTGGAAAACATGGAGAGCAAAGTGTGTGGGATAAAAGGGGAGGAGACCCGAAAGCAAAAGAGGTGGAGTAAAGTAGAAGAAATGAAAAAATAAGTTGAGTAGGAAGGAAAAACGGAATGCGGATGTAGAACGGACGACCGTCTGTCGGAAAGTCGTATCAGAGCTAATAATTCGAATCCGATAATCGCTCTTCTGACCGAACTTTTCCAGTCTAGCCGTCGGTTGGAGTTTAGTGGTTTATTATGCCGGTTTCCCTGGAAACGACCGTCACGCTTCCATGCAACGTTCTGCAAAACATAAACAACCCTCTTTTCCGACTCTCGGATGCTTCGGGACTTAAGACTCGGGTGAAGAGGATTTTCTCTTCGCTAAGTTCGTGCACGTCACGATAAGAAGACGCTAGAGTCTAGGAATTAGGGACGTTCAAGAGTACAGCCTCGGCCAAAAGTTTCTAATGGCAACGACATCCTGGATCGAAAAGTCAAGAGATGCAGCTGCGAACGAATTTTATTAAACCAATTGACAGAATATGAGAAACAGAATTGGACTGTTTTTCCATTTTTCCCCTTATCCTTTCACCAATATGCTGGTAGTCCAACAATTCGATAAAAAATGTGAATCGGATCACTGTGAACATCCCTCTTTCAAGTTTTCGAGGATCAGTCGTTCCCTGTTTCCACCCTCTGATCGAGGGATATTGTTTCAAGGAAATTCAGCCAAAGTGAGTCGACTTTAGTCTCGGTTCGCAAAAATTCGCTCCGTCACCCCGCTGTGACGGGTGTTTTTCGGCTAGGCTGTACGCCTGGTTAATCCGGAAGGAAGCCGTGGCAGTAAACGACAAAGCTCATCCAGCATAATCTCTATTCATAATCCATAAACTCACATGTCTACGGCGGGTGATTAATTTGCAAGTTCTTAGCTGGCTGATTGATTATCGCGCTAACTGAGTGACAAAAATAAAGATCGAGTATGCGTCAAATTACTGCCCACGTAAATCGGAAATATAAAAAACGCAATCGGAACGCGCTTAATTGGATGACGGTACGTGTATTCGAAGAAACACGTTTGGCGATTTTTTTTATTTCTAGCTAGTCGCCTTCGATCAATTTCGAATTCATGGAAATTCTGTATAGAAAGGGGATGAATTATCAGTGTACGAGTCAAGTACTTCCAGGGATAAAAGTTCGTTACGAACTGTTCGGATTTCATGTTACCGAGTGTTGAATATTGATTCTGATATAAAGCCAGGTGAAATATTTCTTGATCCCTCTCCGCAACTCGATGTAATTTATCAAATATTCTCCCGCGTGGAACGCGAGGACGGTAACTTAAACGACGATAATCAACGAGCCATTGAAAAATTTTACGAGTGGGAGAGATTTTTATACCGCGTTTATAAAAGGGTACCAGTACTTGCTTTTCATTCGCGTAATTGCGCGACGTATTTGGAATGTTTTGCAGGTATTCTCAATCACGCGAGTATTCACAGCATCAGCATATTTTCAATTTTTCTGCACGTGTAACCAGCGTTTTTCACTTCGACGATAATTCGACGAATTTATTCTACGAAAATTAATACCTAAATGGAATTATTTTTAAGAGGAAATGATGAAGGTTGAGTCGCTGTAAGACGAAGATGGGAAGAAGCCTTGAACTAACTTTCACGGTTCCGGAACGTGTGTTTGAAAGATTTTCGCGGTATGAATAATAATGCATTTGATGAGAGATTCGTTTGTAAAGGTGGACATTTTCCATGAAAAAGAATCCGATACCCAAGTTTCTTCAACTTAGATGAACTAGATTCGTTGAAATCAATCAAGACTCGACTCCACTCTGGTTAATTAATTCAGAAACCACGCTTGGTTGGCTCAGTCCATCACTTTGATTACAGGCAAAACACGACGTTGATCAAAATGGAAATCAAATTTGTTTAAACCCACGACGCTATTAAGCAACGTCGAAACACAGCTAATGACAAAACTGCAATCAAAGTATCAATTTTCATACCGAACGAATATTGTTGTTTGAAATATGATTCTAGCTCACTTTTCACCACCATGAATCGTATTCCTGCTCCCAAGAAGCCCGGAACATCGGATCCTCGGTAGTCGGACGGTTGATAAAATCTAAATACGAAGCGAAAGGAAAGAGATTCGCTTCCCCTTGACAAAGTCGACTCACCTTTGATGAAGTCGACGGCCATCTCGAGCCCGTACGTGTCCTTGTCGCAGTCGTCGAGAATGTGTGCGCCGATCTTAACGCCGGGAAGGATGCCGCCGTTGGAATTGAGCCGGTCGAGGGTGTAGAGCATCGCCTCGAGGGCCTGGACGCCGCCCTGGGGCATGACGGGGCCGCAGGTGACAGAGTCCTCCCTCTCGTGGACCATCATCAGTCCCCCGAGGACCAAATCGCCCTCGACGACGGCGCTGTGCTTGATCGGCCACTGATTCAACGCGGCGGTCGACCGGCTCGAGTTCTCGAATTCCGCCGAGTTCTCGGTCGTCCTAAAAGGTCCCTCGATGGCTACCGGGAGAAGGTCCTGCTCCGGGAGGCCGGAAGTTACGGATGCAGGAGTCGCGAATTTGCCGAGAAACACGGAGGCTTCAGAGCTCGTGGCTTCGGTGGATTCGTCAATGCGCGAATAATATTCATCCCCATCTTCCTGCCCCGTAAAAACTCGGTCCAATCGGCCCGCCCCTTCGGTCATCGTCGTCGTCTCGTTCCGGCTGACGAATATCGACGATGAAAGGGGTTCCTTACTTTCGGCCACTTCTGGCATCGGGACGGGGTGAAAAGTGGGTTCTGCATCGGACGGGCCGAGGGTGGATTCTTCATCCCTTACGACTTCGCCGGGGTAAATCGTCCTCGTAGCTTCTCCGCGAGTTTTTTGCGGGCCGGAGGACGATTCCCGCATACCCCGTTTCTTCTTCGAGGCTAAATATTTATCGCCCAGTCTCGCTATCAGCGATCTACCCGGCGTCGTCTCGTCTTGTTTTCCCCCGCCGACATCCGGCCGCGACACCCCAATTTCCCCGCACGCTTTCGCCAGAAATACCTTCCCCGATAACTCAGGGATCGTCTCGCGTCTGGTGGCTTTAACTTCTTGGTCCGTCTCGGTATCCCTCCTCCCGCCTTCTAATTTTCCCACGCCTTTTCCCCCTGCGGACAAATCGTCCGCTGAGCTCGGTCCAACGTGACTTCCGGTCGACCCTGATCCCCCGTTCCGTCTTCCGATGCAGTTTCCCGCTCCTCGAGGGAGGCAGCAATTCCGACAACGTTCAATATCCGCCGACGACTCGCCCTTCGTCCCTCTCGTTATCGCGAAATCTCGATCTCGACCCTGAAGGGGGTCGTTGACCCGCGTCGAACTCCCCCCTTCCTCGACATCCCGCCCCCTAAGGACTCCAGGGGCTGAAATCATCCCGGCCGTCGTTGCCGTCGAGCTTTCGCCCCGAGTCCGAAGATCACCGGCACTCGTCGGTTCAATTATCCCTCTTACCCCGGAGACGAGATTCTTGATCGTCGTCGTCGGTGGATCGTCGGTTAAAAATTTTTCCGCAATCTTTACCAGCTCCGGCGAAGCCGCCCCCGAAGAGTCTCTCCGTTCCTCGTCCCCGCGGTTCGTACCGAATAATCGACCCTTGATTGACCCCGGCTGCCTTGGCTCCCCGACACCCTTCTTTAAGCCCTCTCGCTGCGAAAAGCTTCTTCTTTTTTCTTTTCCGCTCGTGTCCACCGTGACATCCTTGTCAACGGACGCCGCTTTGGCCCTCGATACGCGTCGCGACGTCCCATCGCGTTCCTCGTCCTTTCTCGTCGTCTCTTCTTCCGCCGGCGGCGTGACGGGAGCACCGCGTTCCACTTTTCGAAGATCGCTCGACGTCCGGATGCCGGACTTGGTTTCGCGAGCCTGCGTATCCTCCTCGCTTTTTCCCACGAGGAGTTCGATCTCTCGGTGACCGGAGTCCGGCGCTTCGGACGCGAGACGGTTATTCACCGAGTTTTTACCGCTTTCGCTCATTTCCGGTTCAGCTGCAGCGATGCCAGGCCGATTTCCATCCACCTCCTCGTTATCCTTCGCCTCTCTCCATCCTGACGGATTTCTTATCGCGGCTGGCGGATCGCTCCGCGTCTCGACTCCTGGGACAATGTTTCTACCGGGAGTCAGGTCGACTTTGCCTCCTTCGCTTCCGGTTTCTCGGCCGTGCGCCAATATTGTCCAAATGGCCAACACGGCCAGCCGCCATCTCCGGCCCCACATCACCTCGGCAGTATCGAAACCATCTCGCGGATCTGAAACGGGAAAATTGAGACGATTTTAGCTGTGGATCTTGGCTTGGTTTTTCCTTGATTTAATAATTGCAAGAATCAAGAAGCAGTACTTCTTCGTTTATCGTACCAACGCATTTCTAAGCTACGATAGTTTACAGGTAAGTGAAAATACTCAACCATAGACTAAATTTCTCTGCAAGAGCTTAGACATCGATTAGTTAATTCATTTTCAAATTCTAAATTAATCAAATGCGATCATTTCCCTTTTTCGAAAGATCATTAGTTATAATTCCACTGGAAAGGAGGTGATTTACTTTTCATCTCGTTGGCATCGTTGAACATTTAATCCTTCAAGACAAACGCTTTCGCATTCATTTTTACCGATGGCAAGAACACCGGATCGAACATTGAACATCGAAGAAAATCCGTTTGAATAAATTCACGAAAAACAATTTTGTCAAAAAACTGGAATCGAACGAATCTGCAATACGTTTTGTTGTTCAACTCGTGCATCTCGATAATTAACGCCCTGAAAACTGGATACAAAATAAAAAGTAGTTGTAAGTTGGAACTATATAAGCGACGGAAGTTTTAAACACAAGACGCGACCGTTGAACTGTCAAAAAGCCAACGGCGACCGGGAATGTGAATATCTTAGATTCAACTTCGGCTAATGCGAAAGTTTTCGCGTGTCGGAAAAGCGCGCACTTTTCATCGTATTTCCCGGCATCAAAATTCTACGGCTAAAGAGCGCTGTCACAAGTTTCGCAAATAGTTGAGTAAATTTTCTTCGGCCCCTTTTCGTTACGCTTCAAAACTTCGATGGCATTACGTGTAAAATGGAGGGAATAGTTTTGATGGGAAACCGCTGAAAACAAAACAGCTGCTATTGTAAGCCTCGCAGCGTTCTCATCGTTAGAATATCCTTTCACATCCTTAATCTCCCTGCAGTCGGGTGATAAATTGCGTCCGGGGTTTAACCGCGGCTTTAGAGCGGCTTCTAGAAGCCGTCGGAATTCTTTTCCCTGACTATGAAAGACGCGTCGAAAGTACAAGCATTGTTATATCGTAACGCCGAGTGCATATTGGATTATGCGGAGAGGATTGCAGGTTCGCAAAATTAATTACGGAGTTGTTTGCCGAGAACCGTTGCAACTATACCCCGGAGGTTTATTCTGTACGTATATTAGCTCGTAAAATCAAATATCTCGAGTTAGTCCGTGATTCGAGACGAGAAAAATTACGTTACGAAGTCCCGCAAGACTTGTGTATAACTGATGATTCAACTTTGTAAGAAATTTCTCCGCTATCCTCTTTTTCTTCGCGTAAGCTTATTCAATATTTTTTTGTTTTTTTTTTCTCTCTCTCTCTCTCTCTGTTTTTCTTTTGTGTCGAACAAACTTTGTAAATTATCCGGACAATGTTTCTTTCCTAGTTTTTCCCTCGTTGGCAATACATGTTCTCGGGTTCAGAGATGCATTACAAGTTCTCCGAGATTGATAAACGGTCGACAACTTCCTCGAATCCCGCAGACGGATCGATATTTCTGATTTAGTTGATTCGTCGTTAGAAACTTGACGAGGCGATACATACCGGTCAGACTTAGTGATTTATCCGAAAGGGTGGAGAGCTTTATGATCGTTTATCAGAGAAGTGGAAATCGAACGACGAAAGCTACGAAGAGGCGATGAGATTAAACCCCGTACCGATTACAATTCAGCCTAGGGGTCTGATTGTTCGAATAACCGAGTTTTGTATACGTATTGTACAACTTTTCTCCTTTTGCCTGAAAAATTGGGGAAAAGGATCGAGGGATGAATAAATTTCCGAAACGGATCGCCCGACGGACGGTTAAACACGCATTATCCTTTTGAAACGTAAAAAATTTTTCAACAAAGTGTCCTTCGCGGGTCGTAAATCCTCGAGCAGGCGGCTCACTTAGCTCACGGAAGAGCGGGGAAAAAATGGTCCCGAAGGAGAATGTCCTCTTTAATTACTTCGAGAAGAAACCTAATCTAGTCCAGCCGATGAATTACGAGCCAAATTCGGTCCCAGATACACGCCGGCGCCTGTAATTCTTCCAAAAGCTAGAACGTAAAAAAATCTGAGTAAAGTGATAAATGAAGGCGTGAAAAATAACCCTCGCGAAACTTGTCGTTTAGTCGGTTAAGGATCCCGGCTATTCGCTCGGGAAAATTTCGGCTGCGAAGTTTCTTTCGCGAAGGAAATGAAGCCGCGCAAAAATCCAACAAGCGAAATGGCGCCGCGATTACGAAACGGCGCCGATGTCGTCTTGTGCCAAAGTATAACAGCCTGTTCCTATTCGACGTTAGAATTAAGCAACGTCGAATGAAGTAATTCGGAGTCCATATTCGTAACGCTAAGTGCGCTTTACGAGCAGCGCAGCGCCCGCCGAATCGCCTCTTTCATGGTAATGAAACTGTAGACACCATTAACCCTCATTTTGAACCACCTTGAAACCGATTGTCTCCAGACGCCCTACGGAGCGCACCTTTGGAGCTCGATTGCAAATAAGCCGACACAAACGCAATTTCACATATCTCAATTTGGAGAATGATTGTAGAAAAGAGTCTCTTTTCAAGTTTTTTTGAAAATGCATAGTCGAGTCGATAAAGTGATTGACCGAAAATACCATGTTACAAAGCTTTGAAAAGATCTAACGAGGCTGATTTCGTTGCATAACTGTAACTAGAGAAGTATTTTTACTCTTTAAAACACATCGCTGTATCAACAACATGAGTAGAATCACATTAGTCTCACGTAATCACGAGATTTAATTTGATCAGCTTTAGTTTTACCTTTTCCAAACCTTTGTTTAGTAAATTCTTTGTTCCGACACATTTTCGACTCTACTCTACGTTTCATGTACATTCTTGATCGTTAGTAGTACCATTTCTCACAGGCCGCGTCTTTGATAGAGAATTTGTTTAGTGGGAAATTTAACAAACGTACAGCGAAGGCAGTCCTGAGCCATCATTTTTCCCTACACGTAATACGCTCTTCTATTTTTCCCTCGCTTGAGTTATTATTTCCGAAACTTTCGGCTCGCTCAAACCACTCGATCAAATTCCAAGGCAATGCGAGTATTCTTCGGGGTTGGAAACCTCTTTCAGCTTAAGCCAGACCGTAATTTACGGCAGGATTCGAGGCGCCCTTCAAGCACAGTCAGGATAATATTGCAGGCAGTCTTCTCTCCTCGATTCCGGCTCTTATTCTCCCCCAACTATCAGTTATCGCAGCTTCGCGAAGTCCAGCATTTTCGCATCTCATCCACACCTGGAGAGAAATCCCTCAAAAATTCTCACCGGTTGATCCCTGAAGTAATCGAGAATCGCGCTGCTGCGTTTCAATCAGAGGACCTCGAGAGCTTCCGGGAATAGTCGAAGGCCTTGATACTTTCCTCTGCTCTTAGGCGAAGAGAAAGGAATGAATTCCACAATCAGGCCTAAATGAATTATTCCCTCTACCCTGTACTATCACTTTCGATTCCAGTCTCATCGCTCTCTCGTTCGTGATCTTTCCACGCATCTTTAATTCAGCGATACGCGCACCGCGAGGGTTGAGAACCGATCATACCAGTCGGGCAGGCCTCCATCTTCCGAATTAAATCCGGAATATAAATTCAAGAATTTCTCGTATCTTGTAACGCGGGAGAAACCGGAGATCCGGCGATACCGGATCCGTGCAGCCTAACCGCGAATCCAGGATTCCCGTAACACCTATCGCGGTGAGCGTAAATCTCCCTGATTGAGAGTCGGCTTATTCCAGGTCCACTAATAACTCACGCCATACCGATATGTCAGCCGCGTTGATTCACGGCCCGAAGATCCTCCTCATTCCGCCCTTTCCGGATAGCCAAGGTCAAGAAACGCACGGCTGGATTTCTCTCCAGTGACAAATTTCACTTCGGATCTTTGGCGATCGGCAAAGAACGATCTTGACTAATCAGTAACGCACGTTATGAAATGAAATTCTCGCGACAAAGGACGAGGTGCTTGGGCAGGGTCGATTGATTCGATTGACTCGCACCCCGCCAATCCGTAGGTAAGGTATTCATCTTGCGAGAAAATTGAAAATTGTCATGCTTGCACGTCGCAGGCGGCTGCCGGAGGTTAAGTGAAATCTGCGAGGACCGCGGAGTGGATGATATCAGGTTCAGCTGCTCGGATGAGAGGATTTTTATACCCGGTTTCCTGCACGGAGAGGCCGGTCACATATGAGACAGGATACGGCAGCGTCCTCGAGCTTTTTTTCTCATCGACTTACGTCAGTCGCCGTCGCGGAACGACAACTTCCGCTCCATATCACCGACATTGTAAACGAGTGACGACGATGGGCGAAACTTACGACTCTCGTTACTTTTCGTGACTAACGTTTCGATGGGAACGGATTTGATTGAGCTTCTCCATTCCGTTTCATTCTTCGGCGACTCGCCGTTTTTACCGGGTGGCGAAACTTCGCCGCTGGTTCAGCGGAGGGTAAGTAACTCGGTACAACGATAAGTAGACAATTTCACCCACCGTGCACACTCCGATAAGTACCTTAGAAATAACTCGGGTGTGTGACACGTCTTCCCTAAGAGCTTTCCGAGCCGCGTAATTCAGGTGCAAACAAAGTGTCTGCCGATACTTAAACGTGTCTGAGTGCCGCCCGGTGTTGCGCTTTTGGTTTGATCCATCCATCATCATCGTCGTGTTGGCACATTCTTGAACCGAACGCTCCAACTCCCTTCCTCCCTCTTACGCCGAACCCTTGAGCGGTTAATTTCTGCTCACACTTCGCAGACTCCCGCAGAGCAAACGTGGGATAATACTAACAACACATACCACTTGTTGACTTTGGTAGTTTGTTTATCCGCCAGACCGCTCTTCCCGCACCAACTCCTGTCGAATTACCATTAAGAATGCAAGCAAGCCTGGTACAAAAGGCACACCTTTGGCACTAGAGATCTCAGATCTGCTTTATTATTTATGAACCATTCGGTAAAGAAAGGGAAAGATGAGAGTTCATGTCCCCTTTATAGAGCGTGCCGACCCCCTTAACCGTGATATACGCAGGGGAGAAGTGACGCGTTATATCCCGCAGCAGCGCCTGTTCACGAGAATCGATACCCCACCGAACGGTTTTACGGTGTAAAAATACAGGTGGATAAAGTTTCGTCGTTAAAAAATTTCCAAGGGCTGAACGGGCGTCGCCTTTATTCATCGCTTATATTACGGTATTACTAACATCGTCAAAACTTTCCCTCCACCTGATGCATAAGCGACATTCGGATTAACAACCGTGATGCACAATAATTTGACAAGTTTTTCCCAGACTTGTTTCATGCTTTTATTCCACGAGCATTACCCCTTTTCAACCCAGCCGTATACCGGAAAGCAAGCCAACGCCTTTCGTTCGCCGCAAGCGTCCAATTTCAACGAATTCTGATACCAGTGTCCGCTGATTGGGCGCCAAAAGCGGTGCTTAGGCGTGCCGGGTGCCTTTTTCAGCTGTCCTGACCCTCGGTTACGAGTCTAATAAAGACGTTTCCGACTTTGATCAAAACCGATCCCAGCGCTTTGCTTGTACAGCCGGTGAAGAGGGTCGAAGGAAATTGGTAGAGATGTTCCGAGTGATTAAAAACACGCTGATGAGAGCCGCCGAGGAGCGAGGAGAGGCGCGATCCATTAATTCACTGCTGCTGCTGCTGTGCAGTGTAAACGATGGTCGTACGAAGTTAAACACGATCCTCAAATTATCATTCAAATCGCGATCGAATGGCTTTTTGACATTATACAAAATTCGCTCCTCAATTGCCGCGAAGCAATTCCGCTCGCTAAGCTTCCCCCGTAAACACGAACGACTTCGTAATGATACCGGTTCGTACCTCCGGCTAATTACACTCCGATATTGCACCGTTAATGGATGTGCATTACGCGTACGTTCCATCTCTCTTGTTGCTTTCCATTTTACCGGTATGTTATAGAATGTATATTTTATAAAGCGTTTATTTTTTCGTCGATTTTCTCCGGCCGCTTTCACTCCCTTTCGCATCCGGTAGCGCGCGAATCTCGAAAAACGGGTACGGGTGGATTACTGCACCGAAGGCAAAACTCGTCAGGAGTAATTTAGCTGCGCTGAAGATGTCTAATGGAGAGATAAGGTACGGATCCCGACTATGAAGCAGGAAATTTCCATTCTTCTTTTGTCAAAAACTGGGACAACTCATATCTGGCGTCTCTCCAGTTATTACAAATGTTTCACGATCCAGGAGATGCGGGGAAATATGCACAGTGCATTCGCTGAGGAGTATAAGGTAGGCCATCAGTTAAACGTCGAGACACGTGAGGAATATACGATGCGCGGAAACGTACCGGCGATCTCAAACGACTTTTGCACATTCCTTACGGTTTCCTCGGAGTCTAAAGCGACCCTATTTTTCGCTTCTTAGCAGAGTTGAAAAAATTTCAAGGCACATATAACAGGAACCGTGTAGTGGATGAGCTTAAATCTTGTGCCCCTTTTTTTTCATATCTTTACGTTTCTTGCAAATTTTTTACTCTTTTTTCCTTTTTTATTTCGCCCGAAAAACTTGGTCGACTACGAAAAACTGGCTTTTTTCATCGTCTCTCACGGGTTAATCCATTAAACCGGGGTGGATGGATGCTGGGATGTAAAACCAAGAGATTTTTCGGTAATGTTCCCAGTGAATCAGGGCTCCGCTCAGGGGATAGCCAAATTGTTGCAGTTGTCGGACGGATCGATGAGCAGGCTAATATATCAAACCTATTTCGCAAAACCCGTTAAGAAAGAGCGGCGAGAAAGAAATATACGACTAATGACAATTTGCAGTTAATCCAGATCCGTTTTTACAGCAATTAATCACAATCTGGTCAGATTCAAATTATTTCGTTCCTGTAAAAAACGCGTTTGAAATCCAATCTGGAATCCAACGAATGCTCGGTAACCACGACCTCCGTTCTGTGATAATCAGCGGATATTGGAACAATCCTTGATTGAGCGACAAATTTATCACTCCGAGTGCTTTTTATTCCCAGAGTTTCAACACCCTTGAAAGAAAATTTCCGATTAGTAATCGGAGTCCTCGGCTAGAAGGAGTAAACGGATTTACGGTAATTACAAGAGTGTTTAACTGCGCATCGGTCAAAGAGCCCTGGGTTATTTTACCGAATGTCCGCGAAACCCGAATTCGAAGTTCAACTCGAATGCTCAGAGGCGAAAGCTTCCGTTCCAGGTTGACATCAACAGCGAGATTGACGGCCGGCCTTTGCTGTGGACTTTACAAATTTCATTCGCTTTGCGAACACTGCGTGTAATCCAGCCCTCGGCGGCAGATAATTATCACTGGCTTAATTAACGGGAGTCGCGGTGCCAATACTCGGGATGAGAAACTCAGCTAGAGGAAAAAGAAACACGATGCTCGTTTTCGCATAACGCGCGTGTTGACGACCACAAATAAATTATGCATATATTTTTTTAATGCTGGCTGAGGAGGCGTACAGCCATTACCGAAGGGGTTACCGAATAACCACCCACGTAAATTTTTAATGGCGAGGTATCTCGGTGTGACGAATGACCACCTTTTTGTACCTCCCGATACACGCGAGCTTGCGATAGCTGGCCGGATAAATGTGTCCTTCATAAGCCGCGAGGCCTGGTCCTGATGGAGATATCCTTTCACGCGCCTGTACAGCCGCAAATCTCGTACGTCCCAGGACGCATTTTAGTTTTGGGACGACTCTTGGATTTATCAAGCAGAAACGTGAACTCCTTCACCTTTCTCATCGTACCTCCGTGTGGGTAAAACATTTACGTGGAAACAATTTGTAAATACTAATGGACGAAGAAGGAGAAAGATTTATATTATCGCACCTCCGAATATCCGACCAAGTTTTACGTGAAGAAAGAATGAAAAAAACAAAATGAATTAACAATATATATCTCTTTGTTACGGTTTAAAAATTGTCGAAAATTTTTCTACGTCGTAAATTGAATAAGAAGTTAATCTGGTTCGAGTGGATTACTCGATTCAATTTTCCCCTTCAAAACTGTACACAGGTAGGCACGTATAATGCGAATACATTAATGGCTCGTGAATTACTTCTCTAATAATAGACAGAAGGGGGGAGAGTTGAGGGAGCGAGGTTAGAAGACGAGGGCCTGCGGAGTGGCGGGTGAAAGCGGGCGAGAGGCGTCAAGCTCTCTTCGACCTCACTGTAAATTGAAATTAAGCAAAGTTAGATTCAATTTGGTGAATAGAATATCTTGAAAATTCTAAAGTGGAGACGACAGATATAAGGTACGGATAAAATAACATCGGCTCGGTTGTCTCGAATATGTAAGATGAAGATTCACAGTCCAAGAATCGAATTACAGCCCGCCAAAAATAGAAACGAAGAAGACGACGACGTTTCTCCTTACTCGAGCTTTTTATTGAGCAGCAGACTCGCCAAACAATGAAATGAAAAGAAGCTCTGCTTTCGGCATGAAAAGTCGTAGAAGTGGTTGATTTACCAAAAACTACAAACCATTTTTCGTAATAATTGATGAAACAAGAAGATGATATTGATTCGTGAAAAAAGAATAAACAAATGTGGGAATCAGCAATACTTTCGAACGTCTAGATAATCGCCATTTCGCTAATGCCAATCGCTAAAAGCTCCAACATTTTTATGCCACATGTTAGCGTGTGTACGATTGATTTTCCGTAGAATTTTGTCAATTCGTTGTAAAACGTGAAGTATTGAAATTAATTGTAGGAAGACACTTTCGAAACTTTGGAATCGTACAGCTTAAAAAAGATAGCTGCTTCTCTGCATATTCTATCGAAACGAAAGAGTGGGCGCTTCTTTTTATCGCCGGGTAAATGAGGGCGATGATAATAAAGCGAGGAGAGAGGTTTTAGCTACATGTTCGCTAATGAAATACAGGAGCGTGTAACCCGCTCGGGCTGCATTGACCCGAAGAGTGCGGCACTGGAATATTTGCATAATGCATTCTCTCATTAAAGTTTTATATCTCGAGCGTGCGAGAGCTGCGGCTGTAGAGCAAAAACTCTCTCTCTCTCTCTCTGCAGCCCTAAAGATGACAGATATAATAATATTTAATAACCTTGAGCGAGACGCACGGCGGTGAGAGGTAAGTACGTAACGGAGAAATAATTACCGAGCATCGTTAAGAAGCTTAACTCGTATATTTTTCCGTCCCAGCGAATCAGAGCGCGAGTCCTCGATGGTTATTGAGAATCTCGAATCGGGGGATCGTCAATCAGCCTCCACGTGCGGGCTTTCAGGGAGAGAGCAAGGAGAGAGCGCCACGGAGAATTAGAAGTCCGTTGCCCCTGCGGGCAGAACGGTTTTTAATTGGAAGACAAGGTGCTCGAGTGAGTCCCGATGGGGGAACAACTAATTGTTTGGATCTTCATTTTTCATCGGTAGTCCTTCGACTTCGTCCCACAGTCGATTTTCGGCCGGAAAAACACACCGTTTTGAAATTGGCAGCGTTCCTATAGCCAATCCCGCCACTTTGGATGAGAAAAAGAAGCTCTCCCCCCCCCCTCTCTCTCTCTCTCTTTCACACACACACACACAGACACGCACCCCACCGGTTTAATATTCCCGATAATACGTTGTCGTAGAAACACCCTTCGGGGGATGACTGATAGGCGTTGCGGGATCCGCGTTCCCGTCGACGGTAGATTCTCATCTGTCACCGTCTTCCTCCCCTTGAACGAGATCAAAATAATTCTTCAAATTTGAACGAGTATGCGAGAAAATTCCGTCGAAAGCGAACGAAGACGAAGAAGAAGTAGCCGCGCGGTATGAATAAAATGGGGCTCACTTTTTCCTCGAGGTACGAACCCATCGTCCGCCTTACTGGGTTTATTAATTTTTTAAAAGTTCTGCGGGAACATCCCGCAAACATCAGCTTCAAAACAACTCAAGACTCGTGACTTTCACGGCGTGTATCGGGAATTATGCAGCAGGCTAGAAATGCGAAAAAATGTACGCACATACAGGGACGAGTTTAATATTCTATGAAAAGAAAGACTCGGATACGCGTCGACCTGCGTGAGGAAAAATATTGCGGTAGCGAAATTTTCTTGTCCGGCTTATCGCGAGACCTCCCCTAAATTTTCATCCCCCATTTTTTACGCCGCTTCGTTGACAAGCGTTATGAGAATATAAATTTCGATACCGTCGCAAGCCTTTCAGGTCACGGGAAACGAGACATGCCCGAGGCTCGAGTCGTATTGACTCGCTAAGGTGAAAAGTGGAGCCCTAGAAACATCTCGACACTTACATCGGCCATTCAGAGTTTACGGTCGATTGTTGCTCGACCCGAAGCCGTATCTTCAAAAGGTCGTAAGCCCGTCTGGTTACGCGGAGAGCCAGCGGTGTGGCCGTTTTCCAGAGGCAGGCGAGAAAAACGGGACCAGATGCATCCATCTCGGCGTCGTTTAACCCTCGCGCCTTCGCGTCAAAGGTTCGCGCGTACAGAACGAGCCCCAGATGTGAACCCAACATTTTCATTCAGCTCCTGAATTCCCCCGTCAATACCGAGTCACGGTGCGTGTGCCGCTCCGGGATGATTTTAATCCACACGGAAAAGCTCAACCGAATCCATTCCCTTCTTTGAACCCAACGAAGGTTCAAAGTCCCGATGGAACGGGGATCAGAAACATCAAATTACCCCGCATGTAGGCACCTACCGACAAAGACGCCCACGTTTAACGTTGTCGAAAGGCAGCTACCAGACGCGTTATCTCTCTTTCTCGGGCGAAAAATGGGGAAAGTGAGTATTAAGTCTCGACGGGGGGTGCGAGTCAACGATAAGCTCGACTGCGTTACGGGCTTTCGTCAAGAGTTGCAACCCGCTACCGTGGAAACGGGAATTCCACGTTAGTCCATAAATCAGATCAACTTTTCGGGGCTTGAATTAAAAGCAGTGATCCTGACGCCGATGATTCTTTGCAAAACGACTTTGGTTGTTTCTGCCCGAATCTCGGCGCGTTAAAAGTTTGAGTTTCGTTCGCTCTTTCAGCCTTGGAGGACCCGGGGTGGAGAATTATGCGTCACAGGGTGCCGAAGGAATTCCGAATTCTCGCTTCTTTCTACTCAGGTCTTAAAACCCCCCGACTTTTCGCGAAGAGTACGGAGAATCCTCGACTTCGAAACACCGGGAAATATCATTCATCTTCGTGATTTAAACTCGGGCTGCAAAACCCCCGAGAATTACATTTCCAGGAAGCAGATGACGGCTGAGGTTTCCAGAGGTGGTTTTCCACGCCGCAATATCGCATCAACGCATCGCGGTGCAGTCTGAAATTGAACAATCTGGGTAGCGTTGAAACAGCGAGCGACGCGCCGAAGAGAGCTGATTAATCGAGCAGTCGCCTCGTCGGTTGTTTCGAAGTCCGGAGTAGAAACATCTTTCCATCGGAAAGGTCCCACCGGGGCCTGGGACGGGATCGATAGGATCTAGTGTGGATAATTGAATTTTCAATACAATGAAAATTAAGCGACCGCTGCGTGAATCGGGGATGAAAATTGTAACAAGTTTCCGGTTCGAAGGTTGCCGAAGCGAGAAAATGCGGGACCACCTGAAACGAGCCACCACGAAAAATGTTTGATCGGGATTTTCAGTCCCGAGGTCCTCCAGGATGTGTGGGATTATTTACTCAGGGTTTCTGTTCGCCAGAATCCCAGGATCCACTTTACATGCTCGAGAGAGTTTACCGGGTAGTTTTAATTGAGCAACGCTTACCCAAACAGGAAACCGCCCACATTCATTGAATAAAAAAATTTTACATCATCCTTCTCTGCTCGAATGGCTCGAGTTCGCCAGATCCAGGCTCCACCCTCGCATAAACAATCCCAATATGACAACATCCCGCAGTTGTATCCTCCCACACATTTCCTTCTCTCTCTCTCTCTCTCTATATATATATATATATATCTATATCTATATCTATAATCTAATCTAATCTAATCTCTCTGTCGCGAAAGACGCCGAAGGCAAAGCTCCGAGACTTCCTCGATATTTCATTCGTGCTGAAAAAAAAACCGAAGGAAACCCAGTCGCCATTTCATCCACGGTTCGCGTCCCCTCGTCCGCATGGACAGGGTTATTTGCCATTCGACGCGCGTCTAGGAGAAGCCGTTCGGCAGGCGGCGTCGCCGATGCACGTAGCCTCCTTCGAACAGAAGCCGCATCGCCTCCTGGCGTCTTCTATCCGGGATTTCGAAGAGATTGGCCATCGCGTGTACCGACGCAGCTTCCTCGAATAAGCGCAAATATCTTTATACCGCGAGTAGAAGACCGACATCTGTATTCAACGTGACCGCGGAATGAGTTTGCTCTGACAAATCGCGATCACGTTCTCATGATTTTCGCCGAAAGCGTTCTCACGACTTGGACATCTAGCAGCGGCCGATTAATATCGGAAACAGCGTCGTTGATGCACAATCCTAACCTGTGAGATAATTCTTACATAGATCAAGCGAATCGAAAACACAATTGCAGTGAGCTTTCAAAGAGACAACGTTTCATCGAGCGGCATTTTATTGAGTGAAACTGTACTAATTGTAAGTGGCATTATATCAAGCGGAATTATATCAAGCGGTAGTGGCGGTGCGTTTAATCGTACGAATGGCTGCCCGCCGGTAATCTCCCGAGTAACTAAATGACTTGAATCCCGCGGGGACCTCCTGATCGTCCGCGGTTCTCTTATGGAACGAAAGCTTGCAGCCGTGCAATTTCCTTCCGCGTCACGATACGCTATCTTACCGCAGTGATAGATGTCAAATTGTAAAATCGATGACTCTGCGCCGTGATCCGCACGTCTTGAAAATGAAAACTTGGTCGTCAAGATGACCGATGCATTATAAACCGGGAGCAGATTAATCGCCCGGTTTTAACAGCCGCTTCGACATAAACGAGACGAGTTCGAGTGTAAGTGCCGGGGGTGATTACTTTCCGAGTGATCCAACAAGCGGACGGTCTAGTTAAAATTACTCCTCCGTACGCTCGTCCTAAGTTGTAAAACTCTTGATCGGAGTAGTTTCGGAGTCGAAGCTGTGCCCGCACCTGCAGAAGCTGCACCGCTTTAGTGGATGAGTAATATTGCGGTCCGCAGGATCAAGGGGATCGGAACTTGTCAAATTGCGAAGTAACGGTTCAAGATTATACAGCATCCGTCGACTGGTCCGATTGCACGTCTTGTCGCCTGGGCGTAGAAAACTTTTCTCTGTATTTATCGGTTATTGTGCCATGAAATTAGAAGTTGCCAGTCGCTCGACAACTTCGGCGTAACTCTGAGACTCGATCAATTGGAAGGACGAGAGGCAGGATGGGCCAGTGAATTTTAACCGGTTCTCAAGAAAAACTTCTCCCGAGATTCCTCTTTGCGATGGGAATCAAAGGGTAACTTCGGTCCCGTTACGCAAACTTCCCCATTCGCCCTAATGATTGCGCCCCGTTTATCCTCACAAGAAAGGTATCCCAGATCGATCTCTCCGATTTCATTTCTTTTGTAGTATGTTATATATAGTAGACTAAAAACTAAGCGACAAGTATTTTTTTTATCCGCCAATCAACGCTTTAAGGGGGTGAAACCACCCCCCAAAGTAAGACACGTCAAAAGAGATGATTTTGCAGCTTCATCGAGAAGAACATAATATTTTTTAACCATTCCAACTGGAATAATTTTCTCGTAATGAGAAATGAAAAATGATGTTTTCTGAATTAAAAAAAAAAAAAAACCGCCCGATGGTGTTTTCACCCCTTTAAAGTTTTTAATGACGGATAAAAAAAAATACATGTCACTTGGTTTTCAGTCTACTGTAACATGTTACAAAAGAAATGAAATCGGAGAGATCGATCTGGGATATCTTCGTTGTCAGTCAAGAGGGATGCAGCTGGCTCATTTCGACCGTTATATATATTCCTTCCGCGGCGAGCTTTCCGCGCCGAGGCTAAGCTGCAATACCGAGGTAGGCATTTATCTCGGGTGCGCGTATCCTGTTAATATTTTGCGTCGTCGGTGATGCCGTGATGTAGGCAGTCCTTTATTCAAGAGCTTCGCGGAAGCCGGATGAGCCTTATAACCAGTTTAGCTCCAACCAAGATTGGTATTAAGAAAAATTCTGCGAAATTTCTGGCGATAGTTAAAGCTCCTGTGCAAATTAGAAAAAATCTGCGTGAATTATGCTCAGGCATTTCTATGGCAATGTTCTGTGAAAAATGGTGTGAATTTTATTAAAAAAAATTTCACACGCAAACGGTGATATTACATTTCTGAGAATTTTCAATATTCAACGTCGTGCCTGAAATGGTATTTATTTTTATTTTTCGCATTCACAGCCCTTTGTCGGAGTTTTATAATACAGACGCAGAAAGAAATTCATTACAAAAGTAATCTTTCTAAGATTTATTGATAATTTTATAAGTGAGAGAGGGTGAAAAAAAGGAGAATACTCTATTATTCTGTGTTTTCTTTTTTTTTTTTTTCCAATACGAATCACGATAATCGAATTGTTTCGGAATGAAAAGCAGCCTTTTTACGTGAGTTCTGGAACGACTGACGCAACATACTCGAAGTTCAACCCACGGCCAGCGCGACAGACTTAAAAATATGAAACCGTGTTTCTGGTTAATCTCTTCGACTTCATTATATTCGCATGTATCGGTGTGCGTTAATTCGCGTAAATGACGCAGATTGCAGCGAGGTTAATCCATTTTACGCGAAAGACCCGGCGTGCTTTGACTTTCATAATTCGAATCATGGAATGATGAAATATCTTCTACGCGTACAAATTGCTCGCAATCAGCTTTAGCGATTACAACAAGCGTCTATGGCTTCAATTATCCCTCTGCAAGTCGAGAGGCTTCGTTGCTTTGGTCTACCTGCTTTCTATCCCTTCGAACATCATCTCCGTGCCCGCATTATTATTTCCAATAGATTGCAAGTTTGCGAGACTGAAAAATATCAGTGAGTAGGAATTTAATTCAACCCTCAATATTAATACTTTGGCATTAATTGTTGCGAAATTGCTTTTTGCTCGAGCGTATAAATCGTTAAAACACGGTTAGTGAGAAAATTTGTTTAATGATGAAACTCCATGAATAATAATTAAACGAAAAGGTTAACTCGAAGAAAACTTTGTTGTTACTGTTCACAATTTCATCTTATTTTTTCTCCTTTTCCAAATTTATTTTCACTCTTCTTCCCGAGTTTAAAATTATCACCGTGCAAGCCTTTCGAGACTAGTCGTAGAAAATCGTGAAATAGCTCCGGAAGTGGGTCGAAATCGAGTCGGCCAATAACCAGTGGCTATAAATTCAAATTTAGTGCTAACGCTGCGTAGTCGTAATTCGTATTTAGTATTTCACCCTCACTTCTTGTCAGCCGTCGGTGAGCTTCGCAGTCGTTGGCACGTTACAAGAATGAAAAATTCACGGTAGCACAGACGCCTCGATTTGATTACCGATGCGAACAGAATAACGCTGTCGTAACGACAAGACTCCGCGATAAATAACGTTGCGAAACAGTGTTTCCCGGCGAGATAAGATCCCAAGAAGGACAAGTTCCGATGTCATATTTCACCGACACCGACCTAAACACAACGCGAAAGACAAACGACGCTGAATCGAGGCGTGTCGTAATGCTCGAAAAAATTTCTCAAAAAACGATCACTCAACGTGTCTCATTTGAAAATTGTCGAAGAACAAAACTCACCGATACTCCACGTATTCGAAGGAATTGCCGTAGCTACAAGACGACTTTATCAAAGAATGAAAATATCCTTCGCGCAAATTTTCACTCGAGGAGCGACACGGGCCGGACGACGACCATAATGGATGCTAATTTCTGATACACCCACCGTAGGCAGGCACGTCCATTAGCCATAGTGGACGGGGCAATTAAATCGCGGCAGTTAACCACTTTGGGCAGTCAAGATGGGCGCCACCTTTCGTCGCGCAGCATGCACGCCTCGTTTCGGCATCGCGATGGTTTATCCGCATGTGTCCGTTGGTTTTAACGCCGCACACCCTGAACGCGACACGTAGAGTGCGACACTCGACGATGTCCTACGTGCGATTAGAGCCGCTCCCGCGTGGTTGTTTCGCGTTGGGAGTGAATTTGAGTTCCTGCAGCCGAAGGAGTATCCTCGAGACATGTTCCACTTATATTACCGTAGAGACGTAACGAGGTTCCCGCCGGTAATTGGCTCGAGGTATTCGGTGGTCCCCGAATCGGGGTGAAACGACGGACGAAGCAAAGGCTCGACCCGGGGAAAGTTCGTTTCGAGCAAGGTTTTCCAAAGCTATCAAAAATTCTGGGGAACTTGATCCGCCGGGAAGGCGAGAAGCCAGCTTGGTACAAAGACGGGCGAAACATATCGGCAGGATTTCCTACCTTTCGCGAAAAATTGTAAACGTTCAAAGGGCTTTGCAGCGACTTCTCGAATTTTATATTCTCATACTCGACCGAGCGCCGAGACGAATATCGCGATTCGACCGCGGACGAGAATCGCGTCTGAGCTGCGAATAAATCAACGACAGCTTGGGAGGTGCTGTTTGCTCTCAGGATCTTTGAATCTCGTCGTCAGTTTTATCGCGTCTTGAAAACCGACTCAGCTCGACTCGCGATGAATAGCGTCGCGGCGGTTTTCCGAAAACGGTCCTCATCATTCGCGAGCGAAGACTCTCTGCGGAAGCGGAACTTCAATACCTCCTAATTTATCGAACTCCCGCAATTGCCTGACCAATGAAGCGAACTCCAATGAATCGTGACTGACTTAGCGAGTACCTATCGAATAAATTCGGGCACGGCAAACTTGTCAATTTGATTATCGTCGCTTGGGTGCTGTAACATTCGTTACCGTTGTTAGCAGACCTTGAGTATGACACACGTTGAACGGTTTGAAACCCTGCAGAAAAACAAAAAACACCGGAGCCAGATTTCCGCCGAGTTTCACTTGGAAATCCCAATCATGAGCCCCGGGGTGTTTATCTTTCTGCCCGAATTATTTACTCGGCCAGTTTTCGGTCGTTGCGGATATTTTTGTTCCCCTCGTGCAGGGAAGAGTTGAGAGAATTGGGAGGTAAATTAAATGGCAGGGGACGAGCGAACGAAGAACTTACACAGGGCGGGAGGCGGGTTAAGCCTCGTTTTCTAATTCAATGCATTTTTATCCGCGTATCGCGAAATTTATCCACCAGTTCGCTATCCAGCTTCGACCTCGTCTCCTTCCCGTGGAATCGATCGGAGTACGAATGATAACGTTTATCTGAGAGCGCCTCGACGTCTTGACCGCCCCCTTCCGCCACCCCCTCTCTCAATATTCGCTGAGGATAGCAAAGTATTTCACCGTCGCCGAGTAGAAACGGTGCTGATGCATGATCCGCACGTGTCAAGGGATTATATGTATGGAAAGCGGAGAGTAGAACGCGGTTATTGTAAAAGCTCGAGATCGAGGTGCAGGGAAGCGGTAAGACAAAGGGAGGGGGAAAAAATACCTCTCTGAAACTAGTAGTAAAAGATTTTATTTTACCGTGCGGCAAATTTCTGAACGGGGCATAGAAAACGGCAAAAAAGACTCGTTCACATTCTACATCGAGGGTCCGACTCGCAGGGGGACGCGGTTTATTTCGCATTCGATTTTACGAGCGGCGTGCCTCTTTTTTGATAGATCGTTACAGGTACAAGTTACCGCCGCAGCCTTTTCTCCAAAATAGGGTATATAATACGCGTGTACATTGTACATATGTGTATACATGTGTAAACCTGATTATAGTATACATACATGTGTATATTTAAATCGGGATTAAATCTGCGAACCGAAAATTTGAACCACGGTTAGAGAGTTGACGATTTTTGAATGCACCTTGCGTCCGTTTTTGTTTTTTGTTTTTTTTTATATCTAGTAGAAACCGTGTGTATATTTACTTCAATGAATCATATTTAGTGGCATTTTTATTGCAGCGATAACACGTGCGGCTGACAGTCGAAACATTCTTTCCGCATGCTTTATTAGAACGGTGATATTGCTGGGACGCGCGATGTGTTGGAAAAAAAGATTAAAAAAAAAAGTTACAAACATGACAGAAAGAAAAATGAAAAATATCAGGATTTCGCGCAACAATTCTCCGCTGTAAATTGAAACGTATATTTGGTCGAAAATACGCTATGACATAAAATCCCATCCGGTGATCCACGTTTCTCCGCATTTGATCCACGAATTCAGCCAGACGAAAGACGCGTGGCTTGATAAACAGAGAATCCGCAATGTGGGTACGAGGTTGCGGACCTTGCCCATCGAGTCGCGAAGTGTGTTGGAAAAAGTCGGCGGCGCGAGACGGACCTCTTAGGCCGAAAGTAAAACTCCGTCGCGAATCAGAATTCTCTCGCAATTTGTGGGTGATTTTGAGAAGCCGTGAAAGCAGCTCGCCGTACGGACTCGTCGGAGCGTAACTCGGTCGGAGATTGGAAATTTTATTGGAGAGGCGAGAGAAATAAAATAAGGAAAAACACAGCTCAAGGTGCAAGCTCCGGAGTTGCGATAGTCCGGAACCTCGTTGAATTTACACATTCTCGACACCTTGTGTCCACGTATGTAGCACGGCACATGCACGTGGATCGCGATATTCGAGCAGGGTTAAGCTCTCGCCCCGTAATCCAGCGGCGTCGAGGACCCGCCTTTTTACGCCTCGTTTTCTTCTACATTCCTTTTACCCAACCGCGAGTGAAATACGATTTCGAAACTTTGACGGTATCGCGGTGAAATCTTGCGGTTGTTGATTCTTTGGGGGTGAAAAAGGACTCGCCAGACATCGGGCAAAAAATATTCGATTAATCCAGCGCCTTATAGTTTTCCCCTCAAATGGGCTCTGATGAGTAAAAATCGCGATTAGTCACGTTCGACGTTAATTTATATCCAATTTCAACATCGTCTGAGAATACGGATTATCGGGGAAAGTCAAACGGCTGTCTCAAGTGACGGGTAAAAAAATACGGGGACACTTCGAGTCTGCGCCTGATTGGGTGTTCGGAAGCTCGAAAAATTGCCGGGCTGTGAGAGCTTTCACAGTCGTAACTTAATAAATCCACATTCGCTCGTATCTTTGCTGTTGTTACTGTCTGTATTACGCGGACGCGACATCCATCGGCAAATGTCGGTTCAGCCATTAGTATTACACGTGTTAGGAAATGTATTACGATAGGCACGAGGGTCGTTACCGGCACTTTACGCAGTTTGCATTCTTAATCGAGCCGGACGTAAATTTCTCACCGAGGCCAATTTTACGCCTCCTACGCGGATTTTAGAGCTCTCCGAAAGGTGTACAAACTTTTTCTCTCCCTTCGCAAGCCTCGCTTTTCTCGTTCCTTCCTCCATTCTCGTCGCAAATCCTCTCGAAAACGCGTAAATTATTCCGTTATGCTACGGTAAAAATTATTTTTTTCTCGACTCGTTAGCCTTCAAAATTATGGATACGCTCTTACGGGCAAAGAAATCGATCGAAATTGAGATAACCTTACGGATCTCAAGTGATTCGGATTAAAATATTGATTTTTCAATGCCGAAATATTTTCTAAAGGCTGAAGTTTTGCAAAATTGTTCGACAGACGAGAAATAATTCGAGATTCGAAATTAGGCAATGCGTCTGGGTTTACGGATACCGGATAATCGCGATTCTAGAACTGAAACGGAATCCCGAGAGGGTCACGTTTCAACGATTTATACGCCAGCGAGTATCGAGTATCATTGAAAATTCGCCTAGGTATAATTTATCCTCGTGTCCTCGAGTTTAAGCGGGTCGCTCGCAGAATACACACGTAGAGAAAATTAATTTCTCGTCGATTTTATCGGGCGTTCTAGCGCCGCGTGTTCCCGGAGCAAGCTCGTCGAATATATTTTCACGAGATCTTCCACCGTCCCCGACAAGGGTTGTTTGCGTAGGTAAGTGAGAAAGTGAAACCCGGACACGCAGCGGCGCAATCGGTCCTTCAAGCAAAGCTCCAAGAGCAGCAGCGCCCGTTTTACACGGTTGAACCCGCGTTCGGCGAGTAATTCGCGATGTCTGCTTACACCGCGCAGGGTAAATATGAGGTGCCTGTCGCAGTTTGGCGAAAAATAGACCGGCAATAAAACAGGAACGACGAGAAGGTTCCAAGTCGACGCGGCGAAGGCTTTGTTGCGGCCTCTGCGTTTAAGCTACGTGTTGCCGGTGCAAAAAGGAGTAGAAAATATATTTGCAAAGTGCAAAAGTTGGGGGAAAACTTTGAGGTGAAAAATTCCCCGAGGCACGGGTGACCCGGGAGTAAAAAGGTGTGAATGTATAAACAAAGTAAAAGAAAGTCGACCGTTGGAGTTGTAAACCGAGAAAATAGCGGCGAGAAAAGAGTTATCTTATTTCATCTTTTCACGCATTTTCCCCCGCAAGGGTTTCCCTGTTTTTACACCCTGCAACTCTTCAAGCTCCCATTCTCATGCTAATATCATTCGCCGCGTTTTTCCGAACCGAACAATTTTCCGTTACACTCGCGGAGGAAGACAAAAAATTTTTTACCTCTCTGACGGTTTTATCTCCGCTCTTCGTCCCTTTGTTACGTTTTACGATTATTCAACATCGTCGCGGTGTATATTTTCACACCGAGCTCGACAATGCAAGCTCGATAAATTTATTTCAAAGGTCCGGTTTTTCGCAGATGTGCTTTACATTCAATTGACGAAATTACATACCTAAAATGCAAGGCTGTTCTATTTCCATTACAATTTGAATCGTGCACTTTTGTCACGAAAACGAAGGACTCGAAACACGAAATTTTCCCTTCGCACCGGCGAATTTCGTACAAACGCAAGGACGTCGCTGCTCCGGCTCATCCAGCAGGATGCAGTCCCAGGATCGAGGGATGTAATTACGTCATAAAGCTCCCGCCCCGTCCTGATAGGATCTGAAATCCACTTCAAGACTGTTGGAGCGGGAGATTTCGGCGACGATTATTCGCAGCTAATCAAATTAAACGGACGGAAACGAGAACGAGAGAAACAACTGTGAAGTAAGCCGCCGTCTGGCGAATCGTGGAAAGCAAACGGAGGCACGGATTCCTACGAAGCTGGGATCACGTATCTCGGCGATATTTCGCTAATGAAAAGCGGCACCGAGCTCATCTCAAAGCATTTCTCGTCACGGATCTCAAATGCATCCTGCATACGGTTTGATGATCAAGCTCGAACTGCGGAGTGATGAGAAACTGCACCCGCAGATGTTTCAAAATACAGAGAAGCTTGCGGAGTAGCGGAGAACGGCTTTGGTTCCGAAAGCTCTCATCGCTAACAACGTCCTCGGTGATTTTCCCTACGCTTTGTTCCCCGAAAGCATCGCAACGCACGGATCCATGTCTAGATGAGGATCGAGACGGTGATTAGTCGGATAATAATTTCCGCGAAATAGCGAGTCGCGCCACCGTTTCGAGAGACCCTTGAGTGTCTGAATTTCCCATTCCCGATCGTTACTTCCCGGAGCATGACGTAAAAATCGGGGCTGCTCATTTTCGGTAATTCCTTAAACTCGCCGGCGGACACGCGGCATTCGATCAGGCATTTTTTACCTCGTCACGAACAGCGGCCGTTAACTTCCGCCCGCAGGATCGCTTCCGGTAAAATTTCCGTCCAGCCGTACAAACAATGAGAGAAAAGCCGATGTCGTTCTGAGTGTCCCGGATTTATACCATCGGGACGTGAATTTCCCGGGGATTTGACAGCGGAAAAAATATCTATAACAACGGTGAGAGTCGTCCTTCGATAAATCATTGCCATTCGGCCGAAACTGTCCTCTCGCCATTCGCCAAAGTTGATTCTCCTCGTCAAATACCCGCGTCTTGTTTACTCTGGTAAGAACTTTCAGGAGCGAATGTCTTTCAAACCTACTTGCGTCCCAAATACACCGCATCCCAAGATTCAAGTTTCCTTCCACGTAACCTTCCCACCATTCTTTCGTACGAAGCTTCTGCGGCTGACAGGCGTGAGTTTGGTGGATAAATGGAGTGATCGAAGATCGGAACACCCGATCTTTAGCCGGGTAGATACGATCATCAACTACCGGAGCTTGGAGTTCCGGCTGTCTGAGTTTCGCTGTAGAAAAATCGCGATTCGATCGAAGAATCGACGAGACGGAGGTTTTTTTACTCGCGCTTACGATTTCACCTCGGATATGGCGGTTAATCCGAAGAAACGGGGTCCGATTAATTCGTGATGAGAAAAATCAATCTTTGCTTGAAAAAATTATTCAAAAAAAAATAACAAACTATATTCAGGGCCAGGTGACCTTGAGACCCGATAAATAGCGTCAAGCCCAGCAAAAGCGAGCTTCCAGCTTTCGTCCCCTTCGCATTCGCTCCTCTCCGTGCCAGCGACGACGCCGGTATCCGGTGGCCAACTTCGTAATTCTCGAAGTCGTATGTTTCGACGTTCCACTCAGGGGTCTGTCTCGTCATGGAAGTTATTGCCTCGACGGGTCACTCCGCTCGTATTCCGGTCTCATATTTTTCTCCCTCGGTATAGTTGACCTGTTTTTCAGTCCCTCCTGCCCCGAATTTTAATGGAATCTCATTTTCATTTAGATATCAAAAACTCGGCGATTCCTCTCACTGGCTAACTTGTGCGTAACGTTGTTCCGCCAATTTCATATCGGTGAAAAGGGATCGCGAAAAACAAGGGTAAAAAGAAAGAATAAGGGTGAGGCGAGCGAAGTCCGCAAGATTAGATCAACTTCCCCGAGTGTTCGGATCGCACGAACGCATACGCGAGAAATGAAATAGTTTTGGCAAACCGCAGGAAGTGTAAAGTGTATTGGCAGCGAAAATCACGGCACGAATAACTCAGAGAGCTTTTCGTAATTCCGATGACAAAGTCGTCGCTTCCAAGACTGATCGCGCTATCCAGCGCGTAATTCGCGTAAATTGAATTCGTTGCAAGCTGATTATTTATTGTCAAAAAATACAAAATTCCAACAGTCGCCGGACGCGTAAATTCTCGGGGTTCGCTCAACGGCCGTAAATTTCTACGAGGAAGTTGATTCCGTGACCACGCTGACTCTTGAAGCGAAGGGTTACGTTCCGGTTTCCGGGTCCGCCGTATGTGATCGATGCGTACGCTCCATTGCCGTTGGTCTTCTGGTCCAAGGCTTTTACCTGCGTGATGTTCTCGCGGTTCAGAGTATGGAAAGTTACCTCCTTCGTCACGATCTGCAGCCAAGAACTCGACTTACGGACCACCTGAAAGCAAGAGGCAATGCTGCAGCGGATTCGAAGGGCGAATACCGGTCCCAAGCCCAGCCCGGAAGTCAAATCCGGACGAAGCGACGACGGATTATTGCTTAGAAATTAATTCCCGACCGATTACCTGCTGGCTCAGAAGACGATCGGCGAACAATCTCGTTCCCACGATCAAATGATGAGAGGCATTGGCGGGCAGAGCTTTGCCCTGATAGGCGACCGGCAAGACGTTTGGTCCGAAGGAAACGTCGGTCGTGGCGACGAGGCCGACGGCGAAGATCAGGGCGAAAGAAGCTTTCGTTAGCATCGCGATCCTGGGTTTTTGTTTAACGTTGTGTAATTCCTCCCACTAACCGATAGAGTCACGGACTTATGGCGCCGGTTCGGGGAACAAAAAGACGGCAGCGATTACTTACACTCAAGTACAGCTGTTGGGCGACTGAGGACGAGGTCTTTGCCTCTGTATTTATAACCGATTCTCCACCCGCGGTCTTATCTCCATCTCTGATGTACCGCGGTGCAGACAAAGATAAGGCGCATCGGTGTTTGCATTCCGAAATCTTATCTCAAAATTCCATTCCGATCTTACAGCAGGAGGAACAACGCGCTGTTAACGGAGTCGAGGAAAAAAATCGACATCTAATCTCTCGAGTACCCAGAAATCTATCGGCTTATCGATGTAATTATTTTTCAGGACTTTCACTTGTTTTCGACAATTTTTAACCGTGTTACCTTGATCGATGATTGCTCGAACTTTCGACTTGTTGCACAAATCCGTGTTCGTTTCAGGCGGACTCGAGTAAAAATAATGACTTCGTCATCACGATATCATGTAAAGTAACTCGTACGCATCGTTTTCACAATCGTTTACGGTCAAACAATTACGCACTGCATCAGTTACGATTACACCGACATTTCTTCTATGGAATATTGGCCAAGTTTTAGCTTCGTGAACGATCTCACGGTTGATTCGATGATTTCAAACAGCAACCAAAGCTGCCGCGACAACAATTTAATGCTCGAAGTCTTGCAGGGAGCAAAAGCAAACGATCGCGTAATTTATTTCTCAGTAACGCGTTATCTCAATTGTGTTATTTGAAAAATTTCGGGGAATTCCGCTTACAGTCAGCAGTTTCACGACTATTATTAGCTCCCGATTGCCCGCTGCGTTGAATCACGAGTGTTAAATATTTCCAGTTGAATTCCTTATCGCACCATGCATATATATATCCGTGACACGAGTGGAAAACAGAACGACTATCACGGTCAGAGATAAGTTTGAGCAACGACTAATAGAACTGTTACCAGCGATACGTGATAGATTAATAAACAAAAGTATAGTGAAAAAGTTTCAACTACACGAGCATGAATTTCTCTCGTCAACTTCGAGAAAGAACGAGAAAATCGGCTTATCGATTAACGACGCGACGCGAGCTGGATTCTGGGTCTATTCATTCGGTGAGGAGTTTGACTCGAGTAACGACTCGAAAACGTGGAAGGGAAACTTTCGCGGAAACACGCTGCAGGAATAACGTAGACTCTTAGTTTCCGCTCGTAACGCATAACGTATTACGTGATGAGTATCAAGTTCGGCAAAGTTGGGAGGACGAATTTAATTGCGTAATAGCTGCCTGTAAGAAGGCATGCTAATATCAAAATCCGTATCTCGAATGAGAAGCACGCGGTGCAATCAGCCGACTGACGCAAGCGAATGGGATTGGCAATATCCGAGAATACCTTTACCTTTTATTAAAGTTACCCGTCCAACTTGCTTCCCCGCATCGCAAATCCGGCCCGACGACGCGAAGAGAAAACCTCCGGCATCCTCGTATCTGTTTCGCGGAGATAACGAACCTCTCCATATTATTTCGACAGATGAATCCCTCCGCACACAGCCGGAATGTACATCTCAGTTGTCGGTATGTCAGCAGGTAGGAGTGAATTTTCATTTGCAGCTTGAGAAACTCTGAGTGGAAAACGTTGTGTCGGTAAATCACATTAATAGAACTGCGCTTGAAATTTAGACTCTTCGGTCTATTTGTTTGGGAAATCTCACTTCATCAGACCTGAGAACGCGAAACTTTCAAACTCGAAAGAAATTGCTTCGCAGCCGCGAATCTCCCTCGAGAACTGATCGAGGTATCTGTTATGAACAAGATCCAGGCAGTGCTTGATTCGTTTCTTGCTTGCGTTATGTGCACGCTGCGCGATGGCAAGTCTCGCAGATTCCCGCAGGATTTTACTTCAAAGGCTTCGTTATTATAAAATTCCATCGAGACGCAGGGCGGAGATATTCAGAAATACCTGTTTCCAGCATAAATCCTCGCGTGATTGATGAATTCGCTGATTACTGCGCAAAAGCAATCGCAGATAGCTGCATACACGCGAAAAGCTCAACGTGCAAAGCTTCTTATTAGCTCAGGTACCTACCGACATTTCCGCATCGACAATTAAGGGATAACTCCACTCTAGGATTTCGGAAAATTCGATTATTTTTATTTGAATCTTTTTTTTTTGGCTCAAACAATGTTTTAGGGTCATCCAGTTGGTTTTCTGGTGAACAAATTTTTTTAAAAGGTTCAATTCTCGATTTGTCACAGTGCTCGCAAAAACCTTAAACTCATTTTCCTCGAAATGACTTTTTTCAAACTGCAAGTACAGATAACTTGAACACCGTTGCACGGATCGATTTGAAATTTAACGGTAGTTTCACAGTTATATTCTCTATGGAAGTGTGTAGCCGTTATTTATCTAATGTAATCTTATTTCTTATCAACAATCTACTCTTATTTTGTGGCCAAAAATCGATTCATTTCTTTAAAAGTGCACAATTTCACAAAATTTGATTTGAAGAAACCCTTACGCAGTTCCATAGTCAACAGTATATAGGTTACAACATTTTTTGGTTCTTTGTTCCGGGCCTTATACTTTACGAGAAATCCGTCCTCCGGTGAATGAGTTTTAAAGAAAGGCGATTTCCAAGATTGGCTCTGTCGGCGCCATTTTGCATCAAGTGGATGATGATAGTTTTTTTTGTCGTCATCCTTAAATACGCGTCAAACAAACCCTCGGAAAAGAAATTCTACACCTTTTTTCATACCCCCAAAATAAATCGTCAAACGGGCCATTTTTCAGCAGTTAGAGTGGAGTTATCTCTTAATTCGACCGATGACACGCCGCATCGAGACTTCCAGGTTTCACTCCATCAGGTGCAACGTTGTCTTGTTTATTCAACCGGTATCCCGCTTTTCCAAGCGAACCGTTTCCGGCAGATCGGAGTGTCAATGTTTGTTCGCGTCTACGGTAATCAATCGAACAACCGGTACGATATACCAGCTGAAAATTTCTACATCGCGTCATGCGGTCGAAGAGTTCGCGTGAAACGGGAGTTTATCGCTTCGTTCAAGCTCGATATCGCGAAAACGTGAATTTCTGAAAAGTTTCATACAAACGCCGCGAAAGCCCCGTGGGAATCCGTCATTCAAAGTCATTTTGAAAGTCAGCAGTATCGGCTGACCATTGTGGAGAGAGAATCTCGGTGGGACGCCTGGATGCCGGGATACGAGCGAGGCACA
Source organism: Neodiprion fabricii (assembly GCF_021155785.1). Classification (NCBI taxonomy): domain Eukaryota; kingdom Metazoa; phylum Arthropoda; class Insecta; order Hymenoptera; family Diprionidae; genus Neodiprion; species Neodiprion fabricii. Next base: position 40,992,920 of record NC_060240.1, read on the forward strand.
AGCGTGTTATTATACTTAACGGGGTCCCCGAACGTCTCGGAGGGAAATCCCCTGGGAGCCCAGGTTTCACCCTTGAATTTATAAGGCGAACGGTCCTTCGTCTCACGGCGTTTGCTCAGGGAAACTGGAGCAGCGTTGACGCTCGGTAATATTCCCCCCCCCCCCCCCTTCGTTCCCCGCTCTTCTCATCCTTCCGTTGAATTTGAATCGCCGTGTAGCCGCGACGTCGACGATACAGGCGACCGTCGACGTTTCGTCTCCGGAGCCGATTGCCCGCAACCCAATTCCCCCCGGGATCCGGAGAGCCTGGTCTGTAAATTCCGGTCCCTCGGGCACGTTTGACGTCGGGAGGGACAGTTGGGCTTCGGCTCTCTATCGTTTCGACGGATAAATCGGGGGAAGCTTGTTCAATGTTCGAATAAATCTCCCGCCGGAGCCGAGTCCCTCCCGGATCAGCGCGTGGTTTCACCCTTGTCAACAACGGCCTTTAGTTTTCATCGCGACGCAGAAAAAGCTGCGTCGCCTTTCGGGCACCGACGCCTCAGAGATCAATCGGCGAGATTACGACGGTCGATGAGAAACGAGACATTTTGCGGCGATTAAAGTTTGAGAACAGGGGCGGGAAGTCAGGGCTTACTTCTGCCTTTGACGTATAATCTCGTTGTAAGGTCCGAGTAAATGCACCTCGCCAAGAATTTTCATCCCTCCCTCTCTCCCCGGTTATCTCGCCCCTGCGACGAATATCTGACGTCTCCAAGCGCCGGTAGAAAGTGGGATACCGGCAGGTTAATTGCTCGATTACATCGAGGCAGTTTGAATAAATTTTCTCACCTACGTTCACGCGAGAACCACGATGCAGGCAGTAAGACCGTGCCACTTCGCAGAGACAAAGCGCGGCGCGCGAACTTAAGGAAAATAAACAAGACTGGGGGTGAATAAATAAGGGAGGGTTAATAGGCAAGGAGGTGCAACGAGACGATGAATGGAATACGGAATGGAAGGGGAATTTATTTATCCATGGGAATACATCCCTGGCTGGTGAAATTGGGGAAAAAATGAAAACTAAAATTGCGGTTAAAGTAACTTTGAAGAATGAACATATTTCGCGAATGAAACGAATCGGAAGAGGGAAGTCGGTACGACCAAAGCTGCGAAAACAAACGCCGGTAGAAATTAAAGCGTGGCTTGTAATAACTGTCATTAAAAATAACTCGAATCCACTGCAGCGGTGCGGGAGTGAAACGAGATGTACAAACGAGATCTGTGGTTCAAAAGACGCCGTTTATTCCCTCTATTATACGACTCGGCGCTGGGCGAGCAGAATTGAGTTCGTTAAGACGTGATACTGGTGCAGCGGTTGAAACGCGGTGGATTTCCACTCTCGGACTTGGCAGAGTTTCAGGAAAATCTAATACGAAGAAGCCAGAATCCAGGATTCAACGGGGAAAGAAAAGCGGAACGAAATGAGGGGGAGGAAAAATTGGATCGACGACGAAATGAATTGGAAAGAAAAAGACCGCTCGTCCGGTTGATCCATTTTCAATGACCAGGTTATTAAGCGGATTAAGGCCTCGTTTCTCCCCGTCGGAAACCGAACGCCGATCTTTTTTCACTGTTTATTGATCACGTCACGCTTTTAGGTCGTATGAAAAGAATAAACGGGTTGGGACGACCGCCGACCGAGGGTCGAAAGAGAGTGAATTGAAGGGCGAGGATAGGCCGAGACGAAAAGTCTTCGCCATTCAGTCTCGGGTGGGATTTACAGCCGCGTAAAGCCCCGAACGAAATACGGCAAGGAGTCTGAAGATTCTGTTCCCCGCGACTCGCGTCTCGACACAACAAACGCTGTCGTCTGTTGAAAACGTCGCGGTCGACGCGCGACACGATTTATCAAGATTGATGGTGGATGCGTCTCTTCGAAATGATGAAACCCGAAAGAAAATCGACAGGCTAGAATTGATACGGAGCACGGATAAATATCGGTCCGCGGTCGTCTTTCGATACCCTTGAAAACTTTTCTGATAGATGCCTAATTATCAGTCCGCGGTATCCGGTGAAATATATATGGATATATGTTTCTTTTTCTTTTTTTTTCACACAGATCCTGAAAAAGGTAGGGAATTTCCTCGGCCTGATGTGGCAACAAAAAGTGCAATTAGGTACCTTTTCAAGTCCCGTCTAGGAATCGGCATCGTTTGGCCGAACGTTGCGTGTCGGTGAGCACTTCGAAGGGCGATCACTGTCGGAATTCGAGCTAATTTATCATTACGTGCCGCGCGAAAATAGCCCCGAAGGGTCGGGTAATTGAAATGAAAATAGGTAACAAAAAATGGGGGGGCTACTTTATTCTGCTTATTCGACGTCGGACGCTGCCGGTGTAACTGATCGTGAATTCCCGGCCTCGAGTATTTTCCCCTCTCGTTGTAGAACATGTGTGCAGGTACGTACATACATGTACGTTTTATCCACTTCGGCTCGCCTCGATTTACCCGTCTGACAATGAGTTGATAAATTATTACTCGTAACCAGAATAGAATAGATTCCCCCTTGTTGTTGTTACATACTCCGTTCGTTGAAGCGACTCGATAAACGTTGATAGAAAAAAAAATAAAAAAATCACAGCTGCCGTAAAGAATAGAATTTTGGAACGTGTGCCTTGAAAGAGAACGTCTATTTTCATTGTTAGCCAAAAAGCACAGGCGTGAACGATTGTTGAAAAGAAAAAGCGTACGAAAAACGTTTCAGACAATTTATGGGGAAAGGCTGCAGATGTATATTTTCAACCCAATTTTTACGTTCTCTTCGTAATGACGCGTGAATTACCTTACAAGAAAACGGAGAGGAGTGATCATTAGGGTCAGATTTCCTGCGTAAAAAAAACTTGGACGCTGAAAGAGATAAAAGTCGAGAACTCACTCATCGATAACCAACAACGATCATCCAAGTTTCCAGACTCGCTGATCGGTTATCCATATATTTTTACGATTTGTATAAACGTGAAAAATATCTCTCGGATATTAACTTGCTTTTTTTTTCTTCGTTCCAAGACGCAAAGAAATCGTTGGATGCCAGACAGTCAGTCCAGACGGTGTCTAGAAAAATATTATAATTTTCACCGTGAAAGACTGCTGCGTACCAACCACTTTCCGCGGATTAGATCACATCGGTATATAAAGGTATAGAAGTCGGTTCGTCAGGTCAAACGGGACGCGTTTTTCTCGTTCCTTGCTAAGAATCGATTGACGCAAACAGGCGTGGAACAAATAAGGAGAAAAAAGTAAAGCAGGTGAGAGAAAGAGAGACAGACAGAGAGAGAGAGAGAGAGAGAGAAGAAAAGAAAAGAAATAATTGGAGAAAGAAAACGGGACAAATTTCCAAAGACTTTTGTACCCGCTCGGCCAAAACTTTTCCGAAAGTGTAACAAAAGCTCGGGTAACGAGTAGTAGAGGATACATCTGTAAGCGCGAAGAGAAAACGCTGCACCCTCGCAGGTTTTATTGGCAAAAGTTGTACTCGTCTCGAGTCGTTTATTATTTGACAGTATAATGGCAAAAGGGTCATTTCGCAAGGGCGGGCGAGTCGCTCCTTCATAAATAATCGAGGCAAATGGCTTTGGGGCCTGGGTAGAAGAGACGCCGCGACAGGTTCTCCAAGTTCGAGTCCCCGGGGGTGAAGCCTGGAAGAACCCGACTCCATTCTCTTCTGCCCTGGGAGAGAAACGTGCCGTCTTGTCGTCGCTGTAGCTTCTGATATTCCGTCGGCCCCTCGGCCTGACCCTTCGAATCATCCCCTCGCTTCCACAACCGTATCGCCGTCGAGTTTCCGCGAGCTTATGAAGCCTCCTCGTTAGTCACTCTCCATTCTGTACATCGAAAAACGATAAAGTAAGAACCCGACCGCGCGCGGCGCGAACCTCTAAGAGCCGAAAGCGTTAGCGAAGAAACCACTCGATTTCTCGAGGCGCCGCCGCGCGAATTGCGCGGATGAAACTCGACACGGAAATGCTTTTCACTATTCCGCAAGCCGCGACGACGGGGGACACCGAACGGGAAGAATAAACAGGGCCTGGCGTAACAGAGACTGCGATTTTTCAGTCGAGCTACGTTAAAATCTCATCGAATGTCTCGCGTCCGCCGGACCGCGATCGGACATCGCCGTTTATACGCCCGTTCGCGTCCATAAATTTTGGAAATTAAACGTCACGCGTTGCACCGCAGCGTCACGTTTAGCGTACAGGTACAATTACCCGGTCTGTACGTGTAGAAACGATGAAGATTTCACTGGGGGATGACGAATGATCCTCAGAGTCGGACGCTGACGTTGTCGTAACGAAGGTATGCCGGATCGCAATTTCATTGCTTGTTCCCACCCCGAGCCCGCGTCGCCGTTTTGCCACGACACGATATGGCCGCCATGGTTCGAATATTTCACCCTGGGGTGACCGCGTTAATTATTCCGAGTGATGCGCGTCCCCTCTCGCCCTTTCTCCATCTCTCTCTTTCTCGGGTGGAAAACGAACAGGGAATTATAATAATTTTGACAGAAAGTTCGGGGGCTGAGTTTGAATAAACTCGCGTGTAGATAATATTGTAATAAGGCTAACACCGCATGCATATAAATCAGATTCGTACTTTATATTCCCGTTTCAAGCAGCTTATATTCATACGCGAACACCAAACACGCTTTCATTTCTTCGCTGGTACAGTTTTCCAATTCCCTTCCAAACTTTTCTTGCTACGTCTCTTCCCCAGGTGTGTACGCATACACGCGTTGTATGTTATAAAATTTAAGGATCGATTTGGAAGCCGTAGAGGTACGGCATTAGTCACGGGCATATGCAAAGGTGAGCATGCGGAGAAACGATTTCAATCTCGTTGAAAACAAAAAAGTGTAATTTGTCAGTGTCCGCCGAAACTTTTCCATGCCTTGCACCATACAACGCTGATTCTCGTCCGGGCGTCTCGTTCCCTCCAATATCTTCCGCCTTATTTCTACACTCTCTTTTCCCCTTCACCTTATCTCGTCGATTATAACAGCTCCGAGTATAGGGGATGTGGCTGCGGTACGATTTCGTTTCAAAGAAATTCTCGCTCCCTCGAAGGAGAGAAAGAGGACCGGAAAAATGTAGGGAAAATGTTGGGAGAAAGCAGCGTTATCTCGTACAGATATTGCCGGCTTCGCCTCCGACCGATGCACGTCTTGAATTCATAAAGCCTTAGCTTTTCTAGTGTTCGGTTCAACGTACGGCCGAGCGTAGTTTTGCTGGTACCATCTGGAAAACTTGGCTGATTTCTACTTTTACCATTAACATGTCGTCTCGAATCTTCTTTCTCGGTTTTCTGAATAAGGTATTTGCTATGCACAATTATTCCATCGCAAAGAAAGTTGAGAACGGACGAATAATACAAAATTATCCTGATTACTCGAGACTCCGCTCCCCGAGGTAAAAAAATATTTCAACGGCTGGACGAGAAACCGCGATGTCAGTTCTACGTAACAGACACCGAAAACTTTCACGATTTATTTCTGTGTTTATCCAACGTCCACGTTACAGGGATGGTTAGACAATACCTACGAAGATGTGAGATACGCGAGTAATTCTCGATACATAACACGAAACGATAACAACGATATCAATAAATTTATAACTTGTATACAAGTTCGACTTTTGAAAAGCAATTCAGACGATATCAAAGTTTTTGGCTCCGTTTGCTAACAACGATTGCTTTTGTATTGAATTGAAAGTTTGCATCGTTGGTAAAATTGGGGGCATAACTTTCCTGAAAAATTAAACAACATCGCCGTACCCAAGAAAGATGTCACAAAGTATCTGTCTATCTCCGTGGCTATTCTCGAAGGTGTTTCACTCCGTGTGCTTTGAACAAATGCGGAGGTGTGAAAAACCGTGAACCGTATTTCAAGATTCCTCGCGAGTTCAGGAAGATCGCGGAAGCAATTCTTCGCCGGCGATTTAGACAGAGTCGTGTAACGAGAAAACGAGGATCTGTTTTCCTTGATATTTTCCAAAGCCGATACGACGTCTTGTTCACCGAGTGTCGGATGGCGGCAGGTTTGCCTCTTTCGAAGTGGTTAGTTTCTCTTCTCCGATTCTTGCGTCGTTGAGGAAAATTGCCACGTTTATGCATTCCGTTCAATTGCTGAGTTCAGATTGGATCTCTGTCGAGCTTCGAGCAATAAGTTTTGTAACTCGCCACTCCGAGAGTGAATCATTATAGGTCGAAGGAAATTGGAGAGTTGAAAATCGACCTTTCGTCCTCAATTTTATCACGAAGAGTATATCGAGTATTTATCAAATTCATATTCGCAAGCCGTAGAAGAAAAGAAAACCGTTGTAACAAAATTGTAAAACACAGTTTTTTGAGCAGAATAAATTATCGTCGAATGAAATAAGACGAAATTTCATTTCAAAGCGAACCAAAATATCAAACCAATGTCCAAGCTCCTGTTCGTAATTCAATTTCCGCTTCATGCTGACAATAACGTCCATCCCGTATCAAAGTGACCAATAAATGTCGATTCTTAACAAATCAATTCCGACAAGTGGGTTTTTCGCTGGCGGCTTGAGCTGCCTGTACACACATTTTATACATCCGCTGAGCGATCAATCCAGAACTGATCCCTGTTACATGGGACGAGAAACGAGAACGATCTCCCAGATTACACCTAACGCTGAGGTGTAATTACCGCCTTCCTAAGTCGGTGGAGCTCACGCGATATCCTCGACACCGCGGACTTGACACGTGACGGGAATCCCTGGTCAGTCGGGTCAGGACTCTGCAGTTGCTCCTCTGGTTCTAAGAATGATTAAAAATAATCCATCAATTTTCCCCACAGTCGGTTATTGTTTTTCACACCCGTGAACGACGCGATACGATATCAATTTATCGATCATTGTCTTAATCGATAAGTTCCTATTTGATACAATACGCGACAGACAAATCAATATTTTCACCTGATATTGAAAAATATTTCGAATGGAACTGTAAGTTATCACGAAACTTATCCGCCATACTGAAATTAACGAAATTTTTGTTTCCACAACGCACCGTCTCATAAAAAATACATTTAATCGAGTCATGTTTGATTATTTTTTTTTGAGCTTGATTAATCGATGCATCGATTAGTTTTAGCCTAGTGGCCGTCGCTATTCGGATGATCCGTACAAGGCGCGTCATCTCTTCGCTGGGTTAGTTTTTTTGTTCCTAAATTGAAAGAGGAGGGAAAACAATTTCGCTTCTCAGATTCGCCAAGAGTCCAATATTACCTATAAGCGGATAAATTTATTTCAAATCTAAATCGAAAAGTTCCCGTGATTGGTTTTCAAATTTCTTCTTTCATCTGTTTCATAATCAACGGTTGAAATGAAATACCGGGTAGAGACGGGGAATTCTTGTCTTTCTTCGGGCGAATCGCTTTGGAATAATTCAATTACAATTGGGTAAGAATTTCAAGGCGATGTCGCCTTCCTCGAAGAAACAGAGACCAAAAATGCGAAATTAGGGTGTGCGTTATCTGCATAGACTGGGGTAGGTGCTTGAAAACACATATTTTCACGCCGAAACGTACGCGGCGAGAAATTTTTCGCAAGCTAGTGAAAATGTGCGTCGGATAAGTTTCCGGATAAGTTAAGAGGAAAATTTTTGCAATTCATAAAAGTAGATATTTCTGGATCATCTCGCGTTGTGAAAAATGCTCACCGCCAATACCTTGGTCGAATCGACGACGGGATATTGAAATTCCTACCTCATCAGTCGATCAAAGGAATTCATCAACAGTCGAGTAGGCGATGTATTCAAATTGGGCCTGTGAGAAAGGGGGTCTTTTGCGAACATAATGTTATACCTATAAGGCATATCATATCAGGCACATTACAGGTTATATTCTCTCTGTCGAAGCGTGAGCAATTACCTGGGTTATTCATAAAAGGCGGCGAGTCGGAAATCAAAGAGAGCAAAAGGAGAAAAATATTTCTCGATTTCAATTTCACTCGTTTCTTTATTTTCTACCTACCTCCCTTTCCCCTCGGCGAGAGATACAGAGAAGCCCTGGGTGCGGGTTTCGAGCTTGGTAGCGTGTCGTATAAGCCGGAGAGCGGAAGGAGCGGGTCCATAAAATCCGGTAAGAAAGCCTAAGCCCCGGGGGCCGCGTTTATCTTTTCACTTTACACTTCTTGCTTTATAAGCTTGTTTAAATTTCCGAAAATTTACCCGGCCTCGGTCGCGATTCGCCCCCCGGCAAGATTGAAATTCCCAATTTCAAGCTGCCTGCAGTTTTCCAAACACGTACGGCTCCCGACTGTTGAATCCTCGGCTTCCCAAGTGCGAACGGATTACTTATACGGAGAGCCTTGCAGTAATATATCTGCTCTCACGGGTGTTATTCGGGATCCGACCGCTGTCCCGCCGCATTCGTCCGACCGGAAATAATACAGGACTAGGGAGCAACAGTCACTCCGACCGAATAAACACATTTATCCTAATTTGTAATTCCCGGATCGACCAGCGGCCCTTATTTTTCATCCCTGTCCTCTGTTTCTTCGTCGCCTTTTCTCCGTCGAAAAAATATCAAGGAAAATTCTATAAAGGTGGAAAAAGGGGTCCGTCCGAATTTTATCCGCCATCGTCTTCCGCCCTTTCAATTCGTTCGAATAAAATTCAAAGGCATTGAAACGTTTCACTTTCTTCATCCCCCTTCGTTTACCGGGCCAGTTTAATACGCACTCAACTCAAATAAGCACACTTTTTCACAAGTTTTAACAACAATTCGAGGAATTTTTTCATCCACGTCGAATTCAAGCTCAATGCGATAGCTTGTCGCGAAATAATTACCTAAATGGTATTAAGTTCATCGCATTGATTTTACCCTTTCACTCGTTCGTGATTAAAAATGGCGAGCTAGCGAATTATCGCCCGATCTACCTTATAAATCCCGGATTTCGGGGTGTCTTAATATTGTTTGATCAGCCCTCGACGATCCCTAGATAGCTGATATTCTACATTGGCTCACTTAATTAAAACGGCGAACGAGGCGGTGAGAAAAGAGGACGCTGAGCCGAGCAACCTTAAATCCAGTTCACATAGAGGGAGGAAATTTCTTCTTCCGCACCACGCCGGCGAACCTTTTCCTCTGTTTCTTTGCCCTCGTTTTTCCTGCAGCAATTTGTACCGAACCGCGTTCCTCAATTTTCCAGGACCTCGAGTCTGCAGGATCAAGCTACCGATCACACGCTCCACTGTTTCGCGTAAATCAGAGGTTTTTCATCCGATGCAGGAATTACGGCTGCAGGGTTCGTAATTCGGTGCCGCAGCAGGTGGAAATCGAGATATGGCAATTGATGGAGAAAATTGCCAGAATTTCCACCGATGGTCCGTCGGTTATTTTATTCAACGATCGATGCGCAGAGCTTTGCATGCTCGTTACGGTATTGACACTATGTCCCGTAGTTTCGACGCTACTCGGATGCTAGTAATCGAATTATAATCGAGATACGTCGAAATCGTCACGCGTGCAACAACCGTTATATCCGTCAAAGCGTTGTGTGCAAAATTGTTTTTACAATTTTATCGGACGCGTTGGAACTCTGCGCGACGAAACGTGAATTTATATTACGGTAAATTGAAAAACTAGCCGCTAGAGTAACGCGTAAATGGAGATGAAATTATGGAGTGAACGTAAAATGTTTACATATCGACGATGACGAATGAGAGACTTCTTCAATATTTTGTTTCATAAACCGGAAACTACCGATCAATCTTGAGTAGTATTTATTTTCACAGTTCCTACAGGTTTAATATAATTGAGGAGCAATTTCGAAAGCGTTGTTACGATGAAAGTGATTCCTACGAGGATTCCCATTGGTCAAGAATGAGGGGCTATAACATCGCGTCGAGGAGCGACGCTGTGATACTGGAAGAGCTGGTAATTACGAAAAAGAGTAAGCCTCATTTCGAGCGAGGTTTCAAGCATTGAGAAAATTGTGCAGTAACTTCCGCGCGAATAATCCCGAAGTATTATACGGCGAAATAACGGTGCCATTTCACCGAGCTAATCTGCAACCTTTCCGGGATGCTTAATCCCCGAATTATCAAGTCAAATACGCAATTATCATCATGACGAATGTTTTCTACAACTGCAATATTCTGCGTTTGAATTGTTTTTTCCAATCATTTGGCCGGCAAACGTCGGTGAAAAATCGGAGGGTCAATGGTTTGGGCTGCAATGGCAAAGTTTAGCTCAAACTCATTGACCTCACGAGTCGCGAAACTTCTAGTCGCGTTACATGAAATTCGCAAGCACGGAGATCGCAGGGAGCGATAGTAAAACTGTATGAGATTCAAACCAGCCAGAACACGCAATTTCTCGGCTACCGTTGTCGCCGAACTTTTGGGCTGAGTAAGCGGGAAGCAAATCTTGAATGGAAATACGATTCGTGCGGATGGGTGTAAAAAAAAATTACACAATTTTCTTTACGTAAAAAACTTTATACACGTTATACAAGACAAAAGTTTGCTGTTGAAAAAACTCGTAAAAAATAGATTCGCACATACCGCAGACCCAGCCTTGCAAAACTTACGTAACTGTTTGCGAAAAGTTGCTCGACATGATGGAAAGTGAAAAAACGCCTGGCAAAATATTTGTCAAGTCATCAAAAGCGTAGAAAACAATTTTTTGCCCATACGGAAGTTATCGATTATAAGCTGGCTAGGGAAAGTTTTCACGGCGCAGATTGATTCATGAAATTTATCAACGCCTGAGAATTCATAAAATCAACTGAATAATTCCGGGGGAAAAAGTGAAATAATCTCGGTCAAAAATTTTTCCCTAATTTTCAGAGTGGTCGTAAGTTTGCACGCGCAGACAGAATTTGTCGTCACGATAAAATTCGCGAAAAATTCCAGTCAGACTAACATTGAATGCAGCGAAAGCGCGATACTAAATTCAAGCGGCAACGCATCCGGCGGTTCTAGTCCGGAGTAACCGAAATCAATGCAACAGCGAGGTTTCGAAAGTTGACTCAACTTTGCCTACAGCCGAAGAAACTTGCCCGTTGGGCTTAGATTGAAATTAATTAATCGTAGGTGAACCAAAACTCCAGCTGCTCGTGACCCGGAGTTTGTTGCATGATAAATTAAGTGGCCAAAGGACGTTGTCAAGCGGTGAACAGTAACGCTGGATCTCACAGTTTTTCATCAGCATATAAGCGAGGCGGCGACGGACGGGACAAGATGTAATTTTCATGCAGATTTCCGGCGTTTCGCTCGGGTTCCTTGCACTTTCCCGCACAGACACGTATCGCTGATCTTGTCCGCCGCGGCTGGAAGAGAGGATCTCGCGATCCGGTTTATATCACCGAGGATCGAAGCTCCTCGTAAACCTGCAACACGATCGCGCGAGGCGTTGCGATCCTGAATCTAGCTCCTTGCGACGTCGGGCGTAACCTCGCTGAACCCTGATTGTACTCACACACACACAAGCGTGGATACCTTTCGTCTCTCGTCTCTGTTTTCCTACGATTTGCGATAAGAATCCAATCTCTCCCGAAGAAGCAAACGAATGCAGAGCGAACTCTGCGGCGTTACACAGGGTTTGGATTTCGGAAGACGATCCGCATGACCGGCAAAATAAGTGCAAAGAAACCAGCCGTGACGACCCGTCGTCGTTTCCTCATTTTCTTCTTTCGTCTCGTCAACTTCGATCAAATGAATCCGGAATCGCGAGTAAATCTACGAGTGTACAAAATTGTGGACAATACCAGTTGGTCATTTAATATCCTGCGGAGCTTCTCGGTTGAACAATCGTATCCTGTGGGAACCGTGGTAAAACAGGATTCCGTTCGATGTTGCGTAATCGAGCTTCCAGTCTCTCCCTTTAGTCACAGAGCTTATTGTTCGCTGGACAAAAGCTCGCGGTCTGGTTCAGTCGATACTCGGTTTGCCTCCAAATTTTTCGCTCCTACGCGAACAGCGAGATGATTCTTACTACCGTAAACGTTCACCGGATCAGTGAACGCAGATTCGGGCACGTGGGCACGTGTCGAGCTTTTTCCGCTCCTTTCACTTGTTTGGTCTTCACGGAGAAAACATAGCGAAAAATCACCGCGAAACGAAATCTTGGATATCATAGACGGGACTGAATAAATCCCGGCTCGAGTGCCTCATGCGGACGAAGTTAAACCTGGTTGTCATCGTCCCCTTTACCCTCGAAACTCTTAAAGAGAATTTTTAAGAGAGTTTTTACATACCTTTGAAATTTTCAAAGAAAAACCTACGCTACGAGAAAATTTTCCTCATCGGTTTTTCCGATCCCACGAAATTATTTTCAACATTAATTTTCCTTTCTACCGTCGAAATTATTCCAGATTGAAAGATTGGCAAAAAAATTCTCGCCAATATTTTCCCAGGTTTTTCGTCGCCGCAGAGCGCTTGTTAATCTTTTTCTTTTTCATTCTCTTTTTCATCTCTCATTCGAACCGGGGATTCGCGACGCTGCTTTGTCAGGTATCTAATTATTCACTTTAATCGAGGTCGTGAGCGAAAACATTATCTGTCTCCGGAGATACAAGTGAGACGTGTGCAGGTTTTGCCTCAGACCCCAAAATACATACGCAGGCGATAATCCCCGGAGCTCGGCCTATCCACCCAAAACTTCGGAGTGACTGAGTGCCGGTTAGTAAACGATAAGGCAGTGATAAATGGGGAGGGTGTTTTTTGATTTTTTTCACGTCGCCAAAAATCGACCTAAACATTACAACGGTGACCGAATCGCAAGCTTATTTCCAACGAATCGAATCGCGTCGAGGTTGAAGCGCTTCGCAAAGAAGTTCAGGCGAATGCAACAACGACCATACATACATACACGTGTAGTATAATGCATAGGTTCGATTTCCGTGAAAACACTGGCGGAGAATTTACGGGAAGTGCAGCAATTCGCGAGTGTTTCAAAGAAAAGGTGAGCAATGGTAGGGCAACGAGCGCGAACCTCGTTGTTATCCTTATAGGGGCGACATTCACCCAGAGACGCGTGTCGTTAAAGTGAATTGCGGACATTTACTGCAACCCCCCGGTATAGAGCCGTGATATAGAGCTCGTGCCGCGCCATGTGATACAAGAAAAGTCAAGAAGTGGGTTCCCGTGTCAGCCCAGCAGGGTAAATATCTTACTGGGAGAAGTTCAGGTTCTTAAGTGGGCTTGACGCAACCTCGCCAGATGCATGTGTCAATGAATTACTCCCCTTGCTCGCTACGCAATGGGTTGCATGGAGTGGATGCCTACTCACATCATCCACTCGGCGAAGTCGCCAACTTGTGAATTTTCCAGTTTTGACCCCTCTTGGTTCGCGAAGGGCTTTGTGAAGCAAAATATTTGCTTTCGGATTCCAAGCCAGGCGAGTGTCTCGTTGTCGTTACCAGGTCTTCGGCGATACGATCGCGAGGAACGAACGGGGATGAGAGTGAAAGAAAGCACGAGAAAAATATGAAAAACCGGAGTACTGCACTCGAAGCTCGGCTACGTCTTTACCCGGTTTCTTTACTCGTAGTTATTTCTTCCGCCTCTGGTTTCAAATTGTTTTCCATCGTTCTCATCGTCGAAGAAGAATGGAACCGCGGACTTTTCTCGTTTCACCACGCTGAGAAAACTATAATGCGGCGCTGGCTCTGCGAGGGACAAAAGTCGTAGAGAGGAAAAGATGCCGCCGTTTCTCTTCCCTCTCAATAAGCTCGCGTCCGCTACCTCGAACCGCGTTTCCGCTCAGAGAATACGGACAATGAATCGACGGGAGTTTAACATCGCAGGCACAATTAATGGCGCAACTCGGGTCAACCCTGATGTGGTATTCCCTTGCACAGAGACTCCGGTGAAACGGTACGACTGAAAAAGTTAGAGGACTGCGGCCATCCTAGTTGGCAGGGAAATTCAGACACCTAGTTCCGACAGCAGCGGCAACAATTATCAGACCCTCGTCTTGGTTGATTATAATCATTACCATATTTCGTGTCGCTTCGATACCCGCCCACGACTTTGCCCCGGTTCCCCCTTCGTCAACCCCTCTAATTACTAATTTCGACTTGCGAAACACATTTGCTGCTCGGGATAAATTATGGGTAGGGGGACCCGGTGCGGTTGTATAATCCACTGCACGCCCAGCTATCAACGAGCCAATTCTAATCCACGGTACTCGTTAGTCAACGGAGCCCACCCCGCGAGACATGATCAGCGTTCACGGATACCCATACAATTTACACATATAATTGTTTTCATTCCAAATATGGCTTCAATGGTAATCACTTAGTCATGATTGCGAGCGCGGCTTCCGACTGCTGAAAGCTCTTCGCAAGTAAAGCGTTCGATGTGGTTTCACTTGAACCGAAAGTGCTGTAATTTTCTCCATGGTACCTGCGATCGAGAGCCGCGACGAACCGAACACTGTTGCAATCAAATTAACATTGGATACCCCTACAATTTACAGAAATAATTATTTTCGTTGCAAATGTAGTCTGAACGGTAATTACAGTCATGATTGCGAGAGCAGCTTTCAATTGATGACTCGATGGTTGCTGAAAGCTCTTCGCAGGTAAACCGTTCGATGTTGTTGCACGCAAACCGGAAGTGCTGCAATTTTCTCTACGGCAACCGTGATCGAGAGCCACGATAAGCTGATCACTGTGTTTTAGTTAATCTAAGATTGGATTCAAACTTGATTAGTAGTAAAAAACAAAAAACGTACAGCTCTTCGTTGGTTCTTGACGTTGCGCACATTTCCGGACCAACGTTCTCATTGGAAATTTTTGCAAGAAAAAAAAACATGTAGGCAGAAAAAGGCGGCTTTGATTCAAAGTAAAAGAAGATATTCACTACTGATCTCAGTGCAACTCTGAGCATTGTGGTTCGGAAAACAGAAGTATGAACGAAAGCTGATATTTATTAAAACAGTAACTAGAGTCAAGGTGTCATTAAGAATGAATATCAATCGAAGAACCTAACAGATGTTGAGTAAAATATTGTTATGTGGATAGGCGTAAATAGCGCCGACAGAAAATTTCGGTGTCATTTTCTCAGAGGAGTGTAATTATCGTTGCAAAGATCATGAAAGGTTGTAGAGATCAGGGAAATAGCTGGGCTACTTTCTCTCCTCTCTGGCGGAATGGAGTGGCCAAATTTTAACCCAGTATGAAGAGAAATACAGGCTATCCAAATTCGGGCTAATATAATCGAACCCCTGATCACCGGGAGCCACGAATCACGCTTAAAAAAAAGCCTGGAAAGTTGAACCCACCGCTCAGTTCCCGAGGGGATCGGGAATGCCGCGGATTCGGAACTCGGGGTCCCGGGACGGCTAATGCAGTATCTCGTTATTGCGGGCGTAAAGAGAGGAATAAAATTCGTTACTTTATACCGTTGAACGTTATGACTTTATAGCATCAACGATGGCTGGAAGTGTAATTATCGTAAAGATCGATCGCCACATCGGCTCGAAACATAAAACGATAAATTCTCTCCCAACCCGCGAAGCTTCGTGGTAACTCCATCAATTTTTTCCAATTTTTCAACGCCTCCGCAAACAGGCGGGAAACATTTCTCTTTCTCTCTCTCTCTCTCTCTCACTCTCGCGTTTGAATGCGCCAGCGTCCGAGCCGGTGATTTCACAGGGCAAACAGCAACATTGTTCGGGGGAAAATTGGAAGTACCTTCAGTGGAATCCGCAGGTTGTTTCGTCGCTTCGACAACTTCTATAAACAGAAACTTTGCTGCCCAGTCATGCGGCATATTTACCACGCAAGGCCTCCACTTGCCTCTCTGCCTTTCGTTTGCTCAGCCTCTTGCAGCTTCGAGAAGTGTCAAGTCCCGGGATTTAATCTCTTACCGTTACGCTTCCAAAATCATCAGCACCGAATCCAACGTATTTCGCGACAATTTGCCATTTCGCTCATTAGTCGAAGAGACTCGATCCTTGACTTGAAAATAGACCGTGAAATATATTCAACCGTTTCGTGCTCGGGCGAGCTGATGAAAATGTCGTTGGAAATACCGCGGCACATTTAATGATCGCTCTGGTTCCTGGGGAAAATCAAGCTCCGTACCCAGGCGGCAAAGGAAGGCTGATAACATCCAGTCGTTCGGTCGTTGCACGGCATAACTTAAGCGGTAAACTTAATCGTACGCTACACTACATTATTACACATATACGCAAGAAGCTGTGGGGCGTCATCGCGGCCCGTTGTTGTTAAACTTCTAGGTAGTTTAATAATATCAGGCGAGATTTCCAGAGATGAGAGTGTATGCTCCGCAATATCCCCATGCGTATACCATGCGTGTACGCAGGTACACCTCTACTCGCGATCCAAGACGACGTCTTTGCGATAATTTCCCGCCCGAGGACAAGTCGCTCAAAAATTCAACTACTACACGTGTCTTCTCCCTTTACATTTTTTTATCAAGCATGTGTTTGAATTTTCCTCGGGCAATAAAACGAAACTAAAATTCACCTCAGCTTCCCCAATTTTCCTCAACTATGGCCTATCCCAGATCATGGCCAATCGTAAAATGCGGTAAAGACAAGAAAGGGAAGAAGAAAATAACGGGCTCTGTCTTCGCGGGCTGGAAACGCTCGGCGAATAGATACAGCCGGGTGTATGTATAATATCAGTGAAATTTTATGGTAAACAGCTGCCTCCGTGCGGCCTCCTTTCTGGTCCCAACGATCGCTTCGCTGATAAACGAGCCACGTTTACATACATATACATATAAGCTGATAAAACATACTTTGACAAACAAATTTTTGGCACTTCGGATACATTTTATTAGACTAATGGTACGGAGTAGTTTACTCACCGCACCGACGTACGCCTTTTGTTTCAAATTGATAAAACACTTGCGATTAGCGATACTTTGGAAATTCGAATGAAAATTGCGCGAATATGTTGGAAGAAGCTGAGAGCGCAAATGTATGTTTCAATGAGCACGTGAAAGTTGCAAATTTGATGTAACCGTCGGGAGTTAAAAGCGTCGTAAATTTTGGCAACGTTCGAGAGAGCGAAGGGCGTAGCTACGCAAGGCAGAGCGGCCTACCTTTGGCTGAAACGAGCACTCATTTACACGAGGGCTTCTGCCCTTCTCCCCTCCCACCGCTTACCGCATGTTTCCTTTTTCTCCCTAAGAAGATAACTCCTCCGGGAGAGAGACGCGGGCAAATGGCAGAGGTGGAACACTCGCGGCTCTCGAGAAATCGAAGTTTGATGGATCACGCGAGGGTGCCGCAAATCATCGACTCACGTTCTCCGACTGAATTTCGGGAGTGACGACGACTTACCATTTTCAATGATTTAGAGTTTCAATGATTTCGCGTCGTTTCGAGTGACTCGATCTAAGAGTCTTCGCATGAACGTAATGGAATTTTGATCGCTTCGTCTTATCTCACGCGCGACTTCGAAAGATCAGCTTCGGTATTTTTTGCGGCTTTTCAGGCCTGAATACTTTTTGTATCGTTATCGGAATCGGTTCGTAGCTGCCTTTTCCACTGGTTAGCATCCCCGCAACTCGAAAATTGTAGACGGAAATGCGTTTAATCGACTGCTGCGAAAATGCGACGAGATATTTTCGTCATTCCGGGATGCTTGGAAATGTTTCGTCACAGCGACTGGTACATAAGACTTTTGTCATTGTTTGATGTTGTATTTAATTTATCCACACGAATCGATTAGGTATATCTAAACGATGATTGATCATAAGTTTCAATAATTGGTAAATCGTGTTGCAATCTTTATAAAATAAGAAGCATATTTTTTCCATGCACAATGTTGTAATTTACCCAATTTCGTACTGTTATTTTTTTTTTTTTCTATATCAACACAGCGTTTGGCGGGTTGTATATTAAACCTTATGAAAATTCTTCGGCACAAACTAAATGTTTTGGTTATAAAAATAATTACTTTTCTGTCTGCAATATTCGGACTGTAACTTGATCCTAGAATGATCCTGGCCGTGAAATCAGCACCACTATAAATTTCCCATAACAAACAAGGAAGACGCACGTATGGATACAAGTGCCCAAGACTGGGACAGGGTAAACAAAAACAACGACGAATCAGCACAAAGCGCGAGGGGTTCACGCTCCGTTTAACATTCCACTGGCCTTAAATCTTTTTGTTCTTAACGCAGAGTCTCGGTCTACGTAAGATGCACCGCGCACGTTGGAATATAAAAAAGAGTAATAAGTTTGCATCGACCCATCGAACCGGACCGAAACTCGGTGTAAAACATTGTTCATCGCTGCGAGCAACCGATTCATTTTTAATACGAGAGGGGTGATGAGAGTAACAATAACAATAACAATGATAACGATTTGAGAGGAATGAAAATTGAAAAATTAACCGGGCGTAACCCAGGCGTAAAAGGTTCCGGGGAACAGCCAATTTTGCGCTAATTGTGTATTTAGTACAAGGAACCCTCCGGCAGATAACTTTCTATCCGGCATTAATTAGAGCCGAGGTGGGAGCTACGGGATATTTGCTATTTTCAAATAAATTACAACTTTACAACCAATTATTTCAGACGCTTTACAAGATGTAATACAGAGGGGCACGCGGGCGAAAGAAAGTTTGTAAATGGGGTAAATTTGAGCGAGCTCTCATTTCCCCCTCACCTTTAAATATAGTAAATTGGTACCGGGAACTTGGATTACGGCTCCTGTGAAGAAAAAAATTAATCCGGCGAAACGACGATTTCAGCCATTACCTCTGGGTTAAAAATTAAGGATCAACGAATTCCGCAACGGCGTTAACGCGAGAATTCAAAGCACGCAGGGTGAAATGTCCGGGGTAAGTTAAGTTCATCCGAACTGCCGACCTCGAGTCGCGACGCAACATTTTAATACACCGGACGAAAAATCTGATGCATTCTAATAAAGGCGCTAAATGAAGAACGGGACCGGCGACTGCCGTGCTTGCATACGGTACACAGCTGTGATATTAAATACTAAGGCAACGCGAAACTCCGCGGAAATTACAACTGCGTTGTTTCACAATATAACTTTCGGAACAACGTCGCGAGCGTCGGGGAGCTAAATGCAATTCATGTACGTAATTCCGTGCACGTTACTTATTTTATCTGTTTTATTCCACTCCCTCGGCCCGCTTGTATAACGGAAGAGAATTATCACGGTATTTCTGTCACAGCGCTCCAGCGTATTTCGATACAATAGGCTTACTACATTTCACCAATTAGCGAAGTAGAAACAGAATTCCGAACGAACGAAGTCTGCGTTATTGAAACTGCGAAGGAAAGACGAAAATAACGTTCCTGATTGCCTAATTTGGCGTCATTCGGGATTTCGCAAGCAATTGAACGAGAGAGATACAATTTATATTAACGCAAGTAATTTTAGGAAATTATTTGATGCAACATGTGTAACAAGTGCGGAAAAAGCTCCGAAATTATCTCACAAAAGTTGCGGCAATTGCGGTAAAAACTCTTTTATCTCATACGTGGAGAAAAGTTACTTCGGACTAAGAGTCTTCTTTTTCAGTACGCAATACAGAGATACGGAATTCACGTATTTCTGTTTGCACTCTCTGAATATTTAAAATCAGCAATACCAAATTCCAAGCACTCAATCATTTCAACTACAGATGCAATTAAATTGTCCAGTGGCTGATATCGGAACATTCATCATGCAACGCGACTGCAGTTATCGCACTCCCCGGCAATTTATCTCGCGGATATTCAGATGCAACAATCATGTCAAATGAATAATTGCGAATTGGGTTGTTTGAATGAAATTGTAGGGTTCGCTAATTTTCTCTACTGCAAAAATGAAAAAAAAACATTCTCTCTCGATCAGGACAATTACAAGTAACGAAAATTCAACAGTTTTTAATTACAGTGACACGAATAAAAACATGAAAAATAAGAGAGTATCGCGATTGAAAATCGTACCGATATCATTGAAGGATGTGGTTTATTCTCATCCCAGTCACCCCTGAAATTTAGTGATCGATGTCCGCAGAGAATGGAATTGTATTGTGAGACGGAAGCGCGGTGATACATTTGAAATTATTTGTTCGCGATACGCCGGACTCGTCGACAACACGGCCATCTCTGCACCGACGCCCATTGCTTTCGAAGACAGACGTAAAATAGACGTAAAACGAACGTAACAATTTATGGGATTCCGAGTGAGCGCCGTTGGAAGCGGGGGAACGCCGACGCGTCTGTACATCCAGATACATACCTATAATACTCTCTGTATTTACATTTTCCACGGTAATCCGGCTCCATTTCCGTCGCCGCAAATATGCCGATTTATTCGGCCAAAGTTCGCGGAGCCCGATCTGTCATCTTTGAACAAGGGAAGATTCTCCCCCCGTCAATTCTCGTTCAAATTGTAATATATTTCGCAAAGCGGCGAAAGAATTTCCGCCAATCATCCATCCGAACAATCCATTCTCGCCAGTCATTTATCTTGACAAATTTATCCCCAACACTCGCACATCACCATCCCACAGCTCGTAAATTACTCACGAAGACTGCCCGCATGAAAAGTAGAAGACCCGCATACGTGTGCATATTATTTATATTATAAGTATATGTGTACATAAAACTCTGAAACTTTTATCCGAAAATTCTCACACTTTGTCCGGACTTTCCGAACGCCGGGCAACTTTCCAGACCGTGGCAGTGCGAAAAGGCGGCCGGCGCGGCGGGATAAACGATGAAATATTGATAATACACGCTGCAGGAGCGCGCTGCGGACCCGGTGAGGGTTTTTTGTTTTAAAAACTGCTTAATGAACACTCCGTGTCTTTGATAAGGCAGACATTATTACACTCGTGGAGACTATCTACTTTAAAAGGTCAGAGGTAATAGCAGCAAGGCTGCAGGCGTTGGAGTTTCAAAGAAGAAAATTTATTTATTACCTTCACTTCATCTTCTCCCAAGATTCCGTATCCATTTTTTTGACTCAACGATGCCCAACCAAACGAATCATCGTGAGATGAATTTTAAAAAATCAACTCGCCACGTCACGTGTAATAATATCGTGATATTACATCCAATATCTTTTACTATATACGAATGAAAAACACAGCACAGCGATATGATCACGGAATATAATTTCTTCCCCGATTTACTAGCTGTTCAAAGAACAGAAAACAAGAAAACAAAAAAAAAAAAACAAGCAAATAACTCGTACTCGGTATCACTATCAAAAACTATTGCCCCGCAATTTTTCTTCCTCTATTTGCCGGCCGATTTCCGAACCGTAATCTGCGGCTTCCGAACCGCGGAATTTCAAGCACCAACCGGCCACGAGTGGATGCGCGCGAATACTGAACCGACTTGTAGCGTCGGGACGCCGGGCGTCGAGCCGGCAGCTTAGAGCGATTCACCCCTCGCAGCATCCCTTCGGGCCACGCGCATTCTCGTTTTGCAAGGGAGGCCGGAAAGTTTTCGACTCGACTCGCGATGCAGGCGAAGGTGAATCCGACAGCGGAGCGACAGCCGCCTGGCCTCGTCGACGTTCGTCTCGTCCGAATTCCGCGGTGATTATCGGCTCGATTAACTCGATTCACCCCCTCTGCGAATAAATTATAAATTCTCAACGCTTGTTAGGCGCCTGCGGCGAACAGCCGCGTTTTCGCAACCGCGTTTCTCGCCGCTCGACAGCTGTCTGTACCATTAATTCGACGAAATTGCTTCGAATAACCTGCCGCGTAACGAAGCTCGAAAATTGAAATTTCGTAGGTATATTAAATGTAACGCATACGTGCGGCCGATACCGTTTTCTCCGATGTTTCGTGGGTTTGATCTGACAAATATCGGTGGTTGGTATATCTGAGGAATAAACAAACACACCTCGTGATCGGACGTTGTTCACCCGCGAGGGAGGAAGAGAAAATTACGTTGTACGTACGGAGGGTCGAAGATTTTTACTCGGATTTGAATTGAACGTAGTTTGAGGAAGACTCTGGATTAATAAATATATTACTCGACGGGGAAAAAGTCTCGATAAAAATCGATCTCGAGCGAATTCTCATCGTATGCAAATGATACGGAACTTTCCGTCGGAAAGTTTTCGAGTAATTTCAAACTTCGTGCAGGCCGTTCACGCAGATGAAATATAAGAAATTTGGACGAAAGAAATACATTTTTATAGAAAATTCTTTCCCATTTTTCGATCGGTTGTGCACACCGCTTTGAAGTAACGCGTGATACCGTGAAAAAGGAACGAAGAACTGGAAGAAAAGCCTGTCTGCGAATTACGTGTACAACATTTACTCGCGAAAAGCAACCACAGCCACTCTGTTAATTGCTTGATTAATTGCATCAAAATCATAGACATGAATGTGGAAGAGCTGGCTTGACGAATATCGTAGAGAACGCATGTCGTTTTCAAAGTACGGTTAAATTAGTTTCCTTTGTTCCGTAAGCTGCATTCTACGTAAATGTGAGTTTAATTTATATTCACTTGCAAATGTCTGGAACGAAGTTAGTACAAAAAGGAGCTAACTATTCGAAATACGAATCACAAAAACTACATGCAATGGCATTGCCGTTCTTAAAATAAAGCAAATGCGTCGTATTCTCAGAATTGGTAAAAATCGAAAAAATGGATTTTACTTCTCCTTTTCTGATTTCTGCTTCGCTGAGGAAATTGCAGGTTGCTGGTAGTGGAATTTGAAGGATTCCCACAGATTTTCAGCGTGATCGCGTTTTTCTCTTCACGCGGTTCCAGCACCTTAAGGGCGAGTTCGTCGTTACGTGCGATTCGAGTCAAGGGCTGTTCTGCAGAAGGTTGAAGACTTGCGCGTCGAATTCGAGAGTAGGTAGGTATGTACCTGCTTGCCGCGCTCGGCGAGCACAGGCAAATTGGGACAAAGTTTGGAGACTGACGCTGACGGAGCCAAGGATATGTAAGTTTAATTGTACACCACAAACGCGAAGGTGTGGCCTCGGCTTATGGAGATGAGGCAACGGCCGGAATAAACGCCGGGATTCCGCTGCGACCGCGAGAACGGTCGCCGAAAATCTGTTTGCAGCGGGGTGGGAAAAGGGTGGAAGCAGCGAGCAGAAGGTGGAAAAAGAAGGAAAACTGCCGGGCAGGAAAAAAGTTGGCGGACAAAGTGGCTTCGTATGCTTAGATGCGTGGAAGTGGAAATAAAAGGTCAATTTCTTTTGCATGAACGTAAAGAATAAGCCTAAATGAAAATGCTGTACCGAATCAGCGAAACTCTGATACCGATTTAACGAGCTTTTTTCGAATAAGTCCATCCACGCGAAAGATGTAAAATTGTCAGCAGTAAGTAACGAAAATCAAACAGCAAGCCGACGAACGATCTGAGACGTATTTTTGATTCGACAAATATTGATATACGATATAATGGAAACGGGAAGTCGCAGGATTTTCACCTTTTTAAGATAAATTCTGGCAAATGTTCGACAGTTCGAACGAACGATTTTCTTCGCTCAGTGCTTCGAAATTCCAAAAGTATGTTCACCGTGATTTCAGGTCGCCTTAAAATTAATTTTTTTCTCATCGTATGGAAATGGGGAATTGGAAGAAGAATCGTTTAAACAAGTTATTTGGAAATTGGGGAGATTATGTTTACATAATTTGGATCATTGATGATAAATACTCGCATGCTTTTCTGTTTTAAATGCCTTTACGTTCAAACTATCAGGAATGGTTCATCGAAACATATGAGGCATAGAGAGGATGAATTGGGTCATTGGTGTGGAAAGATCCTTGCAACACGAATTCTTTTCCAAACTTTTTTTTTTTATTTATTCATTTCTTTTTTCTCAGCACTCGAAGGAAAGTTTGATTTAAGAAGAAACGGCGTTATTTCTGACAGTTCGTGAGATTGACGTTAAGTAACCTGCGCTCAACGAAATAGTGCGAAAAATCAAGTTATTCGAAAGTGCGCTTGCGCGAAAGAAAGCTTCAACGTACGAAATCGACTACTTCAGTCGTGCTCAAACGCCAGTGTCTTTTCACCGAATTTTTCGGAAGTGGGACTTTACTCAAGCTCCACAGGCTTCGAACATCGAACTCTCCATGCAAGTGGTAAAAAACTCTGTTCGTAATGTACCACTGGCCAAATTTTTTCATCTTGTTCCACGTTTGAAAGGATAACGAGATACTGCAAATAAATCACGCGTGTCGTAAGTGAACTGTAACGGCTGATCAAACATAAATCGTGAAAATCGGTTGGGTTTACCCTCGATTTAAATGATAATCTCGATGGAGGCGTAACACACGGTTCGTGTAGACATTTCGTCGGTTTAAAAGAATTTTTTATTGACTTCATTGCTGGACAAACAGAGGCCAGAACAAACTCAACACAGATAAGCGCGCATTTGCAGCTAGTCAAACAAAAAGGTAATACTTTGAAACTCTGTTCAACACCTTTCGGAGGACATACACCAGAGTATTTTGTTTATCCTCATGTTACATGTCTAGCGTGTTATTTATAGTACCTCTAAAGCATCACCCGTGCAAATCTTCATCCATGTGTGAAGATTTCAAATGAGAAACATCACAGCTGCCTTCAATACAGTTGCAAATATGCCAAACAAATATTTCACACCCATAATCAGAACGAATATAATAAAGAATAGTACAGAAGAATTAGCGCTAAACCAATTTTCCTACACGTTTATTAATGTTAGTTTTGGTTCTTGACCGCAGCTGTTCCGTCGTTCGCAACATCTGACATACGTTTGATTATCGCACTTGCTGAAGAAAGCTCGAATGAATCCTTGTGCGACCGAGAATTAATATCACGTCGCATTTGCCGTTTTCAAAACCAGGAGCCGTGATACTTGACTCGAATTTTTACTTTCGCTGTCCACGCTGACGTTGGATCTGTACGTTTCTTAGATCAAAGCTATTGTTGCGACGTGCCGGAAATTGGCGAGTCTAATAATATTCAGCATTTTTCCTTGTCTTTAGTCCCATGCGAAATGATATGTTCACAATAACAATCAAGACTAATAAAAACTGGAAATTAGGTATTTTTTGAGTCGTAAAAAGACTAAATTTGCAGAAGGCGTAACTTTATTCAATATTTATTTCAAACAAGCAGAAGCACAACGCTCTTGATGAAAAGAAAGTAGAAATAGGGAGAAATAAGATTATACAATACAGTTGACAACAAAGACTGCGATGGTCAATGGATCGCCAATTGAAACGTGTCACATTGGAAATTAAACTACGGCGAAGAAAATCCACGCGTATCAGCCGTCGAACTCGAACATATACGTATCCTCGATGGTACGATTATAGCTTTGAGGATCCAATAGATCGCACACCGTTCCGTCGATAAGGTAACCCACGTTGCCGTAGGAAATTGCGAAATTAACAACGTCCACGTCCACGCTCCTCAAATTGAATATTGATTGTAGGCTGGTAAGTTGCCAGTATTCCTCGTCGGAAAAGTCGGTCTCACCGTCAGGCCCTTCACGGATTTTGGTGCCAATGGTGTATGTCTCGTAAGGATTTCCAGTAATATTGGTCTTGAACAATCAGAAATCATACAATCACATTATGCTATCGAACTGGTATGTAGCCAATGCGTAGACTCTCGAGACTTGTTCTTAATCAGAAATTATGTTGACAGATTTTTCTCTGGTTAAACGATGAACAAAAGGGAATTCAACGGCCTGATAATTTACTGGTTCAACCAGCTACTCACCCAAGTTACATTCTGCCCTTCTGGGACTGAAGTGGGATACCGATTGTTCCAGCAGGAACAATTCGGCCAGTAAGCATGACCGTCGATCAAGACGCCAGATTTGGTCATAACCCTGCTAACTACCACATTCGTACCAGATGTGTAGTTGCTTTTGTACCATGTTAAATCACCGTCTTCGACCATCAGCTCAGACAGTCTGACTGCAAAATAGTCGTTGGAAAGCAAAGGGTTCAAAGTTACGTATATTTCCTCCACAAATGAAGGGGGCATTATGTCAATATTCGAAACTCCGTAATTATCGGTCTCAACCTGCGGAAGCTGGCTGGCGGTAGCTTGGGTCAAGTTCGGTGAGAATATAACGTCATTTTCCACCCGCCACATGTTGTCACCATCATAAACAACAACACCATATCCTTCTGGGTCTCCGATCAAAACCTGTGAGAGTTCAATTTTCCATAAATTCGAATTCAACGCCAACTCGTATCTCTAACGATTCCAGCGTGGATTCTGGTCTACTAACCGTAACGTTTTCGCACGAGTCTCCCTCCGTTTTGACAGCTTGAATCTCGAGCCGCCCTCTGCTCGTATTTGTGGAATGATGCGCCAAAGTAGATGGTATCTCTTCACGTAGCAATACTTCGTCCGTCTCCGGATCGAACACTATTATCTGCGCATCACATACCTGCTCGGTCCCTATTTTCCCAGAGTCGACGATCCACAGCCTGTCGCAATCGTCCGTCTGCGAATTCACGAGGAAGATTAAGAACCAGACGGAACAACTTTCAAGTTGCCAGTCTTGACAATTCGTTGCATACTCACAGCTAGCCTGCTAACACTGGTGATCCCACTACAATCGTCCGACGTATGCCAATCCCAACTTGGGTAGGGCTCGAGCAATGGACCGCCATCGCCAGTTTCATTCGAAACCTTAACCAAACTGGCAGGATTATTGGCCTTTCTTGGAATCGAAACAAAAACGTAGTCGCCTAGAAGACCACCCATACTTCATCATTAAACATCCATGACACATTGGCAAAGGAATAACAGCAACGTTACACAGCTGGCTGCAGATAAGTCTCGCCAAATATTGTTATAAATACCTATGGGTTGCAAATCGGCTGGAATGGTAGTGCTGGCATTATACTGTCCAGCGCTGATCGCGTCTTCTTTGCAGGAATCGTTTGGCCAGACGTAGTCTAAGTACTTCCACGTGTAGACGGTATCAAGTTCAACAGCTGACGTCCAGGCAGCAAATGCGAGTATCCCGGTCAGTATCAGATTCATTTTGAACACAGCTGCTACTCTGAAATTTCTAGAGTTCGATTATGAGGTCGACTAGAATATAGGATGTCAAACAGGTCTGTTCATCCTAGAAAACCTAGTTTGATTGCTTATCGAAATTCGGCTCACCGTATGCAGTGCTATGTAAAGTGGCGGTAATAATAATCCATGAGGCAAACTGCACGATAATTATATTCAACTTCCATAGAATGGTTTTTGAATGTAATGCAATGTGAGGTATGAGTTTGTATGCACGCGTTAAAATGATTTTCAATATTTTCAAGAAAATGATCACACTTATAACATGTTTGAAATTGCGAACGAAAAAAAAAAAAAAAATATCTGAGCTCTGAAATGTAATTTTTTTGATTTTCCTAATAAAACTGATTAACAAATATCTACCCACTCTTTTTCTTTCTAATAAGTGAAACTCTTTTAAATAATCGGAGAAGTACCTTGTTGCCGTGTCAGAAAATGGTGACATCAGTCCTGCTTAATATGCCAAGAAAACGAGAAAATCCGTAAATGCGTCACAAAAAATATGGTGGGCACCTACTGCAATTGCAGATAAAAATTCGGCTGATTGCATGCCGTGAACATAATGCGGCGATGATAATAATCGATGGAATAAGTTGAATGATAATTGTATTCAACTCCCATAGAAACGTTTGCGGATAAAACAGAATATATATATGAAAGATGATTTTCTACTCACGTCAAACTGCAATCAGTCGCCCTTGGAGACGTTCTATTGGTTTGAACGTTCGTTCTGGTTCCTTCTCAGAAATGTGTCTGTTGCCTCGATGTCACTCGTATTTATACGGCACCAAGATGTGCTCTCTTCACTTCCACACATGTTTAACATTTTCAACATTTCTGTATTCTCAGGTGATGCTTACTCTGGCGAATATGATTAATCACCACCAATATTACATTTTCACTGTACGGTTAAGCGATAGGAGTCTTGAATCGGATTTTTACAATATACAATATATAATCACCAGGAACTTTCTGTTTTTATGATCAGCTACGGTACATTACGGTGCCACTGACTATCCCTTATCACCGTGGAAACGCACCTTTCTTAGGCCTAAAAGCTTCCGTAGTACAGAGAAACCTATGCCAAAAATAATCTGTGTATGCGAACTCAGAAGTTCTTCTAAAGAGTTTTTAGTTGGATCGGTTGAAATCCTTTATAAAAGTATACGATGTGAATTAGCACTATAGCTGATGGGGAAGACAGATTGGAAATTTCAATTCACCATATCGTCTTCACTGATTTCGATTTTTTTACGTCAATCTTAGATCCTGCAGCGATCCTACAGAGAACCAAACGTCCATTTCATTTCCTTTTTTCACCACGCAATCTCGTTCGGATTACAGCACATATTTGTTCCTAAGTACCATTCTGGCGGTGGGGGTGAAATATTTCTGGAAGTGGGTAAGCGAGCAGATACTTCGATATAATGATACGTGGTCTTCCTTCACGGTCAATTTCGTGCACAAAAATATTCTGTACAGTTTGGTTTTAAATGCACAAAACTTACCACAATATAATACTTAAGATATGTCTTAAGATGTAGTTGGTAGATAAATTTAATCACGATTTCAGAGCTGCTGAAAAATCTCAATACCTCATGTTGAAATACATAGCCTTGACGAATCCGAAGAGATTTGGGAACTGCACGAAGTCATAGAATTTTGAATAGATATTGACGGCCCCGCGGCAGAAGGATCGATTTAGAACTGAGAATCAGATAATTCGTAAAGCAGCGAAACACGTGGCCAAAGACGAAACCATCCGTCATCATTTTCTTAAGGTCAACGGGGTGGAAACTGACAACTGTCGATGTTTCATGATGTTTCATGCATGAGGTGGATGTAATGTTAAGATTGAGTTTTTTGAGTGTCGTAGGCCATTAAGAATTGTCAAATTGATTAACGTTACGGCCCTTTGATGGGGGCCTTCTCAGAACTGCAATATTTTATTCTCGAAAAAATTTATAATTACTTTATACATTTGAAAAGAGTAAAATGCAAGAATAAACCCGGAAAGGGGACTTAGGTTCTATTCGAAAATGTGAAAAATATTAGGTGAAAATTCGTTGTGGAAAAAAAATCAAATATAAATCGAAAATACCTCATAGATGGATAAGGTTTGAATATTCTATCTACTGATGTCTTATACTCACACCTGAACCAACTAATAAATATCTCTAAGTTAGACAGTTCGCTTCAATGAATATCCGTCACATTGGGAATGAAAACTTTTTACGAATTTCTCGACTCTTGGAATTACGCAATAGCTTTGACACGTGTAACTTTTAGCTACGGGAATGGAATATTCTGTACCTACGGATCCAGGGATGAAGCTGACTTACAATACGGAAGAGGTCAGTATTCCAGGGCGTAACTTATATCCAAGATTTTTTCTTTCAATCACGTTCACAAGCCGAAATAAATTTTCTATACCTTACTCTCATTGTTATACCCAACCTCACCGATTATTTTGTTTCGTTGCTGGCATCAAGGATAGCAATTTTCGTCAACCGAACTAGCAGATTACATAAGTCTAGTAGCCGGTTTCAATATTCACAGAAAGCCTTTTCATGCAGCTTTATTGTGTATAAATAAATTCAATCAAATTTTTGTCTTGTTTCAAAGGAACTAGAACTAACTATTTTGAATTATCGATGCCGATGCCGGTAAACTAAAAAAATTCAACCAATTCGAATAATCTACCAATATCAAATATCAACCAATCGGTAAGAATCAAAAACCTTCTACTCTTCCAAAAAATCTTCTTAAAACTTCAGAATAAAATATCAATCCCGTTTAAGTTCTCAAACTGGTAACATCTGACATCCAATCTCATCTTAAGCCTTAAATCGTATGGAAAAGAACGTCCCAGCTCTTCAAGCTACGTTCTAACTAATTAAAGCAAATTCAATCCATACTAATTTTGACGATATTCGCGTTTCCGAAAACTTCAACATTTCTTTTATTTTGTCAAGTATTATTAAAACATATGAAATTTGAACTTACACTAACGCAAATAAAAACTCATTCGCTTAAACAAAACTACCCTGCCTTGGAGCTAGTCACGCGAGACGGTGTAGGCGTGTGACGCGTAACAAGCTGTGCAATCGAATCTCAAGGGCAGAGCGAGTGTTGCTTTAGTGAACAACTTCATCGTTATAGAGACGATGATATTGGGAGAAACTCGTACATCGAGTAAGCAACGTTTATCCGTATAACTCGATAGCATATTGAAACAATATACTGATTTACGCCGACGACGTAATACAACTGTGGGAGAGCATTCTGTAGCCTAGATCCGTTCCATGTCTCGGCTATTGACGAAGATCAGAAGTGATGCCCTCAGAACCGTAATGAAGACTTGTATAATAGCTGGGAATTACTAGAGACAAGAGCAAGTTAGGTATTCATCGGGCTGCGTAGGATGTCATAAACTTTTAAGGTGACATTTAATGCATCGAACGAATAACTTTATTCAGGTCAATTTGGAAAAAACGAAACACGATGCTCCGAATTGAATAAGAGAAGGAAGGAGAGATGAATATATACATATATATAATTATATATATAGATATGTATGTATAGTATGGTATGCAACGAAAACCATCGTAGTAGAGGTGTCACATTATAAAACGATTCCTTGCATATCAGGCGGCCAACGGAGCGAAGTTCGTATCTTCGATGGTACGATTAGAGCTGGTATCCTGTACTTCGCACGCTGTTCCGTTAACAAGGGAATCCATATCCACGAATGAGATGATGAAATTATCAACGCTGACGTCCAAGGTGCTCGAAGTGTATTTCGGTACGGTGCTGGTTATTTGCCAGTATTTATCCTTGCCGTCCTCCGACCCTTTTACCACTTTGACGGCAAAGGTATCTTGCGCGGAAGGATTCCCAGTTACGTTGATCTTTAACAATTGAAAATGATAAGTTCACATTACGCCATTAAGCCGATAGTCGTGGAACCTCGCGATCCATTTGTAATCAGAAATTATGTTGACAGGCTTTTCTGTGGTTAAACGACCAACAATAGAGAATTCGATGGACTGACAATTTAACGATGTTATCGAATACTCACTATGTAATCCAGTGCAATAGGATTTTGTACGTTCCAACAGGTAACGCACTGCCACCCGACATAGCCGCCTATTAAAATACCAGATTCGGAAACAGACCTGCTAGTCACCATGGTCGGCAACGTACGGTTGCTTTTGTAATACGTGATATCAGAGTCCGCGCTTCTCAGGTCGGACAATTTTAATACATATGTATCGTTGGAAAGCAGAGGGCCGAACATTACGAATGGTCCCACAGCAAATGATTCCGGCAACATAACGAAATTTGAAACTCCCCATTCCCTGCTGAGAACCGTGTCCTCGGGGTAGTCAGTTTCGTTCGGAGCGAAAATCTCATTTTCTACCCGCCACATGTTTGTACCATTATAAATAACAATACCATGTCCATCTGGGTCCCCGATCACAGCCTGTGTGAGTTAAATTTTGTATAAATTCCAATTCAACACCAACTCGTATCTCTATCTCCAACTCGATTTCAGCGTGAATTCTGATCTACTGACCGTAACGTTTTCGCACGAGTCTCCCTCTGTCTTGACAACTTGTATCTCAAGCCACCCTTCACTTGAATTCTTCGAATTATGCGTCAAATTGTATGGGATCTCCTCGCGTATCAATGTTTCGTTGGTTTTTGGATCGAACACTATTATTTGCGCATCACATACCTGCTCGTCCCCTATTTTCCCAGAGTCGACGATCCACAGCCTATTGCAATCGTCCGTCTGCGAATTGACGAGGAAGAATAAGAACCAAACGAAACAACTTCGAAGTTGCCAGTCTTGACAATTCGTTGCATACTCACAGCTAGCCTGCTAACACTGGTGATCCCACTACAATCGTCTGACGTATGCCAATCCCAACTTGGGTAGGGCTCGAGCAATGGACCGCCATCGCCAGTCTGATCCGAAACGATTGACAAACTGGCCGGATTATTGAAGTATCTTGGAGTTGCAACGAACACTAGACCGTCTAAAAGACCACCAATATTTTACCGTAAAAGTTTCGTAATATGTTGGCAATCAAATAAGAGCAACGTTTCATAGCTAGTTGCAGGTAACCATCGCCAAATACTGTTATAAATACTTTCTACGGGCTGCAAGTCAGCTAGAATGATATTGCTGTCATTATACTGTCCAGCGCTGATCGCGGCCACTTTGCTGGAATCGTTTGGCCAGGCGTAGTCTATGTACTTCCACGTGTAGATGGTTTCAAGTTCGACAGCTGACGTCCAGGCAGCAAATGCGAGTATCCCGGTCAGTATCAGATTCATTTTGAACACAGCTGCTACTCTGAAATTTCTAGAGTTCGATTATGAGGTCGACTAGAATATAGGATGTCAAACAGGTCTGTTCATCCTCGAAAACCTGGTTTGATTGCTTATCGAAATTCGGCTCACCGTATGCAGTGCGAATGTATAGTGGCGGTAATAATAATCCACGAGACGGACTACACGGCAATTAGGTATATTCAACTTTCATATACCTAATGGTTTTTGAATGTAATGCAATGTGAAATATAATTTTCTACTTACATCGAAATGCAATGAAAGGACTCTAGAGGCGTTCTGGTTTGGCTGTTCGCTCGGGTCCTGTCCGGAAACGTGTCTGCTGCCTCGATGTCACTCGTATTTATACGGCATCACGATGTGCTCTCTTCACTTTCACATACCTGTATGATTGACATGTTTGATATTCCTGTATGCTCAGGTGAGGATAGTTAATCTTGCGAAGAAGAATGATCACTAATACTATATTTTCACAGTATAGCCGAGCGATAGGAACCTTGAATTGGATTTCCATACAGTATACCCAATTATGGTTCCATTGACTATCCCTTATCACTATGGAGACATAGTAACGTAAACTATGGACCTAATCATTTCATGACACATCTTTTTAGGTCTAAAAGTTTGCATAGTACAGAGAAACGCAAGCCAAAAATAATCTTTGTGTGGTAGCTCAGAATTTCTCCTAAAGAATTTTCTGCTGGATCCGTTGAAATCCTTGATAAAAGTATATGATGTGAATTAGCACTGCGAAAGATCTGGAATAAGGATTAGAAATATTAATTCATCATATCGTCTTCAATGATTTCGATTTTTTTACGTCAATCTCAGATTCAGCAACGATCCTGTAATGGACCAAATGTCCATTTTTTTCTTTTTTTACCGTGCAATGTCGTTGGAATTACAACACATATTTGTTCCCAAGTACCTTTTTGAAACTACAGAAACTTTTGGTTGATCATTTAGCTATGATTTTTCCTTCAAAGTTCGCGTTCTGTGGGATGAACAACTTCACATAGACTAATAGAGGTACAGTCCATGCAAGCATAAAAATTATACTGTTCGTTGGATGAAATCTTGAGAAATTTGATGTAGTTCTTTCTTGGTTTTAACCCTTTGCGGACGGAGCCGTGTATAGCACGTGTCGCAACTTCAAACAGAATTAAGCGGCTATTTGCCAACACGCGTCCGCAAAGGGTTAATACGGAAAGGTTTGCGTTCGAAAATAATTTTTTAAATAATCTGTTAAATTCTTGGCCATTTTTCATGCATTTTTGGGAGGAAATGGATGCAAATAATTTGAGCGTGGACGGAGACGGGAAAAGATAGGGAAGGTTGTTGTTCACAAATATAGTTAGATCATAAATTGTATTCAGTCAATGGTGAAAATACGACCTGAACACTTTCTCAACGACGTCGAATTTGGTGAGAACGGTGGATCAAAACAGCTGTGATTATATTGATCAGAATATCCGTATCTCCAGAGTTCTTCACCTGAACAAAGTATCTGACTGTGTACCATGTCAGTAAAGCCGCGTTGTTGAATCAAGCTGGATTTTATCATTTTGCGAAATGGTGATGATCAAATCGTTTTGAAGCATCATTACACGTGTCACACCTCAAATATAACTATAAATTCGAATGTGGATTCCCGACCACGTATGCGGAGTTTCAAAGCATTCCAAATCTGAAAATAATTGCCAACTGTCCGCCGTAATTATCAGCTAATCTCTGGATGCAAGTCAGAAAAAAGTCAACTATTTTATTCACAAAAACAAGTATTATTACTCTGTACATTTGAAAAGGGTGAAATGGCAGAATAAAACCGAAAAAGAGATTTATGTTCTATTAGGAAACGTGAAAAAGATTGGGTGAAAAGTCGGTGATGGAAAAAGCTCAAATGTAAATCGAATACAGTTGACAGACAGAAAGAGTTCGAATATTCTATTTGCCGATGCGTTATACTCACACCTGAACCAACTAATAAATCTCTCTAAATTAGACGGTCCGCTTCAAAAAATGTCCCCACACTGTGAATCGAAACTTTTGACGAATTTCTCGACTCTTGGAATTACGCAATAGCTTTGACACGTGTAATTTTTAGCAACGAGAATGGAATATAGCATTCTTCACCTACGAAACCAGAGATGAAGCTGATTTACAATACGGAAGAGGTCAGTATTCCAGGGCGTAACTTATATCCAAGATTTTTTCTTTCAATTTTTTTTCACAAGTCGAAATAGATTTTTCGTACTTTACGCTCATTGTTATACCTATTATAAACAAGAGTGCACATGATATTTGAAGAACGGCCGAACCAATTTACTTCAAATTTATAAACAATATTCTTGGATAGATCCCTGTTTTACACGATCCTACTTTCTAATTGTCGTATTTTTATTTATTTATTTATTTATTTATTTTTTTCTTTTTTTTTGTCAAGTAAATGAAAGGGTCGTAATTTTTTTTAAGAAAACGAATTACAATTTCAAACGGTCACCTCTTGGTTGGTAAAAAATTGTATCTTGGCAAAGAGAATAAATTATCAAAAGTATTTTCAAAATGTCCTCGATATTAAGAAACTCCAGAAGGAATAATAATTCAAGGACGAAGCAGAAATGCGATCCCGGAGAGCAACGGAGTTCTTCCCAGGGTGCGGGGAATAAACCGCGGGGTATCTAAATGGCTTAGGCTTGGTAAATGAGCTTAGGCAATAAATCAGCGAGACAAGTCAGATAATTATATTTCGCAGAAAAATAATGTTAGTTTATTCAGGGAGTGAATGGGATAAATGGATACATATATAGTCGTTGGAGTTTTGGTGTTGGGTGTTTAGGAGTTAGCATAATTTTGACTGCCATGTATTCGTGAAAGCTGAGTAAAGTTGTAAAATAATGCAACATTCGCTGTCGGACGTTCACACACAGAAATACAGGGACGAATAATAAATCTCCGCTATCGGATGGTTGTTATTAGGAAAAATGATAATTTCGAATTGAAAATCCGGAAGTCAAAGGACGTTCATATAGACTCTCGGTTAAACAGAATGTAACGAGACATTTATCGGGCTATTCCCCGAAACTTTGTACTGACTATGACTAGGCGAATTACATGAAGCCAAAGTATGAATTCAAATACTAAGGTTTGCTGTGCTCCAAAATCAAACAGTTTCGTGAGCGGTGGGACCGAATTCAATCCGGGGGCAGCACAGCTGATCTAACTCGCAACGTCGAAAAGACCGAAGTACGAGCCGCAATGCTTTCTCAAACAAAAAAAGTTGTCTAATTATGTTTATTATTAAATTTATGTGTTAAAGTCAAATTCAAACGATCTTGACTCATGGTGGTACACGAGAGACAAAACCGAGAGAAAATCTATTACCTAATTAAGATATTCTAACGGGGTAGCGATTTGTCTTCAATACTGGGGGAGACGGTGTGTGGCTCAGGGTCACAAACTTTGGCACAAACACGAGCAGCAAGGTTAGCACCCAGAATTCTGTAATTGACTTCTTTGAAGTCCATGATGCCCAGAACGAATTTTTGCAATGGATTAGTCTGCAGCCAGTAACGTTTGTAATGGCTGATGGGTGGATAAAGTTTAGTCTTGGTTTATTTAGTGAATTATATGTTTAATTTAAAGATACGGGGGTAAGGTCTCTTTTGTAAATTACGTTCGGTACCCACCGCTTGACACACACCAACACATACATAGCAAGCGCTGAACCCGTTGCCAACCAGTGATACCAACTTACATATATCAGTGTTCGTACTTGAATGCACTGCTGAATTGCAGGGCATTGTCGTCTTCGAGTATCGAACCCTACGTCAATTTATAGTGACGAATAATATTACACTGATTTACTAGCGGCGGTTGCATTATATGAAAAGTTACATCGACAGGGTTTGATGTGGTTTGATTCTGAACAACGTAAACTTGAATGAATCAATAACCCAGCAATGCAAGCATGCTCACCACGTATTCTGATGCCTAGGGATACCCTACATTCTAGCTGCGGAGTGAATATGCTGATTAAGACTCCAGACCTGGAATAAGCTCCGCCAAGTTCCTGACTAGGTATTGTAAAGTAAGTTCTTTATTCTGTTACCGTGTTTCCAGTTGTATTGGAGTTGTGCAAATCTTCGAGCGTAGCGGCATATCCCTTCTCTGAAGTCAAGGGTTTGAAGGGGAGGTTAACTTACTGGATAAATCCTGAAGGTAGTATCACGAAACTGGAAACACCGAATTTGACGGTCACATTCTCGCCGGCCACGGAGAAGAGTGTTGTTACTGAATTCAGAGCGTAAACGTCGAAAATGACAGCAACGCATAGAGGTATTGACAGCGCGGAGATGAGAGGAAACTTATTACTTCATTTTTTGCATACGATCGTTCCAGGCCTAGTCTATTTGTATACTTCCATTCGTAAAAAGCTTCAAGCTCAGCGGCCAAGGTTCAACCAGCATATGTCAATATGGGAGATGGTATTAGATTCGTTTGAAATGCAGCTGAAATCTCTTTAAGTCAAGTTTTAATTTTTCTGTTCCATAGCGACAATCGGAGCAGCCGAAACACGTGATTTTTGACTATTCGGTAGATTTTTGTTGACTCAATTTGTACAGCTCTGGCAAACTTATGGAAGATTGTTTCATGCTTACATATGTGATAGATAATCAGCCGTTTGATTTTTGTCGAAGTTTTTTTTGCAATATATGCGATTGATAACAATGCAGATTGTGTACCTGCTGTTCCCTATCATTCTGAATTCGACTCGCCTCGCAGTGCGACTCTTATCTATACACAAAATTTATGACTGTTTATGAACGATTAGCATCACTACTTTCGGGCTACTTTGGTATTCGTGTATGTTCAGCTGAAGCTAAACTTACGTGATGTGACATAATCGGACGTAACCCAACTTTCTGGTAGAATACGTCAGGCCTGACACGCAAACACGGTTATTTTGCAAGGTAATTTTTATCTATGGTGACGATTTTTGTCTCACTATCAGTTGTGCACGAAATCGCCAACTCACGACAAAATTTGTTTGCAATGAAAATGGTATCTAGAAATTTCATACACAATTACCTGAAAGGAATACTAAATTTTCTCCTTTTGATTAAACTTGTATTGAGAGGGAATGAGCTTTTGTAATAAAAGTGTGCCACTTACTTTTCGTTGATCTTGATAATTCAGGCTGTGGACGGCTCTGCATACTTTGCGGCGACTAGACGCAAACTAAAGTACTTAATAAAGTCTTTTCTGATGAACTGCCGTTG
The DNA here is from genome assembly GCF_021155785.1 of Neodiprion fabricii. NCBI lineage: Eukaryota > Metazoa > Arthropoda > Insecta > Hymenoptera > Diprionidae > Neodiprion > Neodiprion fabricii. The sequence goes on from NC_060240.1 coordinate 41,030,591, forward strand.
AAACAATGGACGATAATTAAGGACATGTTTGGCTCGAATTTCAAATTGAACACAAAGACAAAATATTTATACAAAATAAATGGACTAGAACGCAGTAACAGTAGTTAATTTAGAATGCATGTTTAGAAATTTCAAAATGCATTAATCGACAAAAGACAAAGCTGGTAATTGTCAATGTGAAATTATTTTATTGGCGCACTTTGAGTTTCTATTTAAAAACTGTTTCACTAAGAGGTCAGGATTCAGAACTTCTCATGCAAGAAGATTTGGAGTAAGTGTTTGAAGTGTCTCGTACAGATTATCAAGTGTTGCACAAGTGTATTTTTTTCAGAACTGCTCTGGTAACAGGCTCTTCTTGAAGTGACTCGGTAGAGGGATGCTTTCGAAGTGACTGATTCTAGTTGAGCAAAAATGTTCCTCTCGGAGTTCGTTTTGTGATTTGAAAAATCTATTGAACTCGCAAGTTGGCTCTTCCCAATTTCTTGGACGAAGCTGGAAGTTTTGCCAACGAGGATATTGCACGAGTGTAAAAGAAATATTTCGAATCTTTTCATTCACCCTTTTTATTCCTCTCCCGTGAGCCTAGGGGTAACGGGCCAGTAACACCAAGCCCAGGTCTTCCCATGGTTGCATGTAAGAATTCCTCCTTTGTATTTTGTATTCATATAAACTAACCTATTTTATCATTGCGGCATCCTACCCAAAACAGATACCGTTTCACAGATGGTTTTATCACGCTGCACGTGGGCGCCATATCCTTCATCCATTCGGCATGGAAATATCGTAAGATGTTTTGGGGCATATTGTTTATTCTACAAAAATGTTTATACATAGGTACCAAAAGCGAGTCATTGAAAAGAAAAAATTAAAATAGCAGAATTGCCCGAAGGCGGAAAAGAAGATTACAATGAAATATGCGTGTGAGAGTTTGTCATAAAAATATAACAATCGGTTGAAGCGAAATACCAAATAATATTTAGAACCTTGCAGATGTGTAAAATATAACAATAAATGATATATCAATCGATTCATCTAGTATTTAGGGGCATTAAATATACTTGAGTGAATTTCAGAGTGAAGAAAACATAGTTGTCGACTTTTTTTGGTATCTTGACTATTATACGGAACCTGTTTGTCTTTTTCTACTCAATTCTTTGATTCTTTTACTTGCGTCTCTACTGTAACTGTCAGCCATAAAATTTTCTCCTGGGGGTGACAGAGCAGCAATTAAGAGCGTTGAAAGCATGGCACAGAAAGCAAAAATGGGAATTTTTTACGGATTTAACTTTGAATGCAAATTTCAATTGCTACTGACAATTGGTTGAACACACAAACGTAGACTTGGCTATACAAGCTGAAACGGCTGAATGCCGTTTAAAGTCCACGAATACAATTTCAACCAGGCTTATTTAAAAAATTGCAATGATTAACATTTAGAATCCTGGACGAGGTCTTCGACCATAGCGATGAGAATTCTGAAGTTGATTTCATCAACGTTTAGAGTGCCAGTATATATTTTTTGTAAGCGGTTTGTCGAAACCCAAAGTTCTTCTTCGAAATCATCATATCCGCGTTTCGAAACCTTGACTCCACTAGCGAACTGCAAGGTGTCGTTGTTTTGCGCCACGATCACCTGAAAAAATGAGTTACGTTTAATATTGCAATTCAAAATTTTCGCACGAAACGAAAATTCTATCAAGAATCCTCAACTTACCACGTGCTCGTCGTCCATCGGGTGATTCATGTTCCAGCATGCTATTGCTATTTCTCTCGTTAGTCCAAAGAACAGGATACCTTCCCGTGAAAATGCTTGTGCGGTAACCTGACTGGGAAATTCATAGTTGGAAGTGATGTAATTAACGGAGCCGAATCCAAACATCAGCCTATGCAGATCGTGAACAGCATAGGAGTATTCTCTGAGCGAGGCCAACGGCCTGAAAAATAAACTGCGAGGTTGCAGCGGATGCCAGGGTGATAACGCGAGTCCGAACATCCCGTCCGCAAGAGTGAAATTATCCCCAGCGATGGAGAACGTCGTGGCCGTTGGGTCCGCTTTGAACGCTTCGTCGTCAAGGCGCAAAAACTGCCATCCGTCCCATATTATGAGACCTCCACCCTGAACGTCAGCTATGTAAACCTTGAAACATTATGTTCGACGGTTCACTGGCTCCAGTCGTGAATAGATTCAGTTTCAGTCAAACATCAGTGGACTACTGACCCATGTCCGCTGGCAGTCGAAGCCCTCCGTCTCAACTACAGGCGTAATTAGTAGTCCCAGAGACTCGTTCGCGGGACTGTGCGAGATGTCGTTTGGAATGGTAATTCGTTGCTGCAGTGTGTCGGTTATTAAATCAAATACCAAAATTTGAGCTGGACACACCTGGTCTGCACTGCCAATTTTTCCGCTGTCAAGCACCCAGAGTCTATCGCATTCGTCAACCTGCGGCAAAACAGCACAAAACATAATTCACGATAGCCAATGCGACGTCGCATCGACCGGTACCCGTTAGTCGCAACTTACAGCCACTCTCCACACACTTGTGATGCCGTTGCAGTTCCCAGGCATGTGCCAGGACCAATCTGGATAGGGCTGCAACAGCGGACCACCTGGACCTTGGCTCGAAGATATTGTCGAAAGGGTGGCCGGAGTTCCGGCAGTAAAGAGCGCTGGCGTAGTCACAAAGACACGTCCATCTACGAGGGCAAGTATGAAGTTTAGTGACGAGTTTCAGGAAACGATCACGTCAGTCAAAATCACTTTTCGAATTAGGCTTGCAGACTTGTGATGCACATCGGTACCTGAAGCCTTCTGAACGTCGATCGTGATGACCTGCGTCTCGTTGTATCTCCCTTCGGCAATTGCCGACTGTCGATCTTCTTCGCTGTTCCAGACGTAGTCGACGTATTTCCATTCATAAATCACGTTCAGTTCTGCAGCGAGCGCGCAATTTGCGATGGTTAGAATAAGTACGAAGCGATGCATCCTCAGAGGAAAATATCTCAAACGTAAATAGTCAATTGAATTACTGAAGTACAGTAGTTTTAGGAAAGTTTTTGCCTTCCTCGGAATGGTATACTCCACGTCGCCACACTGACAATGTGGTAGAAATGACGCCTGCCACTATAGCTGGCATAAAATGCGGTACTTTTTATAATAAACTGTGCCTTATAAAGGTGGCCACTATCAGTTGCAGACAATGGACAGTGATAGCGTTCCAAGGACAGCTGGCGAAACAGGTTTTTAAACGCAATTTATGCCCAGGTGATCAGGGGGGCGTAAGCAGGTTCTCTGGCACCGTTCGATAGTTTCGCTACCTGAACGAATGTCACTGTGGACCGGAAAAGTTCATGGAATTGTACTTCCGAGCGCATCAAAGACTCGCGGTTCAGCCTGCGCTGTTCCTGATGGACTTGAGGCAGTTGGAGGAGCTGCTGTTAGTGTTGGGTGTGAGCTTCTTGTTGTCGGTCAGTTGCCTCTAAAGGCCGCACTTGTTATTGATTTGCAGCTCCTTCTTGTTCTCTAATCAGTTGGAAGAGACGTCAAATTTGAGCGATTGGAGCAGCACTGGATTCTGTAGACGACTCTGGGGCTTGCGGGGCATCTTCCAAACGAGGATTATCTCCGCAGGGGATTCCCAAGCGACGAGAGCGAGTATTCTTGGTGGTAATCATCTCCAAAACCGCACACTGAATTGATTTCACTTGCACAGTTCAAAAATCGTGATTCCGAAACCAAATGTAAAGTTCTACGCGTTATAGCAAAAATAAACATGTTCGTGAACTGATTAAGCGAATAAACAGGCAACAAATTGAAAAGACAATGAAAAATGCTTTAACGGCCATGCGTGATTATTGTTTGAAATATGAAACACGACTGTTTTACAATAATACTGGTTGATGGAGCAACCCTATTACCTAATAAGCGGGGTCCCTTAGGAAGGGCTGCTTGACAAAAAAAAAAACTGGTTTTATTCGCAAACGACCGTGCTTTCATTGACTGAAATTTATAACACACATGAAATATGAGACTTGCTTTAATCACACGTTCATCTTAAAATTAACTCCTTCTGTATATACATTATTAAATAAGTTTAAGCGTCCTTTCTTTTCGGCAAATCGTTTGAACACTTTTTCAGCAGAAATTTAAAAAAAAATGTATCATTCTCTATGCTGAGCAGTGCCGTATGAGAAAATCGATCCTGAATTTATTTTCTGAAATCCATTTTAATAACTTTTGCAGTGGTTCTGCTGGCCAAATTTTCATCGAAGCAACAGACGAGCTCGTTTTCTCGCTTCGGCGTGTAATCTAATACATTTTAAATCTAGACGATTGACGACGAGACTCGAGTTCTTGGCGATGAAAAACAATCGAGTTACTGAATGTTGACAGAACTGCATCCCCGATATTACCCTTTCAGGCTTATCCCAGGGTCATTTAATCAGCAAAACCGATTAAGCGGCCGACGTGCCGTCGTCATCAATGTTGAACTGCATTCAAGTTTACGCGTAATAAGCATACAGTAATCGTATGGAGTACATTTTTGCCAGACCCGACTGTCTCAATGTCACATAAATGGCATAGCACGAAGCTAATTGTAGGTGTTTGTCTGGTTATCGGCTTCAATAACAGGCCTATTCCTGTTGACGAATGGTATTTAAGGGAATGATAAGTATGAAGATAAGTATTTACATTATAGTATGTATTAGAATTAGTAAACTAGGTATGAAGATAATCATTTATATAACAGTATGTAATAGAGTTGGTGAAAATACTTATCTTCATACCTATCATTCCCTTGAATACCATTCGTCAACAGGAATAGGTCTGTTACTGAAACCGATAACCAGACAAACACCTACAATTAGCTTCGTGCTATGCCATTTATATGACATTGAGACAGTCGGGTCTGGTGAAAATATACTCCATACGATTACTGTATACTTATTACGCGTAAACTTGAATGCAGTTCAATATTGATGACAATGACACTTAGGCTGCTTAATCGGTTTCGCTGCTTAAATGACACTGGGATAAGCCTGAGAGGGTAATATCGGAGATGCAGCTCCGTCAACATTCAGTGGTTCGATTGTTTTCCATCGCGAAGAACTCGAGTCTCGTCGTCATTTGTCTAGATTTAAGATGTGTCAGAGTACACGCCAAAGTGAAAATTTTTAAAGTGAAAATTAATTTGACGGTATCTGTGCTAGGGTAAGGCGGTTCAAAATAGAGATGATTTTGATTTTCGCATCGGATTCGTAAGGTATTTACACGGCTAAAACAACGTTGTCCAAAATTAAAGGAAGTTAAACAAGCGTGCTCTGCAGAACATTGGAAATAAAATCTACCTATGGGTAACCACGTCCATGTAGAATAACGACACCGTATCAAATATAATGTGCGCCAAATAATATAATAATAATGAAGAATAAAACTGTGTAGAATAATACCCGTTTCGAATAATATCCTGTGCAGAGAAACGAGATCGGATTTGTTTATCTTCAAAGTGGATCGAGGCGAGTCGGACCCGATCCCCTTGCCTCACAAAGAGGTTGAACAACAAAAGCAACGAAAACGAGTAGATCAGGGGAAATCGGTTATTCTGTTAAATACCTGAGATTTTCTGGAAATCAATTGGAATAATTTTGGTGTGATTATACTGTCCGTTTTTGATCGCGTTCTGCTTTTGTACGTTATCGTTCCAGACGTAGTCGATGTACTTCCATTCGTAAACGGTTTTCAGTTTTGCAGCTGAAGACCATGCCGCACATCCCAAAACAATTGGCAGTATTCTCCAAAAAAAGCTCAATCGAAGTGTCATGATGAAGACCGCAGTTCCTAATTTCGAAAAATGGGAGGGATTGAATACATAAATCCTATAACTGGAATTAAATTTTAATATGAAAGATTTACACCATTGCATTATTAGTATCCTTTTTTTTTAACATGAAAAGAAAATTCCTTGTTATATAAAAACGCTTTTGATCTTGTATATTTTTTGAATGAAGTTGAAGAAACAATGAGCCTGTTTGATATTTTCAATCGAGATGAGCTATAGAACACACCGCTCGTGTTTCAACAAATTCTGTCTCTGAAAAATTCACTTTTGTTCCTAGAGTGGAGAAATTGACCGCTCCCGTTCCGCAAAACTACCAGGCAAAGCCCCGCCATTTTTCATTCACTCGTTATAAAAACCGTCATGTGTGACTCGGTCCACAAAGTTTGAGATCGTAACTTGCGTGATTGCCACCCTCGCTTTGCTCAGGCACAAACTTCGCGCTCGCCGCAATCGCCAACTTTCGTCCCTTTTCGCACAACGTACGATTCTACTTACGTAAGAGGCCTCTGGATACGTTCGGTTTGACTTTTCGCGCCTATGTGTCTACTGCCTCGAAATTGCTTGCATTTATATGGCACAACAATGCGCACTCTTCAGTTCGACATACATTTAACACGTTTAACAGTTCTGTATTCTCAGGTGATACTTATAATAAGAGGACCTCGATTCAACGGCCTTGGGTTTGAGATAGTTGCCGATCAAAATGTAGTTTATGAACTTTTTAGCTGTTGTTTACATTAAGAAAAAATTATGGCAGATCGTACACGATAATGCATACTTGAGAAGTCGATCAAGTTTTTTGAAGAAAATCAGTGACATATATTTCTACTCAACATATTTCTCCGCGGTCAGGCTCGTAGTACGACACACACTACACACGCACACGCCGTTTGATCGAGGTCCTAGTGGATACATGCACGAGATACATAAATGAGGTTCAAATATGTTATCTGCTGATCCGTAATATTCACACTTGAATTGAGTAATAAATTTCTCGCAATTTGAAACTTTGTTTAAAAAAATGTAGGCCACACTGAATGTGCAAACATTTTTCGTATTTATCGAGTCTTGGAATTGCGTAACAGCCTTGACAGATGTGAATTTTAACTACGAGTATGGAATATAGCATTCCATACATACGGAACCAATGATGAAGCTTATTCACAGGGCAGAAGAGGTAAGCATTCCATCCTTTCTACCACGATCTCACTTCTTTGAATCATCGTATTTTTTTGTTGAATAAATGAAAAAGTCATAAATTTGTACAAAAAATCAAATTTCAATAGGCAAGAGGATAAATTATCCTAGAATATTTTCTACAAATTCGAGGCGAGTTGGTTGAGCTATTCTGACAATTTCGTGTGCCTCGCAAAGCATGTCGCAAAACGAAATGGTTCGCATTGTTTTAACAATAACAATGCTTTCCATCAATTGATTACGATAAAAAAGTTGCGTCCATGAAACTTGATCGTCATACTTTGGACTAGTTACACGCCAATAAAATTCAGTAATTGGCTGACAAAATACGAAGCCCCAACATTTTTGGAGCCGTTTACTCCTAATACCGACCCCTTTAATGTCGAATACTTTTAATTTACCTGAAATGTCTTCGAGGAAAAAAGAAATCTAATGTAACGTAAACACATGCTTCTACACGTGGCAATGAAACTCTCGATGTAAAATTTCGTACACAATGTTTTGTTAAGGTCCGATTTGTAAGATACTCCGTATAATTCCACCATCTGGATACTCTGTGGCTTTTTCGAAATGTTACAATACATTATGTATTTCTTGCAGGGAAAGTTAAATGTTTTGTCAATAACGAATGAATTTCGAAGTCTCCGCTAACATGGCAAATACGCTTGAGGGTTTACCCCGCAAATGTATCTGTAAGAAGTAGTAGCCGTCGGAGTGGTCCATTGTTTATTTTTTAAACGCCGTTCGACGAACTAAATATCTTACTTGATAGCTCCCCCCTTCCCCCGGCAAAACAAAAAATAGAAAAACTTGTTCTAATCAATTTTGTCACTTCGAAAATTGGATATCACAAATTTAACACTACTGATAGTTCATTTTTTCTAAGTAAACAACCTCGATAAGTCTCGATATTCTCGGTTGAAACTGGGTGTGTACATCCAGTATACCATTCTGAATAATCAATTGGTCTGTCAGTTTTTGACATTCCCTTTAGTGATGTGACTTTTGCTTCTGATAAAAAACAATATTATGGCAATAAGTGAAAAAATAACGAAGCGAACGTCGGTCCACTTTGTGTCTGGGTTCGAAAAATTTCATGCCTGATGTTGGTTTTTTGAGATTTTTTTTTTTGTTGAGATTTTCGAATTATAGCCAACGATGTTTTTGTATATTATTTAAAAAGTCTAAAACCCAATCTGAGCTTCCTTTAGAGTCAAAACGACCAGATTAAAATTCGTCGACCGAATCGGAGAGGTCAAGGGTCAGTCCCAGATGGAAATGGTGCGGAATGGTTCATTTACATAATTACTGGTTGTACTTTATTAATTGTGATTCTTTAACTTAGTCATGTGACTCGTTTTGCTCCAACAATTAAACATGTAACTAGAATTGCGTGACATTGCTTCGCGGAAGAAATGTTCAGAGTATAACTCCGTGAGTAGGTAAATAAATTTCTGACCTTGTCGTGTGCACCTTATACGACACGCACATCCGAAAGGTGAACGATAATTACGGCCATGTAAGTTGGCTTTCACCGTCAAAAATATCTCGAAGAACATCCTCGCTCAATAAGGTCTGCATCGCCCCTTTAAAGACGATTCTTTCAAGCAGTTGGCAGGCGTTCGCGGTACGTTAAGTTCGTGAAGTTGAAGCCACAAATAGTTAAAAATTATAAGACGTCGTGACGTCAAGAGTTGAACGGGGGTGAATTCTAACCGTGCAAAAGGACGGTATGAAAACTTCAGACACCGTGCGTATTATTCTGATCCTGGATATGTTGTTGCGTTGTTAAAAATTGTACCAGAAGCGTAATGTTTTATTCACTAACATTTTTCTCCTAAAATTGCCCCTGCGCACAAACACTCCCCGAGTAAGATTAATCCTGTGCATTTCGCACCCACTGTTAATTGCTAACTAATTGTAAGCACGGCAATTCGTCACGTTCCCGTATTTTACCAGTTACCAGCGGAAAGGGAATCCCAACGACTTATTACGACTGTGCGAATATCTAGTGATTCAATCGCGACGCATTTCGCTTCCGCTACTAATATCATCTCGCCCTGGTACACGAAGAAAAGAGTCTGAAAGAAAGCCTCTGCATCGCCTGCCGCGGCTGTACTTGCAATTCTATTCATTGCAGAAAGACGTTGATGCACGTGCAAGACACAATGTTGCATTATTCTTCATTCGCACTTCGAGACTGGAAAGCTCGACAGATCCACTTTTCTCGCTTTCATCATGGCTCCATTCCTATCGGATCTGCAGCTGCTGCAGAGCTTCGTAAAGTAGAAACACAGCGTTTCATTCTCTGTGACATGTCAGCACACGGTTTTACTAGACACAGGCAATATGTCAAAGCATAAGTCCAAGAAAGAAAGAACAAAAAAACAATAGGATCAAAAACCTAGACTCGTTGACTGGAATGCCGTTGACTCGAGCATCCCGTGTCATCTGTGACCTCAAAAGGGTGGAAACCAAAGGTGGATTGACATCCTTCCTCGACCGTCGGTAGGGCGGAGGGCTCAACCCACGTCAATGCGAGTGGAGGAGGGTGGCTGCCGGTGGAGTTTAAGGGCGATCATCTAGCTCGGTAAATCATCGGAGTTACTTTGTTCGGCGGCGACGGGCGGAGAAGGGGGGGCAAAGCAACGAAGAAAAACTAAGAGAAGCGGGAGAAGCTTGAAAAACAGGCAAGCCTGATCGGAACCGCCCTGTTCATCAGTCGATGTATATCGTCCGACAACTTTGTCGCCTCTTTGACGATATTCAAACGTATAATACCTTCAACTCGGATCAAATTCCCCCTCCGACTCTCGGTTCGTCGTCAAACCGAGGACACCGCGCTGTTTGCCATCCTTCCCAGAGGTTCATGAATCAGATTATAGCCGGGGTGAAGGGTCGATAGGCCCACCTTTCTCGCTGGCCGGATCAGGCTCTAGACGGAGTATCATCAGCGGGGAGTTCGTGATTAAGGCTGGGTTGTTCGACGCCTCGTTAGTCCGTCGTTTTCATCTTACACCTACTCGGGCAGCGTGCAAGGTGAAGTAGCGTGAGCGAAACGTATTCCGGAGGGAAAATTTTCGTTATATTCACGAAACCGTTGGCCGATGGAGCTGAAAAGAAGGTGGAATAACCTAAGCTGGAAATTACCCGAAACTGCGCGGCAAGGGGTCGATGATGCAGCAGAATTAAGGGCAAGAAGACGCACCCAAAAGGGACGGCCTGCTTGTGTGTACATTGTCTGGGATGTGCAGGGTCTGCGGTGGATAAGATCGGAGCCAAAGTTCCATGAATACATCCAGGCTTCGGTCAGTACTTTACGGGTAACCCTCCAAGGTATAAACTTTGCTAATTCGCATTCAAATCTAGAAATCTTGATACGGTGTGTGAAATTGCAGCCTTCGAAGGACCCCGTAACTTCGTCCTGAAATTTGAACTCGTCTCAAATGAACAGAAATCTCTGTAACAGGCACGATTCATTTACATTTCTTGAGCTACGGATATACCGAGTTTCGAAATGAGCGGAAAGTTTCCCAAATTATCTTTCCCGATTACACTTCAAATCCCGCTGCTCCGAAATACACGGTAGCCATTTACCGAATCTCATGTAACCGTGCGGAATGAATAAACCGTACCTGCGGACTGTCGCCGTGTCTAGTTGGCTGCATTTGCTCAAAATTACATCGAGAAACATGTGTTGGAGTAAAGATTCTACCGAACCTGAAATTACAAGCAATATATCCTGCCACTTGCCGTCTTCCGATGTGTTTGAACTTTTCACTGCACAGTTTGACGCGAGAAAAGAAATTACTCGATTCAAAAAAGTTCCCTGATTTCGCTCAAATCGGTGGATTCAAAATTAAACAGAGTAGCATGAGCCGTAAGCCGGTTACTTTAAACGGGACGAGAATTTTAAATATGAGCTTGCAGCCCGTTTCAGATGAGTCTATTTCGAGTGAGCTCAAACACATTCACGTATTTCGTTCTGGGACTACGGCTGAGTTCGACTTACGTCCAAATTGCAGAAGTCGGAACGTGAATTGACCGACGTATTTTCGTCAGTATGAGTAAAAAAAAGGCTGGTCCGAAATCAATTTAGGATCGTAAGGGATTACCTCCGACAGCGAATAGCGGGACGTCTGTGCCCAAACCACTCAGACAATTGATGGCGGAGCTCTCAGATTCACCTGCCACGAGATCGAACTCCGAACAAACAATACGCGTTGTTCATTCGGTTAGCAATGTGAGGATTTTTCTCACAGATTGGCTGGATATTTGCCAGCAGCGATACGGAGGACTCTTTCAGCCGCGGAGGAGGAATAAGAGGAGGAGGAAGGCGCGAGGAAAGATTTGTTGGACCGACCCTCTCCGCCGACTCTCAAGCTCAAACAGTTCATTTGAAATTCCAATTTTACCGCGTCTGAACAATTTCTTCCCGGTCTATGGGAACAACACCCTGAACCGGCCCGACATGCCGGATGTTTGCGTACATAAAAGAGTGTATTCGCGGTGTAGCGAAACCTCCAGTAACCAGTCCGCATCCGATCCATCCATGCCAGACGCAGAACCGACGCGAATTATCGGCCAATCCGAAACAATTCGAAATTTGTTTTTATTTTCTTTTCTTTTCTTTATTTATACCATTCACCTGAATAGAATTACTTCGCTTCATCGTATTCTCATTTTTCGTTCCATCTCGACGTCTCCGGCGTTGACTGTAACATTTTACGCCCACGCTGTCCAAGATTAATTGAGGAAAGCATGGAAGCTTGAAATTCGTTTAATTGACGCGAACTTGACCGAACCAGAAACCGGAGGAATGCAGAGTCGTTAAATTAAACAACGATACGTTCGCCGTGACGTATAAACGAAGCCGGGTATAGATCTATACGCGGTGTATAAACCGGCGTGATACTATTATGGGTATAAAAGACAAGGTGGGCGGGAGGGGGAATATAAGGTTTCATTCATTTTTACGTAGGCATGCGCGTAATGTTATGCGAGGCGAGGGATCCTCGTAAAAGAGAATCACTATCCCGCCGAGTGTAGAAGGCGAATTGCCTTACAGAGCGCATGGGAGAGAAAACATTGAATCTAATGACATAAGAGAGTTTCGGCTTTTCCGCTAAATTTCATCGAGTTATTTTCATGCAGAGGTAATCCGGACGGACCACCCGGTAGATTGTCAATCAGAGATACGCGCAACGCCGGCCGTCGTAAAACGAGACAAAGCTCGTGTATAAATGAAAAAGGCCGGGACAGCCGGGATTTTATACACGCTGAACTTGTTATGATTGTGAAATTTCTATTTCGCCCATATGAATCCGGAGTGACGAGTGTATCACGTTTGTAATACGCATAGCCGTGTCGCCTACATCATCCCACCGCTACACGCGTCAGTCATAAAAGCTGGTAAATGACCTGAAAGCTCTGGTTTACGGCGGGTACTTTAAATAGGCAGCCAAGCACTTTTCCTTTCTTTCTCATTCTTCTCGGGTCTGTGTTAATCCAATATCGCTCGTCGTTAAGGTCCTTTATCGTTTCCCTGGAATTACACTTTTCTGCTTATCGGTAAATACGATCCAGAACTAAAGATCGAGTGAAAAGAAGAACGACCAAAAATTTTACCATTCCCTGCAGAGTGTAAAAAAAATCACAGCCTGCTCTCCCGCATTATCGAACTGCCAACACGGCGCATTTTTTTTTATTTTTTCACATATATTATACCGCCGTTTCACTGCAGCTCCTGCAGTGATTATTATCGGGTCTTATACTTTCTCATCAAAAATCACTAGGACGAGTTATTGCAGCCGCGCGGCAATACATGCCTGCAATATTATGGCTAAGTAGCAGATTTTTTGTTTATTTTTTTTTTCAATCATTTTTCAACCCTTGTTTGATTCGACTACAAGACTACAGCCCGTACGGGGTAACCATAAATTTTTGAAATCAATACTTTTTGTTTCCGCTCGAAACTTTTTCATCTTCAAAATAACTTCCAGCCCGCTAGATTCGATTCCGCAGCCGATATCCTTCGCCTTGTTTATTTTATTCTTCCCGTTCGCCCCTTTGATATGAATACTGCTCGTGTTATTTCCGCATCGCTTCGCGTCTTCCAGCCCGATTGGCGGCGGGACTCTTCAATATCTCAGGAAACAACATTCTTATAGCTATCCTCGCGTCAGGCGCCCGTCGGACAAATAATTGCACAAAGATCTGCCCTGGACGGCCGTGGCATCGTCCTTCGAGGGAACTTCGTCCTCGCGATCGATCTCTCGGGTCCCTCTTTCGTCATTATTTTCAGGCCGGAAGACTTCGAGGGAAACGGCGTCTCTGTCCAAGTTCGAATCACGTCGCATCGAAAATAAAGAAATTGTCAGAAATTACGTATATCCTCCGCCGTTTCCGGAGGTTCGGATCAGCACGAGCTATCACGTGACGTAGTTACGAGGTGCCGATTGCCTAGCCGCACTCTTGCGCGCGTTGAACGGTTCACGGTACATTGGACTAGGCAAATTGCTCGTCGTTATCCCGATAAAGTTACACAGCGCGGTGTAAACACGAGCGAGTTTAGCCGCGGCTTGCACGAGACCGTATGTACGGTAAAACCTGAGTTTTACGTTTTTCTCGTTCATGGCAATTCCCGCCTTTGAACCATTGTAAAGGTATTTCACTTGTACGTTTTCTGCGATTATACGCCACGTATTCCGTCCCCTAGCGCTGTTCTCTCTTCGGTTACACGTTACTGCAGCTGATTTTTTAGTCGAATCTTTCTACTTGATGTTTGACTTCTATTTAGCGGGCGCGTTTTGATGTTTCAAAGCTGGATGGCGCAGCTTGACTTGTGCGCCTATTGCTACCCCAAACACGTTCTGGCAAATTCAGGTTAACCTCATCTACGGAAAGATGTTCCTTACTCACCGTCACAAACCTATTTTTTCGGTCATGGAGAAGGCTCTGGGTCAAAGTAACCCGGTCCCATTTTTGCTGTGTTGCCATTTCAAATTTACGAGTACGATCTACCTGAAAAAATTCCCGGAAATAGTTTCGCGCTATCAGAAATCGGGAAAATGAGACTTTCTTTGAGAATTACTGTTTTAAAGGAAAAGTGCTGTGATAATAATATTGGCCAATTTGGCTACGATGAATGAAATCACAAGATGATGTCTATAAAATCACTGAAAATCATAAATTTTTTCATTTTCCAACCACGAAGACTTGAAGTATTCAAGTATTTTACTTTAACGTTATTCTCGCTTGTACGTCAATATTGCCATATCCCTTGAAAACCGTATAACTGAAGTTTCACTGTGTACGTATTTGCGTCAGCGGTAAAACTCAACCGAGAGTAAGAGACACGAGGTTCGAGGAATTTACAGGTGTCGGCAATTTCGACGCACAGAGGAGTTTATCACGAAAAATATTGTAAATAATTGTACCGACGACAACAAAATACTTGTACAATTTGAACAAAGATCAAATTACCGATCCGCCAGTAACTGATTTTTCTTCGTCGCTGTGAAAAAATTCACCTCCGCGATGTGGAATTTCTACGCAGTATAACCCGCAATTTCCCCTTCCCGCTACCACTTGTTCAAGGCCCAGGCCCAATGCCCGTTCTCTTATTGTTAACCACTATTATATTCGCGAAAATCAATTCTCCCAGCTCCGTACCGTTTTCCCAAATAACAGGAGCTTCCTTCATTCATACAAGCCAGAAATAGGTAGGTATATATACGTTATACACGTACGTGCATGCACACACACTATAAGAAACCAGCGGAGAGCTTCTGATTTCGATTTGGCTTGGACGTATTTTCCCATTAACTCTAGGGCGAGCAGCAATTCGGCCGAACCGAAACGACCCCATCGGTGCGATCGCGGCTGTACTTCAGATTTGAACACTCTCTCTTCACGATCTTCGAATCCACTATCCGATGTAGCCATAATCAGGGAGGGAAAGGAGAGACTCCGGAACTTGCAGTCAGAAATATATAAGCGCGATCTGCGATCATCTTGCATTCGCTCAAGGTGAAAATAATTTCGACGAGGGTTGAAACATATCGAACCGCGTTCATCGTACCTCGAGGAAAACCTGTTGTCGTCGAAAAAAATTAACGACGATACGTCGAAGAATAATCGTTTCGTCACGTGTACGCGTCAAGGGAATTGCTGTGTGATCCGGCGAATAGACAAAAGGCGATGATTACAGTCGTTGAAGGAGAATAACTGGATGATGAAATAAGTTAATACACGAGTGCGGGCAACCGCGAAGCAAAAATTACAGACCTGGACGTCCGGTCTTATCTGTTCAAATTTCACTGAGGTTGTTTGACGCGAAATAATCTATTTGCCATGGGACCGAGAGATCAAAGAGATGAGCCAAAAACCTTGATTACTCGATCTGGGAGACGATTCTCGGGGGTTTGGGGGGGGGGGGGCGAAGGATCAAAGGGAAAGCCTCAATTCCTGTGTTAAGCACGCTGTTTCGTTTTTCTTTTTTTTCTCTCTTATTTTCGCTCCCATCCTTTATTCTATCATCGCAACTTCTTTTACATCGTCCCCCGTCGCCGCGAAAAGAGTTAGCGCGAAGAGAGTGCTGGAAAAGAATGTAAAGAACCCGAAAAAAGTTTTCCGCTGAATCTTTTGCAAACAAAGCAGAGCCTGCCGTTAGTCAAATTCGTTGAGAATGCGTTTACTGCACGAGGCATGTAAAAATCGACGATCCATTAAATCGCTTCTTGCTAGTCGATTCGTCAAAGGTCTCGGAAAGGTGAAGTGTAATTGTTGAAACAATTTTTTTGGACAGACCTTGATTGTTAGACCATCTCGGAAACAGAAATCTTGGTGGGTGATAAATTTGCGGGGGTAAATTAGAGGCCAGCTAATTTCCCGCCGACAAAACGGTGGCGAATCGCAAATAACTTATTGATGACCGGTTTCGCATTTATGGTGTACTATACGGTCACCGCAGGTGCTAACAATCTTCGGAGCTCGGTTGACGCGGACAAATATCCTTCGGCGCGATAGCTTTGGCGACGACACCTGTACCTGCGGCGTAATCCTGAGCTACATGTATCGCTGGCCACTTTGATCGTCGGGTACACCTGATATTCGGAATAAAATGCCTCTGTAATTTTGATTAAAGAGATTTTAAAACCTTTGTTCTCGTTCACGAATTCGGCTTTAATCGGATATAGCTTGATTAGATTAAAGCGCGTTATATTTCTTACCCGATTGTGCGTTTCATAGATCGACGAATTCTGTAGCGCCGCTTGCTTCTCAGAGCTTGCATGTAAATTCAATTACAAATTCTACTCGCCCGAATGTCACGCGTAATGGGTAATCTTAGTTCAGACGTCAGGGTAAATTAATATCGAACCGCGTAAACGTAATAATAATGTACAAATTGCCCTAGACCATAAGCTAACAAACAGTTGGGAATATTCTGAAATATGGTTGAAAGTCTTGGGTTATCGATAATGAGTACGGAACAGCTAGAGGGAGAAACGAATTTCTCACTGCAGAGAATAGCGATCGAACTAATATAATTATTTGCACTCTATTTAATCTCGCGTGGAAAATTCTTCAGTCTTAACATGCGGAATGGATTCTCAATGGCAGGTGAAAAATGCGAGCAGAAAGAGCACCCTCGTCATCGAAATCTGGAGGATCGATCTTTGCGGGGTGGAAAAAGCCAGCGCGAAAATAAGCGAAACTTGGAACGGCCACCGTTCGAACGGATTCAGCTGATATCGGAACTTTATTTGTTACGCATCGCGTTCGCAGTTCTCATCGTCACAATCGACGTTGATTCACAGAAAAGGCAAGACAAGGTAGCGCGAATATTCGAGAAGATGAGCGGGACGACGTTGTTATCTTTCGAGAATAGAGGGAGCGAACGAAAAGAGGATATTGCATGGCGGTCCATCACCCGAGTTTAATGAGTCATAAAGAGCTGAGGAAATGGTTTATCTTGTCAAAATTTCACCGTATCGCCAGCAGGTCGACTGAAAGAATAAAATAACAAATCGGATGTCGCGAGTCGTCGTAAATGGGGTGAAGATATCTTCCGACTCCTGGGGCACCTGAACCTCGTAACTTTGATCGACACTCAAAGTCGTCTTGATTTTACTTCGCTCTG
Source organism: Neodiprion fabricii (assembly GCF_021155785.1). NCBI lineage: Eukaryota > Metazoa > Arthropoda > Insecta > Hymenoptera > Diprionidae > Neodiprion > Neodiprion fabricii. Next base: position 41,047,769 of record NC_060240.1, read on the forward strand.
AGTATCAGGGCGACTCGGAGTCCACCCCTTTTGAAAATTAAGTCAAGCTGAATTCTTCGATCAAGTTTCCGGCGAACCTATTCATTCCCTCTACCCTTCGCAGATTCGACAAGAGCGAAAACGGATAAGCGAATGGATTGTCACGCCGATAAAGTTACCGGGGATAACGCTCGAGTTATCCGAAGATACGAGATAGCTGCCTGTTCCACCCTCTCACCCTTCGTCGGAGTTGAATAGAAGCGCGTTTCCCTTGGCGCAAAGTATGGTGCATGCACCGCAGTCGCAGCAATTCGACGTATCGCCCGAGGCGGATAATATGCTCCGTTTCACCCGGGACGAGAACACCTTCCTACGGTTCTCATCTCTGACCCCGTGCAAACACGAGGCGTTGGGCATCAGCAATATCGGGTACCTATGCGATGATCTGCTGCGAAGTGGCGAACCCCATCCCAGTCATCGCAGGAAGAACGTCCGTCATTGTATGCCCGGAAACTCCAAGCTACCCCGTATCACGATTTTTCTGCTGCGGAAGTCGAGTTCGAAACAGGGATTGGATCGCTTTCATTAATGGTGAACGTCGACGATGACACACGCCATTGTCATTCTACGCTTCTTTGGAAACTAGGATCGAAACTGAAATTTTTTTACTAGTATCGGAGCCAATCTATTCGTCTGATATTACATTTCTTCCTCAGATTCAAGCGGAATCTCTTTCCTGCTCAGGAAGAAGCCGCTTGCTCGAACATTCCGCTCTGGTAAGCTACCGGAGCTTTGTTCTGGAGTGTACTTACAGTCCCTACTTGTGCACCTACTTAAAACTGTAGACATTGTTGGCCCTACTCTATTTTACACTGTGCTATTCCAAACCAGAAGAGAATAAACTATTTCACCGAGCCGAGTAACTTCTAACAGTCTGGTAAGAAAAAAAGGGAATCTGTATAATTAAACCGATAAACTGACTCTGCAGAATTTGTTCGGTATAAATTCCATGCTAGATGGTGCAATTAATCATGACTCACCGCACGAGGCTTAATTGTACGAGTCATAGATCACGTTCGTTCGGACATCTAAATCGTATTGTTTTCGACTTGCATATTTGACACAACTGGGTACCATTTGTATTCACATCATGGCGATAAGTGAACACGTTATAGTCACGGTCTGTATTTTATCGTTTATGACCCTACAGCAATGTGAACGAGTGTATCTGCCGAGAATGGTTGTGTGAGGTGGCGGGATCGAAAGGCCAAAAGAGACGACAGCCGCCACTACCCTTAATTGATTGCTCGCGTCATTTATCAAATACCAATCGGAATGAAACTTTTTCATTCTCACGGGTTTTACGCTCTGTCACGCAGTCGCTTTCACGCTTTTTCTGCTACTCGCATGGCGGTAAAAAAGTAAGAGTTTACTAGTTATCGGGTGTTCTACCAGTTCTTCTATACGAATTACTCGTTGCTAGTTCAATCCCAAACCTTACGCTATTGCATTTTTTGATTTTCCAGGAGTAATAAAAGCAAGCGTAAAATGCAGTATTGTTTACGAGGCTGCTTAATGCTTACATTTTAATTAAATCCATTATTTCACGCGAAATGTCGAAAAAGATCGCAAGAGAAGGAATCTTCCGAATTAATTAACGATATTCGTATTAACTTCCACCCGCTGCTTGCAATGAAAATAGTCGGAAAACTGCCACCGACTATTTCAGTATAGGGCCACCTTATGTATTGCCTAACTGGTGATTATTACTGCCAAATATCGATTGAAAACTTACAGCGATTTTCAACAAATATGATATAAGAAACACGAAGCTATACGCAACTACCGGTGATTGCGTTATGTATTGAGCATGGAGCAATTTTCTCGTCGTAGAGTCAAAAAAGCGAAAGTCTTTTTATAAATTTCTCTGCTGCTAGTCCAACGCTGTTTTTGATGTCATATTTTCTGCATTTTTGGGGGTCCGATTAATCTAGAAGGCATCATACAAATCAATTTGAGACAAAAGATTTTTTGGTTCAAAAAGTAGGACTAACCTCTTTGGATTTTTTCAGTGGGAGTTTGTCTGACTTTGTAAAATAGTTGAATTACTTTTTCAGTGCACCATCTCGACTTAACTTTCCCAGACGAATCCATTGCGCAGTCTAGACACGCTGCCAGCTACGCATAAAAACTTACGGCTAAAGAACATGAATTTTGTACCGGGTTTTCAAAGAGGTGGAAAAGCAAAATCACAAACTCACAGCTACAAAGTTCCAGTTCCAGTTTATCCAATGTGTCTTAGTTCTCGTACAAGTGTTCAGGTGTCAGTGTATTCATCTATAGACATGTAGACAGTGTGTGTTCAACAAGCTGCCAAGTAATATTAAAGTGAAAGACAAAGAGACTAGGATGAAAAAGAAGTGAAATATACATCACTTCAAGCAAAATACGAAAAACGTTGTATGAGATAGTTATTTTTGTAGTTTGTAAGTACGGTTCAAGTTCTGTCCTACACACAGGTGCAATGTATGTACATACATACATCTGCAGGATACGATATGTATGATATTGTATTATTACTATTGCATGGAATCTGTATTACAATCAATAAATAAACAATACCCCTGTGTCCTCTTCGCATTTTCTCGACATAATTCAACGAGAGATTTGATATTCTCCATTTTTTCACACTTTCAATTGACAATCCTAGATTTTTTAACTCTTCGAATGAAAATGTAATTGAGATCCATTGACCTAACCACGTGGGTTTCAACGCGCGGCAATCAACCGTTGCGTCGGTATCCATTTTCATGAGCCAATTTTCCCGCCGACGGCGTGAAGCTGCCGAATCAAGTCGCCGTCGTGTCGGAACCGTGCTTAGACAGTTGCCGTCGCCAGCAGGCATAGGCGCATTTCTTACGCGGCAGGGATAACAATACATCCAAGAGATGAAGTATCACAAAGGTAATCCGCGAGTGGTACGTACGGACAGAGATGAATTCCCCTTTCGAGTCACTGATCACCATAATATAATACAGTCAATATGTATACTGACAATTAATCTAAGTTCGCTAATGTTTATCGTCTGTTAGTTCTCAACCACCCACCAGCATTCCTCGTGATAAATGCACTCTACATTATCGACTACTTTCGATATCGACATTCGCTTACCAACGAAAATTAGTTCCACGAACCTCTTCGTATCAGAGGGCGCTGGCAGGCGAAAACCGTTAGAAACGCACCTGTCAACTGTTTCCAGGGTGCAAACTGCAAAGTGTAAACTATCTAAAAGGCAGACTTGTTAAATTCATTTATATCCGTGATAAACTCGTACGGTAGAAGTTTTAAGAATTACGAAATGGATCCAGCGCTGTTAAGGGAGCGAGAGCTCTTCAAAAAGCGAGCTCTCACCACACCAACGTGAGTAAAACAACGCTGCGCGTTTCTAACCTGTAAATTAGTGAGAAACTGTGAATTCACCGCATTGCGAAGAATTGAAAAATATTGGAAGGCTCTGAAGTGCTTAGTTTAAGAAATAACCGCCTCTTAACACTTTCAGTGTAGAGAAAAAAAAGAGAGAACCCGAGAAGGAACCGATCCGTGATGAGCCGCCAAAAAAAAAGAGCAAGCCATTATCCTCCTCTGCCGCGCCAAAGTTGGACATGGTCAACTACAAGACCATGTCTGGCAGTTCGCAGTACAGATTCGGAGTCTTGGCAAAAATAGTTAAGCACATGAAGTCGCGGCATCAGGAGGGCGATGACCATCCTCTCACGCTCGACGAGATTTTAGACGAGACGAATCAGCTCGACGTCGGATCTAAGGTGATCCAAAAATTTTGTAGAACTGCTTAAAAATACTTGCGATTATTTCAATCAAAAGATAAATCATGCTAAAGCCAGAGCTTGCATTAAAATTCAACTATACTACCAGTAATACTATTTACCATTCTTTGTTCGTGCAGGTAAAACAATGGCTGCTGACAGAGTCGTTGATTAACAATCCAAAGATCGAAGTCTCTCCAGATGGAAGATTCTCCTTCAAAGCGATGTACAAAATAAAAGACAAGAAATCGTTACTCAGGCTCTTGAAGCAGCAGGATCTTAAGGGACTCGGAGGCATCCTGCTTGAAGACATTCAGGAGAGTTTGCCGCATTGCGACAAAGCTCTGAAGGTAAATCGTTCTCCCTCAGGATATTAATGAGTTATTATTTTGGTGCAAATCGTGTTATTTTTCATCTTACTGATGCACAGAGTCTCCAGAACGAAATACTCTTCATAACAAGACCTTTGGATAAGAAAAAAATAGTGTTCTACAACGACAAAACGGCCCAATTTATAGTCGACGATGAATTTCAAAAATTGTGGAGGGCTGTTGCAGTCGACGCAATGGACGATCAGAAGATCGATGAATACCTTGAGAAACAGGGAATTAGGTCGATGCAGGATCACGGACCAAAGAAGCCTGCACCCATTAAAAGGAAAAAACCAAACGCAAGGAAGAAGCAGTTCAAGAAACCACGAGACAACGAGCATTTGGCAGACGTTTTGGAAACCTACGACGACAATAAATGAAGCGGAAATTTAAAGACTTTATAGATAGATGGCTTAATCAAGGATTGTAAATATCGTTTGTATAAGAATGAATAAACAATGTGATTTATTATTGTTATCGTCTAAACTAGCTTGTAAGTACAAAATAAATATATATCTATAATATTTTGAACAATAACTAGTCCGTTTCATCTATATTTCAATTGCCATTTCTTTCGTCTCTCTGAATGAATATATTAAAGATCAATAAGCCTCTCGTCTTGCAATATTTAGTTACATCGGAAGTCTACCTAGTTGTATTCGCGACTACATAGGTATGATGATTGAACCGAAGTATATTGTAGCACAAAGTTTGAAAAATAACAAAGTATCAAACGACGATCGTTGATACTTTTTCCGCCACCATGGAATTCCATAGAAAGTGCATTTCAGACATGAGATTTCGAGGATTTTCGCGCAACTTTGCAATTTGCTTTCTATTTCTCACGGCCAAGTTGTGCGAAATGGATAAAGCATGATTTGTGATTTGCATTGATATATTAGAACTGTTCAAAGTGTGTTCAAAGATTAATCTGTTCTAACGCTTGTTAAACAATTTTCTCCTGATATCCACGTTATTCAATGCTTGATCCAATTACATGGGTTCGGATTGTTGTCTTAGCGCGCTGGATCATCGGGATTCAAGTTTCCGCAAGATCTTATTTGGTAGTGGCAATTAAAATACTCCAAAAGCGTAGTATTTGAGTACAATACGAATGATAGTAAAATTAACGACGGTAATTATATCGATCTTAAAGGCACTAGGTCAAGTCTTCGGCACCTTAGTGTATAATAATTTAAATTACGATTTACACAAATTATACAACCTTCAACCAGATTATTTTACAGCATTAATATAAATTGTAATAGTTGAAATATAACGACGAAAGCGTTTCAGCTCCACGGACATACAGGGTATCCCGTCGTAAATCATGCGTTAGAATATCTCTAATTGTAAAACTAGAGTTACTGTTGAAAAATTTTTCAGAAAATAATTGTATGGTTCCTAGGGGAACGCAAACTGGTGATATCAGTTCAGTCGTAAGTATCACTGCTTCCGGGATACTGACACGAACTTGATTTTCTTAAATGGCAACCGATTTTCATTCGGCTACAAGAAAATTTACCCTACATCAAGACAGATTCAAAGGTATAGAGTACGTGGTATAAGTGGCCAGCCTTTACGCTTGGCACATCATCGCTGCGCAAAATAAAAAATTGCCATTTTGAGATATTTTAAGACGTGATTCACGATGGGACACCCTTTTAAATGACTTTCCTGATGGAAATTACTTTTCACTTCAAGGTTTATTACTACGGTTAACATCGGACTAAAATTAATATTACAAATAGTTTAAAAGAAACTTTCTGATTTATTTTAAACGTTCCCAGTTATGAAATTATGTTATTACAAGGAAAATTCAGGGCAAAATATTTCTCAGAACCCGACACGTTCGCTAGTGTTTATTTTCCAGTTGCCATAAGGAATTATTGTATCGAAGAATATACCGACTCGCTATAGTTTCTTCGGAACAATAACGTTCCTGAACTAATTAATTTTTCTTCTTCAATTCCGATAACCGAGAAAAGAGTTTCCAAAGGATATCGCAGGAATTTTTTCAACACTCTCGGATCCTTCTACCAAATTTCAGCTGACAAATTCCCACCAGGAATGAGTCAATTTCCACTCCGCCGTTCGTTTCCAAAGCCTCAACGACGACGTAGCTTTCCCGTTTCCGCGGCTGGCTCGGAGCGTCCCGGTTCCACGATCCTCGCAAGTCCCGTACATCCCGACGGGGCGAATCCTCGAGATCGATATCGCTAGTCCTTAGGTAGCGCGGAGTCGCTTTTTCCTCGGGAATAAGCTCGGGCAGCTTTGCTCCCTAGCATCCGGTCGAGGAGAGATTGTTTGTTTCGTCTCCTGGCAGCCAAGACTTCGCGGCAAAGTTCGTGAAACGCCTCAGCGACTTGGACAACCTGTCGGAACGGGCACGAAAGGAGGTACGAAAATAATCGGGGATTAAAAATACGGGCTATTCGTAAAACAATTTCACCGCGCCAAGGACCGCGATGCAGCAGCCAGCCAATCCCACGTGTATAATAATAATAACTCCCAGATATAGGTACCAGGGTGGTTTCTTTTTTAACTTTTTTTTTTTTTTTTTTTATACGAACAATGATTAACCGAACCGCGATACGTTGAAAAGTAAACTAACAAGTCCGTACAGCGTGCACGTAAAAATAAATAAAAAATAATACAATAATTGGCAGCGACCTCTGAATACTTTCCTACTTCCTCCAGGTTTTACGACAATTTTTTTCAGTATTTGTGACAAATTTTTCGAGTGGTACCTTGACAAAAAAAAAAAAAAAAATTAAAAGTTAACAGGTATCCAAGAGAAAATATCGAATACCTGCTCCGCGGCTGTGACCTCGCTGAACCAGCACTCGAAATCCTTGGCCAAAATTTCACCCTCCTCGGCGCTGACCTGCCGCAGGTGAACCATGTCGGCCTTGTTGCCGACCATCGCGAGCGGTATCGCAGCCTCCGGATCGGCGACGGCGAGGGCTTCCTTCGCCCTTCTAACGAAGTTGAACGACCCCCTGTCCGTTATCGAATAGACCAAAAGGAGGCCGTCGGCCCACTGCAGCGTCTCCATGGTCGGCAGCTCGTTTTCGGTCTGTAAATACATGCCACTTGAAGCCGCGACGTGTTCTCATTGCGCGGCCGCTTAAGCGGTTCCCCTTACCTTTGGACAAGAGTCTAGGATTTCAAAGAGTATCGGCTCTCCGTCGACCAGCACTTCGTGTTTGTATCGGTTTTCTGAAACGGAACAGGATTTTTAACCATTTTTAAGCACGCGGCGTGGCGAAGAAACGCGGGGACGATAGAAAGAAGTTACAAGTTGAGCTTTCCGGGCGTTTACCTTTCAGCGGGAGAATTAGAAACGTTTACGAAGACATTAATATTACAATTGGCACGGGAGCGCGGAAGCGTGCGAAAACGAGTTCGGCGATGGGGCGTGAAAAGTGGACGGGAAATGAGGCAAAAGTTTTATAATTAACGAGTCTGGTGTAACGGGAAACAAGTAGCGTTTCGCTCCAGTGTCAAATTCGTCTATGATATATTTAGCTCGGACGTAGAGCGAGGAATGCGTGGCGGAGAGTCACGGGGGATCGGCCAGAGGCCACGCAGTTGGTGCCCATTTTTCAACTCGCTCTAGGCCTAATTTCGGGCACCGGCCTCCCATTATTCTCAAGGTGGTTAATCCCGCGAACCTTACCTGACTGGTGGTCGTACTCGCCGATGTATCTTCGCGTGAGGAACCTCACGGTTAGGGCTGAAAGAAGAAGAAAAGGCCACATAAGAAGGGGAATCGAACGTGGCTAATTTATTCGCCCGCTCTACGACGATGTCAGAATTTTCATGCGAAATAGTTGCCTCCCCAGGATATTAAAATAACTCGGAACTAGCTTACAATACAGACAAGGTCGTCACTTATCCGGGACTTGACGAGCTGTGCGATTAAGTTTCGCTGTGCGGAAGGTAAGAAATTATTCCTAAAGCTAATCTCGAAAATACAACGTTTCTCTGATCGTTAGGCAAACGCGACCGATGTCGAATGAAAACTGTTCGATTTGGAATATATCGGAATGTCGAACAAAGAGCGCGCGTCAGGCCAACTTGGCGTAGGAATACCTACCGTACCAAAGTATGTATGCGGAAACGCAACGGAGGATAATTTCACGCGGGGAATGCGTTCTAGGATATCGTTAAATCGTAGCTGACAGAAACAAACCGACGGATGTTTTCGCAATTTAATGACTCTAAGATGGACTGGACCAAGTTGAATTCGCACAGCGCTAACAATAAGGAAAGCTGCACGGATTAACGAGCCTTTTCGATTTACGTGAGACCTTGGCGTACCGGAGTGCTGAGATCCGCGGCTGATGAGCCGACCTTTTTATCGCGCTGATTTAACGGTTGCATCCGGCTGGACCCGTTGACCATACAACTTTTCATCTTTACGTAATAGTCGGTATATGTTCATCGCTCAATATTGCCGAAAACGAAAAATAAGAATTCTTTGTACTGGTAATATTTCGTTGCATTTTTTATTTATCGCGAAATTAAAAGATTCGAACATTGAAGCTGAGTTTATACGTGTAAAACGTAAAGACTTCCAGGCATCGTTGTAACTTTACATTAATGATATAAAAGAACTGTCCCGCAGCTACGTTAACTTACCCATACCTGTATCGCATCGTCTAAACTCAAAGTAAGAAAAAAAACTTGTGCATTTAATCCGTCGTAAATGCGTACATCGGTTTTGACCGCGAGGATTTATTTTTTAACTCACGGGTCGTTATTTTCGAGTCTTTAAAAAACATAGACAGTATATATAACCTTTCGTCGTATAATGATATTTTTAAACCTCTTTCAGCGCTATTTCAATCGCGGCAAATATATATAGATATATATGCAATACGTGTAATGTATGATATATAATATATTGTGTATAATAAATATTTGCCTACGCGAGGAAATCCTCGCACAGTTTGTTCCATTTTGGTTTATTCTACTTTTTTTTTTTTTTTGCTATTTAATACTTTTTTCATTCAAACTTACATTAATCACGTATAATTGACAACATAATTTTTCGCGTCAAGTTCCGGGGTGTAACCGGGAGCTCTGTGGATGAGAAATTCAATTTCACTGTGCATGCCTGAATAAATCGCTGATGATCTCGTCGAATATTAAGATTAGCTGGAAATCGATTTTCGACATAATCTTCCATCGCACAATTGCCGATGATTCGCATACGAAACGTACGTCAAACGTAGACAGTTTTAGACGAGAAATTGGAGAACGTTGAAAGACAGCACCGCTTTGAAAAGAATAAAACCGACCAAAAATTCCAACAAAACTATCTCGGTTCGTTCAACAAGAGTCTCTTTTCCGAACGTCTGCAAACCATAACAGTTAAAATTACACGCAACTTTTGAAGTTAGAAACTTACGACGGACGAATCGTCTCCTTGAAAATGGTCTCATACTGTTAATATTCATAAAACTGTAGGCATTTATAAACTTAGCCGAGCTTCCGAAGGCTGAACCATCACTCGTATTGTTGATAATACGATCTTCTTGTTAGTCTGAAAAAAACAATCTAGCTACCACGTAGAAACACGGTAAGATTCGGACCCTCTTCCTCACCCTTCACCTGTTGCAAAGATCTAAAGAAAGGGTCGACTCCGGGCTTAACGGCAAATTTCGGCAGGTTGTTCTCTAATTATTTTTCAATGCAAAAAAAGAATCGTCATGTTCGAACCTTAAGCAGATACGAGTACAATATTTTATAGAATTTTCATTGAAAAATTTAGAAAATTGCTTTGTCGGAGAAACAAGTATCGAAGAAACTAAACATTTTCCGTTCGTAGGTGTAATGTACAGCTGGTCATTACTGAATTAAAATTTTATAAAACATTCTTCAAATGTCGTTCTTTTACATGCTTAAGATTTGAATAAAACAGTTCTTTCGTTATTGTTTAAAAAAAAACATTAGAGAATATGTCTTGTTTCTTTCTCTTTGCCCTTCAAACCCCTGCACGTAACCCCTCGAGGAAACCCCGATTGCGCGTCGGGGCGGCGAATCAAGTTGAAAGTTGCACATATAGCGCAGACCGAGGTTCAAGTCGAAAGCCATGCAGCAGCCTGGTGACCCGCTTCGATGTAGACCGCACTATTTTTACCTCGGACCTGTCCACGCCGCCGCAAAACCTTGTATGAGAAATCCGTTTACATGTCGGCCCCCGGGTACCTGCAACTAACGCCGTTCCCTCTGCAGCCGCGATGTTTGTTGTCTTTGTAATGTTTTCGAATTCCTCGTTTGTAGTGGTTTATACTCCTCATCGTTCCTTCCCGCCGTTTCGACACGCCGCGTATAGATGAAATCGGGATTTGTATGGGTGATTCCTGGGGTGTAAATCTTTTTTACACTTGGTGATATTACCATTGCAATGTTGTATACGGTAGGCGGAATTCTATAACTAAACAACAGTCAAGGCTCTCACCTTGTTCTTAGTCGAACGGATTTACAGGATCCGTTTTAATTTCGAGGTATCCGTGAAAAGATATGAGATTACAAATTTTTCGTCATTTTCGTAACGGTGCGATTTAATTCCGTCGGTAAAATCAACCGATACTTTCAATCACTCGCAATTACTTTACGTGAATCATTACACGGACAACCCTAAATTGGTTATTCGGAGCACGGATATTATTAGAATGTAGGCCTGATACCGTAAACCGAAAACACTCGAAAAGAAAAATGTGTTTACGTCGTTCTGTACGCTCGATAAATTTCTTATTAATGAACAACTTAGCAAACGGCAAGACCGGATTCTCGAGTGTTTTATCAAGCGCTCCTGTTGCGTGTTGAAAGAATTTTTATATGCGCCGTTCAGCGACGTTGAACGCAAGTTTTACTTCTTACGAAAATTCGTGTGGGATAAATTGGAAACTTCTATAAATACCACCTTTCATCACATATTTATCAGACCTGCCGGAGTAACAACTGTTTGCTTAGCGGACGCACATGTACGCCGATCAGTTATTTCAAGTCCGTATGAAGCGTGAAAGCAAAAAATAGCCGTTTCGCAGGCCTTAATTCGAGGGGGGTGAATATTTTCCGAAAAAATATTGGAGCGAAATTATCGAACATTTGGGCCTCTTCAAAATTATTTGTCACAGTTGTAATCGTTTCAAGTTTTCCGGCATTCGTCACAAGGTTCCAAGTTGATCCGGAGAAGAGCTCGTTTCGACTGCCAGGCTTTATACTCTTCGGAATATTATACGGGATCGAAAATTTCAAAGAGATTTACGTTCTCGAAGCACTGATCTATTCGACTCCGGCAGCTTCGTTGTATATCGCGCTCGCGTGGTTTGAAAAAGAGGAAAACGAATCGCACTCGAAGATACAATGAAGCAGCCAGCCTACTCGCTCGGTTATTTCGGATTCGCGTGATAAACGTGTAATGTCGCAGTGTCGAAAAGTCACCTGACCGTCAATCTTCGCACGTTGAGATAAATTTACGTGTTTCGTGCAATCGAGATTTTTCGCTTGATTTTCGTCGGCTTGTTTGCCCGTTTTTATATATTCGAAATAATTTGTAACACTCTGTCGTGATAGATCCTGAAATAAACTCGCAAAGGGGAATGAGAAGAAATATGACGGTAATAACAATATTGCTATGATCAGTGATAATGATACTGAAACGTATGTTACACATGTACATCTATACTCTTGTGCCACTTAGTCTGCTGTAAACATACGGCTATGTGTGTTAGCCCAGTCTATTTGCGACTGCTGGTGGCTGGAAGAAATAGAAACCGAACAACACCGAATTTATAGATTCATAGTGTTTACAGGGTGCGAGATCGTGGGCGCGAGCACCTGTCCGAGGTTTATCTTATTTATAGACGGAAATCTTCTGGATGGATCAAGTGATATCAATCCAAAAAAAAATATCACAAATGCCTGTATAAGTCGGTAGAAACTAATTGTAAGTGAGAAATACGGTCACACGCCATTTCGAAACTGTGAAAATGAATATTGTTACAATTGCGAAGAGGAGATAAAAAAAAAAAAAACGTCGTAGAAAAAAAGAACACGCAAATCAAATATATTTATACACACGTCCATACGTATCTCGTGATCCGAAACGACTCACACGCTACAGGTACAGGCGTTCGTTCACAGCTGTTGAATCATCTTTACGGATCAAAGGATCTAATGGACTTGATCCAAACGTGCATACCTATGTATATACCATGCCACGCGTGGATCGGATCCACAGGGATCCGCCAACGCTCGGCTGGGTGAGTCGCTTGCATGTAACCGTCGCAAAGTAAACTAATAATAATATGCGTGCCGTATTAACCTTGCGGATTTGAAATTTAACGACTACTTCTCAAAATGAGTCACACGGCTACCTTGTAGCCGATGACATCGTATCGAATTGCCCAATTCTTCAGGGTAATCGTCCCTCAAATTTCCTCCTTTACAACCCGCGAGTCGTTGCCCTCGAAGTTGTTTACTTTTGGTAGTTCAGACTTTTGAAAGCCTGAAGAAAAATAATTGGAAATAATTCAGACACATCTTGAGGAAAAAAAAAAAAGAAGTAAAACCGTTTTATCGCGGTTACGTTAACGGACATTGATTTTTTATTCAAGACCGCGATATCTAGGTCCCATCAATGTCGTCGCTCGTGTTTATTAACCAATTGAGTTTTCAATTTTACGACCAGTCGTTTCGTCACACGAATCCGCCGGTTAAAATCCTCTTCGAGAGGCCATCGTAACGCCCGTCGTAATTTCGTACTCTATTTTCTACAATATTCGCAGCGTCGAGTGAAAGTTTTCACGTAAAAGACAGTCGCGTTCGCGCTCTTCTTCATTTAAGAACGTGAGAACGACGGCTTCCCCTAGTCCGCCAGACGGTGTCTCTCGTTTTCTCAATACTTCGCGATATCGGCACTCGAACGATCGATCGCTTGCGGTGATCCAGCCCTTGTACTTTGATACGCGAAGGATGAACGAGAAGTGTGCGAAAAGAAGCGCGGAAGTCCTCGCAGCGATCAGCTTCTCTTTCTAAGTCGTAAAACACGCATACTCCGTCTAATCGCCCGAGCCGACTCGCCTTGGCTCGAGTCACGGATTACTACACCTACGATAGTACAATTAGACAAATACGTGAGAGGATGGGATGTATGTCGGTACGAATAGGCGTGCGTGTACCGCTAAATTATACCTATGTAAACCTAGAGGAAGTTGGCGTTGCACCCGCCGAGCGGATGGCTGTCCGATTTTCTGATCACCTTCCCGGACGAATCCGCCTCGCGCGTGTGTCGTAGAGACGAATTGCAGCTTCACCCTGCACTCAAGGTATACCAGGCGAATTCTATTTTCACTCGTAACTCTTAATTCTCGGCACTCACCGCTCTTGCCAACTCCTGGAGCACCGATCACAGCAACCTTCACTTCGCAGAGGGAGCTTTTCTTCCTCCGTATGCCACGGATTGCGTTCGACGTCATGGCGCGGGGGGCATTTGACTCTGAAACATGTGTTAGCGCCGCTTTACTCATCGCCCTCGGGTTACGTAAACATCGTGCATGCCAAAATCTGGGATTCGGAAAATCATTTTCGCGGATAGAAATTAATGCGAAAAGACAAACTGACGCGCGGCCAAGACAAACTTGTTATGTTTGCCGACTCGCGATCGGCCCGCTCGTAAAGATGATTCTTTGTTACCGCCGGAACGATATTTGCATTTCCTCATATTGTCCGCCTTTGCGTTTTCTTCGCACATATTTTCGCGCTGCTTTGGCCCCGGACCCGATCCGGCGGATGCAAGTTGCTGTTTTTCGATATTCGCTCTGCTCCATCCTCGAGACTTCGCCAATGGCGTGAAAAATAATCGTCGAGTCGCCGTTGAGTGATGCGCGTCGTATTTTCGAGCCAATGTTGAATACCGCATGCATGAAAACGTCGTAAGATTCCGTGACGGACGGCCTACGAGGCTCGCAAAGCGTGTCCCAACTGCTCCTCGTGAATGAGACATCAGCCGGCCGTCTCGACTGCACTCGGAAGAATTTTCCGCTCTCTAATAAGAGGTGTTCTATTTCAAGGCAGAGCTAGGAGATAAAACAACTGGACCTAAAGTGCACGAGGAAAGAATCTGACCGTCGTTAAGTGCGGCCCGCGTCGTTTCATAAGACGAAAACTGTCGCTCGTGGTTTTCTAACATCTAGCATACGATCACGGCTGCGAGAAGATTCGACTTGACTTTCTAGTCGATCCCTGCCAACGAGATAACTTAATAACGAATATTCATGGCTTGGTTTACGACATAAATGGAAGAATTGCGTCACTTTCCGCAGACTGGAAGAAAGTTTTGAGATATTACATATCGATGTTGCGGCTGCACGCACGGCCGTTGAACTCAATCTCGCGGACATCTGAAACCCCAAAGCAACTCTTTTTCTCACTAGAATATTTCCGTCACCCAATATCCCAGCCCATTTCCTATCCACTCGAACCGTGCACTTCCCGCTCACTCTCGGCTGATCCGTTGAATTACCGGCTACGCGGCCGAGACTAGGCGAAAGAAAAATATGTACCCGTAATTCGAGGTAAGTATAAACTCGGCGAAGATTACGCCGCCGAAAAAGCAACGCGAGACGTGACGTGACGGTGATTGTCGCAATAATAGAACGACGTTCGCACACGTGAGTTGGGGAATTTGAAAAATCTGGTCTGGCAGCTCATACCTCTGCTATTATTACACAACGGTTTGTGAATCTGTCAGTTTTTAGAAGCTACGCTCAATGCTGATCTTACCCTAAACATTCGCTAATCTACTTCAACTGAAATAACGTCGATCGTTCCCCGGCTGGGCAGGTTTTCTATTCTACTACCAATGACACAGATTACTAAGCGGCTTTTATGCTCAGGCGGAAGCGAGTGTATAATTTATCTTTTCTTCCGATTTCACGTAACGAAAGAAATAAGATTGTACAGCTCGTGGGATGAAGGAATGTAAAAAGTTTTTCACGTCGGCAGTCGGACGGTTCTTTTGTCCCATGGTCATGATTTTTTACTAAACTATGGTGCAAATTTTGCTCACTACGGACAAATAGTTGACTGGAATTAAATTTGTTTGGAATCAATTTTACAATCGAGGAATTGTTTCAATACAACTGGTGAAAATAGATGTTCAATGACGATGAGAAATATCAGATATTGGTACCGGAAATCACCAGGAAAGGACCAGAGCACATTATCAATTCAGCAGAAATTGGTGAACTCTGCACCATCAAGAATTATAATCCAATGTTAGAAATTTACGGAAATAATTAATGACCACGTAGCGTACGAAGGTGAATATAATTACATTTATTCACTTGATGCGATATAAACTACTTTGACATTGAGTAAGAAGGTTTAGCCAAAACCTCAGCGTCTCAAATCGGATGATGAATTGTTTTCTCTTCATTTTTATACTATATCATTACAGTGACTCTCCGTTTCGGCCATTGACGTTTCCATTAGCTGCGGGCTATCCGGGTTGCATACGTTCACTTGAGAGAAAACAATCTTAATTGATAACTCCTGAACCGGTAACTTTGTATCTTATACGTATAACGATCGGTCTTCTCGTAACGTATTACCCACCTTCCGCGTTTGTTCGACGATGTTTTGCCTAACTGGCGTACGTCGACCGCTTCACTTGGCGAAATGTTTTATTCGGAATCACAGTCAGGTGTTAGTTTTTCGTTTTCACCGGGTGTAAAAGAACATTTGCATTCGAAAATTTGTCCGGACAAACGGTCGGTCAAATAATTTATTCCGATATCTGGAACGGAACAACTCATCACAAGTGGAAGCAGAGAATCCTGGCTTACGTCCGGAGAGATTATGCTCAGGAAGTAACCGTCACGTGGGTATGAGGTAAAATACGCGACCAAAACTTCTCGGTCACGTGTCTTCTGTCAGGACGAAGCGGGCCGATCCGGCGATCGTCCAACGCGCTTCTTGGTCAACGCTCGACTAACTCTGGCTCATTCTTCTTCTTCTTCTTCCGCTGCTGCAAGCTGCGAGTGAAATCTTTTTTTACCCTGAAGCCTATTACACACGATACCGTTTCCCGTACGCACTACGCCGCTCGCGGAATCAACATGACAGGAATTACAGGCTCAACCGAACGAACCCTGTATACACGATCCACGCGCGCTCCACAAGTGGAGGAATTATTTGTTTAAACCACAAACGCAGCGTGGAAATAGCTACGATAACACTGCACGCACAGGCGGTCGGGTTTAATTGCAGCGATCGGTTGCGGGGGAATAATTGGGCGCTTCAAACGGTAAAAGAATTATACAGTTAGCGGACCAACTTGTATCACCTCGAGAGTTAACTGCACGAATGCGCATTGGCACCAGACGATTAGTTGTCGAACGGCGGGTGGTGTTTGCATTTTTTAAAGACATCACTCTCTCACATATCAGGGAATTGACGGACTCACAGTGCGAGTAATTAACATTCATTTTCCTTTAAAGATGCGACAGCAACGTAATCGCGGAGGCGTCATACGCGAAACGTCGAATTTTTTGCTAGTAGTAGGTGTACGGGGACTTTTTCTAAAATCCGCTAATTCCTGTCAGTTAATTTCACCCAAGAATTACAGCACTGAAAGCTGAGATTGTCAGTAACTGTCTTACCAGATGCGGGTTGGCGCGAGCAAGACGAGTTGTTATTTTCAACCACATCAGCTAGGGAACCCGCGTTGCGGCAACCTGCCTGGCTCCGTCTTTGCCGACGCCGTGTTTCTTCCCAGATGTTCCTGGACAGCCGGTAAAGAGCCAGTCGAATGTTCGAGTTAGGTACGGCTTCACCCGATCTGCAACCACATCGACGACATGGATTAACCTGGGCGAGTTACCTTTGGCGATTGATCGACCGATGATTTGCGGCTCAAATTGATAAGGTCACTCCGATTCGTTTAGTTTACGAGGCTTTCAAGGTCCGTGGCCGAACGGTTCACCCTCGCATTTTCTCTCTTTTATCTCCTTATCCTTATTATTCCTCACCCTTGAAGAACACTCCGACTTTTGTGTCAACTTACTGGTGAGTATCGGTGCGAGTTCCTCTTGGTCTTCCAGCACCGTTTCACTCCTTAAAATGGTCAAGTCCAGCTGACGCACGAACTTTTCTTTTTCAACAGATTCGCTTCCGAATGAAGCTTCTTCGGCGACAGAGGTCAAGGACTCGGCCTGGGCGTCATCTTCGAAAAAGCAGTCCTCCTTTTTGGCGGCACTGCGTCTTCGACAATGTCCGATCTGCTCGAGATTCAAAGGTATTTGTGACACTGATAGCTATGCACGTTTAGTCTTCACATACCTCATCAAAACTGCGTTTCATGTCTTTCAACAAGCTTTCGATGTTCTGCAGAACGTAATCGTTCCCAACACTGTTCGCGCGCATTTTTTTGTTCACCTCAGGCCTCATCATTCGTATGGATTTCTCGAGTTTTCTTATCTGACCTCCGAGTTGACCCAAGACTTCCTCGTTCTGTGTAATTTGAGTTTCGTCCAGGTCTGGAAATAATTATTTTACTACTTTTACGCACGTTTCTGGAAGGGTTGGTTGACCTCGAAAAAAAAAAAACATTTATTGACCATCTACCGCTTTCTTCTTGCCTTTCACTCTCTCGTTTATCCTCACCGCATCCTTGATACGACTGACGAAATTCCCTTCAGCAGGCGGAAGTGACACTCGTGCTCTGCATTCCTCGTCATTATCGTCCAACTCTTCGCAAATGGCTGAGGCTCTGTAGTTGACCCAAAGAAATAGGTTAGTTGTTGCATTTGGTACTCACCAGTCACGAGGTTTGCTGTCATAGTGAATGCCTCGACCTTCTATTCGATATCCTGGACCTTGCATCGTCCTCCCAATCCTCCACCGTATCCTTACAGTTCTGAACATTTGTCGAGACGTTCTCGTGACCCATTCGATGCCTCTGCAGATCACACGCGTCAAACTCTCGCTCTGGGTATCCCAAAGTCATTGTGCCGAATCCAGCTTTCGATTCGCCGTCGCAGTTCCACTTGGAGTCCTTCGGTAGGAACGGAAAATAAGCGAAACGAGTAACGAACCTCTATTCCGGAAACTCCTTCCGGAAGTCACGTTACCAATTCACCGAGCCCGAAGACATCGCAGTCTCTTGTGGGGCCCTCGTTCTCCGGGTAAAGCGTATTCTCGGGTCTTGACCAGCCGCTCGGAATGCCTCGTTGCTTGTTCACCGTCTGCGGGCACTGCTCTTCCTCCATTGTGTCGACGCTTTCCTGCTTGAACTGCGGTTCCATCTGCACTATATCCGATGGTCCGGTCTTTACGCCACTGGAATAAATGATGGTCATATTAATGCTGGTTATGGTCGCTCGACGTTAAGCGAAACGTCGCATACTTCACGCACCTTATCACAAACGATGTGGAATATTGAGGACCGTGAGTAGCGTAGGCGGATGAAGGATCTGCCTTCCTGTCTCCAGGGTGATAAAACCCGTTCGATGTTCTGTCCGCGTTAATTTTCAATGGAGGTGGGAATGTCGATTCGATCTCTGCCTCTTTTAGGACTGTTCTCGTTACCGGTTGAAGTTGATGACGTTGTGTGGACTGACCTAATGGCTGGCTGTTTTTTTCATGCCGATGCCTTCTCCTGTCATGCCCTCTGGAAAAAATCAGGTTGATCAAAATCGACGTTGAAATGCGTGTTTTTAAATTGGACGAACCTAGTCTTTTCGTCCTCCGACTTCAGGTCTTGTTTGACTTTACGTCTCCTCCGTGACGCGTGAGCTGAACCGTTATACTGTTCTGCGTGTACGTCTCCGTTCGTGGCGATGGTATGCTGGATTTCGGGAAAGCTGACGAGGCGGTTGGAAGAATAGGAGCTTGGGTAAGCTCCGAAACATGCCTCATAGCCGAAAGAACCACTCACTGCTGCTTTCAGACAGCTCGCCACGATGTCGATCATGATGTAACATCCTCTTCCGGCATCTGAAAGAGAATCAAGTACGTCTCATTGTCAGTTTAAATGGATTCGCGAAAATAAGTTTATTTACAGGAACGAGACCCAGGAACAAAGTAGAGAACAAGGCAGGAGATGATGAAGAATACTATGAAGAATCGCTTGACGCATGCTCCCCAGCTGCAAATTGTTGCCGCTTCTTCAAGGTAGCCTGAAAGGTAGGTGTTACTATCAGAGCACTGGTTCTGTTGGAATGAGCTACTCGGAGCAGCGAGTCATAAACTCGGAATGTCGATAAATTACTTACTTGCGGCATCGGAGGCTTTGATGAACATACATTGCACAATGAATGCGGTGTACAGTAAAACTGGAAATTTCATATCGACGATGTACGCGTCCCAAAGCTGTGCCTTGAATTTGTGTCGGTTGTATATATTTTTTTTTATTGACAGAAATTGCGATTGTTCGATTTAAATGCATCGATATTCGCTCGTCATTCGCCTTCCCATGATCGGACTTTGTTTCTCTTATCGACTTGGCAAGCCTCACACGCCGTGACAATTAATACCTAATCGGTGTAGGATATACCGTGGAAATGAGGAAAATAAGACTGGCGAAAAAATGTAAGATACATATCTTGATTTTTATTATGCTCGTTCTTTACAATATAATACAAACCAAATGATTCATACAGTTGGATAGGTATTGATAATATATGTGTAATAGGAAAAAACGTTGTGAAATTTTCTTTTGCATGCAACAAATATAATAAGTATACAATTACAGGATTGTGCAGGGTGCGTATGAAGCGTGTACCTCTACACTATCTCTGTGAGGTGTCAATCTACTTTCAACATCGACTTTATACCTAGGCCCGAGTAGATCTCTACGGGCATTTCTATACGCGTCATCTTTACAGGGAACACCGATATACACGTACTATAATTATTTAAATTATACATCGTATATATAGTAACATTCCATCAAAGATCAAACATATATGTGTAATCGGTATGATGCCTGAATTATATCTGCGAAGTAAAGTGCAGTATTAAATGAAAGATATGTCGTTGAATCATTCGGTGCTGTGCAATCACATCCACAGAGGAGATCTACTTGAAGATAATTAAATAAAAACAAACATTTCTTTCACATTAATTAAATAATAATTCACGGATTGCTGCGGTGAAAACCCGCATCAATTTAGAGTTATTTAATACGGTATCCAACAAACTACGGAACTACGCTCGCACCCTATGATAACCAACATCTTTGGAACCAAAAATACGAGATTACGAGTATGGGTGCGCGCTTATCGTGGTTAAACAAATACAACAGTGTATCAACGTATGTATACGTATGCGTACGGAAGTACGTACGTACACGCAGACATACATTGAAATGTGCGTACGTTAATAATAATCAATAATAATAATAATAATAATAATAATAATAATAATAATAATAATAATTGATGGCGACTTTATACACAAGGTGGAGACAATGAATTATCGAGATGGGGATGCGAATAATTGAATACCATGTACTGTTTCACCGCGAAGGCAAGTCTTGACGACGGCATCAGTCAGTTTGACGATATCAAGACCCGTCGCCTGCAGTCACACTAGCGACGGAGCCAACGAGGGTAGCCTACATAGGTTGATCCAATTACAGGAAAGTGAAAAAAAAAAATATATATATATATATATTCAAGAAATATAATGAATGTGAAAGGGCGAGGGTGAGTTGACTTTGGGTCGCTGACGGTGTTCCGGCGTTCGCTTACGCGGATGATGCCTTAAGTTTGTTCAGAGCATTCGTTAGGTGAACCATCTCCGTGTTCATCTGCGCAACGAGACCCTCGAGCCTGTCTACACTGTCCAGAACCTCGACGCGCTGGGTGTGCGGGTTGAACCTGACCTCGAACGATCGGCTCATGGTCGACACCCAGCGGCGGAACTTCTCCTTGGCGTCTTCGAAGCTCTCGGCCACGTAGTAGATGGGCTGATAATCCTGGTCCTGGTACGGCTGGACCGCGGTCGTCGATGGCTCGAATGGGCGGTGCTCGCACTTGTCACTCAGCGAGTGAAGGAGCTCTCCGTAAGCCGACAATAGTCCGGCACCGTAGGCCTTAACTTCGGAGCCCTCCTTGCAGAGACCGAATTCGACTGTGAACCAGTAGATGGTCGAAAGTTTCTCGATTTCCTCGTCGGAGGCGCCGAGAGAGGCGAGTCCGATTTCTTGTGAAAACTGAGCGAAGCTGGGATCGGCAAGAAGCGGCATGTGACCAAGCAGCTCGTGGATACAGTCTCTGTAACATGGTAGAACGAGGGTTAGTACGAGGTGGTTGTGAATTGGCCAATCTGTGTAGTCGGTGCATGCCCGGAAAATCAACTCCGTAACTATCCCAGCTCGGGATGACAATTTTCCCTATCATTCCAACGGGACGAGGGAAGTTAGTCGCTGCTGGCGCGAGTTGACAACGCCATCGTGTCGTTAAAAGCCAATTAGAGTTCCATTACAGGCTCTGAGTAGCCTGATAATTACGTTACCCCTGCCTCCGCCAACGAAGCACACAGTCACCGTGCGACATTGTATCGATTGCCACCTGACAAAGTCGGAAGCTCGACGAAGCGCGGAACGGACAGGTTGAATCCCGAAAGTTAATCATTTACAAAAATCGCGAATTCGATTAGATTTCACAAGTTGCGACAAAGTAATTCCGCAAACGAACTTACGGCTCGGGAGTGTGGTAAGGACTGTTGATGTGGCGGACGTATTGAGTGCTCTGGAATATCCTGAAGGCAAGACTAGCCAGAAAGTCTCTGGCGGTGAGAAGACCGGCAGCTGGACGCAGAGTGAAGCCGGTGTTCTTCTTTAGGAAGTCACTAACGTCTTGAAGCTGGGGGATACGGTGAGCCTCGAAGATGCGTTCCTCCTGAAGCTGCTTGAAGGCCTTCTGATACTCGATGCAGGCATGCTTCGGAACGAGGTCAAGAACGGTGTCGAATACTCGGGTCCAGGTGGTGTTCTCGGTCTCGGTGTAAGGGATGTTGGGAATCGGGTCTCCGTACTTGTAGGCGAACGCGATCTCAGCGATGATCTTTCGTCGGGCGCGATACTCCTTGTCGGCGAAGCCTGGGTGGTTCATGTCGAGATCGGGTTCGTACTTGGTCATCAGATGGTTGCAGTTGTCAAGCTCGGATGCGTGACGTGGGAACCACGGGTCCTTGATGCTGACCGAGTTGTCAGCCAGAAGGGAAACTCCACCGAGCGAAGAGCTCTGCCTCAGGTTTCTGATCAGCTGGAGCAGACTCTGCCTGGTCATGTCCACCTTGACGAGTACGTCTAACTGCATTCCCTCCTTCTTAGACGGGCGGGACTCGAGGTGGTCGACGACCCCCTTGAAGTTCTCGATCGTCTTCAAGATCCTCGCCAGCGAGCTGATTCCGTCGCGCATGCGGAGGACCAGAACAGCCTTCTGCACCGCATATTCTCCCTCCGGTGTCTCCGCGATAGTCTTAGCTAGGACGACCTCTTCCTCGGTCAACCCAGAGTCTGCGTAACCAAGAGAGAAAAAAATACCTCGTCAGGTGTAAAGACAGCTAGAGCCAATCTACCAAGCGCAACGATTTCTCCCCGGTGCAGTCTGAGCCGAGAGCTATGCTTCGAGAGATAGCCCGCAAGTTCGAATCCATTTACTCGAGTCAAACGCCAAGTCGTCGGAACTTGAGCGCCCCGAGGCTCAGTAACTGGCAGGGGTGGAATATCGGTGCAACTATGTATATACGTGTCGGCATACGGACGTAGAAATACGTACTCGTATAGCGGGAGAGAAATGGAGAGGTGAAAATCTAAATGCACGACGGCTGCCGTAAGTCGGCGTAATTCAGCGAAGTGCCGGGCACTCGGCCGGATGCCGACAATGGGGCCGTTTCACCCTCCATTTCCTTCCTCCCGCTTAGCCTCCGCCACCTCCTCCGCCTGTTGCAGCTCAATGGAATTTTTTCGCGGAAAAACGAGAATGAGAAAGTGGGCGGAAGGGGTGGGCGTAAGTGCAGGCGGGTAGGTACGTACCGACATTATAAGAATTAGGACCACTTACCGTCGTCGTCTGGTTTTCCCTCGCTATCCGACGAGGAAGCCTCGGCCTTGGCCTCTGCAAGTCAAAGAAATAACGAACACGTTCAAACACACATGCGTCTCATGCCAGGGTGGGAATCGAATTTGGTACCCGGGTAAGTAAAACAATGGGGCGAGATTTCCAAGCTTACCTTCTTCCTTGGCGGCGCAGGACAGCGTCTCCCCTTGTTCATCGTCGCTTGACGAGGCGTCGTTGTAATGCTCGTCTTGCGGCAGTTGCTCCTGAGAGCAAATGATTGCCTGATCTGCGCTCGAATCTATTAAAACATCAAACACAACCATGCAAAAACGGGCGTGCAAAATCATAATGTGTCTGTATCTATAATGTAGATGCAGCAGGGTCGTGACGTCTGTATGTCAAACTCTTTTAGAATCACAGAACAACTGGGGAAATAACAACACTGAACGTCTAAACGCAATATTGAAAGAAAGCAGGAGTACGACATGCTTGGGAAAAACAGAAGAGAAAAACTTACCATTGGCTCGTTGACGGGCCTCCTCAAGCACACATTGCTTCGTTTGCTTCACTACCAAAGTCTCGAATCGAGCGTCGTCTACCAGAGAACGGCGACGTGCTGGATAGCCGTTCTGTAGCAAACGTAAAAGAGAATTTTTTAAACGGATGCTAAAAACGATCCGATCTTTGACGCGTCCGATAATTATTCGACCATCTCAAAAATGCTCGTGAAATCGAAGCATTCGCAACGAATGCCGCATTTCGGTCGGTCCAAGTTATCGTAGCTCGGGAATAATTGCGTTTCCGTAGATGATTAGAGACAGTTAAGAATGGCCGGAGCCGAATGGAGTCTGCAAAGTCGAAAGGAGGGCGCGAAACTTTCGTCTTTGCGAGAGCAGTCTGGCGCTGAAGGATCGGAAATGAAGTAATATGCTTTAAAGAAGTACAAAGCGTCGGAGGTCGAGCTTGAGACCAAAGAAGAGACGGCACCGGAGGCAGGTGGGAAGCGGTGAGGCATAAATTTGACTACATGGCTGCAGGGCTAACGCGGTCACGCTGGAAGCCCGCAAAGACTGAAAACACCGGGGATGGTATTTATTATCTTTACGCCCACCCCGCCGAGTCTACAAGACTTTTGGATCTGACGCGGCCCTTTCACATATCGCTTATTTTCCTCTCCATTTTCAAATGCGCGACGCCGCTCGAGCGACTGAAAACAGGTACGTTGTCTTCACCTGCGAAGTGGTTCGCAATTGACATGGATCTAGGCAATGTTTAGCAATTCTTCAACGCTCGCGTAAACTGGGCCAAGTACTTCGCGGTCGAATGGTTGTCCGATGAGCGGCTACTGCACACGCAATTGCGTAACGCGATGCAGGTACGCGGGTTATCTCCTGCCGTGAACTACAAATCGGTGAGTCACTTTCGTTCGACCGTTGCGAAGGGACCCGTCGCGGGAATTCTCTTGTGCGTCTCGTTCCAGCGCAATTCGATGACTGCGTAGAAAAATCCCGTTCTTCTGAAAAAACGGCGAAGCATCGTGCCGACCGTTAACCATGCAGGAATGTCGTCGCCGACCTTGGGAACACCCCCCTCAAAATCATCCGCGTCAACAACACAGCTTGCGCTTGCGATGGAACCGATTTTTCTTTTCACGCAAAGCCCGATCACCACCAAATTTTCACGTGTCGTTTCCCCCCGTCTTTCAGCCGGTTACCTGTGCGCTGAAACTCTTCTTCCAACGTCGCCGCAACTCGGCTGCCTTCACCCTATTATCCTTTAACAGCCCACGTGTGAATCATTAATTGTATAATTACCGTCCGTCGCGAACTCGGGCCTGTTGGACTTTAATGATCGTTTTCTCGGCCGTGTGCGAACTTGTCCGACACAAGTTGAGAAAAGAGATACAACGAGCCGCGTACCGATCGGAAGAATATCAATCCCACTCGTTCCGATATCGCGATCATGGAGATTTAATTGCAGCGATAAATATCGCCGAGCGTAGCACCGAGGTGCGTATGGTAATCGGAGTAAGACGGTAGTTATTCGCCGGTGAGTATACCATGCTCGTAAGAAACAAATCATGCGGCATAATCGAGAGCAACACAAGTCGCGGCGTTACAGCCGCGGCGAGCCTCCGACAGGATAACGGTGTTCAAATGTTCAGGGTCTCGGTAGTGATTGCTCTTGCACGCCACTCCGTTACAATCGTTTCACGCTCATAATTATAACACGTCCGTAATTATCATGCCGACAAGGCCGATCGATTTCTCAATCGATAATTAGATCCTACGAGCCAGCCTGTTTGCGACATGAAAATAATACGACATCACCTTCACCTTTACGTTGTAACCCCGGCGACTTCGGAACCTTTCGCAAGGACGCGACGCCGGTCGCTCTGCTCGATATTCGCGACGACGATACGAAAGGACCGACGGATGTCACTTGTCCTTGAATTTTTGAACTTGACTCGCTCGAGCACCGACAAACATTACCGAATGGCACGGCACTGGATACTCGACGCAACATCCGACGGACGATTACCGCGGTCGGTGCATCGCCGCGATGCGGACTTGCGAAAGATCGCACGGAGCCCGTGAGTCATATTTTCGCATCGCGGAATGTTGTTGCAAAAATATCTTCAAGAACGAGAGAAGGGATGGAAGAAAACAAATTCTATAGGCAAAAACCCGCCAGACCGATGATGCGCTTAATCCCAAGGGTGTCAAAAAACCAGGATATAAACAAATATAAATGAATCCAACTCAGCCCAAGTCTGCCCCGACAAATCTGACAAATTAATTGGCCATAAAATCTACGTGTTATTCGAATAAATTAACCTTGTTCCATCCCGTGATCAAAGTATTAAAATTCTACGCGATCAGCTGTGAGAGTGTTTTCAATATTTATGTAATGTGTCTACGCTTCGTGACCAAACATTTTTTTTTTTTTTTCTTTCAACTTCAGCTCGATGTCGGTTCAAGTTTGACTCTTCGGATACTGGAATTTCATCTCCATCCCGATACGCCTGATAACGATCAATTTTCGCGCGTGACCGAATACTCGACTCGACGCTGACCTAGCCCACTGCAGGGAAGCTGGTTATGCCGATGGAAAGCGAGTTTACGAAATGACAGATAAGAAAGAATCCACGGTATTCCCGGTTGGAGAATCGAAGTCTCCTGTCCGAGAAGAGTGTTACACAGAGGCGAGGCGCTCGCTTGATTGTTAACGTGGCGATCGTCGATGAGACTCGGTTAGTTAATTCACGGATAACCTGGTGAACGAGGAGATTGGCTGAGGGGTTGGGGAATTTTATACGTACCTCAATGCTATAGGATTTCTTGATGGCGAACATTTCACGGTTCTTTTGGGCAGCGGCGACGGCCATCATGTCGTTTTATCGATATTAAAACTTGACGGTGACGGAAGACAAAAGTAATTTGTAGATTAGCACAGGTAAAAACCGGTGGTAGGTAGCACGGGTTGTTCGACGGTGAGACGAGTGGCGAAACTTGGATGCAAAACTTCGACTGTCGGCCTGATTCCTGCTTCTTTCAAGATTCACTGCCGATCTTGATAACTCGGTGGATTTTCCGTTTGACGAGATGTCGGCGCGCGGTGTCTAGGAACTTTACTAATTGCGACCACAAACAGTGACTGGTGCTTGTCTGTCGCAAGGTGATTTACTACCAAGTTCAAAATACTCCGCACGATCTACCTCGAAATCTCGAGCGTTACGAGCTTGCCTTCGGGTGAAGCTAACGAGCGAATGTGCGGTTGGGGCGGTTGGTCGCAGCATATAAACGCTGCCTCCCTTCACCGCGACTCCTGGGGTCAGGGGTGCCCCCCACCCTGGGTTTCGGGTGTCCGTACCTGACAGCCCCGCGGCGCCGCGACGCCGACACGCGGTGCTCCCGCATTTCGTAACCCGACTCGCGACGGCGCGCTCGCAAAGGACGAACGCGATTGGTCCGGACCCGGGGGATCCCGCGTGACTCACGATCAGGAACGGGGGACGCGTGCGGGTGCCCCACTATCGGCATCCCTCGGGGGGCGGTCCGAATCGACGTTAAGATACGTTAAAACAGGTTAAAACCGAAAATGTATTGGCTACGACAGCCTTCGACGACGTCGCTCGACCCAAACAAGAAATACACGCTCCGTACGTTTCAGTCAGAGTTTTCGCACCTTGTCGGTCAGGGTGAATTTGTAAATTTTCAGGAACCGCTTGGGCGGAAGAAACTTTTTGCCAAACTGACGATACCCTAAACCTTTACTCCGCAGTTGAGGCGTCGAGACAATAACGTCGCAGCTTTCGTCGTTTAACGCATGTTCTCTGAAAAATACACCAATATTCGAGAAAACTACCGTACCTTCTCTTTGTTTCATCTATGAACACGGCTGTCATAATTTTAATGAAACTAGAAAAACAATCGGCCAACCTTACAATCGGAACTATCGGTTCATTCCGCAACAATGGGCAATACTGCATATATGTGAAAAAATGTCGCGACATTCGTCAGACGTCGAGCGAATAAATCACTCTGCTGAACAGGTGTGCGGTTAAAGTGTACAAGTCGTGCCGTTTATTCGCTTCACATAATGTTTTTATTTACCAATAACTAATTTTCACAACTAATTTATTTCAGTCTGTCCAATTTCGAGGATACCTTGTTTTAATGGTCAATTTCTGCCACCCTCTTTAGGTCAAGTTCGATCGGACCGAGCCGCGATGTTCGCTCTGTGTACAAAATAATCGTGCCGAACGTGCAAATCAGTTGATCGCGTTCAGATACTCACGTAGCCCAAACAGCCGTGACATTACGTCTATCCAAGCTGATCAACCGGCTCAGCTGGCGAAACGTTTTCACCGTCGATGAAATTCGACCATTTATAATTTGAGTAGCGATGCTTTCGAGCTTAAAGATCCATCTGGGACTCTTTTCAGCTCGGTTTTGAACTCGCGTTCGACAACCGGATTTTTGAATGCAGTTTTTGCACCAGCGTGATCCGCTACTTGATTACAAAATAATCGTTATGTCGAGCAGTAAAGCATTTCAGACGGGAATTATCCCGTAAAAATCGTACACCAGGTTTTGAGTCATACGCGTCTCGCTAATTCTCCTTCGGTGTTGTGCATTTATCCCCACTCATTGCTCCCTCGACTCTCCGTAATTTCATCCGATGGCTATAATTAAACTCCAACAACGAAAATTATTTCATCTTCATGAATATACAAAGATTGGCATGCTTGTTCCGAAAATCATCTTCGAATCAATTATCAATTCGACCATGCAACCGTCACAGGCGTATCGTAACTCGAGTTTCTCAGCTTTCCGTGTTTCTCTTTTTCCTCGTGCGACACGTTGCGCACCTTGACCGGGAAAATCTTCTCGCTGTAGATTTATGATTTTTCAACCGCGACTCCCGGATAAACATATGCGGCCGGAGGAGCTACTCGGATAAATTTACCATAGGAATGTAACGGCCAGGTGAGCGAAGCTGTATTCGATCCGTCGCGTAAGACTGAATTTCTTGGGCCACGGATCTCTCGAGGCTGATTAAAAAACAAGTCACGTTTCATTAGCTGGTTCCCGACTCGATATCATCCACGGTACTTCGACTCGGATCCATCTAAGCATCTAAACATGACGGTCCAGTCTGAGGATTCGCGAATCTTGGGTGTCGCCTCGCAATCACTCGTCGCTCGTGAGATGTCTCTATTTTACGATCAAGATCTCGGCGAGAGAGCGATGCTGATAAATTGCTATGGAGAAAATCGGCGGTTCATGGACCGCGGAAGGCGCGAGCGAGTCCCTCTCTGCAAACAGTCCGATTCGATTCCGCAAGGTTCCAGGGAAAAAAACACCGATTGTTAACCGGTCGATGGTCAAATATTTACCGAGTTGAGGCGTGTGATCGGTCCAGGGTATCAATTAGCGACAATAATCGAGAGTAAATACCGGAGGCAGATATCAATTTCCTCAATAATTAATTCCGGGATCAACTGTTACTGTACACAGACGATCGGCACCGTACGAAAGTGCTAACAAGCCGTACCTACCTAAACAACACCATCAGCCTTGAGGTTTCTCTGTAACGCAGGTGAATTACTTATACACCTGTGTATTCATATCCGTCGGATAAAATCGGTTGACCAGCCGAAAATCCAACGTATTTATTAATCAACGTATTTATCAAATTGCTTCCTTGGTGCCCGTCGAGGTGATTTCTTGCTGTTGCTAAGGTTCCGTTTATCCTACTTGATAGTTACACATCGACGCCTCCGGCTCTGGCTGCGAGACCCGCTACCGATTTCAAGATCTAACAATAAGTACCGGCTGAACGGCAGATGGAAGAAGAACTCTTCAGTGTCGTAACGCAATTGCGTGTCGAAGGTACTTGCCAATGGATCATTATATCGGCCAAACTACGTCAGATTCGCATAATAGTGGATCGACAAACTAATTGCACCTTTTTTTATTCATTCAACGCGGTTCCGACTACTCGCTATGGGATAATTCCGAGGTGTCGTCAGTCTTTCGATAATTCCCTCCGTGTTATGCCAGCTATTTGTAATTCGACGTCTGCCGGTCACCGGTAATTCACCTCATTCTCATAAAACACGCGACTAATCTTGCGGTCACATGCAATAAATTTTACCCGGCTGTCGAGTAATTCTTGGTACTTCCAACCCGAGCTGAGAGACAGGCATGTTATTAATTGGTAGCTACAAATTTCTTTCGTTGTTATGAAGTGAAATGGTTGTATCGACGTGATTAATTAAAGTTCATCATATTTCATACGCGTTTTCGTAACTCGTTCGTGCGGTCCAGCGGGACAAAAATAAAGGATGCATATTTTATTGCTGTACAGTAAGTTGCAGAAGCTTGTTGTCTAAGTACACGTAGCCTCGAATTTCGGATTCAGTAAATTACGATGGGTGAACAAGACAAGTCCGCGAAAACTGTTCGTAGTTTTTTTTTTCTTTTTCTCAACACTATCAACAATGTTCCGTTCCATTTAATACTTACAACGTTACGCGATTTGACAAAAAACACACGTGCACATATCGAATGTACATTGTACAATCACCCGAAAATTTCCCTTTCTTAATAAATTACACGTCTGTATTTTCCCAGTATTGTTATCCAGCTATCATTACGTTACCATAATTGCGGCTGACCAAGGACCCGAAACAATTATACGGTAAACGCATTTCCAGGATCACTATAAATAGACTTTTCTCGACTGTACCGTGACTGAGCTCTTTTCTACGAATTTTTCATAACATCTTTGTTTAAGTAAACACGTTGTTTTGAAGGCGATTTATGAAAAACAGGGATGGGTATCCAGTTCGTGGATCTCTTTGCAGTTCCACCTTCTCAACTCGACACTTTTCTAATCAGTCCATCAGCCTGCCTACTTGGGTCTTACTCGCGGCTCCGCTCAATCTTGCGTTGCAGCAAAGTACCTGTGATTGCGGAGATGACGTTTCGGCTAACCTCTGACGTCCACACGTACGTACAATATCTGCACACCTTGCGTCACACGTACTATAGGTACCCTATAAATACACCTGGATTGCCAATTGCGTCACGGGGTCAGAAATTCTTTGAAAATACGTGCGACGCGGCGATTAACGGATGGCGGTGATAATCGTGCCGGTTCTTCCGGTTTTTCGAGCTGTGACGTTCGAAAGTTCGGATTGGCCAAATCGCGGCAACGGAGATGCGAGGACGGAGGCTTGTCGGCGGCCGGCGTATGCCGTGTATCCTTTCAAGTATCAAGGCCTTCTGCTCTTGCCACTTCCAGCATCCAGCGGCGAGACCAGGTTCCCGATAACCGAGAATGTGCGGCACTTGCTTCACGTCACCGGTACAATGCTATGGAAATTCCGCTGCCACGAACCATTGCCTTATCTAGATCACTGACTGGTTTTTACACCGGCTCATATCGAGCCAAGGTATCAATAATCGTACTTCCGGCTCCCGCTTATGTCGCGACGGGTTTCTCACCCGCGAACTCAACTCTGCGCACACTGGGCGCTGGGTTTCCCTCGCACGATCGTAAATTCGAGCGGATAGTCAATCAGATCGCCGATAAGTCAACCGGATGTACCGTTCCCGAACTATTTGTTGGATATCGGTGAAGTTTCTGGTTGGATTGAGCGAAAACGAACCGGCATCGTTCGAAAATAGAGTCATTTAATCGAGGCGGTGGATGGAAAGAGCGAGCTAGCTGAAACATTTACAGGTTCGATTCGAACAAAACTCAAGGTGGCAAAGTGTTTTCGGTCGCTCTGAGATCATTTTTGCCGATCGTACGATCGAGCACTCGAACGAAAGTGATCTTTGTAAATGGATTAGCTCGCGATCCCGCGTCGCTTGAATAAACCAAACGGAATTATCGCGGAATCTTTTTTCCCCGTGTGTAAATCCTCGGCGATTCCTGCTACAGCTACAAAGCTACAAATACGAACTTATAACGTTGTGCGAGTTTTAGTTCGAGAAATGGAAAAGCACAATTCCATTGAAATCACGGTGGAAACAAGTACGCATACCTGCCTATATACCGCTTTTTCGAAATGGAAAGCCGGAGACGCGAAACTGGGATATTCGGTTTACAAATCGAATCGCTGTGCAAGCGGAGCTCAGTCCCGAGTATCGTAATCAGAGAAATTTGTACGATCTGAATTTCCATTTCGGAGCTAGACCATATGTAACAAATGTCAAAACTCGCGGAAAAAAAACCGGACGTTAGATTTAGAATGAAATAATCTGCGCGCTAGCTTCAATTTCCAACATCTCGGCCGTCTAACACAACCTGATTAACCGGTGACGTACTCTTGCGCTTTCATGATAATAATTAC
Organism: Neodiprion fabricii; assembly: GCF_021155785.1. Lineage (NCBI taxonomy): Eukaryota > Metazoa > Arthropoda > Insecta > Hymenoptera > Diprionidae > Neodiprion > Neodiprion fabricii. Next base: position 41,079,903 of record NC_060240.1, read on the forward strand.
GCTCCGAATGATCACGGAAGTATCTTGAACAAAGGTCGGCAACGCGCAACAGGGAATTGGTGATCTTCGAGGCTTGATGAGCCATCATTTTCTTCTCCATGCGCCGTTGCCATTACATCCGTGATCCGTTTTTATGGCAAACCTCGCCGATACCTGTCGTGAATCAATTAACCAAAATTGTTGACATTTCCACGGTAACGTTCGCGTTCCGCATTTGACGCTGGTAGTCTTCGTACCATTTCTTCATCTCAATAACACGGCACTCAAAAATCTTGCCGGTCGCCCTTGCCAGTTTAATTAACCGAAAAGGATCGGCCGATCGGTTCTTCGTGACTTCGTTCGCAAACAATTGTAGAAGATCGATACACCAAAAATGATAATATCTTACGCGTGGCGTTACACAATAACCGAGTGCAATTATTTCCTCGATGCAAATGAATCGATTAACGCAGCCTTGAATACTAGGATTTCAACGGTGTGCCCAGAGGCTCGGCCATGTTAATCATGTCGTAATAAAACAAACTCGGAAGGCATGAAGAATAGCTTTTTAATTACAGGTTAAACGCATGAATCACCGGGTGGCAGGTAGCGTGATACTTAATATTCTAGTTAACTCGCATCTGTTTGTTTAATTGACCCGTCGCTGGAACGATACAAACAGCCGTCCGTATTTATACTTCAAACATGAGAATTAGAGTAAACAGGTTCCTCGAAATAGATCTGAATTCATGTTTGCGCCTAGCGCATTAATTGTAACGTTTGAAATCGACAAGCGTTTTTACTAAAAAATCAGAATCCTAGCATCGTCGTGGAAAAATTAGAGAAATCTGAATCAGCCGGTGTGTCAGCTGAACGAAACACCAAGTTTCACACGTCAGATTCACAAACGGTTTCTGTTTTTCACACCCGTGAACTATGCAATGCAATCCAATTTATGTGAATAAAGTATTAATTATTATCATCGTCTTACTTACCGACTACCTAATTCATGTAAGTGAAAGATAAATGAATATTTCACCTAAAATTAAAAAATCTTTTTAAACGAAACTGTAAATTATCGAAAAAGTTTTCCGCTTTCAATACTACACATTGAAATTTGCAATATTTTGGTTTCAAATCCGCGACCGATTGATCGATTAACTTTTATCGATTCAATCGAGTCGTATTCGATCATCACTTCCGACTCGATTCATCGACGAATCCCTCATCTTTAGTTCAGTGGCCACCGCTAAATTCGGCACTTGACGGGTATTCCTGACGCCAGTTCCGTTTCGCGCGGCACGAATAAAACCGGACCGGTCCATTCGGAGATCAGCTTGTGATTAACGAGTGTTGAGATGCAGGATACGTGTAGCCGGTGAAGTGAAGTAGTGATTTTTCATTGATAGAGCGTAATTCGCACACCTTTCGAATATCGATACACCGGTGCAGTAGAGCTCGGGCAGGTTGCAGCTGACTTTGTGATTATAGATATGCAACGTTAGCGTGATTCATTGCGGTTAATCGACTAGGTTTTCCCTTCGATCGCGCTTTTGAGCCTTTATTAATTATTTCCAGGTAGGCAGCTCGGTCGGCGTGTGAAACAAGATTAACTTTTTCGAACAAAGTATCGCAATTACTCGCCTATCCCGCAGCTGCGCCTAAATCACCTTGGGAATGAAAAAAAAGACATTGTTGTTCAAGCTTTTGGCAAAGTTTCGCGTTAATGAATCGATGAAAAAAAAAAAAAAAAAAGAACTGTACGCTCAGCTTCCATTTCTCGAGGCAGCCGCACACGCCGGTCCCGATGGTCAAATCCTGCAAATGGATCAGGGTCAACCGAACCTATCCAATCGATTCTACTTCGGTAGTGACACAGTCGATGCACACTGTGGTTTTCAACCACAACAAAATGTCCTGAAAATTTCCTACGTGTGGTCCGAATACCGAGGCGTTGTCAAAACGCTTCACCTAACGATCACATAATTACGAAATGTCGCACGAATCAGGTGACGTACCGATCCCAAAGAGGTCTTGAGGATTTCGTAAGCCGAATCCCGTGAAAATATCACGCACGACACGCGTATCGGGAGCCTTTGAAATTCCTTGCATGTTCAGGAAAAATTGGTCCAACGTCAAAAGTTTCCCAATCGCGTTAACCGATACCTGGGAGTGTATCCGCCTCACGTTTATCTGATTAATAGCCGTGTTTATGGGACAAAGTGGTTCTGGTCCCAATTAAAGGTCACGAGCCCGGACAAAGTGGTAAAAAATGTGCGTAAAAAACGGCTGGGCATTGAACGCGATCTGCGATAAATCAATCTGCAGTCGGTTACCGCGGCCCGTGGTCGTTAGTGCAGAAACGTTGGTCAAATGGTAACACGGTGAAAAGTTTCATGGAAACAGTGAAGCAGCCGGCTGGAAAACCGGTATCGAATCGTTGCAGCCTGCAACCGGATGCGGATCTTCCCGTGATGAGGACACCATTCGTACAGACCTCGAGTCCATTGTTCGCGCCTGATTCGGCGAGCCGTTTATATGACGGTTATCGCGAGCTTTCGGTACGGGGTTTGCGTGCTTCTGACGCGAAGAACACTCGGTCAATCAGCCCGGTCGATTTTTAATAATTACACATGTCCTGCACCGCGCACTTTCCGACCCTTAGCCTCGCGGTGATTCCTATGCGCAGACGTTATTTCAACCTCGGGTATTACTGTTTCGTTGCTGGAAGAGTTGCGTTCAATATTTCGGTTCATTGATGAAATTTTGCGGTTTTGTAAGAACTTGGCAGAATTCTGATTCATCCACTCATCGCTCGCACCTTTTCATTCGTCTGCAAACCTTGCCTATCTTACACGTGTTTTTACCAAACGTCACTTGGATCGTTCGACTTGAGTGATTCTTTTCGCATGTGGGCACAGACTCGTCGCTGCCTTTCCGCATGTTTTTATATTTCGAATTTACAAAGCGATGTCTGTAGTGTAATTGGATCGGAGTCACCCAACTAGTGGAAAAAATAAGTATACGAGAGTCGAAATGAAAAAAAATATTCGAAGAAAAGTAAACAACCTGTATTAAATTATAGGCTGAACGGGACTGTTGTCTTACCGTTATAATTTTTTCTACTTAAATCGAGTGCCGGTAAGAAACACTGATCCAGCTTGATTCTTCGAAAATGATGTTGCAATTGGAATTTCCACGCTTTACAACAGAGAGTATAACGGAAAAGGTGATATCGGACTAATTTTTCTCCAGTCAAATGCGGGCGTGAATCGGTGAATAAAGTCAGGCGATATCAGAAGCTCGCACGAGCTTTGACAATTTTTTTCAGTGCTGAGAATTTCACTCGTGCAATTTCAAAGAAAAAAATGCGTTCCAAGAGGTCACGCTAATGGAAAACGACGAACTGAGTTATATATTTAGCGAACCAGTCGGTGTCTCGTGCGTCATACCCTCCCTAAATAAGTATGTAACAAAAATTAAATAATCGCGGAGAATTCTTGCCGATTCTGTTATTCGATGCGATTTTACCAGTCTTTTCCAACATTCAAGCATTCGCGTAATATCCGTATACCTGTTGTATACCTAAATATGTCACAGTTACCACAAATCGGGTCGTCGGAAAGAAGTCGAAAAAACACCAGACTTATCTTTCTCGGTGCGCGAACAACGTGTCTCGTTAGTTGTCACTTTCGCGTTACAAATGCAATACTTTCAATGTCGGACCGATTATCAACATTGTATTTCATTTCCGATTGTCGTAGACTGTTGTTGCTATTACACGAGTATAATTACTCGAAGCCGGGCAATTGAGGTCAATGCTTTTATATTTATGGTTTTTGCTCATGAACGTTCGCCGTTAGACACGCTCTTTGCTACCGATTATCGAGTGCAGGGGTATCGCTCGGCTTTAACGCCGGGCCAGTCCTCGCGATTCTAATGTGAAAACGCGCGAATCGAGCGTGGCCAAGTTCTAGTCGGGACCGTGTAATCGCGATGCCATTGAAACGGAGAAACAGAACAGCTGGAAAAAAAACAAATAAAAATACAGAGACCGCACGAATATATCTATAAAATGTCGATCGACAACTGATACGGCATTTATTGATTGAAAATCACCTGGAGGGTATCAAGGAGGAAAGTTGCCGAGGATTTCTTAACGTGTCTTTCCTCTCTCTCTCCCTTCGGCGTTGCACTTGAAACACCATCATTATAGGAGAACCTGCGTCACGCATTGACGTCAATCTCGCCTCGAAGCGTTACTTTTCCTCCTCTGCAGACTTGGGCAAACCTTTTTATGCCAATTCGCGATCTGGCGATGTGCGGAATTCGCGGTATCGCCGTTTATAATCTTACCTACGCGTGGAGTTCTGTGAAAAGCTAATGGACCCAATTTTCCTCGAGTTCTTACCAAGAAGGGAACAAGCGCTTTAATCTCGGACCTTGAATAATCGCCCATCGAACGTGAACTCGATGCACAGACGTCGCATCTTCTCTCGCCGGATCGACAGATCGAAGATCGTTACGTCGAAACGAGCTTTCTATGGTCCTGCGATAGCAAAGCTTGCGACAAATGGCCACACTTTTTGCGCAAAATATAACGAATTTCAAAATATAACGAATTGTACGCGCGTTACAGGACATACTTTTATTTCCAACGCTGAGAACATCCGGGTGCGTTGGCCCCCGTGTTCCGGAACGTTCAGTCCGACGTATAACCGGAGAGTATCACGGAGCATAAGAAGTGGAAGAGAATCGTGAAAAAGAGGATATCGCGACGCCGGTCGCTTGATTATGGGATATAATTGCGCTAATCTGTATAATAAAAGGGAAACTATAAATCCTGAACCCCGGATGAAAGCAAAGGATTATATCTTGTTTCTGGATTCGAGGAGCGCCGGTCACGAAATCGGTCTCGTGACTGAACGTATTATTATATTACACGTATAGCTAGCCTGGTGGACAAAAAATTGCAACGCCACGCCGAGTAAGAAGTGTTATGAATGAGTTTCTTGTCCGCTCGTCTGACGCACGGGGAAGAATAAGTGCAGAGGCGTTATAAATTCCCGAAACGTCGCGCTGTTCGTTCTTCCTGCTTGTACAACGGCCCACGGTCGGCAAAATTCGGGTCTTAAGTTGAAAGTACGTTAAGAAGTGTGAGCCGACTGTGGTGATGGTCGTTTCTCTCTTTTCCATTTATTCGGTCTTTTCTTCCTCTTCTCCTTTTGTGCTTTAGTTACCGCGATGTTGTCCGTCGATACTCGCCTTGAACATTACCGCAGTTGCCAAGCCGCAAGTCTTTGGTTTCGCAGTGACGTTCTCGGCGGATGCTCGATAAGCAAAATTTACACGTCTTCGTAAATAATTAGGGTAAGTAAACGCGATGTAACGTAATAGCGAGATTACTATAAACATTGCGAAAAAGATGGAGCAATGCGAAGAGTTTTACCGCGATCTGCGTACACCGGCTTCTAGAAATGTTCGTGATTTATATCAACGGAGGGATAAGAGCCAGCTTCGTGTTGTATAGCCAATGGCGATCGGCCTCGGAAATACGAGAAGAAGACGGAATGGTGTTCATTCAGTCGGCAGGAAATAAAGTGAGAGTCTGTCAATATTACGTGCCGACATGCGTGCGCGGCATAATTATGAAAGAGGGGATTGAGAATTTTATGTAACTTATACGACTTTAAAAATGGAATGAAACAGGTGCGCATTACAGATGCAGACACTTCACTCCGACCGTCCGAGACTTATGCCTCCCGCAATAAGACGTGAAAAAACTCCGAGAAAGTTGACAACGTTACGAATCTGTTATTTTCTATCCCAATCTCTATCTCTCGTTTGGAATCATTTTTTACTGCAAGAATTGTCCGAGTTAACTTTCGGGGAGCATTTCGTCTATGTTATAGCGCTTCGGTCAATAAAAGATTGTAGAATCAATTTCGTAATACTTGCGAAACGAAAATTTCACCGTCGGTAATCGCAACTTCAAACCGACCAGATACTCGGCCCTAGGTATAAATCAAATATACGCGATGAATTAAACAAAAATTAAACGGTAAATTCGTGGTCATAAAAGTGCAGGTACGCTGCAAAGTAATTGAGTTTGTAAAATTTCGAAATCAATCCGCGGGGTCGTAAGCGAAGATCATTCGCGCAACCGGGTATAAAACCTACCTCGAACGGAACGCGTCAGCAATGATTCGTATCGCAAAAATCACACTACGTACAAGCTTATAAAATTAATTAGCGAAAACTTCTATCCGTTACGCTCTGGGATTGTGTATTAATTTCTGAGTCACGTCTTAATACACTTTCAGGGTGAACCCAGCCTTTGTACGAGGCGAACTAAGGACAGCTGTCATTGCCATTATACTCTTACTGTACCGGCATTGTTATGCCGATTTTCCATTGTTATTAACCACTCTGCACCTGCGAATGGAAAAGCCATCGACGCGATAAAACGACAATAATAATAATAGTAATAATAATAACAATAATAATAATAATAATAATAATAATAATAATACCTGACAGTAAAGGTACGGATCATGCGAAATAGAACCGAATCGAGTTGGTGATGAGCATAATGAAAACATTCATGGAATTGAATTGACTGTAACTGAAACTGCAAAATCTCTGTTGTTGTCGACTATTCTTGGGTTATCGCTGTCGCTTGTTCCACCGTTCATTGGGGTTATGACGAAATATCTTGTTCCTCAACTTTTTGCGAATTATTATTGAAGTTCGCTTTGGACAGGAATAAACAAATTGTATCGGATTGATTTTTAGCGCATGGTTATATAAATTCATTGCAGACGGCCGATAGTGATATTTACCTGCGTGGCAACCTCATTCCAATCAACCCGAGGCATGATAAATCCCTGAGGTGTTATCGCTGAATAAATGACGGACCGTAAAGGTACGGGAAGTAGGTTCGTTTCATTAGCAATTGCAACGCCAGCGTCATGTAAACTCGTTTCCAAACTCTTGCAAAACCGAAGTCATGCTCTGTTTGACCCGGACCCTGGCCTAGTGAGAACGGGGTGGATACCGATCGTGGCTACGTAGGTACAAGTTTGTGCATTCGCAGAGCGTTGCTGGCTTAGACGCGGCGAACTCGCGCCTTGGCGGTCGGACGGATGTGGCGAAAACTGCAGGATGCGCGGAACCTACTTTGCTTCGAGTAATATAATTACCGCCGCACTATTCTCGATGATTACTTATCTTTCCACCTACGGTGAGCCGGGGTGTCCGATCGGTGGTCGAGGATCGCTTTCTCAGGAAATAAAAGCTGACGCTTCTTCGATACGAAGCGAGAGAACGTACAATTACTTTGATTCATTGCACGAAAGCTGGCGAGTGAAACGCAAGAAGCGCTTCGTCGTATTTTTAAACTGCTTCGAGTTGATCGGTGACGCAGGCGCGGTTAACTGCTGACGAAAAAATACAGATTGTTGCACATTCGTTGACACGACAACGAGACTGACGTTCAAAGGTCCGAGAGTCGCGCGAAAATGAGCAGATTTTTATTTGAACATGCATGCGTTCACCAGATTTCTAGGAGTTGTCAGGTGTGCTGGTGAGAAAGCTTAACGAACATTTTCATTTTATTCCTCGTTTGCGATCCGACAAGCGGAAGCCGCAACAAAGCCGCTCTGCAATTTCGTTCCCAAATTTCTTTTCATTTCAACGACGAAACGAGCGGACCGAGATGGTCGTGGACCAGGGGCAGGGATCGGTCAATGTTACGTTTCCTGGACTGACGCATACTTGTAATCCGCGTGATATCTTACCGTCCCTCACGCTCGTGCACGTACAATAATTGCGTCCAATACGAGCGGTGATTACCGACCGTTTTGTTCCAGCAATTAAGGTATTTGCTTTGCAACAGCGTGTACCGAAGGTGAATATACATGTAATAATTAATAATCTCGAAGGCGGGAATTGAAACCGAAGATAATTAGCCGAATGGTAAGGAAAGCAATATCGTATAAAAACTGACCAGGGTCGTCGATCACGCGGGCGTAGGAATGTGCTTAATGCGACATGACATGGACACGGTTATCAGCCAGGAATTTGTGCAGCCTCGCCTTGGTTGTATTCGGGAACCTGGCGCGGGAGTGACAATAAAAATGTGCCCATTTTTCGCAAACTCAAACCGGGGAAAATTCGCAGATAATTCCATCACGTCGTTTTTTTTTTTTAACCCGTCTCCGTAGTTTCATTCAAAGTGAAACTCCCGTTCAATTCGAAATCTGATATCCTATTCGTGATTCTAAAAATTCTGTGCAAAATTGATCGCACATCCCACGAAGCTTAAAAAAACTGTTTCTTGCAGACCTGTATAATCGACACCGTCCGTGTCACGACGATCGGCTTCGTCGGGTGAACGGCCATTTGTTGTCGATCGGCCATTGCAGCCTCGCCGATGAGAACGTAAGCCGTGAAACTCTTGGAGGTTTAGGCGCTGGATCCTTAGCAAATTTTTCGGTAGTTGTAACAGCTCCAGCGGTGTAAAGGTAAACTCTTCCGTGGCGACGATCTTTATCGAGAGATATCCAGCCGAGCAAAAGGATCATGCACGTGACCATGAGGCGTTTTATTCGAATCGCAGCTGATCCGGCGCGGCAGCGAAATTGGTTATTCAACCGAAAAGTCCTTCTCCGCAAACCGCCAACAACTCTGGCCTTCGCGATCCTTGCCTGATCGAACTAGGTTCCCGATCCTTTTTTCTCCTCCTTTTTTCAATTCCCCTTTTTTTCATTTGGAGGTTAGTAAAAAGAAAAAAAAAAAAAAAAAGAAATCCCCGAAACAAATGCGTCGCCGTGTATAAATTCACGTTTGATAATGTGCTACTTATCAGGGTTAGAATCAGTGCCTCCGTAATGAGTAACGGGTTTTTTGTTGAACGTAGCATACATTATACATAATGTATGCATATGTTTGTACTTTTATAATTTGTGCATGCATGTTTTCATATTTTAATTGTATTATGAATAAAACATCCGATTTCGAATTGGCCAATTAGTAGCAGCAACCGAGTTGTGATCTGCAGATTCGGAATAAAACAGATCAGGCATGAAGATTACTGTAGTCAAATCTATCGTTGCGATTATCACCTGTGTAAGAACAAAATACTAATAAAGCGGAAGGAAAAAATTGCTCGTATGCCGGAATATTTGTGAAGGTGTTGCTGGCGGCTAAAGAATCTAACGACGTACGATTTTTATCCGGAACACAACTTTCTGGTCTGCCGTAGGTACAAACGAAAAGTGAAAATTTTAACAAACAAAGAGATCGTAAATAAGACGCGTAAATAAAAAATTATCGACTCGCACGTTCGAAAAGATGTACCGATGTATAGCTGAAGTACAAGACAAGTAATGATAAGAAAACACAAATGACACATAAATGCTCATGAATGATAAAATAACAAGATTGTACGGGTTTGATCGGATCGATTCTAATCGCCTGAGCTGTATTTCCAGTTTATCCAGTTTTCTAATATTCACACGGCTGCGACAGTTTCTGTGTTTCTTGTATCAATTTTTTTTTCGCATTGATTTTTTGCCGTCGTTTTCTTTTTCCTATTTATTTACGCATGTTAATGTATTTTTTTTTTCGATCGATCTGTGTTTCATTGCCGTGCCACGCCCACCTCAATCAGAGGCTCGCGAGGACTGCTACGGGAAACGGACAAAACGACAACCGAGCGATTTCTGCACGTTCTCAGCCTGTTGTCAGATCCCGATAAATTATAACGTCGGATGTACGAATTACATAAGTGATACGTAATCCGCATCACGTGTAATTGCCGTCCACGTTGCGCAATGCAGTGATTATTATAGATAATCAAACGCGTCGGAAGTCTTCGATACGCGTGTATCCGTAACTCGAGTTTTGGCCTAAGTGAAAAGGTTGAAAGAGCCTTTCACCGGTAGTAAAGTACCATCGATATAGTCTGCCTGCTAAGCTACCGAACATCTTACCGACGAACCTGCGCAAGCAAAGTTGGATTTTTCCCGCAAACATGCGCGTAATTTTTTCCTTTCCTTTCTTCTCGGTAGTGCGAAACGCCTGCTTTCAAAACTCGAGGTTCACCTTGCCGAAGATTGCTCCGCTTCGGTCAAATCCGACACGGAAAAATGCCGGATGATCTTTGCTGCGTGCTTCAAACGAATATTCATGGATACGGGCGGAAGCTCTGGTGGATAATATTTACCCGAGCTTGCTGTGTAAGCAAGTAACACACGCCCATCGGGTAAGACGGTTTCTCACGCGTCAGAAAATTGTCGATTGAACGGAGAAGAATTTAACGATACCGGGTGACAGACTTGCGAACTTTGAAAGCTGACGGAATTTCTTCTTTGCGAGCGTTCGATAAATCATTTCCGTCAAATCGTGTCGATCCTTGAAGCGGCTGCTAACGACCGATCAAACATTGCCGCAGTATTGCACTCGGATTTGAGTCGTTGGTATCTGATATCATTCTTCTTATACGGAAGCGAAGAGTTATACAAGGACGGCGACAAATGGCGGGGGTGTGCATGTCTCTCGGCGATCGGCGTGCGGACTTAACGATGAAATAATAAATGGTAAGTCGATGAATAATGGATCTGGTCGAGCGGCGAGCAGGACGGCTGATGTGGCACGGAGGCATAGAGGCGAGAAAGGCGGCGCAGGATTGCAGGGCTCCAGGATCTGACGATGAGCCGATCGCATTTGCATCTCGGCGCAATTACGGAAACAAGTGAGATAATTAAAAAACCGCAACATTGTGGCGGCAGGTTGTGCAACAATAATATCCGCGCGATGCGGAAATATGCTATTTGCCAAGATGCGCCAGAAGTCGAAAGTGAAAAATGATGAGAATGATGAAAATGACGAGCTCCTCCAGCCTCCGGTATCCTCCCGGTTTTTCCTTGAACTTAGAAACGGTACGTAGCGGGAAATTATATTTTTTATCTTCTCCGGCTGAGCAGAGACGATGAACGTATTATCGAGCGATCCAGTAGCTGCGGCAAGCCGCGCTCGATCGCTCTAAGGAGAGGGTATTAGAAACTCAGAAATCACATATCGTATAGCTGTGATATAACAGCATGCAACCGAGGTGTGCTGGATAACCTTGGCGAGATTAACTTCTTGCGACAAAGGGGCAAAGAAATGCAAATATCCAGCCGATCGCTCATTATTATCACTAATCGGAGAACAGGTGAAACCGGGTTCGGTCGAACCTATAGCCGGGAAAAGTGCACCGATTTCGTCGAAACGCTTTCCCGACACGCGACACGTTCTCTTCTCTTTTTTTTTGACACCGTCGTCCTACGGCGAGGACTATCTCGATGAAACGCGTGAACCAGCCTGGGAAAAGTTCAGCGCCATCGTTTCAGAGCTTTTGATCGAACTCCACCGGCGCGGGTCGAAGTGACCGGATGTTATTCGGGATGCCGTCTGAGCTTCTGATCCCGACAAGCCGCAGCTCCTGCCGAATCGTGAAGCCTCGCGAAGTTGAGCCTCGCGGCCTACGTGACTGTTCGCGTAATATTTGCGGGGCGAAAATTCTACAGTGTACGCGATGTCTGAAGTCGCGCTACACGTTAAAGCCAAGGCGAACGGTAATCGTCGATTAACAGCGATGGGATTCGACGTTGACGAGAACCCTGCAGCGTGTGCCGAGGCGAATCGAATCTCGCTCGTATCTCGATCGATGATCTTCCAAGGCTCCCGCGATGAACTCGCCGACATCGCCGATATCTGCGCTGCCATTGCCTTGGGCAGGACCGGTATAATATTATACAACCACGGCGAACAACGAACGTTTCTGGGTTAAGGAGCGGAACGATTCGATGATCAAAGATTCACCGATTCGTTAATTAATTTATACACATTTTTATAATCAGTTCTACGCGTGTCTTCACATTCGGGTGCGAATTACTGACCGTCGGAGTTGAACAGGATCGACGTCGACCGCTGCTTCGATTCTTTAGCCTGCATTGATACTTTAGCCATTGTTTCTCATTTTTTTTTCTTCGTCTCCTCACTCGCAATCAGTATAAACTGGGATTCGATCGGTCTTTATTTATTTTTTTTTATAATAAATTTTAACGAGTCAGTAGCGAATGAAATTGTGTGACAGTACGTCATGAGAAATTTTCCACTGTTAAAGAATTGTAAGGGGGGCTACAGCTTGGACGGTCTATGACCGTATTACCTATTTTTAGTAGTTTTTTTTTCGAGAAAATGAAACCACTCAAAGCAATTCGAGTTTGAGGGCTTTATTATTTCTAGTTTTACAAACAGTTTAGAATTTTTTTATTGAAATCAATAACGAAATGGTGGCATGGCGCATATAAGTAGCTTGAGGGTTTTTGCGATGGCGCATCTCCTGACGTCACTGTCCAACTTGTTGCGGATGGAAAGAAATTTTTGACGTTAAAACACCTTTCGGATTTGAGCTCGAAACCCAAATGTTGAAAAAAAAATTTCAGAAGTACACGATTACGGACATATGATTTCATTCTTCGACCACGGAATTGCTAGAAAAATTTGTATAAAAGAATGTTTGAGACTGACCTTCAAAAATCTAGCCACCGGCTCGAATGGGCAAAGAAGTTTTATAAATTGTGTCGAAAATTTCAAGTCGATGGGATAAAAGTTGAGCAAGGAATCTGCGCCACCGGATTGAAAACGTCGACGTTCGCTACTTGTATGTACCATGTCACAATTTTGTTATTGATTTCAATGAAAAAATTATATAACGTTCCTAAAACTATAAATAATAAACTCCTCAAACTGAAATCATTCCGAGTGTTTTCTCCCCTTAAAAGTGTATTGCGATTCGTCACTGGATAGACGATAAAATTATGCCACGAACACTTCATCTTTATCCTGCAAACCTATGGAAGACGTGCTAATCATAGTTTCATCTATAATCATACAGATCCACACGACGCGCAACATAAGCGATTGTAATTGATCTGTAAGATACCTGTTACCCTTCAAAGATCTTATTTTTCCTTCCGGATCCTTAAATGTAAGGATTCTTACTCCGATCTTTATTAGTCGCTAAGAAGTTTGTCGACCTTCCGTATACCTATAACAGGCTTCCGAAGATTGAATTCCTCGGTGAAGGTGATCAGAAAAGACGAAACGTCTATTTAGCCTTTAATATTTTGAGCTATGATATTTTACCAAAGATATTGAATGCCAAATAGGTATTTGATCCTTTCTTCTCACCTCCACCCACGAATCCCATCTTCTCAAGAAATTCTTGCTCGGGAATCGCAACTCATCTATAATATGCTTCGTGTAATCTGACGATTCGCCGCTGATATCCGCGAAAGGACGCATGGATCGAAAAAGACATCACACTGCGGTAAAGCGGAACGACCGTGTAACTGACGATTAGCGCTGGACGACTAGCTCTCCAGCATGCATAGGCATAGATATTTTAGTTGGTATATCGCACGGAACTGATCACCGCGAGGCAAAAAAGTAGCCCGGTTGTAGAGACAAGCAACGTCGCGGGAGTGCATTCATTGGTCGGTCTTATTGTGAGCGGCGTGAATCACCTTTCGTTCTATTAGCATTGAAGCCTTGTGTCGGTTTATTGTACCGGTGACTGGCGATTACAACGAACGCAACTTAGAAATCTGCCTCTTTCTCACGCCGTTGCACTTTAGCATTGGGGGAAAGAACGATTGCATTACACAGGCTTTCCGAAATCAGTATGCAATTCGTGCATTTTGCATTTTACCGTTCACCGATTGATTATCCATTCATATTTCCACGCGGTTTCTCTTTATTCGACAGGCTTATTGGAGTAGCGAGACGAGAAACGAAGTGACCCGTGTATGTATTTGCCAGTGAATTTTCAGGTATTCCATGAGAGTATTCAATCGTAATTCAGGGCAAAGTCTTTGGAGGTAAAATCCTTCGTCGCGAAACACGACACCTTATTATAACCACTCCGTGATTCATGTTGACCCCTTGGTGGTGAAAGGATCGGAAATAATTTGCAAGGTGAAAGGTGTAACCTGTACCTAAATAGTGATATCACAGCATAAAATCTCCGAGTGGAAGGACTTCGGCTGCGCAGCTGCAATTTTTGCGAGTTTCGTTGCACCGTGATTAAGGAGAATTTTTCAACAAGTTTCCGAGGCTTTGAATGGGATTGAAAATTCTCAAAGTACCGGACCGCTCGACTTTAACCAACGATCGACTCCCGGAACCAAGTGTGCGCATATTTAAGCAACTAAAACCGGGAAATATACATATCGGTCTTATATAAATCACCTCAGTGAGATCAAGGACGAAGAACAGGCCGAACCTGTCATTACGAGTCCGTTGAATTCTTGACCAAATCTTTTCTCCGATACGCCAGCCTGCGATTTGCAAAGGATCTCAATTTATTCGCACAGGCGAGTAATTTTTTGGTCGAATGCCTTTTTTGCTTTGGATCTGCGGCAGAACGAATTCACTCCTCAGCCAGAGACGTATACAGAGCCGTTCAAAAGTTTGTGAACACTTTTAAAACTTTCGATCGGGACGTAAAGTTGAATATCTCGACCAAAAGTAGGCGAACGATTCGGGTGGAATTTGAAATTAGAAAAAAACTATCTTTCGTACCTTTCTTTTTTTCACTATTCTCTACGGCTTTGCTTGCACTCACTAAACGATTTGAACTTTCTTTGAATTATTTACGCTCACGCGTTCGCTAGTATGATCTATGTTACATGCTTTGACAATCGATGGATGTACGTATTCACCCTCAAACATATAATCTGGAGTTTATACCTATTTCTGAAGTGAATCAATCACCTGAGTGTACTTTGCGTTATACATTTTCAAGCAGATCCCTGCAAGGTTCTGACCACCGCACTTTTTTTTGTCAAGAGAACGCAATAACTATTATTGCGAGACGTGCTACGTGCTAAGACCATTCATTGACAGAGAAAATTCCGCGGAAACTGACGAGTGACTTTAACTCCATCCTTGTGATGGTATAAAAAATTCTACCGCTAACGAGATGTTAATCAAATAATTATCGAGGATCAAACCAACCCCAGATCACGAAATTTATCGACCTTCTTCATTACGTACCTGGAGTTTATGATTAATCGTATCTAATAAAATTCATTAATAAGCGTTGACCTTTCCGTAACAAGATCCTGGCATTAGCATTTTCTTGTATACATCGTAAGATAATAAATAAGCACAAATCTTAGTTGCAACAGCGCCCATATAATTAATCGATCCGGTTAATCCATTTAATTATTGGCTTCGAACAAGCAGCGATAAATTGACAAATTTGTGTGTCAAATATTCGCACGTCCTCCTCTTTTTATTAAACTCAACGACCTTTGCAATGGAAACAGTGAACAGGAAATGGAATACTGACTCACGTGGGTATAATTTCATGAAAAATGTATAAGGAAAGTAAAAGTTTGGGCCGATACGGGACCCATTGAGAAAACGATCAAGATCAATTTATTGGCAACATGTTATCGTGCTGCTAACGTACCAGAGGCGGATAATTAATTTAGCGATTGAATCAAGGCTGCGGGTTAGATCGGTGGATCGATACCAGCGGTAAAACAGAGCAGCTGTTGTCCGTAATTAAAAATCTTTCGAATCCGTCGTTCTCGTCCTCCATAAGGTCCAAGGACGATGTTAATAACGTCGCTACACCGCTCGTCATTAGTCCCTAAGGCACTGTTCGGATTATCAAGCGCGTATAACTCGAGTTATGAGCCAGCATGCATACACATAACTGAATTACACCCGTAGATTTTACACCTGCTCAGTGCATAGATTCCAGAACAATTGGCTCAAGGTATATTACAGGTTGTTCCGTGCTCGTTGCCTGCGAGATAATTGATTTCTCTCTCTCTCTCTCTCTCTCTTTCTCTCTTAATAACTCTCGAGTCCACCTCACCGTCAAGTTTCTTGTCAACACTCTAGGGATCCAGCCTCTGCTGGATGAACTTATGCATACATGGAAAAGATGCCGAGAACGATTTTAATTGTGCATATATCGAACACTCCGTTGTCCAATATTTATCGACGCGACGGTGGAATGAGATCATGTCATGTGATACATATAATACATTTTAATACGAGAAGGCTTTTGTAGTAATTAAAAGACAACTCGTGTCGTAAATCAATCGCGCAGCAGGTCTGGCTGGATATTCGAACCAATGTCACCAGACAATATGCTGTTTTTACATTGTTTACCGGACATTTTTTATCGAGATTTCAAAAGCGTTCTCAATGTTCGAAACGGTCATTACTCTGTCGATCAAAGTTGTGCGAGACGAAGAACTTTCACATGGCACTGATTTTACGGTAACTTGACAACGGTAATTTTATGAATATTTTATACAGAAGACACGTTACGGACAATTCTACCTCATGTTTCGTCAGCACTGATTCGTTAACGTTAAAGGCGCTTCGATTCGCCAGCAGCATGCCGAGTCCTTTGACGCATCAACACCGCAGTTTACGCGTCAGTTGACCAACGGACCGATCTTGTTTGGTCTTCCGATTGCAATTCGTTTCTGTTAATTCGGAACCCATTTCGGCTGAATCCAACCGGTATCTCTTACTTTCGATTGGAAGTGCATGGCACTGCTTATTCGTAGTTGCCGGAACGTTGTATCAGGTAGTCAAAGTGAAACAGGCATGTATGGGATGTAAAAAAATTACGTGTCGCAGTTTTACCAGATGATTCCCCAGGTCGAGATCGATGAAGATCCTGAAAGACATGCTCCTGCAAAATGGATCGTGATCTTGAAACAGGGTCCAATAGGTTTAGTAAATTTGAGGGTCCTAACGAAATTCTACTCGTCGAAAGGAACAAAAGTCTCTCAGGAACGATGAGTCGCAAGCAGCTCTTGCTTATAGAAAATGGTCTTTGAACATAGAAAAATATTTCTCGTCGTCTGTCAGTTTGACAAACGGATTTTCGGATCTGTGGTACATGAGTTATGGCCTAACTGATAGAAGAAGCGTCTTTAAGACCATGAGCAAAAGAAACGCAGTATCTGACTTATGCATTTGATCATTTTATAGCTTAATTAACGTAAACGCCTGAACTATGCTCCTTCTGCAGTCATACTGTATTTGAATAATATATTTCAAGTGTCGACTTTACAATTATCAATATTATCTTTTCATACAATCAATCGTCGACACAACAATCTGACTTCAGTTGATTATTGTGTCAATAATGTGAACAAATTCGTTACATTTAACC
Organism: Neodiprion fabricii; assembly: GCF_021155785.1. Classification (NCBI taxonomy): domain Eukaryota; kingdom Metazoa; phylum Arthropoda; class Insecta; order Hymenoptera; family Diprionidae; genus Neodiprion; species Neodiprion fabricii. The sequence continues at coordinate 41,097,145 of NC_060240.1, forward strand.
AATCGCTTGAAAAATATATTCTACCTTTACCAAATTAATCCATATTTGGTCATTCGTTTCCGAACAATCACGTGTCCTTCATTATTCTAATTTCGTCTCAACCATTTGCACAACTCTCACAGCCCTGTATAAGACTATAGCAGCACGCACTCACGTGCCGACTTGTCGAAAGGTAGGTCTTCTCAGTTTTTAATCTTTATTCATTTACTAATAAGCATTTACTAAAAGCAGGTTGGCTTTTCACCGTTTGATGCAGGTCGTTTCGTTCTTGCATTTGACTTGTGCAATTCTTTATACGCAATGTCGTAGAGTTTAGAACATGCATGTTCGACACGGTATGATAAGTGGTGTGTTGATCGATCACCGGACTGTTCCGCGGGACAATTACACGAATTCCTGACACACATTCGACCCACGATCATTGGCATAGCTGACGATGAAGCCTGCTCTGGTACCTACGCCGATATTGCTGGCATTTTTACAACTTGTAATATCTGTGGAATACCGTGAATAATCAGTCAAACAGCCATCTCCGTGACGACTACGATACTATTAATCATCGGTATCGATACACCTGTTGATACGCCTTTACAGTCGTTCGTGGTAATAAACGATCGTATGTGGGTTACGTATGCGAGATGTATAACCGCAACACGACGAACTTCCGACCACTATTTGCCAACTGCGCAGCTTATCCTGTCAGAGTTATAGGGTAAACCCTAGTTAAAACGTGCCGCCTGTGATAAAATGTGAAAAGTGACCTCTCGATGACTCCGGTGTAAGTGAAATTAGCCTGCAAAGCCTTTATCGATACTTGATTAGCCTGGAAGTGCTACGTGCGCACGTTGTACAGGTACCTACGAGCATGAATGAATCGCCTGTCTGAGGTAACAAAGCTTGTGAAAAACGAATGACAAAACGACGTGAGAATTCAGCCTTCCAAAGACTGTGTCAACGATACGTTAACGAGATCTAAAAATAATCCGCTACGCGTATGAGGTAGACGATTCGCAGATATTGCGAGGAATAAAACGAGATATGGTAAGCAGCTTTGCGGTTGGTGTATCGGGTGTGCTATTTGAACGCGCATCTCTTCCAGATTGTTGCCTCAAGCGGGAAACAAGTCCGCCGCTTATGCCGAATCGCGATTTCGTTCAAGGCATTGCCGCACTCTGCAAGCGGGAGGCTCTTGTGCACGATACGTCTGCCGACTCGTTAACGTCACGTACGTAATACGCGTCGTTTCGTTACCACTTCTGGGGCACTGACAACGAACGCCTCGCAAATACCGCAATCCGTCCTCGGTCTTGAACTCGCTCAACGAGTACGTGCATCGTGTAGGGAAACCCCCGAGAGTCGAGCAGCCGCCTTTGTCCACCATGGCGAAATTCGTGACGAATCCACCGGGTCTTTCCTCCTTCCCGTAACAGGATGGTCTCAATATTCCAGAGAAACTGGTCTTTGCGTACGCAGCCAACGACCAGACGCTCGATCGTCAATCGGCACCGGCAACTATGCGATAATGTGCGTTATCGCCGAGCTGTCCAGACTCAGTCCGGAGACGGTTTAAAACTTGCGCGAATTGAAACTTACTAGAATCAGGCGTAAGAGTTCGGCAATTTGCAATCCGGCGAACTCTGCGAAACCGATCAGCGGCAAGTTGGCGGTAATGTTTCAAATTAGCGTTAAGAAAGTTTTATCGTGTTCAACGTTTTTCATCGTTTCTCTCTTCTTTCAATGGTTGCCAGATCAGAACAGTGAGAGGGAAGGAAACACGTGCGGTCAATGGCTGTCTCTTTCTAAGCATTTGATTCGTCTTCGGTAGATGGCTCAGTAATATATCACCGTCAAGCGAACCCACGGCTGCCCGTATTCATGTAGATTATAGTCGTATACGAGCGGAGATTCCAGTGTATAAGACGATAATTATTTAAGAATCAATGTCATATATTTCACCATAGTTTTTAAATTGTATATAAGAATTTATAACTGCGAGGAGATGAAAAACCTCGAAGATCGTTTCACAAGTAGATGGAATGTCACAGCGTGAGGTTAAGTTCTTGCATTCGAGCACATTGACAATAATAATTAATTGATACGATGAACAAAGGAAAGGAACTGTTACTTGATACGGTAAATACAGTAAGAAAAACATACTGTCCTAGCACAATGCTCAATGTCTTTTTTCTACTCATTTTCGAAAACAAATTTCACACCAAGGGCACTCGATATGAAAGTTACGGTTAGAAAGAAACGGACCTTGACCACGAACGTTTCTGTCCCTTTTTACGGACCTAGAGATTTTTGGCCCAAATCCGCAGTCCACGCTCTATGTCTCTACGCGTGTTGCGAGTGTAAAATTTGAGCCACGTAGGTGAAGAAATACGGAGAAAACACGAGGAAAGGAGTTAACAAGTTCTTGGAAGTATTACGAGTATAATTAATACTTTCTCGACAACAAACAAATTGCTTCAGCGTAACAGAGCTCAGTATATCAACCAAAGGTCGCTCTTTCTTGTTAAAAACCGCAAATAAAAAGCCTGGAATGACTTTTTCGAAGCAGACGAAATTTCAAGAACGAAAATCAAAAAACAGTGTAGGAAGATTCCACGCTTCTCTCCCAAGTATCAATCCATGCGTGCAAGCGGCGTTGAATCCGCAGGAGTAGAAAAGTAGAGTTAAAAATTTTCCATAGCCAAGGAAATTTAATCGAGATGTAGGATTCGATTGCGCATGAAAGAAACATCTTGAACACCGCGAGGCCTTTGGTCCTCACACCCGTTTGTTCCGAGCGTACCAAACTACGTCCTCGATAAATCTTCGGTCCAACGATGTCGCAGAGCGATAAGGAGCGGACAACTGTGCGCAATGCCGACAGCCCTTTGTAGCAGACGCTTGTTCTTAACTCGGCGACAACGCGAAGCCGACGAAGGTCGATTCCTCCGGCTCTATAAATCGCTGCGGAGATAAAGTCAAAGGAAGCTGTCTTTGCCCTTTTCCGAGTAGGCGGACGGACACCTGTGTAATGGTTTTAATAGCTGGTCGACTCGCTAAACGACCTGCAATAATTCGCCATGCTGCACCGTACGCGTCACGAGTTCCTACATTGTCGCGATATTCGACCGTGACTGAACGAACGTTACGTGCAAATGGCAGCATCGCCGCGGCTGCAATATCGCGATCAATCAAATTCCGGATCAGCATTGAGTCATTCGACGAAAAATAATCACCGATGACGCGAGCCAATCTACTTCGCGGTTACAACGTTGATACAGGACGTCGACGGAGAACTGACAACGAGCTGCACATCCTGCTCGGTTCGAGATATCGAAACTTTGCGTGACTTTATTTCCTTATAAACAATCAAAGTCACGCAGAGTATCGAAATCTCGAACCTCCACGGCCCTCTTAACAAATCGCGATGCAAGCTACTCGCGATTCGGTGACTGAACATCTTCGCGTCGCTGGGAAAGAAAACTACGGATCTAAAGAGCTTCTTTTAGATGGTCGATGTTCCAATCGCCGCAGAACTGAGCTCAAGTTCGAACGAACGCAAAAAAAACCTGCGACGGTGGTGAAGAATAAATTTAGCTCCTCCCGTTATTTCCCAGCTACAATTTTCGCCATTGTCTGGTGATTTTCCTTCACGTCGTTCCAATTGTCATTGCGCGGACAAGGCGGGTTCTTTCCACGTGTTGAAAAAAGTCGAGCCTCAGCAAACACGGTGAATCCCCGACGGCTGTCTTACCTTCCGAGAAGAATCTCCGCAGACCGCACAGTATTGACGTAGATCGCACAGGTGCTTCTGACGGATTGTCTAATTGAATAGCGAAAGAACGTAGTTGTTATTTAAAACCGCGACCACGGACCTCTATGTGGTGCTATTCACGAATCCACCGAGTGCGTACTACCGAAACATGAAGAGTGACTAAATCCCTTTACGACGGTTCTTCCATTCCATCCACCTGTTAAGGTTTGGTGAACGATCTCTACGCACTACCTATTTTAATTGGGACAGTAATAGCTTGCCGCACGCCGGCTGGCCACCCAATCCATCTGGTCATTGACCGTAAAGTTTTTGGATTGGTTAGCCGGCAGCAATGGGAGAAGAGAGATTTGCGATAGTCGATACTATACCAGCACAGAGTTTGCAAAAACTGATCACCTCCGAACGCACTGTACGTAAATTCTGCTGACGTGCGAACCTGATTGGTACGAAAAAAGAACAGGAGCCGGTGTTAGATGTATGTTCAGCAATTTAGATATTATTTTATCGGCGGCGATGACGTGAAGCAAACCTGAAATCTTTTTTCATATCACCCAATATCCTTATAAGGCTCATCTATGGTGATTGAGTTCGGTATGTTTTTTTTTTTTTTCTTTATTTTTCGTATTTTGTTTCTTGTTTTTCGTATTTTTTCAATGATCATTCCATACATTCGTGTCGTGCTATACGGAAAAAAACCGAATGTAAAATAGACGGTAGGAATTCAGACGAGATTATATGAAGAAAAAAAAATCATACAAAATTTGCTGTTGTGTTGTCGATCGGCTTTTTCTTATTTTTTCACTTGTCATTTCAATTGCTTGATTTCACTGCACGGATATCAAAATCATTCGCGACCGATCCTTTCTCGCGACACTGTTTATTCCATGATGAAAAAAAAATTTTTACCGTATGCAACTGCAGACTACGTAGCGAAATAGACGATTTGCTTTTTACGATATTTATAATGATAATGATATCATCGGGCGACCAACGATAAACTGAGTCGATGAAACGTAAAAAAAAACGTAAGCTAACTTGTTAATGTACGTGTGGTAATGCGCATGTGGCGAAATTTTCGAAGAACAGCGTGAATATCGCAGAGAAGTTTACAGTTGCAAGTAACGAACGCTAATCACTCGCAAGTCAACAAGCGGCATCGCAAATCAACTATTTGAATTCATACTCGTTGCCGGTCCCGTCGCTGAAATGAAAAAAAAGACATACTCACATTTTGATGAATGTCGACTGATGAATGCGGTTAACGGATGATGTCATTTCTCATTGACAGCAATTGAAGGTATTCAGACACATCGAGACACTAATCAAGAGCGAAGCGGATCACAGATCTGATAATTTATATCGGAGTAGTCGGACAATAATCGTATTTATCGATGAAAATAACTGCTTCTACGAAATTGATCCTCGCAACTTAATTCTAGAATGAGTATAATAGAATCGGTTTCACATTGTTCGGGGAGGAGGATTTCATTGAAGAATATTCCGTACACTACCTTTATTGCGGATCACCGTTGAACAATATCATAAAACTTGAATATTCGATTTGATGATGGTACAACTTGAAAACATAAAATGGGAGAAATTAACTTTTAAGTAAAACTTTCAGCAGTAATTAACCGGACGCTTTAAACTCATGGAAGTTACTTGAATAATAAAACGTGAGAGTACCTTAAGAGCTGGAATTCTGAGATTTCACTTGATTATTTGCGCGCAATTGCTCGAGCCTGCTGTATTACCTACATCTATCAATTTCACGACGACACGAATGTATCGCTAGGGCTCGGCATACGGCTGCGTCGGTCCCTGGTTAAGAGTGTAAAAACAATTCATTCGTCAGAATAAAATGGAATAAAAATGACGTGCACAGCCGTAAGCCGAGTAGAATATGAACCCCGTTATACCGGTACGAGTAGTAAAATGTCTATGCAAATCGTGTAAAATTGTTTAAAAAAAAGAAAGAAAGAATAAAACCAAATTCAGTCAATCGCTAAAAGAGTCTGAGCAAACGTTTGGTTCATCAATGATGAATTGGAAATTTGACGCGTCTATAGAGTCGCAAGGCTCGTGGCTTCACTGAGAGTTTCCAAAAATCGAGCGGGTAGTCCCCACTTACTGCTACACCCTTTACGATTTTCCTTACAAGATGCCGAAGGCTCGGCAGGCTTCGCCTCGAACGAAGGGACTTCTTCGATCGGGGATTTAACAGCCTCGTAGCTGTCCAATTGTGACTCCAAATTACGCCTGGAGCGCATTTCGTTCACGGAAATCGACTCCGAGTTCGAAGCCTCGGCACCGAGACTCGTTTCGAGGACCCCCGACTGCTCGTTGCGACTTCCGAAGGGACGTCTCCAGAAACTGGAATGCCTTCGCCTCTTCGTCTGGGGCTTCTTAGGCTCTGGAAGTCCTCCGGATAGCCGGGAATTCGGGGTCGAGGTCGAGGTCGAGGTACCGAGGTCGTTTTTGAACTCGACGAAGCGCGCGACGTTCCCCGCTAATCCTCCGGATATCGTGATCTCCAGCCTGGTCGTGTCGTCGGCTGCGGTTTCGCCCTCGAACTGCAGGGGGAGAGAAGTACTCGCAGCATTTTCCCGGCGACTCGTCGCTGGCCGGGTCGCCGGATGCCGCAAGGACGAGTCACTCCTCGCTTTCAGGGCCTTCGGAGATCCCGAGGCGCTGGCGTATCCCTGACTCTCGTCCTCTGGGGGCCTCTTCGAGCCGTTCCCGAATATCACCCTCACTTCTATCATGGACCTCGAGGACATCTCCGCGCGCTGCGCGACTATTACCGGGCTCAAGACAACAGCTGAATCCGAGCATCGTTCGTTCGTCCTTCGCGCCGATGACGAGTCCTCCGTTCCGGACCCGGAACCGTTCGGAACTTCTTCAGGGGTTATCACTGCGGCAGAAATCGCACCGTTCAAGAGTCAGTCGGCTTTTCGTAATGATCGAAATTGCGGGAAGGTGAGAGAATTCAATATTGAGGTGGAGGAAAGAGGTCACGGCGAGGTCGATCCGGAGGACGAATTGTTAAGCAATTCTGATCTAAATACGTTCTCAAGTTCCATTTCTTCACGACTGAGAATAAATCAATGTTTTTTTTTATCCTTGTTCCCGCATAACGAAACTACAGCCGTAACACTTTATGATTTTAGCATACCATTTCGTATAAATGTTTATGCGACCAGTCAACTTTAGCGCGTGTAACAAATCATCTAAAATTAATAGCTTCAACGATCCCGCAACGGCTTAAATCGTATCGCTATGCAAATTTCACGAATTGATACTTACGGCTGTCTTAGAAGTAACTGCAAGAATGAAGAAACAAAAATAGTAAACCGAACACCAACGTTTCGACGCTATGCGCAAAAACTCAACGATAGTTTGATGACAGTGAAAAGATGAATCGCAGGTGTCCTTGAGATAAAATAAAGTGGTTGAGAACGGACGAATAGCAGATATCGAAGGAGATACGTAACCAAACACTTTTGTGAGCTCACCTTTTTTCTTGAATCGTCGAGATATGAAGCATCCAAAGGGAATCGCACAGAACGAAAAAATTCCAACAACTGCGCCGGTTACTATGGTGAACATGTTCCAACGAACCATAAGCTGATGAACGTGTACATGAACAAAAATTTCAATCAAAACGAGAACTATTCCGGAGTAAATCGACGAAAATCTAATACCGACAGAAGGGAGACTGAAAATGGAGCTAAGAACAGCAACACCAGCTTACTTCAAGTGCTTTCGATGGACGTGGTAAACACGAGAGAAAGAAAGTAAGAGAGAGGGAAAAAGAGAGAGACTCTCCGTAGGGAAACAGAGAAAGACGTTCACGTTGTCAGTAAATCCTTGCCTTGGCAATAAATCGATGGCGTGTGTGGCACTCGTACATATTCTCACGTGCAACGGCACGACGACACACAACTTTGGACGTGGTTCGATTGAGTTGGTAAGGTAATCCCTGAATGAATTCGTTGAGCGGCGTTTCATACCTGACGGACGAATAGTGTTCTTGGAGTCGTTTACTATGGTCCAAAGAGTCAATGTCAGGTGTGAAAAACGTATCGTTCAAAGCATATTCGGATGCTGTGGATCACATGACGCGATCACGTTTGGCGAAGATTGTGTATACGAATAGAAACGTGAGATTAGATTAGAAACGTATGCATGCGAATGCTCGATTTGAATCAAACCAGCCCGGTGAAATATGATTTACGATATTCTCCGCTGCGGATCGAACCTCATGTGTTTATGTGATTCCCGAGAGTTGTAAAATCGCTTTTAACGACACAGCCCACAGCCTGGTTATAAAATTTTCTAACGGACCTTGGCCCAGAGCCTGAGTAGTTTTGCCTGAAACCAAGGAAAGAAAAATTCATACAGGGTAATAACGGACAAAAATCCATGCCCGAGCAAAAGCGGCGTTGTCGCGTCGTATCCGTGGCTTTGCCATCGATAATTGAGTGTCCGAAGCATTACGCAAGTTACGTCGTTTGTTCCACTTCATAAAACCGGGCAGCCTGCGCGTTCGGTGCTGTATCTGCATGGTAAAAAACCCTGTTAGTATAACGCTCGTTTTTTTAAATCTAATACATCGTTGCGCTTCAGCGACGCCCATTGAAAGATCTTTGTTTATTTGTGACTAAGCATCGTTGTGCTGTTAATTGTTGGAGGTAGCTAGAGAATTTTCTTTGGTTTCAGACGGACGTGTAAGCACGTGCGATCGAAATCAGGAAGTATGAAAACGAGTTCGGATTATAAGGAAGAAACAAAAAATGGTGTTGAAATCATAGGTGTCTTATTGGTTATTCGACATTAAGCAACAGGCGTCGTTGAGAAATGTATGCATTAAAAAAAAAAAAAATATATCTTCGAACAAGCTCTTCCGCACTCTGGCAGACTTAGAAGCTTGGTACTTTCATCGCTTCTATCGATTTCCGGGCGATTTAATCTAAGGTTTTATCAAATCCAAGGATTTTTTCACGAACGCCTCGATCTTATCGTCGACAATATCAAGTATAATCGTATCCGGTATCGCGTCTCCCATAATTTACACGAGAAGCTCAGAGTCTTAAACTTTTTCCACTTGATCCATATCGCTTCGAACGTTAATTACACTATTTACAAGAAGTAAGCGAATTTTTTACACACTCAACATTGGCAGTGTTCTCGTTTTTTTTACACCGCAGGCACTAACGTCTAACATAATGCGACAAATTGAGTCGAGTTACCTCTTATTTTTGCGATAATTTGCACGCATCCTCACTGAGGTCAAATTTTGAGCTGGCCGATTAGTCAATAAATTGTCCAAATTGACTTGAGACACCGGTTAACCAGCACGTAGCTCTGCGATGTAAATCAGGGTAAACAAGCTCTTCAAAGTTGATTTGCCTGTGTTGAACCAGAACAGTTGCGCACAGTGTAGAAGAGAAACCGCATCAGCAACAGCTTGGTAATGGCACCGGTATTCAAGGAACGACCTCCACCTCCTTCTGTCAGGTTCAACGTGATTCACACCCCGCGACAGGCTTCAAATCAAAATTAGGGTATTACAAATTGTCGTCGATACAATATCGTACTTTTCTCAGGAAGAACGCGGTACCGTACATATCTGAAGATATTTCAATGATCGCTTTCGATCGAGGAGGATCGGGTGGTCAAAATATCGCGTCGATTCTCCGTCGCAGGTTTCTTCCGTCTATTGCACAATTTTACGCCGGCCTCGCGTATTATACAGCCGAGTTGGAAAAAACCAGATCGCTTCGAGGCCCGGCAAAAAGGGCAGGTAAGCGAACGGCGGATATTCCGCACAGTGTGACGAAGAGGATACGCTACAGGTTGATAGTATTATAGTAGCTGCGCTAGTATCGGGAATAGTGGTGTTTATTTACCTTGCTACGCGTCACGCTCGATTACTCAGGATTGGCGTTTTTTTTTCGCCACCTGAAATATCAGCTGCAGCCGCGGGTAGAGCACGTGACAATTGATTCTACTATTATTTCTCCAACTTTCGTTACACCAGCAGTTGCGGTTTTTCGCCGGTGGAAGGACGCGAGGTCCTTGATTTTCTCACTCGTAAAGTCTGAGGCCATTGTTGCCGAGCTTTTATCACGTGCGGCGTCCGTGTGCGGAGCTATCAACCGGATGCTGGACCTGGAGTCGGTTTTTGCACTCCGAACAGGAGAATTAGAAAAATAATCAAGAAAGAAACCAGCAATTCCTCACCTCCGAAAGATCGCGAGGTACCCAAAGGCGCGTGTATCGCCTACATAACGGCCTGCCGATTCCGTCTCATTGTCAGCAAAAAGTTACAGATTTATCGAGCATGCGCTTTACAGCACGGAACAACTGAACAGACTCTCTGTGACGGTTGCTCGGTAGCCAGACTTGTACTTTACGATTGGTATAAAGCAGAAATTAGGGTGTCGCATTTTCGTATTCGGGATTACTTTTTTTTTATTCACCGCCAATCGTTATCCAGGTTTCCATGTCGCAAACTACACAGTGTTAACTCGTGCCTGGAAAATATAACTTTTCCTCCTCAGGTAATAATGTTTTTTTTTTAGGTATGTAGCTGTGTTGAATAAATATATAGCACGAGTTTTTTTTTTTTTTTTCTCATATAGTAGATACATCGAGTTTTATTTTTATGCAAAATACGCATATTTACACATTTTTAAACAATTTTAATTTTTAAAAAATGTAATGAATATAAAACTTAATGTTTAGGTATAAAATAAACATTAGCTTTAAACAAAATTTGTGATATCCGTTGCTACTTTCTTCAAAACTCCTCTTCAATCTTTTTCTCTTGTGCTTACGAGGAGAAAACCATCGCGGGCCTGTTTAATTAATTCACCCCACTATCGGAAGATGGAAACGTGCGTTGTTAGGGATTCCCGTGAGTTAGGTATTATAGCTTTTCGACGAGCATGAACACAGACGCTAATCAGACACTGCTTGACAAAGTTAAACTCAATCACAAATTTGCATTGCTTTCATTTATGACATCATTATGACAGCCAGTCGATCACTCGGCGAGATCGTTGAAAATTCTTGGCATAAATTAATCATTCATTCACCGTCAATCATGTTCATTTCTGCGAAGGTGTGAACTGATTTAAAATGACGTTGCGCTACCGTCTTGGTTTGATGGTCATCGATAGGGGATGGATGAGAAAAAATACAGCGGATTATCTGCGATCTTCGGATTGTGACGATCACTGGGAATTAAAAAGCTACGGCTTGTTGCTATTTCTCAGGAAGAAAATCAGGGTCGAGGACAAGATCGGAAAGAAGCTCATGGGTTGCGTGATGTGTGGCAACTCGGCCCCAGCTACTCAAGTTTGTCCAGGCATGTTAATTATTTTGACATCAGTTACTGCACGAATCCACTTAAAATTAAGAGACAATCATCAGGTCTTATCTTGTACTGCTTATAATACGATTGCAGGTGAAAGAATTGTTCCAAAGCTCAGACAATCCTACGTTCTACCAAGTACATCGTATTCTGCGAGTTTGTCAAAGTAAGTACGATTGATACACGTGTAATGGGAAACTCGTCGTAGAACATCCTTGCAAGTATTAGAAGCTACTTGTTAATTGTCAATCACGCCGTACTGGTAACAGTTTGACAAAGTGATCGAGAATTTTTTTGCGATCAAAGAGCTCGTACGCCTTGAAAAGAAGTAATTACTAATAAATGGAATATCTGGAAGGAATTCTCTGCCAGCATACTTCTTTCCATTAGCCTTTTGGAGCGAAACCTAACATGATTACCAAATTTGTATACCCCTCCTCCAACGACTGGATTTTTTCAAAATTCCTACCATCCTCATGCGTTAAGCATCGCCCCTGCATTGCAACGATCCTCCAAAATTAGTTATCATCAATACTTTCAAGATCAGTTTTTCTACTGACTCGAGACCTTTGATCAGCTGTTAATTGTCAGGGAAAAAATCTCCGTATCACGCTTCATCTTTCCTGGAATTACACGTGTGGAATGAAATACGACGTAGTGGCAAAATATGTAGTACGATAATTACCACGGATGACTACGTACGTCAACATTGTTGCTCGCCAGTTTTATCGAGTCTTGATCGCCTTCGTGTGACACATTATGCCACGAGTGTGCATTGTGGATTTAACACACGTAAATCCGTGTAACGTTGCACGGATAAAGCATTACTTTGAATCGACATTACCTCCGCTAATAGTAAGCGACAGTCGAGTTGTTAGCGGACAGAACCAAGGGGCCTTGGATACACCGCCTGACTTTTTGCAGACATTCCGCACAGTTCCGATCGCTATGTCGCATGCCACCTGGCTGTGTCGAACGAATCCGTCCATGGCAGGGATCCTCGTCTTGAAAAAACGCTGCTTCACCAAACCGAAATACTTTTCTGTCGACGGTTCTACCGTTGGATGTCACCTATGATATTTCGATGTGTTTTTTTTCTTTTTGTGTTCCATCTGCAGGTAGAACGGGAAGCGTTGCCACGCGGATCGATCGTGCAACCGTATTTATGATCTCTGGAACAGTCGGAACGATCGACAAGTTTCTTCAAGCCTTACTACACCTACAACTTATCCACGCCTCGACGGAATGACACCGTATTGTCGAGCACGACACTTTAGTGCGGTGAGGGTATTTGATTGTTGAGTTGATTTTTGTAAAATCTAAATATATATTTACAAGTTGAAGACAAGAAATTTCGTTACCATATTGCAAGAAGTATTTATTCTCAGCGGGCTGTAAATTTTTTAAATCGCTACAGCAGTGACGTTGACATTGTCGATCAGTTTGTTTGTTGAATTTGTCGGATGTCGAAATAGTTGTTTATTAGATAGACTGATAATTAGCTGCCTTGATAGTTAGTTATGCAGTGTCCACATCTGGCAATCAACCGAGTATTGTAAACGAGTAAAACCCGTGAATAATAAAGGGGGAAAAAAAAACAGCGCCGGAAATCGCACGCGACCCTTCGACTATTTAGTCATTGTACGATATTGTTTTATCGTTTGGGTTCCTTCGGCGCGGTATCATCTTGCTAGATGTGAGACTCTTGCCTTCTACGAACAAAGACGAACGTATAGATTGAGAATAAGACTGATTATCGTTCCTAATTACATCGACAAAAATCGTGATTCCGAGTACTCGTCGTATCGTCAGGTTCCGCAAGCGGATGAGTGACGAGAATGCGTGGGTGTCTCTGCGTGTATGTGTGTTTAAGAAATAATATACAATGAAGAAAAAACGAGGCTATCTAGAACACGTGGCCTTGGCTCACCTCCACGCCCACATCCGCGCACCCGGACGACCGAGAATGTGTATCCTGTACATTTGTAGTCCGCGAAACTGACAATCGGTCGATAGGTGCGTACGTGCGGTGCATGTTCCGAAACCACCGTTTGGCAGAAAATTCGCCGGTATAATTGGCGGCGAAAAAGGCCGAGCGAAGAGGAGAGGAAGACGATCGAAACCAAGAGATAAGAACGAGGCATTAAGCATCGCCAAAGTTCAGCTCAAAGAACCTTTATGAAAGACATTGACATAATTTACTCCTAGGATAGGGAGGCATTCGAGTAATGCTCGCTAACATTCGACCGGAGCACGATAAAATTTTAACATAATTTTGAAACATGGACTAATCGGTATACGGAATAAATGATCACGGACGTGTTCGAGATTTGTTATTCGGGCGGCCGAACGGTGACGGTCAAGCTCAATGCTGTATTGCACAGTTCGGTTCGCGCTTGCCTTATACCGGCTGGAACGTTTAATTGCGTCCGAGCTGGATTAGCTCGAGGGCTTAGGGACAAGGGCGAAGGTTTGTCGAACCCTTCGTACAGCGCCGAGCCTTTCCGCTAGTTTCTTTTTCTATTTTGCTTTTTAATTTTCATTGCCGCGATTCTTGCCTGGCATTGTTTTTTTCTTTTTTAATTCCGGTTCCCGGTAGACCTTCCAGACTAATTGAGAATTGGGATTGTGTGAGTTTCGCACAACGCGTACCTTCCCGCAAGAACGTACGAAAATGATCTTTAATCGGTTTCGAATATCCTCCGCGCCGTTCAAGGTGTCCGAGTATTGAACTGAAATTATTTCTGTACACCCGCGTCGATCGAAAATTAATATCACGCGTTGTGATCAGGAAACCCGTGGAGCAGGGAATTATTACCGACGAAAATGATGAAAATAGATTTTATTTTTTTGCCGATCTAAAAGGGCCCGCTAGTCTCACACCGGATTATAATTAAGACGATATTTACCGGCAAGGACCCGCGTGTTTGAGACTCAGATTTTCAAGGTAAATTGGTCTATTCAGTCAATGTCATGCATACTTGCCTGGCTGTCGAAGGTGTGAAAGAGAGTGCCTTTGATCAAGTCTCTTTCTCTCCCTCTCCGCAGCCAGCCTCTCTGCATAGGTATAACTATACGTAACAGGTATGCACCGATTCCGATGGACGTGAGATCGCGTAATATTTACTCATTCGCACTCAAGTTATATCACCTATAATTACGATACCTCTGAACAAACTTCGCCGCGTGGAGAGTAAAAAAAGTTTCTACACGTTTATTACAGGAAATCATGCTGAAAAATGACGAGAACCGTGACACGGGTAAAATCCATACGTTCTTATTTTCTTTCATGAGCATAAGTAATCGACGTGTGCGAAGCTCGTGACGAGTTATTTGGCATATGAAATTTTTGCAACTAGAACAAAATCTGGTCCAGATACCTATAAACCTGAACCCAAAACTTGCCAACGAGCCGAACATTCGTAGGCACGGTTGTAGTAATGAAACGCCACGTCGATCGGTCCGAATAAACTTTTTTCACACGCTACGCATAAATTAGCAACCTTGGCTAGAGTAATTCAGAATCCGAATTAGCATAAAGTAGAAGTTATCTGATCCTCGAAGTAAATAATAACGATATCAAAAACACCAAATTGCCGTGTAACACATACCCGTGTATCCTCAAGTTCACGACCTATTGAGAAACTCCCGACACTGCAAAGTGTCCATCGAATTTTTCAGTAACACGTCATCCGTAAAAAGCACAACTCGAGCAGCGTGCGGGATGCGTAACGACTCGTCGTGATTTGCGACCGCCTGTCGTTGAAAGAAAATTTCATTTCAACATTTTTTGTAATCTCTGGGCGTAAATGCGACGGTGGTAAGGAACAGTGACACGTTCTAGCTGCATGCTTCAGACCGGCCTGCGCACGCGCATTGCCACAAAGGAGCCGGTGAGACCTCACGTTTCCTTTCACGCTCCGATTTTGCCGCGACTCCGGAGTTTCTATGTATATATGTATACATATGGTATATACCGCATACCCGTGTATGCAACCGTTTCTGCGCACCGTGTGAGAATATCAATGCTAACTTCAGGGCGTGCGTGCGTCGGTACGTTGGCATAGATATAATTGGTTATTGCGTCGATACCTATCCGTAGATCGTGGATTCTTCAACTTTGGAGAACGTTCAAGTCCGATTAGACCGGCAGATCGTATGGCTGGGAGCGTAGGGTCAGTTTGCGATTCGATTCCATGCCCCGACTTGCGGCTTCGTAATCTATGTATCACCACCGGTTTCGGGCAAGGTCAACTTTTTACCCACGCCCCCGAATTTAATAGCCTTCTAACCGCCGTCCGTAAGCGTTTAAAGAAAATCATTTGATCGCGAGCTCCCGATAATATCACGTAGCGAGCCCTCGATGAGCGGATTAACAGGCTGCTCGACTACGCGATACAACCATGCCCGACGGGACGGCGGTTTGATAATCGATTGCCATTAAGGGGAGGGGCACAGCTTTGACGGTTTAAGATCGGAAACAATAAAGCCCTCAAACTGAAATTGCTCCGAGTGTTTTCATTTTCTTTGAAAAAGAACTCCCAAGAACAGGTATGCGACAGGTTTTTACATCTATACAATGTCACATTATACGCTTTTATTTACGCACTTACCAATTTGACCGCCAAAATTTATTATTTGTATTTTTCATTTATCGTTATTTCATTACGTTTTATTTGTTCTTGTCACACCAAATTTGTATCATTTTCATCCCCCCCTCCCCCATAAGTAGCAGGCAAAGGGGGTTAACGACGCCGCGTTTCGAGCCCTCCTCAAGCGGTTCAAGAATGAATCGAAAGTGTTTATCGAACTGAAATGTCCAGAGTGAATTAGCGAAGGTTAGTTGTAATCTTGCGGCTGAAATCTCGGGAAAAAATACCAGTGAAATGTCAGCGACTACAAGATTTCGAACGATACGGCGAAACGAAGACGGCAACCCCGGCATCCAATTTGGAGATGAATATCGATCCGGCTCTAAGATCGTTTCCAGCATTGACCTTTCGCCAATTGCTACTTCGCATCTGGCACAGCCATGGCAAGGGCCGTTTACCCGTCGATTAAGCCTCGACGAGGTCCTTAAAACCGTGAACCCCGATTGCGCAATTTCCATCGTTCTCGTCTCGTAACCGTTGCAGCCTTACTCGATGCGCCGTACCCCGGGATACGTGCGAGATGCAGAAGCTGCGCGTCTCGCGACGTGTCGAAGGCTACGGTAATTAATCGAGAGGGAATTAGGGCGACCGAGAGAACCAGGCCGTGACAGACACGACGGAGAGTCGCAATTGCAGCTGCTCGTCGCGTCGCGCGAGCAATTCCTGCACATTTCCTTGGACTGGGACACTTTGTTCGGGCTCGTTTGTCTCTTTGTCCGTCCGAAACTCGGAGAGAATAACCTGTATCGAGGAGGGATTTGGCCGTGCAAGATCTTTCCGTTCGACGACGGTTCGGCCTCTCTGACCTTGCTCCGTGTGCTCAGCTGTAAAAGAGTTCTTGCAGCTGGTGGGCTCGATCACCGTCGCCCACCTCACTCCTCGTTCATCGTTTTACATAAATACCTGTTGTGATATTGTAAGCGCAAATTACAATTCTGATTAATTATTAATCGACCACTTCGTGCTTTTTTATACACGAGGAGCGGTAATTGCCGTAGACGGGCCGAGACTACCGAGATCCGGTCGCGAAACATCTCGGTACATTAACGCTTCGGGGTTCGCTTAAATTTGGTGGTAAGCTGACCACGAGCTTCGATCGCATACCAAAGCATGTATGTACGATAATATTCGTCAATGCCTTTGGTTTCTGGCTAAATTGTTTTCGGTCCGAAAGAGAATGCGAGTTCGTTCCTGTAGGAATTTTTTTTTTCCTCGGAAGCAAAGGCAATAACGAATATTACCGTACGACGATTTTCAATATTCGTAAAACGAAAATCAATTTTTTTCTCTTTCTTTCGAACAACAGATTGCATCGATACTTGTGTGTCTGCAAACGCGATGACAAGTGTTTGAAGCACATCACGGGTAGCAAGAATTTTGAAACGCATCTTCTTCTTTTTTTTTTTTTTTTTTTCTAATCGAACGTCAAAACAAAGACGGTTATCTTACACGGAATCTAAGGTATATACTACTATATACGTTGCGTAAGATATAACGTGAGAATCGCATGCATGCAGAACAAACGCTTGACTGGGCAATAAAGTCTAACCAAGTGCAGCTTGGACAAAAGGTTCATAAAAACCGTGTACGTTATACAACGTTCTCAGCCTAAATCGGCATGGTCATTTACCGTCTCAACTTGTACACAGGTATAATATACGGTATCCGCGTGACCGGGTCTAAGCGCGTCGAGGAATAAAATAGAACGAGGGCATCGGACGTGTTGCGACAGACGAGATATTTCACCTGTAAAATCGTATACAGAAATAATTGAATGCTTTCGAATTACAAATTCATACCGTGACGGCCATCACTTGTCGACGAAGGACGCGCGCCCTTCCTCAAAACGCTATTGCAATTTTCGACCCTCGCCCGCGATCCAAGTTGACAATTCTGACTCCCGCAGCCCTCGAAGGCTTCGACGGTGATCGTTTCTATTTTTTTTTTTTTTTTTTTACTTGACTGAAAAATGACCTCATCGCAACGCACCGTCGCATTGATCGATAAGCCATCATTCGTATCGCCGAACTCGTGTCGTAACGCTGCAAAATGGATTATCATTACGTTGTTTTTTTTCCCCTCTTTCTCGCAGAGTAATTACAAATCAACCGAATCGGTATTTTCCCGTTTGACAGCGTCGAACGTGACGCGTTGTACGGCTGGTCGTATGCTGATTCGATAACAGGTGTGAGATTGGCGTGTAATCCATACGTATCGCTTTACAACGGCGATCCGCACGAGCCGGCCGCTGCTGCAGCCCCGTTTGATTGATATGCGATAATATCGGCTGCATATACTCCTATTTACACGCCACACCTCCGCTCCAAGGACAGATTTTAATCCCTCGTTGAATATTCCACCACTTATGTGGAAAATCTCGAAGGTGGATGTAACGCAACGGGTATTATAAGTATGTACAAGCGATATAATGGTGCGGCACCTCTGACCGCGGCGTGCGATGACCACACCCTCGGATGTGGGTGGAGGAAGAATTATTGACGGCGTCGCTCGTCGTCGCACACGCGAAACCGACGACTTTGACGATCCCTCAAGCTCACCGCTACTGAGGGTAAGGCTTGCCCGTTGATTAGGGCCTTTTCAACACGATGCACGGCGCGGACGAAAGACGCGTAAAACCGGTGCGGTAGGAATGTCGGAACTCGATCCTTGGCACCACGCAGCCTATAATGGCTTGGTTGTTTGCATTATCGTTGAGCGTATAAAGGTGATGTAAAACTGGAGTGCGAAAGATATATGTTGCAGCAAGACGAATGCATAATACGCATAAACTGGACGCATAACATCTTAATCGACTCGATCGGTATCTGAATTAAATTCCAATTAATATATTACGAGGCGAGATAATTAACCGCTGCGATATTAATGAAAACCATTATTTTTTTGTTTTATTTTAATTTTTTACTCTTTAACTCTCTCTCTCTCTCTCTCTCTCTCCAGTTCGTTCCTTTTTATCTCAACTTATTTTTCACCACCGTCTGGAGGTGGGTACCCAAGAAACAGGAATATGGTTTTAAAAGCATCCATCATTGTGACGTAACGCACTGGATGTAGACGTATAGCGGGTTGAGTGCGCGGCGATAATTTATTGCTTTATATTCCCCCGGTCGGCCCTATTTTCGGCCTGGGGGATGCTTAAACACGTCTAATGACCCGACGTTTTCACGTATAACGAGAGATCGTCGAAACGGTGTAACATCGAGACGAATCTCTCGCCCTTCTCACCCAGCAAACCTCTTCTTCGGAACCTTTCCGCTTCTCCTCGGGTTACCGAAATCGTGGCTGCCATTCCTCGCGACTCCGTTCTAAATCCGTTCGTGAATCACCTGACACTTAGCCACCCCTCGGACCGGCACTCGGCGATAACTCGCGCGGTCCGATTCACCACCCACTCAACTTATCCACTTTAGCGGGGATCCACCAGGGCTCTGCTGGTCAACTTGCGGGTCACGCAGTCCTCAGTTTATCCCTGGAGCTATATAACCTTGTACTTCTATACTTCTCCCCTCGAACTCTTACTTCGACCACGTCGGTCCGACTCAACGGCACGGGATCAAGGAATATTTACGGCCAACGTGGCTTTTCCTTTCTTTCTTCGACGCGTCGCCGCTCACCCTCCTCTTTGCCCCATTTCCCCCTCGATTCGTCCAGAGAGAGACGAAACATCGCACACTTTAGACTTCATTTTCTATTTCTTACCTCAAGTCTGCAGCAACGAAAGTTGACAACAAACGTCGTGTGATTATGACGATGAAAAAATAAAAGTGGGTAAAATTACTTCAACCATCCCAGTAGATTGTCGTTGAATACACGGTCCCCCATTTCTTCCATGGAATAAACGCAGCAGGCTCTGTGTTCAAACTTAACATACGTAAACTGAATAACTTAGACTGCAGGCAGTCGTCCTTCCTACTTATCCTACAGGTTTTCACGCAATCTCTTTGCCTCGTAGCTACAGTCCAGGTAATTAATTCGTCACCTGATCAGCTTCGGAGGAGCTTTATAGCTGGCGGAATGTTTTACAAATCGTGCTGTACACGGCACGGCGAGAAAAGTTTTGTCTGTAATTTCATGGGTTGAACAAAATTGGAAAAAAAAAAAAAATACCCGAGCAAATCTCGTGCGACTGGCAGCTAATCGAGGCCTGGAAATACGGGGGATAAAACGATCTCAAAGCTCGCCCCTTGATATATACGCGACTATGAGAGTTAGCCATGAATTGGTCGTCCTCGAGGTGAACCTCTTCCATTGTTTCTTCATCGACTTCCGGGCCCGTTTTCCCCTCGCAAGTCAAGTCAGTCACTTCGTTTATTGTGCGCGACGGTATGAATGCCAGAACCGGGACAATGGAAATCGTACGCCGGCTCAGGGATGGGGACTTTTTAAAGAATTCTATCCCATTCGAATCTCTCTTTGTACTTCGATTCGAAGCCAAGTGTTACTCCTCGATCGGATATAATACGACGACTTAGTTTCGGAAACGTTGTACGGTTGGCTGCGTTTATTTCCCTCGATCGTTACGTTGGCATAGATAGAATGGCTTGTCAAGTCCGTCGTCATTTCATCGGGTTGCATCGTGAGACGCGAAACTGGTTCTTCACCTTCTTTACAATGTCAAGTGTTCGCTGAATCGACCCAGTTTCCATGAATAAAAATCTTTCGTTAAAAATTATTATGTCAAAAATATGTTTTTACCGTGAAAAGTTGTGCCATGGGTAACATTTTTTATTCAATGTATATTTACTCGATGTTTCTATGACTGATTTCCTCTGCAACCACCGAGGACTGTTGACTTATTTTGCAAATGAGAGTTTTCTTGAAAAATTATTTAGGCAACCGTCGGTGGACGCGATATTTTTCGAGAAATTTCTCTGTCGCGCGAATACTTTATTCGCGACAGCGCGGTACGTCCTGCGAGTTGCGGGGCGAAGGAAGAGGAGTAATCCTCGAACAGATGCATGTGCCTCTCCCTAAGGAATGACGGGATGGAAGCGAGCCGAGAGAAGGAATTGAGGGGTGGAGATCTAAGCCGATTCCCTTGCAGATCTACTTTATTTCTTTATCCCCGGTAATTAAGCTCTTCCCGTACCCCGAAGAGACACTTTTATTACAATACCGTAAGGAGGGTAATTCAACAGGGTCCATTATTACGGGGCGAATCGATTCTGTAAAAAATCACGGCCAAATGTTAAGGGGTCACATTTCAGTTTGCACGAAAAATTAATTCGTGTAACGTACAGACGTAACTACACCTATACAGTTTCATTTCTACACATTATCTTAAACTTGAATTGATTCTTGTAATAACTAACAGTTAGATATCCTGACTGTGAAATTCCATCTTGATATATCTGACTTAGACCCAGTCCTAGGCCGATTTCGCCGACTTGTCTACGTTTCTGTTACAAAGAAGAATGTCAAGATATAATACCTGTCAGCCAGGCAATAAAATTTCACTCGCGAAACGTGAGTTGCATACCGTGCTGGGCGTGAATCATCGACGGACGTAGGAGCGCGATTGTTAGAATGATTAACATGTGTGACGGGTAGTCGATGGATATATAACTGGTTCGGGAAATGCATTCGTGGATTTCGATCTGGATAATTGCATCGCCCTAACAACGATACGTGTTTTCGGATACGTGTGTCAATGTATTCTCAATTTGACGTATTCTAATTTGAAACTGCTGTAAGTTATAACCATCACCGTCACAGGGACTGTGGCGAGAAATTAATTAGGATAGTTATTAATTCTGTAGGACAATCACATTTTCTGAAATTGGTGCAACGCCTGAGTCAAGAACGGAACAGCCAGAAAATTTACCAGAGTAATTAAAATCCGAATCTCGATAGCAAAG
Source organism: Neodiprion fabricii (assembly GCF_021155785.1). Taxonomy (NCBI): domain Eukaryota; kingdom Metazoa; phylum Arthropoda; class Insecta; order Hymenoptera; family Diprionidae; genus Neodiprion; species Neodiprion fabricii. Next base: position 41,118,823 of record NC_060240.1, read on the forward strand.
CTTCGGAGTTTCGTTGAAAAAAGAAAAAAAGGATACGTGAGAAATATTCTTAAACTACGATAACTTTCATCTGTAAACTTCCGCAGCTTTTTTGAATCTCGTACGGATATTCAGACAGGATATTCAGACACCGCTGCCAATCCCTTGTTAGATCCAATTTGCTCGAGTGCTTCGCTACGATTTAGAGGGCGGAGGACACAGTTTGGACGGTCTAAAATCATACCTATTTTCAGGAGTTTTTTCCTAAAGAAAATGACAACACTTGAAACAATTTGAGTTCGAGAGCTTTATTATTTATAGTTTCAAGAACATTTCAACATTTTTACATCGAACTTAATAACAGAATGGCGGTATGGCGCACATAAGTAGCAAACGACCACGTTTTCGATCCGGTGGCGTAGATTCCTCGGTCAATTTTTTTTATCCGATCGACTGGAAATCTTGACTCAATCTGTAAAACTTGTTTATCGATACAAGCTGGTGGCTAGATTTTTCAATTTAAATCTCGACATTTCTTTGTACAAATTTATTTTTCAACAATTTTGTGGCCAAAAAATGAAATTACTTCTTCACAATCGTATATATTTAAAAAAAACTTTCGAGCTGAAACCTGAGTAGATGCTTTTAACGCAAAAACTTTTTTCCATCTACCGTACCTCTCCAAACGATCGTCTACGATTGATGAAATTCAAATCTATCGAATCCTTCCGCTTCTCGTATCCCACACGAAGCCGAGACAGCTTTTGCGAGTGTCGTCGCGCCGTCTATCGTCACACCGACGAACCAAAAGCTCTCCGTCGTTCCAAACCCGTCCGCCAGATGGCGGATCGATGGCCGATCCGGAAACTGAGGGAAACAACAGGAGCTCGGCAGGAACATGACGGCATTGCGTCGCAACGTCAAGTGCGGAGGTCTGGTTAAAAAAATTTCGTTAATAAACGAGTTACTCGTGTTAATAAATAAATGTGAAGAGTGAGCGTGATCGTTTGCTGGATATGTGCTGTGATTTATGACGAAAGGAACCGCCCTATGTGGCCGGACACATTCCGTGGATACGTATTCGATAAAGCAGAATAAAAAAGGAAGTTTCTCGCCCGCTATCACGATATCAATTCGTTTGGTGCGTATTATTATTATCGCTGTTATTGTCGTCATTCCTCTCCGCGTATTTTTTCCAGTCCCAGCCTCCGTCTCCGCCTCTCCCACCGTTTTTCACACTCTATCGAGCGATCTCCTCTTCGTCTCGACTTATCCTCGCACCTAATTAGAATTACCTACTATAATAATACGCACGTCCGATACCCTCGAGTCTGTTCTATTTCATTCTATCCTAGCTTAGCTTGGCGTTTATTTCTCGCCTTGCCTCCTCCCCCCTCCGTCCCTCCGTCCCGCGCACACACACTCGCGTTTCTTTCGCCACGCACTCGCGGCACGCGAAATGCCAAAGGTGGCGAAAAGTAAAATAATGATTTCTTAATGCGTCACACCCCGCGATTCGTGTATTACGTGTAATACGTGCGCCGTACCTCGACCCTGAAGTAAACCTAGGCACGTACCCCAAATCCCCCCCCACCCCTCTTCACTCGCCGACCCGCTTCGCGATCGTCTATCGATTTCGGGGCAAATACCGTACTACGCACGCAGGGTGGAGATCCTGCATCGCATACGTGTACACGTTGTACGTACGGCTCGTGCATGCGTATACGCGTACCCTCGTAAATACACCCATATTATATATTTAATAATACCAATCGAACGTACGTACGTACGAAAGGTCGCGGGTGTGTTCCGTGTTGTCATCTAGAGGGCATTGACCCCTAAGCGCTACCCCCACCCCGTCCCTCGTTCTTCGTCCTCCTCCTCCCTTCCTTCTCTTTTCCCTTCACAAACCCCCTCGACCCACCCCGCGGTGTCTTACCCCTCGCTTCACCCCAGCGCTACTACATCGTACCTTTATTATAAGTAGGCATATCTGTGTGCCTGCGTGTGTGTGTGTGTGTGTGTGTGTGTGTGTGTCGGAGGCACAGCTCTACCTGCCTGTATAAGCGATACTGGTATTACTTTGGCCCTGTGTATAAACGTAGCGTTCCAGAAGCGGCGTGAAAGGCGTCAACGGGTGGCGGGGAGAGGGGAGGGGGGGGGGTCAGTCATTCACACCGAGAGAACGGGAGGAAAACTTGAAAGGAAATTCACGCATCTACGATCTTTGTTCCTATTTTCAAACGCATGCCTGCCGTCTGCCTTATGCTGCGCTATTTTCTTTCGCCGCGTTCGCATTGTAGATTACAGACGGTCGAGACTGGTTCGTCGCGTGGTCTTTTTTTCCCCTCTCGTTTCTTCTTTCTTTTTCTTATCGCGCACTCCGTCTCACGGTTCTTTCGATTCACGTAATACGCGTCAGGGGCGGATACAGAAGGTTCACGCTGGAGGGAGGGGAGGTTTGAAATATATATCCGAATGAGAGAAATTTTTGTACAATGGAAGCTATGCGGTCCTATGGATCATAATGACTGAAAAACAATAGTTACGAAAGCACAATTTATTACTCTACATTCTACGTTAAATTTCTTATTTAATTATATACATTTGCATTTGTGAAACATGAATATTGCCTATTCACACGTATTGTGAAACCGTAGACTAGTGTTCACGTCATATATATGTAGAAATATAAATCATTATTTTGGAATTGCAAATAATTGCACGTATCGTAATAAAAAGAAACTCGAAAAATTCCTGCTAATAACCCAACGATTGCTGTCGCATACTTGTAACATATAAATATCATCCCAACTAAATTACATTATTTCTTGGGAAACGATTCGAATTCAATTGGATATGACGATGTTTGCCTCAATTATAAGAGGGCTATTCAAAGTTGGTCCGAGAAAGTCTCCTCGTCTCTGATATGTTAAAATTATTTTCCGCGCACGGAGCCCCCTCCGGATCCGCCGCTGAACGTACGTAGTACACACACCTTCGTCGGCCAAGACGTATGACGTAATTAAACACACGCGCTGTTTTAACTGGTCCGCCCGAACCGCGGCAGCGCCGATCTCGAACCTACACGGCACGGCATACATACATTACCGTTTTACGAGCAGATAGCCGTACGTGCGACTCACACGCGCGTATGCATTCGTCAATCCGTATTAGACACGTAGTACGTCCTCGTCTTCCGCTGCGCCAGCGCGCTGCTTCGTCTCTGTCCAGCCTGCGACACACCGTATGGTAGGGGTACGTTTGTCGTAGAGACGCATCGTCTACCCATGCCTACGCGACATGTACGAACATCCGTGCGTTCGATGCGAGAGCAAGGCAGGGGCCGAGGGGGATAAAGAATCGGGAGAGACGCGAAGAAGTTTCCTCAGCTTTCAACTTTGACGAATTTACGCCGGCCCCTGGAATTTATTTGCGCGCGTATGCAAGAGCATTCATTGATAATCGACGCTTCGGCGGCTGTGCTTGCGCGGTGTGTGCGCTTGTACAACGAGTTATTTCTGGAGATTACACGCGGTCGCGGTGGCGGATGGAAACGGCTCACCGCCTTTCCTTGCGATCCCCGCATATCCGTGCACGTCTCGTTGCGGCGTCCCGCGCTTCGGGCCTGACCTGCGTCACGGCAAAATTTCTTGATAGGATCGAGATAGCGATTGAGCACGATCGCTGGTGGCGGAGGTCTCCTTTTTCCTTACGAAGAAGAAAAGAAACGATTCGGGGAGAGGGGGAGGAAATCCGTTTCCCTCAGCGCCGTATCGTCGCCGTCGGGACGGTGAGGAAAAATTCTTGGTCAGAAGCCGCGCGACCGGGCCAATAAATTTTATTGCGCCGCGGCCGCCGCGGCTGGTTTCGTTCGTCGTCGACGCCACGCTGCGCGTACGCCTCGAACACCGTCAGCGCCCGACGGACGACGGACGTCGACGACGACGACGTCGACGCAGCGTCGCTGCGCGGCACTAAAATCGAGGAACCGAGAGCGAATATAGGTCAGGCACTCCTCAACATTGGGGTCATTGCCCCAGGCCCCCCAGGCCCCGCTCCGCCGATAGAGAAGCTCTCCCCCGACATCCACCAACTCCGCGTCGCTCGTCTCTCCTTACCGACACCTGTTCTCTGTCACTAGATGACACTACATGTGTCGAAGCACGCCGAATGCACGCAAACTCTTCCTCCGTCCGCGTGATCTCAATTTTTTTCAAGTATTACCGAAAATGGGATCGGGACCTTACCGAGGGGCAAGGGGTCAATCGTCTCTGGGCACAATGTCCGTGCGACGGCGTGACGGGCGACGTTTCGATATGGAAAACACCAGGGGGTCCAAGCTGTCAGGGAAATATGGAAAACCGGAAATTTTCGGGGGATCGGCATGCGGCTGGAAAAAGAGGGAAATATCGGGTAGTTCGGTTGTGTGTTTTGGAAATTTTTTATTTCATTCTTCACTGGTGTACCATTCTGCGAAACGAATTTGGGGGGACGGTGTGAAAAAGGTGTAAAAAAGGTCGAAGAAAAATATGATATTTGGAGGAATTTTAAGAATTTATAGATTTATTTACACCGAACGAAACATTGGACTCAACTTACGATGGAGACATCCGATCTCTAAGATACAACTAATTTTCATGAAAAAAAAAGCAAGTTTGTCAGTAAAGTTGGGTTGAAATGAATCCTGGAAAATGTCTGTTTTCATCTGGGAAATTGGGAAATGTTGGAATATTTGATACGTTTACGACGCTAGACACCCTGAAGATGGAACACCATTCAGCTCTATGAACGATGAATTCTATCAAACGTCGAGCTTTTTCGCGGCGATCGAAGTAAATCATCGATCGCAAAAATAAATACTTGAGTTCTGTGGTGTGACGCTGAGTACTAGCCGCTTTCCAAGGACGAATCTGGATCACGGCCCTCGGAATTGAGGACAAAGAATTATTTTTCATCTCGTTGAATTCGTGCCTCGAAATGTGCAATTACAAAAGTAAAAAACAAATAACAGGAATTTCGCAAAATAATTCTACTTAACGAAAGTAGTTGTTCGTTCGGTCGAAATAATTGAAGAATTATCTTCGAATCCGATTTCATAATTAATTAACCGAGGTCGACTCGTCGCGGGCATTCCACGTTACGACGACATTCAGAAATTATACCCAAGTGGGGAAAAGAATCCGCGAAGGCGTGTGAAGTTGAAAAAATTGGACTCCTTGGGGGGGGATCCCGATCTCGGTTCCGTCCGTCGCGACGGCGTCGCGTGCGAATTAAGTCAGCACTTAGAGGCGGTGCGAAGGGTTCAAGGTCGCCTTGGCTAATTTGCCATTGGAGTCGTCGTCCTTCTCTCTCGCTCTCGCGCGGGTGGGTTTAAATATAAGTCCAGGCGACGCGCGGCATCCGCGGTCACGGGGTTGGAGCCCATGTAACGCGTCTCGTGATATATTTACCATCGGTTGCTCCGCGGGTTCACTAGCCTCGTAGGTAGGCATGCACGCACACCCACACGCGCATTCCTGACGTAAAACGACAATTTACGCCACCGTCCGCCCCCGATGGGAATATGCGAATATGCGAATATGCGAATACGCGTGTGTTCGCGCCTCCTGGTGTAGGCGACGCCTCTGCAGATCCCGTTGTAATACAGGCACGTCACGGGTTCACCATGGGATATACGTCCACCTGTCCCGTAACAAAACCCCATTCGTCCTGCTGGTCTTACTGTTCATCGTAATTCCGCACCCCGTGCTTTATTATGATTCTTTGCACGCGTGCACTAATGTATCAAGTTTATATATATATAAACCAAACTCTGCACTTTGTTCCTTCGGAAAAATGACTCACGGTGTGTATATTTCAATACCGAATACAAATAATCGTTGATATATATATATGTACTCGGAACATTGCGAAAACATTGAATTCATTCCAAAGCCACTGTTTTCGGTTGGACAAATTTTCGATATACTTCCTGTACCTGTCCAGATAACCGTAAGACGAGCAAATTGTACGAAATTTAATTTCCACATTATATTTATATATGTATATCTCGGTTGGAAATGATGAATGGGAGTCAAATCGAATGAAAGTTATGCAATGTACGAGGCGCTTAACGAGGCCGCGCTCTCCTGAAATCCGAATTTTAAAACACTTGGAAAAAGTAAAGAGACATCGCAATTATTTCGATACTAAATCTCCACCCCATGTACGATAATTAGGTATATACATATAACATAAGCCTCGCGCGATAAGGTTAACAAAAAAAGAGGGTGGGCATTCCGTATGTAACAAAATGTTTGACACCTATTAGAAGACGAAGCTTTTATAACTTCAAAAGATGAATAAGAAAAATAATTTAAAAAAAAAATCATTATTATTGGATCGCTTTTTGACGTAAGAATGAACATGAGAGCTCATCGCAATATTGCAACATCTCTCTGAATAGATATTTTTCGACCCGTATCAATAATAATAATTTCTTTTTTTTCTCAGATTATTCTTCTCATTCACCTCTCGAAGTTATGAAATCCTCATCTTCCGACAGGTGTAAAAAATTTTCTTACATTCTGTAAGATTAATGACAAAGCCGATCTGAGTCATCGACGTAGAATCTCGATCGAGATGTCACGGAATGCCCCATGTATAATGTATATATACATATAACAAGCCGTGGCTCGCACGGTCGTTTCCTCCGACGAAAAACCTCAAGATCTATCCGCCGCGATGAAGAAGAACCTCCGGGCTTCGACCCCGGATCATGAATCAGCGGCCCAGAATGTCGTCGGTCGAGCCGTCGCGTCGTCAGAGGTCTTGCGGCGCTTTTTTACTTGTCATACTTACCTGCGTCCGAGGCGGCATGTCTCGTAGTCGCGAGAACCGTTTGATATTGGGAAAAATTTTCGCACCTCGTTCCCCGGTTTTCGACTGGCCGCGCGTGCGGGAGATTCGCGCCTCCGTCCTCCGGCCTAGATTCTTTCCGTCTCCTTTCCTTCTTCCATTTTATTTATAGAGATGGACTTGGGCGTCCGTAGGTACATACACTTGGGAATAATATACACACTCGTTATAACCTCGCACCTGACTTTCGGCCAGAAAATAGTTGCTCATTGTTATCCCTCCGTGGCTACGTTGCGGGCTAGAATCGTTGTTGTTGAACGCTTTCGTTCTCTTTTTAGAATTCCTCCCGTTCTTCTTCTTCTTCTTCTTCCTCTTCCTCTTCCTATTCGCGTCACTAAAGCCCCCGTTACCGGATGATGAATAACAATCTGTCAAGAAACATAATTATTATACGACTACTCGGTGTTTGGCACTAGTTATCGCGCCAGATTATACATGTATGTACCGTACCACTTTGTTTTTTTTTTTTTTTTATCTCATTCCCAACGACTCCACGATAATGTTCTTTTCGTCATAATAATTGCGCAATATTCAGGGACGCCGAGATGAGTGAGAATTTTCCAGCAATTAGTAGCGCCATGGATTCTTCTTGCGACGACTGTCGGGTCAAAGTTGATTGTAATTTTTTGTAAAATTGGTAACGTGACGTTTTTTTTCAATCGCTAATCACGAATCTGAAGTCGGATTTGAAAAATTTAAATATGGCGTATTCAACAAGTCGAAAAACCTGAAAATATTTGGATTTTGATGAAAATTGGTACCCGTCGGTTTGTTGGGTGGCTGAGCACGAATCTGAAGTCAGATTGCGATATCCAATATGACGTTCCAATATGGCGGAAAATAATCTAAAAACATTCCGATTTTGGTAAAAATTGGTAGGGTGATGTTTCTTGTTTGTAACAGTGGATCCACTCTAGTGGTTCAAAATAATAAAAATCGTCATATTTTCATGCAACACGGTATCCGAGGGCCTTAAAATTATTAATCACGAATCTGAATCTGTAGTTCGATATTCGAATTGGATATTATTCGTTTTTCCCTCCACAAACTTGGAACTAACAGTCTGAGAACGGGAAGTTCGAGAGCTGGCTCACGGCCAGTCCAAAGCCGCTTGTTTCTATTGCGGACAACTGCGTTACGTACAATCCTAGGTGTACGTAGTAACGCAAATTTTTCTCAAATATAAATTAGGCGTAGTAATAATAATAATGATAATGATAATGATAATCGCTACAGATCGCATGCCCAAGCCATAACAAGTTGTACCTACACGTACAGAGTTGGGCAAGATTACGCAATGAGCATTTCATTTCCCGCGCGAAACCGGCCATTCGCCCCACTTACGTACGCAACGGAATCTGCGACCGACTTTTTCCCTGCTACGATGTACCGGCACTTCTGAACTATACCGGATACAAAACTTCCTTATGTAAGCCAAAACGTGATACGATAGATAGTAACACGCATACCTAAGATGATTTTCACACGCACGCGTCGTCGTCGTGAGCATTTTTACGTTCACGCGACACGTACGTATATTTCGTGCAGATGATACGTGGGCGGATGGGTCATAGAAGTTAATTAATAAGCCAGAACCAATGCCCGTAATTTTGGTCCGATATCGCGGGCCTATCTTTGTATCCAATTTGGGCGCGATTAGGCAAAGTTCATTGATTATTTTCCCCGAAACCCGACAAATTCTTGGCGACGGTTTTCGCCCGTGAAATTAGCAATACCGAACAGAGGTTTCATCGAGACGATGAATCGTAGAGTTTACGACAAACGAGAAGTCAAACGAACCGGCGAACGAAAGAAATTTTTTCTCGCTCCTCTCTGACTCTTGTCAGAATATATCGACCGTGTACGCGGTGTAAATTTTCAAAGAAAAGATCCTTTCTCCAGAAACCTTGCGAACGTTTATGAACCTCACACAACGGCCAGTAAATTATTGCCGTACGTATGTAAAAAATACCGTACGGATCGTGTCATTCTGTACACGTCTCTGGGCAATCTGCAATTTCAATAAATTAGTCGCATTCTTTTCTTCTTTCCTTTTTCTTTTTCTCCCACTTTTTACGGCGTAAAAGCGATTCGGCGACTCCGCTTCGGCTGCTACTCAAAACCCCGCAGGAAGGCAGCGCAGTCGCCGCTAATCTCGCATAATTTGCATCGAACACCTACGCAGCTATAAACAACATATATATATATATATATATATATATATATATATATATGTGTGTGTGTATGTATATATTTTCATTTTCATTTTCATTTTCATCGTCATCGTCATCATCCATCTCCAGCCACAGCGAGGAATAGCGAGCATCGCTCAATCCGTGCGCTCGAATCACGTCGTTCCGTTGACCTTTCAACTTTTAGGTATCCATAGGCGTACGCGTGGAAAGCAGCGCTTATCAACGAGCCTCGAGTGGTACGCGGGATTACGACCTTCTCCTCTTCTTCTCCTCCGTTTGCATCGTCCGACTGTCGCATTCCGAGCCAATTAATCACCGCTAAACAAACTGCGGCTAAGATTGCAAATATTATTGGGATTGAAAAATCAATCCGCATCGCGCAGCAGCAAAGCGATCCGATAAACTATACATGGGTATCCGTCGCTGGCGATATTTATGCACTTATTGCTGATCGGAGCGCGCGTTCGTGTTTTCTAGCGTCTTGTACGTATCACTTATGTGTAAAGTGCGTCGCAAATCGCCCGAGGCGACACACATAATACGCTTATTATTATTTATCGATAGCCGAGGACCGCCTACTTGTGCATGCATACATTATACGTTGTTCTCCTCTTCCTCCAACTCTCTCTCTCTCCCTTCGATATAATTATCTCCGATGCATGCAGAGTAGATGGGAACGTCTGTGTGCGCTAGTTTGTCAATCGTTGGTTGGTTAGTTCGTAAACAAGAGGTCTACCTACAATCTACTACTCTGTGTAACATTGTACGTAGGTGTGCGCAAAACCTCTTTATAATTCTCATCCATATCAGTTTGCCCCGATAGATTTCTTTCGACGACTGATTTAATAATAGCTTCAAAGTACGGCGTAGCTATTGTAGAAAAAATATTAATAATAATAATAATAATAATAATAATAATAATAATAAATCAATAAAGTAATACATATTTATCGTATTCTCATCATTCGAAGAAGAGCTTCGCGCGATGAGTAACAATTTTTGTATTTTATTATTGTTGTTGTTGCTGTTGTTGCTGTTAATTGAGAGTTCACGGTTTTATTTCAAACTTATTCGATCGTCATTTCGAATATAGATATTGTCAGATTATACAGTATACTTTGGATCATGTGATTTTCATTTCGATTTCATACCTATCCATAAGAGTTGAAGAATTTGAATATTTCTGTATAAAAGTACGTAAATTCAGTACAGTTTGTACGAGAGACCGAGAAAATTGCCGTCACTGTTTGCATGTAACATAGATTCCGCATCACTTTTTAATATAATTTATTGTCAGACGTTACAATTCCGACAGCAGAGTAAGCGCAGTTTTAAATCTATCACATAACAAATGTAGGTACATTATACGTAACATATAAGTGTACAATAAAATTAGCATTCGCTGCTATAATACACAGCGAAGTAAAATCTCTCTACTTGGTATAACAATAACAGGAATAACAACAACAGGCGCGTAAGGATCCGCGGCTTGCAGCTTTGATCCGTACATGGTAATTCCGCCGTCCGGACGACTCGACTTCATTCAACCTGGCATCTATCATTTCGCGATATTTCGTCGGCGGGAGTTGCACAAAATTATTTTACTCCCCGAGGCAGGTTGCGCAATCGTTCGATCGTCCGCGCGTATCGCATTTTCGAATTATCGCCGCAATTCCCCGACTCCGATTATGCGACGTGGTAATTGTACGATATTGGAATCGTATTCCGTGCCCGCCATGCCTCCCGGGTAATCGCGAATAGAACTGCTGTTGCTGCGCAGAACATGCACCGGGGATATTTTTGCCCGTGGAAATAGCGAAGAATAATTGTGTAAGTGCGGTGCGTTTGCGGCCAACTCTGTACGTATGTATACGTATACGTATCGGGCCTAATACGTATACGTACGATACGACGCGCATAGCTGCACCGCGGCGGGATGGATAAACTATGCGCTAGATAGAGACAATGTTGACTTTCTTGGGAAACAAAGTGGCGATACCGATGCTTCTTTCCCTGACGCATCATCTGGCCAATGTCCAACTATGTTATAGCATAGGTATAGCTCCTCTGCATCTATCCGTGGCATACGGATACACGCAACGTAGGTATTGAAAATGTCTCGATCATCTTTTCCCCCTCATCGTTTGTTATACCGATAATCCGTTGAACTCCATCCTATTTCTCGAGAAGTAATTATAAGTCCTTGTGATTAAAAGACGTATTGTAAGCGATTCTGGACGGAATTATCCTCGTTACTGATTCAACTTTATCGTAATTATTACATCTCCGTTGTTCCGTTCGCCAAGCTTTCGCGAATTAACGTTTTTCAAACGACGATCTCTGCAGACTGCGAGTGCTCGGTGACGGGGGAAAAAAGTCCTAGCGGCAGTTTGGTTTTGACCGATTCTTACATAATTCCACTTGCCTGCAGTTATAGCACGATTACACGCCTGCACCTATTTCATACGGACTGAAACGGAGTCGTATTTATGCGCTGTTTGAAGGTTGACTAGGTCAGGCGAATTACGCAATCGACTTTGAACGGTGCACCTTGAAACTGACGAGGAGAAAAAAAAGAGAGGAAAAAAATGCAAGAAGTCGAGAGAGTAAAAAAACTGCGTTAATTACAAAGAACCGCGGAACGCTGCGACGTCTTATATGTATGATATGCATAATTAACGCAGATGCTATACAGCTGAATATCACGATCTTCGAGGATCGTTAATATTCATCGATCCTCCAATTGATATCCAACAAGTTTCACCAAATTCTTTGTTCCTACCTCGTTTTTATTCACGGATAAACAAGAATTACACAACCGCGATACAGAAAGCGAACTGACATTTTATCCTTAAAATTATTCGCATCCTTGCAAGGTAAATAATAACCCTGACTTCAGCTAAAGGTGAACCTGTACGTAGTTTAGGGTGGTTCATTTTTTTTACTTATTTTTTTTTGTTCTCAAGGTGTCACACGAAAAATTTGTGACAAATACTGGAAAAAAAAAAAATTGTCGTAAAACCTGAAAGAGGCAGGAAAATATTTAGAGGTCGCTATCGATTATTGTAATATTAGTTTATTTTTTTTCGTATCTATATTATTCTATATACATGTACAAAAGTCCGTAAAGTGTACGCGTAAAAGTAGACAAAAAATATTACAATAACGGCTAGCAATATCTAAATATTTTCCCATCTCCTCCAGGTTTTACGATAGTTTTATTTTTTTTTTTTTTTTTTTGTTTTTCGGTATTCGTCACAAATTTTCCGAACGACACCTTAAGTTAAAAAATGAGCCAGACCAAAGTAGTCGTGATAATACACATTGCCAAGAAGAATAATCGCGGTTTTTTCGACGCATTTTTTGCGCTCGTTCTTTATCGTTCCGGATTTTCCGAAGCGCCAGTCCTTGAATAAAAGCTGCAAGCCTTTCGAAGATGCGACGAGGAGCAGCTGATCCAGACGTAGAGGGAAACGCGCGGCTTACAAGTAACTATCAACTTTTTCACCACTGTTTACCAGATGCACCTGGCGCAGGTGCAGACGACGTCGACGTCGACGGTCGCCTCAAGCCTCGCTCACTCGGAGATGATGCTAATTACGCAACGAGCTTCGTTCGTACACTAAAATAGCCGTGTAAACCTTCCCGACCGCGTATTATTACCACATCGATGCGGAACATGTTTTTCAAAACTCTTCGAAGAAGTTCGCTTCGCCGCATTTCGCACAGCCCGCCTGCTGCAGTTGCTACAATTTTAATTTCTTCTGCAACGTTTATTATTTATCCTCTTCCAGAACAGACGACATTTTCAGGGGTAGTAATATATTTACTCGGGAACGAATAACGAATTTGAAACGCAACGAAACGCTCGATTTCGGGTTAATTCTGAAACGCAATTTATCGATCCACGATCAACGTTGCAATTTTTCGTAGAGCAAAAAAACAATTTACTTCCTTTCAACGGGGTTTTCAATTACCAAATCTTGTCCTTTAGTCGATCCGGATAAGTTCGGGATGAAAGAAAGGAATCCCTCGGCAAAATTCAGGGGCATCTGTTGGAACGATGGAAATTTTGCTCGATCGGATATCAGAATTGCTCGTAACTAGAACAAACATTGTACCCATGTTCGTGAGGTATAACCGTGTAATTTTCTCGCGGTTGATTCTGACTTCCGATACCCTTAAAACTCGCATCATCGGCATACAACGATTAGATCTATTTCCTAGGCGTTCGCATGGCTGCGCCGCACAACCGCAAGCCAGCAAGTGAACCGTGTTTTTTTATACGTATATTTATAACCTCTCATCGGTGCACAAACATTGTTGCGTTACACAATTCGCGCATCAAGCACGATGCACGTACCTATACGTATACACGCGTAGCGTTGTCAACGTGCCATTTCGAGTAACCGACAGCTTATCGTCTCGTGCTGCATGCCACGGGTCTCGACGCGCGCTTATAATTATAATTGCACTCCTCGGTTATACTGCAGCTTACGTAAATCCTCCGAAGTTTATCGCTACGTGGCTCGTTTATCGCAAACTGAATTTTATGGAAAACTTTTAACAATCATTCGACTTTCAGCCACCTTACGTCACGGTAAATACGACGATCCAAACGACCCGCGACGCTGTAATTTACTAATTTTCATCTCGCGTTGTCACGATTACCATTTCATTGTATATTTTATTCTCTTACTCGGAAATCGATCGCGACTTTTTGCTCATCGAGTATAAAATCAGGGAAGCTAATAAAATATCAGTTCGATTCTATTTCAAGCATCGCGTACGGTTTACGGTTTGGTAATTTCTAGCTCCGTACTTCGGAATATTGACCGATTGGTAGCTCGGATACGGCACGAATTCTCAATTGAAATATAATTACGGTGAAATCAACGTTCGACAATTTATTCTTAACGTCCAAACGATTCCCGAAATACGTCGTTGATATGCCTGGTCTGCATGCAAAGAGATTACAACTGGGGATAATTCTTCAACGCCTCCGGTTCAAAACCTGTTCCAAGTCTGGTTTTTCAAGCTGACAAAGCATCGTGCGTAACTGTATTCGTACTATGCAACGTGTTTCCTTCCTGCCTGCCCCTATCTTATCCTCACTCGATAATAGTGCGACATGCGGGTACTTGCGCCGATTTGTCCGATACGTCGCGTGAAAATTAAATTCATTGCCGATCGGTCGTCCCGAGGCCAAAGTCGTTGGTTTTGTTGACCACCCTGCGTTTCTAATTTCTGGAGAATTGGACACGACGGAGCAGTCGTTTCAATGAAAAAAAAAAAAAAAACAAAAACTGCTCCGATCATCGTTCGTTCATTCATTCGTACCAAGAAACGACGTCAACGTTGAATATTGCAAAAAGTGATTGCACCGTGTTATAGAACGGAACTCCTTGAGATTCTAAATTCTGCCGTCGCGTCGGCGTCATGCCAACTGCGTTTTCAAGAGATAATTCAGATTGCGTAAATTAGTCTTAGAGAGGTGCGAATTGTTTGGCTACTGTGTAACCTCTGAGTTACCGTTCACCACTCGGTATTCGTCGAGGAAGGTGGCTCAGGTTATCGCAAACTTATCGTTAACGTCGTTCGATTAATTGTAAACTGCCCCGGTCACGGTGGCCGTAAACGTTCAAGTTGCGGAAGATACGGGGACTTTGGTCAATAAAACTTGTACCGTAACAACGACGATAAGGGTGCGTAGAATGGAATCTTCCTGATCTTTGTGTTCGTTTTCATAAACACGGTTTGGCCGCGACTCAAAATTTCCCGCAATATTTCGAAGCATCTCGAGAATTCCGTAAGCAACTTTAACCGGGTAGGCACCAACCTCCAAGTCCACGGTTACCTAACTAATCCCAATAAATTACCCGACCGGCTTGGTCTGGTTACTTGGAAATTTCGAGACATTTGATACCTACTGGCTCAATTATTATACGTATACCGCGTATTCGTACACTCTGACGTACCTAAGTAGATTATCGAGGAACAGCCAGCAGTTGAAAGCGATTACTGATCCCCTTGATTACACGTGCAAATATCCGTACCTAAAATCGTGTCGCGTGATTGGCTATGGGGGACGGAAAGGGTGCCTGTTTCACTCGTGCGCGAAACCGACGAAGATGACGATGGCGCACAATTCGTGAGCAATCTTTGCACGGCTAGAACGATGGAATGACAATAATCGCGACAAGGACGCCTTATCTCCGTTGCGAGTCGCGGATCACGGCTCTTGCTACTCATGTGGTATATCCGAAGGTGGCAGCACTCGCACCCTGTCGATCACTTTCGTTCAGGGGGACCTTGTGGCCTTGTTTCGACTCTTCGTCGCATCCAAAGGGATACGATGACTCCAGTTTTAAGGAGCATCTAATCGTGTCCCGATCTCGTACCTACAGATACGCCGCCTCTCGTATACACCGTGTACACAAAGAACAGAACCGTCAGAGCCTGAAAATGATCTCGGTAAAGAAACAGGCGGTTTTTTCTTACTCCTGCGCCGCAGGCGTAGAGGTTTTTTGTCTTCCATAAACTCGGATAAGGTATTCGCAGAAGTCTGAAGGAACTCTTCAACACAGTCATCGACGGGCGAATCGACACCGACGACGTTCCGACGCCTGCAAAGTACACGCTGCACCGGATTCAACCGTTTCGATCGCGTACCCACCCACCTACCTATATCGATACGGGAACGCGCGTGCAAAGTGAATGAAAGACAGTCCTGTTCCAACGCGACGTGGCAAATGCAAGGCGTCGTACCTTTTACCTACTCGTTGTTTATCCACACCAGTCTCAGGAAAGAAGCAGTGCAAAAAAGTACACTCGGCATATCGCTTTGGGAGGAGCTCGGCGATACAAAGCGCAGAGGAGAGGAGAGCGAGTGCAACGGCCATGGTGCTCTTGCACGCTGCTGCATAAGCCCGTCGCACTCTCCTTCTACATATTCGTGTGTGTGCGCGATGCGTTTCGTTGCGAAAGCCTCCGAGTCGTCGTCGTCGTCGGTGTCAACGGCCCGTCGTGTAAACAAACCTGAACAAACGGATAATACCTGCATACGGTACGGGTGTAATATCGTACTAGCTGACTTCACCTGGCGCCATTTTTTTTTTTATAAGATAACTCGATCTGTACTACCGAGCTTTGAAAGACCGGTGCTACACGGCGCGACGAGTCGAGGATCGAAACGATACTAAAATGCTTAAATCTCCTCACCAATGATTGACCTTTTTTGGTTGCGTATCCGTTTGATTCTTACTTCGAAAGGTACCAAGATATTAATTTCTAGTGTCTGACCCTATGGAAATTCAAAATTCGTGCCGTCGGTTTATAATTTTGGAAAATAAAAGGGTCAATAAACGGTGCTCTTACAACCTTAGCTATTCGCGGCGTTTCTCTCGCGGTTTTCGTCACCCAGAATTAAATATTTTTAACGTTGATAAAACGAATCGCCTGCACCCGGAAGTTTGGGGCGAATAACGTTGCCGCCTGCTACGAGCGATACCCTCGTTCTTCATCCTCGCGGGACCTTCGGGGACTTTATCGGGCCAACAATGCGTTCAGGATGTGGTAAAGGCGGTACAACCCACGTAGATATGACAAATGGAGCCCACTTTTCGTATAACTAGCTAAATTCCGTCACGAACCTTCGGACGTGACAAAATCGTTACTGCGACAACACCGCGGTGCAATTAAAAAGAATTTACCGAGACGAGGGAGAGATTTCATCGCTGCTCTCGAATCAACGCAATCTTAACTTCTGTTTTTTAACGTTCGCCGTGTGATCGTGGCTCGCAGATTTTCCTGTTCCGGTTGTTCGGAGAAATTCTTTCAAATCCCAACGACCGAAAATTATACCTTACGTCGTCGTGGCTTTCATTGCGAAAGTTTGAACTTGAACTGAAAAACGTGCAAAGAAAGGGGGATAATCGCGTCTTGAAAATTTTTTACATCATTATTCGCAAGTATTATACAATACCAGCTAATTCTACGCCGTCCGGATGAAAGGAAAACGGTGTATAAAATTATATACGCATATAAT
Source organism: Neodiprion fabricii (assembly GCF_021155785.1). NCBI lineage: Eukaryota > Metazoa > Arthropoda > Insecta > Hymenoptera > Diprionidae > Neodiprion > Neodiprion fabricii. The sequence goes on from NC_060240.1 coordinate 41,135,944, forward strand.
GCAGATTCACGTGCGCAAAAAGGGCAATGACACGTTTTCCCCCCATGCAGGTACACAAATCCGACGTATTATAATCGTGTAAAAGCGTTTCTTTGGGTATGCAAAAAAAAAAAAAAAAAACTGCTAGTAAACAAAGTAATTTCGCGTTTTCACCGCGGTATTAACTCGGCACACGAGGCGATCGCCTCCAGAATTCGAGGACGATGTCACGTCGTTTTATACATACACGCTGATAATATTTGCTGCAGCAGCTTAATATAGACTTTTATTTTCACTTGACGACGTGTCTCATATTCTCGTCTCACCGCGTGGAGTCGGCGCTCGTGTCGTTTCGCTATTCAATTCAATTTTTGTTGCAGAACCTGCAGCTCTGAAGAGATGAAGGACGAGCTGGAGGACGACGAGTCCGGAGCCACTTCCTCCGGAAGTATTCCCGAGAGCACAACCTCGTCTTACAGGTAAGGCGACTACTTCGTTTTCATTCTTCCCCCCTGACTCGAGGCACGTTGCTCTGATTATCGCTTGCGTATCGAACGGAATTTGAGGTGTAATCGATTGTCACGCGAACGAATATGTTTCAGGTGTTAGGGTGGTCCTTAAAAAGGTCATTTTCCTTTACCCTTATATATAATATTGTCTACAACTCTCAACCGAAGTACAAGAAGCAAAATCACGGAAATTCTCGATCCCGCGTAAATTGACCGGCATATCCTCGCGTAAGCTCGGAGAAGACTGACTTTTTTTTTTTTTAACGATATCGAAACTATCGGATGTTGCACGCTCCGTAACGGTGAAATGGTAAACCTTGCCCACCGTAGGGCTCGACGCGTTATCGCGGAGAAATAATAATCTCGAGTGCCTGCGGCAGTTTGAAGAACAACGGAGCGATTGTCCGACTCTTCGCGTTATGATTATACCGATGCAGGGAGAGGAGTTGACGATAATCGAAAACTGATGGATTTTCTCGTCTATTTACGGATCGTTGTATCGTCGTCGTGAGATTGCGTTTGGTAATTTCAGCCTCTCTTCGTGCAAGAAAGAAATCTCGCAGCGAGCCGATTTTACGAGCTCGGGAAGTGAACGTGCTACGTGTAAAGTGCGATTACTTATAGGCTCCGCGCATGAAAAATGTAAGAATAAACGAATGGATAAGTAAAGAAAAATTCGGCAAACCGAACAACCGCACGCAGAGGAGTATTTTATCCGTTTTCCCTTGACGACGTCGGACGCCAAGTACGCTGTACCTACACAGATTTTTACAACCCGAGAACAAGATCGCTATCTTCACCACATCGATAACCGCCAGTAACCGTCGGCGAAACGATATTTCCCGTTTCCTCTCTGCCCTTCAACAGCCCTTCTCCCTTCTTTATTGCTGAAATAAATCAGGAACTTGCGAGACTGAAATTTCACTCTATGCCAAATTTATACAGCTGTAAAAAAGGAGAATAAAATCAGTCGCCCCCGTGTCGAGTCCCGTAATCGGTTAGTTTGACCTCGACGTCTGCTGCATGTGGATCGTGTGACAAATTATCCACCAAATATAATCCAATACGCGACTGCAGATTCGCTGGTTGGCGAAAAATAAAAAATTCAAATACGCCGAGAATAAAAAATTGCAAAAATTCGTACAAATTCGTCCACCTATAGTATAATATGCGGACTATAATGATCGGGTTCGTCATTGCTCGTGGTGAAGACCCGATTGCATGGCACTATATCCAGCAGTGCTGGGCACAGTTCGGACGCAGGAAATCCTCATTGCCGTCGTAGACGGCGAGCCTGTCCGCGGGTCTATGCGAAATCACTTCGAATATAGGTATATCGCATAAATACGGTCCTACCCGTAACCTATCGCAATCTGCGTGACGGTGTGTACGTACGTACATAGATACGTTTAGATATCGTCGAATATTTTTTTATCAACATTCAAGTCGAAAATATTGCTCGAAATGACGAAACAAAGACCCTGCCAAGTTTCAGCTCTTGATATTAATATTCGGGGTGCCTCATGGCGAACAATATTTTATTATCGTCGTGAATTTTGAAAAAAAAATAATTGTTTTTTTTTTTTTCTTTTGATACAGTACAATTGACATGTATCGTGCATACATTTTCCGAATAGCTCACTGTTCGTACGTGACGATATGTTTTATATCTGTGTATTTATGTATAAATAAACACAGATAAAATTTGCGCGGGAAAAACATATTTATCCTACCTCAGAGGTCAGTCACGTGCAACATTACACGAGGTTGAAGTTAGTAACGTTATCGTAACGAAAGATCGAGGAAAAAAATCCATACTTTCTTCATTTTACAATGGTTTTCAAGTTACCACTAAGATTTCGATTTATATGAGTGTGTTTCGTTTTATTACGGTTTACCGAATTGTTAAACAATCCCAAATCGGGAAATAATGATTTTTTTCCAGGACGAATCGTTACGATAACGTTACTAACTTCGATACGATCGTATTACCGATTTGTTCCTTTTCTTGTTTCTTTTGCTATTATTTTTATCGCTTTTAACACTTTTCCCTGCAATGTGCTTCAGCGATTTTCCTACTCGCTCATCGAGTGCCGTTCTGCACCTATGTCGACCACGTACGTATAATTAACAACCTACATGTATACACCGGAGCGAAAATAATTCGTTCCGTTCGCGAGATGTTTTATTATTATTGCAGTGTATATTTATAACGGGCAGCTTCGTTCGATTTGTATACTTTGTTATGTGTATAATATCAGGTGGTGGTAATCGACAAATTGTATAGATATATCCGTTACACGTGATCGTGGTTTTCTTTTTTTCTCCCCCTCTTTGGACTTTCTTCGAAACATCTGTAGTTATTTAAATAACCGCTGTTTCAAGTCATTGAAAATGATTTTCCGTTCTTCTATACGTGGAAACAGTTTCGGTAACTTTTTTTTCTAATCCCTAGCTTGTTGCAATAACAGCATTTGAAATATTTCAAATTTCGCTCCTCGTGTCGAATAATCGGGCTCGAAAATGTTACTCCTATACTTTGCCGAACGCTTTTCGTAAATTTTGAAAACTTTACTCGTCGGTATTAAAGCGGAATGATATTGCACAGATTAAACGACAGACTGATTCTCACGACTCTTCGCCAGACCTGATTTCGGAGCTAGTTGGAACAAGATGCAAAAATAACCGATGCATTGTCAGCAAACCGAGATAATATTCCAATTTGGCTTGACGATAATACGCACGATATACATTATATACGTGCTGCAGATGAGAGTCCGTTTAACCTAACCTAACCCATTATACCTTCCTACCTATCGAAATCGTTGTAATGACTGTATGTTTTTCAAGTGACGTCAGTGGCACTTGTCTCCGTCTCTCAGCCCGCATACAATCCGTACAGTGTGTAGGTAGGTATAACCCGTGTGCGCGTATACACATATTACAACACATGCACGCATGTAGTACACATATCCCCTGCGCAATCTTCAACGCGTATACACTTATCTCGAGTACTGTCGGGTCGCTGCCGAATAACAAAACACCAATTACTTGATTGCTCTTTGCTATTTTTTTTTTTTGTTTTTTAAATTTCGTTGGTTACATTCCTTTTTTATTCTCATTTTCGTTTATCACACGACTTTGACAAAGCTCACTCGTATCTACTTCAACATTATGCGCACTACGGTTGGAAATAACGTGCAATCGTTGCAGTTCGAGGTGATTTCAATCCAAAGACGACGTACAATAATTAATAAACGCTGCCTCGAATTGATCGTTTTTTTTTTCCCTCGTTTATTTTCTCCTCCTCTCGACAACGCCAGTTGCAACTCGACTTCGCTTTTAAATTTCGCACATTTTCGCACATTTTCGCCAGGTTCCCTCCCTGCAACGGTGTGTGTTACACGCGCGAAATCGCGCGCAGTAGATCGCGGAATCAGCGATTGCCGGTAGATCACGCCCCCCGCCCTGCGGGCATCGCGGAACATTGACGCGTATCGTTCGAGAAAGATCGAGGACCGGCCGGTCAGCTGGTACGCGCCCACGCACGCAAATCCGTAATAATCGGGCAAGGCGGCGGCGACGTCACAACAAACGTCCAACCTATCGCAACAATGTACGGCATTGCACGTATCGCAAGGCTCAACGCGACACGCGCATACGCTGCGGCAACGTTGTTTCACCCCACGGCGGATCCGTTCGTACGTTCGTACATTGTCATACACGGGCCTGCGTTTACCCGGTACAGCTGTAACAAGGTGTACCGTCTCGTTATCAGTGCCTCGTAACACAGCTGCGTGTTACCCTTGCCTCGTACATGCATCGGAGAGACGCGCATACGCACGCACGTATGTAGAAAAACTCCGCAAGGCGAGGCGGCCGGGAGGCGGCAGGGAGGCGGAGAGGGGGGCGGCCGTCTGGCGCGGGGACAGATCCGGCGGCAGTCGAGAGTCAGCAGCCGCGGAGAGTGCGCGTTTTGTACGCCGATCGCGAATTCCGACTCGCAGGTGGCCCCGCGACCTCCGATACCATTCCGATACCTGCCGCACTCTCTCTCTCTATTCATCCGTCTGTCCCCCTTTCCTTTTCTCGCTCTCTATCTCCAGCTCCGGCTCTCTCTCTCTCGATCCGTTTGCCAATATCGTCTCCGCGGAGTAGATCCTCCTCATCCCCCTCCTCCTCGTTATCTTCTCCAGAGAGGTGGAGGTGTAACAATCGCGAGTGTTTGTGACAATCGGACGTGCATGCGGCGAGTCGTATCTTTGGATATCGCGAACCGTCTGCACCTCCGTCTGGACGTGTTAACGAACGTCTCGCGGGTATACGGCCTGTGATACGCACGCACCGTCTCGTCGTCAACCTTCCGCGAACATATCAAATTGTGGGTGGTCGGCTGCACCGGCAATATTCATTCGTCTGGCCGTTCGGCGACGATTAACACCTACGTATACACGGCCTCTGGTGTGTTTGTTATTTTACAAGGCGACGTGTATGCGTGCGTCGAGTACATGCGTCGGTCTTACTCCGTGAGCTCTCACATCGGTCGAGACCTTGCGACGACGAGGCGTTGCATTAATCGCTCGACTCGCGACTTTCGCGGCGATGAACGGGCAAAGATTAACTAACGGAATCGCCTAATTTTCTTCTTGTCGCGTGCTTTCCGTCGGCGCTGTGAGGGACGATTGAAAACTACGGTGATGAGGGGGAGGGATAAAACGTTGTCCTTCTTATTAATTACTCTACCAGTCCACCATTGTACCACCTACACCCCGACGAGATTGATCACGGCGTACGTACCGTGCTTCGTGCACACCGACGAGCGGTGGGTGTCGGTTTGCATCGTAATTTGATCGCGGTTTGACATCACCTACCCTGGTGTACACGCGTGCCTACCGAATCGTTGCCAATGAAATCAATGGATAGAAACGCGCGCGCATTTACGCTTAAATGATATCGTTGGTCCTTCGTTAGATATGCGACAGTCGCAGCTGTTATATTTTCATTTGACACTTGGTACGACGATCTATGCACAGTACGTCCTCCCGTCCCTCCTCCTCAGTCTAGTTTGTATAGTTGGAAATACTCGGCGGATTTCCCGCCTCGGGGCTTCATCTAGGACACGGTGTCAAGGTCGCGCTCGCTCAACAAGTTTCAATTCCGATAAGGCTCTTGTGATATATACGTATACGTGACAATAATGTAACATATCATACCTATGTAACAGGGACTTGCTTGCGTCAGACACGGAGAACGTGGTTTTTAATATTTCTTTACACCGTCGATGTTTGATACGGGAGCGCCGTGTCGTACCGAACAACTTACTCCGCTTATTAATCATTTGAAGTTTACACCGAAAAACTCGAAAAGTCTCACGCAATAATAATTGAGGCTTATTCAAAGAGCCGGGACGATGAGAAATCCGTCCGCAGCGCGTATAACAAGACACGTAATACGTGTGCATTTGTACACGCGTATGCGATACGCGAATATTGCATGTAATATATACGTATACGTACAGGGGAAATGAAAATAAAATATCAAAATGAAAAACAATGTTACCGAAAGGGGTGTTTTTTTTAAATTCATTTATTTATTTATTTTATTTTTTTGCCTTTAATCTTTTTTTAAATTCTATCTTGTTCGCGAAACTTTGACAAATAATATTTATACAGTTTATAAATTGCGAAAAATATTGATGTATTTACATATCTTGTGAGTCGCGAGTTGCCACTGCGAGCGTCGGTTGGTCCCGCGTATATGTCTTTCCGTCTATGACCACGTATGTGCAAACGCGCGTGTACATGTAAACACACACACACGCATATACACATGTATATGCGTGCGTGTTCTTCACGTATGCAATGCATCGTGTATCCCCAGCTGCGCGCGACCAACTCTGGCAGTAACGGTGCGCTGACTACCTAACGCGGCGTAAAAATTAGCGATAAGCGGACCTGCGCTGCCTCGCCTCGGAGTGCATTCTCTCGAACACAAGACATGCGGTGCTAACCGAAATATTACTTCGGGAGAACAAAGAAAAGTAAAGTTGTGGGGGGATGAACAAGGATGGTGGAAGATAATGTAGTGAAAGTGAAGAAGTTGTCGGTTTAAATGCTACAGTTTCACCCTGCGCAAGAGGATAAGCGACACTGACCGAGAAAGTGGCGTTGCGTGAAAAGAGATGGTGAAAAAATGTTGCTGGTTAATCTACGTTGGATGATCAAGAACAGTGCGATCGGCGATGTTTCTTTATACCCCTACGAAGGTGATGAACTCGTTGTAATTATCGGTGACGCAGCAGCGGCCTTGAGGAAGGAAATCGCTTCCGCCTAGGTGCATACATACATATATACACATATATATATATATATACACACATACGTACGTGATGTACGAGGCAAACGAGGATAACAACAACAAGATGTGGCCACAACAGCAGCATCAGCGTCAACAGTTTATGGGGCCCGTAGCGCCCCCTCAGCGTCCGGCTCCTCGTCAACAACTCGAGACCTCCTCGTCCTCCTCTTTGCACCATCACCATCACCACCACCACCACCACCACCACCATCACCAGCAGCAAGAACTCGAAGCCTCCCCTCCAGCCAACCACCGGCTCGATAATCACCTGCCTCCCCAACAGATTACCCATCAACGTCACGGGGTCGTGGAACTACCCGCACCAAGGTCAGTCTACGAGTACAGCTATACCCGATCGATCGATCGATCGCCTCGCGAAGCGTCGCGCGCACTTGTGAAAATAAAGGAATTAATTACAAACGTCTGTACGGAGAAAAGACGACTCGCGAAATTCGTCGCGGAAGAATAAAAAAATACATTAATTTTTAATCTTTGTCATAGACGCTCGCTGCTCGGCGGAAAGCTGAGCGGACGTAATTTTGGACGATTTTAGCGTTCATTAACGACGAGGATTGTGACAAGACTTTTGACTTGTATATATAAATTGCAGGTTCGACACCTTCGAGGTATCGATACAGCGATTCGTTGTCTCTGTTCCGGTGGTCGTCCATCCGGGACGCACCTCTAATACATAGTTATGACACGGGTGGTCCAAGAAAAGTCGTACTGAAATCAACCTAATTTTCAGAGTTTACGCAGGTAGAATATTTGAAACATCGAAATTTTCCGTAACGGCGATTTTCGCAATTTGCAGGTTTCCTTACATTAGTTGATCGTAGCATGGACGCGATTATTCGTCGTCGTGTTATCTCTCTCTTATTAATATCCGTCGATAATCCAATCTTAATAGTTTATCTGTCTGAAAAATAAAAAAAAAATAAAAAACTAAACGTCAATGTTTGAATTCATCAACATCGATGGATTCAAAGTCTTTTAACGCAGACCACACTGTACCTAAAATACCTAACATTAATGCAATGGGGGGATTTGATGCGAACCGAAGTGCAATACGATACCGCATTGTATGTATGTCAAATATATTATACACGAATCAAATCAAAATGGACCGAGCGAAGAAAAAGAAATGTCAATTTTGTAAGATTGAATGTCTGCGAATAACGAGATAATATCGAATCCTGACTCTTGAGTGTTGCATTTACATTTATATCTTCGTTGTTACTTTTGTTTTTTTTTTTTTTTTTTCTTACCATCATTTGCTTGTTACTTTTGATACTTATTACTCACTATCTGAATTTCATTTTGGTTCTGCAAGACATCAAAGTGTCCACTCTCTCCGTCGCCGGTGAAGAGTAGCGAGAATTGTGTTTCATTCTGGGATCCGATTCGGTGTGGATGAATTTGTTCTTCGCGATACACGATTAAACGTATCTTAAAAATGTCCGCAGCTGCAGCTAATTCTGCTTCTCCCCCGTATATTCCATTTTTATTCATATGTGATTTGTAATCACCAGGTGACCTAATCACAGCACCGTTTGACTCATTACCTGTAACAAAACCCGCAAATGTAGACCAATTATCCGCTATATTTGAAACGATACTCAGTCTCACCTCTGCGTGTCGATCTTGAGTGCCGTATACACGATACGCCGACGCGCGAAAAAGACAATTCCCGATGGGGAATCATCTCAATAATTTTCGTTTGCATGTTCATTGTTTGCGTGTCAGAAACAGATACCTGTAAAGATATTTGTCAAAGATTGTCATAAACAGCCGATGACAGCTGTCAAATTAAGTTTTGTTTGCTAGATGCTTTTTGTTTTGTTTTCGGCATCTCACCCCACCGCCAACTTCATGCGTATACTATTGTTATTATAATCTTTTTTATACTATTGTTATTATAGTCTTTTTTTTACTATTGTTATTATAATCTTTTTCTACCTGTTCATTTGTTCGAAACTTTTTCATTAGATAGAGCGACGATTACCAATATACAACAACTCACGAGTATAAAGATTACAGAAAAATTTCCACGATTAGGCTTAATAAATTTGGGGGAGGGGCGAAAATTCGGGGGTGCGTACAAACAGCAACTAGAATTGAATTCAGGTTCGAGTTGGATCGGCCTGTCTTTTTATTCGTAATCCGGGGTGGTTTCTCGCCGCGTTACGAAAACCCTCACATTTAGAAAATTCACGGTGTCGATAAAAGTGTCGCACCGATTAGTGTAAAATTAAACATCATCCGTGTAAACCGGTCGATTCTTGACACCGTGTGGTCTTAAAATCGACATCGTAAAAAAAAAAAAAAAAAAAAAAAATAAAAACGGCGTGGACTACCATAGAATATTTTCGGCGCTGCATTCAAAACCGCATTTCTAACAGTGCAATATTCTTATCGTCCTCTCACTATACCCGCTGCATCGCTGATGTAACGCGATCGTGGTAAAAGGCATAGAGAAAAAAACGAAGCAGAAGAAGATAAAGAATTTGAAACGTTGTATCTAAAATTCATCATATGTCCAGCGTCGCGTATGATCATTTGAAAATATACAGTTAACTCGCTAGACAAGTTGGCGACTGAATATACATGTGTATATATGTATATGTACAATATATTATATATTTGTGTGCCCGAACCCGCCACCGCGAGACGACCACCGCGTACGTAGAGTTGCGAACAGTCTCGCCTCGGGGTACAAATTCGCGAATTCAATCGTTAGCCTTGCGCAACTTTGTATTATGCCGCCAGTTTCATGGCTCTCCCGCTATTGCTGCTACTTAACTTACCACTTGGCGACATTCGTCGTCCGCGAATCGTGTTTGTTCTAAGCTTTGTTACAAGTGTACCGATGGCACGTGATTGTTGCATCCTTTCTCTCAATCATCCGACCGCGGTGTGAGGATACGAGAGTTTCTGTCATATATAAATATCAATGGTCGACGGTGGTTTTGTTACCCTTGACATTTTAGCGGTCTTACAATTAGCATTAGAACTGTACGTGTACCGAGGTAAAATGTATGATGAAGTAGGAATTTTAAAGTGAAATTGTAAAACTAGTCTGATAAAACAAACACAAAATTCATTATATTACTACTTTGGTTGTCGTTGTAAAATTCATTGTCGTCATTGGGGGGGGGGGGTATGTAACGTGAAGTAAGAATTTTAAAATGAAAATATTAAACCGGACATTTTGACTGGTCTGGAAGTTGTAGTGTTGGGATGATGATTTGATGTCGACGATCCTGGGAGTAAGCGTAGTTTGTTGAAATTGGCTCTAGTTATTATTTTTTTTATTAGTGTCCAAAGTGTAGCAAGGAAATACCGCTATATACGAGGGAAAGACAATGCAGGTCTTTCCTCATTACAGGTGCACGTATACTTGCTCCACCGTCTTACCACTTTATCAATCTTCGATCCATTGGCAGGAGGAGGAACAAAAGTTCGATCTCTTTGATCTCTGCCGCTTACGGATCGCGAGTAAGTTAAGGAAGAATAAAAAAAAAGAAACGGCTAATACGAGTGACCGTTGTTGCGTAATGAATGGATATTTTCTTGGGCAGGATACCTGCAGCTACATTGTCGCGTTCCACCTGACATATGTAATAAGTACGCGGTACAATACTCTTCGATCTTAGCAGGCATGTACCACCTACTTGTTATACCCTGTACAACGCTCGTGCAGAGATAAAAATTAATTTACAATCCACCGCAACGACGATGCGTGGTTTTTATTTCTTCGATTTTTTTTCTTTTTTAACTTTAAATGGAGCAGCAACGTGTAATAATAACAATCATACGTGGACGGAACCTAATTTCGATGGTTATGTAGAACCTTTCACGCACTACGCGGGAGGCAGTCCGAAATAAAAATGACGAAGAGGGGAAGACGCAATGATCGAGACCTCTCCTCGTCTTTTGCCGCACTCTCACGTTGCCATTTTCCACATTGAACGGGAAAGAAGCACGGGCAATTAGAATATATATATGTGTGTGTGTGTGTAATAGAATGCTAAGGCATGATATCTCTCTGTCTCTCTCGCACTCTATTCGCTAATTTATTTTAACAATTAAAAATCCTTGACAGTGCTCGAGGTAACGACTCGTTGTTCCGTGCACCTTATCTCTGTAAATCGTCCGTTACTATTTACGACGACGAGTTCTTGGTCCGTCGATAAATCTCTCTCAATCTCCGAAGTATTTCCCTCGAGTTTTCGAGACCCGCAATGGCCGACCTCCGGGTTTACACGCATGCATGCAGGCAGCTTAAATTATAATACCGCGCGAATCCCATCCTCGCGGATTACTAAACACCGTCACGAAGGTGGGCGAGGATGAGGGAGGGGGCGGTGGTGGGGTTATATCGCGCTTGCGTGATTCCGGTTTCACAGACGTCGCGTTCGTTCGTGACCGAACTGTACGCGATATTGCCGATCGTCGCGAATTTCGCGGCCGCCGCGCGCCGCCAGCAATGAACGCCGACTTTTAGCGACGATCGGGACTGCTTCGGGTTACATAATTACTCACAACGGCGGACGGTTTCGCAAGTAGGTGACGACGCCGGGCGCTCCTCGTCGTTTCGTCCGTGCAACACGCAGCAGCAACGGCGGCAGCGACCCTCGAGAGGTCGCCGCCGCGCTTAGGGTCAGGGTTACTTTTGATTTTACGTGCAAATCCCCGCCCCGCCCCGCCCCGCCTCGCCGCTCCGATCGATCCGTCCATCGTTGGCGAAATTTTATGCATTAGATGCGCGTCTATCGCCTTACACAGCAACCAGGCCTATATTCGGGCAATTTTCGGGATTAGAAGAGACGAAAAAATTCCTTCATATGTAACGAGTGTACTTGCATACGTATGTGTAATGTGGGCCATTCCACGACGACTCGGTGAACGGTTATAACAACCCCGTGACACTTTTTAATTTCACCGAGGAAATTGCAAAATGGGACTTCGTCTTTGAATTTTCTTTTTGACGTGTTTACTATTTTTTAAATTGTTTTCACGATTGTGCTTTGGAACGCGAAAAACAATTTAAAAAGTCTGTAATCAAATCGTAACCGTATTATAATAGATTTTTAACGGGCGCGATGACAGTAAGATCGATTAAAAAAAATTGAACAAATTGAGTGCAAAATGTTCATTTTTGAAACCAAATATTTTTTTTCTATTTCACAAAAATCAATACGAGTGTTTTTGAAATGGGTTTGAAAAATCATGGGGTAAAAACGAGTGATGGAAAAAATTTGAAAATTATTTTGGAAGCTTTTCAGGGGCCCCCCTAACATAGGAAAAATCCTTGGTGAAATTTACCGAGTTGTGGCGTGGAATGTCCCGCGTATATCGGCACATAACTAACCCAAATGCCTTTTGTTGCAAAACTATTAGATATAGCCATGTGCTTTTGCGAATACATTTCCTTTTTTTTTCTGACCTCGTCCTTTAAAACCCCTCGACACTACTTTTCTCTATCCGCGTAAGAGTTTTTCATTCACCGTTCGTATAATTTGTGGGCAATCTCACGTATTCACAGACAAAACAAGACTCAAAGTCGATTCGGTAGTTCTGGAATTACGAGCAAACATGCGTCAAAGAGAGATTCCAAGTAGAAGAGGAGATATAATGCAATTTATCTGGTTCTTCAAGTTTAATTTTCCGTTTCTTCCCCGCGCATTTTTCTCCTTATTTTCTTTCTATTATTCTTCCCGATTATATTCACGTACGGTACGACATCAAACCATATACAGCAGTGATATCAAAAGATGTACAAGTACAAGAGCCAGATAGTTTAACAGTTATCACAGAAATCTTGAGGCGTTAACAGTTGGGTGTAATAAATGTAAATAGAAATGAGAACCGACTAACCGTTTATTTGTTTTTACTTTTCTTTGTCCCTTGTTTCTCATGGTGAATGTACAATCTGTCGTTTAATGCTTGTTTACCGTCTACCATCGAACTCTGCAGTCAGTGCTTATCTTGATAAACGTTTTACTACACTCTTATCTTTTCTTCGCGGCTTGCCGAGGCGGCTGGCTAGTTGGATCCGACTGACTGGCCAATTTACTTATTTACTTATTTTCTCTTCACAGTCCAGCTATCATAAGTTCACACGAGCAAATATCACCGCGCGACTCAAATCCTTGGCGATTAACGGGCTAGAAAGAAATGTCGGAGAGGGGCGTGAAATGGAATACAAAAAAAAAGAACGAAGTAGTACAATAACAACAACAACACAACAACAACAACATGATTGAGTGCTCAACGCGCAGTTGTTAAATTGTTTTTTAGGTTGTAACGCTGAGTATGTTGTTCATGATTGCCGTCGATGTAGATTTAAGAGGTTGTATTAATTATATATCTATATCTTATTATCGAAGTATCAAAGTGAGAATATTGATGCGATGAAGTCGAAATCCGTCTTCAGTAAATTTGAAATCGAATGAATGATTAAAATATGAGAAAATAAAAACCTGCCAACACGTTGGAATTCGTTTCATGCTCTGCAGGGTGTCGTCGACGCCGGCAGTTGTTCAAACTTGGCGAGAAATCCGTACGATTAAGCAAAAAAAAAAAAAAAAAAAACCGAGGTACAAATGTTATGAATCTCGAAGAGGCGAGAAATGGCAACAGAGAGTGTATAATAGGTATAAAAAAAAGGAGGAAAAATGTTTGAACGTACGTAACGTCGTAGACCCGAGTAAATTCGATTCCGATCGCTCCCCTCGTTTTTACGACAGTCAGTCAGAAATAAGGTTGGCTACGGCAGCCTTCGACCAATCGCAGCGACGCCATCCAGCGGATACGACGTCTGCTATTCGATAGGCGTGAGGTAGAAGCCAGTGCTGCCAATCTTAATTGTAAAATCTAAGGTGGCTAAAATCAGGGGGGTCAGAAACGACCCGTGTAAGAATTTTATGCGCGGAGCGTGCACGCGATACATGTTGAGCTTATCGATAGAATATGTCTATTTACTCGGGTTTGAAATATTTTTTAGGCGTCTGCCATGCTGCCGCGATCACGAGTCGATGTTGTTTGCGTGTGTGCGTAGGCATATAGATACAGCTGCTTCTTTATGTCCGCACATTACAATGTTGAAGACACCGCGAGAGTTTGTCGGTTGCTTTTTGTCGTTGATTAATCGCTGCGTAAGGAACAGAGAGCGACCCATGGACGGATGGATGGTGTCTGACATCCTGCAAGGTGGAACACCTTTGGTTATCCGCACTCCCTTACCTGTAACGAAGCTTAGCAGCAAAACGTGTTAAACTTTTTGGAAACCCAAAAATCTAACTAAAAAATTTTCGTTATTTAGCCGCAGAAAAAAAAGGTGAAACTATTTGATTTTAATTTTCGTCATCATTTCACTATAAATAACGTCGAAGAAATCACGCTATTCTTTGCTGCTATTTTTTTCTAACAACAAATTCGTTTAGTTCGTCGAATTTCAATTAAGATTTGACCGAATCTATGAATTCGGACGATTCGTGAAGAATTCATCCACGCATCTTCGTGCAACGTGGATATTTTCGGTGAAAAAATGCTCGAATATAATATGTAATTTCTTTAATTTTGTTAATCCAACGATAAGTTTAGAATTGAAATTCAGTGACAGACAGATCTGACGTAATTCTGACTCGCGTGACACTTTTCAAACTTTTGTCTTATCACCACTGCCGGGCAATAAAATCCTCAAATAGATCCAATCAAAATGGAAAATGGAAAATACGTTTTTAAATCGGTTTTACAAAATGCGAGATGACTTACGCAATGAAATATTTTTTACATCTCATCTGTTATACCACACATATCGATTACACTTTCGTTCCTCCTTTTCTTTCACTTTACGTACACAGCACTCGCTTTGAGGAGCAACTGCTTCTCGAACTTGTCATCATTCATGTTTCTCAGTCTGGGTCGCATCGCCATAGAACCGTTGAAAAACAATCGTTCCACTAGTCCAGATGACGACAAAGGTGTATCGCACTTGACACTGCTGAGTAAAATGCTTCGATAGACCCATTTAAAATGAAAAGTGGAAACCGCTTTGCAAGACACGATTCAAACGAGTAAGTGTAAATGGTTATTTTGAGAAGATTCAAAACGTCGAACGCAAAATGCCATTTACGTTTCAAATATTACCCAGCAGCGCAACTTTTCACGATTTTCATTCGAAACATTTTCGACCCGACTGTACGTCTACGTTTACGTCACAAACGTCGAACGAACCTGTTCGCAAAGCTGTCGTCGCCTTTTCGTCGCCGAATGCATCGACGACCGACACGACGTATTTCGATGTATAAATTATTACACGCGCGTTCGTCGTTATCAATTATCCGAGCGCGAAACATCCGTGACTCGAAAGCCGATCGTTGGGATTTTGTCCGTCATCTGCAGTCTCGCGACAAAATCAATAAGTATGCAATTTGCAAACCGGCCAACCGCAGCCACGGGCTTCTTTAATTCGCCTTCTTCCTTCTTCCTCGGCCATGGACGGAGTGAAATATGAATGGGTGGGTCATGAGTACGCGTCTCACGCCTCGGCAGGCATGCATACCCACGCGCAATGCTCGTATATTTGTCAATTGTTAACGTACGGTCGGTTCTCTTATTTTATTTTCATTTTTAAATTTAACCACCGTCACGTATCGTTATACCTATACATACCGGACTACCTACGTACCTGTGTACCTCTGTCGTAAGCGGCCTTCCCGACCACTTTTTGCCACGCACAAATATAACTGCAGAAAATATCGAAATATTTTAACTTTAGTTCAAAATCAGACACGCGTGCCTCTATTTTATACACACGTTCGACGGGCAATTTTCAATCCAAGGCACGAAAGGTCGAGTAATTTTTAAACGCCCTTCGTACGAATAGCTGCACTTTCGGGAAAGCGGATTGAAAATCCGACATCTTCGTTGTTTTTCATTGTTCAGATCGATAAATTGGATAGATTGATCGTCAAATGTCGATGAAATTTTTTTTCTCGCATACCGTGTTTTGGGAACAATACTCTAAATAATTTTCCTCGTCTTCTCTACATCTTTTTATTTCTCTATCCGTCTATTTCTCTGTCCTGTCAATAATATTGTTTTTTCGCGAGACTTTATTGCCACACACTTTATGCGTATACTTAGTATGCGAAATTTTTCCCAGCGACCAAAGTCTGACGAGTCGCGTTCGAGGAAACGAAAGCGGGTTCAGGTAATTAGAACTGTTAATTGGGTTCTATAATGAAAACCTCGTTAAAAGATCGCAGACGACGCGACGGAGGCGCGTTGACGGAGGAAATCTCGAATAATATCATCCAGCCAGCAGAGCTTCTCTCTATAATGTTTTATAATACACCAGCCTACCGGCAACTTTGCTTCATTATCGCACGTCGTCGAGTTTCGAGTTTCCAGTTTACAGTTTACAGTCTCGAGTTCCCAGTTACAAGTCTGCCCTTTCTTGCAAAAAGTCTCACCATTCGGAAGAGCTTTACATGTCTATTATTCGCTGCAGACTTTACCCCCTACCTTGAATTACACGTACTCTATATATATATATATATATATATATATATATATATATCCGTGCTCTTTGCACAATCTATCTACATCTATCCGAAGAAAGAAAGAATATAATTCAATTTTCTTTCAGAGGAATAACACGTGCGTGTAATTAATACGTATCGTTTCAACGAAAGTGTCAAAATTATTGTTACTTTGCAATGCAAATAACGCAGTTTCCGAACTGTTGACAACTTGAAAAATATCTTTCGTCGTTCGTTCGATTATTCATTTGTTTTTTTGTCTTTTCGGTTGTTGGATTTGAAAAAAAAAAAAAAAAACAAAAAAACAATAGAAAACGTACAAGGTACCTTAATAATTATTTCTGTACGTCATGTTTGATGCATGTAACATATATCTATGTATAACTACATTCAATTCCGAGAAATGAATAATCCTTGCTGACAATAATTGTGTTCGAAATAGAATGAACCGGTAACACCCGATACGACGTACCTACACATACCACGTACATCGTACAGGTATTCACGAGCACTGCAACCGATATAGAAAATTTCTTCATTCTCTTATGTAATACGAACTGGGCAAAGCAATTTTGCGAATAATCGTTCTTCGATTCATCTCGAGATAGGAACGCATTTAACAATTCCAAGTATTGTGTCTCGTTGATGAATGTTGAAATTTGACGTGCAGGCATTTTCCCCCATTCACATGTACGTGTCCGTTACATGTAACGTACGTATAATATTACACGGCATAAAGGAGGAAAAGTTTCTCACAATATCTTCGTTACGAATTTGAAAGAAAGTCCAAATCCTCTGTAATAATAGATCCGCGACGAAACTCGAATATACATATTCGGGATGCGGTGCCCTCACCTGGGATTTCACCCGGATTCACGAGAGCGGATTTGGAAATACCTGCCAGGTCTGCGGCAGTGATGCTCAACGAGGATGATTATTCCCAGGCGTTGTTGCAGATCCCGCCAAGAGATTGCCGTTGATACATATATATATACATATATATATATATATATGTATGTATTATTCGAGGCAGGGGATAAAATTGCAGTTTTCTTGACAAATCGAACAATCCAAGAGATTATCGAGCTCCCGGCGACTTGTTGTCGATTATGTTGTTATACCTGCATTTCGAATTATAATTTAATCGCATTACGTGTGTGTGTGTATGTACACGGATATATCTATGCCATAAGGAAAGTTCAGGTGATGCGCAGGTCGAAAATCAAAAACGCAGGTGCGAAGCGTTTCTCGTTACAGTATTACAAACGTGATATATGGTATATAATCTATAGGAGCATTATCTAGATATATCTAAGGCATATTATTATTATTATCTATATTATTATGCACCAAGCTTAAAAATTCACGTAGGTATATATATATATGTAGACAGCTTGTCCGTACAACGTTTGAAAGAGATACACTCGACTCGTGCGTATACATATAATTGTAACGGGGATAAAGCAGAGAAATAAAAAAAAAAATTTTTCTCACAATAAAAAAACAAAAAAAAAACCAAAAAAAAAAGAGGAAATTAAAAGTAAATTGAACGACTCGCGTCTAGACTTGAAAGAATGTCCAGTTCTAGGTATACACCAGTTTTTACATACTCAGTGTCCAGTTTGAATCAATTTCCTTCCTACAAGACTTCTGCAAAATTGCTCGTTGCGATGAAATATATTTTATTTTCAAGCGAATGTTTCGCGAATGCGACACATGTAATTCTTTTAGATAATCGTTAGTCGTCGGTGACAATCGTCCGAACGTAAAAGCGTAAAATCTCCTCCCCCAGGTCGTTCGAAAATCAAAGAATAACTCGATAAAAATGTTTCTTGCCATCGATGCCAAGAAACCTTGTTTCGTAGTCAACCGATCGAAACAACACACCCGGTATAAATTGCCGACGCGTTGCAATATTTCGCTCGACAAAATGCAGGCAAGTCAGCCGATGATCCGACGTCGTTCAAAATGGCAACCGAGAAGCGCTATCATCGCTCTGCGCAGCTTCAATTCTCCTCGCTTGATTATTCTATGTTCTCGTCTCGTCTCGTCTCGTCTCGTCTCGTCGAGACCTTGGGACAAATCCCAGTTCGAGTCTGGCGTAAATATTTGCCCGGTAGCGTCACTCAATATTTTCGGAGTCGTGGACGTTATACGCGAATCGACCGATTACGATGCACTTTGGACTTGGAATATTGCAATTTTTATTAAATACCCGCATGCCTATCTTGCTGTACCTACGTTCCTGGAGAATGGTGATATTTTTTATCGCGCTCTTCCTTCCTTTCTTTCACTTCGGAAGAGACAACATATTTTGAAAACACGTAGAAATTATAATATATGTCGTATATATTTCTTCGCATAATATTATAATTATATTATTACTTTGTAACGTAAAAAAAAAATAAACATCGCAGTTGCATATTATCGCGAAATGCGGTTTAATCCGGGTTCAAAGCCTCTCAATAGTACATATGTACACATATGTACATATATATATATACGGATGTATAACTGATTTCGTGATAATTCTTGTCCTGCTTCTCTTTGGGGAATAGAAAACACGTTTCGTCACTATGCCACGTCTCTGTAATACTCGTTTTACACCGAAAAACTGGAGACGTTTAAAATATTCACGTCGTTTGAACCTTTAAAATGAAATTGAAAAATCACAAGTTTCGTCGTATTATTCTGATTGAAATCACTGCGAATCTTCATTTTTTCAACGTCATTTATCTACACCGAGAAATTCTGGTTCAATCGATACGAATTCACTAGATTTGCCTGAATGAAAATAAAGAAATTTTTCAACTCATTTGCCGATCGGAAATTACGGATGTAAGAATATTGCTTTTTCAGCCGCGGTGTATGCGGTTTTTAAATTTCATCAGAATTTCCGGGCACGACTGAAACATCGCGACTTTCTTACGACGCTTAGAGCTTTAATAGTTGCTTGAAACATCGGGAAAAAAAGGGCGTGGCCCTGTAATGGGTGCGAACTCCAATTCATTAGTCTTCTCGACGCTGAGTCCCTTGCGACAAACTTCGATATTAATATACCAATAGTTATTATAGCTATTATATTATTGCTGAACGACACCGCTATCCAATCAACCCAATAGTATGAAGGCACAGAATCTATTACCGACCTTTGTATATCAACCGATCGATTCGTATTCATACGATCATCGTATTGCCGTAGTTTTTACCGTTTTTGGGAATCCGAGAACCGTCGTGTCGCGATCACTCGAATCGATTTCACGTCGCTTGCATTCTCGATTCCGATGAAAAAAATTAGCTACAAGTTTGACGAAAAACGTATTTAAATGCAATATTTATTTATGTATCGATAACGAATTATTGAAATCATGCGACTCGTGAATCTTTTATACGAAATGCCGTAACGTAAATGGTTTTTTCACAGGTATTGGCCAAAATGTTTGGAAGATAAGAAAAAATATATTATCGCGGGTACTCCCGTTTGTTGTTGTTTATCGCACTTTTGTACTAATTTTGACGCTGTATTCGTAATCGTGCAGTATTCTCGTGCCAGCTAGCATTTCGACTCTTCTGGAAAAACAAACGAATCCGATTTTTTTACGCAGAGTTCAAAGGTAATTGGACGAAAGGAAAATATGAAACGAGACTTGACGAATCGGATCGATCGAAAACAATTTCTACATCGACGTGTGTGATTTCAAGTACGGTTGTCAATTAAATCGACAAGTCAATTTTTCAATTTCCTTCCGTCGTTTGAAACCGTCAAAACCGCGTATCATTTCACTTACTTATGACTTTACATCTAATCGTTACAGTTTACAAAACGTTACATCAGAGGGTTTGTAACTTTATCGAAAATCTAGCGGACATATTTGGCGAACTAAAGAATCGATCTTTCGCGCTTGGATGAGAAATTAACAATCGGCATATAATATAAACTGGACCAGGATGACCACGAGGACTTTTCTCATCGAGACGCGTCCTTATCGGGATACTTTAATTTTGGTCGAATATACCGACCGGAAGGTGACGACTTGGACGATCCGATGGAGCAAAAATTTGACGATGCTGAACTTATCTTAACGTTAACGTAACGATACATCCCGATAAAAAATCATTTCAAAGAGTTGGCATTTTGTTTATGGTTTGTTTTTTCAACATGCATCGTTTATACGGTACAACTTTACTAAGTTCATCCTCGTGAAATTTAGAGGTTCTCGGACCTCGCTGCCCCCTCGATTCGTCAATCGTCCGCCCCTGAATCATCGGTGCTGCTGCAGTCGAATCGGTCCGAGAGACGCGTCGTGTCCTCTGCCTAGGACACATGTCAGTCATGCCTCTTTATCACGTCTCTTTTCGCCTTCTGTCTCTTTCAACGTTCGTACAATCCGCGTACATACATCGCCGCGCTTGGACGCGGTCTGCGGAATTGATTGCGTAACGTATAAACGTATCGCGTGCGTGGTGTCTTCGTTTGATACGGGATTCGGAGGAGGCGAAAACCCCCGAGTTGTTGATTGGAGCGTTCACCGCTTGGTTTGGAAATTTTTTAATTTTTTCGTACCTCATATCCAGGGCGAATTACTCACTGAATTGAGGTGCCGAATTAATTGCAACTCGTTAAAAATTAACGGAAATGACGAGAATCAACTGAATTATGGTATGTCAAGTCAAATTGATTTGAATTGGTTTGGAAAAAAAGATATTTATTTGAATTAACGGGAAACAGGTGAGAATAAATTTAAATTTTTTTGCAACTCAATCGGTTTGGAATGAATTATCGAGAATTATGGAGAAAAAAACATTGCAACTCACGAATTCGAGTAAATTGAGTTGAATTAAAGAAAGTAGCTCAGAAATTAGCGAATAAAAAAAAAACAAGTTAAATCACATAAATTGATTTCAATCAATTCAACAAAAACAATTATCGCGTTACTGATATCTCGAGTTGTTTCCCCCTCGTTTCATATTGCAGCGATTACACCAAATACGGACAAGTTGTGGATAATAAACTGATATTGCGATAGAAATTTCATTCGTTACCTGTGCTGTTGATCGTTTTTAAAGGTAATGGATCACTCGCACAGCCCTGTGTAATAATTTACTATAGGAACCTCATTCATGTAGCGAATTGTAGGTATATTACTTTCTTTATACAACGAGGTTGGCAAAATGCTTATGAACGAAAAAAAAAATAAAAAATGAATCTCAAGTCTGGTAGTTTACAATATAAATCACGGGGCTGTTGTTTCTTCCGAACTTTCCCACTCATCCATTCCTCCGCACTAACGACGACATGGGAAAAAAAAGGGGAAAAATTGCACACAAGCCTTGATTCATGATTCGTACAATGAGAGCGATATTGCACGTATGCAGAGCCAAGGAATCGAGGAGTGACGACGAGCAATTTATAATCCACGCCGCGAAATCGTATTTCACGTGGCATATTCGCTTGTGGTTTTGCGAAGAGTGCGTATGCAGGATTTATTTACATTTATTACGTGCTTGTCGAGCCTCGTAAACCGATGATAATAATAACGAGCGGTTAAGATTACATCTGTCCGTTTCTAGCATCGAGCCACGCCGCAGCTTGTGTCGGTCATACCCTATCTCAACAATACGCGCCGCGGAGTGTCGGTCGACGTTTAAGTCGAGCTCTACCTCCCGCACTCTGACCTCACTCTCCCTCTCTTGTACATAGGTATGCATTATATACATTAGGCTGGTCCTTGTTTAGGATGTCGACGAATTTTTGCCGCCTCACCCCTCCGAAAACAACTTCAAATCATTCAGAACACAATTGTCTAATTTTTTCAGAATTACACCTCAGCTCTAAGACAGTCCGCATTGTGATCGAAGTTTCTTACGGAAATAACGTGGGAGAAAACTTTTCTTCTCGGTGTATATTTTGTTGCAAAATTAATCATGTTTTAGTGGACATTGGTGCTATTGATTGGAAAAAAAAATTCACGTCGATATCAACGAATTGCACACCCTCGAAATCTGACCGTTTTTTTCATTTAGAATGGAAAGAAGATGAATGAATGCGAAAAAGAATTGGAAGGAACGCCGCTACTGTCGTATAAGGTGGAAATTCTCGACAAATTAGCTTCTTTCTTTACCTGTAACAATTAATTTTTTCCCTGGTTTTTATCCAACAACAAAATGCACACGCGAACTAAGTTTCTCAATTTTTTCTGATTTCAGGTAAGATCGAAATGACATTTTCGCTCCTTGCAACCAGCCCGACCATAAAATATTCATTCCCATCTCTGTATATCCGAAAAAATTCTATCTAAGGTATGTACAACTGTTATAACCGTTTATTATCATCGGTATACGATCTACATGGTTTCGGGTTGAATTTAATGGATAGAGATATTCGATTCGCTGATGGTAGATTACGTTCTTCTGCATCGACGTTTACCCAAGCTATTTCAAAGAAAAAATTCCTCTCGAAGGATTCTTCAATTTTTTATTTTCCATTTTTACTTGAAATATCTCAACGACTTCCCGCTTACTTGGGTAAATGTCGACGCAGAAGAAGATTCCGCGGATGATAATACTCACGCGTATCCTTGTTTCGATTAATACGGAATGAAAAAAAAAAAAAGAAAAAAAAAACAACGTTTACATTAAGGATTATACAGGTTTTACAGGTCTTACGGTTCTTTGCACATAAACGTCGAAATTGACGAGACACGCCTTATTTTTCGCCGCGGAGTTCAATTGAATCTCAATGCTTTCGCAACGGTCGAAAGGTTTTATACGTATACGTTATTTATAAATTTAATTTTAGCAGTACACCTACTCGAGCGAATCTTATTTTTCTTGTGTCACTTCCGTTGCTGAAGAAGAACAGACCGATGGTCAAAGTCGTAAAAAATAACGCGATCTATTTTCGTTTCTGTACGAGACACTAATCTACATACGCATATTATATACATGTATATTTGTACGTGCGATTACGCGCCAGTATCCGGCACACGCATACCTGTGTACATGACTATATGTATAATCTGACTTCATTCACAATTTCTTCTCGATCGACAAGTACGCTAATGGGAGCTGCAATACTTAACATTTCTTTAATAAATCACAGACTTGGGTCGTGCTACAGGAATCGTTAGTGACATGAATAATTAAACTTTCTTGGGTATTAAAAGCTAACACAAAAATTAATATATGCATATTATTTTTTTTATGCTGCAGCGTGCTTTGCTGTAAATTTGAAAGGCCCGGTGCGTGTGTGTTTTTTTTTCTTATTTTTTTTTAATCGTATTAACTCGTTTTACATTCGAATACGAGATTTGAGTATTTTTCCTTGGAAGCTTCGTCGATTTCTAATTTGCTCGAATGCGCTGTAATACGATGCACGTTATATATTGTACAGGCGTTACAGAACAGTATAATATATCTGTTGAAGTATATTTGCGGTATTGTTCGTATATCGCTTCGGGTTGAACTGTGAAACTAAAATCATCCCAGGGTATACGATCTGTTAAATTTCAATCGTACGTTACTTAAAGTAACGCTTCCATGTCGATTTAACCGTAAATAACGCACCGCGATTGACAAATAAATATTGGTCACTTCAAACCAGCGAACGGCTAAATTAAAGTGTGTCGTACCTACTCATTCATCGGGCGTCGTGTTCTTTTTTTTCTTCGCAAAGTGAGAGAGAATTTGGGGTCGTCGGTAAAACAGATTTCCTTTTTCAACACCTTGCTTTACTTGAGTCAACCAATTGTTGTTTTTTTTTCTATTCCTTTTTTTTTTTTTCCTTTGCGCTCCTCGCGCGCCGCAGAGTCATTCCCCTTCCAGTCTCACAATCAGTATTACAGGTACAAATTAGCCCGAGGACTTGGCTACAAAGTTCGCTGGCCGACTGACTAACTTTCAAATATTTAAATGCCTCGGTTGTTGCAGCGGTATGAAATACGTAGCGTAGATTTTCATAAGACGGAGGGAAAAATATGACAGACCGGGAAAAACTGGGTATGGTCGACGCGAAGAATTTAATTTCATTCTCAGATAACGTCTCTCCGCCCTTTGTGCAAGGTAGATTCTAGGACATCCCTAGTTTTGCGTGTCTGTAAAATTCGTGCGTGGAAAAATGAAAATGAATCGGAGTTGTATGGAATTTAATTTATTAGTACGTTCGATCTATTATTAATTCGGGATTAACCATTGATTCCTCATTATCTGTGTTTTTTTTTTCTTTTATTCATTCTTCGCGTAATCAAGGATTCGTCGCACGAGTTTAAATAGCTGGTGTTTTATTTTTCTCTTTCGCGCTTTACAAGCTGCACCTTCTTATCTAACAACGTATACGACAATACGCTTATCAATATAATAAACCTATATGTAATAACAGCCGTGCACATGCACACGCAGTAGTCGAGATTTTTACATAACTAGGCGAGGTCTGCAAAAGCATATTTTTTTCCAGCTACATGGGATGTTATTGGTGAACGATGAGTTTTCGAGTGTACTGAATCCAAAAATTACTTCCATTTCCCTCCATCGCGTACGGTGTTCTTGCAAAATACAAGGTGTTTGCATAAGAAAAAAAAAGGAGAACAACAATGAAGAAACCACCATTTCATTACATTGAACTGAATAATACTTCTTAGAAAATTAAAAAATAATTTACTTATACAACGTATTTAACATTCCGTGTTTATTCTTTTCGCCTATGAAACCGTTTCTTCTCCTCTTTGATTCACCTCCGGACACGCTATCGCTTTTCATTTTCTGTTTCCTTGCTTGTACTTACCCTTGGGTTTAACTGTAATACATATTAAATGGAAGTAAGAAATTACTTTTGAATAGGATATTTAGAATCAAGAATAGGATACCAGATTTCGAGTTAAACGGGAGTTTCTCTCTAAATGAAACTACGAACACGAATGAAAAAAAAAAAAAAAAAACAAACCCGACGTGATGGAATTTTCCTCCGAATTTTTCCCCGTTCCAGTGAGTGAAAAATCTATATGCAACGGTATAAAAAAAAACCTGTGCAGTTTTTTGCTTTCAGACACCCGTGTTACCGTAAAGCCGTGACGTTATAAATGATAAAAACGTAATGAAAAATGATTTCTGTTGTAGCGTATAAAAAATATACATAATTTGGGTGACGCATAACTCTTTGCCAATAAATTATACGAAAGATGTATATGTCACGTATACATACACGCGTATTCGTGTGTACATATTCTTGGCGTGAGACACTCGTACTCTACATATACAACAGAGATAGGCATCTCTGTGCGTATACGAGGTTTATTAGATTTTATATTATCATCACCACTGGCAGGAATGCTTACGATGTGAATCATCGCGAGCATTACACGTACGCGCACGTATACGTATGAGCATACTCAACGATGTATGTTGAGACGTACTTTTAGCCGCGTTAACACGCACATATATTTATATGTGTATATATTCACCCACACCAGCGTCAACCGTGGATTTGTGTACGTGGGGGTGTCGGTTGTGCGTGTACGTGACGCGGCATTGAACAATGCGTAAAAATATTTTTGTATGCATGTATATCACGTCCAGTTTGATCAATTATTATTAAACTGGCTACCGTTACACACGATATAGATCAAGGCTGCAGCTTGCTGCCTTCGTTTGTGTCGCCGTCGCGTCAGCCTGTCACCACTGCTTTTTTAAAAGCTTCTCTTTTCCGTTTCGATTATGTATGTATAGGTGTAAGATAATCGGCGTAGCAGTCCGGCTTTGCGACGTGCAGAATTGACAATAAATTAAATAATAATCGCTAGATAACTCGTTGCAATTATCTCTTCTATTTCGACGAACGTTCGATAATTATATACTTATACCCTAAATTTTGTCTTGTCGGTTTGATGCAACCTTCGCGTTATTGCTCGTTCAACAATAAATTATCATTTTATTGGCACGCACGCTGCACGCTGCAGCTGGGAATCGCTTAAAGATGGGAGAGTAATTAATTATTCCGTGCTGCAATTTCGTCCGAAAATCCTACGCAGTGCGGATGAGACGTATCAATTATAACGGTAATTGGTAGCTCCGAGGTTTTTTTTTTTTCTTTTTTCTTTTTTTTCTTTTTCCCCGCTATTTCTCGCATTACATGTTACAAGCGCACGTGTATTATCTTTTCGATAAATTGCACGCACACCTTGCGATATTTTATTATACATGTATTCACCGTTGCGCAGTCTCTGCCGCGTGATTGCAGATAAAATGGAATTATATAAAGAGCGTATAAATAACTGTACGAAGATTGCATTTAATGAATAATATTTTCATCTGGAAATTGCAGAAACTGCGAATATAACAATATCATACGAACACAATGATATGACACTGTTTGCGGTACGTCACTCACAGTCCATGTTACGTATTACGTGCTCCCTAAAATCGGCGCAAAGCTTAAGGATGTACAGGCGTGTAGGTCGAACTCGTGCCAAGTCAGTGAAAATTGCACAAATTGTTCCAACTTTGATTTTGAACGTCCGTGTAAAATTTGAATACGTTTGTCCGAACCATATTGGAATTATTCTACTTTTAATCTTCTTCTGATTTCGCACCGATTCTTATGGGAAACCGTCTCTGGTTCGAAGTAAAATCATGCAAAACCGAAGGTAAAATTAAACTCCGGTATGTTTCGGAAAGTTGCGTATGATATTTTACACAGGTGTTTAAAATAAAAGTAAGGACAATTTGTGTGATTTTCATTGACCTGGTACGATTTTAACCTACACGCCTGTAGATAAATCCGAACGTATAATTATGTCCGTAAACAATTATTTGTAATTATATTATTATGAAATATTGAATTGAACGTGCCAAGATAATTGTGTCGATAATTACCCCGAATATGTATTCGTCGATGATCCTCGAATCAACCGATGTATACAAGTTTCGCAAAATATTTCACGCCGCGCTGCAGTTTACGGGAAATTATTTATTTTGCATTATGACACGTATGATATGACGGAGAGAGAGAACAGAATAGAATAGGATAGAATAGAACAAATTTTATTATACTAGGGTAGCGAACCGAGAGAGGGAAAGAGGGCGAGAAACGCCGGGCGTACAAACGACCAACCGAACGATCTATATCGATGCGATAAGATGTTTCCGTGGACCTCGCGAGGCCTCGGCCCGTTTTCTCTGCACGGACTGCACGTATTTGTTATGATATATATATATATATCACATATATATATATATATATATGTATCAGTATGCGAGGGACGTGTGAGAACGCGATCAGCACTTGATACTCGACGGGCCACCATCATGCGTCACGGATTATAATATCGCGCAGGGTCAAAGACGAGGAAGAGGGGGGAGGAGGACGCGTTGAAGAATCCGGGCAAACAACAGCAATTAAATATCTGACCTCGGAGAGGAAAAGAGAAAGAAGAAAAAGAGAATGGAGACGCGGCGTGGTTATAGGCGAAGAAATAGGAAGAGAGAGAGAGAGAGAGAGAGAGAGGGAGAGAGAGAGCGAGAGAGAGAGGGGCGGAGGGATAAAAAAAGAAATAAAAAAAAAAAAAACACTAAAAACGAGCGTATGTATGTACGTTTTACACGCGTATGGGTAAGCTGCCGATGGGTTAAGCACGGAATCGCGAAACGCACGCGGACTGGCAACGGTGCTGTCAAAAGAAAAAGAATTCACGCCCGTTATTGTGTCACTCGGTGTCTTCTGCACCGGAATTATCCGTGCGAGTTGTCTTCCTGCCGCCGATGATCGATTTTATTCGATTCAACGCTGCTCGTTTTGTTCAAGCATACGCGATTGTACGTATATCTTATACATGTGCGTTGCGACGTGGCGTTTCTCAACCAGCTAGTCGGCTAGCGGTACGAAATATTCGGTAGGTTCGAAAAGCGAAGGGTCCAAGGTACGAGTCGCGGCCCGGTCCGAGCCGTGAAACATTTTTTCGGGGCGGGGTTCAAGTTTCGAATTCGATAAGTTGCGAAAGCAACCGATTCCGAAATATTTTCTGGCGAAACTTTGAGTAAAGAAATGAAACTTTGAAGAAACAACAAAGTTTCGAATGGTCGGAAACGCGACGGCTCGAAGTTTCGATAGAGTGAAATTCGGAAAATTAAAATATACTCACACGGCGGAGTTTACTCGACGAGTGAGTGTTATAAATTGGAAAAACCGAAAGACGGAATGACCAGAATTCCGAATGTACAAATATCGAATATCGAAAACAAAGAAAGATCAAAGCGGTGAAATTTCACCAAGCCGGAAATTCACAGGACTGAAAATCTTCGATCTTTCGGAATTTCGTTGCTTCGGAGGTTTGAATTTACTCATTTTCGCACTTTCGGAACCTTGACTCGTCGGATTTTTTCCGCCCTTTCGGCACTTTGTCCTTTCAGAAATTTGAGCGTCGGGTCTCGGGCCATTCGAAACTTTGATGTTTCGTCAAAGTTTGATTTACCTGTATATAATACATTGTTTTGCAATTGTTTTTGAATTATTTGGTGTTGGTTTGGGGAGTGGGGCGGTAAAAATTTTGTCAACACCCTAAATATGTATACACCAACTCCAAATAATTCAGAAAACAATTGCCTAATTTTTTCAAATTTTTACCTCAGAGAAAAAGTTTTCCCCATGATATTTCCGTAATAAACTTCGATCAGAATGCGGACCGTCTTAGAGTTGAGGTAAAAAAAGCGTTGAAAAATTAGGCAATTGTTTTCTGAATTATTTGAAGTTGATTTAGAGGTTGGGGTGGAAAAATTTCGTCAACACCCTGTATATAATACGTATATGTATAAATGACACACACACGTATATCGTACATCTCCTTCGATACTCCGTGGCAAAAGCGGTTTTCTTTTTCCACGTTTTTTTCCTTCCTAACATATACCTCTTTTTTGATTCGCATTTTTTTCGTTTTTTTTCCCCTTCAATATTCCGCCAGTTATATTGTTGGATGACGACGACCTCGCATACACACTCGCACACGTACGCATCTCCGAACTTGTCGGCTATCGTTTTTTCAAGGCGCGGGTTATCGCCCCGACGACCAAACAGCTGCCGCTGAATAATGAATCCTTATTCTCTGAAATGTACAAGGTAGGCATATGCGGACGTATCTGTACCTCGAGTGGCCGCGTGCTTCGAGCCACCTTCCGCTGTAACACCGGAAGTCTTATCTCTCGAGCCTTCCTTCTCTCTCTTCCATCCCAATAATTTGACCCCGCAGCTTTCGTCGTCGCGAAAGCTGCAGAGACTCGTCAAAGTTGGCGCTTGGAACTATGAGGTGCGGATTATTTATTTATTTTATTTCCTTTTCGTTTTTTTTTTCTTTTCCTTTCATCAATTGTTTCTCGACTCGAGATATGGAACGCGCGATGACGTTCGACTGCAATAACAGTTCCTTAATTGCAAAAAATATTGATGTACGCGATACTTTTTTGTGCCGTATGGTTTTTCAGCCTCGAATCATGTCCAAGTTTTCCGGGACACAAATTAACATCGCAATTCATGTCAGCAATTGATGGAAATTTATTGCGATATCGACGATCTCTGCACTCTTGGAGATCAAGACCGAATCTAACGTTCTCGCTTATGTTGCACCGTTTATTTCCGTTTACACTGCAAGCTTATCGTTAGTCGTGGATTTTTATACCCCGTATTATTACAGCACGAAATTGTCGATGAAATCGTTGAACGTAGTCGAGTTTCGAATACAGGTTAATTTGACCGATATTATTGTGTCGACGCGACGATCTCACGTGCATGTGGCATGCGCATACGACATATATGCACGTGTATCATAGAGCTGGGAGCGGAGACAGCAGGGATGGCCAGACGTCTCGAGTCGCAGGTATCAAATCGCGAATCTTAATTCCTGCATTTCGTTCAAGTTCTCCACGTGTTGCCGAGATGAGCCAGCGTAGCAGCCGACGCCGGGGATATCGTTTGACAAGTCTGTGGTGTCTAGACTCTGGCCGACGGCGAGATATCCATCAAAACCGCGCGATGAAGAAATTTCACGATTCCATCCATGATTGCGGTCGTAGAATATGCGCGCTCGCGTGTTTCATAACCAGACGCGTCTGCCGGTGTCTCGTTTTCCAGTTCTCTCGCAAATTCCTGCCTTATCTCGATTCTCCCGTACCTCCGTATTTGATCGTGTCGTTCGAACACTCGACCCTGTGGAATTGAAAATTTGGCGGGGAGGGGGGATCGAATCGAAACATTAACTCGTAACAATCCAGAGGAAACGGAACGGCTGTTCTTTTTTACCTCACTTTCGCGCCACGCCGTGCACCATTTTTTTAGACGAACGTTTCTGTTAAATTTGAGTCTTTAGCCGTGACTCGATCCTTTTTCTTTTCTCTTACGTCCCGTTTCTCGCTTCGCACTTATTCGCGTTCAGAGCAGATATTTTTGACGGTTGATCGACGCTGTTGACTTTTATTCGCGTGTAGGGTAAATGCGGATCGCTTATCTGACAATGAGCGGGAACTCTGATAATCTACGCGTTACAGAATAGCGACGATATTACATACGTGTGAAACAATACGTGTCATTGCGACAATTAATTTTTTTAAAGCGAATTCAAGTGTGTGACTCGAGACGATGCGCGATTTTATCCGGCGATAACGCTTCTTTGTTCCGTGCACTCAAACATCGGCGATAACGTATTTCGTGTGTGTGTGTGTGTGTGTGTGTGTGTGTAACGATTGTGTCCGTTTGCATGCTCGAGCTGAAATTAACAACGATTAGGCTAGGGCAGGGTTGTCATTACCTTATTGTCTCGTATTGTAAAAAACCGAGGTAAAAACTATAACGAACAACGTGTACAATACTGTTGTCTATGAACAAGTATTGCACATATTATCCCCACTAAAATTTCACTTCGTTTTTCAACCTCCTTCGGATTCACGATACCTGATCTATGCATTTTTGCACGCATCTCATTGTCATAGTTTACATGTATATTAAGATGCAGAATAACGGAATTATCGGAATTTGGAGTAAGAAGTCGTTTGAGCTTAAATCCCGATGTTGAAAAGGGGGGAAAAATCCTTGCCTCTCCCCCCCCCCCTGCTTCCTTCCTCCACATAATTTTTCGAAAACGATTATCGCAATTTAACGTGCGTCCGGATCGTACACATCGTCGTAATACAACACTACCAATTCATGTAAGTTTCGCACCTACGGTCCCTACAGAATACACGGAAGAAAAATAGAGATAAACTTTTTTGCTTCGGAGTAAAGATAAGCTCTGCATCGGTCGAATAAAAAAATCGGTCGTTGATCGGTAGCAGCAGCTCGGCAACAGTCGGCGAACTTTTGTAATAAGAATAGCTTATTTTCCCACACAAAGAATGCCCTCCTCCTTCGCGATATCGCCTCTCTTCCTCTCTCGCTCTCATCAGATATCTAGATATCTACGTATGCGTCAGCTAACAACTCCGCATCCTCCGTAGTAGCGCAATGTCAACCACTCGGCATGTTCCGTCCCCCCTCCTACATGCTTTGAAATTCTTTCTCACAGTCATTGGTCCGTAAAACTCGTCTGGCTATCCCGCAATTATACCTATACTGTACAACGAAGAAACACACGTGACACACATGCACGTACGTATATATATATATACGTACGAACGTGCAAAGCAGAATGAATTAATTTATTCTCCCTCTCTCTTTCTCCTTCATTCATTCTTTACTCCCCCCCTCTTCCTTTCGTCTACTCCGATTTCCCAAGGATCGCGGATCGCGGATCGCTTTGTGAGATGAAACGGCGATCGTGACCAGGCGTAGTAGAAAATTCGTTTCACTCTGCCGGAGTAAATTTATTGCGCCGATCGACGGTGTTCGCCGGCCACCGTGCATGGTTCGTATCATCGAGGTAACGAGGAAGTTGAAAAACAAGTGACAACCTTCGGGATTACGTCACAGCCTGGCTCGGCTCCGTCCCGCGGTCCAGCAGCCGACGAGTTGTTTGCGTCCAATTATGGAAATGATAAATTATTCGTATTTAGGTACCTGTGCCCGCCATGCCCGCCTACCTCTCCTTGTCGTTTCCTAGCTTGCTTGTCTTACGATTGTATTAGGCCATCGCGCCGAATGTCTGCACCGGCGAGGAGACGTGTTTTTTTTTTTTTTTTTTTTTTTTTTTTTTAAGCACTTTTATCGTCTTATTCTTGCTCTTTTGCCTCGTTTTTAATTTATTCTAATATTTCACTTCTGCGACTCGTTTACCGTAAATACGTCTGCCGTTGGTTGTTTTTGCATCACCCGACGGTCAGCTGCATTTGGACTTATGTTGCACTCTTTCACACACTTCGTACATATACCTGTGTTGATGACAATGACGAAGACGACTCCTCCGCCAAGTAACGAATGAAAAAACGACAATTTCTTGACGAGAAACTCTGCGAATCCAATCCGTACGACTACTCGCTGCTCTCGACGACGATCGGAATTCTTTATGCACGCCTCGGTTGGATGGTATAACGTGAAATTGTCGAAAGTGAACGTTGCTTCCGAAGAAAAATATATAAATATATAAATAAATGAATCGAAAAAAAAAAAATAACAATCCCTTCGAACATGAGATGACGATGACAAGAAAATAGATTCACTAGGATTATATTTAAAAAGATGAAAAGAGAAAAATAATAATAATCCTCTTCGTTATTTATGTAACTCAACTGCACGCTTGGCAATTTGCGGTGATAACGCAAAATTTCTCCTCACGACACACGAGGTGAGTTTACCTGAACGTCGCATGGAGAATTCCGCGCGTGTTCGCGAAATCCATCCATCCATCCGTACACGGTATACGTTGCCTATGTTGCCTGTGGAGTGTAACTTGTATAATATAGAGGTGAAATGATGCCATCAGCCGACCCACCAATCGGTGCACACGTGTACCTGTGTATCCCTGGTCGCGACGATCATTTCTGGCGCTCCGATCGGCCGGAGTGAATGTTTCTCGTGAAAGAGCACACTCGGGCCATGCGAAGTTACTCCGAGTGTTCGACCAGGATCGTCATCTTTTTTAAAACAAATCTCTTTGTTTCATTATTAATATTTACCGTTACGTTACTCGATCTCGGCCGGTTTCTCGTTTTGCGCCGGAGCGGAGTCTCGGCAATTCCTGTCCTTGAAGTTCGTGAGACTGATCGGCTGCTGCGGACATTCTTCCAACAACAGGTTTAAAATGTCAGCTGTTGGCAAGGTCGTGTCTTTGTACGTACGTATTTTTCGTATACCCTAATAATATGCAGCTTTGCTAAAGTCACCGCGGATATTGTACGATCATTGATCGGTGCACGCGATTCGTTCAATGTCCTCAAATTTATCCGCGTTTTTGACGAAAAGTAACGAATTCGTTCCGTCCTGTCCAACGTCCTTCCGCGTTACACTCTGACTTCCTTTCCACACTCACGATCAACATCAGCACATGTACCGGCTGTGGAAATGAGAGCGCTTGACTCGAAAACGCTGCGTTGCTGGAGCGGCGAATATTTCAACCGAAGGGTTGATGAAAGATGCGGAAAACGGAACGTCGAGACTCGTACCGTAGGCATCAAACGAATTTCTCATTTACATTGCCCCTGTCATTTTTTTCAAATAACTTTGAGTACTCGTTCGAGTTTTCATTCCTTCGAAAATATCGTATCTGCATATTCGCTTGATGAAAAACTTTTGCAACGGCTCACAATCGTGTATCCTTAGGTTCCGTTCTATAAGGGGATCAAAGTTTGAATGGCCTTTCCGAGTTCGCTATTCGCAATGATTGGCGCGATTTCTATACTCAACCGAGAATTAACAGCACCGACTATGTACACACCGCGTATATTCATACACGTAATACCACCTCATACAGTCTATGTTTATTATTGTCTACTTGACTAAAATCATTTCCCTGCAGCCTTGATCCGCAGCCGCTATAGACGATCTGGAAACGCTTGCGGCCTTGACAATACATCAAATTTGTCCTACGTTTATGATATCTATACGTATAATATACGTAACGTACGTGCTTCATTTCTGTATACGCTCTACACCTAGATGCGGCCTGTAACGCGTCCGCTGCCCTGATACCGATGTTGCGATGTTATTCCATCCGCCTGGATCACGAACTCGAATTGTCTATCTCTGCATAGCTCTTTATAGCTCTGTATTACCGTTGTAGGTACTAATAAATACCGCGTGCGTAAGTATTCAAATTCATATCGGTGACTTGTATTTATTCGTGTGCATTGTGTTACTTCCGATCGATCGTTTCGCGGCTTCGATTTAATACCCATCCAACATTGATGGGTTTTTGCCTCTTCGTTGGCCTTATCGTCGAAGGATCGGTTATATTATTAGTAGTCTTGCGTTTGAAGAGAATCTGTAATAATGCAGAAATAACAACGACCGATCAGAGAACTGTTTATATAGTGCGGTATATGAGTTGAAAAATTAATTGAGCCTCTCTGCGAATGAATATGCGATTGCGATGAAATTTTCCTTTCCTTTGACTTGGTGGTTTTGCACGTTTTTCATTAGTTTATTTAATATTGTAACTTTTTATTACGGGGAAAGGGTTGACTCTCCTTCGAAGAGCCTCCTTACTATGGTTAACCGCCATTTCCGTCAACCGTAAGTAAACGGAACAACGCAATGCGAATTACCTTCAAACGCTATCTCGTCTTTCTCTTAATCCCTGCTTTATTACCCTCCGTCTTTATGATTTCCACAACCGCAGAAATGGACAGCCGCCTTATCCGTTTGAATTTGCGGCAAATACGTTGTGCCACGGAAGTTGGGTAACCAAGCCCAGTTGCTGTCATAGGTTTTACACGGAGTATGGTAGGCTGGATTTTCCGCTCGCGTGAGTTTTCTTTCATATCTCTACGTACGTTAAGTCGGCGGTGAATTATTTGCAAACGAAAGAACACGGAGTAAAAATTTGATGCGAATTTCGCCGTTCAAAGGGGGGAAAAACAAAACTTACAACGCGTTCGAAAAAGCTCGCAAGCTGCGGGGAATTTGAACTTTAGGCCGATCCCAGTCATTGGCGAATAATTCAACGCACATTCGTCTTTGTTAGATGTCGGCTACAAACCACCGAGCGCGAGATTTAGAAATAAAATTAGTCATTCTGTCATTGTAGAGCGGCGGTGGTAAAAACCTAGATAATTCGTTTTGGGTATCAACATGGCTGAGGGTTTTATACGTGCCGTGAGTGAGGATCGAGAGTGGAGAGTGGAAACGTACCGTAGGTACACAGGCGAGCGGCAAACGTGCGTACCTTGGCTCGATATTAATTGCCAGCTGTCACCCAGGATTGGTTGTATCTACAACGTACGTACATATGTATGTTTCCTGGATGAGTTTCTTCTCTTCGATCTTCGTTGTCAGTCATCTTGCCGTCGTACTTCTTTTGCCCGCTTTATACTTATCGTTGGCAGAAGGTGATAGATTTTTTTCGCATAGCCGTGATTACGTTTCTATGCCTGCGTGTAATAATCTGCAACGTAATGTATCACCGATGGCTTAAAGTGGGCACCGTTCGATTTGTCATCTCGCCCAGTCGCCGTGTTACTATACTTTTTGCAACACCTGCATGAAAAGTCCTTTTTTATGCACCATTTACAAGCACCGAAAGTAGTCTTTTATACACATGCGCGGGAAAAACTTTCGCGCATCGCTAGCGGTGTGCGTATCTGCAACATCTGCGTGCGTATCTGCAACGAGCGTATCTTTGCAGTTGGTACGTAAACAGGTATAGCGATTAAGTCGACTGGATGTCGTATAAGCAGATCTGACTCACGACGCTCAACGATTCCAGTTCGCAGCAGCTGAAAGCATACCGATTCGCTCGCACAAGCTTTCCGGCTAATCTTACTCTTGTTATATATAAGTGTATGCAAGTAGTACAGTACGTATCTATTCTCCAACTCCGCGTTAGTTGAAGAAATTAATTGTCGAAAAATGCCTGGAAAATTACACCAAGTATCATTATTCCCTACAATCACGATGACTTTTGACGTTGACGCGAAGTGTGTAAAATTTCGTTGCTGGAATGACGTAATACTGCACGGTGCACGTTGTTTTGCGAAGGGGACTCACCGAGTCGGTGGCAAGACCCGTGATCGACGTGAGTTTCCTGAGCTAACTCCATCTTGCCGGAGGTGCCGCCTGACAAGGAAGGTATCCCAGTATTGATTTCTTTTGTAATATATTACAGTAGACTAAGAACTAAGCGACACGTACAATTCGTCGCATCGGTTCGTATTAGTCTGTCCCTATCGAATCCTCTTCCTCGGGTTTCCTCCCCTTCCGTACGAATGTGGGCGAGTCGGTTTCGTTCCGGGCCTCGGAGCCTACCTCAATTCTCTTACACCTACAAAGATTGCACTTGAACCGAATGCTGAAGCCGGCACTACTTGCCGCATATGTAACTGCATGCGCGTATAACAAGCCGTATAACAACAATCGGGACATCGCGATAGGTGTTCACTGATTCATCGGCCTGGTGAAAAAATTTCAAATTTTTGGCAATCCAATTGCAGGGCGGTTGCGACAGTCGATCGGGTCTGAAAATGACGGAAACTAATCGATGACTTTTCAAGCTCCATCGAATAAATACAATATCAATTTATGCGACTAAAGTATCGGTTATTATCATCGTCTTACTCACCGAGGTAGCTATTTGTATATATTCCAAGTCAAAGATAAATGAATATTTTTTACCTGAAATTGAAGAATACTTCGAATGAAATTATATAATATCCTAAAACTTTTCCGCTGTTGAGACTACGTACCGAATTTTACGAAATTTCGGTTTTAAATGCATCGTTTCAAAGAAATATGATATAATCGATTAATATTTACCGATTCGATCGAGTCGTGTTCGATTCTTTTTTTGGATTCGATTGATCGATGCATCGATTATTTTTAGCTTGTGGTTAGTGGCCATCGCTAATCGGGAGGTGATATTCTAATCGCAAGAGATGTTGACAAAAAAACAACAACGAAATCCCGTAACTCCCGTCATCGCAGCAATTACCAAGCAATTACCAAGAAATTACACCGAGACTAATTATTCGTTTTTTAATTTCCATTTCATATTTCTCAACTTTTATGAACTAATTGACTAGTTTCCTGAGCGCGTCTTCTATACAAATTATCACATGAGGTATTTTTTCTTCAATAATCCAAACCTAAAATTAATAAGTGTATAACAATAGTTTACGCAGGGTTATTCACGTCGGTGATTTTTATGCTTATCACCGTGATTCCAGTGCTAATCGGCCAATACTTGATACCTACGCTTCGAATTACAATAAAACCATGGGCCTGGCAGCCTGCCATAAATGCGAGTCTCTTAATTCTTACCGCTAATTGCGCTATTGGTACGGTTTATGCGCGCGCGCGTGTGTGTGCGTATTTATATATATGCGAAGATACGAAGTCTCTCCCATCCGCGCGATATTACACTCTAGTCTAGAAGTTGGTAATACTGCACGTTGTTTTTTTTTTTTTTTTTTTCTATCAATTCGGTGCTTAAATCGTATTCGTTTCTTCCTTTACTTCATTTGATCGTTGATGTTTTTTTTCCCCACTTACTCCGCTGTTGCCATGCGGTATAGGCAGGACCTAGAGACCATTACATTTGTGTGGAAAATTTACGCGTTAAATTTTGCGAACCGGTGTTTGAATTTCAATCTTTTACGAGGCATTGTGCGCGGCCAGTCTCGAGACACGTTCGAGATAACGCGAATGTTTTAGTATACTCGTGTGTACGACTACCGACGCGACTTTCTCCTGCACGGCTTGAACCCCGAATGGTATCGCACGAAGCTGTATTACATGCATACGTATGTATATACGCATAAGTAACGTGAGCCGAACCTTTGATCAACCGCCCACTGTAATATCCGCATGTGCACCCTCGCTGTAAACATCTGTCAACGGGTAGCGACTAAGGCAATTCGACGTTCCAATTTCAAACGAGCGCGTACGTCAGAAAATCCTACTTTTCGTAAAACTTGTCCGTCGATCGTACGTACGAAATCAAACTTTAATGACGCTTTTCCCTGCCGCGACCTCCACCGACGGCTCATACCTGTAGAGGGTGGAGTTCGACGACGTAGAAATGACAAAAGACGTGACGCAATCAAATTTCTTCGTCGTCAGTTCCGTTTGAAATTTTTATACATTCAATAATATGACAATATCACAGTATCACGATACAACGTTGTACGCGTAATATTTTTTCAATTGGAGACTCTTACGACACCTAATATTTTCATTTCCGCTATTATAGGATTAGAAAATCTTGACGCGAGGAAAGAAATGGCGATTGTTTATACCCAATGCGATTATGATAATATAACGTAATTGAATTAATGAAATTATAACAACTATAACTCGGGCATTGTGAAATTTTGTGCGTGAACTAGGACCGAGCGATATTTGCCTAATAATAATTATTTATTGTTACACAAGAAGCAGTGAAATAATAACTACTGTTAAAAATAGCGTGAAAGTGAAAAAAAATAACAAAAAAAAAAAAACAGAAGTACTCAGATACCCAGT
This sequence comes from Neodiprion fabricii, assembly GCF_021155785.1. Lineage (NCBI taxonomy): Eukaryota > Metazoa > Arthropoda > Insecta > Hymenoptera > Diprionidae > Neodiprion > Neodiprion fabricii. The sequence continues at coordinate 41,174,922 of NC_060240.1, forward strand.
CAAAGCATTTAATGTGCGTGTGTGAGAATAATATCATATACCTACAGTCTAATACCTTCAGGTGGTACGATTGATAAATGTAATTCGTTCGGCATGCGTTGTCGGTTCTGCTTTACTCACGTTACACTATTTCTATCTTGGCTGGAAAATATGCCTCCGATATTCCCTCTAATTGGATTATTGAATGGTCCGCACATTCAAATGGCTGGTCAGCGGCGGGGGTGTGAGGTGGAGGGGGAGGCAAAACCGTGAAGATAAAATCGGACCGCGCCTGCGTCGTAACGGATGTAGTTCGTATGTCTACATATAATACGCGTATACGTACGGCCGACCCGCCACCTTGATTCAACCTCAGAGCTTACCGGCAGCTTTCGCCAAACATAAAAGCACGTAGCGGACGGGGCGGGGCGGGAGAAGGGTGCTGGATCGAAAGCCGACGCAGGCGAAATGTGGCCGCAAGGGGGTGGGGGTGGTGGGTCTCTCGGGCAGTAGCGGCGGCGGCGCCGCAACTGCTGACGAATGTAGCGTCTGGCGCAATAAAAGTCCGTGCGAAAAAAAGTCTGACCTTCGTCTGCAGCGACGACGTCGAGATTCCAGGAACTGTTGCGCCTGATGAACGAATTCGGCTCAACTCAACTCTTCGGAAGCTACGCCACTGTATTATAAGCAGTGCGTAGGTATATTCATGCACCTACAGCCCGCCCGTGCGTGATACGTGCAGCCCGGTTGGACGTAACGTTGAGCTTTGTAGACGCCGCTTTTTTTATCCCCTCCATTCTATTTGCGCGTCCAGATGCGGGAGCTTAACATTGTTATAATATGCACGACGCAAGCTCCTGCAGTTTCACGAAATTCAAACGGTCCGACGATGAGTAATTGACTTTAACCAGTCGGGGAAGGGGGGGATATCGATTCGTGATAAATTGTCGATATATTTTCTGATATGCGGCATAGATTCTTCGTAGATTGACGGGAACAAAGGAATCGGTTGCGCGTATCAATGAAGAAGCTTTACGCTTCGTTGTAATCTTCATCCGTCTTTACCTTTGATTTATTGCTACGTACAGCAGAGCACACGGTATGGTAATCGTGTATAGTTGTAACTTGATCGTTGTTTACTGATTACAAAAAACAAAAAAGTGATATTTACCAAAGACTCGTAGATCCGTGACTTTTTATGTATTTTGACGTACCGATTCCGAATCCCGATCTTGATTTTTTTAAATATGATTCCAGATTCGTAATCACCGATCCCAAAAGGTATAAAACATCAATTTGTTGTAAAAATTGACGCGGCACAAAAATTTGTGCAATAAAGGGTTAAGGGTGGTTTTTGGCAACTTAAAAAACAGAGTGACGGAGTAATCCTGACCCCGGATTCGGATTAAGCACGTCAAAATACACAAGATTTTATGGGTCTAGTCTTTGGTACAGAATACTTTCTTTTTTTCTTTTCTTTTTTTCTTCGTGTACCTGTGTAATAGCTGGGTTATCAGGGTCTCTGTCATTTTAGAAAAGAAACTCTAGCCTACATTATAGTTATTGTGTATGATGGCGAACGATTGCTCGTGGATCGCTGACGCAAAATTAGATGTCGTTATATCGGTGCTATACTACCAGTTTCTGCAAGCCTCCTGCAGCTCTCTTCCCTCGTATGTGTGTTGTGCAAAAAAAGAGACCCCAGGAAAAATAACGCGAAACGAAACAACCTGCGATAACGTGAATATCAATGGAGATATCACGTAACGCGAAGGGTGGATGTTTCCCCGATGATTTTTATCAAGAGGCTTGCTTCACGTAACGAGTCCCTTACCCCAAGGTCTTCTCTTCGACGTTTTCCGGTGTAAGGGAAGCATGTTAAGGATATTTTCATCGCCCTTCGTCGACCCTAATACCTTAATACGTTTGTACACTTTGTACAATTTACGTCCCACGTTGTCTGACACACTTGAAAAACCGCACGATGATCGAGGAGCTGTATGAATTCGGATTGCTTCGGTACGACTGACATTCGAGTCGAGCATACATATTCGTTTGGGCAATAATCATTTTAACTGTCGTCGAAGTGTCTGTGAGAAAAAAGTAAGGGAATTTCGATCGTAGCTTACAATATAGAGTACACGCGGAAATCGATCCATCCATTTTATCGTGAGTAAAATATTTCGTCATCGCGCGGTCTGCGGGTTATGGATTACGTAATACGCGTACACACCTATATGCACGTAGGTACGTAGGTATGTAACGACGGTACGTATGTACAAAACTACGGATCCCAGGAGGAATAACGTGAAAAAGAATATGACGTAAGAAGTGACGTGGTGTTCTGGAATGCTAATTGGACGATTGCGACATCCCAGATCAGTAGAAAATGCCTATGAGCTGGTACGCCGTGTTTAGTACAAGTTTCCCGCTTTACGGTTCGTTCAAACAACGCATTTTTCAGTTCCCCTAATCATCTAACCCTTTTCGTTTTGCCGCAAACACGCTGCAGTTCATTATATACAGGAACCCTACAAAGGATCATTCTTCCGCTATATCTATTTGCTCGGTTCAATGCTCTTTCCTTCTTCTCATTCTCGTTCTTCCCCTTCTTCTTCTCCTTCCTATTCTTCGGACAGCCTCTTGTGCATGCGCGTTAGTTCGTTCGTTCGATGCATACGGTGGAATTTTCTACCCGTTGTAAGCCCGACGAAAGCGCCCTATCTAGCTTTTTACTCGACAAACACAACCGCGATGCAATGCGCGTAGGTATAACAACGTTGCGCACCGTGCACACCTGCCCTTTACCCTGGCTTGCCAGTTTCCCGTACCACGTTTACTTTTTTATTGTACTATTTAGATTATACTTGGTACTAATCTTATCATGGACGCAAAACTAAGAGAGAAACCTTCAAACACACCCTCGTAGCTGTGGTACATTTTTGTACTTGCAAGTATCACATCTATAGGTAGGGATACGAATGAATGGAGAAACTTTCTTGGAAGGATCGATCAGTATTGAACGAGCGTTCAAAGTTTGCGACTCGTTTTTTCAAGCTCGTACGGTATTCGGCCACCGAATTCTTCTTTTTCACCACTCGAGAGGCGCCATTTTTGTCATACCTTCCGCCATCTTGTTTTCACGGCACAAAGGTACTTAGGTAGGTACCTACACGTTCACCTGCCGGTAATAGCAGCTTTAATTTTTCAATGCAAATCCTAAGACATCGAGATTTTCTTCTTTCGTTGAGCGACCGCAGTGACGAACAATTGGATTTGAAACAATTCCCATGATTATTCCTCACCTCTCCTTGGGCGATCTTTTCTTCTACAATTATCGCAACAAATCGATTGAACTGTATTTTTCGCTTGATCGATCACAGTTACGACACTCGATACGTGTTTAATTGCGGTGCATGCGTGTGACACCTGCAACAACAGAGCTATCGGACAATGCTTGGAATCAATGCCGTCGGGGAAACATGCGTCAATACATATTTATACGGGTTGATTCGATTTGCGAATCGGACGCAAGTATCCTGCGTAGGTAAACCTTGCGATACACGCGCTGGTACTGCACACGCGGACACGCATACCACACGTGTATAATTTATACGCATCAGTTGTATACGTAGGTATCGTTAACGATCCGCGAACATCCGAACGAGGCTTTTGACGAATCAGCCGCAGGCAGCAACGGAAAACGGAACAACCGGACAAATTACTTTGCCAATTTTCTCTCATTACCTTCGGAGTCAATCAGAGAATTGAAACGCCCACTTTTTCTCTTGGTGTACCTCCGCCTTTCGTCCCCGCCTGCGGATCGTCGTCTAGTCTCGTCGCCTTCGCTTTGTCTAACCAAAAGTCTACGATGGCAGGGGAGGCTAGACGGCAACCTTACATCCAAACAGACCAATTGCGACTCTGCGACTTCTTTCAAAGGACCGTTATATTAAACACGGATGATAGAAGATAGGCGGACGCGAATGGTATGTACAAAAAACGTCTCGAAAATAACAGCCATTATTTCCATTATTTTCATTCCTCGTACTTCGCGTCATTGTGCGGCAGTATTCGCCGAACGATCGTCGTGCGAAATATACGAGTATAGATTCTCCCATCGCGGTATATTGTACGACTGTGTAAACTTCGCGGTAGTCGTCGAGATTCGCGGTAGTGGAAATAACAAGTATGCGAATGGCGGCAGGACTTGCTACAGAAATCATACAGCGACACGCTTTATTTAACGCGGGGGTGAATTCTCGGAAAAGATAATAGGAGAGCGATACACACGCGTATCTTGGCTGAATGAAGCTCTCTTTCTCTCGCCGTTGGCGTTGGAAAAATTCTTATTACCGTACTCTTTGCCCTTATTATGTACCTGTAAATTTCCTGAAAACCAAGCTTTCGCACACGTGCCGGTAAACCTTGGCTATAGGTTTACAGCGTTTATAGCGGGTTTGTAGAGGGGCGGAGGCGGCGAGGGAGGTTTGAAGGGTCTGAAGGTCACCATTCGCAATCCTTTGAGCTTCCCACCTCTCCTCGGCTTTGGCTTTGGCCTGGCAACGCAACGCGACGCGACGTTGCGACGGGCCCTGTTTGTATAACGGCGACGGTTCCGACGACGCCGAGGGACGGGAGAACGGTTTTTGGTTGTTTTCCCCGACGGCGGGGCGGCGGGAGGGCGTTGACCCGAGGGCGTTTCGAATGCGAAAGGCTCACTCGGCTCTGCAGTGAGGCAGGCCGCGCCACCGACCCCGCCAACGCTCAGACCAAGTCGCACACCAGAGGTTCCCAAATCTCTCGCGATGCTCTCTCTTCTCTGCCGAGAGAGAAAGACACGGACTGCGGGGGGGGGGGGGAGGATAGCCGACGGCTGTAATGGTCGTCAGATCAGAATTCACGCGTTTCTGTGCTGCATGGGGGATTTTTTTTACAGATTTGCTGGTAAAATCGGTAAAAAAAAACAAAAAACGTGTCCACAGTTCACTCGTGGTAGAAGCGAAACCATCAGAAACTGAGGTGCGGGAGAATGGGGAGAATGCAGTATCAGGAGTGAAATAATTATTCGTTTCATCGAGTTTCATCGAGTTTCAAATCACTCTCGTGCCGAAGAAGCTTTCACTTAAAAAATTAACGTGTAGATGCCAATTGCCGTTATTTTCATTTTTTTTTCTTGTTTCCAGATTAAGCTTTTACGGGTATAAAGTAGGTATGTAAGAGACGATAGTCTGGAGCGTGGGCGAAAGTTACATGCGGCGAGACTATGTACGAAACTTTCTCCCTCTCTTTTTAGGGGTTGAGGGTTGGCTGGGTGGGCCGATCGACTGACTCTACGCCGGCCAAATCGATGACGACGCCACGCTAGCGGTTCACTTGTGTATCTCTATGTAGATATAGATGCTAATCTGCGTACATCATTTGGGGACTTGTACTGTACCGGCTGTGGAATGTTTTTGATTACCCCTCTGATCTAGGATAAATCGAAAAACACAAATTACAAAGGTTCGGTTATTTGTCAGTATTTCTTTGTCCCTTGAGTTGTATGTTTATATACTCAAAGAAGGAGCCTGAGAAGAGGGAAAAGGTAAACGAGTCAATCGTTAAAGTTGTAGATACCATGTAATGTATTAAATGGTATTGCGAAGTTTTTGTAAAAAATACGCTGACTCTGCAATATAGCGGTATAAATTAGTCTCGAGCTTTCTCTCGGCACTGTTACAACTTGTCGTAATTCTCAAATTTATCGACTCAATTTTATTGATTAGAGGCTGCCGTTCGCGTGTTCGCCTCTTCGTTACACGTATAAATCAGTGATCAGACATCGCCCGAAGCCGTTATTCATAGACTCGGCTAAGTTTTGTCTCGAGTAATCTGCGTAATTGATCAATCGTACACTAGCTGAATTCTCCAAGTTCCATTGTACGTTGTAGAAATGTGAAAAGAGGAAAAAATAAGAAAAGACCATCAAAACCATCACACAAAGTTACTTTACTTGTAAATCTTGAATCGCGCAAGGGTTAAACCATTTCTATAGGTAGGTCTAACAATTCTCCGGCTGGCAAGTTCTTCATTCAAATTTCAAACGGTTCCCCGGGGAATTGCGTACGGTATAACACAAGGATCGAGCAAATAGAACCCGGCTTACCCCTGCTGTTAATATACGAAAGTACACGCTGCAGGGTGTATTAGAACGCGAGAGCTTTCTAAGCACGCCGACGGCGACTCCCTCCCTCCCTCCCTCACTCAGTCCTGCGGCTCATTCCTGACCGTCTGACCTTGAACTTCTGGTGGGTGTAATCCAGTGCCTGTTTAATATCGACCGCCGGCTGCGACTCGGCTCTCTCCCCCTCCTTCCCTCTCTGTCCTCATCCCTCACCGCCATTTCGCCAGCTCTCGAGTCGCCCCTTCCTCCGCCCCCCCCCCCACCCGCCCCTCGCTTTTTTCGCCGCCGAGCCTGGCGAACCTCCCGACGTTCGCCCTTCGAGCGAACCCCGAGTCCTTGAGGCTGCAGGGGCAGACGCGAATGGGGTGAGGGCGTCTGGGCCGAGATACGCTGTATAGGCGCACATCTCTATATAGTTGGGTAGTTTGAACGGGTCGGGACGGGCGGGACACGACCTACCCGACGTCTCGACGCCGACGCCCGTCGCCGTCGACGAGAGTTGCCAGGCTGCAGGATCCGTTTGCGATTCGTCGCGTATAATACCGGGTTTCATTTATTTTTGGTGGTGCGAGGTCGAAACGAAGAATGGTTTAAAGTAATTGGGGGGATTTTTACTCCGCAAGCTTTTGCTTTTTTTTTTTTTTTTTATGATTATCGTAGGTATATCGATATTGTACCTATTCCGAAAGTCGAACGTTCGGGAATTCGGTTATTCGGTGTGGATATAACGACCTTTCGGAGTTGCGAACATTTTACTTGTGAAATTAGGCATGATGATGGTCGTTTGAAATTTTGTTGACCCCAACCCGAGATACGGAACGATTACATTAATGACGTTGCATCAATTGATTGATAACACATATTACGACCGTTAAGCGATGACGATTAGAATGATAGTTTTCGACCTCGGTTTCATTCAAAGCTAGGCTTCTTTTTGGGATTGGACGCGACCGCGTGATCACGGCTCTCTTACCTGTCCAAACCTGAAACGCAAGAAAAGAAGGAAAGAAAGAAATGACAAGACTTTTAATTTTCTTTATCGTTCATCTACGTCGCCGGAAACTATACTATTATGTTTGTAACGTTATCCGCAACGTATGCACGTGTACCTATCAATCCAGACGTCGTGCCCTCCGCGACATCATGAAGCTTTTTGTATCGCGGTTTTATTTTGCAAATATCGAAAAACTGCAGAGAAACGCCTCGTGAAGATTGAGGTGTTGGGGAAATTCATGGCACGGTATAATCGAAAGCTTCGAATTTCTTGACCTTTCTCATGCAATTATTTTTTGATTCTGTTACTTCTTTGCGAAAGCTGAAAGTAGAAGGTGATACTAACCAGATAATCTGTGTCCAAAACTTGCAGGAATATATTTAGCAGAATTCCCTGAACAATTCTGCCACGTTTCATCGTTTGCTCACCTCCTGAAAGCTCTCTACACCTACGGCCTGCTGGATTTTACCTGCTAATTTCCACGTCAATACTTCTTTTCATAAACACAGTTTTCGAAGATAGTTTGAACGACTATTTTCAACGTACTGCAAATGCACCATTTTCTGAATCGTTCGTCGATTTTTCGTAACGACAACACGCCTGATTATTTTGCCGATATTTATAAGCACTATAAACGGCCTGTGGATAAAATGACAAAACATATCAGCTAGCTGGTGTGTGTAGATTAATAGAACAGAGATAGAAATAACGAAGACTCGCGTTGTTACAATATCGAAGAACTTGCGTCAGTTCCTCTTTCCCGTTTCGCTAATCACAAATCATCGTGATATTGAAAACTCTTCGATGCAGAGATGTAAATAGATTGTGACGTAACGTTTCAAACGTCCCCCCCAAGCTCGCATACTATAGTGTTGTTATAACAGCAATGTACGTTTTGTGGATTTTTTTACTACGTACATCATACCTGTATACGTATAAAAAATGTGTGTATATTCTCGCCGAAAGATGGTACCGTGCACATATTAACCGACTGAACGAGTCAATAGAATATATTATTCTCAGTACGTGACAAAATAGTCAAATAATTACCGTCTACGCAGACGCGAAATATTGTGCATCTGGCTGAAAGCAAAAAAGAATGTGTATTTAAAACATGTATTGTATAAAAATTTGGCAATTCGTGTGAAAACCGATGTCCTGCGGAAAGCTTACCTTGTCAAGGTGTATTATAAATAGCGCGAAAGAAGCGCGATGGCGTGTGGAATCCGGTTCACCGAAGATTATAATTATTGTTGGGTCGAACTGCGTGTCCCGGACCTTATCGCTTCAAGCCCACATTGTCACAACGCAGAGCCGGCATGTATTGCATTCAATTATTCCGCAACGGTGAAAAAATGTTATAATATGCACGTGGTACGCGTGTATGTAGAGTCCTTGAAATATTACAATTATCGTACACGAAACAACAAGTTATTTTTTCCCGCACTCCCGCGGGCGCTAATTTGTTAAATTATGTCGTACGGTTATCTAGACCTTTTGGCAAAGTTATAATACCTTATCGAACGCGCGGCGATCGAGGCGTCTGAAATCGAATTATACATGATTCTGCATGCGTATTACTCATATTCATGTATGCGTTACGTATGCGCTAATTCTACGTGCGTCGAGCATCAAAATGCTGTGTCGGTACTTTTTTTACACGTGGCATCTTTCACTTGTCATTTATCACGTGTTTATCAATCACAATTTCTGCGACCTCGCTCTCCCTCGCTTCTCTCTCTCTCTCTCTCTCTCTCTTTCTTCAATTTCAAATCGTCCGACTATCACGCCCGTATCGTCAATTGATGACACCCGGGTCACGTTTTCAAGGTCTTAATTGTCTGCAGCTCGTATTTTATGTTGATCGTCTTTCTTTGCTTGTCGGTATTTGCACGGTCCTGAGAAATATGTAGTTTTTCGGCTACCGTTCTTATTTTTCTTCCTCTCATTTCGATGTTTAAAAACCTTATCAACCGGCAAACGTATCAAATATCACGGATTTCATCGGAAAACATCATTTGCCCCAAGTATTTAAAAGTTCGACAAAAAAAGTGCCACTAAGTATGTTATTGATTTAATAAAGTAAACACCGTTCGCTCCGAAATATCTCAATATATAATTCCAGATTATACGATAGCAGAAATTCATGAAGTTGAACATTATTGACTACGCAAATCAAGCGGTTGATTACGTCCGTGTAAGCGAACAACGAATAAAATGAGCTTCAAGAAATTGTTTGCATGCCTGTAATATAATGTAAATATCCGTGGTATATGAGACTTATTTAATGCAACTAAGTTTCGAATTCACATACTCGCCTTATATATATCTCAATTGTGATAAAATGCACGGCAAATATGTGCATTTACACTATTTACCGGAATAGAAAAAAAAAAAAAAACAATTTTGCTGACCGTGATCCAAATTTTCGTCTAGATATGTATTCGTAGTGAAATACATTGTGTACGTATGCACTACGCATGGTATGTTGTGCGACAAGGGACGAAAGTTGGAGATTGCGACGAGGGTGAAGTTCGTTGTGACAATTGCACGAATTGCGATCGCAAACTTTGTGGTCCGAGTCGCACACGATAGTTTTTGTAACGAGCGAATGAAAAGTGGTGGGGCTTTGCCTGGTAGTTTTGGCGAGACGCGAGTGATCAATTTCTTCTCCCTGGGGACGAAAGCGAAGCAATTGCAGACCGCGCATTCGCGAACCTATCCTTGCAAGACTGAGATGAAATTGTCTGCTCTCATCCCGCTAAACTGTTACGCAAAGCCCCACTTTTCGTCCACGTGTGATAAAAAATATACGTCTTACGTAAACGTACACATAGGTATGTGCGAGTATTAGGTGTAACTTTTTTTTAGTCATTTTTCTTCTCGCTCGAGGTTCGTATAATGTAACATTGAATTAAGTCGAATTTATGTAAAGTAGGTATACCGTACAATTAATCTATCGACGTATGTGTTTTTTTTTTCTTTTTTTTTTATCTTGATCGAATGGTTGATCACCACTGTCTCGACGTCTGTTCTTTCCCGATCCTCCGAAAACCAACGTCGCCCTTTTTGTCTGACGAGTCGGTGTACCTACCTCAAGAGGAGACGAGTAAAAGGGGAGAGAGAGAGAGAGAGAGAATAGAAAGACGGTGCGGATCATGGGCGGAGAGGCCAGACGGAGGTTCAGGATTCGTGGGAAGCGGCAGCGTGAGCCAACGTGTGCGTTTCTCTCCTGCTCGTCTCTCTTCTTCTCCTCCTCCACCTTTCATCCTGGAGCGGAGTGCGGAGACGCAGTCGAGCAAGCAGGAACAGCGACGTCCCAACAGAAACTACGTTGGCTTAGGTCTCGGATTTCTCGGTGCAGTTTATGCAAATCGTTGCGCCGCGTCGCGTCGCAGAAATTTAATTGATGTGTCGGAGGGTGACGACGAAGAGGGAGAGGGAGCGTTTTGCACGGCGTTACGTACTCCGCAAGAGCTACCCCAACACCGCAGACTCTTGGACTATTTCGTACGAATATAGGCGGGCATGCGGAGACCAGACCAGTAGATACGACCGGTCGATGCCAGACAGCCGACGCAACCTCGCCTGGGCCTGGGGATGATGCTGGTCGAGAAGTGGAGCCGGTTTTCTCTTTCCTTCGAGTTCTGACTCATACAACGCGAATTTTGAATCTGGGTTCTGGATGTCAAATTTTTATTTCTTCCACGTAACTAACGAAAGGACGAAACAATGTTGCTTTTGTAGAAACCGGAACGATATTTCGGATTTTAAGGTAAATTACCTGTTTTTCAAACATTTATTGTAAATAACGATTGAACAAACTTCAATTTTGTATTTTGAATCACTTTTATTTGAAAATAATAGTTCATAATTAAACTACAAATGTAAAAGAATTTGTAAACAATGTTTAAAAATTAATATTTTTCGTACTGCTTCGATTTTCGTATGAACTTTAACGCGTGAAACCCCAAACTTAATCTCCCATCGTAGTCTCGTTATACTGCCGTTGATAACGTTAATAACGATTGAGTCCGTCACATTTTGGCGAAAACTTTTTCCTTTTTCTTCCGAATAGGCACCCACGTTAGCTATCGACGAAAAACTTTACAAGTGACAAGTGAAGATTTTGGTTATTATTCGATGTATAGAATCAAAATTTATTTATCTCATTGTCAATAGAAAATCAGAAGCAAAATTGATATTTTGGTTTTGTTGACCCGCGTTATCGCACACCCTAGACCTAGGCACAATTTGGTCATTTTCATTATTTGAAAAAAAACTTCTCTCTAATTCCGTGAAGCTCGTTCTTCGCTTACTCAATTATGGTCATTTCCCCGATGTTTCGCTACACGTTACTAATTTTGGAGATTTTGGGGTCGCTGATTGCGAATCAGAAATCAGATTTTCAAAATGCAGTGTGGCGAATCCAATCAGCGACTCCGTAAACCCCTCCACAGAATTTTTAGACCGTATTCGATCAGATTTGAAATTTTCGTCCACCAAATTGAAACCGCCATCTTGAATTTTATAAATCTGTTTCGAGATTCGCAATCAGCGCCCCCAAAAACCATAGCTCCTATCACCAGTAGCTGATGTTTGAAACAAAGTACAATAATCGAGCTACACAACTAAATGTAGCGCGTTTACTATTAAAAGCTTACTTCTAATGTTCACCGTACGGTAGAATTTCCAACTGCATAAGTAAAGAGTCGTAATTTAAATCGCAGAATGTTCCCAGTTGAAACACACCTGTAACCTGTTACCATTGTGACTAAATGCTTCCTTTATAGATATGGATATATATAATATTATAACGAATTTCGGAATTATAACTCAAGAATACCGCAGATACATACACCTGCTATCGATAAAATGTGTGAAGAATTTCGGAATATCTGCCTCGATATTTAATCGGGGTGTCCAAGGCCCTGAGAAACGCCACTGTCTCGAGGCCACTATTATACGGCCTCGCTGTGAAGCCGAGGTAGGCAATGGTGCAAGATCCGGCCATGCTCGTTGGTCATCTCGTCCAAAAATCCCCGTTACGCCCACTTTGGTTAACGCTTTAATAAAAATCTACGAAGATAACATCTTTGCGCGGCAATTGTTTTTATCGTTATCGCATATCGGACGTCGGGGTCGATTTCTTGTCTTCGAGTCGGTTGTACTCGCACATTTTCTCATCACGCAACCCGAATCATCCTCTGGCCGATGAGCGAGCTTGAAATTGGCGGTAGCTCGCGCGTTTCAATTTTTTAATAAAAGTGGTGTTTGTTTAGTTGTTATTTGAAAAAATTAAATTAAACGTTTGAGAAAATAGGTAATTTTTCTTAATATCGCAAATATCGTTCTGGATTCTAGAAAAGGAAACTTTGTCCGATGAAACCTTTATTTTTTTTTCTTTCATTTGTCAGTTACGTGGAAGAAATCAAAATTTGACACCCAGAACCCAGAGTAAAAATTCTACTTCTAACATTACTACAGGCTCGTTGTCTTCGGGGTAACTGCTGTATAATTTCAATTGATCTACGATTACACTCGGATAATAACCGTTCGAACAAAATCCGCGCGGTACAAGGAAAGGGGGATCGAATTAAGTATAACAACGCATTTTGGCCCGTAATGTAGATGCATGCATACATGCATACATACGTATGTACGGACACCCAACTCTTACGATAGATATAGAACGGGCGAGGATATTTAAATATATTCGTCTTTGTGACCTACGCCACGAGCTTATTTTTGTCGCACGACCAACCAACCATCCGATCATCGCTTACGCTAGTAAAGTTACTTGTTGACTCACACGGCCACCTCGTGTAAAGATACAGATATAGATACAGATACAGATTACAAGATACATTCGTGGATGACGCGAGTCCGAAGGAAGCGCTGCGCCGAACTACTCGACCATATTGCGAATTTCGAATTGCAAAATGCAAAAGCTCGGAGGGGAGTAAAAATTTGATCGTTGTCATCCGGTGACGTCGAAAACTCCCAATTTCTCCCATAGCCTTAACACTTTCAGCTTCGACTCGAACTTCGTGACACCTTCGTGATTTTCAATTACTTCTGTTCGCAGCAATCCCAGAGCATCGCGAAACATGGCGGAAAAACAACGTCGGGACAATTTGAATACCAACATCTCGACGATGGCATCGCTGGTGCCGACTGTCGCCGGAAGCTCGAGGCGGATGGACAAGATATCGATACTTCGACTATCGGCAGCATATTTAAGGGCCTATTACAGTAAGACAACGTTCCACGTTAAAAATTATTGTTCCGTTTGCCGCACCTTATGCAACTGCAGTATATCGAAGAAATCTACGTTACAGTTGAAAAAATATTTGAAAACATGTACGCGTTCATTTTTTTACTTGTAAAAGTAATTTTGAAACGCTCGAGTACCTGCAAGAAGAATATTAAATTGCAACAATTCGCTATTTTCGCTAATTCGCCTATCTCGACTGGTTCAATAAAACGTAGAAAAAGGATTTAAGAACGGAAAAAATAACACCCGGTTGAGTTGAATGCCCTACATGTATTATTTATCACATGCTTTTCAAACTGCTCGGTAATTACTTGCAGGCCTTTTTATTTCGCATCTAATTCGCGCAGCGCAAATCCCGTTCTCTCTCTCTCTCTCTCTCTCTCTCTTTCTATCACTCTCTCGCTGATCGATTCGCACCTGCGATATAGCTCATAGGTGTTACGCGCAGGTATATATACATATGCACATATGTATGTATGTACACACACGTATATCTGCACAATCTCATCTAGCGCGAGAAAAACTCGCAGGCACGACCTTGCGTACTACGCACGCGGCGGGCGGACTTAAGTAATCGTAAACTTTGAGTAGTACGATAAATTTGTCCGCCAGTTAATCGCAATCGCATTTGTTTGTGACCTTCGTCTATGATTGGTTAAAACGCGCTGTCAAATCTTGCGAGAGCACCGATAACTGGTACGTTACACATGCGCCGCACGGCGTCATGTCATATCAATCTATGCGGATATACAATCTATTCAATGAATCTGTTTGTTTCTTTTATTTGATTATTTATTTATTTATTTATTTAGTCATCCGTCATTTATTCCTTCTATCTTATACTTTTTTAATCTATATCGTCTCTTTGTTTAAATGTGTATGAAAAACTCGTGCGGAAAAGACGCGAGTACAAGGAATAGAAAATTCCCTGTCTTTTTATATGACACGTACATTGTACATGTAGGGTGAGTGTCACAATTATTGACCCTTTCCCAGTTGTTGACCATTTTTCGTTGTATCCGTTTGATCGTTAGTTTTCAAATCGCGAACAAACAAATTTGTAATGTCCAACTCTCTAGGAACTGGTTTTGGTAATCGAAAAATTCACAATTTGTGCCGGCAATTTATAATTTTGGAAAATATAAGGTTCAATAATTGGGTCTAAATGTGTCGATAACTGGAACACTTATCTTAAGACCGTGTCATACAATTGGACAAAAGGTTTATCGTATTGTTTTGTTGCAGCGTTGGGCTCGGGATCGGTCAAGTTTCTTCCCCAACAATTCAACGATTTGGATCTCGAACAGTATATAATCGAAGTGAGTATTTTCAATCATACATGCACGTATAAGGTAGGTACAGTTGTAACACGCGTATACCTCTATCTATGCGAATAGACACGTGTGTATTAGAATTCGGTGAAAAGTTTGATATTAGAATAACGGTTGAATTTTAATAATCAGTGACGATTCGCGGCAACAAATCAGAATGAACTGATTTTTATAGCCCTTGCCTAAATCACGTTTATATCGATCGTAATCCGAGGCTTGGAGCAACGAGCCTATAGAAGCTTTGCAGAACGAAATTTTGAAAAAGTAGATGAAGATTAAAAAAAAAAAACAAGGTAACAAACGCCGATTTATCATCGACAGAACGTGGTCGCAAACGCTGGGTTTTTCCTCGTGGTCACGACGTCGGGGAAAATCGTCTACATCAGTCGACAAGTCGAGGATCAGCTTGGCCACGCGCAGGTGAATATGTACATATAATTTTTCCATTACCATTTGTTGATTTTTTTTTTTTTCTCTCTCTTCATTATTTTGCGATTAGTCGAAAGTTTCCGAAGTGACGCTTGGAATGAAATTTAACCGCGGCTGGAAACCTCGAATCGGCCGATTTTTTTACGGGGCACCTTGATATATGTAAGTATCGGTGTTAGGTATAATGGACGGGATCCAGGCTAGTAAAGCAAATGCAAAGGGGAAGAGAAATTTTTTCTATCGATCAATCGCTGCACGCGTATGCAACGTCGAGACACTCGCTCCCATGGCGACGTTTCATCTGGCACCGTGTCTGCAGACGTCTCCTTGTTTGCCCTTGCAATCGTTGGTGCGGCTGAGAGGAATAAAAAAAATAAGAAAAATAAAAAAAATAATGCAAATGAAAATTAAAGAGACAATGGAAACGGGACGGGAGGAGCAACGTAAACTTTTCTTCCACGTATTTCTCAATGTACACAATCATATGCCTGCCGGTGAAAGAATCATGCGTCGTCACTTTTACGTATTCGGCTTGGTGATTCTAATATTATATGTCTCCAGAGATGAAAGACATCTGCAACCCATATGTATTCAAAGTCACTGGTGGGTGCTGGAATAATTTTTTTTGCTTCCACCGTAGAATGTAGATTTTTTCTTTTATTTTCTTTTATTTTTATCTTTCCTTTTCTTTTGTCAAAGAAAAGCGTTTATTGTGTTTGTTTTTGTTGTTTGTTTTTTTTCCCCCTTTCAGATCTAGTGAATCAGGTTGAATTAGAGAATTTGTTGTATTCAGAAATACGACTTTCTCGGAACAGGTTATAAGTAATGTCACGTAATCACTAATATATAAGCAAGCTTTGAGAAGGCAACTTCGTCAATGATCCCAACACGTGTCAACGAATCATAGCATTAATATTGTTGGGACGCCGGACGTGCAGAAGATGTTCGTCGATAAGAATTTCAACCTCCGTAGGACCATAGATATCGTATTTTCTCATGGCAACGATAACTCAAGACATACGTGTCGTTGTTTGGTTTTTGGCGAAAGTAAGACGGGTTTTTTCGTTCGGTATTGCCGCGTGCATTGTCGAAGATCAGATTTCAGCGTGATTGATAGAAAAGGATATCTCCGACGTTAGGATGTTTGAAAGGTTGAAAATCGTTTGCCCAAAATGAATTCGATACGCGTATAATTGGCGAGTGAGAAAAGGAAAATTTATGAATTAATTATAATCATACGTTCGCCAGGGATAAACAGTCTTTTGGCGCTTATTTTCCCATTTATGCCAGCGTGGGTGTTGCCAACAACACGTCTTCTTCTACTCTCCGTGAGAGAATAAGAGAAGCACACGTGTGTGCATAGCTAGTCTCGCGTCGCCGAGAGAGAGCAGGTGGATAAGAAGGTAAAGAGAAGGGAAAAAAGCCTAGTCGGCTTGAATTTCTTACCTTCTTCCTCTTCACCTCCATCCCGTGTTGTCACGTCAATTTCCTTTGTCGCTGAGAGCTTTACTCTGCACGTGTCGTTAAATATATATATATATATATATATATATATATATATATGATATATATGTAATATATAAAAGATATATCTAAGAAAATTCGATCATTTTACAAAATCTGCAGTAGAATAGTTATTTTATCGCATGGCCAATTTTACTGCAGAATTTATTTTGACCTAAATCAGATGTCACGCCGTTTACACGTGAATTGAATGAAAAAAGAAAAAAAAAACAAATACATCGTGCAGACGGAAATAAAATCTGGCAAAACATCCCGTATAGCCTCAGTCCCACGCGTGACCGGATTGCGCTGCTATAATAATCGGCTGTTTATAAAGAGATACGAATTAATTAACAAACTTGTCGAGTTTTATTACCACTGTAGCTTTTACCTGCTTAAACCTGCAATAAAGACGCAATTGGTAAATATTCGGTTACGCGTGGATATTGGTTTTTCGTTCTTCGTGTTCGCGGATGAATTCTTAGCCTCCGTTATCCTCGATAAATTTAGTTTTTTGCTTTTGTAAAACGAACATGTTGCAGCGATCGCCGAAAATAAAATTCGGTCCCTGTCACATTATACGTTTTTAATACACGATTATCCAAGAACCGAGGTGTCGACCAGGTTTTCCACGTTTCATCATTTTTCTTCCGGCTTTGCTTGTATCTTTGAACGCAGTTTAAAGGTGCAGCAAGAAACTGAAAGAAATTATCAGACAATTTTTAGTCAAATTTTTGTCTGCCAGCATGAAAACGGCCGCGCAACAAATCAGCTACACGTATTGTTTATTTGGACCGTAAAGTAAAAAATAAAAAAATATTAAGATCTTGGCTTGCCGCTAAGAAAGCTGAACAATACCTCTCATTTGATCTGTATACTTGTATAATGTAACACTGTAGGGGATCGGTTGAGATCGCAAACTCAGTGTCGTTATTGGATGTAACACAAACTGCGATAGAAAATAGCGAGTGAAACTTTGGCTTACTTTTCTTCTATAATTGGCGTCATCGGATAAAGAAAAACGTTGCAAGGGATCGAAATGCCAAAAGTAGGTGTTACGGCCCTCGAATTCGAGTAAAGGTACGTTGAGAGTGCCGGACGCCCTTTTACAAATTGACATAATACGTCGTCTGTATATATGTATATGCGTAGATTATACGCATTCACGATCGAGGGCAGTATGAAAGAACGTACCATCTCAAATTGTGCTAAAAAAACGTGACATCTCAGATTCTTTCCAGAAGAAGGTCATATCTGAAATTGTGAAAGAAGAACGTGACATCTCGACCGAGGCAAAATTTTTCATTGATACGTCATTGGAATTTTGGCTGTACGAACTATACGAAGCATTTTTTTCCGATAGATTTAATAATTGTTTCAAGCATTTTCTCATTCCTTTAACCTTCATGATGAGAAACCAGAAACTTTCACAACGGATCGAAGAAACAAATATTCTTCAATTTTAATATGTTATTTTCATTGAATTTTTCAATTGACGAAATGAAAACAAAAATTATGTACATTACGGAATTGGAATGCTATTTACGCAAAACCTTACGTTGGGCTTACAGAATGGTCGACAACATTTACATAAAATCAAACTCATTATGGAGGATGAATGAATGAAAAAATGATTGAAACATTTATTGAATCTATCGGAAAAAAATGTTTCGTATGATTCGTGCACCCATAATTCCAGTGACGCATCGATGAAAAATTTTACCTCAGTCACGATGTCACGTTATTCTTTCACAATTTGAGATGTCATCTTCTTCTAGCACAATCTGAGATGTCGCGTCCTTTCCTAATGCCGTCGCTACGTTCTGGGATTAACTGTCGCATTGAGGGTACCAGTCAGGCTACTATTAGTACCCAATTGTAAGCTGAAAAAACGGATCACTCTGACGATGATCGGTCCCTGATAGTGACCCCGATGTCAGGGCTCTTCGTGCGCAACTCATGGCGACCTGATACACGCGTTACGTGTACCCAGTGAGCTTTTGAGCCTTGGCATGCTCAGCGAAACGATTAAAGACGAGGCCGGGAATGGGAATGGAAATGAGGATGAGGATGAGGATGAGGATGAGGAGGTGGAGGGGCTGGCTTGTTTTCGCTGTTTTTAAGTGCAATCAAGTTATATTCATGTGGGGTGAAAGAGGTGCCCCGCAGAGAAAATGAGGCACGATGTCGCCAACGCGTTGGCTTATGTGCCTGCACGAGCCGTATAACCACGTGCCATACAGCCTCCGTTCACGAAATATATCGGAAACCTTCCCTTGACCGTTCCGTGTCGTATGAGAAAAGAGATAGTTTTACAGTAGCGGAGTCACCTTCTTGTCACTTTATCCTCGCTTAACCCTTCGTTGGCCACCCAGGACGAATGGACGTCCACTCGTACTTTCTCTGAAATGCTCGCTCCTCTCGATTTCTTGAAAGTTTATTAATTTTCATTTATCGCGTGACTAAGTATTTCGTTACTCTCAACGTCGGAACATCAAAAAAAAAACCTCAAACTAGTTACCTCAATTTCTTTTTTGAATTTTTGCTCGCCACTGAGTGGGTCAAAAATAGCCCAGGACGAATTGTTTCTGTAAGGTGGCCCACGAAGGGTTAAACGATAGCTCAAACCTGTTTCGCAATGGCTGCATTCAAGTAGCATACCTTCGAACATGAATTTTCAGTCAAAAGACCGTATTCCCTTCGAGTAAGACTTGAAAAGTAACGATAGTACAAACGTTTGCATGACTCTTACAAATTATATGTCCGATCGTCATCGTTCGTTTCTATTTTGCGTTACAGCACGAGCTGCTGGGCCAGTCGTTGTACACCTTTGTATGCCCCGAAGATTACGCCGAATTACGGAGCGGACTGACTCCAGACGAAACCCAAACTTCTACCTCGAACGCGATACAGGCGAACGACGAGACCTCGAACTCATCCGAGGAGTCGCAATCCCCGAAGACGGAAAGACAGTTTACCGAACAACGCCGGAGCTTCAGCATACGGATGTCACAGAAAGCCCTGAACAAGAGGGATCACGGACAGTACGAGTGCCTGCAGATATCCGGGCTTCTCAGGCTTGCGGACGCATGTGGGAACCAATCGAACAACAACAATAATAATCGATCGAGACCTCGAGGTGAGAAACTTTCGGACGATTTACGGACACCCGTTTTGCACCCGATCCCGGGTTCTTCCTTCGTGTCAATTGACGTTTATTCTGGCAGGGAAATACCGAGGGACCATTTTTTTTCAACGGGAAAATAATGACGACGCACGCAGTTATTACTGCGTACCGGGATGAACTGTAGGTGCTTTTCATTCACGTCTCATATTTCTGAACGATGCTGCGATGTGTCCTATTTTATATTCGGTTGATTAAAACAATTTGTTTAAGTGGCCTTCGTTCGATTTCGAGTGCCATTGGCATTGAGGCCAGGACTACAAAACACCTGGCTTATTTTTCATAACAATTGTCAAATAATATCCAAATACGTTATTTTTTCGCCAGATTAATGCAATTCGATGTTATTAAACGAAATATTCCTCATTGGGAGTCAAAGTTACCGCAGTATTATACATCAGTAGCTTCTGCAAATTCATAAGCATGGAGGAAAAAGAATTAAACGGATCAGTTGACACACGAAGTGAGAATTCGAAGCACCTTGTTCACCCAGCTGTTCTTTCAATGCTGCATAATTAGAATGAACCGAACTTGCACCACTCGCATATATCTATTTGCGCGTGTGGTTTTGCTGTTTCTTTTTTCATCAATCTTTCAATATCCGTTCATCCTCATTACGGAAATGTGACTGCCATTGTTACGTGATATGTTAGTTGAACGGTGGGTGTTGAACTTGACTAGAAATCAACGGGACCAGCAACGACATAATTTTCGTGGGGATCGCACGGCTCGTGAAACGACGCACGATAACAGAACTGTCTCTGCTCGAGGCAACGAAGGATGAATACGTGACGCGGCATCTGATCGATGGGCGCATAATATTCTGCGATCACAGAATCTCTGTCGTGGCTGGTTACATGGCAGAGGAGGTATCGGGACTCAGCGCGTTCAAGTTCATGCACAAAGAAGACGTCAGATGGACTATGATCGGGTTACGACAAAGTAAGAACGGCTATTTTACTTCTTCCGTTTCCTTTTCCTCGGTCAAACTACAGGCGAAACATCGAAGGATCTGTCATCACTCGTCGGTCGATATGTAACATTTTAAAAGTACGGATGCACATCTTTTATCTTTCAGTGTACGACCGAGGGGAGGGATTTGGTTCGTCGTGTTACAGATTATTATCGAGAACCGGTCAGTTCATCTACCTCCGTACCCATGGTTATCTCGAATACGACAAGACTACGCAAAGCGTCGAGTCTTTTGTCTGCGTAAACACGTTGGTTACGTAAGTATTGGTCGCGAAATCACATACATGAACGTAATGTACGAGTTCTGGCTTTACGGCCTTGTATCAGTATCTCAAAGAAATTTTTCTCTGTTCCGTGAACGATTGTGAAAATAGGGAAAAAGAAGGCATCGAACTAGTGCGGGAAATGAAAAACAGATTCTCAGCAACTGTTTCTGGTCCGGCTAAAGTCGCAATTCCACTACCAAGTTCGATCACGCCTCCGGTAAGTTTCAGAAATATTTATTATCCAAGTGTTAATGTCCGACGTCAGTTGTTGATTGTGAAAACGAGGTGATACGAGGGTGAGAATACATTAGGAAAGACTCATTACGACTATCCGCAGAACTGGAAGATTGTGGCAGGACGGTAGAAATATGACAATGGAACCAGGCTGTTTCAGATACTGCCACTCTTGCCTTCAACATTACGAGCCAATAACAGATGTTATAAACCTGTCATTTTATGATCATCAATACGAAATGCCCAAGTAAACATGTTATCGCAATACGAGATCTGACGACGTAACTCTGCTTGAATCCTTTGGAAAATGGAATCTAATGAAGAAATTCATCAACGTGCAGAACTGCTTTCCCGATAATTGTAAAACATCTTTTGTGTATTCTTACAGGTTCAAGACTCTCAGTGGACGGATCCGAAACTGACGGTCGAAGACCCCGCTCAGCTCGAGGATGCTGTGAAACAATTGATAAGTAACCTGCCGTCTCCCGCGTCCGGTATTTCGGTCTCACCTTCCCCGATAACGCATAATCAATTCTACAAAGCTGCGGTGTACTCCACGAAATTGCCACCGGCCTCTATTCAGGCCCACAAGATGGGGATGAAATCGCTGCAGCTTAATTCACCCTCGGACGAAGAATCGAGTCACGTCCTAACCGACGGTCATAAGACGAGAGAATACAGTTCGGCACAGACTGATTCAGCATCGATCGACGAGCCGCAATGCGACAGAGACATCGATGATACTCGGACGTCATTTTTGTATACGCAGACAAACACGACGGTTGAAGAATCACTGGGTGAACGTGAAACGGAGGACATAGTATTGGGACTTGGTGACGATCATTTTGCGGAGGAGAAGCCGAATTTGGAAAAGAATATTCATATGACGGATGCCAATCGTAACCTGAGTTTGCAGAACTGTGGAGCGGCTGGGTCTAGAATATCCGATAATGTACGAGAAAAACGGGTGTCTCGTAGAAGGGCTACTCATGGCGCAGTAGGAAAGGTGCAGATGGACAAGTGCAACAAGACGATTCGGACGAAAAGCACAGGAACAGCGTCACACAGAACACACGAGGCAGTCCGGGATGCGAATAGTTCGTCGAACAATCGTTGCATAAGACCAGACTCTGCGCGAAAATACTCTGGCAGTAATTTCGACGAGAAGATTTTGACCGACGAGACACAGTACACGAGAAAAAGGTCGAGAAGCATCGAGGAGGTGCCCGTCTCCGTCTCGAAGAGAAAAACTAACAAAATGGGCTCGGCGTCGAGCAGTAACGATTTCGTGCTGAGCAACGAAGATATTAATTACTATCCAACCGTCGGATCGCCTCTGATTCCAAGGCTCGACGACAACGAATTAGGCGAATTAAGCGGCGAAGCAAACTTGATCGGTGATATTGTTCTGGAATCGGATGCGGGATTATCGAGAGAATTGGCGACCGCATCGTGTTTGCCCTCGATCGACGGTTATCAGCAGTCGAACACCGGGTTCTCATGTTCGTCGGTAACGGGCTATCAGATTAATGAGTTTCACGATGATTACTCGGGAGACGTCTTGAGCCCGAGCTTGGACGTTGACACAGGTACCACAGTAGTGTCACGTAAAAACAAAATTAAATAAAAAATTTTTAATAAATAAAATGACTGCACGTACCTACACAACACTGTTAGCACCAATCTCCAATCAATGTTCCTACCGACCAAAAAACATCTACCTTCAATTCTATAATCGTCCGTTGTACCTGAAGCGAATCTGAAACCATCTGAATGTGTAGTATCAGTTCGACCTCAATTTCTTCTTCCTAAAGCCAAAAAAAAAAAAAAAAACAAAATAGAAAACAAAAAAAAAATCAACATATAAAAACAATTTGATTTGTGTGTCGAGAGATGACAACTGCTAACTCGTATTCTATCTGGCATGTTTGTAGATCTTATGAAGACAAATTTTGAAGACCTACAGTCAGTGGTGTGTAATGAAAGTAAGTTTGAAAAGTGTTTAGAACTTTCACTAATCTGTAGAGTAACACATTGGGTACCTCGGTGCAAATTGCTGCATAGTATGAAATTTTATGACAAAACCTGACCAACGATGAATGAAAAATCTTTCTCATACTCGTTGAAACTTCTGAAACACAATTACTGTCTTGCACTGCAAACTCTACTAGTGATTTTATGCTAATGTTCATGCTCTTTGGTGTAAAGTTGCGATTGTATATTCCCCAAGGCGTTACCTGATACTGCCTGCTTATACATACCATTAATGAATAGTTGACGAGTAAAATGATTTTAGATTACAACGCAATGCAAAGAATGAACAGTTATTGCCGCAATATGTTTCATTTCGTTTTTCTTTTTCTCTTACAACGATCCAGCATGTTCAACTGCAAATTATGTGTCTCTGGTGTTTGCATGAGCTCTTAAATTAGAGGAAGCACTTTTTCTACTCTGGTACTTAAAACACAAACTTAAGGTTAATAATCTTTACACGGTACTGTTTTCCATGGTTTATAAGGCCTACGAAAAAACGTGTACAGTTTTGTCGCAAAGACCCAACTGTAATAGTTGCCAAAGTGTGAAAATTTGATAATCAGATTATTTTAAGAGAAAAACACAAACGCCAACAGTCGTCATTCCTTACTTAGATTTTTTTCTTGAAATTTATTGTTTCAGAAACCATTGACGAGGCACACATTAACGAATTTACAGCCTGCAATGTGAGTATCGCACGTATCACATCAATTATCCAAGCGATTACACATCACATGTAATAAAAACCCATGAATAAATTGATTTCTTTTTTCTTTGCGTTCTGTTACAGCAAGCTGTGAACGAAGAAATCCGAAAGACGCAGTTTCAACTGGAACAAAGCATAGCTCTCAGAGAATCCCAATTGAGCGTACTGAAGCGTGACTTGGATAACCCCGCACTACTGGCTCAAAGAAAAAACTTGAAACAAATAGAGGTAAGCAGACCACAAAATTATGTAATTCTGAACAGTAATTTAACATTTTCGAAAAATTATTATGTTTCAGGCTGAGCATAACGAGACCAAACAGATGCTGATAACGCTTCAACAAGATCATTATAACTTGCAGGTCAATGTGCAGCAAAACATCGGAGTGTGAGAATGAATGAAGGAGAATGTTATTTTAATTAACGCTGCAGCAAAGATTGCTCACATTTCTTTGGTAATCTGAAATGAACTCAGACACCTCCCCACCCCCCGCTCCCCTGCTACCCATTTCCTATCCACCAATAATTTAAGCAACAAGTAATTCACGACTGCAGTGCGAAATTGCCATGACGCGTACGGATTGCAACTGGAAGATATACGTGTGTATAATAAAAAACCGACTATTTTTTTTTTTCCAAGAACATTGAAAAATCTTCCGAGTATCCCTCAAAAATGACCTTGGTAAGATATGAGCTCTTAATATTGATATTTAGAGGTGGCGATTCTCAATTTTCTATTTCCCATTTAAATAACATGGGAAAAAATTTTTAAAAAATTTAGAATTTTATTGTTCGAAAACGAATCAGTGTGAAGATATAAACAAAACATGTTCTTGTAGGAAATTTTACGCTGTACAACAAAGATCTGAATAAAGATTTGCGCAAGGTAAGTCGTTTCGGAGTTATCAGGCCTCAAACATCGAACCGTTTGAAATAATGATGTTATTAATTTATAAATGCTACAAAACTGACTTATATCGTTGATTAATGAAATTTATTAATTAACATTTCATTGGAAGTCTATCGTATTAATTTTAAAATCAATAATATTGTGTATTTAAGTGATATGAGTCAGTTTTGTAGCATTTATAAATTAATAACATCATTATTTCAAACGGTTCGATGTTTGAGGCCTGATAACTCCGAAACGACTTACCTTGCGCAAATCTTTATTCAGATCTTCGTTGTACAGCGTAAAATTTCCTACAAGAACATGTTTTGTTTATATCTTCACACTGATTCGTTTTCGAACAATAAAATTCTAAATTTTTAAAAAAATTTTTCCCATGTTATTTAAATGGGAAATAGAAAATTGAGAATCGCCACCTCTAAATATCAATATTAAGAGCTCATATTTTACCGAGGTCATATATATATATATACATATACAGTGCAGTTTGATTTGAGAATAACATTTGTAGATAAAGAAACAAACAATCGTCTGCACCGGAACTTTGAGTATAAATATAGAATTGACCGATTGTAGATGTAAAATATCAACGTAGGCATTGTAATTATTATAGGCCTATACATCTTCAATATGGTAGAGTTACTCTTATCATTGCCCGAAACAGTACAGAATTTTCTATCCTTTGCTTGTGAATGATTTTTGAGTTTCTAAGCTTCATAGCAATAATGAAAGCGTTCGCTCTTTCGGTTTTTGTCATTAAAACGGAAAAAAAATTAATTACCATCCGGATCGTTAACGGCGATTGATCGTGTCTCGTGAATTCTTACATCGAACAGTGGATATCTAGTAACAGCAAAATCAAACCCACGAGCGCATGTCGGATTGGAATGACAAAGCAATCGCATTGTTGCAAGGATATTATTATTATGCAGATAAAAGAGATAGGTGCTTCGTGGTTACAATGGTACGTAAACGCATAAAATGAACTGATGGCAAATGGCATTCTTCTTTCATAATCCTGAATTAAACCCCAATGGATGCATGAAAGTCGTTGGACATACTTGCGCTGTCAATATACGTCCGTAATTCCACGATATACCCTGAATTTGTAAATACATTATATTTATACTTACTTGAAAAAATTTGGTACGAAAGCTTAACCTCATAAAATATCCGGCTAACTCGGAAACAGGTACCTACAAACCGTTTTATAAGTCTGTCGTCTATTCAACAGTTTATCAAAGTGAACGATATATTTCCCGCAATCGGGAATAATAAATAGTAATAACATGTGAATAAAGGGAAAATAATCAAGGATTAATCTGTTATCGAAATAATGGATCGTTGCCATCGATTTTATTGGCTCACTATAAGACTGCAATGTTATAATATATTATTATTACTATTATTATTAATAATTTGATTATATTATTATTATCATTTTATTTTTATGACCATTATTTTATTTTTATTACAATTACCGTCATCCTTATCATCACTACTATCGGTATCATCATCTACATAATATGAGACGATTGTATAGTAATTCCCAGATAGCGCCAGTGTGTATAATTACATGCTCAGTCCTGACTGTGACTCCTGCTACATCGCAAACTCTGCGACTGATTGAATCAAAAAACCAAAAAAGTTTATTAAACAAAACAAAAATAAAACATAAAAAAACATTCAGCATTAAGGGAAAAGAAAACTTACCATTTAAAACTCAAATAAATTAATCATAATTTAAAAAAAAATCGAAATAAAATAGAAAAACGAGATCTGAGTGCGGTGGTTGTACCTTTATTGTGCACTGACTGGTTATTATTTTTCTAAAAGCTATCTGGATGCCCATTTTGTGTGTGTGTGTGTGTGTGTGTGTGTGTGTGTGTGTGTGTGTGTGTGTGTGTGTGTGTGAGTGCGCGTGCGTTCGTTCGTGCGTGCGTGCGTGTGTGTGTGTGAGTGTGTGTGTGTGTGTGTGTGTATACACACACACAAATACAAATAACAATACAATATTATAATTATGTTATAATTAGAAGTGTACCTAATTTAAAAACAAAAAATATTAGCGTGTAAGCATGGTGTACTAATAGCTACTTACATCTAACTTGTTATTTACTGTAAATCAACATTTTATCTATCTGCAATCATAATTACGTCTCAGTCGGCGTATTTTCGCGGAATCACCAAGTTATTTTTTTTCATCAATTTCTCATAAACTGTACAAGTACCTATGTCAACGAAATTAAGTTTTTGCTCAATTCGGTTTTCACAAAGTGTAAAAAATTTTAAAATTCCTGCAACATTTTCACAGACTTGTATTGTATTATTGAAATACAATAATCAGATGAGTATTTACAGAATGTTTATATCGTAATTTAAATTTGATATCCAGTTACTGTAAAAGTTACACAGTGCGGAACGTATTAGTTGAATCTGAGTACCTATTCACTGTTACATAAATATTATGTTCGCTATGTTAAATTGATGAACATAAATATTGAAGCTTGAGATTTCGTAAAATAATATCATTTCATTAACCTGTAAGTCTGAGTAGAAAAAAACTATGTAAATGCATTAATGTCATACATGCAATAGAATAAGTTGTAAAATAGTATGATAATTATTATATTACAGCACCAAGTATGTATAATATATATATAATACTACAGCCCTCCCCAAAATGTAAAGTACAAAATACAAATCCAAACTGTCTGTGTTCAGTGTTCTCCCTCTAAACTTAACAATGTACAAAGGTGGTGAAAATCATGTGACAATTTTAAGCCCACGTACCCGTCTACTCAAATTTGATTTCATACATACCGATCACGCTCACACATAATATGCAGCATATATACAATATTAAGTCACAAAGATGAGGAAAAAAAAACAAAAAAAAAAAAAAACGCTGGCGTAATTGTATCAAAATCACGGTGTTACAATTGTACATAATTATATATCCTACAGTTCGATTACATTACCGAATTGAAAGAAAGGTCATGAGAATTTTATGACCAATTCAATAACCACACACCACACACTTATGTCATTGAAAGTCTGGAAATCGATTATTAACTTTAATACTTTTTTTTCTAATGTAAAATATCTAAAGCAGAGAAACGAAGAAAAAAACTTATAATTAATCCATATTTTGTTTCTATTTTCTAATATTTATTATGGTTAAATAAATGATGAAATATACATTATACAACACTGTAACCATCAAATGGCCGTATTTAATGCGTGATGTAAATTTTGATGATATACTACATGGATAGATGTATACTATACATATACCGGATAACGTAACCGAAAATATACTGTATATGGATGAAACAACGCTCGACGAGTGAATGATTGATGTCGATAAAAGTACTGGAAAATTCTCACACAATTTTTCACCCAAGGCATATTAATCTGTGTAGCGATACAGGTATAATGCAGCTTTACAACAAATTTCTGGCATATTTACTTGCGAATCTTGGACATTGAGACAGAAAGAGATTTAGACGTGGATTATAACGTGACACAGACAGTCGGCACTCCAGCACTATAATGTAATACAACAAACTTGTATTCTAATTAATATTATCATTGTAAATACGTTATAGATTTTATACTTCGTTGGTTGCATTTGCGAGTCGTGTTTTTATTTTTCATTTTTTTTTTTTTTTTTTTGTTTTTTCCGAGTGCTGCGCCAAGACACCGCCTATTTATACATATGCCCTTCATGCAAATTTTTCAACCAATGCACACGAAACACACCTACGCAGGTGCAGAGAAAAAAAATGGTCATATTGAAATTCCCAAGCAGTAAGTTTTGTACTCGAAATACCCGACAGATCGATAGAGCAGTATTTCAATATGGTGATGATATTCGCATTACCTATTTCACCGCTATTTTATATTCCTCATTGACTTTTGCAGTGACCTGCAAACGGTGCTTGAAATCATGCGATAAACAGAATACAAATACAACAATCATCGGTTTACTGATTTCACTGCGTAACAACACTGCACGATACAAAATTTAGACAGCTATCTGCTGTAAAGGAAGAAGCGAGTGATGAAATTGTTAAAATGTAAAAAATCTTTAAAATAATCCGCTGCTTATGATAAAAACATAGGTATATACCTGTATTATGTGATTAAAGCATCTCTGTTCGATGCAACAGCACATCTCCCTGAATGTAACAATGCCTCGTCTCTAGTACTAAGTGCAGAAATTTTGTAGACCGATTATGTGATTATTTTTAAATGTTTTCAACTTATTGTCGAAAAAAACCGTGCTTTGATATTAGCGAAGGGAAGCTGCTAGTAAAATTGGTAATTATGATAAATATAATATGATAAACACCTGCGACGTTCACCGAGCGTGATCATGAATTCAGCGCAACTCCTCCGAAAACATTCAAGAATTACTATTATTGTCTTGTTTTTACGGTCAACCGAATAATTTTGGAGATATATCAGTCATAAGATCGCTGACGGCTTTCAAAAGATTTTAAACGCAAGGTGTGTGCACACGTGCAGATAATACGCGAGGATGAGAATACCAAAAAATTTACTTAGAATGATTGAAAAAAGTGGGTAATTTTATTTTTAAAGATTAGTTTATTATATCGAAATTAGAGGGAATGATTTACTTGCTCGAATATTGTAATGTTTAAATTAACCTCAATATTATAAAGAACTTTTGAAATTCAATCCGATCGATTATATTCTAATTCAATATGCTACTAAGCTCGCTTGTAAAATCTATCAATCGATTAATGACCGTCGATGATAATATATTATATATGGCTCGTAAATTATTATAGCAATGAGCTTCGTGTTTGCGGCGTTCGAATTCGAACGATTCTTGCACAATTATTCATAATTTTTCTCAGTTTAACAAATGCAGGGTTTCGGCATCGTATAACGTATTTGAACTGAAAAACATTTCGTACAGAATAGATTATGATTTAAATGGAAACGAGAAGTTACTAGACGAGATTACGATCAATCAAATTCCGTTTTGACTTATCCAAAGTCATTGCGAAAGTGTAGATATTGAACCTTGAAATGTACCGAGAATGTTCTGGACATGTTATAATTGTTCATTCGAATCCACCGATATATTTCATTGTTGAGAGTCGGAATTACTGATTTTTTTTTTGCTCGAGCTCGAATCAAAAACAAATATTAATGTACATAATATTGTGCCGGGATCGTTCATCTTGGATGGTTTACTAATAACGCTAAAAAAAAAAAATATTGTATAAATGATTACGAATTGATAATAATAACAATAACAATAATGATATAACGAGTAAAAAAAAAAAAAAAAAAGGAATTTTGAAATTAATATTAGGGATCATTGTAAACGTATAATATAATATAGTTATTATATCAAGACTGAATAATATCGAGACTTTGTAGAGGTGGAACACTTTTGTAAATAATACTGCCTGAAAGAAATATGTACATGTAGGAAAATGATTAATTAAAAGGCCATAATACATCTACGATAGTCATAATTGCGATAATTCATCCGTTTCGTTTCACGTGCGTGCAGATCATAGATCGATTAAAAAATTGAGGAACCGACTCCGCGGCGGGAGGAGGAAAATAAGGTAAGAAATATTGAACTTTTCTCGTAATTCATAACATGGCAGAAGCAAGCAGAAATAAATAGCCGTTATAGGTGTATCGGGTATGTTCTATCGTTTGCGCATGCGCGGCAAGCCGACAGCGCATCGCCATATTGAAGTGAGTGTCGTCCGCGCGCACGTGAATCCTACGTAAGATGCTCGGATGTGCGATAGCCGATGGGATATTTTCGAAGCAGAGTTTGTTGCTGCGGGGACAGAGCGTTGCGAGACAATGGACATGGCCTTGTGTGAAAGGTGGGTCGCAGGCAATTCGATGTAAATTAACGGTGCCGAGCCTTCGACTTCTCGGGACGTTTGCGCCGGGCTTCCGTTTTGCGTCGTTTTCTCGGTTTTCACGGTCAGGCGGCACGCCGGGCCCGTCGTTCAATCAGGCGCGGGAAGTTCAAACGAACAAACCATACGAAATACCCACGAATTTGTCAGCGGACGCGATACTGTACAAGAACGAGAATAGAAAACTGTTTAAGCTCCTCAACATTTTTGCTATTTCCCAATTAATATTTTGGACATATTTGGCCCACTTTATTTATACCATGCTGAAGGATACCCCTGTAAGCAAATCCCAGGCCGATAATTTACCCTGGTGGAGGAGTATCAACTTTGGCGAAAAAAAGATTCGGACCATTCTCTCTGTATGCACATTTCTAATCGGTAATTAAATTATTACAACCGAATTTATTTCACAATTTTTCCTGTGTTCACCATCATCGATTTTATTTATTATTCACAGGGTACGCGATGTTCGCGTTTGCATGGATGCATACATTGAAGTCCGTTAAATATCTCGTCTTGCGCAAGGGTGGAAATAAGCTCACCTTCATTACGCACACTCCGTTTGGAGGGACCAGGACGAGGACGGTTCCCCTGGATAAGGTATATACATATATAAATGTATATATATATGTAGTGTATATATATATATATATATGTGTGTGTGTGTGTGGGAGTTCCTGGAGCCGCGTTTTCCCTTGATAGCCTCGGCTATTCACGCACTTTACGAGAAGTAAATTACCATTACTTTATGAGCAGATCGTATAATCGCCACGAGCAATTCAATAAAACTTCAATCTTTGCAGATTTGTGAAAATATTTTTTGAGTTACCAAGTTTGTAATATTTCATGAAACGGAGCTTACTACAGCATATAAGCTATTCGGTAAAGCTTGACGTTGTGTAAAAGAAATAACGGACAATTTGTTTTGTTGACAAAAGTCCGTGAAACTGTTTCACCATTATTCACAGGCTTGACAAATATTTTACATTTCCAAACACATCATTTTTAATTTTCGAATAATTCATTTATACAGGTATGTTGCAAGCTGAACAGAGCCGAAGCAAAAGTTCACCTCCCGATAAAAGTGAAAGGAGATATGATGCATTACATTCTTGACATGCGAGGGCGATTCACGAATCCGAAACTTTTCGACTTCACGGCCGGCCTGCAAAGACCGATATAGGATACGATGCTTTCAACTATTAGGGCTTGCCAAGTTTGAAAGATGTAACTTTGTCACTTACTTAATTGAAATTTATTATTAAAATAACGAAAAATAATTTGTACGATTTGTAGTTACTTAAACTCGTCCCGATATTGTTTTTCAATAGTGATGTTGGAAATTTCCAATAAATCCACAAATATCGAGTCACTCAGGTAAGTAAGTATTTTCCGCTAATATTATGCAAAAACGTGAAGCTAAAGCTAATAGTATTTCCAGCACCTGCAATCTGGATCAAAAACGAACCTCAGACTTGTTGAATAATTTTATTCCCTCATATGTATACTTTTATCTCTTACGTTATTAGATAATTATAATATACGGTGACTGTATACAATGATTATTACATTGCCACTCCAAACTGTTGTTTATACTAATTGTTGTATTAATGACAATGTATACGTTTGGGCACATTTTTTTTCTTCCGCATAACAAGCTAATCAAATTTTATCATCCATTTATTATGTCATTTGTTCTACTTGTAATTTCAATCTTATACAAGCCGGTAAAAGAACCATTTGATTTGTTCCATTCCCGTTTCCCTGCAATAAATCGCGTGACAATATCGATAATTATAAGTTAAACGCACTCACAAGAAAATGACACGCACCCAGGATGACCAATTTTATTGAAATTCGAACTGGTGAAATAAAACTGAATTTCATTTATAGACCCGCACTTTTTTCCTGACCAATGGACACTGGTTGCCGAAAAATCACGTATACCAAACTTACTTAGATGGCATCCCTTTTCGTCAGTCTAAAAATTTATACTGTTCTCCTTCATAAATATATGCGTATAATTGCCCATTCCACCAATTATTAGTAAGTGATACGTGGGAGAAATTTCAACTTTCCTGTAATTTCGATATCTTAATGTTTGTACGAGCTGATATGCTAAAATTCTGCAAGTAGGTACCAGCCCGCTAGCTTTTACTCGTTATCAGAAATACGTTTATTAACCTTTCAATTTCGAACAAATTAATTTTTATACTCGCATTCTTATTGTATCTTATCACGGGGAAAAAGTGTGGCCCAAGGGATTATCAATTGAGAAGAAACTAATTTTCCTGACCGTAAAATCTGTTTTACAATTAGAGTAAATCCTCTGGAACGCTCTTTTCCATAAATATTCGTTATTATTCTATCGTTATCAACTTTGATTTGAAATTTACCATGTTTATCTGAAAGTTCGCAGTTTATGCACGAGAATCCGAATATTTTTGATAGTTGCTGAAAATGGGATCAGGACGAAGTTACAAATGATTTTATAAAGCGTAGGTAACATTTGTTGTTGTCACATAAAGAAACAACCCCGCAATAATCTTATGGTAATTCGGTTTTTGATTGAAATCGTCTGGATTTTTGATAAGTTGTAGATATTGGCAGTCTGAAAAAAAGTCTCCATGGGACGTCAACGGTGGTTTTTAGCGTCCAAACTATTCACAGCAGAGGGTCGTGCTCACGGAGATCTACAACGTGTCCAGAATCCAGACGATTTCGCTAAAACCCAATTTCCCCAAGATTATTGCAGGGTATTTACTTTATTTCATTCTTGTATTCAGTTTGACAAAGATTGCTGTTGTAACATGTTTTTTCACAATATTCATTTCATGAAATGCAAGTTTTCTGTCGGAAGAAAGTAATTCATTTGGAATGTAGGTACTGTAACTAGTATTCACAGCTGTCAAAAAGCTAGTGAACGATTTTTTGTCATTAGATCAGATTAGATCCACATGATTTTTTTTGCAACTACCGCGCATTGTTCGGAAAAAAATACGGATCTAGCGAGATTTAATCTGATTTGACCGGTTCAAATTTCAAAGAAACCAGCCATCCCGGGTGCGTGTCCTCCCCTCATCAGTTCATTTCCAAATTGACATTATTCACTGTCTTATACACGTTATACAGTATTAGTAATACAGTGGTTACGTTATCTTAATTGATAGAATGAAATCAGAGTCAGTGTTTTAAAAATTTTGCAGCTCATTGAAAAGACACAGAAAGGATCGGTATTTGAAGTATGTGTAACTCATCACTTGCGTACTTCACACGTCCGTGGTCATGTTAAGGCTTTTTTTCATTATTATAATTAATATCATCTCTGGTAAGAATTTGCAATTGATCGAAAGGCTCACCTTGCGAGTTCTCAACAGTCCATCAGTACACCAATTGTGAAAATCGAACGCCCAATCGTCACTGTATTATATCTATGTATAAATGCGCGAAGTTTAGTACATATTAAAAACAATTTTTCTCAAAGTTTTCAATCTCTTCGAATAATACATTTCGTCGTGCGAAAACGATATACCACGAAAAACTAATTTAATCGCTGAGGGTGTACAGCCGCTACAGAAAGAAAAATTAACGTTACCGTACGTATTTTCTTGTATCTAGGCGAACCGGCGCGAAATATTTTCTGCAAAGGCTGAACACGTCGCAGTTTTTTTACCATGCGAATAACGATTCTTTATTATCGTAATTGTTTATATTGGGCATTTGATTTAGACTTAGTACATATAAGGCTAAATCAGCTAAGGGGTGGTATTTACAAGGGAATGAGATCGTCAGCGTCAACAGCAACTTATATTTCAGCAATTCATTACTCTATGTAGATGTCCTCTATGGGGAAAGCAGTCTCGATGAATTTCGTGTAGAACCGGTGAAAGGCTCTCCTGCAACAGAAGACGCAAGACATCCACGTTCCTCGTTACGTAAGCAGAAACCATGCAACATACGCAATATATCAATATAGTTTTTATTTACCCAACTGCTTCGGCAACAGGTCGCGTCGACTCTTGGCCAATAAATACGTGACAGGCGAACCTCTGGAGCGTTGGGTGTTTCGTTATGAATCCGAGATAGCGATGGTCCCGTGGATGAAAAGCGCAAAACGAGACGTTCTTCAGCGAGTAGAAGTAGTCGTGGCAAGGGCCTCGATTTTTCTGCAGGGACCACAGAAAAAAACGAAACATATTGTTCGTGAGAGTTCTAATTAGGACCGAAGGGCTACAGAGCTGTGGTTCTTCTTTCGTGAAACGAAAACATCTCCGTCGAAGACGGTGGCTTTCGAAAATCGTTGAAAAATACTCCCCTGCCATTACCTGCGGTTTGCTCCGGTCGACCATCCGCAAACCCTGGTCAGACACTTCTAGAATGCAACTCTGAGACGCGGGCGATTCCTGACTCGGGGCACCGACGATTCTGCGAACGGCTTGGCAGACGACGCCCGTTCCTTTGTGAGCAAGAGTCTCCACCGATCCGAGGTATCCCAGTAGGTATCGTTCCCGTTTCACCTTCGGAGCCGAAGGATCGAAGTCGCTGTAGTCCATGTCCACCGCGTAAGCCGAAGGGAAGATACCTTGTCTGCCAGTCCTCAGGTTCACACCTGAAACGAGAGGAGGCTCACTCTGCTTATCGAAGACAATTCTGCCGCCGGAGTTTCATACCTTCGCACCAAAGATCGTCAGCCTCCTTCTGCACGTATATCGGGTCCCCGATCTCTAAGTCGATTTCGTCGTGATGTCGCGGCACAAACTTGTGCAGCCCGCGATGAGTCGCCTCCAGTAGTTCCAGCTGCGTGAAAGGAACTCCACCGCTACCTGGAGGGAGCAAATTTTCAATACGAATAAGGTATTGTTTTTACAACCACCGTAGATTTGGATACTAATCGAAGCTTTAATAATTCTGCTACTTATTTTCAGCTTTTTTTTTCTGCGTTCACCTGGCGTGCTGCTCGGCGAGACTGAGTTCGTATTCTGTACGGTACTGCACGGAATTGGAGACACACTCTTGGGCCCGTTGTCTGGGGAATGAGCGGTGGAGTGGCCACTGTCCGTCGTCATTCTCTCGCTGTCCGGGGAACTATCCTCGTGACGGAGACGCGGATGATACTTCCTCAGAACGAGATGCGGCCGTCCCGCCGTTGACGTTGCCGCCCCCAGCTCGTCGGCGAGCGACGGAGACGAGTGAAGAGACGAATGGCACATCGACACGGCTGTCAATTAGTTATAATACGTTCATAACTCAAGGAAATTCTCCAGGTTCCACATTTACGAGCACGATATTTCTTTTCACTTCAAACTAACGATTTTCTTAATGTATACCGTTATGTTTTCACGATTCAATCAATTTTCAAGGAAACATAGAGCTTTTACGACTGTGAAACTCACCCCTGTTGTAGACACAAGAGTAATGCATGATGATTGGAATTGCAGAAGATTCTCTTTTCATGAACCGTGTCTTTGTAGCATTCGGTGAGTACGACTATTATTTTCCACCGAGTTTATTTCGAATAATCTAAGAAATAAAGGTAAGTAACGACTGAATTCTCCGAAGATCGAGACTAGAACTGATTCGTTACATACAGCAGTTTTCTTTTTGTTTCCTTTTGCTCTCTTTCTGGCGGTTATTTTCTGTACGCTTGTCTATTTTGCGGTTAATCATGTCAACCTCATACAGCAAAAGCCTCTATTTCCTTTCGTCACACATGATTTGTGATCAGAGACTGCTAATGTTTCACGCAAATGGCGATCGACGGAGATCAAGTTACGACGACAACATCGGCATAATCTCCCGAGTCTCGTTACTTTTTCTTTGCTCGGGAGAACCGATGGAAATACAAAATTCAACAATACACCGTGAGCACGTTTACTCGTCGTCACGTGTCAACCGATGTGAATTACGTAGAACTGGCAATGCTTACATTTTTTCGTCTTTGGAATCTCCGGAAGTCGTCTCCGCCTGCGTTCGCCGCTTGCGGTGCACCCGCTTCCGCTACGATTTGACGGCACGTGTTCCGGAGTGGGCCAGGAGCTGAGGCTCGAGCAGGAGTCACCTACGTCACTGATTACACTCTCCCTGCCGCAGCCTCCACCTTCCGATCTTCCTTGTCCTCCTCCAGCCCCGGAAACCGATCGCCTCCTACTGCTCAGTCCACCGAACAAGCTAATGTCACCCAACGCAGTGTCCTTGTCACTAGTCTACTCACATGCCATTGAAATCTTCTAACCTCCCATCGAGAGTCGATCTTATAAACAGACTCATAGCTACGCGGGTTCGGACTCGCCTGCCGTTCGTATGAGCGAGAACCCACGCAAAGATGAGATGCGAGGAAAGTGCACTTGCCATACCTAAAGTCGCTGTCAGCTACGATGGAACAGTGGTGGTCTAGCTCTTCGTCGTCGTCTCCTGAGCTCTGCTCGCTGTGGTTTCCGTGACGATGAATAAGCGCGACAACCTCGTCGTCCTCCGAGTCCACGGCTGCACCATTCTGACCGACGTCTCCGTCGCTGCCCTGCGAGGACGTCGGTGAATCGTCGACCATGACATCGTGGACCAGTCTGTCGCGAGATGAAAGATGAAACAAGTAACGCTCGTTCATAAATTTCACTCTTCTACCTCACGTCATATGCTTAATACTAGATTCCAGATTAGTAAGCTCTCTCCTTCGATTCATCGGTCTTTGGTCCGAAAGTGCTCGTTGAAAGAGAAGCTGTCGAAGCGCGTACGTTTTCTTCCCTAAGATGCTATTGATTACCAAAAAAAATTCACCACGCCGACCTCAAAGTTTGAATACCGTACGGAAGGACATGTATGTACCAGACCTTGTCGAAGAATAGTTTATAAACGTTTGATCACATAGCCAGCCATTGATTTTTACTAGAGCGCACGAAACGTCTACACTTACTCCGTTTTTCCAATGCGCAGATGAAGTTTCTGACCACCATGCTCATGTGGTAAAATGAAACCCTAAGTCTGGGAGCACATCGGGTTTCAACGATATTTGTAATACGCTCCTAAAATATTTTTTATATACTAATGATCTTGGACGGCTCGTTTATGGTTCATATGATTTACCGACCATGAACATTCCACTTCAATATCACGGCTGGTGATTTTACCTGCCCCCCCCCCCCCCCCCCCCCTCCTGCATGACATGTCAATAGTTTTGGTTTCAATTACAGTGTTTCGGGTATCGATTGAAACTCCTGAAGTACATTGAAACCACATCTCTTGATTCACCCCCTCTACCTGGGTTGCGGAACATTAAAAAGACGTTATTGTATGAAATTTGAGTTGAAATAAGGCTGGCAGAATACAAGGAATACGAAATTTTACAGTTGCCATGAGAAATGTCTGAGAATCCATTTGTATACAATATGTATGCATACTCGTAAACTGCAGTTCACTAAGGCTCGGCAAACCACAAGTTGTACCAAATGGTCAGAAAGATTTCGTCGACCAGGATGATGTAGTTATATTTCTTCTATTAGAACAGTTTTCCCTGTCATTATTTACGCTGCATCGACGAATTTTTTACTCATGCTGTAAATTGCACCCCGTGTTTATTGACAACCGTCGATCGCCCCAACAAACCATTGATCGATGATGATTGTGACGTTATTTATAAATATCACCGTGCCCTATAGACCCATTAACGTTGACAAGGATAGTGAAAACGATGTCGCATGTCAGGGTGCTTCATCATCAACGCGAGCGGCTTCAACGTGTCAAGTGTTTTCCTCCACAGTAAAATCTACCACGGATGGAAAGATAACTGATAAAATTACTCACGTGTAATTTGATATCGGTGCCTTGAGATGTTGAGGCAGTCTCTCAAAGTAATGCCGGAATTCTTCAAACTCTGAATCAGCCATTCTTGAAAGGTCGGTCCGTGGAGGCGGCCGACGGCGGAGGCGACCGGGCCGGACGAAGGCGGCGCACGCGTCGCGAACCTATTGATTCCTGGACGCAACGTGACGCGCGCACCCCTCGAGCGAGCCTCGAGATGAAAAACGAATATGGGGGCGCAGAGGGATGAACGAAATACGAAACTTCTACTCGTGTGATGCAGCGCGTAAACGCCGTCCCGTCACCCGTGAACCACTTGCATCAAATCCAAGCAAATAATTGCAAGAGTTCGGACACTGGGGGCATTGATTATACCTAGAGAAAATTTGGCTAAACCGCTGTTGTTAACGATCGTGAGAAGTACCTACAATACGGATACCGATGTTGACGCGTTGGACGATGACTACCTTGTACAACTAATGCGGTTTGACAAGGTCCTTCCCCTAATTCGGCCAATGAAGCACCTCGAAATTGAGTGGTCTCACCTTTCGTACGCTTTTTAATTTTCGGCTGGCTTCCGCCTTCGTTTCTTCAGCACACCTCCGTCCCATCATTCGTGCCGAGGAACGTCGTTGAAAGGATCCTAGTGTTTGCCAACACCGAATGCCCATCATCTTGCGCCTAACCATTTGCCTCCCACCGGCTTTGCAAACGCTAGTTCGAATCGAAGCTCTCTTTAAATAACCAGGAGACTCCTCTCCACTTTCGTTCCATGAATAAAACTCCCCGCTCTCAACGAGTACTATATTGCCTGAGAGAAACCTTGTACCGAATCGCGTACGACCTCCGTCTACCTGTTACAACGAGCCTGAAAAGACTTCACGCAATTTTCTTTATCGTATAAAAATTTATGCCGATTCATCATGCTTATCGAAGTACATGTAGTCATATCTCAGAGTTTCCAGCTACCGACATCGAGTGATAACCACAGGGCCGGTACAGGGCCACCCTTAACATAACACTCGACGAAGTGGGCAGAAGCAGTAAACCGATCTCCGATGCCGGCAGACGGTCCGAGCATCGCCATTCATCTGGACCCGGTCTTGCCGTTCGCTCAGCGAATGAGACGCTCCCCGATGGATGCGGGCCGTAAGTAATTGAAGCAAGGTGAAACAGACACTTCCAGAGATATACGCAGTGTAGCCTGCGACTATCGCCCACACCCCAGACCACGGGTGAGCCAAAGTCTGGTACAGGCGCCTGTCACCTCAAATCCCACGATAATCAGGCCACTGGATGTCGCTTGCGAACTTCGTCTATGACGCTTGTGCCCTGCTGACCATTTTTAATCGGCATGTATTTACGTCACCGTTCCTTTCGATGCACCATATGGATGAAGTGCGTTCTAGCAGCAAGGTAGGTCTGTAAGATCGTTATTTTTCTATTGCAAAACCAAGGGAAACACCCGGTACAACTCGGCCACCTCGACTGCCTCTGGATAGTAGCTGATAGTGGTAAGTGATGGGCTGGCTGGATAATGTGCTGCATCTGCTTTGTGGAGAAGCGGTGAGAACCGATAGGACTCGCTAGGGTAGAGAAGTGGGTTCGGGCTTTTGTTAAGCATTGTCTCTCCTTTTCTCATTTGCTTTCCGTTCTCCTACTCTCGTTCCCCAGCATTTTCTCATACTAAACACACATTCATCCAGAAGACCAATCTCGCAATTTTAGAGCACAGTGTCGTACCGTCTGATGCATTTTCTTTTTTTTTTTTCTTTTCTCGACAAATTACGACGTACTCCCGTCGAATACGTAAGTCAAGTCTGCGTAACGTACGCAACATCGTGACAGCAGAAGGATACGTGGTATATTTCTTGCCGATCAGACGATAATCGTTCCGTCGTCTACATTATTCGTCCGTGGACATATTATGTGCAATGATTAATTGTTCGTCTGGTTCGATCCGGACTGCTGCTCTGGAGTTACGAAAGTTCACGTTTTCACGGACAAAAGAGTGAGTGTGTAACGGTCCGTGTCTGCGAAATTAAATACTATCTTGCAGCGTTATGATACTGCTCGGTTTATAAGCCATGCCAGATGTGCATCAACAATGGTCCCGTACACGACGAATCCAATTAGTAACTCATTTGTAAACGAATTGACGTAACTTGGTCGTGCATTTTATGAAAACGTCTTCTGCAGCAAACGAACAGATAATCTGTCTGAACTCGGTTAAATTTAACAGATTTTCTAGTACCTGTGTTCGACATTAATTAAAGCTGCTCGATAATACAAACTCGACATACTGCTAATTTTTAACAATCGATTATTTCTCCAAAAATCAAAGTTACACTTCTCATTGTTTCAACTGTTTCCGTAATTCGTCGTGAATATTCTCAAGAGGTGAGGATAGAGGTCAGAATTCAAGGACGTCAGAGATTATACAGGGTCTCGCCGCAAGTTTGCCGGAAGGACCGGGAAAGAGGGAGGATAGCGTCCTCAGGAGCAAGAACGAACCACCCCCATAATCCCCGTACTCCTATAGAAAACCGTCTCTGCCAATAGTTGCCCGTCATCCCCTTGCTCAGGGACCAATCGGGAGCCGATGTTGGACGAAGACAGGGAGCGAGGACGCCACGGCGGAGGGGTGAAAAGCTTAAGAAGACCGGAATCGGCTGCAGGGTGAACACTGTCGGTCCTTCCGCAAGAGAGATAGAAGCATCATCCAAGAGTGAGGTTGAACCTGCGTTGCGTTCTTTACCGAGACGTGTTTATCCAAGTAAAATCGAAGATCTCCGATTAAGAACACGTGAAATTTTTCTTTCCTGAGCCTTGCGGCGGCTGCGGATGTCAAATAAAATCCCTACGTGAATACGCAACAGTTATGAGCGGTTCTGGAAAAGGTCTTCTGGGCATGTGGCTCTACAGAAGAGGCCAAGAGTGGGCCATCAAAGAGGGAAGCCCGATGCACAAGGTTCCAGACGTGAGTACATGAAATCGGTGACGAGGGCGACCGTTGATCCTCAGAAATGAACGATCTTCTGATCCGATTATACGTGTCCAGGTCCCGATGACTGAGCGGGACGCAAGTGAGGAGAATAAAAATTCGGTAATCTTCTCACTGAAGAATCAAGTTGGAGGCTTAGCTCGAGCGTTGCAAGTTTTCCAGGTAAGCTGCTTGCCCGCTGATCGAATCAAGTACGTATATCGCAGCCGAACAATTAAGGATCCTAGATTCTTTCTTCTTGAACACGTCGAATCTCGGCAGCGAAACCAACTTTATTCGATTGGAGGATAGGCAAGTGGAGACGGAGGAGAAGCAGGAGTAGAGTGATTCCATATGATAATTTCCCCCTCTGGGAACCAGTCCCACCTTTTAAAGAAACGATAGGTGACCGGTAGGAGCGCGGGAAAATCGTTGCGTCGGGACAGTTCTTCGGATTGCGTGAAACGACACTCACGCTCACTGCTCGTGACATAACGGTCCAGTCTTGAGCAACATTTCAAGTTACTCACTCGACGACACGTGTCTTGCTGCACGGAAATAACAACAAGATCATGTGCAATAAAGGCGTCCTTGTGCATCGGAGACGGTAACATACACTAGTTTCTTTATTCTACCTACGGTATTAGGCTAATTTCCGACGCTTTATAGCATGGGAAGTGAAAATGGAATGCTATCAAGTATCGCGTGTAAAGTCGACGAAAACCAAATTCACCGGTGTTTCACTTTTCACCCCATTAATTAACCAAAAGTCTGAGTGCAGAGTCGAGAGATATTACTTGCGCAAATGTCATAGTGGGATGTGGTTAACTGGTTTCTGCCATAGATTTCTATCAGTCGAGTATTATTTCTCTATTCGATTTGGCACATTTAACATTACCCTACGTTTGGAACACCGTTAACAGCGGGGCCGTAACGAGTTGTGATAAAAATTCTATTTCTACATCGGAAATCTCGTAATTCAACGTACGCGTGTACATTCTAGTGAATATACGCGTTCAACTCCGTTCGGCATTGCAGAAATTAAGATACACGCTGCGAGCATGATATCTCAGAACAACATCTTTTAAACTGAGGTGAAATTCAGATAACACATGCGAGCCGGATGCACAATTTCGAGATTACGAACCAAAAGCTTTTTTTTCATGAATTCGTTCTTGCGCTAATCCGACTCGGGCTAAAAGTAATAATAATTTCAATGAAAATCCTTGAGAGTACGTCAATATTAAGAAATGAAGTGTTAACGGACTTTTATAACATTAGGTACGAGCCATTTTTTTTTTTTTTTTTCTATCCAAATTAGTCTTGATGCTTGTACTTATAAGTGCAGCTCTTGATATAACTATTGCATATTTGTCGCTGCTTCGGTATTGGGACAAGAACTCGTGACTCCGCAAATTCCATTGACTACTTTCATTAAACGAGTAACGAAAGACCTTAACCAAAAAAAAAAAAGAAGGAAAAAAGAACATCTATCCCTATCTTGATGTTCAGTGAATAAAATGAACGCATGCCGCCCTTGACCGCCTAGAAATAACGTGTCCGTCAGTCCGGAGGTTTCGAGCCGTTCTCCTTGAAAACCCGAGTAGAACAAGACAGCAAATGGTTTCTACACTCGATGCTCAACGCACAGCGCATTTTATTCCTAGGTTAACGTGCGGCATGCGTGAAATATCTGTATCGCGCGATCGCGGACTGAGGTTGTTCGTTTGTCAGAAAGAACCGCCAAACCGGGTATTACGAAATGGTACCGTTTTGCGCAAGGCTCCAATTAAAACAGACCGGCCGGGCCGTTAGATCGTAGATTGGATTCCGTTTTAAATTCACATTCACTTCTGTTCAGGACCTAGGCGTCAACGTTGTCCACATTGAGTCCCGTCGATCGGCGCAACGCGGTCCCGAGTACGAAATTCTGGTCGACGTCGAGTGCGACGGAAAAAGGATGGAGCAGCTCATGAGGATGTTGAGTCGGGAGGTGGCCGCGATAAATCTGGCCCAATACGAACAAACAGGAAATATTCCTCAGCCGCCAACCTTGTCGGCTGCCCCGAGCTTCGGTCAGTCGATTCTCATGGCGTCGATGTAACCTTCCCTGTCTCACTATTCGTGTTAGAATTTGATAATTGATCGCGTATTGATCCCCATATTTGGCATTGATTCACGACTCTGATTACTACTTTCATTTTCCCTTCGGGACTTGCGTCCATACATCTTTTCGGGAGTTATATATATATACATGACAGAAGTTCCCTTGAAAAATAAACTTCGTCACGAGACGCGTAAAAGTTGCACCAATTTTATTTCTGTATAGTGAAACAACGGTTTCTCAAGATATTAAAAATGATCAATATTCAAGGCATGAAATCAACTGCGGTTTCGGTAATGCGCGGATCAGAATCGGTTTTTCCCCCGCTTCGATAATAAATCTTCCATGCGAATTTGAGGTCCTTTCAGATTTCAGTGAGGTCGACATGCCGTGGTTTCCGCGCAAGATCGCTGACCTTGATC
The DNA here is from genome assembly GCF_021155785.1 of Neodiprion fabricii. Taxonomy (NCBI): domain Eukaryota; kingdom Metazoa; phylum Arthropoda; class Insecta; order Hymenoptera; family Diprionidae; genus Neodiprion; species Neodiprion fabricii. Next base: position 41,219,136 of record NC_060240.1, read on the forward strand.
AAGCTCAAAAGGTGCTGATGTACGGCTCCGATTTGGATGCTGATCACCCAGTGAGTTCATCTGCTTACATACAGAAACTATTTTCGTCTATCCATGCTATTTGTACAACGTTGAGTTCGCCCATTTGCGGAATGGGGTTAGATCGAATGAGTTACAGTACCCACTCGGTCTCAAATTACGCAACAGAAATATTTCTCCGTTCCTGAACCATTTAGGAGATTCTCTTCCGTAACTGCGAGTGCTTTTTGTAAATTTGACAAAAAGAAAGAGCCTGCGTAACAAGAAATATTTGTGACTCTAAATCGCTTCGTGCACTCAATTAATATAATCACGGTCCCCCGTCCTAGGGATTCAAAGATCCAGTATACCGAAGGCGCCGGGAAACATTCGCTGAAATCGCCAATAGTTACAAACAGTAAGTGGTGACGGAGTTGAAACTTTTTTATAATCTGCATTCCAAATTTCCTCTCTTAACCGCTTTGTCTGTTCTCCAAGTGGACAGCCGATCCCGAAGGTGCAATACACTGCGGAAGAAATCAAGACTTGGTGAGTGTGAAATTCTTGGTTTGCATGTGGGTGAAGAAATTGGGCTAACAACGGATTGTGAAAGAACGTGATCTTTGCGAGGAAGCCGAACCGTAAAAAGTTCGCAAACTTGGCAGTATCGTAAAACTCGCCGAGTTTTCACCCGTTTACGTGCTTCTTCCGCGACGAGACCAATCAAATCTTTTTCTACGTTCTTCGACTTTGTCCGGGCACCGCGGAAATTACATCTCTTCAATTCACGACTAGTTTCATTGTATCTATCGTAACTGCACAAGCCGTTTGTTCGACGAGCACAGAGGCCGAAGGGTATATCGAGGTAGGTATAACACTACGGATGGGAGATTCAAGTTCTCACTGAATGCTTCCTTAATTGCCCTGATTTCATCCGCGCGTTCAATCAAGAAACGCGAGGGAAAATACGGGAGTTTGCTCGAAGGGTTGCAGATCCGTAAAAGCGTTTTTCTTGTAAGGACGTTCACACTTGATTCTCGTCTTGATTAAATCAGCCGACGACGCGTATTTCGTTATTCGGTTATATTCCGACTTTCTACCATTGTAGCTTTTGGCAGATATCTTCTCGGCTAGACCGCTCCGTGGCTATTGGATCACAATATTGTCTTTATAATACATGTTTATTTGATAATTCGTAAACTGTGAAATTTCAGGGGCACGGTATTTTGCGAGCTGCACCAACTTTACTTGAAACATGCCTGCAAGGAGTATCTAGAAAACTGGCCGAAGCTGGTCAAGTATTGTGGTTACAGGTAAGATCAAACATTTTTATTCTTTTCATTCCTGCACATACTTCGAATTGATTGTACGGAAAGGTTGTTCAAGGAGGAAATACACAGTAGCACATAGTTGAAGCCTGTGACCACCTTGAGACGCTCGTTTCATGTTCAATCCTTGACAGCTGAAAATTTCGTTTTTTTCAAATTGGCTGGGAAATTCACCTTACGCTATATTCTGAAACAAATTAGTCAGTGCTTTTCATATTTAATTAAGTAGCTTCACGATCAAACCCCTGTGAGTGATGTATTTTGAATGATTTCTTTACCATCTCTCAGAGAGGACAACATACCGCAGCTCCAGGATATCAACGTCTTCCTGAAACGTGAGTTGTGTTCGCCCAGGAACCCGATTTATTATAGCGATTACCTATCGGTCATTGGGTCAAAGGTCAACAAAGGATCTTGAATAAGTTTTGGAAGAGGAGATTTGTCATAAAATGATAACAGAGCTTTTTCGTAGAGCGTTTGATACCCTAGATAAATACGTTCCGGTTTTAGCAGTATACTAATGCGTTGACGAGTTATAAAATTCAAAAGTTTAATAAAAAAGAATTTCGAATATATTTTCGACGTGTATTTAAAAAACAAAAATTGTAGATTTTTTCGATACAATCTACTATTTATACTACGTGGCTATTTTACGTTATTTTCAGGAATGACTGGGTTTCAACTACGCCCAGTTGCGGGATATCTTTCGCCGAGAGATTTTCTGGCTGGTTTAGCATTCCGAGTCTTTCATTGCACTCAGTACATCAGACACTCTTCGGACCCTTTTTACACCCCAGAACCGTAAGAACTCTCCGTTTTTCGTCTCTGGTCCAATCAAGAAAATGTCCTGGTTACGAACCTTACCAATTAATCCGACTTCTTTTTCCTCTCATTTTTGTATCGTAGGGATTGCTGCCACGAACTTTTAGGACACATGCCACTCCTCGCTAACCCAAGCTTCGCCCAATTTTCCCAGGAACTCGGTCTGGCGTCACTTGGAGCTGCCGACGAGGACATCGACAAGCTAGCAACCGTGAGCAGTTTCATTCAATTTTCAGTGAACCACAGGATAACGATAATAACACTATGCACAGTAGCACATAGTACAAGTCTATGATAGCCTTGAACCGCTCGTTTGATGCCTGCAAAACTTGGAGCGTGGATCTTGTGTCCGTAAAACAATAGATCGGATTCTTCGTTGTAGAATTAATTACGACTCGCGTAACTCTCAACACGGAGATCAATCGTTTCACCAAGATGAATGACTCACCGACTTTGCAATATGCGGCATCGTAGATCGATGCTCTGTTCCATTAAGTCAGTTCATCTTTGTACAGTGTTTTTTTTTTCTCTTGTATCCGTCAAGTTGCGGCGGCGGTGTGCACAATACAGTACGTGCCGAAAAGGAATAGAAAGTGTCACGTTTTGATTCGCAGCTCTACTTCTTCACGGTCGAGTTCGGCTTGTGTAAACAGGACGGCACTCTCCGCGTTTACGGTGCGGGGCTTCTGTCCTCCGTAGCGGAGCTGAGGCACGCCGTTAGCACCCCCGAAAAAACCTTCAGATTCGAGCCGGACGTTACCTGCAAGCAGGAATGCATCATAACGGCCTTTCAGAACGCCTATTACTACACGGAGAGCATCGAGGAAGCGAAGGAGAAGATGAGGTATGACGCCGCGGGTAACCCGAGCGAGGAACCTAGCTGTGAGAAAGACAAGTTTTATTCCCGTTTTTCAGAGCCTTCGCTAATCAGATCCAACGCCCGTTCGGCCTACGTTACAACCCCTACACTCAGTCCGTCGAGGTTTTGACGGATGCGCAGAAGATCACGGCTCTCGTCAGCGAACTGCGCGGCGACCTCTGCATCGTCTCGAATGCTTTGCGCAAGATTCACGAACAAGACGAGACGGTCGACGTCGAGAGGATCACCAGTCTTCTCACCCAGGGGATCGACGTTCCCCAAGAATCATCCGATAGCGATGAGGACGACAGGAGCCCCAACGTCGACGAGCCTCGAGGAGGCCGGGATGATCAGAATGAAACCGACGCCGAGTTTCACCCGCATCTGAACCTTGCTTCGCGGCAGCGCTAAGCGACCTTTCCATACTCACTGCAGCCCGTTGACAATTTTATTCCTGTCTGATTGATGTATTATTTATTTCGCATGTCAGCGCTTTGAGCTAATTCTATAATGCATAAATATATTGCGTATAATTGTAAGTTATGATAGTATCTGGAGTTTTTCGTCGATTTTCGAAACACGACCGGGCAGATTGTCAAAGTTAGAGTGCTAGAATCATACGTTCCTCAAGATCGAATCGATGTCCGATCGTTGATGAAAAATTCCATATGTTATAACAGCGTAGAAAAAAATGGCACCACTGCATACAAACGAATCTCTGTGTCTGATGATAAATAAATCAGACGTGTGTTATTACATGTATATCGAACAATATCGTTGTATCCATGAATCAGGCGTTAATAGAGTCGCGATGTAGTAAACTATTTAGTAATAAATGCAATGGGTTTCAGTGTGGAAATAATTTTCATTTCGTTATTTCTATTCGTTGTACGCTCAAAAATGTCGGAAAAATGTATATTCTGTTATTTTCGTAGCGAGCATCAAGGGGTCATCGATTGAAAACAAAATTAGATCTTTTAGACCATTACAAGAATGAAGAGTTATTAATGTGTCAATTTTTCTTCCTCCAATCGAATATTACGTAGTGCAACTCGTGCGACGATGAGACGGTATTTTTGAATCATTGAAAATGGATATTCATCCAGCAACGAGTGAGTTAAGAATTATAGGCACAGATAGTCACTTTGTGTGTAAGAATTAAGAATGAAATCAGTTTACTCTACATAATATGCAAAGTTTACGAAATATGTGTTGTGTGCTTTCCAATAAATACTGTCAGTTCGACTTGCAACCAACTTCATGTAAGTTAAGTTCGTTTATTATTTTCTTTATTTCCTTTATTTCTTCATATATTATAACATCTATTTTCATCATCCACCAGTTTTCGGAAAATAAACAGCAAAAATAATCATCCGATCGGACAGTATACATTTATCTAACCATTTTTCTTTCGACAAATGATTTACTGTTAGACAACTCCGTTGTTGCCTTCAACAATTCGCAGCGGCATTCCCGCGCGTCAAATTCAAATTTTCAAATTCGAACGTGACGTTCGCCGTCCATCTGACCGGGTTGTCGCAGTGGCCAAAAAGTAAGTGATCTGCCACTTCGACGTTTCGTTTATCACCAAATGATTTTACAAAGCGAAATTGAACCAAAGTCAGCAGCGGATTAATTAGATGTACGCGAAATGGCATCGCCAAGCCCGAAATCGCCTGAACAATCCGAGAGAACGAGAAAATACGACCGTCAACTAAGGTGAGGTTATGTTTATCGCACGATATTTCAGGTTATGCCTAAAATGAATTATGACTTCTATCCTGTGGCTCAATTTGGTAAAATGTAAACTCGCCTCTGATTCATATGTACGAATTGCTCGGTAAATGTGCACATTTTACTGAATTGAGAAGCAGCATCTCTCGGATGATCCTTTAAATAAGTCATCGCTTCAAATAACAGATTATGGGGGGACCACGGACAAGCTGCCCTCGAAGGAGCCCACGTCTGTTTGATAAATGCAACCGGGCTGGGTACCGAGATCTTGAAATCCCTCGTCTTGCCTGGTATTGGGGCATTCACAATAATCGACAGCAAGAAGATCAGCGACGATGATATTGGAGCGAAGTCAGTCCCTCATTCAATTATTTGTTTGTATTTTCGATGCTAAGATTAAAGTTTGGTCACTCCAGGGAATGCGTGATACAGTAAACATCGCATTGTAATTAATATAATTTCATCAGTTTTTTTCTAGATTCAGAGAGTGTTGGAAAATCAAGGGCAGAAATAGCTACTCAAGTTCTTCTTGAACTAAACTCCGATGTACGTGGCGATTACGTCGACGAGGGCCCTGAGCAAATCTTATCAAATAGCCCAGACTTTTTCAATAATTTCACCGTCGTTATCACTACTGCACTCCCAGAGAAGTATGCATCAATATTTTGCTACCTTTTTTTTTGAAGTAATGATCATCATCCATATTTTTACTATATCTTGTTGCCTCCAGGAGTCTAATTCGCTTGTCAAAAATATTGTGGGATCTGGACATCCCGTTGATAGTCTGCCGAAGCCTGGGCTTTATCGCGTACATGCGAGTTCAGACCAGAGAACATACTGTGATAGAAACTCACCCGGACAACGAGACACCTGATTTGCGATTGGACAATCCGTTTGAAACATTGAAAAATCATTTTGATTCAATAAATTTGGACGAACTGGACCTGAAGGATCACACTCACGTTCCATATGTTGTGATTCTGTACAAATACCTTGAAAAGTGGATATCTGAGAATGGGGATGTACCAAAAAATTATAAGGAAAAACAGCAGCTAAGAGATATGATCAGGAGTGGTATTAGAAAAGATGAGCACGATAATCCTATTGACGAGGAAAACTTTGAGGAAGCAATCAAAGCTGTTAATACCAGCGTTGGTCGTTACGAGGTACCTCCCAGCGTCATGGAGGTCCTGAATGACGATTGCTGTATAAACCTTACTGCCAAGGTAGTATCGTTTCTTTTTTGTTTGAGCACTTCGACACATTTCGGACAAAACATAATGATGAAAATTTTAGAGTAAACCTTTTTGGATTATCGCGAAGGCTGTAAAAGACTTCATGGAGAATGATGGTTCAAATTCATTGCCACTCAAAGGTGCTGTACCAGACATGACGGCAGATACAGAAAAATATATATCCCTGCAACAAGTGTGAGTGTACGTGAATTTAATGTAAGTGCCGAACGGACATCTCAATGTATAATAAATTTCAGGTATCACAAACAAGCCGCAGCAGATGCGGAAGCAGTTTGGCGAAGAACAGTCCATTTGCTCAGACAGATTGGTCGCCCCTCGGATGCGATAACAGAAAAAGATGTCAAGTTATTTTGTAGACATGCTTCTAACATTTACATTCAAAGGGGATCCTGTATAGCGGATGAGTATGATCCAAAAACTGTGGATGCCAGCGAAATGGGTACGCCTTACTTTCATTTCATTCATATTTTACTTTCAGCTGTATATAGCTCTTGTAAATAATGTTGACTCTTTTAGCTCAAAGTCTAGAAAATCCTGAAAGTATGATGGTGTACTACGTGGTACTCAGAGGGATCGAAAAATTCCAGGTGGAATACAATTCGTATCCAGGCGAATTCGACGATCACGTTGAACCAGATATTGTGAAACTTAAGGTACTATTTCAAAGCCTAGCGTAGAGCAAAGTTACAATTTGTAAATAGTAGAGTATGTTTCAACTAGCGATAACTGTACTTATCACATTTGGGATGTGTGGGAACAGAATTGGGATTAGATCCAAGTATATTCTGTATAATCGTGTAATTCTGATTCTCAACAACACAGGAATTTTCAAATCTGTTTTTAGGGCCACCATACCAATAGGAACAAAGCTTTCATAATATGTAACATATTTCTACGTTTGTATGTGTACTCAGGCCTGTATTTCAAAATTGCTGATGGAGTGGGGTTGTGGGCCATTGGCAAAGGATGACTACGTCCATGAATTTTGCCGTTACGGCGGATCTGAACTACATTCGGTGTCGGCGTTCTTAGGAGGGCTAGCTGCGCAGGAGACTATAAAATTCATAACTAATCAATTCAAGCCGATCCACAACACTTTTATATACGACGCGGTAACGTCAAATTCGGCTAGTTTCTTTATTTGAATAGTAATAGAAAACTTGCAATACTATCGCGTAATACTATAATCACATAATCATGAAATAAAATTCACTATTTCCATACAACTTGGCTAAGCATTAAATTACCTAGTCTGTAACACACGCCAAAAGATTAATGAATATCGTTAAATTAAAAATACGAAAATGCTTTTGTGTATAAAAAAGATTTGATGATTGTTCCTGACAAAAAAAAAAAAAGAATTTCATTTTATTATTACGTCAGATAAGGCTTACAGGCTAACTTCATGTCTGTGAAATATCAACGTTTTTATCGAACTTAAACTAGAATGCATTGGTATTAGACTTGTTTAAGAATATAAAACGTTGGTCAGTGGTGTAATTCACCGAGGTGCGTGGGAAGAGAAATCGCAGAATACAACACCTCGTTACGTTTCTCAAAAATCATCAATGGATCAACTATTTCAAACACTATCGCCTGCCTCTTCCTCTGCCACGACCTCCACGTCCACCTCTAGCGCCACGTCCACCACGGCCTCTTCCACGAGCCGCACCTAGTACAGAAAAACAAAGATTAGAAATCATCGATATGTATTAGAATACTATTGCAAAGTCTGGATTGAAAGTGTCGAAAATTGAATCAAGGAAGATTAGTCACAGAAAATACTAAAACATAAATGAAATTGATCATAAAGGCTGCAAAACTTGAATGACTATAAGGACCTCGTGCGGCTTCTTTCTTCTTTGCTTTAGCCTTGGGCGTGTCATCGATAAGCAGAGTTTCCAAGGGAAGGGAATCAGGCAGAATGTAGTATCGAATGTTGTTTCCCCTCAAACTCAACGTATCGAGTTGTACAGGGTCTCTGTTTTTTATCGTCATCTTCACAGTTTTTAAGTGGGTGTTCATGGCCACATCCACACCTTAAAAATAAACGTTTTTGTCATGCATCTGCAAAAACTATTTCACTTGGAGACAAAAGAGAAGCGGCCTGCTCTATACGCTATTCCAACTGTGATTTGATTGTGTCAAGTCAAATGGCATAGGTTATGTTTACAAACCTGTGATAGTTCCGTGAACTTGGGTGCCATTTTTCAGTTCTATCGTAACCGTCTCATGGCTGAGTTTCATCAAAAATCTGAAACACGAAATATCCCAATTAATCCAGTGTCTTTTCACTCATTGCATTAATGGTATTCGTAACGTAATTGCAACATCACTCATAGAGGCAGGTTAGGTACGGGATTTAAATCAGTATCTACAATCACACGGTAGTTAAGAAAAAAAAACTATCCGAATTTATAGCAATCTAAAACTTCGATCGACGGAATGATTAATTATCGGCAAATTTTTACCTCACTAATTTCATGATGCCGATGGATTTTTCGTATAAAAATTCACAAGCACCGGCAAACCATAAACATCGTTTCAACGGCCGAAGTTCGGCGGGCTGGACGCGTTGAAAGCAGCGCCACTCGATGAACACGGATTTTCCGACAAACTGTACTTTGTGTCTATATTCACGGAGTAACAAGTTCGATTCGACAATTAAGTCACGCCAAATTTGGTTTGAAAATCGAATTTTGTATCGAATTATATGTACACAGTTCTGAATATCGTCTACACAGAATTGTCGATTGTACAATTTTCGTGAGATACCAATTCATACATCTTAATTTTCTCAAACGTTTACCTTACGTATCCAGTTTCCAAAAGTTGATGAGGTATCTCGCAGAACGTTGGAAAATCAATTTTGTTATTTGACGATATCCATGATACGCCCACACAAGTGTTTTTTCAACTTTATTTCGATTTCCCTTGATGCGTGAAGTTGTACAAGGGTCATCAACGCATAACTCTTCATATGCCTGTATGTATTATGTATATACGAGTTGTTGTAAACATCGTGGATATCATTAATCGTCGAGGAGTATTTAACTCAAGTCACTCACGTCGCTACTCACTACTAATTGATGTGCTTGTTTTTCTCTAGACGAACTCATCTGCACGCTCGACGAAGAACTACCTACGGAAGGTTACACATATTGTCATAAGCCCGGTTGAGTTCGGTGCACGCGATGTTTTGCCACAAATGGCCACGGCGTATTCCATCTGCACTCACCCTGCACTTACTAATCACGATAAAACGCAGGTATTATGCCAACGTACAACATACGTATATGCATTGCACATCATGCGTTATACGTATCCATCCAAGGGGAGAAATTAGATAAGTTTATTGCAAGTTGTCGATCGACAGATGATTATCGTCCGTGTAAGTGGCTACGCAGCTTGTGTGCTTTACGCTGCTGTATAAGACGTACACATCAGACTTATTATCCATAATATTTATATTAGGCAAGCGTTAGTCCTGCATAATTTCATCGTACGGAGATCGATCACAATACCTACTATTAGGTAGGTCGTAGAGCTTTTCGTTCAATGCTGTTTAATATATATCTGATAAGCTTTTACAAATATTACGAGCTTACGTACATAATGTTAACCGCCAACTGTTTCCCACGTTCTGATTTCAACGAAAATTAATCAATGAGTATAACCATATATCTATACAAGTCATGTTAATTAACATACGTCCTACGCTATTATAAATCCGTGAAATTGAAAGTGTAAAATTAGTGTAAAATATTGTGAACCCAGATTCGCGAATCGCGGCACTTAATACATTATTTCATTTGCCGTCTATTACAGAGGTGATCGCGTATGCAAAACGCGTCTGGATTTTAAACATCGTATTGGAATAACAAAACTTGCGCGTAAGTGGTCGCGTACATCGTCGATGAATCATGTATGAAAGCGAGAGGTGGGGAGGCGAAGAATGACTCGGTGTATCCCGACAAACTAACTTGCACCTTATATGCATAGGCACAATAATACAACGTATTTCCAACCATTATTGTTCTCGATGTTTATCCAGCTTTATTACATGCCTCCTTAAAGGCCTCCCGCTTTACGTGTACCATAAACGTGGACTCTCCTTCATTCTGGTCCTTCACCTTTACCACAAAAACCGTCGGCTTCGTTTACCCATGGTTCCTCGACGTCCGTTAGCTGGTTAGAATTATTCCAAAAACTTGTTTACGAGTACCTACATTGACGGTCGAAATTTCCGTATTTTTATTACCTCGGTATAACTGCGTATGCGTTTATACATGTATACGGAGAGCCGCAAGTCATTGGAGAGTCCGGCGCAGTGATCTCGATACGTTAATTTTTTTTCTTTCTTTTTTACCTTTCTTACTTGAGGTTCTCTAATCACGTCTACCCAGAATCGCCAAGGCGTACGGCTGTGACAATGATGTCCCGACGGTCTCACGCTGATGTGACGTCATCGTCTACGTCAGCAAAATCCTCGAGGGGGCCTTGAGGCCCGATCGGAGTCGCTGCCGCATCCGGAGGCACGCACCCACGTCAAACGATACAGCGCGTGAAAAGAATTCTAGCGCAGGATAGGTGGGGGGCTCGGATAAAACGATAAATGGATACACCGATTTTTGCATATTGTACAGTCGTGCGAAAACTCACTGCAATAGATCACACGCTTTATCTCGGCAAAGCATTATAATTTTACACAAATTGGAAATTTTAAACATTTATTACAAGCTAAGCGAAAAAAAGGAATTTTGTATCCAGGATCGGACGTTTTGTTTTTTTTTCTCGTACAGGTTATACCATAATATAAATACTGCAGCGTATTATCTACAATACGATGTTGTTGAATTTCAAATATTTTCACACGATGGCGAGCACGTCCCTTGTGTAAAAATACAATTTCTAATTTGGAAAAGTAAACTTTATCAGCGCAGAGTACGCAGCGTGGTTTGCCTCTGTAAATAGCTTCCCTCCGGGTTGACCTTCTGCGTACGTTATACAATTAGCTGTAATTATCCGCGGGCTACCAAGGGACATCGCAAAGTTACACCATTAAGAATAATGTCATTATACCTATACCTAGGGAAGTTGGTTTATGTTTACATAGACGTAGCCATGTGGTACATACACGTTCCCGCGAGCAAGTTGCAAATTACATATACGGCGACAGGTCCACGTAGCCGTAGCGGACGCGACTTACGTGGGTACCCAGAGTCGCAGGGACACAAATCACACATTTGCGCTGATCCAGAGACCTGTGGACACTTGAACTTTGAAAAATAATTCAAAAATTAAACTCGTTACAGGAAACAGAAGTCCAGGTAAAGTGGATTGGATCTTTTTCCAACTCATTCGTGCTTTCTTCTTTCGTTATTTCATTCCATTCTCCAAACCTGCTTCCCCGTTCCAGGCCTTCAAATTTCTCGTCATCGTCGCACAGGGCGCTGAAAGCATACGCGTAACATACGCGACATCGGACGACGATCATTCGATTCCGAGCTCTCCGAGCTACCAATTCCGCTCGTAATTTCGTGCAATTACCATCGGCAAATCCCGGCCTCGGCGTAAATCGAGTTTAAACTTTGAGCGCGGCTGCGCGCGTCGGTGTAAAGTTGAAATTGATTGGACGCGCGGCGTTGTTCCCGCGGCTGCGGCGACGCGGCGTCATCCCAGCCAACGATCGCCGCGCGTCGTTCGTCGTCGCTGTGGCGAAGGGAGGGGAGGCGATCGAGGCGCCGCCCACCGAGTCAACGTCGGATCTCGGAGTCACTCGGCAGCACGGTCTCGGGTCTCGGCTGGCTGAAAATTTCAATATGGCAACTGTCGTAATCTCTGGATGAGTTTGTGTGTCGCAAAATGTTTTGAAATTTCCTTTACGTAATCGCGGACAACCGGTCGACGTATCGTGCATAGGTTAGTAGGGTTATGCATTGCATCGCACCGCCTAACTCAAGCCCCGCATATTACCTACGGTACGACCAGAGTGTGTCCCTCGGGCGATAAAATAATATCGAGAAAACGTGACGATTCCTTATTTTAACACCGTTCGCCCGATTTCCTCCCTTCGTTTCTTTCTTCGCATTTTCCTAATCTTTCTCCCTATTTTCATCCTCTCTTCAAAATCGGCGACCCTTCTTCTTTCGTTCGACGGACGGGAGGGGGGCCAAACTTAATATCCAGTCGAGGACTTGCCCCGATCCTCCGCCAACGTATACAAATAAATCACCTCACCAAAAATGCGTACACGCCGTGTATACACGACAAATTTTCCGTATCTCTCGAACATCACAGAAACGTTTTAACGTGCCTAGACAACTGCGTTCCGAGTATCGCGTAACTCCTCCTCCTCCTCCTCCTCCCTCCGACTTCTGGATTAATTGCACGTCTATTCTATCGTCACCCCTTTCCTCCTTCCCCTGCCACCCCTCCGTCATTTCAAACTCTCGTCATCCCTTCGGTAAAATTTTTCACACCCGCAATTATCAGGACGTGTGTATGCGCGCGTGTCTGTGTGCGTGTGTGTTGTTGTTGTTGTTGTTGTTGTTTGTTATTACTCGGCGAGGTCCATCGGCCGGATGATCGAGGTATGAATGAGTGAGTATTCCCGTAGAAATATCGAGTGGACTCGAGTGGATGTCCATCCCTGCGAATATCTTCCAAGTCTGAATGAGCCTCCGTTAGCTTGTGCATGTTTTACGGAGGAAGTTGCGTGTTTCTGAAAGTACGCGAGGAGAAATAAAAAAGAATTCTTCGCTGCACCCTGCATCGACGCCACGTCGCGGAAAGCGGAGAACGAGGTAAAACAAACGGAAGGAAAAACCAGTGAAAAAGTGTGATTTCTAACTGTCAAATCATTGATATTCATGCGACGAGTTCGAAAGGTGCGTGCGCGTCGTCGCCGGCTTCCGCCTTCACGATCTACCTGCGCTGTTTGTTGTTTCATCTGTAATTCATCGGTGCCGATGATGGTGAGTTCCACACCTACCTATTTATTAAATATGTTATTTTTACCTGCTAATCGCTACATGTTTATCGAATTTACGCCGACCTCGACAATCGCGCGATGACGCATCATTCCCCCAGGTGCTCGACGATAAGAGAACTAATTTTTCTTTCGGTCTTATCCATTACAGTTTACCTATGCTTCTATTTTCCGTTTTCTGCTTAGCCGTCTTATCCGCCGCACACTCTTACACTTACAGGCGTGAGACCGATTTTCCAGAATCGCGATCGTTTCTTCTCATTCCTTGTTAATTACCGACTTTCTCACGTTTCTCTCTCTCTTTTCTCCACCTCCTCTCTTTGCGCGGTAATCCTGAGAGCGTGGGCGGAAGAGGTGGTGGGTTTTGTATATTTTGTTACGGGGCCGCGATTCGGTAAACTTACCTGCGACTATCGAGAGTACGTGTTTATTTGGTGTATCTCGAGTTTCGTTTAGTTTCGACTGTCGTTAAAACGGCAAATAAACTTTCTAACCCGTTGATATCGGTGTGAGGTGTGTAAAGATAAGGTTGGCACGTCTTCGAGGGAGATTCGCATGACGTACGTCTACGAATATAATTCCTCGGAGCGAAGAACTTACTCGAGGATTTCAACCACGCCGCATTATTTTCTCGTCGTCGCGTCAGACTAGAAAAACGTTGCCCCGTATCCCGTACAACTATTTGAAGTGTCCGCAGCGAAGGTTCCCTCGGCACTTTGAGATGATGCATGTTAAATTTTTTACACGAAAGGCGGATCTTTGGTCTGCTTAAAAACCACTGTTGAGGTTGCCAGGGCGATAAAACGGAATGATTGCGCTTTGCCGGTCTTAATTTTAAATTTTGTTCCTTAATATTTCGTTGTTGCGTTAACGTTGCTAACTTCAGTCTCGCAGACATCGAATCCCACGGTATTGAATACATCATATTATACGTGATACAGTCATTAAAGATGTAAATTATTCATTCCGTAAGTCTGGAAAGCGCTTCGCGGAAAGTAACACGCACCGTATCACGTAACATTATGTATCGGATATACCTAGATGAAAATTAATAAAGCGATTCACTTTTTAACAAAGGAAAATAAATTCTCTCGTACCTAAATTCAATTGGGGTCATGCAGCAATTCGCATTACAGTTATACGTATTACAGTACGCGGAACGAACGAAGACGATTACGATTCATTGAAAATCCAAAGGCTACCCCAAGAGAATCACATGGCTCGCCTTTTGCACATTTTCCATCTCCCAATCAAGCGTGGGTAACGACGTAGCTGCTAACGGTCTCAACAAGCAGCCCTGCATTTTCGAGTCCTTCCTCGTTGTTTCTCTTACCTCTCTTTCCTACGCTGTTTCTTCTATCTTCTTCTCGAATATACCTACTTTTTCCCTTTGAGCTGACGAAATTTATTATAATTATACTGTGAATTGTTCGCAGCTTCTAAATTGTTGTCGTATCATTTTCCGCCTTTCGTCGATTTGTCGAAGTAACGCATGCTGTACGTCACGAATGAAACAACCTCTCGCAAAGGCGATTGGGTTGGTTAGCCAACGTCTCCCAATTTTAATCCACCAAATTACGCGGATTGGGCATTGGATATCAATATCGAGTGAATTCAGTGTGTTTCTATATCCACAGAGGGGTATCGGTTCGTCATAGCAATAATTACATCACAGGGTATCGTATGACGAACAATCGTATCCAAATGCCGGTTAATTCGGATACATGTATCGAATTAGGGAAAGTTTTCAAGGGTAGCCGAACCTAAATATCAAATAAAAATCAATGCAAAAAAGTTGAGTAAGTATATCTCCGTATCCAAGACTGCAGCAGCAGACTTATAACGATGAAGTATCAATTAAATCGTGCGACTCCCTCGAAATTCGCTTTTCACTACCCTTTCGACGAAAGGCATTTGTATTTAAATCATATATTACGTTTCTTTGAGAAGGAATATATTATTACGTGCAACTGCCCGTCCACAACATTTTTACGTCACAAGTGAATCACATTACATGTGAATCCATATTAAAAATATATCACGGCGTACAATTATACCAAGTTAGCAAATTCATTTCAACGCGTTAATAATCGTCGTGTGCGTGTGTGTGTGTGTGTGTGTGTGTGTGCGTGTCTGTGACGTCATAGATATAATTAAACAAGGCTGCACGTACACACGTGTGTAAATACATGTGCATGCAACGTGTGTACGTATAATGTGTTATAAATAAAAACGTTATATACATGGGTAATCGTATATTTTCACACATCTGATATACAAACTGGGTAATTTTTTACGGTGTGGTTCACGTACGGCGGTCGGTCGGTGGTTTATCGTTACATATGTTAAACGTAGGTATATCACGTATACCCAACAGCGAGCGGAAAAAAAGTTACAGTCTCTCGAAAATCCCGATGCACCGCGTTCATTCACGGCGCCACTTATCTCATCTTTCCTTCATTCTCCGTCACTCGAAGTACGTACTCTTATTGTCAGCATCCCGTCTCTTAATTCCTCGTACGCCAAATTTCAAGGTGTATGGTATATTATTATACACGTGTCATCGTGTGTTACCGTACATGTACGCTGTATCCACACGTGTATATTCTCAAGATCGTGTAAACGTACCGCAGCTACATTATATATATATATATATATATATATATATATACATATATATGTATATAAATAACGTCGCTAGTAGGTCTTCTTCACACCGTGTTTACGTATAACGACAGTATATTGTTATACGCATACATGTTTTCGCACGTATGTCGGTTCTCCGTCATTAACCCGCGATGACGTCAAGCTTTTCAAGTTCGACGTAACATCCAGCGAAACTATTCGCCACAACGCACGATGCGGAGGTGCTCGCCCTACTCGCGCATACGTTGTACACGTATCTTTATCTGTGTATTATCCGTACATAGAGATGGATGGATGGATAGATGAATTTATTTTACCATAGCGATGTTGCCAAATGAAGATACATAATCCACAGAGAGACGGGTTCTTAGAAAATAGACACGTTCGAAGAGAGTAGAGAGATAGAGAGATACGGAGATACGCGTACATGTATAACCTAAGGTTCCTCCTTCCTTCCTTCCATATTTCTTTCCATTCTCCGTTCGTTCGTTCCTTTACGTTAATCCATCAATCACGCAAGCGGTGAAGGATGATGTCAAATGTTTCTATAGTTCGTACAGCTTATACGTACCAGGAACCCATATGTACATACATTTAATGTAATACGTTTATAATGTCCGTCGATGATTGAAACACCAACTTTATATCCGCGCGTACAGCTTATAACGCGACAAAATTACTTCGCAATCATCGTCGAGAATTTATTGCAAAATATATTTACCACGCGTGTAGTTTCTTCATCCGCACTGACCAGCCAATAATTATTATCATACTTTATCGCGCATTATTTGCGAGAATTCATTATTTATATTCTTACACATTTCCGCGGGAATTTTCATCTTTTTTGTGTTTTTTTCTTACATTCCTTTTTCAAGCACAACCGGTCGGGCTATGCGAAGGTTGTAAATAAGAAAGAACGAAAACAAAAAAAAGAAAACACATTAAAAAACAAAGCGTCACACATACCGATTTCGACTACGTGGGATTAGAATTAGAATCGCTGGCTCCCGGAGGCGTGCGTAAACACAGACGAGACTCGGTCGTCGTTCAATCAGTCTCGGAAATCAAAAGTATCATCTCTGTGCTGCCGTATTATGCCTATGTCATACCCATACGTGCACGTCCAGCGTTGCATACGCGACATAAATAGTACATACGTATTATAAGACCGGCATTGTCTGCACCCACGTCACGTCGTCAAACCTTTGTCGCCTTCTCTCGTTTTTCGGTTTTACCGTTTCGATTTCGTATTTTTGTTCCGCCCGGCATTACGGAGCCGGTATTTTCTTTTTAATAAAAACTTTTCATCTCCTCCACGTGTAACATCGTCATTCATTCTTCAGTGACTCACTTTGGTATACATTATTTATCTGTTATACGATGTTACGGAGTTCGCGATATTGTGAGCACAAAAATAGGGCTTACAAAAATACGTGTCGAAGAAAAACAAATACTTGGCTTACGCCTGGATGTTGTACTTGGGAAGTGCATTAAATATTATTTCAGAGCTCTTCGTGGAAAGACATGTATTATGTACACGTGTGTCGTCACTGGCGTAGAAAAAAATAGCGGGCGCGATAACAACTGCATAGGCATACGTGTACGATGGATGTGTCGTTTGAGGAACGCGATAATAGCGGGAAACGCAACGGCGATCAGTTCAATTGTCTAATCTTGACGAGTCACAGGTTGGACTTTGGATGGACTCTCGTTTCAGGTCCGTGCAGGGTGCTTATCCGGCAATAAAACTAAATTGACGTAGATTATTCAATATCGGACCATTTAATTTCGAGGTACGATGAAGCAGATACGACTGCAACAATGCGTAAGCTCCGTTGCTTTTTAAATATATCGAGTAAAAAAGCGACCCGAATGTTCAATATTCAACGATCTCCGAGCCGTTTGCACGCACTCGTGCTTGTATGTTTTATTCAGACGATGAGAAGAGCGAAAAAGAATTATGGTATACGTGATAATACGACGAAAAGTAGTTGAGGAAAGATACGGGATTACGTTATTCGGTTATAGAAGCCACAACCTTGTCCTCGGCTAATTTTTGCGCTCGAGCAGTATCTGATGTTTCCGGCTTCCGCCGCGGGCTGCTGTTGCTTTTAATTAGTGAGTTTGTTAGCCACATTCTGCTTGACTCGAGGACTGGGTAGCTGCAAGAGAAAAAGAAAAAGAAAAAGAAACGAGGAGAAAAAGAAAGGTTACGACGACGAGCCGCGTGTTGCAAGCAAACTCGTGTGAATACGAAAACACGAGAGCTTCTTTTACCTGAGATGTGAGATAAGAAGATATGAGAAAAAAAATTCATCGGGATGTAGATACAATAATAAACGGACAGGCCTGTGTAATATACAACAATACTTGGATGTCGCAGCATTTGATCCGACGACCACGCAAGAATAAAATTTCTATCGAAATTGAATCTTTCCGCGTCCGGGAAACGGTAAGTTGAGCGTCGCAAGCGGCGTGTGTGGAAGAAATGCGGCAAAGCCGCGAGGATTCGAAGTGTAGAAAAAAAATTTAATATTCTTCTTCCACTTCTTCGGCGTAAACGGATGTCTGTATGTCCGCAGAGAAGGCGAGAGAGAGAGAGAGAGAAAGAGAGGCTCTGGTCTCTTACACTTCGGCCTTTATCCATTCCTTCGATTTCATGCAGGATATGGATCGTACCAGACTTTACTCACGCGGTCGGCAATCCTGTCGCGTCTCGGGCCCCTAGCTCTATAATATCCCCCCCCCTCCCCCTCCAATACGACTAATGTCAGATAAGCCCGGGACGAAGATTTTCCAGCGTGGCTGGTGCGATCCTCGAAGTCCCGCCGACGATCCCCGATCGGCGAATGATCTGTTTGCAAAGTCCTTCCGCGCGATGAGTAAAAATTTGCCGACGATTTCTCCGTCTATCCAGGCCGTGAAGTTTGAAATTCAATTCCGAGACGCATGCTGGCAGAAAAGCATTTTACATTACATACGACGACGTAGATCATTGAGGAAGCGTAAGGCTATACTTTATATAATTTGTTTTTTCTCCTCTTCTTTTTTGCTTCTCCAAATTCTCGTTTAACCGTTGATTCGAAGTCGCCGCGAAGTCTGCTACGTTGCCTATATGCTGCAATGAGGTTATAATTAGCTTGAATTACACAGTCAATGAAGCGTGCAACGTACTGAATCTGCAGTGAGAGTGTTGTATATATTTGAACCGTCTGGTAAACGTCTGCGGTTAAAGTTGATGGGAAGATTGTGAAAGATCGTATAACTGGTGCATAGAACTACTCTCCCAAATAACTTGCGGCAAAATGATTGTGATTTTTTCCTCTAGAGCCTGCTTGGAAAACAAAATCAACGTCTGCACATCTATACGCATATCGGCACCCAGTAAAATAAAATTGAATGAATAAAACCGGGGTCATTCGGGTGCGTTATATACGCTAGAAATAGAGAGATACGATCGTATCTGTATAATCGATCGTAAAAATGATATTACCTGTTTTATTTACGAAACCCTTTATGTTTACATCCGCAGTCGAAGAAGAATTCGAAGTTTAATTCATTTATCACGCAGGATCAGCATCGCGTTGCGAAAGGCGAAAATTCAATCGGCCGCAATAAATCTCCGCTACATCCCCGAGATCGAAGTTACCGTAACGTTATAGTAAAAAAATTGAAACTAAAATCATTGTTTTGTAAATTTAGATCGATGTTAAAGAGGTCTAATTTCCGAAATGCTTTTTAAAAATAGGTTACTCGATTTGAGACGACTTTGCATTTGTGAAACGACGCCTTTTGCTAAAAATGAATCGTTACATCAACGTTACGAACTTCACTCTCCTCCACGTATCCTGAAAAATCTTTTCGCACGCCGCGTTGACCGTTCATCTTTGTACTTTGGCAACGGCGTTTATTATTAGGCTAAGGTGTCGGCTATATATCGCGACTATAACCGACACTCCCGGCCCATTCGGCGACATTGTAGGTACCAACTGCCGAACAGGTATATAGACATCGTACATCCCGGGGTCTAATTATACCTCGAGGAAGAGGCGAGGAGTAGGTTGAGCTGGCACGACGTCGCGTCGCGAAACCGAACCTCCGACCACCACTCCTCGACTCGATCTAGTCGAGCTGGCTAACGAAGGAACCGCACAACACCTGTCGGCTGGCTTTTCCCTAACCTGCGACCAACAAGTGGCAGCGGCGTTTAACTTGCGTGAGAGTCGTCTAGCTTCTCGAGCTGCTCCCTTCGCATTGCCCTCTGCACATGCACGCCGATCGATCCTCCGCGATCGTCGCGTAATACAGGGCGTACGAATTCCTCCGTGTTCGAAGTCGAAAGCTCGTCCGAGACGGGAGGAGAGGGAACTGAAACAGAGGAGAACAAGAACGAAAGTTTACGAAATCCGAAACATCGGCATGCCGCGGTAGATTTCTTTGATCGGCGCTGCGAGCGAACGAACAGGGGTAGAAATCGTGCACGCGCGGTGCGATATCGAGGCTGATCGAACTTGCTCGCTGTGTTCCGGTCGAAGTCAAAGAGGGGAAAAAGGAACTCTCGTTCCACGGAGCTTAGCGAACGGAACTTAATGAGATGAAATTTGAGAAGCTCGAATTTTTTGGTGCCTCTAGCCTGTGTATAACGTTGCACCGAAACGTACGATACGTTTACATACATGAATTCATACGCGTTGAAGATCATTTGTCAATAACTTACGTGGGTTTAATGCCTCGCAACGCACGCACGCACATTCACGTATGCATGCGTATCGTAGGTATTCCGCGGGGATGGATGTGTGGGGTGAAGATAACGCATTTGAATAGGCACGCATAGCGAAGGAAGTTTAATCTCTACGGAGAATTCGTTTGCTCGCTGTGTAACTCGCGCGGTGTTTACAGATTCGTTATCTTGTACTCGTTATCAAATGAAAATTTATTATTATATACTCACAACTTGTGCGTGAGTGTTTAATATTATATGCATATAACTAACCTACGCATATACACGTATACCATACACGTTATTATATGGGTATAATGTGGGTATATTTAGTCGATGCCAAAGAATAATTTAAAGATAATACAAAGATAAATTTAACCCTTACTTGCCACTTCGGGGTGTAGTAGACCACCCGAGGCGTTTTTTTTACCTTAATTTTAAGTACTTGAACGGCTCAGCTGATAATTCAAGCCCTTCATGTTATAAAATAAAAAAGTTGATGAATTTTTTTTTGTAAAAGTAGCCAGCTTTTTACTTAAACTACTGCTAGTTAAATTTAATTTTTGACTATATTAACTACACGATCCTTTGAATTAAGCTTTCGACGTGTTCTAATAGAGATTTCAAGTAAAAATGTACGACAGTTTATTTTTTATAACAATTTTTATCACTGGGATGTAAAGCATGGCACTTCGGTCCGGCAAGTACGTGATTCCGAAGAAGTAAGGCAAGTAAGGGATAACAAGATTTAGAAGAAAATTTTGAACAATTTTTTTTATTCCAAATGCACGATAAAGTCATTCGAGTTGAAAACCGATTTTCGAGTCTGTGATTTTCATCCATTTCATGGTTCCTGGAGGAAGCCTTTCACCTACCCGTATATTACTGTGAAATTTTTTCTGAAAAAAAAACAAAAAAAAAAAAAAACAAAGGTGTGTATACTTTAGAGTGTGTATATTGTATACACATTTTGAGTGTTAACTGCGTGCAACCGACGTTCCAAACAGTTGAACCGCAAATTGACCGACCGCCGGGTTCAAACTGTATATCTACCGCGATTAAACTTTTGCATACCGAAACAGCAGGTAGTTGCACGTGTGTATATATATATATATGTATATACACGTATGTATACATATAACGCCGCCGTTTTCCAGACGGACGGAGGTCTTCCCATCCGTGAAACGTCCGGCATTTCATCGTTTGCATAAATCTATAACAGTCGCCGAGGGGGTTTTTAAATACAGACCACGCCGCGACAATCGAACCTGAACGGAAATTCGAATTGAAATGCAGATACGGATGCCTGCAACCTGCGTAAATACGAGCTGAAGTACCACTCTTGTCGATTGTTTGGTGAAACGTTCGTTCGATCGAAACGTCACGTAACGTTTGAATGAAAAAGCGAACCGCAAAGTATGACCACGCTGAAGTTGGTAGGTAACGTTGTCGTACAACGCGTCGTGCTGAGGAAATATCGTTTCTTTGGGATTGCGGGATTGTTTGAAAATCGGTAAAGAGTAACAATGCAAATCATGTGTTACTCAAGTTTTGAAGTCTTTGCTTCTTCGAAGTCGGTGTAAAAATAAGCAAATAGTGATGTTTTACGATTGCGTTACTAACTTCGATCGTAATAAACTGAAATCTGTTGTAAAAAATTAATCGAAATTTTCAAAGTTGGATCGATCTTTGAAACTGCAGCAGCGGTAATCGACCCCAGCTCCCACCTAAGTTTCGAGAGTATCGAACCGCTGTGCGATTCAACTTCCGTGCTCAACCTACCCCCTGAATGCATACACGTATAATAATGCCTGTAATAATTCTGCAAACACGCGCGAGGCGATAAAATGCCTCAAGGCGATAAAATAAAACTTTGTTCACATTCCCCGGGAGATGTGTCGCGTATGTGCACGGTGTGGGGCGAAGGTGTGCCGGCCACTCGATCCCTTCCCTGCTTACGTGAGCTGCAGGAAGTACAAACCGCCATCTCGCCCCTTTTCCAACCCTCCCGGGGCCCTAAGGTCAGTCGATCCAAATGCTGACATCGCGTGTCCGTACGATGGCTAGCTCGTACAGCAGAGCCCGGATGCCTCGTTTCCTGGGAGGCTGGTATACAGCCAGGGTTCCTACGCGTAGGGAAAAGCTGGAAATTTCGATAGTTACGGTGGAATTTTGAGTCTGTCGAAGATACAAATTCGTTGTCGAACAAAGTATCTTGGGAATAGGATGATGAATAATATTTAAACGCTGTGAATTGTGCGAGGAAGAACAGTCTCTTTTTTTCTAATGCCGGTAAGAGACTAATTGTAAGAGCTGTTCGGACCCACCGGCGCCTTGGAGGGCCCAAGGGCTTCGGGTTTCAAAGTTTCGGTCGCAAAAGCAGACAACCATATACCTATCGTCATTTTTATATCGCCTCACCGGTACTCTCCGTGTCGATTCGTTTTTGAACCCATGATCTTAAGGGCACGTAATTCTAGGTACTAGTGATTCAATAATCCAATACGAACTACTATCGATTTCGAAAATCGAAAAAAAAAAAAAAAAATTGCACTTGAGATTTTGTTTCGTCGCGCTGCTCCATACTTTCTACGCAGGTACATTACTTAGTACCGAACCTTCGTTCATTTTTTTTTCTTATGGAAAATCACAGGCCGTTGTTTGTGAATTGATAGTGACTAAAGTAAGATACTTAAGACGTAATATTGAAAGTATCAGTGTTAATGTGCGAAGAAATTGTCATCGATCAGCGGTAGATTTTTTGAAAGGTTACTGGAAAAATTCTATTTTCAGGTTGGAATGCCTGGAAAAGTCGGGCAATTTCAGATTCCAAAAAGCGTACGAAGTAATACGTGGATCATTATTGGTATACGTCCGTTTCGTTTGTACTCGCAGGTACAAAAGAGCCGAAGACAATTCTTCTTACTCTCGTATATCCGGACTTGAACTTTATCAATTTCAACGATTCAGTCAGTACACTCGTTTCTTTCAAAGATATCTATACCTGAAATACCGTCCCAACACGAGATTGTACTTAATTACAGGATTAGCAAATTAACACCGTTTCGATACTGCGGATCGTTTACATCTCTTCGCTTTAATTTTTCATACAACGCAGCGTAAAAGTTTAATTAGCTTACTCGCTTACTCGTTACAGAGCTGCGTAATACTTTCACCGCATCATACGCAACTGTACAAATTAACGTTTACGCTAAGAACATGTGTGCAATATACATCTGTACCATATGTACACGTACATGGACCGCGACACGGGTGTAAGATGTATGAGAATCGTGGCCCCGTAACGGGTCACTTGACCGCGGCAGTCTGTCCGTACAAGTAATTACCCGAAATTCGATTGAATCGTATATTTCTATGCGGTGATAGCAGCTCGTCATTGCAGCTGCTGCTCGAGAGCTCGACTCTTCAATTTAATCCGATTGAAACGAAATTGAATTACTTGGTTATTCGATCAGAGCGGCTCTCGGACTTTTACACACGAGTGATAAGCGATGGTGCACGAATGGACGCGCGCGTGTGTTGTACGTTACTTGCGTATTGCCGGATGGTTATTTTCCCTGACAATACGGCATTGATGACGCGGCGCGGTGCGCGGGCGAAGGGTGGATGTTACACCGACGTTGCGAGGATCGGGAGAAGAAAGAGAATCGGGTGTCGGTGTGGGTGACAATTAGACGTTCAATTCGCTCTTCACTCGGTTCACGATTATAAACGCTGCAATTTCCAAAATTACACCATTTAAACTACACTCGGTATAATGTACCGCATATACCCGCGTATACCGAGTTACGGCTCAACGGTGTAGGTCGGTCAAGATATGACCGAATTACGAAATGTTCGGGGCTTTCGACCCTCAGGAATTCAAATCTGAAGTCATTTTTGAGCCGCATAACCGGCGTTTCGAGAAAACGACAAAATTTCACGTTTTTTGTGTTTTCCTCAAAAATTGCTATCTGTAGATGAAAAATGACTTGACCACCGTGTAGAGCGGTAAATCCTGCATCGAATCGTGTCCTCGTGTGTCGGGAACGGAGTCGGAATACAAAATTGAGAAAAAAAAAAAAATTTATTAAAATTCCCCAGATGCAGTCGGTAAGTAGAATTTCTTTTTTCATAATTTGTTAATCTGATTCCATTTCCGACATGTGAGGAGATAATTCGATGTAGAATTTTCCGCTCTACACGATGCGATGTACTGAAAATGCAAAATAAAATCAAATTTTTGCTGTTTTCTCGAAACGCCCGCCGTGCAGCTCAAAAATGACTTCAGCTTCAGCAAAAATTCAGCCATATCCTGAAAATTTTTAATTCAGACCTATTTTGGCTGGACTAATAACTACACGAATTTCACCTATCGTTTCGTACAATTCCGAACGTTTTGTTTCGCATTTCAATGACAAGCGCACAAGTTGAAAGTAGTAGTAATTATGCCGACGTTCTTGTCTCACGATAAATGACGTGCGTTAGGCACAGACTGACCAAGTACGTATCCAAATTAACACTGGGAGATTCATTCTGTTCAATACGGAATAATGACATTATTGCGTCGACTCTCGCTTTCATCGAGTCGTATGTACGTAGAACCCTGTGCGTGACTGTGATAAACATTATATATCGCGAACACAGGCTCGTCGCGTGATATTAGCTCGACACTAGCTGGACGGCTGGCTCCTCGTACAGCGAATGTCGAGCATATCTGGTACCCAGATCGAAGGTTCGTTAAAGGACGCCGGAAGGGATGGACCTAGGCTTACTTTACACCCTCCCCCTCCCCCGCCCCTGCCCCTGTCCATCCGCCGTTAATATTATCCACCACCACGGCGTTATCGCCGTTGTCAGCTTCGTTGTTTTCGACGAACACGCCCTGATATTCGATGACGGAATAACGTTGCCCTAATTCACCCCTGCGGTGGCCTTCGGGTACGGTACAAACTCACCTCACAATTAGGCATACATGTATGGAAGCGTGACATTGGCGAGGAATGTAGTTATATATATTCCGATATCCTCCTTATTCGCAACTGTTTTCAACCCTGCAACGCCGCACGATCGTCCCTTGGTTCCTTGGCCAAGTTGCAATACCTCGGAGGAAACGGGCTTTGTCGCATGCTTGGCGGCAGCGTAAGCCGGTCGTTACGTAACTTGCGAGCATGTTCCTTGTCACGGTTTATATACCTTCCCGGGGCTGACCTAGGTAATTTTCTTAGCTGCCGTGGCCTGGGTGAATATAAACTGCGGAAGCATTTAGACGCCCGGCGAGGAGAATCGCATCGCTGCTCGGAGGTGAGGAAAACCGTTGTATGAATTCCGCAGCGGTATCGAGAGCGGCTGGGCTGCGCGGATCTGTAGCGTGTATTTTCTTGAAAATTAGAAAATTGTGATTTATCGTTAGAAGTGGCGGGATGGGTTTCGTAATTTAGCACGAAATTTGTGGGAGGAAGGGAAGTTGGCTGCACGATTTTTACATCCGCATCTTGAATACCTTATCGTGTAAAGTTTTTTTTCTTTTTTTCACCGCAGGTTGCGCCGTATTCCGGATGTCGGATCGCCTCCCAGTTCCGACCCTCTGCGTAATAATGAAATCTCTATTTATGCAATGCATATACGCGATTGCGGCAGCCAGTCGGTCGGCTTTCTGATCAATTGTAAAATCCAATTATATCAGGTACCCATTCTCCCTGCGGCCGTTGCGACCCCTCGTCCGTCGGGTGTTATGACGTAACACGTGAATATGACGTTGTAGGTGGATATATGTATATACATTAAAGTAAATATAAGGAATGTGGTGTAGTGAAGATGAACCGATTAACCAGGAAACGTGCGCCATCTTTTCTCCACCATGCCTATTTATACGCGCGAAAAGTTTTGTCTCGTTTTTCTTTTATTTTTTTAATTTTTATAAAAAAAATTTCTCTTCCGACGACTCAATGTCCCAGAGTATGCTTCAATGTAATTATTTACAGACGCTCGTTTATATATAATATCCGCGGCGTTTTGAAAACGCGCTCCCGCGAAAGTAATCGGAATAAATGTCTGGCAAAGCCGCGGGCAGGTAGGCCGGTATAACGTATAATGTGTATCTTGACACGCAAACTGGCTCGATTCGAATTACGCGAGCATGAAGGCTCTCGCAGTGTCTGCCGGCACGCGATTTACTGAATTATATTTACAACAGGTTGTAACGTTCGCCTGACTCTATGGGATTTCCTTATATACCCGTCTGCTACTTGAACAGTATTTTCAGAAACTGTAAACTTTCGACACACTTGCGAAAATAATTGATTGAATGATCAGTGACACTTTCGTAAATCGAAATTTCTCACGATTCATCTTTTGTTATTTTATTGCCCCTGCAGCAGTTTTTTCCCATAAAAACAGAGAAGGAAGTAAAAAAGAATAAAAAAAATATGACAACTAGTTTTCGGTAACCGCGGACCTAATTGTATTATACGTGTTTGAGTCGTACGAACCACGTTTGAGAATAATATGGTAATGTTGACATTTTTCGAATCTCTCAATACATATATGTATCGATGACGCACTCAATTAAACTAATGTTAATGCATTCGACACACGAGGATTACGCATATAGAATGTTCATCTAGCGGAATGTGTTGGCGAGAATTTGGCAGAAATTCAACGCTCTGTTTGTCACAAAACACACGTTGATGAAACATTTTTCAAATTACTTGTGGATTTTCGAATATCAGAATAAAATGATGAATCTGGAACTTGTGATTCGTCACATGAATACGAATGGGTTGTTTCGTCAATTGCATCGCGTCCTCGGTAACTTGTGACGTGCTTTACGAATTTCATGTACGCATATCCTACGACAAAGTAAGAATATGTACTGCAAGTAAATTGAGATGAAATGTCTTTCCTTATCTACGATTAGTCCGTTCTCTTGCTGTCTTTAGTCCGTCCTTGATTTCTTACAAATATCGAAACGATCAGGAAATCGTTACATCGTCACTTCAAAGAAGTCCAGTTTTTCGACCGCTGAAACTGGTTATTTCTCACGTATTATAGATGCCGAATGGCGACGACGACGCTGGGATGACGAAGCGGCGTGGATTCGCTTATCGGTCGAGACTCCGCCACCCTCGTACCTCGCCTTTTCCCGTCTGTGAAACACAAACATTTGAACCCTGTCAGACCCCAGG
Source organism: Neodiprion fabricii (assembly GCF_021155785.1). Lineage (NCBI taxonomy): Eukaryota > Metazoa > Arthropoda > Insecta > Hymenoptera > Diprionidae > Neodiprion > Neodiprion fabricii. The sequence continues at coordinate 41,246,676 of NC_060240.1, forward strand.
CTGTGCAGAGTGTGCACCCAACCCCGTGTCGAAAACCCTCCTCGTTATACACATTTTTCGCACGAACAAACCCCGCGCGAATAAACCCAACTCTGATTGATTAAACAGCGAAAAGAAAATCGCCATGCCTCATTGGCGGCTCGCTCGCTCAACGCTCTCAACATTTATCGTCCCCTACTTTTTCGGCGTTGGATTGATTATTATTTTGTGGAAAAGGGGTTAATTTCGCATCAGTGAAACGCCTGGATTTTAACTTCGGGGATTGGTAGGGCGTGCCCAACTTTGATCTTGTACACATATATGTACACGGATAGACATTTGTTTGAAAGATTTATTAAAATGACGACCAGATTATATTATTTTTTCTCACCGTCCAGGGACACGTCCCCGTTTTATCAGAAATTCTTATGTTGCGTAGTAATTCACAAAGTTGACAATTTTCGTAGGAATCTAACTTGGAAAGTTTTCACTATTTCCCAAAGACGACGATGAAACGTATAATATGACAAATAGAGTAGCGGTGACTCCAAGTCTCACTGAACTATAAGAAAATCGTAATCGCATCGTCGAGCAATCTCCCATCTTGTCTTTGAATATGTTGCGTTATTTTTGCAGACTTTACCGCCAGTGACTAGGGAGAATTGTACAGCATAAATGCCAAAAGGTCTTGGGGCGAAATTGAAATTTCATAAAAAAAACAATGCTCAGCGTGGAATTTAAACTGCGATGCTGGGCGAGTATCGAGTAGGCGAGTAATTTGCTATTCTCGGGGGGAATCTTTGTAATACAAGTTCTAGACTTGTGTTATATTTTGACGCAGTCAGTCCAAGATACGTATCACATCCACTCTACGTTCCTGTTCGGTACGGGAATTTAACCCGATATTTTGAGGGAAGAAGTATCAATTCGCTGGTTCATTATTCCTATTTCGTTACCGTTACTTAACGATATGGATAACTTCTTCCACTACTTTCATTTTTACTATTTGCGGATTACAGTTATTGACGTTCGTTTATTACTCGTTGCTCTGGTCAACTAGTAAGACGTAGTGTTCAAATATTAGCTCTTCCTTTTACCATAGACAATAATATATTGCGAAAAATGCCGATATGTCTTTAAAATGCCAATAATTATATAACTTTTTGAACCAATTTGTCTCTTTTGTTTTGTTTCTTTTTTGAGAAAATTATCTCCATAAGGATGAACGAAAAACATGCTTTCTTCATTAACAGTCAATTACTGTATCTGCAAGTAACGCTTATCAGCAGACACGTTAATGTGCGAAGAAATTAAGTATTTGTGGGAAAAGGAATGAAGATATTGATTGAAGTTGATTCCTTTCCATTTACCACGAATTTTAATCTTGTTTTAATTTTCTCGTTCATATTTATAACCTACTTTGTCACTTTTCTCTCTGAAGAAAGTTGATAAAACATCAGAGTATTATTATTTAATTTCATTCCGCAGCTGTTGTTCAACCCCCCTTATAATTTTGCTGCATAAATGAATTTACCGTCGAAATTTATTTCACCGTTCAGTTTTATTTATCGCTCTTGCACGATACTTTTTCACCATTGCTACCAAGTGACCCCCATCTCCTTATCGGACTGCAAGGGGAAAATGATTAATTCGCTTCGGGATCGAGTGACACGATACGAATTCCGTTTCGTCGTTAGGGTTATTGTATTTCGTTTTTAATATTTCTCTGGCTTTGAAGGGGTGATTCGAGTGGCGGTTGGATGATCATTAGTCCGTTTGTATATTCATTAATTCAATCGCGAAACATGAAATTCAATGAAATTTTAGGGTCCGCCCGGACTGTTCCACACTTACATACGGTGCGTGAATCGAGGATTGGGTTGATGAGGAGGTCCCGAGCGTACAATCTGGTTAAAGAGTTCAACACTAATAGAAGATCAATATCTACCTGCGAACCGAATGATTTAATCAAGGTTAAAAAATCGAAGCTGAATTTGACTCATCTATATTTTCCTAAATGTTGTAGCGAAATAATTTTCTCACTGCATATTTGTCAAGTCATCGATGTCGATATCCGAGCTGTGTAACGCACTCTGTAATCCTTTTTATTCCTTCGATAAATAACACGTCGAAAGCTCAAGCTCGTCGGTGGACACCGGGCCTTTCCCTTGTAATCCTTATAAACTCGCTCAAATACACAAATCGCAACTATGGATCCGCCTTGCGGATTTCTGCCGCAGCCGAGCGGAGAGGGTGCCAAAGGGATGCTGCGGGGTTACCGGAGGGGGGCTCCGACTAACCGTCGTGGCACCCTGCCAGCATCCCTTTTGGCGTGTCGCATAGAGACTCGGTGCGCAAAGCGGGTTAATCGTTATACGTCGTTTCGCCATATCTCTTTGCGCTCTGGGTATACGCGGAGGAAGAATGAAAAATAAAATGACAAAGGATGAACGTGGGTATTTTTTATTTTTATTTTTTTCTATCGATTTCGCCATTTGCTAATTACGGATATGCAAAATGACAGTTGAATGTACGACGCAGGAATTTCCTAACGAACAATCGGTTTAACGTTTTGGATGAATGAATGAATGAATGAATGAATGTTCGTTACCGGAAAATTTTACAGTCGGTAGTTTAATGGATTGTACCAATATTAATTGCTTGTAATATAGAAATTAACAAGTTGCAAAACTAATGCATACTTGCGTTAAATATTGCATGTTTTCCGATGGCGTAGTTAGAGTTTGAGCAAAAACAAAATAACTAATGGTATTGTCAAAGAATTTCCTTTTCGATGATTCATATTAGTCGGAGCTTTCGCGAAAACGAAATTCCTCGCGCGCTTAGATTGCGAGATACAAGTTCGACTTTAGATTAGAGCAGGCGCGGCAATAAACTGTGAAAGATTCGGAACTCGCAGAAGTCCATGGACAAATCATATGCTGTAGGTACACATCTATCTCGGTTCGATAAAATATTTACCCGATACCGCCTCATTCATCCGAAATGTTTCGCTACAGACTTCTCTCTCTCTCTCTCTCTCTCTCTCTCTCTCTCTCTCTCTCTCTCTCTCTCTCTATTTCTCTCGGACCTGTTAAGTTTATTTTTTCAATCTTTCAGCGTTTCAATCTTTCGCACACCAACCAACGCTCGGTTGTGTCCTAATGTGTTATGACTCCTGCGTCTGTAAGATGAAATCAAGTAATCCGCGAATTCGTCAATCTCGTTGCTTGGAATTTCTTCATTCGTGTAACTCTGATGTAGACTTTGCAAAATATCGGCGGCAGGGATCAACGTGAGAATGAAAAGGATAGAGTAGAAAATCGCGAAATACATTCGAGTCGACCGAAGAGCTTCTTTTTGCTCATAGTCAAGTGGTACTTAAGTCAGAGGGAGACAAAGTTTTGCGTCTTTTTTACCCTCTGCAGTACGAAAGAGATCTCTCTTATTTTCCACCAACGACGTGCAGCTCCTTTGAAGTACTCTCGATCCTATCGTTCTCATACCCTTGTTCTCCAATGCCTTTGCAGCCCTCTCTTAACGGCGCATGCCTATACAGGCCGTCTCAGGTCGAGTTTCTAAAATCAAATGCTGGGTCTTCCGAATTCACTATTTAAACCAACTTCGCGTGTTTCATATTACAATCATGTGTTTTTTCGTTCGTTTTGTAATCAATTGTGTAAAAAATGTCAATCCCAGCGATCCGGAATCATCTGGACTTTTAGAGTTTGGGTAAAAAAAAAAAAAAACATCGAAATAATACAATGACAAGGGCAAAAACCTGTTTTCTTGTAAGACCCGTATATTTGCTGCAACTTGAAATTCTCTTCTTGCCAATGTTGAAAAATGTTATATATATATAATATTTTCCAATTGTCAATTTGCCGATATTTTTGGAAAGCCATTTTTGGCATGTAGTTGAAACGCGGCGTGGCGCGCAAATTATCAACATCGTTTAACCTGGTGCTTAGCGAGAATAAATCGATTCAATTTTTCTATCGTTTGGTAATTCACCGCGTAAAGGCAGCACTTGACAGCGCTAGCGAAGCACGCTTTCGTTACCGGTAAAGTCGGAACTTTCGATAATGATTAGTCACGGATGGTAATAGTAGTGACGGTCGGTGAATACAAAGCCAACTTGGTTCCGCAATTAGCAATACGAATTCTTCGCTTCACGTTTCACCCAGTGTTCCGGTTTTATCGTTGAACTTGTTGTTTTCTGTCCGTTTCGGAGAGCTTGGGGAGTAACATAGCGAATTAAAATGCGTTCACCGGCCTCACCGACTGCTGGTACGTTGTTACCGAGGGTTATACATTTCTGCGTCGATAGGACAGGGAGCATCTCGGTGAGTTACCGATCGAAAATAACAGCTGCACACGTCTGCGAGGCGGATTCGGATCAATGATCACCAGGCGGGGAACAGGGGTCTTCGCTTTCAGTCTTTACGCGTCAAGGGTATGATTGAAATTCAAGGGAAAACTGCTGGTTGTTACGGCTATACCGGTTTTCCTCCATCGTCCTCCTTCAATATCAGTATAATATTGAAACATATATTGTACAACAAAGCAACAACGTATAGAGAAGAAGCTTCCATGTCTTTTTCCATTTCTTTATCACTACATATTACAATCATATGTACATCTGTGGATATGTATACTTACATCTATGTATAAAATTTTTGAAAAGAGCTTTCATCGCCCACTTTTCATCTACATTGAAAGAAACTCGTCTCTCCTCTCTATGTTTGTATCCCTTGAACGCAACACCAGAATCGGAATCGAGGTGCTCTCATCCCCGCGAGCGATGGTAAAATGTAGACTGTTCGAAAAACGTTGCAGGAAGGAAAAGTACGGTTTTCGTTATACATGTACAGAATTCGCGTAGAGTTATTCCCACCATCTTGGAATAATATGTGTATACATAATATATTGTATACACATATATTTCATACTCGTATAGGTATATACGCCACTTTTTCAACACCATGATTGAATAAACCATGGAGCTTTTAGGAGGGATGTTGTCTGCTTACCCTTCCGTACAGAGCTGTAAGTACTCGTGGTTGAGTTTCGGCCAGTAAATGGATTACTGCAGACGCGTATAACCTAAAAGCACTCTGAAAGCGTCACCATATTCTTTTCCGCATTTCTTTTCTATCGTGCCTCGTTTCACCTCATAATACTTCAATAAATGCTTCCCTCGTAATACAACATATATTATCTTACCTATTACGGGACTGTTGTAAAGCGTTTGGCTACTGTTTGGATACTGCGTGACTGAAATTTCATCATTTATATCAAACTCTGGTAATGTTTTTGTCCAGTTAGATTGATTATTGCCATGATTAATATTTTTTATTTTCGATCGGAGCTTATTGTACTACCGAAATATCTTCACGAAATTGCCTGCAGTCTGTGGATTTAGACCGTGTGTGATTGTGAAATTGTGCAGCGATAAAACGTTGAATTTCCAATATGATATTTAGTACATTCTTAATTTCATGTATCAGACTCCAACTTCATATTGTGTAAATATGAAAGATTTTACGTAGCGACATCCTTGAATTAATTATTTTGTTTCACAAACTCCCCAGTGTATTCGTATTTTCACTTCTTTCTTCCGTGTTACATTTCGTTGCATACCTGTGCTAAGAAAGTTCTTGGCTGCGGTCCGTCTCGGAAATTCAAGACTTGGCGTAAACTCAAAATCCGATTTTTCGCGTCCGTTTGCACTTTACGTCGAACTTATTGTTAGAAAAGGGAACGCCCTATTAAAACTCCTAACTCCGCGTGTTAGATTTCTTCCACCATCTTCTCGATACATCTGTATCTACGGGTGTTTTATTGTGTCGTGACGCGTGTGTCCTCTTCGTACTCGCATTGTACATAAAACTCAGGCCTGGGTTTTTAACGCGTGTGTATATATATATATATATATACAGTAGTAGTATAAGCTACGGTGTAACATTAGAGTGCGGTAATACACCTTAAACTAGATTATATCCTCTTGCCGTAATTACCTCGCGGCCGGCAACGCTGTGAAGTACGTAAGTACAGTTAACAATTATCTGCGAAACGAGTTTCCAGCTTTTGTTGTGTAGTTGTTTGGTTGTTATATCTGCTGCATACCTGCCTGCTTTGCTTTTGCTTGCCGGGCGAGCGACGGTTTATTACATAACTTACAATTAGACCGCGTTGACTAATTTGAAGTCTGCGGCAAGCAAAATGTTGAAAAGTTACACTCCAGCCGTTGCCCTCGCCCCTGCATACGTTTCATTAATTCATTAAAAAAATAAAATTGAGGGTACCATAAAACGCACGTGAACGCAAATAACCCTCAAGCATTAGTTCACACCTTATATTTTTCCTTTTACCTTTCTCTGCATTAACCCTTTGTCGGTCAGACGTTTTTCCACTCAATATTTTTGCCCGAATCTTGTTACTCGTGGGGGTTTTTGGGATCGCCGATCATGAATCTGAACTCAGAATTTGATCATTTCTAAATCCAAGATGGTGGATCTAATATGGCGGATGTGGAATCGAACAAACTTAAAATTCGACGATTCTGACCGAAAATTAGATTTTTCCATATTTTAACACCCATACGATGTAACAAAGATCGTTTGTAGCTGTAAATGAACAGCGACAAGGCTAGGATATGGAAATCTTCGAGACGGGACGGATACGTGCACTGAGCATCCCACTGTGACTGAAAGGTTAACTAATGATAATATCCGGACCATGCACTTGATCGGAACCGGACGCCGGAACGAAGCGAGCGAGTTCTTTACCGCGGAATTATCGCGACTCGATGAAAAGTTGCCGTCCATTTAAAACTCCGACTTAGCAACTTTCGTATACTTTTAACGGAGCCATTTATCGCGAAAGATATTTCACGCTTTTGTTGGTAAGCCAGGTCACCTTTACGATCCATGTATGCACATACATGTATTTGGTATAATGCATGCAACGAATAAAAGGAGGCGCGGGCATATGGGTAAATTTTTAACGCAGCACGGATGTTGTTATTACATGCGCTTTGACGATTTGCCGCCGAGCTGCTTTGATTTGACGTTAGAGCCGCAAATGACGCGTTATTGGCCTTAAAAGTGCCGGCGGTTTAATTGCAGCGGACATACGGGAAACGAAATATTTGCCCCGATATTTTAAAAGGCATGGTGTTTCCTTATCGATATCTGGATTTATGTGCCCAGGTGTCATTTCCGGGTCTTAAATTTACCGTCAAATAAATCGTCCAGCGACCGATAGGCGTGAAATAGATACACAGAAATAAGAACTACGGTTCGTGTATGGTGGCGAGAAAAAAAAGTATCACACTCATCCGTACCAGGAATTATAATTAGGGTAATATTCGGGTGGAATTCGAAATTACCGTTTCAACGAAATATAACGAAAAGGAAAAGGGTAGAAAGTGAAATTTATTCAAAATTATTCGCAAAGAGAGGAGGACGCGTCGAATCGAATTCAATTTCGACCATCTCCGCAAATTTCGTTAAATTTGTTTTCCTTCCCACCTTCCGCCATATTCTCTGCCTGTAAGCTATACACGTCCACCTATATACAAACCTTATAACTCTGAAGTTTATCCGCTACGAGGTAAAAATAAGTTTTCACTCCTCTCGATCGTTTGCGAAAACAGAGTTATACCAACTTTAGCTGGGGCAGTGACTGATTTTTCAATCGTTGAGAGAAGATATTTCGCATAATTTGATAACTATGTTGTTACCATTTTATTCTTTTGCTAATTAAAACGTACCTGGAAGTAAAAAATTAACGTCAATCAAACCCGATTGAAAATAAGCGAAATGGAAGAAGAAGAAAAAAAACAAATCGATATCCTGTAACTCGGGCAACCAGTGTGTAAATTTACGGCTCTCCGGCACGCACCCAGGAAGCGATATTAGAGGTTTGAAAAAAGTAAAGCTCACGTTTTAGACGGTTTTTTTCTTCATCAAGGGAACAAGAGGTTCTTCAGTTAATGAGGAATGCAGCCGAGCGTTCAAGCTTTGCGCTTGTGTTTCTCTCTCGCTCTCTTGTTGGTCATATTACATTCAGTCAATTTTCCTTTTGTCTCGCAGCTCGTCTCGACGTAGTCTTCGCGTTGAGTAAACCTGGAGAAATGATACTCTGCTGGTATTTCCCGTTTTTGAGAAACGGTTTGATTCATCTTGCATGCACAGTGGAAAAACCGACACAACTTTTTCCTGTTACTCACGTCTCTCAATCAGGGTCGCGGTTTCGCGTGTCCAGACTTCGACCATTCTCATATATCTCTCTCAGATCTCGTTTAGCGAAATACTTGTACCAACTTACATATACAGTCTTGATATCGACGAAATTTTACGAAGTCGATCTTTAGGTTACACTTACATGTATGTCAACCGGTAAATAATCTATTTAATGAACGGTTTATACCAACTTCCGTGTATATCGTGTATACAGAGCTTGCGACCAATTCGTACCAGCCGACAGAAATGAAAAAGAAAAATAAAAAAATTAAACAATGTAACGAAAGAGAACAAAATCAAAACTGTCGACGAATCTTTACAAATAAAAAACGACAATCAATGACAAAAATTTCGAAATATCAAATTATTTGGAATATCGTCTACCGCGTAAAGTCAGAATAAAATAAAAATTATATAATCATACCGGTTATTTTAGCTTAATATCGCAGGGTGTATTACAGTCTAAACGTAGATCTGCAACCCGTCTGAATACCTCAATCTTACCGCTTACGCATCTTCTCGTAGTGGAAATTTTATTTCCGAGTTATACGCACCTCTCTGGAAATCGTCGTCCCTTAAGATATTCCAAATTTTGGATCGGAATTTTCGTACCGTTCGACGGCCGACCAAACACGGGCTTTACTACTGCGAACAAACATCGCTCTGGAATTCTTTCAAACCAGGCTAATCGTAAGATCGGAAATAAGGCCAGGAATATCGTTATTAATCATTGACTTTTTTCTCCTTCTATGTAATAAACATCTTTTCTTATTCAATTTACATTGCAATTTCTTTATCTCAATAATATCTCTTCACTGTACGTTGTACCTCCGTGAATCGTCGTGATTTCTGACTCGTTTTCCATTTCCATCCCCATTTTACCGAAACACCGTATATGATAATCCAACTCGTCGCACTAAAGCCGCGTCACCGTTAGTCGGAACGGCATGCGTCTCTTGAAACTGATCGGTTCCCGGCTCTCGACGAGGATGCGACGGAGATATTTAACCACTGCAGGCAGCAGGAGTGCCGATCCTGAGAGCAAATCCTTGTCACCGGTACCGGCTTCCTGCCTTTCGTCGTGCGACGATGTTGCAAACGCCTCGCTCGACTCCCGTATATACTACAAATTCAAATCATCAAATCGTTTCATTCGATCTTCTCCCGTTTTTCAGGTGAAGACGTCGTCGCCTTGCCTCGAATCCTCGACGATGCGACAACGGGGTTTGATATTTTCGCCGGTGAGTCAGACTTCCTTTTTCACCGCATTCGTCCGACGACGACGATGACGATGTTGATTGCATGCGCCATGGCGCGAGGATGGCGAATGGTCCTTTGCCGGCTTAAGAGGGGTTATTCTGGTCTAGAAACTTGAACAAATGTTGTTTCTTTTTCGTATATTACTGTAGCTACATCTTTTAAAAATATTTCGGTCTGAGACCGATGACAAATTTCCGAAAATTGAGAAAGCAACGAGCACCTGAGTGAAACAATGTACGACCGCTCGGTATTAGCCTCGATAGATTTATTAGCTTCAAGCCTAGAAAGATCGTCCTGTACGGATGCGGTAAATGCGATAGAAGATCTCCTACATGCCCAGCAATCGCCGATAAACGATAAGAAAAATTCCCATTTTAGCTGATACAGAGGTAAGAGTGAAAACCGAGGACAAAACTTTAAACGCATCAACTTTGAATGCGTTTATCTCAAAACTAACTTTTTTTTAACCCGGTTTACATAAAATCTCGAGTTCTATCCGTCAGATTGACTTGAAATTTGGTATGAATCTTCGGTATACATCCTTCTATGCTTGACATACCACGGGCTTTGCGAAATTAGTATAACTATTAAAAAAAATAAATAAATATTCATTCTGGTTTCAAACAGTCAGCATTTTCTCCATTGTTGGTACGGGCTGTAACGACGTCTTTACCAATCAAGAAAGGTCGTTGTTTTTCTTTTCTAGATGAACGGGAGCAGTAGAATCGTGTCAATCACCTGAACCGGTTTTTTTTTCGTTACGCCCGTATTTCGACCCCTATAACTTGTTCAATTTCCATTTTGTTTTTCACAAAAGATCTGACAGCAAGTTCTTTAAACACGAATAAAAATTTTGTGAAAATATGGTTTTTTTTTTGACATCAAGCCCGAAAAATCGTCCGAAATCCAGACCTCTAGACCAGAATGCCCCCGTAAAACCGGCGTGCTAAAAACCACACGAAGTTTCTAAAGAACAGGGGCCGACGAGAACCCCCCTTTATTTACTCATGCTCAGTTTTCATTCGCGTGGTCCCGCTTTATAGCCGGCTACGGGTCTCCGGTGCGTCGAGAAATCTCGGGATTCTCGTCCCAGGATCGAAAGCATGCTCAGCTCACTCCGGTTCGGAAGATCCCTGAGCTTTTGCGCTAGAGTGTCTCGAGCCTAACGTAATTTCCGTATAATATTTATGGGCGGGCAAGAGCGAGCGAGAGGAAAAGGATAGAAAGGGAAAGAAAAGAAAAGAAAATACGAGACAAGACACAATGGAAGGGAAACTTTTTCCCCGTTTTATAAAACCGTCATCCGTATCTCCTGCATCGCGCGGTACTCTCTCGTTGTATCCTGTATACTCGACAAAGTGGAAAGAAGTCGCGTTACGACTTCTTCTTTGCAAGCCTCCTTTTTATGCCTCATGCGCGTTACGTACCATGAATTTTATACGGTTTGACGGGGGTGAACCACCCCCGCCTTACCATTTCTACCATTATTTACCTTTTCTCTTTCGGTTAATCCTGTCTTTCAGCTTTTTTCATTTTTTTACATTTTATATGAAAAAGATCGGAAAGCAAAAAGGTGAATTTCATTTGACCCTTGTCTTTGTACAACCTTTGGCACCTATATTAATTAGAGTCTGACGGAGAAACGTTGAAAGCGGTTCAATTAAATGCGATCGTTGCTGTTTCTCGCGCTCTCTCATTTTTTAGATATTCAACGTCATCGCTGCCCCTGTATATATATATATATATATATATATATATATATATATATACCTGTATATATACACGAGTATATACAATTAAAATATCTCACGCAGCCCGCAAACAATATTCCTGATTTAATTGAGACTTTCGTCGCCTCTGGCAGATCTGTCGGTTTCAGGAATCGCAAGTCTCGCGTGAATAATATGCAGAAGGGATTCTTGCAGGTTTCAGTCAAAGTTATGGGTACGAGAGTAAAAGCAGTTGTCTGATTTCAGTCATAAAATATCCCACTAGCCTAGACTCCCGATCTTCTCTCTGCCCACAGCTATACGCCCTGAAATTACGCGAAACGATTCGCCCAGATTCGATATCAATTCGAAATCGTTGTTATGCAAATGTCGAATAAAAGTTAAACTCGTATCACCGCCAGGCTCGAGTGCATTTGATACTAATTTTGAAACGTAGTGTGAAAAAAATGTGGGGCAAAAAAAAACTGTACTCAAACGTTGAATATTTTTTGGGTACATGAATTTTAACGCAAAGACGCTGATTGAACACGGAAAGATTATTTTTTTTTTTGCAAGATTTATTAATGATAATAATAATTTTTACGGTGTTAGTTGTTGTAACATAATAGAATTCGAGCACTTGTAACGTTCGTATCTTTTCCCTGTACATACTCCGGGTTTCACGACAAACATGATCGGGGAAAAATATCTCCAGAATGCAGGCAGAGGCTCGCTGGAAGCTGTGAGCTGCGGCAGTAACGGGCAGCGATAACTGACCGTGGTCTCGTTCTCTTCGACAAATTGAATCGAGAAGATCGTTGAAAGCTGAATAGCGGAGCTCTGAACTATGTACGTATAGCACACAGATACTGTAAATCCGTGAGGGGAATAGTTATGGGGGTAGTTTCACGTCTCAATGACTTTTTTTTTAATAATTTTACTTTCATAGTAAACTTTATGTAATACTTACAAATTTTTACACATAAAAGAGGAAGTTATGTAGTGATATAGAAATTTTTTTGTTCATTTTTTATCGTAAATCCGGCTTACATGATATCTCAACTTTCGTACATCTGAAAGAAAAAAAAACCAAAGAGATTATCAAAAAGTATACTTGTCGCTATTGTCTGAAGCAGAATTATGCAAATTCGATTAAAAGAAACGAAATGGCGGATATTTGAAATTTTCGATCTTTTTTTTTTTGAACTTGAATTATTGAAACAATGGATTAAATATTCATTAATAAATTTGACAGTGCAGACGATAGCGACAAGTGTACTTTTTGATAATATCTTTGTTTTTTTTTTTATTTCAGATGCACGAAAGTTGACATACGGCCTCAGCCAAATTTAAATAGGGATAACTTCAGGCGGCCATACCAGCGAGATTTACCATGAAAATCGAACTTTATAACTTCCTCTTTTATGTGTGAAAATTTTGACATCATATTAAACAAATTTTACAACGAAAAGAAAAAAAAATAAATAAAAAAACGTAACAAAAACAGTCATTGAGACGTGAGACTACCCCCTTGTGTAAATATTATACTCGGGGCAAAGAACATAAGTAAAAATATCTCCACAGCGTGTGACTCGTAACGTTACACAGAATACATTCAGGCTTATGGCAAAAAGTCGCCTGCAGTATGCAAAGCCACGAATAAGAAAATTGAATTTGTTGTAATACCACACGCTGGAATCAGCCGAAGGGATTCTTCTTCATTATACAAACACCATCGGTCCCACTCTATCGCGTATCTCATTGGCGGCCTGATACGTCAAGTCACAGGATTCCCGATTCCCTTTCCCTTATTTGTGACAATAGCGAAGAACAAACATCGCGACGAAGTAACAAATACCTAACGGGGTCTCCCGAATCAGCGCCGCCTATTGAGCCCCTGTCACTCGCACGCGGTTCTGCGATATGTTACGGAAATGGTAAATGGCGAATCTCACGCGAGGAGCCGCCGAGAAACAAGCCTCTCTTTTTTCACCCGTCAAGAACGGAACGACTCGAGTCGACGGACGGTCGGGTTTTCCCGGATAATTGCGACCGACCTCGTCCCCCTTTCCCTCTACGCAATCTCTCTCCTCATCTTTTCTCTTGCCCACCACCGCGCCCCCTTTTTTTTTTTTTTTCTTGACTTTACCCGCCGCGTGAGGCACGCGTGTTTTCGTCCACCATCACGATGAGGTGTACAGGGAAATTGAAATAACGGATCTATAATTAGTTTATTTAATTCACTTGCACTTCGTTTTTAAATATCGCGTTTTTCAGGCAGCTTAGTCACGCGTAATTGTTGCTTAAACGTCTGCGGGATATTGTATGCGCTATAAGCTGTACATAACGCATTTCACCGAGCTCCCGTTGCGAGGGATTAAACAAGGCGTTACGAGGCTGCGGTGTTATAACTTGAACACACAGTCATTCGTTATTGCTTGTACACTGAATAATAGCGATGGCCGCTGGTAACCTCCGGTCGTCGCGTTGATGGATCGAATAACGAACGAGACGAAATGAAAGATGCATGTAACGTTGAAAGATTAATGTCTGAATAATAATCAGATTATTATATTTACGTAGGCGCAGACGGAGAGAAAGTGAGGAAGAGAGAGAACGCTATGAGCCACGGTAAATTTATTCATGCACGGTTGGATAGAGTACCTGCAGACAATGTATTCGATATAACGCCTGGAAGCTGCATGCTTATGTATGTATTATGTACCTAATATACTACCTATTAGATGTAATGAATTTGCGATGAAATAATAGGAATTCATATACACGGTTTAGTCGGGCGTGATGTTGCCTTTATTGAAAAGGTTTCACGCGGCAGTAGATGGGAAAATTATTGCGGGTAACGATCGCGAGATTTTGTACCACGCCTCGTTGTTGCAGTTGACAAAACGCGACGTTCGCTACACGCTTGCGGAATATTCTCTGATTCACTCGTGCAAGAGATTGATCAAATTTACCATATCAATTCAATATACGGATTCGACAGATCCATGTTAGTACCTCATTTGTAACGATCAAATTTCTTCCTTTCTTCCGATAATTTTCTTCAATTATACTCCGGTGAATTAGTTACAGTAAAGTTTCCGTTTTAAGGGGTTACACCACTGTAAAAACAAAAGAAAAGCGCTTTTTGACGAGCTTTTTTTTGAATGAAAGAAAAGAAGATAAGGTAATAATATTTAAGAAAGTTGTCAAACATGTATTTAAGTATAATACAAAAAATTATTATTAACAAATATTTAAAAATAGCGGCACTGGAGTCATTCTCGCGAAGCATGCGGCACGCGGTGTATTTTTCAATTTGAATACAGAAGAAAAAAAAACTGCTTAATCTACATGTCTATAGCTAGAGAAATGCGTAGAGGATTTGTAAAACATTGATATTCTGTGTAATTAGCGAGAATTCGAATGAAAATGTTCAATATTATCTTTTATCAAAAAAAAAAAAAAAAAAAAAGGTGCATTTAATATGTTTTTACAGTGGTGTCACCCCTTAAGGGGTTGACATTGATGTATGAATGTATAATATAGAGTTACCATTTATTTTATTTTTTTGCGAATTTTCGCTTCGGTGGAAGGGAAAAAACATATTAGACCCCCCACCTTCCCAAAAAAGAAAGAAACAAAAATCGATTAAATTACTCGGCAACCCCTCCACCCCAAAGTAACGTTGAAAACTTTTTGCCCAGTTTTGCGAACGTACGTTTTAACAATCTCTCCGCCGCCGTATACATATGCGTACAGCGTTGGTATATTAATATGTACATACCTTCGTAACCACTGAATCATATCGAGGTACGTAGATAGATATACATGTATGACATCGTGCGTTTGCCGCGAAGGGTTGGAGTAATTTAGCGTTAACGACTGTAATATATTTTTAAACTGGATACGACGGACACTTTTTAGTCATGGTTGGATATCTAGGTCTGCACGCTTGCGGAAAACTCGCGGAGACACAGACACAACCATCGGCCAGGCAATGTTACGCGTCGTACGCACGTGGGGGGTGTAGGTCTCTTGGTGTACGTGTGTAAAACCACCCCGCCACTCTTTTTCGACGATGCAGAAGGCTGCTTTGCCGGCGTATTGCGGCGCTGATAACGGGCGAAAATCCGACGATGTCCCTCGCCAGCACTCGCGTATCTCGTTTTTCTTATTTCCTTTTACAATCTTCATAACCGTTTTTGCCCTAGTTGATGCATCTCTCTGGATACTTTAGACAAGTCTGTGGTTTTTCTTCCAATCCTATTTTCGCGTATCATTACCATTTCTTTTTGTGTAATGTAGTATTAAACAAACGTGTATGTATGGTGTGTGTGTCGTACTTGTTTATTGTTAGACGACAAGCTCGGAATAAGGAATAAAAGTATAATACCAATCATATCGAGCGCTCGTTGCGTGCTAGTAACCAGCCCAGGAAATCAGATTCTCGATAGGAAAAATCGATCCCTTTTAAATTACCATGTAAATGCTGCGTTTTTTTTTTTTTGTTTTCGTATTTTTTATTACTGGAATCTAGATATTGCGGGCGGAGTTTTATAATTATTCACAACGAGGCTGCCGCGATCTTTCGAGAACGAGAGAAATTGTGCGAGTGGCAAGGAAAAGAAGTAACCTGATCTTATCATTATACATATGTATATGTATATGCAATTTTCTGTATCACATTTTTCCGATTGCGACAGGAGATCCCGCGCTAGAATGAAAGGTGAATAAAGTAGAGCGAATGAAGGGGGGGGGGGGGGGGGGGGGGAGAACGAAAGAAAGTCGTAAAGTGACAATTGCAATGCGCGGCATACGCTTCGGTCTTGAATCGAGGATTGCCGACATAGCAACAATAAAATTTACACAGCTCGGTTGTAAATTCGGGCGTAAAAAATATGCAGATGTACGGATACGGATACGGATATTTTATTCACGACTACACGATCCGCCATGGCTGCTGTCTGTGTGCGTGTGTGTTGAAAATGAGCTTATTTCAGCTCTGGTGACGATTTGTTTGTCCCTTCGATTTCTTTGTCTCATTTTACTTTTTTGTTCCCGTTTTATCTCCTGGCTTTTCGCTCTCTGTTTTGTTTCCCATTCCTGAGACGTATCCCAGTTTTTTCGTATGCGAGTGAACGGAGTATTGTTCGGTACTTCAGATTGGAACGTGCGGATCGACTGGTTTTTATTCCTCGAAGATAAAACTAGCAAAAGTGAGGAAAATCGTGTTCTCCGTAAAAGAGAGTCTGAAAATATGACAGTCATTTAATCAGCACCGGCAGCTCCTTAATTTCAACGTCCTTTCTTCGCTTCGTCTCTTGCAACATACCGTGGAAAAATCTTTATTTCATCTTCCGACTGAAATTGAAATTGAAATCCTTACGCGGCAGTCGGGGAATTACGTCAGGAAATAGTATCTTGCGCGAAGCGTTTAGCCAGTGAGTTTGAGGAAAATCATCGGCCTGTTGTCAAAGAGAACCGTAAAAAATGAAGAAGAAGAGAAAAATGATATGGAAATATTGAGAAAACAGAGGAGTGAACTCCTCACTCGATGCTGATGTTGCTCGAGGGCGGTGGACGCAAGGCAAGAGTAACAGTTATTGACCTTTTTTGGTTGAATCCGTTTGATCCTTGGTTCTAAAATTACCAGAAAATTAATTTGCCGTGTTTAACACTCTGGCAATTGGTCTCTAGTCATCGAGAAATTCACAATTTGCGCCGTCAATTTATAATTTTGGAAAATAAAAGGGTCAATAATTTATTCGGTCTAAACGTGACGGTAACTGGTACTCTTAGCTTACGTTTCTTTGTTTGTACGTTACAAGGTGAAGATATGTGGATGCTAGAGCACAGCAGCGAGCATAAAGTCAGGTATCATCGTGCTTTCGAATATCCTTAATACTGCGAGGCTGAGGTTGGTAACGTCAACGTATCGAAACGTTGAAACAAAAAATTACCATTTCGCACCTTTAGAATAACTGAAGAAGTTGAATGAACAAAATCTGAGTTTGTTGATGCTGCATTATAATGCGGAAGCTGTAAAATAACGAATTTCACTAAAATTTCATCGTTACAACGACGTTACAAACTTACAAGACCGTTTCTTCGCCAGCGTAAATCGTAGACACCGGGTGTTCCCCGATTCTCGTGATTTCCTTCTGCCTTTCTCACACACGAATTCTGCACGCTGCGAGTTATGCCCTAGACCAGCAATATGCACCTTGACCTCTC
Organism: Neodiprion fabricii; assembly: GCF_021155785.1. Lineage (NCBI taxonomy): Eukaryota > Metazoa > Arthropoda > Insecta > Hymenoptera > Diprionidae > Neodiprion > Neodiprion fabricii. Next base: position 41,264,110 of record NC_060240.1, read on the forward strand.
GTGTGTCGCTCGAGTAGCTCGCGATTATGCGAGACGTGGTGACGGTGAGGAGATATCGCGAGCTGTGGCAGCACGCATTATTACCTTTAAACTGGCAATCCAACCAAGTTTCCACAATCTATTTGGGTCATCGTCGCATAACTTCATGCTCTTACCTTATACCGCATAATCCACTTTTTCCGCCGATGTGAGAGTCGAGTAGACTGGCGCTCGTGGCGGATACTGAAAGCGAATGACGGTGTTCGGTAAAAGACATTTTCATGTACTTTTTGCACAGCAGTTTCGTAATAATAGATACGAGCTTACAGATCATCAGTTTGGAAGTGCGTCCTGACCATTGAATGAGATAATCTACCCGATGTGGTTTCTATTACTTGTCAATTGGATTTCCGACAGTGTAATTACTCCACTGTTTTGTTACCGTTCGTGCGAAACTCGACGTGTAGGTCAGCCGGACGAAGAGCGGATTCGTTCTAGCCAAACTGCCGAAGCTAAACTACTAAACTACTGCATTATTGTTTGCACGGCGCTTTAATGCCGCACGTATGGATTATTCATGAAGCTCACTGGACCGCCTGCTGCCACCGCTGCACAGCTTCCACCTTCATTGTCGGTTCAGAGATGCGCACAGGTTTATGGAAAACCTGTTTAACTAAGAAATTAGCCCCCCTCCTATTTGCTACCGCACCAGACTTCCTGAATTTACCGAGATAAAAGAATGGCGGGACTTTAATGTACAATTATTTGGAAAAATGGCAGTTAGAAACGACATTAACGCAAAGCATTTCCTCAATAAAATTTGTAAGTCGATCATATGGAAATATGAGGTCTGATTTCTGTAGAACAAGTTGTACGTCTATTTAGGGAGTTTCGCGTCACTGCTGTGACTACGACGTCGTAGATTATCCGGATCGACAGATTTCAATCCGATCGATCTTGTATTCGAGGGAAGCATTATACGCAATACAGTGATCTTGGCTCCGTCGATGACAAACTCAACGATCCGCGAAGTATGTAGTCGAGGAATTTCCCTCTACCTGTAACGAAACTTGGTGGGAATGCTTCAAATTCCGCTTCTTCTTTTTCTTCTTTTTCATCTCCTCCCGACGTTTTTTTTTCTTTTCTTAATATAATTACCGCGTGCGCGTAGCAAACGTTCGTTTAATCGGGTTACCTTTATTCCGGATAAATGTCGAATGAAATCCCCGACCTCCCTACCAATCCATCCTCCGGTCTTATACCACCTCGCGGGACTCTTAAATGATCGTTTTATCGAGTTTTTTTCGACAGGTACCCTGATCAAAGTTGGGTTTTATCCAGGCTGTTAAACGCTGTTTGCATACTCCCTTCCCTCATCGTCTCCTACTCAGTCTTGGGGAAAGCTTTTCACAAGATTTTCCATCGCACCTCCCATTTATTAGTACACAGTTTCGACTTGAAATTCACGATCCAATCGTACGTTCTTACCGTAGCTTATATTTTCCTCTTCATTATTTCTATCGCTTCGTAATATTGCGCGTCTTATTTAAACATAGTATACTCTGTTACACTCCAACCGTATATTGGTAAAATAAAGAATGTAATACATCGACTGAAACTCCGAAGGGAATTTCTGCGACTCGTTCAATTTTTACCATTGCAGATGAAAAGTTTGAGTAATACGTCTAGGTACTGGGCATCGACTATACGGTGTATGTGAAAACTTGTACGACGAGTAGGAGTCCGAGTACGGTCAGGAACGTCGATGTCGCAGTTTTATTGGTAGTCCGTCAACGTGATGAATTTCTTGCCGCAGTTAGGAAACGTTGAAGACCAAATGTTTTTTTTAACACCCGCACAGCTGCTGTGGGCAGGTAAAATGGTTTACTCGAGGTCTCCCAATCGGCTCTCTCTCCTCTCTTCCCATAACGTATCTTTTTTTTCCAACGATCTCTGGTTAATTCAATTCGGATATCATCAAAGACGGTTTTATACACCGAGCAGAAGAAATCCTTAATCTCAACCATTCAGAGAATTTTTAAACTCGTCGTTGTTAAAGTCGCTGGCCGTGCAATTATAACAATCATAGTCACGAGTCTTGAAGAGCTTCGTGTTCCTGACAGCGGTGCCTTTAAATTTACCGAGCTTTTGTAAGCATAGGGACAAAACCAATCCGAGAACGAGCAAAGGCACTTGGCACAGAGACTGAAACTTGGTGATAAAATTTATATCAATGCTGAAGTATATGTAAATCTCATCGTCGGGAGAACGGTCTGGGAATTGGGAGGAATGGGTGGAATGGGAATTTGCAGATATGTGCCCGCACTGAGTTGGTGGAGGCTGTACCTACGTATGTACCTCACCCACCTACCTTCGTACGTCTCCTACGCCGGCACACTGGTTCCAAAATCATTTGCATTTTAATTGAATAACACCGCTCGCCGCCCGCCCGCCGTACCTTATCACGTATACTTGTAATCGAATCGTCATTCGGCGTATCCTTAATTAACTTACTTATTAGCTTACCGACATTTCCGAGCTACCGCGGTTCTTTGCCAAAACATACAATGGAAACTTTAATAACCTGATTTGGCATTGTGTGCAGGAAATCATCGATGATTCGAAGCTTGCATTCCGCGCGCACCTCGAGGTGAGAATGACGCATCCTGCGAAACACATCGGGGCATTGTTGGAGCATTTAATTTGTAACTGGCCGATTGTTTACCTCAGAATACATGTACGGGTTCGTAAAGGACCCCGACCAAATTTTAAACCGCGCTCCTCAGTTAAAAATTAATATTATCGGTTGGGAACCGTGACCGTAATTCAATTTCACCATCTCGCGGTGTGGTTTAGCCGGCGGTAGAATCAGTTGCTTGTTAGCTGTTGCGCAGAGTAATAGAAGAAAAAAAAACCAATCTCAAGATGCCGCTGATTTTTCGTGGCAGTAAGTGATTTTTTTTTTTTTTTTTTTCAATCATACGGAAGCAATGTTCTACGTGAACTCGTACGCTTTGTGAAAAATGTACGCTACTCTGCATTTTTTTTTTTTTATGCGAACTCGGCGGCTTTGTAGAAAATGTATGTCATTTTTTCACGCATAAAATGGCCCAAAGATACGACTTAACCTTCTGCGACGAACACCGAATGGTGCATCGGTGCCTTCACGCTACTGCAGTCGAATGAGTTACACGGTTCCTTCCTCAAATTATCATCACTGATTGTATACTATTTTTTTTAAATAAAAGAGCTTGAAAATGTACGAAAACATATTGAAAACACTTTTTTTACGTTACTTTATTACGTTTTTATTGACTTTTTTCGTATTTTCAAATCCCGAAATAAATATACTTTTTCAACGGGACGTTGGAATAGCAAATTTTCTCTGTAAGTCTCATGTAGCCTCTACAAATTCGCGATTGAAATTGGGAAATTGATTCGCTAAAAAAAAAAAATACAGAAAATTACGTTTTTGCCTTTTTACAGTATTTCTTGACAGCTAATTGAGTTTTTCACCGACTAAACTCGAATAAAAAAATAAAATAAAATGTCTTATTCGCTCTTCGCTACCTCATTAAGAAAGCGAAAACGTTTATGTAGGTACTTAGAAGTCCCATTATTTCCTTTTAGAACGATTTTACGACCGAGAAACACGCGGGGCCTTATCGACCCCACTCACGAGTTATAAGGTAGAAAAAAAGATACGCGTGTTCTAGAATTAAATGAGCGCGGGGCGGGTGGCATTTAGCGATCAGATTCGGACGACGACGTACCCGATTTAAGCCGTCGCCTTCCCGTGCAGGCTGATCGTCGCGGCGTCGTCACGTTGGTCTGACGCAACAACCGCCTTCACTACTTACCGAGCTGCACTCGACTCTGCTGTTCTTCGAACACTTGGCGAATTCGGGCCTCCAAGCACCGCCGTCAGTGTGGTTGCGAATATTCACCACCTTTCTCATACCGATTCTCACGAATTCGTCGAATAAGGATCGTAGTATACTTTCGGCGCCGGTAACTTTCCCGGCACAGACCCTTGAGTGGGTACGTAAGTTTCGCGATTCTGATACCTACATCACTTTCAACGAGCTGACGAAGACATTGATCAGGATTAATTGGGTAAACACTCACCGTCTCCTGCTGCTCTTGCGTTGTCCTCCCCCTCCCCCTCCTCATGCCACTGTACCTTGCGTCAAATTTCCGAAAATGGAACCCGGCGATGCGAAACACCGTCTATAAATCTATGTTCTGACAGATTGATGCGTAAAAGTTGTAACGTAGATAAGCCATCCGATACAAAAATTGATTACCACAGGTTTTATGATGCTGGTCATCTTATGTAAAAATTTGCTCGTTCATTGGTTCCTTGTCGAACGTCGACTAGAGATCGGTATTTGCATTAGCGAAATTCTGTAACAGCGGTTCGTTTGGCTTCGTAACAAAACAATTTCACCTACATTGCAGCTGACTGTGCTTGATACTGTAGGTGTCTTTTAAATGCCTTACTTACGTTAGCCGAGGTAGCGAGCAGTTTGACTTCTTGAAGCCGTTCTTTGGCGTTCTTCTCAACGAGCATGCGTATAATTTGATTTCACCGCACTCTGCGCTGTACATTTAATCCTTTCTCCTCGTCCCTGTCGTTAACATCCTGACCCGGTTAGAAGCTGCACGATCAAACTTCTTGGTCGTATCTCTCAGTCGCACGGGGGTAAGGAGTAGCGGTTAGGTAGATTAATGCTAATCCACCCATGTTTACATGGCCGTGACGCTAATGCAACCTTCGGGAATTTACCTCCGGAGCGTTAACGTCTGAACAAGAATACAGCTGCAGCTGACGTAGGAGCCGAAACTCAACCTGAGGTATTCGTTAACGAATTTCGCTCTCGTACCGAGCGAAGTATATTCCTATTACCGTACTTTACTCGATCGCGGATGGATCGATTTTCCACAACATCGTGGCGCATGCAATTACCGGGATGCTGGGAGCTGGCTTTGTACAGTCGCGAATATTTGCGATACTTCGTTGAAACGCGAAGAACGCCTGTTTTGCTTCAATCGCATCGCCCGACAGACCGAGAACACGTCTTTTGACCCATTTACACGTACGCTACATGGCAGGGTGGGTGCCCTCAGCATCGCGGTGCGTACGATCGTTCCCGACGCAATTTTCTTCACCGCGCTTACGTCGCACGAAGTTTCTTTCTTCAAAGAAAATTCCTCGCAGGTATCCGTAATTGTTCTTGACATTCGTCGTAGATTAACCTCTGTGACCGAAGTTACATTTTTATTGCGGACTCGACTAATTTAGCCGACGTATTTCCCTACCTTGAGTCCGACGACTCACCTGCTTGTACTTTTCTTTTCACCTTCTATGCTATGTTTACTCGAGATGAAAATTTAATTTCTCCGTCCTCCATTCTACACCGGCCTCGTTAAAATTTACATTCAGTTCCTTTGTCTCTTTGGTGGTTATATACTTTTTTCAAAGGAAAAAAGCAAAACGACCGTACAAAGTGAAAAAAAGGACGTAAGAAAAAAAATATAAAATAAAATCCCAAAAGGCGAGAACAAATAATATCCACCTGCAAAATCTTGTCTCTCCCACATCGCGCTCCCAGCTTTTCGTGCTAAAATTTTCTCTCTCTCTCTCTCTCTCTCCCTCTCTCTCTTTCCCCCCTCCCTCTTCCTTCGTTGTATACGTGTATTCCTCTTATACTCTCCTCTTTCCTTCGCATTGAATCGCGCAGCTGAATAGCTTCCGCTTGAAAAGTCTTGTTTCTCGTCGCGTTGCGACTAGAGGGGAATATTTGTAGCTTACAGCCCACGGTTATGTGCTTATACTAGACTCGGCTCAGACGTCTGTAGATTCTCAAAAAGAATAGGTAGGTACCGGGTACACATGTACGAAGCTTGGCAAGAAACGAGTGCAGGGATTTCATGCATGAATTTCTTCGGTGTTGTAAAATTTTTCCCTTTTTTTCTTTCTACCCCTATCTGTTAACAATTGGGGCGGGGTGGAAGAAGCTCTGCACTTCTGCCATAGGCAAACTGACGACGCAAGTAGGTCACTCGTTCTAAATTTTATTTCATGTTTTCCCCCATCCACTCCCGCAGGACAATTGCCAAGTATAAATAATTAAAGGTTGTTTAATCGAGGTCGAGACCTGCAGTGTTCCCCCCACCCTTCACTTTGTCATTTTTAACGACGCGTCGTTCACGTATACGTGCAGGCGGACTTTTACCTTTTGTAAAAAAAATCTTTCTCTCTCTCTCTCTCTCTCTCTCTCGCTCTATTCGTGATATTGAAACAAGAATACGCGTGTGTTTCTCGTCGTTTTGTGTTGGTGCCCTAATTACGCGAACCTCCGGTAAAGTCTGGATCGATTTTCTTCAGCCTAGAGTTGCACGAGCCAGCTGGAAACTGCATGAGGTAGGTAGCAGTGAGGTATCAAACAGCTTACATGGTTGTCGGCAATTATTTTCAGGTTCGTTTTATATATATATATATATATCATTGTACGCGATAAGGATTTGCTGGGAAGATTTCCCAGCAAATACCACGTGTGTCGCGATATTTCGTTCGCGTTACAGTTTTTGGCACGAGTGTGATATTGGTTGGCTCAAACTGAAAATTAATGCGAGACCCTGACGGACGAAAAGAGAGCGAGGCTTACGCTCGTCTCTGGAACTTTCACGGAAAAAATATCAACTTGGAGGGGGCTCGAAGTTCTCTTGCGGATATTTTGTTTATCCTTTATTCTATCTTTTCCAACTCGATGCCGACCATTCCATTCCTTTCGTTACCCTCTTTTTCTTCTTCTTCTTCTTCTTCTTCTTCATGTTCCAAATTCTTCGTTCTTTTTTTTCTTTCCTCGCGAAACGTCGTTCGTAAGTCCAACCGCGATCCCTTTTCTATACAAGGAGTATTCTTTGGAATTACTTCCGAGATCTTGGGGCGACCCTAATCCTCGTGTTGATAACTTACGGTATGTGCATGCGAAACACCGTGACTTCCGCCTTCTTTTTCTTTTGTGTTTCAGTCGAATTTTACCGGTTTACAATTCAGATGTTCTTCAGTCATGGCAAAACTCGTCGACAAATGACGGCTAAGCATATTAGAAATAATGTATTCCTACGGTTATAACTTTCCTTTATTTGATTTACTTGTCGGAAGTTTTGATTCGCTGCGTGAAACCACGTTGTTACGGCACCTGGCACGGCGGAAGAGCTGTAGGATTTAATTAATCACTTGTAACGTATATATTATACGTATATGTATATGTATACGACGCGAACGAATGAACGAACGAACGAACAAACGCCGGGAACGGTTCTAATTTACAATTTGCCCGAGCTGCGGCATAAACAAAGCAACGCACGTCGCAACAACGTCAAATTACTCGCTCTTAGGAATCACCGCGATTAGTGATACCAACCGGAATAATTATCGGCCAAGGTTAGAATAAGCTTCGCTCGGGCTTGCGTTGTCAAAGCGAAATTGTATGTAATGATTATTATTAGTACCTGCAAATTGGGAAGATTACGTGAGAAATATGCGCGAAGAGATTCGTCACAGAATATTCCCTATGGTGCAGTCAAGAGAATATATTTATAATGTTTAACGTGATCTCGTAACAGAAATTTACTTCAGTTATTTTCACAAAGTTGGCTCCCAGAGAATTTTTCCGCTTATTTCGGGAATGCTTGGTAAATTCTCTCTTACATTCTGTTACAGAAAATGATACCTGCATACCTGATCTGCACAGCGAAGACGAGGCAGTCCGTACGGTGAGTCGTACTTACGTACACGTTTGATACATCGACGTAATATTCTATTTCATTCAATTTCTCGATTTTGTTTAAACAAGTTTGCCGAGAGCGATTCATTTTCGTAATTTCTTTGCTGTTTCTCTTTATTTGTTTAAACTTTTTATTCGTTTCGCTCAGCTACCGCGGTATACGTATACCCACGTGGAATACGGAACATTTGAAATCGAATCGAACCCGGGCTGGCGGTTTCATTAATGCGCGTGTATTCTCAGTCGAATATCCGCGAGTTCAAACTTTATACTCTTAGTTGCAATTTTAAAACTTTCAACCATGGCGCTGCTCGTACTCTGCCTCAGGGACTATCTCCACGGCTTTACAGGGTACTTGGATGAATACAAAGAGGGTTGGTTAGTAAATTGTACCTACGTCCTAGCCTGCGTACCTACTTCACCCTGAACCCTTAGCGGCAAACGGTTAAAAGAGTGATGAATAACTAAAGAACAGAGAATGCAATTATACGAAGAATCCCGAAAGGAAACGGTTCCATCGCACGTACCCGTTACTCACGTTCGTACTCGTTGAAGTATATTTTTTCGTCATTGCTCCTTTATTGCCTCTTTTTTCCTTCCCTCACCTCTCGAGAGTCTCGAGTCCCTTGCAGGGTGTCTCTCACCGATAAGCTGAAACCCGTGTCGCGTTTGGCGTTAGCGGAACTGCAGATTGATCTTCGTCTTGCGTTATGCCCCGGATCAGACGGAAGTGGTTGAAAAATCGAGCTTAGACCCGGTTTCCGGGTCTTAAATCTTGCGATCCTAGGCGGTTGTAGAGACGGGGATGGAAGCGTTCGTTCACAAACCACGAGAATAATACTACTTCGGAAGAATAATGATATATTATACGCTGATTTATCGCAGGGTGTGAATCTCCAGGGTCTATTATAGTTTGCGTGGATAAATCATGTGTATACCGGTGTACGTCCTTAGTTCACACCGACTGATCGGGATAATCCTAATAATAATAACAATAACAATATACTCCGACAGCCGCAGACAGACAACAATCGTATATGGGACTCTGATGAAATTATTTAGTCGAGACAAACGTTCCGGCGTGGTTAAGGCAAGGTAATCGAGATATTGCTACGGGAATAAACCTCATAAAATAGAAAAAGGTGTCGGTCGTGAAAGGTTTGTTTTTTTTTATTTATCATTATCCTTTTATTTACAATAACAAGTTTTACGAGGCGAGAATGCAGCGTATGTTCGATGTTTACTATCAAATGGATTATTACTTCGAGACATCGTCGTAACCTCGCGCTGACCTCACTTATCTTGGAATGAGTCTAGACAGTTCTGATTGCAGTTTTTGAAATAGAGAGAAAAAGACAAAACAAAGAAAAAGGGGGGAAAAAATGAAAAATAAAAGTAGTACTTTTCTGCCCTCCATTTAACTGACGGCTACGTCTGCACCAAAGGGCGCTTCGGGACTCGGTTCGTTTCTACCGCAATCAGAAAATGAAACAAAAAAAAAAAAATGGTATCAAATAAAACGAAAATATTTTCGTGGAATGAAATGGAATATAACACGGGTGGCATTGTTTCAATCGGATTCACCTCGATTGACAACAGGTGCACTTTGTTTCATCATATTTATTCATAACATTCGGCACTCACGTACGTACAGCTTACGCATGAAAAGAGGGGCGAGGTGAAGAGACCAGCCCCAGACACGTCAGAGTTCAGGCCCTGAGGTTATTTACCCTGCACACCTTCGTCAGTCAATGTTGATTAACCCTCGTAGGCGGGGTGTCGTCGCGGCTCTATATTTAATTTCATCGATACGATAGAACTTCGCACCTTCTGGACGAATAATTTGTACCTATACGAGAAGGAAGCGTTTTATTCCCGGAAGTTGAGAGTCGTAGCGTTACGTGTGGTTTGTGGGAATTAAGAAGTTGGAACGAGTCAAAGGCGTCGCTTCGGAGTAATTACTCGGGAGTAAAATGAGTTTTTTTTTTTTTTTTTCATTAACCCGACCACTCGGTATAAGCGCTGTTCCCGCTTTTTTCAAGATAGTTGCCTTCATTCGTATGCGCAGAGTGCGACTCGCCCTCCGGCTAACTTCACGCCGTTTGCAGGGAGAAAAATAATGTCCTACACACCTAAGTATCGTCAACTTTCTACCGGTAAGATTACCCAGCCACGTTCGGTCAACGTTTCGATGGAAAAAGTTGAGGAAACGGTTCTCATACTATCATCTTTTCCGTGTCGCGTCGAATAGAAAGTTTGAAAAAATTATCGGCATCGCCGTTGTTTGGATTTTAGTTCCCGTCTTGGTTTTATCGACGCGTCGAATTAAAGGAACGGAGCGGGTGTTCCGGATGGGGAAAAGCCGCGCGCCTTCATCTCTCCGGTAAACCCTTTCGTTTAATCATAATCAAGATATAATCGTTTCCCCAACTCGTTTCGCTGGGGCCAATAAATTCTCTCGGGGGTGTCTTAACCCTGACAGATCGCGATAAGACGGCTGTAGGGAACTCGCGGCAAGTTCTACGGCTCAATCAGTGACGCGCTAGCTTTGAGTTCGAGCTTCGATGTATAGGTAAGAAGTAGAGAGAAGCATCGAGGTGGTGAAAGATGGTTATCGCGGCTCGAGCGGAGCTCCCGAAGTGATTAAACTCTAAGCTCTAGGCTCTAGGCCTACCATCCTTCCGAGCGATTCACCTTCCTTCCAATAACCAAATTTTCACGAGGATTCATCGTATCGTTCGTATAATTTTTCCGTCATTCCGTCTAACCGGATGAAAATTCTAGCGCGCCGTATCCGTCGGCTTCCTCGCGAGATGATAAAAAGAACGATAAAAAAAAAAAAAAAAAAAAAAATAATGAGACGACTGAGGGGAGCGAGCTCGTACACCTGGGATTTCTAGGCGAGAGATGCTTTTCGCGGCAGACAATATGATACGGCATGGATCTCTCTCGGAATAGATCTTCAGGGGTTAGCGACGTCACGGGGATCGCAGATTGCCTTGAGTCTTGTAAGCTACCCTTTCCGAGAAACAGGGACCGAGGAAAAAATGGAGGGAGCCAGGCGGGAGAGTGTCTATGGCCAACCCCGAATTCCACCCCTAACTGGCGTATAGGTCAGGCGTATAGCCCACCAGATTACGACGGGTGGGCCTTTTAACCCAGCCGGCTTTTCAGAGCTCACCAATTTTTTAGAGAGTCTCGTCAAGTCCAACTTCAACGCGTTCCGCAATAGTCATTGTTGCGGCTGGTTAATGCGTCACCGCTCATTTTCAACCCAATTTTACGCACACAAATATTTTTTTCTTTACGATCTCGGGGTTTTTAACGTTCTTTAATAAATCTCTTCATTTTGGTGAAACTTCGTTGCAGTGAGTTGCGACAGCGGTCAAAAATCGATCGGAAAATGTTTTACAACCCGCAGGCAGAGGGTGTCAAAATTTATGCAACGAGTTTAACGAAAATTCAGCCGGGTTGACACAGTCGACGAATAATGCGTGTGGGAAAAAATACAAGACGCGCGATTATCCGTAGTTGTATAAAATTTTGTCGGTGACCTTGAAATATTATCAATTATTCTTATTCGTGAAATTAGTGAAAGATTTTACGTCAGGACAGTTTTCAAGAGTCACAATACAGTCACCTCTGTATTTTCACAAACTTTATTCAACGATTACTGCTGTCAGTGAGGAGTTATAATATCGAATATTAGAATTCACTTCGCTCAGACTCAGAATTGAAGAAGCACGGTTGACCTGGATCGAATGATCGAGAGCTTGTTTGTTACTCCTCGGTAACTATGTTGGAACTCGGAGAAAACTCGGTGAAGGATGGAAAATTTGCTTATCTTCGTACTTGGAAATAGAAGAAAGTAATGAAATTTTTAGTTGTGAGAACCCGCGTGACTTATTAGGATCGATCCATCGAGAATTGATGTAAGGAAAAAAGATTTCGCATTCATTTCGAATGGTTTAAAATTGTATAATTTCTCGATTCGTCCGGATATAGATGGATGCTGAAATATTTCAATATTTGTCGAGATCAGAAATACGAATGACGTCGAATCGTCGACGCTTCGACCCTTGACGGACGGCGGTGATCAGTGATCGGAATTTGGAAAGTAAAACTGCCGATGATTCTTCATCTCCGTGAAAAGAGACGGAGGACGGATCTTTGAATAGATGAATCTGAAATTAGCCGATACCTGGGACGGTAATAAAACTCTGCATCCGGACGACTGAGCAAAGTATATACGTCGTACCCTCACCCGTAGTTATATCCGGGTGAATTGGCATTACGTTTTCAATCACGTCCGACTGGACGTCTTTTTCTTCACCGTAAAGCCCGAGCCTCGGGAGTGTCGCCAGTGCGTTCCAAGTAGAATATTGAGAGCGGATTACGAGGATCCAGAGGGAACGGATGAGAGTCGGGAAAAGGAGGAGAGCGAGACAAGAGGAGAAAAAGAGAATCGGGGGTGGAGGGAGGTGGTCCCAAGGCAATTCTCCTACTTAAGACGTGACGATGTTATCACGGCGAGATATTTAATTCCGAGTTATACCGCTCGATGCACTTCTCGGATAGGGGGCAGGGCGCAGTTTGCTCGAAATTGTTCCCAGGTCCTACAGGAGTACGTCTGACGATATGCCGGTCAACACTCCCAGCTGACCCCCGAAACCCCTCGTTTTTTACCCCCGTCTCAATTTCGAACAAATACTCTGCCCGGCTGCTTTTATCTACCGTGTTGTAACAACGCAATTCCGGTTCATTCCGCAGCTTTTCCTGCAGTATTCTCCATATGATCTGTGTTCAGAACGGGATATTAGAAATGTAAACATTATATGTTTCAACAAAAACCGATAAGTTTTATGACAGAATGGAATATGGTCGGACTACGCGCAGACACCTATCCTGTCTGTAAAAAGCGATAGCGTTGTTTTCCATTTTATTGCCGAGGGAGTGCGGGATAAACATTCCAGGTTATTCGACGGTAATGGACGATACCCTGTGGATTACAAACAGTGTCTGACTAACAGTTGAGGTTCTCTCCCCTCGTCTTTTTCAGCTTCCACTTGTAGCAAATAAGCCAGCCAGTCAGTCAGTCAGTCAGTCTACTTTTCGATACATGTTTTAGTTTATTCACCGATCTGCGCCGCGTGGAATCATTCCATCCGAGCCTCGATATTCTTACTCATTGTGTAGTGTTTCCGATACGGTTTCCCTGTCAGGTATACGCACTCGCTATATAATTCCCCCCTCGACTATTCTTCTTTTCCGTTATGCAATAATGCGAGGTATATATTTGCGATATTTGTCACATATCACGCGTGAGGTTAAAAGTTAATAACTCCGCGTTAAACTTGCTGATCGAATATCGATCTTCGAATTGTAGGACGGTCGTAGCTGGAGGTCGGGGGTTTGCGGTAAAGTTCCATTTCGAATCGAGAAAAGAATCTTGACGGATGGCGGGATCCGTTTGGCCGTCTCTCCTTCTCATGCTTCGGGTCCTTGGGGAAATTTTTGTCCTTACCGTTCGAATCATTTTGTTGTTTTTTCTTTTCTTTTCGCGGTATGGAGCCAGGTGGGTCGGGCACACATGTTGTTGTTTGATTCTGATCTTTACCACAGTGCGTTGCGCATTTCCCAATGCTCCTGGAATCCAACATTTCGTATCTAAGTTGAGCAACAGCTCGGGACTCGGACATTCTTGTGTTCATGTAAAAATACGAATATGCATATTTATTATTGTTAGGACTTTTTTTTACAGCTTTTTACCTTTTGCCGTTACTTTAAATTGAGGGACCATTCAATTGGAAATCATTAACCACTCCCGAGTGATTGTCAATGTCAAAGGATAGCTTGAATTCAACTGATTTCCAACTAATTGCTTAAATGAGTCGCCCCTCGCTTTCGCCCAACCGTATCGGACACTTACGGTTCAATTTGAAGAATACGAAAAGACGATGATCGAAGTTCGGGTGGTGGTACCTAATAAACTAAGACATCGAATTTGCGGAAAAAAAATCATTGATGTCGTAAAAAAGGTCCTCGTCGCTGTCGTCCTCGGGAGGGTTGGAGAATTTATTTCTATTTTCTCAAGTTCATAAGGGGGGAAAAAAACACTAGCCGGTGCTTATCGCACCCGGGAGGGGAAACTGCTGGCTTTAGAAACAGGCAGGCTGGCTCATCCGCATCCATAACCGAGAGAAATACCGTCGTTCTGGTTTAATGTATATGCACTCTGTAATCCCGCGGAGGGAAATGGAACCGCGGTGATTTTCGGGAGTATCTTTCTGTATTCGAAAAAATATTCCTCCCATGTATCGAAACCATGAGAACAAACAAAGGTTTTTGCTTCGATCGTTTAAAAACAAGTTACAGGAAAAACTGAGGAGTTTTTAGTTTCGAATGTCTGGGATCATCGATGATATTGAACAAAGGTCACGAGTGTTTCGAAACGAAAATGACAATTCGATACTTCACTTTTACCGCAACATTCGTTGACATTGGATCTCTATGATTTATCTTATCCTTGTTTCGTTTTACCGCGTATAAATCACACAGCCTGCGGTTTTTCATTTCGGTTTTCTTCAACTCACGGAATTGGAATACCGCAAAACCGGTATAAATAGTACTCGTGGCTTAGCATCCTTGAAAAGGCCAGTGAAGTCAATTTCGACACTGTGATATAAAAAAAAGGAGAAGAACAAAAAAAAAAAAAAAAAACACGAGGTCATAAAGGAAAAAAAAAATCTTGTCGAAAAAGAGAACAAACGGACTCGTGAAAGCCGAGCAGGCTATACGACGATGTAACGTAATTCGAGTCGAGTGAAAATATCCGCAGCGACAGCCGGGCTGACCAACGTCAGCCAGTCGGGAGTCCGCCTCCTCCGTCGTCGTCTCCGTCGGGTCCATCCTCCCTGCCATTCTCTCTATCGCTCCTCCAGCTGGGTGCCGGGTGGCTCGACCCGCGGAGGTCTCCGGCAGGTAGGCGAGGATCGATAACTCGACGCCGACCCAGCCGAACCCGAGAAGTTGGCCCTGGAAATGCCGTCGTTCTGTATTTGCGGTTCTCCGTCCGTCCGTCGAGGCGAGGCGGGAAAAATATTGATTTAAAGCAATATTACACTCGCCGTTCGATTGGCCGGTGAGTTGCAGGTGAGCCGAAGTCTCGGTGAAAATTACACATTGCAATAGAAACGACTTTTCGAATACAGTTCTTACCTCGTCTCGTTCCCGCTTATTCTTCACCTCTCGGTTTTTATACCCGTCACGCAGAGACGAGCGCGTTTGCTGCCGCGTTTTACCAAGCTTCGGCTGTAAGGCTTGCTCATTAGGGGAGCGGATCACCGAAAGACTATGGTGGACCTGCGGCTCGAGCTGAGCTGCCTAACCGAGACCCTCGCTCCAGGTTTAAACAAATAGCCTCCTCGTTCCTCCGCGAGTTGTCGCTGGATCGATCACAGCACCATTACCGGATTTCGGGGCTGCGTTTCGTTCCAGCTCTCCGCGATGCGTGGAACAAATGGTTACGAATAACCTCTCCGCGTTCTCTTGCTGGTAAAACGAACCTCTCTTGACAAGAAGCGTTGCGGAGAAATATCTGTGCTCCGTTTTTGTACGCTGAGTGAAAGAATTCCGATAGATGTTAATGACACGGAGGCAAAGCTCGTGTCATTGATCACGGTGCGCACCTATCTGTAACCGTGCCTGCCCGAAACGCCCCTCGAATTGAATTCAGCTAATGATAAGCTGAAATGAGCATTGATTTAAAAACCGTTTGTCAAGCGCAGACAATGTGCAGTGCATGGCAATTGACCATTGTTCAGAGAATAAAAGGCGTCTGATTGTCGAGTTTATCAAATTTTCGAACAGCCGGAGAGTTCGGAAGCGTTACCCGTCCATGATCGAACGAACGTACGACGATTCGTAACAGTCGGTATAAATCAGCTATGCTTCCGCAGCTACCGTCTCCGCCGGTTCGAAAAATGTAGGTCACAAAACTGAAACTTGGCATGATAGTTAGTTTTATCAGAAGCGGGAGGAACGAGAGAACGGGGAAAAGATAATTTCGCGTCGAACGAGCTAATCGTAAATTTAACAGAAGCGAATCGCGCATTCTCGTTTCGGATATTTACTTATTTTCGCTGGATAACAGATTCATGCAATTTTCGCCGTCATGGTCCAGGGCGATAAGTGATTCTCTGCAGCTGTTGTACCCGGGAATGCGCCAATCAGGTACATCGAATATACGCGTGAACAAAGGAGAATTCGAAATAACAAATACGTATTGTCAGGAGTTTGTTTTTTTTTTTTTTTGTGAAAATGAAAACACTTGGAGCAATTCGAGTTTGAGGGCTTTATTATTTATAGTTTCAGGAACATTTTAGAATTTTTTTTATTGAAATTAATAACAATATGGCGGCATAGCGCATATAAGTATGAAATTATCATTACGCACGTAAAATTAGCTGTAGGTTCATGCCTAACTTTTGTGGAGAATCTGACAAATTTAAGCGTTGGCGTTAATAAGAATTTTTAGGTGTCGATTTTCCTTACTTTGTAGGTACTGCTGAGCCTAAAACGCTATGTGGGCGCATTTCTGATCTCCTTTCGATAGGTATGATTGATGTTTCTCACTCTTCCTCTGTCGACGTCTCGTCTCCACGAAGCTCGAACGAGTTTTTAACAATTGCACAGCGTGTCTCTTGAATCATTAATGCTTACGTCTGGTAGGCCGGAGGAAATTCGGTGAATTCTTACTTCGGAACCGTCTTTGGACCAGTTGAAAAGTTTTCCACATGTTTGGTTTACAACGAGAAACTGCAGACAAAAGTTGACCTCGTTTTTTTGTTTAACTCAACCTACATTTGGTCAGGAATTTCTTGGTGCAGAAAAATTCTACCTACTTTTGTTTATTCGTGCACTTTTTGTTTTTATTACAGTTCCCTCGTGATCTGTACTGCAATTTAAAGAAATCCGGTCAAAATACTTTTCCAAGATGTTTTTCATATTTACTGCGGTCGAAGTGAAAACTTGGAATCCGTTTTACGCACCCACGTGTTCGCCTCAATTCTCTGTGTAGGTATAATACCTACCTAGCCTACTTGTATGAACTACGACGAATCGTTGTTTCCTCGATTGCTTTATGCGACGCAAGATTTTGTACCATTTGTCGGACGGTTTGCATTTCTCGATAAAAGTTTCAACCCCTCAATATCAGGAAGGACAGATTCTCTCTTGCCTAAAATTAACGGAAGTCGCTATTCGAACATCGTGCTTCGTTCGGCTCTGTCTTCCTCCGTCCTTGATCCCTCCCCCTAGCGTTTCCTTCCATGAAGAGGAGAGACGAGTAAAATTGGAAATACTCTGACAGTATGTGCTCTCGTACTGCAAGCAAATACTCGTGATGCACAAGTTTCGTCAGTTAAGAAGTTTTTAACTTTACATCCTATAATCATTTTCCTAGACCTCTTTGCATTGGAAACAAAGTTACGCACCCATCGCGGCCACCTACTTTTCTTCACGGCATGGGAAAAGTGTGTGTCGCCGTACGTGAGACAAGAGTATATAAGTTGGACCGTCGATTCGATACTTTCTACTTTTATTTTATCGAGATGATTTTGCTCAAACTAAAAGACTCTATACACACGCTCCAAAGTTAACGCGACAACCTCAGCTTTACGAACGCTGGCGACGAGACTCGATAATAGTGGTCAGGATAATGTGGTAAAAATGGAAATTGTCAGCTTCGTTGTTCGCACGACGTTCACCACAAGCGCGTAACGAATCGATAAAATCCGAGAAGATTTTGTTCACGATCGCAGATTACATTATTTAGGGGAAACCGACGAAGAACAGCATCCGAGTTGCGTATGCAGAATCGCGTACTTGAAAAGCACTGGATCAGCGGTACACATCTGTTGTTCTCGTCTATTCTAGAGCTGAAAATTGGCGTTAAACTCATGAGGCAAATTAAACAGGGATATCGTTCGTCGTTAAAACTTTAAACGTCCAATCTTGCGAGAGAAGTTTACTCACGCTTTTCGCCTACATTGTTCCGAGTATAATACGAGGTAAGGCGTGCCTACGCCTATGTCTATACCGCAAAGCCTGGTATCACGGTCTGTGCTGAACCGCGATATTCCGGCGTGAGTACAGTGCTTTCCGAGACAATGACGTCAGCAATTTGTTGTCCAGCTAACTAAGAGCCAGTCGGCTCCGCTCCCCTAAAATCTCCCAGCATATACCCCCTCGTCATTGGTCATTGCCGCGGCGTTTTTTCTTCGACGTTTCGAGTAAACCAGGCCTGAAAAGAAAGGTGACCGACTGTGTAACGGCAAGAGTCGACGAGGTGCGATATTATCACTATTTTTCAACCCAGGCGTCGTCTGGAATTCTATAAGAAAGGACAGAGCTGTCGTTGGTCTTAGTGATGGACGTACGCTGTGCGGCAGTGTAACGAATCGTTACTCTATTCGGGGTAATCGGTTTGCGTGACGTGCGTCTTCACTTACGAGACAGTGATTTATCGGGGTATCTGCACGATTTCGTTCGGAACTGATTATATTTCGGCCGATTTGAATCCGTTTAGGTGTCGCTTTAAGGAGTTTGGAGAACGAAGGGGAGTAGAGGGGAGAGGAAAGGTTGAAAGAAAGAGAAAAACGATTTTAGGAACGTGGAGGGAAAATAAAGAAAGAGTAAAACACGTACTTGATCTCCAATAACGTCTGCATGCAGGGGAAGTTGATGTATTGCATTACTTGGGGGGAAAAAGATTTTTGCTACGCGGGTCACTCGTACTAATGTAACAATATCAAGGCTACCGCACGCCAACAGAGCGGACAACGTGATTATGTCAGATGCTCAGTCTCGGTTAAACAAGAAAAGGTATATTAAGTATATCATTACTCGATCCCGAATTCGTCGAAAACTTTGAATTTTCTCTGTCGTGCGTCAGGAATCTTAATCGGCGTCTTGTTCTACACGTTGACACTTTACCCGCTTTATCCACTTTACCCACTTTACCCTCCACTGTCATCCGACGCCGAGGCAATTTGCTGTATCTACATTTATCGGTTCGTTATCCTTTGAGCAACCGGAGTAATGAAAGTAACTCAGTCCCGAGCGTAGTGTTGGATCGCAAGAGCCACGATCCATTTTGTCGCGAGACGGCGAAAGTGAAACGACACTGACCGATACCGCTTCTGCCGTTTTCTCTGATACTGTGAAAGGATCGACTCTACATTCGTGTTCCTCTGCGATCTGGAAGGGGTGTCGGAAAATCAACATCACAGTACGTGAATGTGAAATGAGTTCCGCGTTGAGGTCGACCTCCTGCCCTTCTACTACTTGTACTTTCTCATGCCAGTAAACGGTGGAAAAGCTCCGCGAAAGAGGTGGAAGTGAAAAGCTGTTCTGGAAAATCAGGATATTACAATTTGCGGGAGAGGTGAGAGGCCATCGAATTTAACGATGCGGAATATCCTTATTGCCACGCCATAAGTTCGCCAATGTGTGTATATCAAAACAAGGCTCGGATCGTATAATATTCTACTTCACCGTTTCCTGGGTCAGCTGCTGTACTGCATGTCCGTACAAAATTCCGAGAGATGGAAGTGATGATTGTTGGAAACAAAAAAAAAAAAAAAAACTAAAGTTGAGTCAATGTCAGTCGAAGAGATCATCGTTGGGCTTCTGCCGATGCGAGCTTTTTTTTTCTTCGACTCGGCGGCAAATTCTCGTCTAGCCGCGTTTGGCTCGTCCTGACAGCGAACGTCGAGCTCTCGCAATTTCGACGTCGACAGACAATGAACGCGCTCGCCTCTGAAATAGCCACCTTCATTTTAGGTGATTCCGCGCAACGACCAGGCGGCCCTTAAGGTCGTCAAGAACGAACTCTGACCCCGGCTTTATAGTCACCCTCGAATCGTGCCTGAGACTATCACGTAACACTTGCGATTGAGGATGGACGTGAGGGTGCCGGGAACTCGAATACGGTGATCAGTCTTGGTTGTCTTCGCTAAACAATCCGCGGGTTTTCTGTTGATATATAATCTCCATATCCGCAGACTTCGTAGCCGTAACAAAAGCTGCCGGATATTGCAGTGCGGGGAAAAACACACAGCGGGATATTTTGCCCTCGTTCCTTTAAACGAGTAGAACTTTTCTTTCACCTCGACTTTTCTCAAAACGTTTTTTCCCGTCTTAATCATCGCGTGTAAATATTTGCCGCCATCTTGCGGTCGTACCGCTGTTTTCATCTCTCGAAACGAACGCGGCCGCGACACGTATCGCCGTTCCATCATTCTTCCTCCGATATTGTAACTCCTCTGCATTATTCACCGAGGACCGTGCGTGGTGCCTGCTGAACGCATCATTTCGTATCGTATGGTCGAAACTGATTGCCCCAGTGGGCGACGAATAATGCTACAATCTGTAACCATTACGGGTTCGCTACTTATGTATCTACATTTCCATCTGCGGTCGATCGAAAGTGAAAGTTTAGTCAGTAACGATTGAAACCGCGACGACTGGACTGCAAATTAATTCGATTGCGTTGCCAGCCTTCTTGGGAGTGGAGAGAATGATATTGAAAAAGTAATAATAAACCTGACGTGTGGCATCATAGCCGTGAATGCAACGCACGGTCTCGCACGCATACCGATCCGAAAACCAGGCCTTAACGTTCAGCAAAATGAATTCTGAGTTCAACGTGTATTATTCGTACAACGCATGCCTACGCGACAGAGTGAACTCTGTCGTCCGATTCTTCAGAGCTGAATTTCACATCTTCCGATACGATACGTGCCATTGGTTAATTGACATACTCGTTCTTACGGAGACGTCCAAATACGGTAATCGTGGTAATGAATTGCTGCGCATTGCAAACAAGACATTGCCCAACGACTCGATTCGACGCCACTCTACCCCTGCACGTGCAGACTCGGTACATTGTTAGTGCCAACGACTTGGCCGCCTTGGATAGGATAGGCTCCTCAAGATAATCACCAAACGCCTGATTTACGATCATTCAAATTCTCTTAATCACAGGTAAATGCCAAACTGTACCTGCTGAAACGATGGTATACGCAATGGTAAGCTAATATTGAGCGACGACGGATTGCTCTGTCCTCCTTCAACTTTTTACGAATAATAATCCGAGATCCATCTACCATCGATTCTGCACAGATGCATAATTAATTCAATTTATTTATCGGCAGATACAATATTGTATTACACATTTTCTGTAGATATCCTACGTAATTTGAACTCTCGAATTGTACCTTGATTTCTTCGGAACCCTTATTCGAATCCGTCGAAGTTTCACTTCTTAGTGATATTTAATATCGAATTAAAATTCGATCAAGTCTTCTCCGTATCGCTTGATGACTCTCAATTTCCTCAGTTATAAAAGCTAAAAAATGTAAAGATTTTTTTTTAGATTTATACACGTTGTCGTTATCGCACCAAGTTTTACTAAATGTTTCACGAAAACGATGTTTGTTTCATCGCGATTAATTGGATACAAAATTTATTAGGGAACGATTTGACCGGCTTGTACAATAGATCCGTTTTGGTATGATTATACTTTTTCAAACTCAACGATGTAGATAAACTATCATCACTGAAACGATTCGTCATTGCAGAATTCTGGAAAAAAGGTGCGGTCTTGATAATACTAGTTTGTAAAACTACCTTTCTCCGACCACGTGGCTAAAACTGAACGCTATCTGTTTCTATTTCCGCCGACGGCTGGACAAGCCAAGTTCTTGTGAAAAAGGTCAAGCAGCGAATGAATTCGAGACAGCAGGAAGCGATTCTGATAATGTATTACGGCCTATCTCTACTCTTGAAGACATTTATCGAGTCTGCCCATCCGGGAAATGATCTTCAGGTCGCTGATAACTTTGATGTAATTGAAGGCCACCCATTCATATTGCGTCCGAACGGTTGAAATTCGGTTTCTCGTTCCTAACGGGCACTATTCTCAACATTATTCTGGAAAGTTTCAATAAAATCTGTCAAGTATTGGCATGAAAGCTTACAAAAACCGCTCCCAATCATTCTTGTCGAACGAGCAGTGTTTCTTAGACATTTCTCGTACATTCCTCCAAGTCGTACTGCTGTATCATTACGCAATTCGTTAGACATTTCCGGAATGATCGCCACAACGTTTCAGTGAGCATTAATACAATCCCCGTGCGGAAACATACAAGTCCAATAAATCGCTACCAAGTTCAAACCTACCTCCGTTATTCTCCATTGTGTTCGTAAGGTTACGACTGTGCTGAAGTATGAATAGGCGCGAGTATCCGGTCACTGCATATTACAATCCATAGTTACGGGCATACGATGCTCGATGCAGTCGGTGCAGCACTAGCGTGGCGGAAGTCGCATGTTGAAACGTTACTGGAAACTGGCTCTCTGGAATTATTCTCCCAAGCGTACCTACGTCGAACGCTTCGTTGCGATAGCAAAGAAATTGGAGAGAGTTGTGCACTCGAAGACCTGAAAACGTAACCGAGTTCGTACCAATCGAATAATTAGTAAGCGAAAAGATGACGAGGAAGGCCCCCTTATGTATTCCGCTTTCCTCTGCTCCTTTGACATCCCGTTGGGATCGGGTTTACTTGATGTAAGCTACACCTCGCGATGTCACCGTACCGGATATTGAAAGTTATCGATTCGTTGACGGCGACGTTAATTAATTCACGCAGTTTTTATCGGTCTTTGGTGATTATATACCCTCAGATTTTCTCGGATATATTCCCAAGTAATGAACTCGTTTCCATGGCGTTACATTGGGCTGTTGCGGCTTTTTTTTATCGTTCTTCTTGGATGTCGATCGTGCAAGACTTTAGATCACCGATCGTAATCCGCAGCCTACCGGTACCGTCACCGGGTTAATTCAGTTTCTAAATTCTTACAATTCTGCGTGGATGAATATATGCGATCGTGACCTCTCGATGAGCAAAGAGAGCCGGGAAAATCCCCGGAGGATTCTGGAGACGTAAGTTTTACGGGGGCTGTCAGGAATGTGCCAAAGCACGAGGCTCCGCTCGGTCTCCCATTGCGGTATTTCATCGCTAGTTTGGCTCAACACCGGGATAACACGGCGCACATTTTATTTCTTACCCCGCAGACATCTGGGAGAAACTGCCGCTGTAGCACGAAACGAAATAACTTTGCCCAAGAGATAATCGTAAATAAGCCATTCTTTCAAGGTGTCATCCCCTTGTTCTCCGCTTGTTCTCAGTTCTCGCGTCTCCCAGTCATTCCACGACTAAGCTTTCGGGAGCTGAATAACAATAATGATATTCTGATTGCAGACTGTACGTAATGTCCTCAATTACATACTTCTGCTGCCACAAAGCGACAGTAACGACATATCGATCCAATGTAATGGATAATAATTGCTGCAATTACTCGTTTGGCATGCTTCAAAATGCCCTTGTCGCAGTATCGTGTTCGAAGCGCATGATGAATCAAAATTCTGCCATCGATCTGAAAGGGTTATGGCTAGTGGACAGGAAATTCATCGTCCAACAAGTCGAAGATCATCCGTCTGGCTGTGTAAAGGAAGAAAAAAACAAATTTATATTCGCGTAAAGTTGTCGTTTTCGGTGAAAAGTAATATGTCCCAACGAAACTGGAAAGTCAATTTCCTACTCCGGTATGACTAATTTTCGTCACAACTTTTCCTCCCTTTCTCGCTTGCGTTATTCCGAAAGAATATAAAAATTCCACAACCATCGTCGACTGATCGCAGATTCATTCGCCTGTAGGCTGGCATCGCTCGTAAACTATTCTCAGCACGGTAACGTGGTTATCTGCCGTCTCCACAGTTTGTTCCTAGCGTATATCGAACTATCTCCCTCTCTCTCTCTCTCTCTCTCTCTGGCGGGGGTCCAAATAGTCGAGATAATTGAGTGAAATTGGTGAGCAAAGTTTCGCCATGCTCGCGTAAACTGAATCCTAAGAAGTAAACCGGTTGGGCTGATCGATATTTGGGTATTGGTTGGTGTAAATAAACTTGGGTGGACCAGCGGAAACCCTGTGGAACTACGTATAACGCAACCCAGGCTGACCTAAGCGTAACCTGGGCACCGGGTTTCCGTAACTCTCGGTATGGTTCCTTCCACCTGATTCCAACAACTTCGAAACGGCGAACGGTCAGCCTGTCCCATATGGCTACGCCAATTTATACAGGGTGCGGGACCAACGATCCGTGTTCCGATGGATAGATCACGGATGACGGATGAGAGATAGCCAAGTTATACGAAACTGAAGGGTTGCGTAGAGATTCACAAGCTGTGCGCAAAAAAGAACGGAAGCTCTTCATCTTTTCTTCTTGGTGCTTTTTCGTCCCTCGAAAATAACGGCTTTGACAACGGAAGAAATGCTTTGCAAAAAACATTGCAGGGTAAAGCTACTTTTCACCGGCTACCGGCTCTGCGACGACTCTTTTTTACACACATTGTAATCCTGCTGTAGTTGGCGTTGAAGCTGCTGCCTTAAGGGGAAGGCAGAAAATATTTTGAATAATGATGTTTTCGTTCTTCAACTCCGCGATGCCGTGAATTGCCAAATTATCAGACGACGCGCACCGTTCCGCCGTTCGCATATCTTCAAATATCGTTTACCTAATCGATTGGCCCGCGTTACTGAGGAATTATCGATTATCTTAACAAGGGGATTAGTTTAGGAGCTGTGCCGTATGTACGCAACGAAGTCGAGGAAAAGGAATCGTCCGACCTATACTTTTTCTCGACGTTGAGAAGTCACGACATCTTCTCGTCCCTTGGCTTTTAATCCCCCTTACCTGTTTATCCCGGACTCCAAGAGTTTGGGGAATTAAATTGAATTTCCCGCTTCTAAAAGTTTCATTTCATGTTTACTTGCTACGTAAATAACGAAGAATTGACCAAGTCGCCAATTTACGGAAGGCGTGTTACGCACCCAACTTAACGAACCTGACACTCTTATATAATCTGTTCACTGATAAACAGGCGTAATTCAAAAGAAAGACGACGAAGAGGAGAATGGAGAGGCGCGGAGGAAAGGTGCGAAAGAGAATTACCAAATAAACAGGATTCCGACTGATAACTCTAGTTTCAAAGGATTTTGGGGAATTATTTTTTTTTTTTTTTTAGACTAACGAAAAAAAAATTTGAAGTTTGCATCTCGTTTCACTTGTTTAGCTTGTAAAATAAAAACTACCAAAGCAATCATGATTATCGCAGTTCACGCGATAGGTATAGGTATAATGAAGATGCTGCAAAAATTTGAGTACGATGGGTCAAGAGCTTTTTGAGATATCATGTCTACACTTTATTTTACATACGTTCCTATCGGACAGTATGCGTTGGGTTATATTCGCTATTTCGTTTCCAAAAAATTACAAAGTTTGTTTAAATGTCAATAAATATAATGTGAAAACTATGAGTGATTTTGTTTCAACGAATTGTTTAAACAAAAAAAAAAAAAATAAATACCCGAAAACCTTTAAAAAGAGCCTTCACACCAGACGACGACCCCGGGTGTTTATCGAGTTTCACATAAAAAGTACGCAGGACATGCCCGGCACTTTTCGCACGAGGTATGGTCGCGCCGTCTCGAGATGACGACATCGCTAGCAAAGACCTCGATAAAGATAGCGACAGCCGCCGGTGGTAGGGCTGATCCACGGTTCGATAAAACTAATACTCGCGTTGTATCGCAAGAAGGGCTGCTCGCGGAGCAGTACACGGGCAGGCGGGGATCGCAGGTGAGAGAGATCGATTACGCCTAGCCACCCTCTCGTTATTCAGTTATATTTCTGCAAGGGCTAGCGGAGGGCTGAATCTCGCCTTTTCAGGGATTCGCGTGCCTCGAGGCTCCGGCTCCGGCGTTCAGCACGCAGGATCGGCTGGCGCGCGCGACCCTGGAGGGACTCGGCGGGGACTCGACGGGGATTCGACGGGGAGTCGGCATCAAACCGTTGCGATGCTAGTAGGCCGCTCGCTCTCAGCACGAACGAAACGACGCAACGTCAGTTAGCACGACGACGGCGATCCGATACACCCGTCGTGCCAGTTGCTCGTCGACGCAATCGCGAATGATATCTGGGATACGAGGGGGATCCCTTGGATACATACAGTGCGGACACGGTGTAACGCCGGAGTTTTCAACGCGTCGAACATCCTCGCCGAGAAGCAACAGTCCTCGAAGCAAAACGCCGGGCTACCCCAACATAGCCCTAAACGCCGCGGAGGGATATTCTTGCCGGGATTAATCCGCTGCGATTACTTGGATTACGATATATCGCCTACTCACCACCTTCCTGTTCGCGGAGATAAGATTTCCCCGCTTAGTCATCTTGACAGAGGTGTGGTTTTTGTTTACGATTTTTTTTTCCGACCTATCTTTGTCTCACTTCCTTCCTCCCTCCCTCCCTTCCTCCCGCCCTCCCTCCCTCCCGTCCTTGCCCGCCTACCCCGTTATCTCTCTCTCTCTCTCTCTCTATACGCAAAGTTGCAGTGGTGCAAGTTGTCGAGTTTCAATACGGTGTGCCGATGGTGGTAGAAGTTTGAAATAATTTCATCTCCGTAAAGTATAATATAGTGGCCGAGAAGAAGGAGGAGGGTTTACCCTTACTTTGTACAATACGTATGACGATATGATAACCGTCGACTTTTCTACAAGGAAATCAACTAGCGCGTGATTTTAACCTCTGAATTTATCGAATGCAGCGGTTCAGTGTCGAAAGAGAAATTTAATAAAGTGCGAAACTGCGAGAACGACGACGGTTGTTTATGATTTTTTTTTATTTTTCAACTGTGTGTGCTCAATCAATCAAATGGTTTACTCAGCATAAGATATTGCCAACGAATGATTGTGGATATATCGACTTCGATCTGCCGATAAACAGTGTCGAGTAAAAGAATTCATCTTTCTCTCACCGTACACCTCGCTCTCCACGGAATATACCCAGACAGTGACGTACTTGATAGGTAAGCCAAAACGCCATTCCTCTAATTGGCCAATCCATATCCATTAAACTTCGTTCAACATCAACACTCTGGGATGCTAAATGCGCCGCAGTTTTGCGACCAGTAGAATATCAACGAGGTTGATTTTTTTGAACCTGTATACAACGTCCAGACGCCGAGCTGTAGATAACGAAAGAAATGACCATTATTCGCATCCGTCAGACTTTCATTGAAACACGTCAGTTTACGAACATCCCAGTTTAGTTTAGCCTGTTGACTTCACTTGTTGGACGGACCTTAAAATCCCGTGAGATCAAAACCACTCGAGATATTTCGAGTGGATTTGAATAATTTCCTCATTGTTTCTCGCCCGCCAGCGTTTTCCCCCTGCTGCGAAATTGCGACGGAAAAGTGAATAACGTAGAAAAAGAAATTGTAAGAACAATGACTTGAGAAAATTATTCACTCTGATAAACATAAGCGCGCATCGATAAACACTTGTAGGTTTTTTTTTTTTTTTTTTTTTAGCGTCACGCCTAGCTGCGAAACCGGAGTTGTTCCCCATGGCTTTAGTGATGTTTAAAATTGCACGAAAAAATTTGCTGTGTTAAATTTATAAATGAAATAATTCACGCAATGTAACTCCAGAATCGACTATTACGATTTTTTTAAATCTTTTTATCGGGTAGAATCTAGATACTCGGACCAATGGTCGGTCGTGGTTACGAAAGGTGTTCGAATCTTTGAAAAACTAGGTCCACGTACGTACCTTCAAAGATTTATTACAGCGATTCGCATGTTTTACGACGTGTCGTTCACTGAGAGATGCAAGTTGCCGGTGAAGTTTCGCGAGAAATAATTCACATGTCTATCTGAAACAAGTTTTGCAATCGAGAATTTCATTGCTCTCGCAATGGTCACCTGATCGTGCCCCGATGAATCGAAGAACGGACGACTAGACTCATCTATTAGCTGTCGTTTCGGAATACTTTTACTCGCGTAGAACAAGTTCTGATCGAGGTTCACGCCACATAATAGGCTTTTACATTCCGACATGATTATTGACAGCTAAGGTTATCGTATATATCCTGTGCATCGATTGTGTGGAAATTTACGGGTGGATTGATGATGTCAAGTCGGTTCGGTCCGCCGGTCGCAATTCGTAATCGAAACAAGTATTACACGAGCGTATTTCGACATGATTCATTCGTTGCACGATCGGTAAAACGACTCCGGCACGTAAGTCGTATAAAACTTTTAAAATCGCCGCGGCTGTGATTTCTGGCGCGGGGAAAAAAATACCGAAAGAGGAAAGGAACAAAGAACAAATCGAAGGCATATTTCAATTATTCCAAACCGCTCCCGGGCAGCGCTTTGTCGGGTCAAAGGTTATCGGTCGGCGAGACTACCGCGAAGCTGACTACGTTCGATGAATTTTTCATCCGGCGTATCCGGCACAGACAGCTTCACCTACGTCGCTGCTCAGTTATCAGGCGCTACGTATGTTTGTTAATTTATCAAACTCGGATGACGGCGCAGCTATTGAAACGATGAAGTACAGGGAGGCCTCGGAACGAAGTAGCAAAAAACACCCAAAGCTGCCTGGTCATTTTCACGGGAAGCGCGATGCACGGTAGGATGAAAAAGAAAAAACACCCGTGCTAAGATCAATACCACAGCTATGGACTCGGTGATGATGTATCCCTGATCAACCAACTTGGGGTGAGGGATGATGCATCAGCTCCGCGATTCTAATCATCAGCTCCCAGAGTAAACGTGCGAAAATCTTGAGTAGCGGTAAACGAGTCGTCGATTTCTAAAAGTCTTCCTCGATTTTTCAAGTCTTTCTGAAACAGTTTGTGAAACAACGTATCCTCTCAACGTCTGTTGTAATATCGATTTGCGATTTGTTGAAAGTAGTTCGTTCTCATTGGACAGTTTGATGAAAGTTATTTGTCAGAGGCAAACATTCGCGGTAGTCTAATTCATCTTCTGTTCAAACGGTTTCGGTATTAAGTTGGAGGATTTTAGGGACAACTGGTATAACTTTCCGGTGACGAGTCGCTGATGTCAATATTCGATTCGTGGCAAGCTTGCGCGTAACTCGAGTTTCCGACTTGATCTTCGGTATTACTAAAGTTTTTCACTTGAGTTTTTGCAGGGGCGTCGGTTCGATGGTTCGATATCAGGTTGACAGAGCGAATACTGGCTAAGGTAAACCTATACGCCTGTCGAAAAAAATTTTCCACCGGCTAACGGAAGCGGCGAAAGCTCGGCCAAGAAATTGTTTTTCTTCTCACGAACAGACGCTGCAAGACCTGCGCCTCGTCTGTCAGCTCGATCGGTGTTTGAGTCGAAGTTGAAAGCTTCCGCTTCTCCCTTTTTTACTTCATTTTCTTGGTTTCTGCGGTTCGTCTTGTGTCGATACACCAGCCAGTAATTAGTCAGAGCTTGCGGCCGGCGCTGAGGAAAAAGCTAACTTCTAGATAAAGAACATGCATTTGGCTGGTTGTTTGTACGGATTATATTCAAATCGACCTTTCGAGGTACTCGTAGTTTTGTACTTTCACATTGTCTGCATCCTTTTCGTTCTTCAACCTTCGAGATTAGTGGATGTTGGAAGGAGCTGCTTGATTCCGAAAATCGTAATCAATCGTGTCGGCTGGAAAGAGAATACAAAACGGTCAACGGTAACGTTCAAATTTAGTGACAAAATTTCATTTTTTACCTCGGGTTTTACTTGTTAACGCCTCTAATTTTTCAGTTTTATAACACACGTCAGACATTTTTTTTTTTTTTTTTTTTGTATTCCTAACGAAGGTTATACAGCTTGCCGGATACGAATTGTATACGTGTGATTATTTGTCACGCGGATCGATCCGGATTATATAGACGATAATTTAAAAAGCTTTTCCGTTATTTTTATCCTTTACTCATTCCTTCGTCGTAAAAACAAACCAATTATACTTTGAAAACAACTCTCGCTAATTTAGGTGCTCGCGATTCGGCTCGTCTCGCGTCTTATTGTTCAAGAAATTCAAATTGAGCCAAACCGAACGATCCATCGATTACTCGAAAATCTCGTTGAAGCGTAACGTCGGGTGGCAGATGGCTACCGGCACTAAACGATTTACTTTGGTATTTCGTCCTTGGTTTTAGCTCATGTTATTGCAGACTCGAGAACGTAAGAATTTACAGTTTCCCTAATTTTCGTTTTCTCATAATACATACTCCTCAATACTGATTAAATAACCATTTCAGCATGACAAAGGAAAAAACAACCAAGTCTCGTCTGACTTTCAGGTTTTATTCACCGACTGCCATTGATATGTTAAAGTATTCAGCACTGACCTTAGCCATCGGCATCGAGTTTTTGGTATTCCAACAGAAATTGCGGCTTCCGAAATTTATCGACACTCGTCCCATATCAATGTTACATATTTGCAAAGATGCGAGTAACGGTGACCGATATGAAACGAAAATCCATTCTAATGGTCGCGAGATAAAGATAGATCAAATAAGAGACAAGAGAGAAAAAAAAAGAAATGATACTCTGCAAACGAAAAAAGTAACCACCATAAATAAGACGTTCGCCCGTTCTTATCTTATCAAGAAATAGTCCAGCATGCGGACGGAGAAAGTCCGAACGCGACAGAGCCGACTTTCACTATTTGTTACACGTACCCGGGGACGAGTGCGTAGCTTTATCCGTCAATCGGTCTACGCGTATGCCCAACGTAGCCCCGGTTGCAGGAGTACGTCGCCGACACAGAACGTATGTAGACGAAGCGGTCAGCCGGAGGCACGTATTCAGGTCAAACGTCAAATACTCGGAGAGCACGAAAGCCAGGTACGATGTGTGCCTATGGATGTGCCTGCGAGCACGCTATCCAGATCCGCGGTTACAGGTCAGAGTTAATTAGGACTGAGATTAAACGGCTAGAATAGGCCTCCCGAAACGGTGAAGTGCTACAGGGTCGACGTCCTCGTCGAATACTCGCGGAATCTGTAGTTTTACCCGTTGAAGTATAATCCTTGTTACATCGTAGCGTCCAAAGTGGTCACGTACCTGGAAAACCGTGGAAATGTCACGGAATTTTTTTTTCGAAAAACTTGTCGCTACCCTGACTGCGTTACTTTCGATGAGACGCGTATGCACCAAGCCGCATCGCTGGCAGCAAGTGCGGCAATCTTTTTTGCCGTTCGATGTATATAGCTGGCCGGATCTTGCCGCATGTGAAGTTACACGCGTTAAACCAACATCATAAACACAACATATCCCTGCAAGTCGACCCTTCCCTTCGTACCACTACTGGTGGCTTAATATCTTTTGCTGGGATTCTAAAAATACCGTTTCCTGTTACGTACATAACACGATTGTTGAACGCGTTCGCGTTCTTGTTTCAACCCGTTTCATTATTCTATCGAGAATTTTTAACAGTATCTTTATTTGTATTCCCGCGTAATTTATTCGGGTAACCGATCGTGATGAGAAACACGCGCGTTTTCCACTCGCTATTTTTGCATACGAAACGTCTGTTTCTCGTAGCTTCGGTTCCGTTTTTATTTACCCTCGACATTTTCACCTCGCCTCTCGCACACCGTACTCGTCGTGTCTTTTCGTATTACACGCGCTGAGAATTATCTTCCCTTGCGTTTTCTTGTTTCCTTTTACTCGTATTATTCACCCAGCTCACCTCAAGCCGTGGTATAAATCTGTGTTACCGTGTAATTTCACCTTGGCGCCTCCTGCTCATCGACGACCCTACATTGCAGAGGAAAATTGTGTAAATTGTAGGTAACATTTACATATCGTATAATGAACGTGATACTTCAACTTGGGGCGAGATCAATTATTGCCGACACTGTCCTGTATTCGCGATCTAAATATCCTTCGGCAAAAAATTACACACACAATCTTCGCCGTCATTGACACTCGTGCCATAGCCGTGGTACTGCACAATTAAGAGGGAAAACAACAAAGAGTTTTGCGAAATTTAACTTTTTATCCCAGTTTCTCGTGTTGCTCCCTACTGACTCTCACAATTAGTCACGTTATGATTGAATACTTTACCGGGCACTGACAATGAAACACCGGATATGCATCTTATCGAGCACTCTATCTACAATAGGTTTAGAATATAATCACAAACCAAAGGTGTGTGTAAACATCACGAGCAGCAAAAATACTTCCATCTATTCTGTTCGTTTTTGAAATCCTTTTATTATTCATTTTACTCCTCTTTTTCGGGCCTTCACTTTGCGTAAATTAACTTATACCGCTCGCGCTCGTGTTACACGCTATGAAATGAAATTTGTAAAAAAAAAAAAAAAAAAAAAAAAAAGAAAAAGGAAAAGAAAGAAGTATCTGAATACTTTTCACTCTTTCAACCGGCCTGATTTACACATAAACTTTTTAACCGTTAACCTCTTTTTTCTATACCATATTTCTCTTTAAATTTTTCTCTCGCATAAGTTATAATAGACATACATTATCGGTGATTATTCGCTATGACTAATACATTTTTTATTCTTTTCATTTTCTAAACCTCTGTAATTTAGTGTTGGAAGAAAAATCTATCCAACTATCAAATTATAACGGAATGTCGAATAATCGGCAATCGCGATTCGCAACTTGATGTTACAATCAATTAAGACGTCGTGAACTATTTGAAACGGGCCGGACGACTGTTCAAATAATCGTTTAAAAATATTTCGCTATACGTGACGCAACTCCAATATCGTTGTTTCTCCGGCGTTTTATTCCTTCCGTTTCTTTTCCCGCGTGGCTCTCTACTCACTGTCCATCAATTTTATCTCGGCACACCACCTACGCAATTTTTCCTCGATCGCGACGGTTTCTTCATCCAGCTGCATCGATTTTCCTTCCAACAAAGCGTGCGCGCCTTCCTTATACATATACGTACGCACCAAAGACGACAGCTTACGTGTTAGTGACTTATATACGGCCGTCCACGAAAAAAGCACGTCTCCGTCTCTCGCGGTTGACTCTCGGGGCTCTTTTATTTTTTTAGTAGCTGAGGGCGGGGGGCTGATTTCATGGCGTTTCCACAGGCGAGTCCATCAGGCCTGCGATCGATTTCGTTTGAGACGTATGGCAGGACTTTTTGTCTTCTTGTGGTTATACCGCTTCTTTCTTTCATCTACTTTCCTCTCTTCTCGCGAATGGCTTCTGTCTATTTCAATACTATTTCTCTGGTGACATCTGAAGGGGGGGGGGGGGGGGGGGGGGGAACAACTTATCAGCTCCGAATTCTTCTGCACATTCTCTCCCTACTTCTTCCATCTTTTCATTTCATCTGTTCTCTTTTTTCTCTTATTCCATGTCCTACCCTCCGTGGCTTACTTACTAAGTAACGTCTCTCTAACAAGCAACGTTCTATCGCTTTGCTCATTAGCAAGTTTGATTTATAGATCAAGACTGCATGCGCAATATTATTAATTGAATACTTGGCCGTCTCACGGGCTGCGCCGTGATCGATAATTGCTAGTCCAACGACTCGTTACGGTAAAATAAGTTACGGCTTAATCATTGTACAGAAAACTGCCTCGCAAACTAATAATTTGAAACTGTAGCCATGCGAAAATATTTCTAAAAAGATTCGATAGAAAATAAAAAGGAAAATCGTCGAATCACGAAGCTCCGCGCTTCAAAGGGAACGAAGCTTGGCTTGCGTTCATCAAGGCGAACGCCACGAAATTTTCTGTCTGTTTTCTGCGCTCTGTCAAAAACAGACGGACTGGAATAAAAGAGAAAAATAAATAAAAACTATACGCGTAACCTACGACTAGTTGGCAATCAAATTCCAACCGTGCGAAGGAACGTAGCCATGCTGTTGAAAAAATATTCCGTCATACGTATCTTGTGTCACAGGTATAACGACCCCGTTATTCCTATTGCGCAATTTGGCCAATATTCCATACCTAACCCATGTCGCCACCACTTTCTCCACTTAGGGTCAACGAAGTACGATTTATACTATATTACACTTACACCGATTGTGAGCCGCGTATAATGTACCTTTTACTCGGTCACGAATGACATGATATCGTCTGCAATCCGTAGTTGTACCCACACTTGCCATACACCTATAATCAAACGAATCGTTGCGATGGCGTCACGAAGGTGTATTATCAAAGTTGCTGCTGCGGATGTTGAAGACAAAAATGTTTTGATTTCTCGAAAATTAGACTTTATCGGTACTTCACGTGTGTTCAATTTAGACTCAGTACAGTACAGTACAAGTATATCAGGCAGGCGATCGTTACGTTAGCGTAAGGAACAACGTGACGTAAAACGTCAGTCTTCCCGTTTCCGGAGTTCGACAAAATGGAAATCGCACGTCGAGAAAATATTCTGTCAATAGTCCCCTCCGTCCTTTAAGAAAAGTCGTGATTTACTTTCTTCTGAAAATTTAACGATATTTTTTTCTTTATATTTTCAGGTTAAAAAATGGGGTGCTTCGGGAGCAAGGATAAGCTGAGCAAAGAGGACATGGATTTCCTGAAGTCGCACACGCGGTACGACGAAGCCACCATCAAGGAATGGTACAAAGGATTTAAGGTCAGTCGACGAAGCACCTTTCATTATTTCAAAGGTCGATCGTCGTATGAGATTTGAAAAACGAGGCTGTCGCAATTCCGACTCGGTTCCGATTTATTATCCACCGGTACTCGGTCGTTGACCGATAAATTTAGAGACTCATATTTCTTCGTGGAGTAAAAAGAAGGCAAGCTGCAGAGAAATCCAGCTCCCGGATCTCGGGGCTCAACATAGTTTTCAAATTGTCAAATACTTGAGGTTGGATTTTAGAGCTAATTAACATTCTTGCCGCGCGTATACCTGCAACCGTTGTTTCTGTTCGCGGAATTTTCCCTCAATGCTTATTGAGCGGTAAAATTTATCGTTGTAAATAAAAATCTCGCTAGACGAGACGACCGTTTTTTCCTCCATTTTTTGCCTCTCATTTTCCTCAGCTGTCACGTTTACATTTGACTTCAAAAGCATTCCCACAAACCGAGACCCTCGTTGACAAAGCAAACTGACCAAATACTGCTTCAATTAATCTCGCTCGCGTGGCACACGCGCTTCTCATTCTAATCAGCGGTCAAACACAAGCATCGCTGTATGTAATCGACCGTGTTCGTGACATTAATTGCGGGTTGCGAATGTTTTCTTACAATAAACAATGCGCGAATTATCGAAACGAAATCCGATTTTCAATGCGCGTTATACGTTTTTCAGTGAAGAAGTGGAACGTGATCCCTCGGATTCCTTGATGGACCTTTTCTCAATCATAATCCATTTTTCTCTCTCCTTAATTTTACCTTTCAAAATTCTAACCCGTCTCATTCCCGCAGAGAATGCTGTACCGTCCAATTAGAGCGCATCCATTATGCTTTTGTAATTTATTTTATACGGTAGGTCTGTTCGCTAAGGTTCCTTTGACAATACCTCATCCTCACGATATTCCCACGAAAGTATTTTCGCTCCTATATTATAGGGTTTTAAACTCGTTTTATTCCACATTGCCGCGGTACGATCGCGAAGGTGCTGGAAAACCGATCCTCTTCCCTTTTTTTCCTTCTGCTGCATAATTTTTGTCATTTTTTCTTCATCAATCCTAAAAAGTTGGCGAGAGATTTTGTGGCGTTCCCTGTCTTTTGTAAACCCTGTAAATTATTTACGCAGAATGTGTCTCCGGCGTTGTACCCGAGGAAAGTTGGTGTGGTTTCCCAGTTATTTAGTGGAGAAACTTTTCGCCATTCCTCGTCAAAGTGGCCCTCGAAATTCTGCCTTCTTCACCGCGCGGTGGCGGAGTGAACCGGCTGGCTGGTTGGATCATTGATTCGCAGATAGCTGTGGGTGTATAACCAGCAACCGCGAGTAAACTTGACTCGTGAAAACTCGTTTGCGGCTTAACTTTAATCGCGCAATGCCGTTTCGTGTCGGTATGCGGCATACGCGAAACAATTTTATCATGCCCGAAAAAGGAAACGATGAAAATGAAAATAAATAAACGTGCGTGTTATAACCGAGGGAGGATGGATGAAAAACGGCGAACGAGAGAAACACGTGTACCTAGACTTTCAAGATGATAACAGGATCAATTTTACCTTATTGGATTATTGTTACGGCGACGTTTAGTTTTGTCGATATGTGATGATTTCTTAATTGCCCCAATTATACAACTATAAATACCAGTTGCGTACATCGCAACGTTTGCGGTATTAGCCTCAAAGGCTGATTGCATCGGAGTGCAGTGCAGTGCAGTAATAAGAACACGAATTTCATCATCGTCTGCATGTTACAGGTTGGAAATGCAGCGGTGGCTGCAGTATATCTATCTCGAGAGATCGTGGAATAAACGTTCGCCTTTTAGACCATATCGAAGTCGGATACCGTTTCTGTTGCGACATGGAAAAAAGGCTTGCAACCTTGTGTATAAGTCGATAACAGCTATGGGGATCAGTTGCCTTGCAACGCGCAATACGCAACACGAAAGAGACGAATAGGCGGTTTTATCTTTAAAATCAAATGATCCAGGACTAGAATTCAATTTCTGGGACATCGCATCGCATCGCGTCGCGTGTCACTCATTTTTTCATGTAGGGTACCGTTTATGTGAAGCGCGGTGAAAAATATTGCTGATCGTCAGCGATGGTTTCTTTGTCACGGAAATTGCATCGTTTGCCGAAGGGTGGCTTTCAGCTCTCTATTTTTCCTTTCATTCGTTCAACCCGTCTACTTCTTTCTTTTTTTTCTTTTCTCTCTTTTTCTTCTTCTCTCTCGCCTCATTTACTCTTTCTTTCTCATGCTGCATCCGTAGAACTGATCGCTCCGCAACTCGAGACCTTTCCGCGTTCGTCTCCCTTGTACTTACCCGCGCTATTATCAAAATAACCGTTGTAGAACGTAACTTCGGAGCTATTTGCTATTCAAAGCTTTTAGCCTCAATTCCATGGAATACGCGTATAATAGACGGAGCGTCGGCGT
Source organism: Neodiprion fabricii (assembly GCF_021155785.1). NCBI lineage: Eukaryota > Metazoa > Arthropoda > Insecta > Hymenoptera > Diprionidae > Neodiprion > Neodiprion fabricii. The sequence continues at coordinate 41,300,871 of NC_060240.1, forward strand.
ATGTAACTATAATACCTTCGTATTTCAGGCGCTTACCCGTTACTTAGGTTTTAACTTAGCCGTTGGTTAGTCACTTGTATCAGGGATTGGTAGAGGAGACTTGACTGAAAAATTGCCAAGTTACCGCTCTGCGAGTAGCGGGGCAGAAGGCAGAAAGATACAGAGTAGGACGGTTGATTTTGCGAAAACGTGTGACGAGCCAAAAAGGCGAGATTATGTTTAAAAAGAGGAAAAACGTGTAAGATAATTATTTAAAATACAAGACAAGTGAGATATGAAGATCGATTTCTTTGATCGATCCTCCTGAAACTCCCACCCACCTCTTAGCTGTAACTTGTATATGCATCTTCCGCCTCGCTGTCTACGCGGACATCGCGCCTTGTTGTCTAATTCGGTCCAACTCCGAGCGCAAAGTGATCCGTAGCCATACTTTCCACGCATGTCGTTATAAATTTTTGCCAACATTAACCGTTTAATTCAAGTCACGTTCAACGTCCTACCTTTGTTTTGCAGCTTCATACTTATTAAACTACCTTATGGTAACAACTGCTGCGATTCTTGGTTCCACATGATCCCGGAAATATTTCCAAGTCTAATAAAAATATGAGATTTATTTATTTATTTATTGTAAAAACAGCCGGATGATAAGCATTTTTTGTTAATCTACCATGAAAATTCTAACGTCAATTTTTACACAAACTTGATACGCACCAAAAAATTTTACGCAATGTTTTCAAAATATTCGAATTTCGAGTTTTCCGACCGACGCAACTTGAAGCATGCGTTAGCTGGAAGTTCTCCGTGTTTCGTGACATCGACGCGCTTGCAGACGATTCACCGTCACCGACCAAAGTTGTTCTTCTCGTCACCGCGTAACGTTGAACCGACGCGCGACGCGGTTAATTGGATTACGCAATTGCTTTGTTTTTGTCAGTCGGGCATGGCCGTGACCCGTATAATTGCGAAGGAACGTATCGGGTGTATGGATGACGGAACGCGACGGAACCGATGTCAACCATTCGGCGGTGTTGCAAAATTTTTACCGAACAATCTAGCGGTTCGATTTAGTGGAAATTACACTTTCGCCCGAAAGCGATGCGGCCTCGTCGTTACTCTACGTTGCTCTACACTCGTCAAGTATTCGTATATTCCGTAAAAATCTTCAACAATAATACAAGCTTCAATAATAAATTATCACTCGCATAAATTATTATCTGGAAAAAACAAAGTATGATGTTCGTTCTACATCGTTTCGACTAATATTTACCAGGGATGTACCTACACTTTAATCGAAGTCGAAGTGTCGGATCGGAGGAAGCAGCAGATGAAACGGATCAACTGTTCAAACAACGCGAAGCGTTATTATGCATACCTGCGTCTTTTCACGTTGATATATTGCACGACGAACAAATATAGATCCCACACGATCTGCTTCTTCACCTGCGCTTCTATTGTTCCCCTATTTTTAACCCTTTCACAGAAGCCACTATAGTGGCACATCTTTTTCTTTTTATTTTATTGTTACTTCTGTTTTTCTATATGTTCCATGCAAAATTCTGAATTTTTTTGCATTTTCAGGCAACTGAATTGCGTGAGTGAAAGGGTTATCCGGATCCTGTTCTCTTTCCGCATGAACGTCCTGGCCGATCCTTGACTCTCTCCCTCTCTCTTCTTCCTTACTTCCTTACTCGAGGAACACCGGAAAATTTTACACGTGGGCATGAATAAATTAGGCAGTGAAAAACGGGTCGCGTCAACCCTCGGCGTACCCGACCGCTTTTTATTCCAGTCATTTTTCGTAACTTTGGTGGAAAAGTTTGTTGTACCTACTTGAGTGCAAGTTCGCTGTTCCAACTTGAAGAGCGCGAGTATCTCGCTACGCCGAGAGAGTAGATAAATAAATAAATAAAACCGAAGAAAAACAAAAGATAAATAAAAAATAAAAGATGTCGAGGAACGCAAAAGGTATCGCAAGCGGAGCGTTTTACATTTTTCACTTCATACTTTAGCTCTGCTCATTTTGTTCCTCTTTCATACCTTCCGATTTTTAACACGCGCGGTATACTTTGAACGTTTGTGAAAAAATTCTTCACCGCATATCCGCATGTTGGCACTCGGCTCCTCTCGCATCCCTCAGATTCACCGTACGACACAGATATTTCACGCTGATACGTGAATACATGTACACATATATCGGAGGATAGGAGAATTTTCTTCGTGTCGCTGCGATTTGTTTTGGGTTATGTTGTTCGATTCCCATTATTTGTGTATTTACTTTTGTTGGACTTTACTCGCCGGCTACGGGGAAATCTGTGGCAGGCTTTTCTCAATCGATACGACCGCCGCCATCTTCTTTGCTCGCCTCAATTTCGATCTCTCGTTCCACCTCCTCGTCCTATTCTCTACGGTAGACTTGACGCGGATTTATGTATACTAGCTTTTATTCACGACAGGTGTGGGGGAAAAACCTAGAATAATAAGCTCACCGTTGCGGCTCTCTTTCTCTCTCTTTACACACGCTCAGGGTGAGGTAGAAAATATTTGCGCCGGTGGGAAATTTCTACTCACAGTCAGAGTCGGTAAACAAGGGGCGAAGTTCTTTGTTCTAAATAAAGTCTGCCTATAGCTTGAGGAATTTTCTTATTTTAAAACGAAGAAAGAAAGTATCGTGATCGTAGGATGAAAACTACATAATCATACCAGTGCAGTGGACCGCTCAAATTGTCGAGTCTAAAAGTTCAAAGCTGTACAGAAAGATGTAAAATTTTACAGATTTTTGGTGTTTGTTTGTTATTTTAATATTTTCTGAGTTTTTTTTCTCTTGCATTTAAATGTGGGTAGATTTTTTCCAACGAGAGTATAATCTCGATCGGAATGACGATACCGTCTTGCAAAACTCCCCGTCCTTTTGTACAGAGACCCGCGGGGTTGGGGTAAGTTCTCTTAATCCGTTCATGTTCTCACCCCGGCCCCGACAGCAGTTGTCGATTCCTCTCAAGTTCGTACCGACGTTGAAAGGATCTCAACAGATAAGAAAGCTTCGTAAGCTCCTCCTAAGATGGACGAAACGGTTCTGTCGGCGAAGAAAGAAAAAAATAATAATAATGGAGAATAAAAAAGATAAAGTGAAGCAAGAGGCAGGGCGTATTATTGAAAAAGTAAGGAGTCTGCTCATTTCCATGGATCCCTGTTCCTCGAGGTGCTTTAAAATTCTGTCGGAACAGCGGAATTATAAATGATCGCGAAATATCTTTCATAAGTTTCAATGCCCGGGTATTTTTGGCATCGGGATTCGAAACTCGGACAAGGAGTTTTTCCTCACATATAAATTCCCACGCCTTTCTCTAACTCTCTCACCGTCAGTTTAATCTTTGCGCTGCCCGCTTGAAATGCTAAGTGATTAGTATCTCCTCTTTGCTCGCCTCCGACGTTTCCCGCACTAGAAAATCCACTCGCACTCGGTCCGTTCTCTCCTTTGTCTTTCTTGCTTTCTATTCGGGGTTTAGGTTCGCGTGCCTTGTACGACTCCCTCGAGTGGATGGCGGGCTCCTCCTCCTCGACATCGTACAGACCTCGAGTATCGTTTGCCGTTTTCTTTCCGACCTCATCCACGATCTCTTACCCGTTTCCGTTACCTCCCTCTTTGTACCCGCTTTCGTTATACGCTGCTAGCTGTGAACCGATAACGATGCCCAAGTGCCGTGCATTCGGATTAACCTAACCTATCGCGACTCAACCTAACCTAATGGAATTTAAGGAGACTAGAAAGATGTCCGTCATTGCGCGATAGTTGGTTGCAACTCAAAGCTACGATTGTCTAATGGAGCGTAAGTTATAGATCAAGTGAATAAGGTTAGCAGCATATTTTCAGATTATTCGGAAAACTAGTAATTGACCTCTTGTTTTTTCGAATATCTTTTCAACATTGTTCTCCAAAAATTAACTACAAATATGAGATCCTCGTAGAAAATTTTCAGTCGTACGCACGACGGTGTTGTGTTACAACTGCGGTAGTCCAAAGCGAGAGTAAAATAGGGTAGAGCAGAGTTTACTCAGAGAGAGAATGCAACGTTGTAAGTTTATTTGTATTAATAGCGATATTGAGTAGTGTGAAACAAATAAAATAGAAATGGAAAGACAAAAAGGCTTAATAATCGCTGAAGACAGAGAGAGAGAAAGAAGGGAAGAGAGGAGGTGAGATAGAGGGTGACGGAGAGGTGAGGGACAAGTTGAATGAAAACAAAATAAAGCCTCATCCAGCAAGTGGGTCAGAGCTTGAAGTCACCGCCACGTCCTTCAGCTCTTTCGCTCATAATTTGACATGTGTTTCCTACAGTCGTGTAAGGGTTAAAATATGGGCTAAAAGCCTCCCAGTTGTTCGTCTCGGGGAACGTGTCTAACCCGTTGTCTCGTACGTGCCAATGGCAGTGAATCATTTCTGAAACCGGACCTCGGTGAGGACCACTTACTCATCTCACTATATCTCGACAAGTTTGGGTATTTTTTCTAACCGACGTGATACTTTTTTTTTTCTTTTTTTTACCAAGTCTCCGATTTTAGATATGCGTGGTTTTGTAGGAAATCGGAGGTGTCCAAAAATAGAATAGACAAAGGAATAACTCGAAGAAGTTGCAAAAATTATATTATACCGAGTCTGATCGATTGAATCGTGTCAGTTCGGTCCAGGAGTATATCTTCATGTACAAATCAGAAGACGTAATCAAAAATGAAACGACGCCGGACTGGAACCGCATTCGAAGAGTTTGCGCTCGTTCGGAGTGACCTCGTTGAATTCTTCTTCTAACGTGCGATAAATAAGCATAACTCACTCGAGAGTACCTTAAAGAGTTTCGGACAACCTGCGGTACGAACACTTTATACATACATACATTGTGCAGGATCAATATTGATTTTACGTTTGTCCGAGGCATTTTCTACGTACAGGTACATATTCTCGTAGTTATTACGCGGAGAAGCGGAGGAGGACCGAAGGAACGGTCAGCGCTCGCTTGCGTAATCGAAATTGCGACACGGGTGTGGCTGAACCTCGTCCTCCTCCTCGCCTTCCTTCCTCGACGGCGGTAAAAAGACGCGTCGCCGTCGCGTTTTAACGCCGACGAAAATGTCAGCGTAACGGGGTGACGGCTAGGCTCGTGCCGAATGATCGATAGGCACCGTGCTAGGCGTCCCATGCGGGACAGGCCGAGGCTAAGAATGCTCGGGGATTTCGGGGATGGAACGTTCAACGAGTCGGACGGGTGTGAAGCCCGTTTCGCCTCGCGTTAATCCTGATAAGGTCTTGGCGTCGAGAGAGGCGGAGCGGTAAAAGCGGCGAGCAGCCCGACGCCAAAGCTTCGAGTCGTTAGCCGTCGAGCCGTACCTCGGTCATTAAAGACGACGAAATTTCGCGGCAATTCCCGCCCAGGACCTTTCCCTGATTGATTGTCGATCGAAGTTGATGTAATTTCCGCTTTCACCCGGTCCCCCGCGTCCTGCTCCTCCTTCTCATCCTCGATCAACAGATCGTTGCAATCTTTCGTCGCTGTATCGTATATTTCACGTTTCATGCCACGTGTTTCTCTTTTTTCTTCTTACAGCAAGACTGTCCAAACGGCAGACTGACTCCGGCCAAGTTCGTCGACATGTACAAAATGTTTTTCCCCTCTGGTAATGCCGAGGAATTCTGCGACCACGTCTTCCGCACATTTGACATGGACAAGAACGGCTACATCGACTTCAAGGTAATTGGTCTTACTGGATTTTACATATGTTGTACACGTCGTTACGCCCGAGTGCAGGTTATACTTGGAAAAGACCCGATCCTCCGAAAGAGGGATTCGCGAAAAGGTTCAACCGTTTCCACACTCGTTCGCAATTTATTATTCCGACATCGCAAGGAAAGAAACTAACTTGGGGGAAATTCTGTATAGCGATGACCAAAGGGTCCTTATCTGGATCTTCTTCCGTCTCAGGCAGCGTACGGTAAAAGTGATACATACAATGTGCATGTCGCCTTGGTTGCCGGTACCCTGTTATATGGAACGAAGTCACAGCCGACGTTCGTGATTACTCAAGCGGCGTAAGATATTATACAAGAGTTGCGCTATCGTTTCGTCGACACTAATTGCGATTCGCTGATTTTTATTATACGTGTACCTGTATGTACCAGCAATCAGGATGCCTCTTGGCGATACGGCGGCCGCTGACATGCACCGGCGCAATCCAATCTGCGCCCGAACGAATACCGGCCAACAATAAGTGAATAAATAAATAAACAATCGCGCTGTGCTGGAATACCGAGATAATTGCGTCCCAGTCGTCGTGCTTACGTAGTTACCGAAGGAGTGCACCTGGAATTCTAAAGCGTGTATCTTGCAAGTGTGTCGCTTTCTTACGAGTTGCTTGAAACCAAATTACAAAAAATAAAAAAAAAAAATAAATAAAAAATAAATAGATGACAACTACTTGAGAGAATAAAACCAGCCGACGATTCTTGTATCGGACTTGTTAGTTGGAAAATAATTACTCTTAATCACCGCTGTTAAGTCGGCGACCAATCGGCGTTGTTGAGGATGCGGTTTGCATTTATTTATTTTGTTTTTTCTTCTTTTTCATCTACATTTTACAAGCTGTAAAGAACAAACAGTACTAAATGAGTACAGCGGCTATGCGTTCATAATTCATGGTGTCCAGTAAGAAATCCGTAACAAAGTCGAGGATATTTTCTAGTTATTCAAAGAGATTAAAAGTAGAATATTTTCAGGACACGAGAAAAATTCAAGGATAGTTTCCAGCACTTTCGCAGGGCAAGTAAAATTTAATGACATTTTCAGGAGCACTGGACACCGTGAATCATATCGAAATGTTTTTGTTTCCATTTTCACTTTATCATACTCATTTCCGTACTTCTGTAGTCGTTTGCGGAGAAATCCTGCACGTTCCCATAACAGGCACGAACGTTCCCGGATAATTTTGGTACCTAATCAAATAACATTTGTCGTATATGCGTATCATCCAACGCGCCGCCACGGCGAAATGTCAGGCTGTTTGACAAAATGCCACGAGCGACGACAACGCACGTCAATCCGTATCCGCAAAACTTTAAACTCGATTTACTCGTACACGTGCCGAAATTTTATCGGACGTGAAACTTGTTCTCGTTTTCGTTTAGCAAAAGATTCGAATTCTCGTAAGTGCGATTCGAGGGTCGATCGTTAATCGATCCGATCGATAATAATCGTTTGTTATCGCGTCTCCGCGGGCTAGAAAATTGAAATTTGCTAACGCGGATGTCTGCTATTAGAGTATTTCGCAGGCAGGTGGCATCGCGAAAGTTTCCGCGTCACTCCTATCAGTGAGGAGACGAGGTGATGCAGGGGCGAGCAAGACGTGGACTGAATAAAATATATATATCCAAGAACCCATCGCCAATCTCGGGTAATTATGATCGTTGCGTTGACGCCGAACGTTCTTAACGACGTATTGTATTCTCACTCGGTGAAATAAATCCGCGGACGCATAATAGCTTATTAAAGTTGTTATATAATTAAACGAACGAGGTCCCAGCGCCACGTCTGCGTTTATAACGCCCGGTTCTCCTTACCGACAAATCAACGTAGCTACGAATTTTGCCTCGAGACAAGTTCCATGTACATACGTGACCATCCGACGTCAGAAGGTGTCTCTGTCGGAACTGTCGGACGAGGAATAAAACGTAGGTGTTAAAGGAAGGGGATACAGGAAGCTTCGAGTGTTTCGCAGTTTCAAATCTAACCCAATGTACATACGTTATATGTGAGGTATTCCATGCCGACTCGACAAACGATTTTCCCTTACCATTTTTCATTTCATTCGTAATTTTGTATACTCCGACACATTTTTACGAAGGTAAATAATTCCATTTTTGAAAATTTCCTAATTATTCTAAAAAAGATTCTTCGACCCGATACCATGCGGGAAATTCATTCGTCGAGTTGGCATGGAATGTCTCATATGTACGTGCGATACCTCGTACGGTGTCTAAATTTTTTCGCCGTTCCTCGGTGTCTGTACGACGTGATTGGATAATCTATAACAGGCAAACGACGCGATCTTCCTTATTGTCTGTAGCATTATTATCACTCGGGTAGATATTGGCGCGACCACCTATACAAATTTATACCGATTACCCACCCCTAAACTCGAGTGACGTCCAAATAAATGGTCCTCGATGTACGTTTGTATACCGCTCTCTACACTTATACCGGCTTTCTTATCTCGAAAACCTCGTTCATCCTCCCCTCCTACTCATTGAAGTCCAGGGCGACCTTTGGATATTGCGTATACATTAGTAAAATGTGTAGGTGTTCCCACCCGCGTGTAAGTATATTATATATAACAGCCGCCCACCAACCCCCATTGTAATACTCACCCTGGATAGCCTTTGTCAAATATTTTCTTATACCCAGGATTAATTCTCCATTCTTTGATTATTTTCACAAAGCTTTGCAGGGGAGCGAGCACAATGCGTACGCATACAAAAACTTGTTGTCGTCCTTGTTATTATAATTTTCATTTTTATCACGTGCGTGTTACGTCAGGATTTCCCACGCAGCGTTGAGGAACCGTTCGATCGGTCGTCTCGAGAGCTTTCGTTACTCGATCTGCTCCCACTCACCTGCTTCACCCACCAGCGGCTACCTCGCGTATCTGTTTTAATTGTCTATCCTAGATCCGACGTTGATTAGAATTGCCTTTGTACCATGGTTAACGCGCTTTAACTTTCCGCTCCGTTCAACGTCACTTCTCATTTCTCCATCTATGGGGCTTTTCCTATCCCATCGGACTTTCTCTTCGCGGTTCGACGGGTTCGTTAACCCAACCTAACCTAACCTAGCCTAACCCAATTCGTAATCCACAACCCCGCGTATTAGCGAAGGACTGAGAAAAACAATATTAAATTTCCGACGTTATTAAAATCTGGCGGTATTACAGGGGTCGATATTACCAGCTAGCGGGGGAAATTGCATTCCGGAAGGATTTCGAATATCCATAGTTCCGTTTTCGAATAATTGAAAAATGTGTGAAAATGTTACGTTGTGAGGAGAAATGCGATGCTTGGGTTAACTATACATCGCAAACGGTGTATTTTGTGAATTTATATTTTGCGAGTAATTGACGGAAACCACTTTTGTCTTTCACCTGCATCCAGCTGCGAGGAGTGAGTCGGACGTCTCATCGACTTTGACGTGTTTTGCGTATAGTTGTAGGTTATACTTGAAAAAACTAGTATAACTTTAAATACTGGGTAACGAGGATGCAGTGACAAACCTCGATCCTTGGAAGATTATTATTCCTCTTTCGCCGTGAATTTCACACCCTCTCAACTCGGTCTCTCGATTCCTGTGTCTCGAAAGTTAGACGAGAAAACGGCAGTAAAAAGTTTTCCTCCTTCGATTAGGTTGTACCTATATAAAACACTTCGAGTCGAAATGGCCGGAGAATTACCTTTATAGGAAACTTGGCGAAACTTTTTATCTCCCTTTCATATGCTAGATTTCCCACGCTTGATGTATTTTATATACGTACTTATGACTATGCAGAGTGAATTTCTAACGACCGAACACCCCGTCGCGTCGTCGCGTCGTCCGCTAGAGTTTAACGCGAATGCTTGAGAATCCTAAAGCGGCTGTCTGTCAGGGTGCTGAGTTTATTATTGATATAAACTTTTGTGCACCTCTTTTATGAATTTCTTTAATTCTCATCGAAAATCACGTCAAGTTGAAACGTGAGCTTCTTTTCTCTTTTCTCTTTACTCTTTGTGAATTCTATCTATATTCAACGAGTTCCCGAACTTTGAACAGGTACATGTCTCAGGCTGGATTCTAGAATTTTTCATACTGAAAACATGACTGTTTTATCACACGTTCGTAAAATTAAGTCAAATAAAAGATGAGAATTTCTTCCGCTAATTCAACGAGCTCCAAGATCAAAGAATAATTGGCTCATAGATTTTTTTAAATATCGCTACGGAGGATTAAAGATAAAGCAATAACGTTTTCAAAGAATCGAAACTCTCTTGTCATTGGCGTACGAATAAACATTTCGCTCTTTGACGTGCCTATGATTACCTACGATCACAGTATAACGTAAAACAGTTTCTCTGAAGTTTCCCGCGCTTCTGTACACAAGCAATACGTAAGTGAAACTTCAAATTGACGCGGCTTTTACGTAGAAGTACGAATCGCCACTTGGTGTGACAGATTGCTTCGTCGAGAAGAATGTCCCTGATAAGCCATCCTCGTCCTTGAGAAGTATCATCGATAAGGGTGAACCGAGCGATGGATTTGCCGAACGAGGGTGTCATTTTTCTGCTCGCAATTAGTCACGGCCCGACTGAAAGAGAGAGGAAGAGGGAGAGTAGACAGACAAAGAAAGCTTCGTCGCGAGTACCGTCAGCGCAATGCCATTTATTGTTAGGTGCGAGGTGACGAACCGACGTAACCTGCAGCACTCGTCGATTCAACGCTCGCCGTCCGAATTACCGTCGCCTTTGATGAAAGCACGTCATGCAACCGGGCGTTTCCTTCCTTCCTTCCTTCCTTCCTTCCTTCCTTCCGTCCGTCCCGTTGTTGTTACCTAATCCGCGAACCTTCACCGTGATTCTTTCGCATGCGAGGCTGTCCGAATCGTTAAAGAATTCAGCTCCGGCATCGCGTCCATTCGTTTCACGTGCAGACGTCGTTAGTTCGACGAGAAAGATGGCCTAAATATAGCTGGACAAAATTGATGATTGAATCATCGGAGGGAAGGAGAAAACGCCATCCTCTGTATCTTTGATTCCCTCCACTTAGCCAGTATGACGTCACTACAGAGGTCTGTACCAACTTGTATCGTTCACTTCCGTCCTCGCCTCTGCTCCCCCCCCCCCCCCCCCCCCCCCCCCGATTCTTTCAAGTTTTTTACGAAAATCTCGAAGCTTAAACTTCCTGCATCCCTTGTCGTTCGACGAGGATTCGGTGAACCAAACCAAGGCAACAGAACTTCCGGAAACAATCGAGACACGTCGTGCCTGCCGCCGAAGATTTACTCAGGTCTCGTAACGAGAGTCCGAAGTTCTCTCGTCCGCATCTTGGAATAATACGCACGTTCTCGTAAAAGTGCGAACCTGCTACGTTGGAACTTTTATAGTCTGTGCAGTTTCGTGCAGAAAACGGAATGTGCCTCGTGAGATCTTTATCGCATTCCTTTCAATCCCCGACCACCCTCGTCGTAAACTTTTCTGTCACGGTCGATTAAACCCGTTTTTATATCTGTATATTAACGGGGGCATTGTATATTTCGCAAGAGGACAATATTATCAACAGCGAATCCGCTCGAGGAGATGAAATCTTTCAGTGGCACACATTTTTCCTTCTACATTATACCTGCCCATACGTCGCACGCCAGTTTTATTTCCGTCTATTTTAGTAGGTATAAAATGCTGGAAAATTCAAACGTCTGCTGCCACGCCGTACCGTCGCTTTCCAGCGTTAAAGGTACCATTCGATTGTAATTCAAGCACCGTATCAACGGGATTAAAAGTGCGCGGAATCCAAGTAGGTGCCTTACATGTAGCCGGTATTATACCAGCGTCGCTATGTCGTATCCCCGAGAAGGCATCGTTTACTCGGGAGCAGCCATTATCCGGATTACGATGGACTGTTCTGTACTTTTTCATCTCTAAGGGCATCACCCGGCAGTTAAGAGAAACCGTTTTACAAGATGAGACCTCTCTCGTCGCGTCAGAAAATCGGGCTTTCCGTTTCAATCGGGAACTTCAGCCTGATCTGTGTCATTTTTCCCGTTTAAGGTGAGTGTACCGGTTACTGACCCTGGCCCAATTATTGACCTTTTTTTGGTCGTATCCGTTTGAACCTTGGTTCTAAGATTACCAAAAAAATTTATTTGAAGCATTCAACCCTCTAGCGATTTAGCGATTGGTTTTAGTCGTCAAGAGATTGACAATTTTCGCCGTCGATTTATAATTTTGGAAAATAAAACGGTCAATGATTGGGTCTAAACGTGTCAATGACTGGTACACTTGCCTTGTTCGTGAAATTTTACGTTACCGGATAAATCAGTCCATCCAATATGGCTCGTGTGTTGGTCCTTCAAATTTTGTCTCTCTTTTTCTTTCCTCGATATCTATAATTACTGCGTCGAAAAAATCGATGTGCAAATGCAAGCAAAACTATTTTTTTCGTTCAACGAATTCAACAATCAGTCCAGACGGAAACAATAAGCGACAGCTGGAGCGGTGCGAACGGTTGAACGGACAGAGGTTTCGAAAGGATATCTCAATAGCGATATAATAAAAAAAGTTCCTCACATCGTCGGGCCGATGCTGCAGCGGTAACAGCGGGGCAAATTACTCGAACCGTTGATTTCCGGTTCAGGAAGCTGTAGGAAAGCCCAGGGGAGGCTGAAGTGAGAAAACGTATCTCCAGCTCTGCAGCTAAACGGAGAACATCCTCAGGTATATATTTTATTTAATCCGCGGTATATTCTCACTACTGAAAAATGAATAAAAAAGCAGAAACCGAATACACCGTATAAAAAAAGAAAAGCACACTTTAGGTGAAAAGCTCGTATTTCCTCTCGTATTTTTCGAACGGATAGATATACATATAGGTATATATGTATAGGGTAAAGCATGCAGGATACGAAGGAAGGTATGTACTGCGGATAATCGTTACTCCGCCTTTCGCCCCAGCCAATAGGTTTCGAGCTCGTAACAGAATCGGGGATGATTCGCCCCATTCATCGTAATGAACCCGGAATTCCGGGACACGAATTTCCACCGCACGTCCCCTTATCGTCTATGCGGCGCCCGAATCGGGACTAAGAACCGTGAAATAGGCTCAAAATTTCTGCTAGAAGACATTAGAGCGCGGTTATCTTGAAATCGCGAGGATCCTTGCGGATTCAGCTGCCGCTGGGCGATTATTAAACAGGGTGAGCGTTAACTCCGGATTAACGTGCGAACGGCGCCGGAAAAACTTTGAGATAACGGATATAATATTATCGGTGAAACTGAAAGCAAACCTTTCATGGATATCGTTAATTACAACTCATTGCCAACAGTTTTCAACACGCAACGACCTTCTAACAATAAGCTTACCGAGCTGACGGGTTTTCGTGCTGATATTTTGGACTGATCCTCCTTGCCTGCTGTTGCGAACCTCATAATTTTTTTTTTTTTTTAATTTTATCTGCCTCAGATTTATGATTACTCTTTTTTGCTTTCTATTTTTTTATCATACTGGTAAAATCGCTTTATTTGCTACCAAACCGTTACTCAACTTCTCGTACCATTTTTAACCCGCATCAGCAGCAGCACGCGGAAGTTGACACTTACGGTGCTCGGTTGGAGTTATGCGATAGTTGGATCACCTTGACCTTTGAAAAGTGTTTTTCGTTTTTAAAACGAAAGTATTAAACCAATCAGTTACGTTAGTTTGTTTTTTCAATGAATTTTTTTTTTACTCTTTTTCAAACCATTTTACGAATTTCTCGCGAACAACGGAAGTTGAGCTTGTTAACTTGAAGCTTTTTATGATTTGTAAATTTTGCCAATTAAAAATTGAATTACAGCCTTATTATAAAGGTACACGCACCTCTGCAGATGAATTTTTGTATACCCTCATTTTTCTGTTTCTTAAACTTTCTGCAAAATAAATCTTTCTTGTCATAGCAAACGAACCCCACATTACACTTGTCACGCGACAGAGACAAAATGATCAGAAAGGCCTAGCGGAAGAGACAGATGACAAATTACTGAACGTGTGTTATAACTGTTCTTAAAAATGTCGGTCGACAAACATTCGTTCTCACAAGGATACCTTTGTTGTCGCTTTCTAGAAAAAAAAGTACCAACATGTATGTAGATATATTTCTTTTTTCTAAAGCTGACACTCCTGGAAAGAAAAGTTAGAATGAGAAATCAAGAAAAACGGCGACTGATATGAAGTGCCATCGATCTTAGCCGACTAATTTATTTCAGCATACTGCGCAGTGTCAAGGCGATATGAAGTAAAATTGATTTGTCGACGTCGTCTCTCGGATTGTTTCACCGACAGTGGATCAGAAGCTTATCCGTGACGTCTTTTTCTCATGAATATGAATTCGTGATGTATGAAAACAAGAAATTCTCCACACGGCATATCCGCATCGCTAGAATATCGCACTCCTCCAGCTTCTATTAAGAACAATCAATCATATAGAGATTGATTCATTCCCACTTCGCACGTTCACCTTCCGTGAAGATTGTCCTTTTCTTTATCTTCTTGAACTTTCGACCCCAATTTTAAAAATTTTTTTCATTCGCGCTGGCGAATTTATTATAATTCGGGCAAACAAGAAACCGTTATCTCGAGATTGATTCAACCTACGGTGAATTGCACGTGAGTTACTCGCGTTTCTAATCGGAAATCGATGGCAAGTCGGGCTTCCTTAGTAGTGATGTATCGTGTTTACAGTCGGATTGTCGCGGGATCGGAATGGAACGGTACGGATGCAGGCAAGCGTACGCGGTGCAAATGAACGAGGGAAAATCGGCTTACTGTATTTGTTCCGTCAACCGTGAGTAAACAACGTCGTGGCAGGTCTGGCAAATCACTCAACTTTCGCAGTGCAAGTGCCAATAAGAGAACTGCCCCTATCTTCTCGCATACCCTGCTAGCCAGATAAAATAGAACCCAGTTCCGTTGACTCACGATCATTCAAACATGGATTCTTCATCTTTTGCACGCAAAATTTGAACTCACCGATAATTCTAGTTGACGGCAACGAAGCGCAAGGAGAGAAGGTAAAGCGATTGCACAAGAGAGACGCCCACCTTGGTCTTGGACATATTCGAGCAAAGGAGCGGTCATGAATCGAAATGGAACCGAAGTGTCCGGATCGGCGAGTCCTGCGCACACGGAATTAATCAGGAGAACGGATCCCCGGATAGGCGGTAACGAACCGCGTATACACGCCGTGCCACATTGTCTATCCGATTGTTTATAATAATCTCTCGAGCCAAGGTCGTGGAAAACGAGCGTCTCGAGTTTACGTCGAGATTTTCGCCGAAGATTATTACAGGCGTAGCTGCCAGCTCTGCCCGAAAATGAGCAAGAAGTACAAATCTCGGGTGTTTAATCTGCCACGTCGCGAAATATACGCGGTTGTTCGCTCGCCGGTAAGCTGATAAGAAACGCTATAGGAACCCCCTTTCGGTGCGCGCCGGGAGCTGAAAGTGCCGGCGACGACGCCCTGCCCAAGGAAAACCTTTAACTTCTGATCCCAATCTCCGTGTGCAGCTCAACACTCGAATTCTACAAGCTACAACGTACCTTGGAATACAATTACCTGTCACTAATCCGCCGTCATTGCTTCGCGGAGCGAAAGGCTGGTGAATAATCGGACGCGTTAAATCCTGCAGCATCCGTACGCGCTGCAGTTTTGAAGCAACGTAAGGACGTAGTGGCTATACG
This sequence comes from Neodiprion fabricii, assembly GCF_021155785.1. Taxonomy (NCBI): domain Eukaryota; kingdom Metazoa; phylum Arthropoda; class Insecta; order Hymenoptera; family Diprionidae; genus Neodiprion; species Neodiprion fabricii. The sequence continues at coordinate 41,316,368 of NC_060240.1, forward strand.
TTCTTTATTGCGATGAGATAAACTTCAACCACAACAATGACGATAAGAAAATTAAATTTCAATAATGATAATGGCCGAAAGTTATCAATAAATTGTTCGAAACAAAACATTGCTGCACGGCCTGATCGACGACCGTCGCTCCGACTTCATCCAAGCTTCAGACGCAACTCTCGCGTGTCGGAGGTAATGATAAAATCCATACAGGTTTGCTTGCTGCATATCTGCGGTACATCTGGCGAAACGAAGGGCTCGAAGGCGGCTGCTCCGGCTGGGTATGGGCCTCGTGTCGAGGGTCTGTTGTAAGGGCGTGGTCGCGACACGCGATACGACCCTTAATCCTTCCTACCTGGAGCCAAATTAACCTCCTCAGATCTTTGATTCGATTAGGTATATAGCTTCCGCGCCGGCGAGTCCGACTCAATTCAATCATCTGCTGAATTAATTTGCCATTAAAAGTTTTGCCAGCGATTACGTCCTCAGTGTTTGCATGTGAGGTCCCAAAACTTGTATTACCTATAACGGGGACCTTGCGCTTGCCCGTGCGCGACAACTGTTCCAGACAAATTGTTACTAACACGGAGCGACGTGAAAAAATCGCGGGAAATTTACTGCACGAGCGAAGCGACAACGAAGCATCATGTTTCGCTAACCGGCGACAGCTCGAGGAGTCTCCTTACATCAAGCGACTACCTAATTTACTTTTTCTTGCCGTATGTAATGAGACATGATACTGACGTAGGCAATCGACGTTGCCGGAATACCGTCTTCACTCGCAAAGTTTAAGAACACCTTTTGCGAATCGTACTGGAAAGGCGCTAACGTTACTCGCTTCGACAACGCTGGATGAAAGAATTTGGTGGGAATCGAGTCAAATTGATGAAAAGAATGCAAAACCAGGTGTACCAACGCGGCGAAGAAGAACGGAAATACTCCACAATCGACTCGACGAAAGAGGAACTGTCGCATCGCACATTGAGCAGTGGAAGGTGCATGCGAATTGCGCTTGGACTTGCAAGCCGAGTTGACGTGCTGCGGGAGGTTGCACGCGCCTCGAGGTCGGCTTGCTTGTCCTCCGTGAATCATTAATTATTGCGCGTTGCACATTGCGAGAAATGGGAGTCGCTTACTCTCGACCCAAATTGCTGTGCTGAATAGTTGGAACGACATGCTCATGCACCGCTCTCATCTTTCTAATGGGACGTTTATGCATATGAAGCATTCCGAGCTGCAGCTATCACAGATGCAGGAATTGAATGAGAATTATTGAGAATTTCGTCAATCCCAGTGTTGATCGCTGCGGAACCTGCGATATTCACTCTGCGGTGAAACTCAAGCTTGATTAACTCATCGATGAAAACTGGACGTCGCGTCCCATGATCAGTGGCTTCTCACAAACATATCCGAGCCGTTGACGGTGGCCAAATGGTGGGAAATAGGTTGAATTTTTTAACGCTTCGGAGGATGGATCTGTTCGGTCGAAGCTCCGCAGGCGACCCGGTGTTACGAGTGCTTTGGCATATTTCCCCTACATTACCATATGCACGTACATCTCCCATGAATCGCGACGGCTCAACCCCGTGACCATTAATATTCCTCACCCGGCGAGTAGGCATTTATAACGCAGAGGTTCTGCATATTCTTCGTCTTCCGCCTCTTTCCTTCCCGTTTTTTGTTTTTTTGTGTTCTTGTCCCCCGTATTGAAATAACGACGATGATAAAATTGGAGAAAAATGGTAATAACGCTCGGCGGCGATGAATCTTCCTTACAAGGGCGAGTCGTGTAGGAAAGAATTCCCCTATCTTCATGGGTGGCATCTGAATGAGGCCTGCGCTGGGGGTGGCGGCGCGAACCTTAGGGTCAATATGGAGAGAGACCCTCCAGGGGTCACGTGGACCGGTAAAGAGGTAAAGTCTCCTCTCTCCCTCTCCCTCCCTCTCACCCTCGTTCCTCCTTCCTCCTTCTTTTCTCGTATATCTACCTGAAGCGTCGGCCGACCTAGTTCGACCCAGTGTATGGATCTGAGTGTATACGTATTCATGCCGCGTTTTACCGAATGCCGGGCAAATTTTGTAAACTTCAACCGAGGAACCCTAGGTCTCAAGGAGTGGGGGGGATACAGCTTAGACGGTCTAAGCTCATACCTATATTTGGAAGTTTTTTTTTTTTTTTTTTCTACAAGTAAACGAAACAATTGGAGCAATTCGAGCTTGAGAGTTTTATTATTCGTAGTTTCAAGAACATGAGAGAATTTTTACTATAAACTATAAATAATAAAGTCATGAAACTTAAATTGTTCCGAGTGTTTTCATTTTCTTTAAAACAAAAAAAAAACAAAAAAATTAAAAAAAAATAAACTTCTAAAAATAGGTATGACTTTAGACCGTCCGAGCTGTACTCCCCTCTTAAATTTATTTCAACCATTCTTCTGCCTCGGATAGTCCGTCGACGGATCTCTCAATGTCAGCCCTACCCTAACTAAAAATGCAGTTCGGGGTCTCTCCGATGCTTTCAATAGTCTATTTCGATGTCCTGGTAGTTCCTTCGGTCTTGCAACATATACTTTATGGTTTGCCAGGCAGGAATGGTAAAGTCACAAATAAGACACTTGATCTTATCTTTTGAAACTTTTCAACATTCTTTTTAGTTGTAAGAATCTTTTTCGTTTTTTTAAATATATGTATTATACGTATCGATTGATGTTGAAAAATTTGTTTAGGAAAGTCACTATGCTTAACTATTACAGCCATTTGTAATGACCAATGAATGGTAAAAAGATGAATGCAATTGAGTAATAATTTTTTATCGAGAATTTGTACGGTGTTTTATCAGATTAGACAAGAAAAAAATTTGCTTCTAGCTAGATCTAAATAGATCCAATTGTATATATTAATTTTGTTCCACGTGTTGCGAACTGTAAAAGCGTCTTTATTTTTGAGAATACAGAGGTGTTGAGAAAAAAATCGTGCACGTCAACGTTAAATCAGACGAATCACAAGTTAGGCCTGGTAGTAAGAAAAAGTCGAGTTTTCGTCGAGACGGAAACGAAGCGAGACGAATCGAGGTGATATTATTGTTAATTTCCGGTGTACCAGATTGGCACCGTGCTCTGAATTTGTGTAAATTCAAATTGGGGGCGTAAGTTTGAATATCGTAGAGTTAATTAATCGAGTATAAGCCCTTCGCTCTGATCCGTCGAATGAACCCCGTGTTTTTGTTGATATGTTCCAGGAATTCCTATTGGCGATAGACGTTACATCTAGCGGGACACCCGAGGAGAAATTAAAATGGGCCTTTCGAATGTACGACGTGGACGGAAATGGCGTAATCGACATCCAGGAGATGACGAAGATTGTGCAGGTAACGAAATTTCGTTCATTATGTTTTTATCATAAGTGGGAGAAGAGTTCTACAGCCCGGACGACGTCGACGTCGTGTCCTAGGAGTCGCTTCAACTTCCGGCCTCGTTCCTTTAGGCAATCAGTTTCTCGTACGAGTCCCAGAAGTTGATACAAAAAAATTGACACACACCACGGAACCTTCTCTCTCTCTCTCTCCCTCCAAACTAATCAATCACGAATCGCCTATCTCGGCATAATTGATAATTTGACTTGGATAATTAAATCAGCCGATCCGAAACTTGCTCCCTAAGTTCCCGGCCCTCCCTTCCTCCCGCCTTCGCCGCCCCTTGCCTTTTAAATCCGCGACGGAGGGCTGTCATCGGCGAAATTGGGTCAAGGGACTCGACTAAATCACCGCGTCGGTATCAACCGCGCTCTACGTGGCGCTGACGTCAGCGTACCGGTGAAAGGAAAGAGGAAAAAATGTTTAAATAATTAAAAAGAAAAAAGAAAAAGAAAAAAACGGAGTCATCGTTTCGGTTTTTGTGTTATTCTTTCGCCGATAATTCATCGCGTTGAATGAAAACGAGAGAGTTGAATATTATGAAGAATATGCGAAGGCGTCCGGCAAGTTTATTGTCGGGGCGTATATAATAATTTCGCAACCCGCGAGCGGGCTGAAATAATAATTGGATCAAGGTATACGTTCGGAGATGAAAATGTGAAAAAGTTTTATTCAGAGGAAACTCTCCAGGCTTGCAGACGGTGGGCGCGTCGGGGAAATTATATACGGTTCTCGAGACGCCACTGATGCTAAATGAGAGGAGGAAGAAGCGTATAATTAATTAGAGAAGAAAAAAAGGCGAGAGAAGAATCGGCAAAGATTTGCATATTTTGTAGGTACGGCAGATACTTGAAAATTTAGCTTGCAACGGTCTTTTGCGTAATTGATTACCAATTTGTTGATTCGTTTTGGCAAAGTTTGATCAAAGACTTGTAATAAAACGGAGTTCAAAACTTCGATATCCCTAATATAACTTTACCCAACGCCCTGCGGATCGTGGAATTCTGATGGAAGCAAGTCGCTAACTACTTGCTGTAATTAATTACTTCAAAGAACTCGAGGAAAGTGACGGGGCCACGTAGCTGGTTAGGTGAAACAAAAAAGTTTCAGGTTTCCGGGACGCGTGCAAAGTATCGGGAAATCGCTACACGAATACGGATACAGCCTTATGTAACTAGGCTAGAAGTACAAAATCATTAAATATAACACGTATGAAAGAACGGAACTGAAGTTAATCGAAGTCATTCGATTTCGTCAATATTACGTCGCGACGCTACAGAAAAATAAAACGAAAGGAAACTACCGTCTATTTGAAAACTATAAGAGCTCAGCTATCAACAACTTCCGAAAATTCCGATTAGTGGATAGTTGTTTTGCAAAGAAGTTTCTTTAAATATCACAGATTTCTAGCTTGTGGTACTTGATAAATAAGTGAATCTCGTCGCGGTTTGTAGGCGTTTCATCATTCGAACGCTTTTGCAGTAACGAGGTCACGTCTAGATATCGTTAAATAGAAAAGGTTTTTTTTTTTATTTTCAACTACAATAAATTCTTGCGATACTTCTCCGAGTCACAGGTACTATTTTGTCCGACTGACGATTATTCATCGTATTCAATTATATTCGGGGTTGAAGAGAGCCTTTATAGCTCTCTCACTAAATTTATCACCTTGATGAAATGGGAAGCGCCGATTAATCTTCTCGCTGATTAATTCTGCGGAGAAATTTTTTGCCCCCCTTTGCGACGCCTTGGCTTATCTTGGGCCTAAAAAGCTAAGGCAGGGTCATTAGAACTGATGTCATTGTAGAAGTTGAAAGGACGCGTCTATCTGTATCGCAATAATCTTGAGAGTCGACTCGTTTTTCGAAATTTGATCATATAGTCAATTGTTTCGCGAATATAATGTATGTAGAAAGTATCGAAGGCGCTTGTTTATTGAACTTAAAAGGGCGCAGAGACTCTGATTTTCGCCCCCGTGTCAGACAGGAAAAATTTGCAAATAATTCACCAGCAGTTGTCAGCGGCATTTAAAGATTAAAGGTCAACAACGCGATGGTAATTTCGTTCGTTCCGAGTATAATTGAATTACGAGTCGAAGGACTATAATTGTGTAGTCTGCTCGGATAATCGTATGATTAACGAGGGTAATTGGAACAACGGTTCGTCATCAGCATCCATTAGCGGTGCGATTTGAACTGGCTCTAATGCTACTTGACTATTTATCGGTTAGATGTGCCCGACATGCGACACCGTAATAATAACTGGGCGCTCAAATACGGCCGTAGTAGATTCTCTTGTCACTATTTTACTTTTCTTATAATTCAACACATTAGCCTGACATTGTTGGGAGTATAATAAATTTTCCAAGCCGCGGCGACACTCCGATTACGGTTGTACGTTATGAAGAAATAAAAACAGACGTTCGGGTTGAAAAGTGTCGAAAAAGCTCGAGTTGAGAAAAATCGAACACCTACCTACGCGTAATCACTTCCAACGGCGTGACTCACAGGGCGGTTTTCATCGCGTAAAAATCAAGGCGACGTTTCGCTCGCAACGCCGTCAGGGAGGAGAGTTTGATCGAAGGTCTGGCGGTGGTGAAAAAAGCTCTAGTCAGCCTCGGCATCGGGGCCGAGTCGATCCTCTTTATCCCTCCCCGCACCACCGACTGCGAACAATACAGTAATTAACGGAGCGAGGCTCGCGGTTGTAGAGCCTTCGCTTATAAATCCGGACAAATCAGAGCTGCGGCACTTTGGGACCTCGTTTGGCGAAGCTCGTCGTGACCTCGACCCGCCTCGCCTCGCGTCTTTGCTTCGTCGCAAGCTCGCGAAAGCGAAAAACGGGGCAAAGGCTCGGATCTTCGATCAGAAGGCTGTTCTTTGTGCTTCCTGATCTTCGACGCGGACAAAGTACGAGGGGCTTTTTTCCCCTGCGTCAACTCTACCATGAATTTTCATCGTAGGTAGTTCCACGAAGGTCGGATCAAACGCGATTCGAGTCTGCAGGATGTCACTAATTCGTCTTACCGGCAAAAACGGGCAACGGATGATAAGAAATATCGGTCAACGTTTGTACCTAACCTGGATGGTTGCGGGATCAAGTTTATTTGTGTGACTCTGTCGGAGAATATATCAAGTCTTCAGATTTTCATAGAAGTTGAGCTTCGAAAAGGTGAAAATTTTCGAAATGTAAAGGTCAAGTTAGAGGAAAAGAATAAAAATGGATGACGGTCAACCGATCCAGTTGCAGGTTTGAAATGTCGTAACCACACCGTCGTTACAGAGAAAATAAACAGGTTCGTGAGCTAATTAAGGGAATGAACAGGCAGCGAAATTAAATTATGAGGATAAATGCTCTAACGAGCAATGCGTGTTTACAAGTTTACAGTCAGAAACAAGACTAGGCTGTTTTTACAATAATATTGATTGACGCAGCAGTCTTAGTCATTTGGTATAATGTGAAAGCTCTGTAAAGCGTATTTCATCCATGGCGACGACTACTAGATGAGAAAAGGAGGGCAAAACGGATGATTTCACCCTGTGTAACAATATTTCTAGGATGGCGTGTTGCCGTTGGGATGAAGATGAAAAGAAAAAAACTCACCCCGCAGTGTTTCCGGTTTCCGTTGGTTCGCCGGGCTCGTTTTCCTCGGCGCCGAGGGACACGCGTCGCTCTTGCGGGGCTTAACGAACCATTTTTGTTCGTTTCTAGAAAATTCCAGAGGGAAACGGAATCTCGTTGGACGAGAAAATCAATTCGTCCTCGGCATATTCTAGGACAGCCAGTGGGCAGCGAGTCTTTTCGGACAGTCGTCGAGTCCTTGGCTTCCTCTTCGTCCAGCGTCGCGCGACTCTCGGAGGTCTTTGATCGTTGATGCGAGCCCTTTCGTAATTGGGAAAGAGAAGACTGTCGGCCCGGAGCCGAAGGTAACTTAACGTTGTCAGGTATCACCGTCCTTTCGCCGTCTGTCCGTCAAAGCGCCGCGGTCAGCCCTGCGAGGAGCTTGACACCATTAATTGGTCGCGAGTGAGCCGAGACTTTGGACCATTTGTAACAACCAACTAGCCGCAGACATTGTCAAATGCTGACCCCCTGGATATGGGTTATGGTAATCTACCCGGAGCCAATTTGCCCGTACGAAATGCCGGACGAACTTTAGGAAATTGGACCCCCGAGCTTCCTTCCATCCTCGCTTATACGCAAAGACTGCCGAGGGTTAACGTCCTCTAAAAACATTCCGCCGTTCTCTGTAAGAACTCTCATACATTAGGCTAGGTTGGCGAGAAATTAGCCAACGTTTCGCGGAGTGTGTTGTTTTCACGGGGACTGAAAGTGAGGGCGGACTCGACGTTCCCAGTAGTACAGCCTGTGTTTGGTCAGCCCTGCGGTTCCAGTTTATAGTACGCTGGTAAGTTTTGAGGACCCTTTACGGGTGTCGAGTAGTCGGAAAGTGAGGGCTGATTCGACGGACGTCCCGTGCTCATCCTTAGTCGGGAAATGTGCGAGAGTAAGGGGCCCGAGCGTGACGTCATACTACCCATTACGATCGAACGTGCGGAGGAGAGGCGGGGAAATCGTAAGGCAGTCCTCTTGTATTTATTGGATGAACTTACAACAGCTTGTTCGATTTTCTTTGGTTGTTTGGTGTTAATCGACGCGACGAAAGATGGATCTGAACCATGAAGCTTTGGCCGAATGGTGGGAAAAAACAGTTGGACTAAAAATGAAATATGAGCTTACGCGTTCAACTTTGTTTTTATATTTTCTTCCCTCCTTCTTCCTTTCTCCAAACTAATTGGGAAACGATTTCCAAATCCGGCTTACCGCTTGTAACAAGTTACACTTGGTCGACGAATTCACAAACGAGAGGAAACGTGACCTACGATATGTTGCTGACAATGTTGCAAACTATCTTGTACCCTGTGTTTCCAGGCGATTTACGACATGCTCGGCGCATGTTCGAGCAACAGGCCAGCCGACAGCGCTGAGGAGAGGGCGAAGAATATCTTTGCCAAAATGGACGAGAACAACGACGGACAGCTGACGCAAGAGGAATTCCTTAAGGGCTGTCTGCAGGACGAAGAACTCTCAAAGATGCTGGCACCTTAATCCCTATTCGCCGGAACAAGATAAGATATATACATATATACAATATGTTGATTTGCTAAACACGGTCACGTTTCAATAACAGCGCATATGAAACGCTATATACAGAATATACCTACACTAATTTACATTCGTTACGCGGCGTTGATCTTGATACATGTCAGTACGTACACCGTAACGGTCAGATCTGGAGCGAAATGCGCTTTCTTTCCGCGTTATCTGAAACCGGATGAATCTTCCGTTCGTCCGTTCATCTTTAAAAATGGAAAAAAAAAAAAAAAATGAAAAGAACAAACAAACAAGAAACTGCCGATCAAAAAATATCATTCTTTCCTTTGGACGTTTTCATTATTCTTCTGTCATTCAGACTGGGCGTACTGGAAAGAGTCGCGTATTTTTTGATTCAATAATCGTTTGATTGGGATGCGCGATCGAAACTTGAACGGAAAATATGAAGAAAAAGAGGTCTGACCGTCGTTCCGCGCTGAGGACGGAAATTCAACCGGTATCAGGCTGCGCTCGCGATAATTGCAGTTATAACATTACACTCTGAATCTGAATAATTCTCAACACCTATATGTCGATTATTCGCAATACACCTATTATACATACGTCGTATTATCTTGATTGAAAGTGCCATGGAAGAAATATACAGAAATGAATCGCGCCGCACGGTCCGATAATCCAGTCGTCTTTTATACATATATAGGGGATCGCATTTGTCGTGAACCATGCTTACGCACGTAAAACGATCACGCACACATCATGCATATATAATATGTTATATAACTAATAAATAATGCCGGCGAAACAAAACGGAGTTCACACGTTGTATCATAAGGCTTTGACAATTACATCGATTTTAGTCGGTTATAATACATAGTTAATCTTAAATTATAAATTATAAATTATACATATATACACGTACACAAACGCGCGCACACACAAATATATATTAATTATATAAATATATAAGAGAATTGAGTGGCACATTCCATTTATAGATTTGCCAACGGAAACCGTAAGCGTACATATGACGTGCGTATGCGGAGATAAGTAGTATAAATTATACAATAGCGGGGACGTTAAATCGAGGGTTTATTTCGTGGAAAATATTCCGCTGATACAGACGAGGAACGAGAAAGCTGTCTTGGAAAACATGAAAATCGATAAATCGTATTTCGCAAGCACGGCCGCGGATCGAGAAGAGGTGGTGAGCGCAGAAATTGAGAACAAATAATTGCTTGCAAACGGTGAATTTGCGGCTTGAACGGCTATTGATCGAGTGATGAAAATGAAGAAAAAATGAAACGAAGCGAAACTAATTCCAAATCGACCCCTCCGACGATACGTGCACGTACCCAACAACGCTCTGTTCCCATTACCTTCGCGAAGTATGCGCGCGGAATTAAATTCCGATCGATACTACACATCCCACCTTACACGTACGTATACGTTGAGCTATTTTAAAAGAGAATCGTCTGCCAGGCTTCGTCATACCTCCGTACCGTGTATATATTTATATACATGCATATACATGGGGTGCAATTTGTCGGTTTGATTATACAGAAATGCCTGGTTGAATTCGAACAGCCTCGTCACGTTCTGTACAAGTATAATATTTTGCGCGGAATATACCCTCAAAATTTCTATATTGTATACACCCTGCGATTTCGGTGGCAAGCAAGAAGCTTCTCGCGCTTGAGTAAAACGAACAAAAAAACAGAAAAGAAATTTATTAAAAAAATTCCTAACCCTTTATATTATCTGATTGTTAGATTCAAGATTTCTCGAGGTTATTAATAAATTTGTTATTGTACGAAAGAAAGAAAGAAATATGTCAGCTGATTAGGGTTTCAATATACCTACGTATATATGCCTATGCATATGCATACCTACACGTATGAGCTGTAACAGATATATATATATACCTATATGGAATATACATGTATATATATTTCAATAAATGTTCATATTACACCGTTGTCATTTTTATCTCTGGTTATACATATATATAAATATATTATATATAGTTAAATTTTAAGATCCAACCCGATATATCAATAATAACGATATAATATGAACATATATATACCATACATTACGCAAAGGTAATATACTTACTTTTACGATATTTGCACACCGGCTAGCATTTATATATTATTATATGATACAATACGCGATAAATGAATAATTAATTCAGTAATTAAATATTACAGTATAATTACTCATCGAATAACAATAATAATTATATGGAAATAACGTATAAGATGCGATTGCAAGAGAACGTGGTCGAACGAAATAAAAAAAGAAACCACGTTGAAAAAAAAAAAAAAAAAATACAAAGCCTGCTGTTCTTTGACACGTAATGCGTAAGCAACGTTGAAACGTTTGAAACGTTGCCGCGCGGCTGAAGCAGTAATGTTGAAAAAAAAAAAAGATAAAGAAAAAGCGAAACACAATACCCGTTGCTTATTACTTTTCATCAATCTCATCTTTGCCATTCCAATGATTTATCGGAATTGTGAAGATACGCAATTCGAGAAATTTAATCATTCGCTTGCACTGGAGTAATTTAACTCATTATCAACGTGGATACAAATTTGTTATTCGTCTCTCGAAATGGAAATAAAGAGATTAAAAAGAAAATAAAAACTAGATACATGCAGCGGTAGCTGCGCGTACACGACGTTCTCTCAAAGCGGTATCTGAACCGTGGTTTCCTGAAAAACGAATATTCAAATTTATTCCGATACCTAAGCGTTGCATTATTTATTTTTTTTTTAATTTTTCTCCTAGTCGCGATTTTCCAATTTTCTTGTCGTGTCCAGCAATTAGAAATATTGGACAAAAAAGTATCCCTCTACACGCTATAGCGCTTAAGGTTACCTGCGTAAATTCTTAGCTAATCACTTTTACCTATATACCTACACGTACACAAAATCTAGCGATATAGGCGTAAGGGGAATTTCAAATCTTAAAACGTTAGGTAGTAACTTAATGATACGCCTCATCTGCAGAGTGATTCGTATTTATACCTCTATATAATATATACCGTCTGTAATGAAGTGTGAAGAAACGTAAGCAGACTATTACAATATAATGTCTACGAAATTAGTGATATAGCATTCGACCAATTGCATGTCTTAATTAGGAAAAAATAATAAAAACAAAAAAAAAAAAAAAAAAAAAAGAAAAACAAATCGAAACAAAAACAAGAACAAATAACTAAAGTGAATAAAACGATACAAAGTCTCTACTTCTGACGAAACTTTGCTACTGTGAGAGACGCGACGGTATCGCTTATCGATCGTTATGAATCGTCATTGACCTGGTATATTCGCTGAGAAAAATTGCCTGTTGCCATGATCGCAAAAGTCGATAAAATAGACAGATTTTTTGTATTTTTCCGATTGCCCGAAAATGCGGGAACACATTAATTTTGCTTACAACCGTATAGATGGATATCTTTTATTTCTGAAGTCTGTAACAGTTTTAACTTGAGCAATCACTGAAATTGGATTCCCTTCTTCTCAACGGATTTCACCAGGCAAAATCTCCAAACGGACCTGGCGTCTATCTCATCAATCATACATCTAGTATATTAGCTACATATCATCATCGCGTCCTTCCATATATTTCTACAATACTTACGTATAACCTTATCTTGTAACTTGTAATCGCAACTTTCTTTCTGTGTACGCTTTTAGGTACTTCTGTATACAATATATATATATATTGTATATAACATACGTTACGTAAATTACTTATATACAACTATTACTGTACGTAGAGTAAATTTTAACGCGGCGGAGCTGATCCTGCAATTCATATATTATCTTAAAATTATATAACTTACATATGTACCGATAAATTATTGTTGTACCAGAAACACCAGCATTTACCCTTGCGTTTTTGATTGGTCCACTAATTCGTCGTTCGCAGCTTATACCTACCTTTCAGTAAAGGAAACAATGGAAAGAAAAATATCCTCACAGCGTGTGATAATTTCTCGCCGATTGTTCCTCTTTGTTTCTCACTCGAATTAGTAATGTCTTAAAATAGGTACAAATTGCATCAGATTAATATTAACCGGCATCGAGTAACACTCGCTGTATAATCCACTGCTGCGGCGGAAAGTCAAGCATCGACAATCTGTATAGAATGTTCACGAAAGATTTACGTAACATGCAGAAATGAAAATATTTCCAATTGCTTTACGCGTAATTAGACGGCGGTATAATAAATGAAAATAAAAGGAAAGTGGCCGTGATAGCCGAAAAGTTCGGAGTTTTGTTGAATCTCCTCATCATAAGTTGTACATATTATATATGTCATAATTTTGTCACCGTATAATTTAAGCGATTATTGCCAAACCCCACGCATGCGAATCGATTAATAATGTCTGCAGGCTGAGATTTATTTATTAAAGTACACCAACGAAATCAACGAATATGATGTAACCTACGCGATATCTAATATTTTGTATACCTGCATCTAGACGTATGTATTATATATTACGTGTAACAAGAAACGCGTGCTAAACAACCGAGGCCTTTATATTTCGTTTGATCATTTCGCTCATTCGTTCGTTGATTTGACGTAAAACGGTATAAAAATTTGTTGCGCAAGGTGACGATCCTCTCGACGAGGAACGAAACGATGTCAATTCTCGAGAAAAAAAAAACCAAAAAGTAAAAAAAAAAAAACAAGATAAATAAAAAATTGAAGGAAGAATATATATATACATATATCGAAAAAATTAAATCTGTGTACAACGATTACAACTGACCGTAACTCATTGTGCATTATTGCTATATTTAATATTTTTCTACTTCGCATAAAATTCCCCCTTGCTGGATTTACCCGCGTGTAACTTCACCACTATCTCCTAAATCGAATTGTCTGCACAGCCGATTCGGCTTTATCCTCTCCCTCCCCTGTCCTCCTCCCCCCTCCGTAATCGTCTGGAGCTTTTCGTTAGCACGCAACTAAACCTGCCGCGTTTACCGCCTATTGCAAGCGATGCAAGTCTAGGCTTAGGCGTAAAAATTTCCCCTCTTTCGCCTGTTTAGCTCACTCAACTGAATCGCGTTTCCCTTTCGCCTCTCACTTGCTAATCGCAAGCTCTGCTTGCCGAGTAGTCCGGACTCGACCGCTGAGTCGGGCTTATTCGGCTGACTGATTGTCAGTCCGTAGGTATCCTCCATACCCATATTCAGCTCTTCGTAGATGGCGGGTAACTCTTCGAGGAGTTACCGAACGAATCGTTGATTCCTGAAGCTTTATTGCTGCAAGTGAAAATTTTTGGAAAAGTTTTCTTCTTCACGTTCCAACCGCGAAGTTATGAAATAATAAACGATCCAGAGAAACTCGCCTTCGAGTTTTTTTTTTTTTTTTTTTTTTTTTCATTTAACACAAAACTGTTTCGAAATCGTCTTTCTAACGAACTTTACGCCAAGGTGAAAAGATTCCGATAGTAATTCGTCTCACCTTTTTCATAAACTAGCAAATTAGCATTAATCACGAGAACTGTGTTTTGACAAAACCCTGTTCTTTTTATTAATATTCATTTCTTCATATGTCTTCCCCCTTTGGTACATCGGGATATTTATACCACGAGGTATTCGTTCACACGAAATTCCTTGTATTATTATGCCTGACTCAAATTTCATTTCATTGTGCTGTATCGTCACTTGAATTGATGTATAATAATCTGCACCGCGGTCGCCAATGTGACTCGAGTTCTGATTACGAGGCAAAAGTGTAAAGATATGCTGTTCACCCTCATTATTATTATTATTATTATTATTGTCATAATTATTGAAATAAATTTACCGAGTATTATTGTACAAGTATGATAAAATAATCTCGAATAACTGCTTTTATTTTTATCTCAGCGTTGGCTGACACGTGCACGCATACATACCTGTATATTTATATGTATATGTATACGTGTATATACATATATCGTAATTGTGACACGCAATACGCGAAAATAATCATATATACATCATACATAACCTCTGTAACGTTTCTTAGGATAAATTGGAATACATCAAACCTCTGTGTTGTAATAGATAGTAACATTATATGTTAGACACCTAACGAGGATCGCATAGGTATAGTTTTTATACGTACACACATTATGGGTGTGCAAATTGATTCTACCGTACGTACGTAGGTACGTATGTACAACGTGTACAATGAGTCTATGCACGCTATAATATTATTATATCGTCCATCGAGACGTACGTACATCGTATATTATAGTTTGAATCGTATAGTTTATCATCGTCGCACGATGCGCGAGTTGCGTTACATCGATAAATGAAATTCCAAGTGCATGCAAGAATGATTATTGTCATTGCCATTTACACTCGCGACAAACTATACCGCATTATTATATTATTGTACGTGATAAACGTCGGGTCTTTCAAATCTCCGTGACGTCGTTTAGCAAAGCGACGCTGCGACGTTTAATCTCGAAAGTTATACTTGTTAGGGGAATTGTGACGGCGATTGTATAACGAATTAATTGTCGAAACTCGTAAACGCGTCGGCTCATTCTATAACTACCCCCACAATCTGCAGCCTCGGACCCATTCGAGTTCCCTCATTTTGCTCGAACAAACAATCGTATATTGTTACCTCGGATGTGGGGCAACGCCCTTGTTTCGTTTGTTTAAATTTTCACCGTAACTTTATCTTTTCAATTCGTAACATTTGCGGCGAGGAATAACAGTTGCCAAATACTTGGCTGCAAGTATTGAGGATATCGCAATATTCGTAAAAATATTGGAATTTCCTTACGTCGCGTAAACTTTAAAAGAATACGCTTTATGAAAATTACAATTCAAAATCTACCGTCAATTATACATATGATTATATTCCCATAGCGTTGCGCAACAATGATCGTTGAGTTACTGCGGAATATTGGATTACTTCCATGAACTCGGAAGCATAAAAACAGGTGGAAGTAAAGCCGGGCGGGGACATGGATACATTCCTCGGAGATTCGCGAATCAGTCCTTTACTTCAGAGGTCTGCGACGACCTCAACTTACGCGCGGCACAGAGGATCCCAACTTTCGAGTTATAACTAAAACAACAACAACAACAACAACAACAACAGCCAAGAACAAGAACAAGAACCGCCTTGGCGAGAACGTTCCAGAGTAACAGTTTCCATTTGCTCTAGGCGTGCACAGGAATTGCGCTCAGGATAGAAACTGCGCGGTATAAATTTCCCTCCACGTAACGAATAATTCTCGGCATTAACAATCAAAACTGATCGCCGACGGGTCGCAACAAATGGCAGGCTGCCCCCGTTAACGAGATCGGTCGATAGGCCTCCCTCTGCAACGGATAGTTTTCAATTAATAACCAAATGCAATTCCGGCTCTACCTCTCGCGCAGCCATGAAAATTCCTCGTTGCGGCGCGGAACCGCATCCGGAATATTGGGGGTATAGGGCACGAAATGTATTAAGGGCTGTAAGGGAAGCTTGAAAACGTTCGCGCGGTAACGAAAATCAAACGCCATCTTGCGATAACGGAACAATGTGAAAATAAATCAATTGCGTGCTGCGATAGTCGATTTGATACTAGTCACCCGGTTTACGGGATTAACGACAAACCTTTCGTCGAAACTCATGTAATTGTACAGGGTTGCATGTAAATCACGTTTATACGCGGCGTGTACACCGATTCATGGGTAAATACGTACGTACGGTGCTTAAAGTATACAAATATACGTGTATAAATTATGTTGATACATGAACAAGTATTTATACATAGTAGATATTATACATATATTAATATATGTATATATGGTGTATTCGTTATAATTTAGGTAATTCTATATCGTGTACCTTCAACACATGCTGCTGTCTCGGAAGAACCTCGTAATTTTTATGTAGGTCATTATTATTATTACAACACTAAAATAAATTACACTATGCTCTGAACGTATTGTTGTTGATCCTTAACGATAATTTTCTTTCTGTTCCAGGTAATGTGGATGGAATTTGAAAATGTACGAATGGTATGCAGCGTGGTTGGCTTGTGTGAAAATCTGCAATATGTGTGTCGGTATATTTGCGTTTGCCGATTGAGGGAGAGAAAGAGAAAGAGAAAGAGAAAGAGAAAGAGAAAGAGAAAGAGAAAGAGAAAGAGAAAGAGAAAGAGAGAGAGAGAGAGAGAGAGAGAGAGAGAGAGAGGGAGGATGGATGAGTAGGTAGCAACATACCGGGAGTCACAGAGACTCCCCGGTATGGTCGCGTATGAATCGGCGCGTATTGAAAATTGCGCCAAGCACCCCCGACGATTGGCTCGAAAAGCGATGGGAGAAGGGTTGCCTGTCCGTTTTATTGCACGTCAATTCGT
Source organism: Neodiprion fabricii (assembly GCF_021155785.1). NCBI lineage: Eukaryota > Metazoa > Arthropoda > Insecta > Hymenoptera > Diprionidae > Neodiprion > Neodiprion fabricii. Next base: position 41,333,263 of record NC_060240.1, read on the forward strand.
ATCGCGTACGGGAGGCGAGGCCTTCGCTAACGGGATTAAATTAACGCCCCGCTGCTTTGCAGCCCCCGGTAACAAACACGGGTACAAATGAATACGGGTAGTGACGAACGTGCGCGGAAAATCGGAATCGCTGCGGGGAAAATATCTCTGGTATGCTTTGACGAACCTCGACGTTTCACGTTTCACGTCCCGCTCTGATCCATCCACGTTTCGTTCGATACGCGACGCCTTCTTTCAAATCATACTGTCACAGTTTGCCTCTCGCGGCGACTAATCGATCCTCGATCAATATCAGTTCGAGAGTACGGCGCGTTTTCTAATTTCTAATCTCTTTACAGACCTGACGTCAGGTGCGGGTTGGCCAGACGCCGCGCCGCTGCTAAGCAGAGAAGAAAAAAAAAAAAAAGCAACTTCCCACGTAGGATAGTTAGATTAGATTGTAAGTATTAGGAGAAACGGAGTCGGAGAACCCGCGGCATTCGGCGGGCTTTGAGGGAATCGACTATGGGGAAACAAAACAGCAAACTGAAGCCTGAAGTGCTGGAAGACCTCAAACAGAACACCGAATTCTCGGGTAACGTAGACCGCGTGCTGGATAATTTGCAAATTTTCGTTCGTCCTACGATCGGCCCTCGTTTTATTTTCGATATCGTCTCATTATTGATATCTTGTCAATTCCACCTTCCCCCCCTGCTCCAGATGCCGAGATTCAAGAATGGTACAAGGGCTTCTTGAAGGACTGTCCAAGCGGACATCTCAGCGTCGAGGAGTTCAAAAAAATTTATGGCAATTTCTTTCCTTACGGGGACGCGTCAAAGGTAGGATCTTACAAACACGAGGATGAAATGTATGTCAAAATAAGAAAACGAATTTCACTTCCTGTATATCGTAACAGATCGCGAGGCGGTCATGTCCGATGCTACTGAGATATAATAACTAACCCGTATTTACACACGCAATTCGTATTATTATCCGAATCACGCCCACCCACGTATATTTTAATTACTCTCCTGTTAACCATACTCTGGGGGAAAAAGGTAATTTTTGCGTAATAGCCAGCATGCGATTCAATTGACATAATAATAATTGATTAATTATACAAATGTATAATATTTGCCACACCAAATGGCTTCACACATGATTCTCTCTCGCTTTACGTTCAAGGCATGAATTCTCTAACTTACACACGTCTGCTTCATGAAATTACACGAACAGAAAATAATTTAAAAAATTATTCGACGGTACTATGTTCCGGCATTTTGATAAACTGTCGATTGTTAAACCGGTATGAGATATAAAGCAGTGCAAAAACATGTGTGCTTAGTCCGATTGGAATTTGCCATTAAAGCTGAAACTGTACAAAATTTGACAGAAAGCACATAACATTTGTGACAACAAATTTTTGACAGTCTTCAAACACATAAAAACAAAAATTCCGTAGTACGATTAGAATCTTTGGGAATGTTAAGAAACCTCGAAATTTTTTAATTCAATTTTAATTTTAATTCGCATTTTCAAACAGTGACAAAATTTTTAAAAAAATCAGTTCTTATATGACTACCATCTACGTGATTAACTTTATCAGTACAAAAATAGTGCCTGAATGGACTTTAAAACCCGAATCTGTTTCTTCATGCGTCGAGTCACCTTTGATGAGTCAAGACTCTTCTCTACAACAATTTTTCCGCACCCAGAATGCGCAAATATGAATTCCAACGACTGCATGTCCCCCGAAGCAGCTTTGCAAGCTTCTACGTAATGCCACAAATATTCTTCTGCACATTCTGCACCACTAACGTGTCCCTAGATTCACCAAATAATATAAAAGTCTGGCAGAGGCGGGTTGACGGCGACTTTCGTAATGAATAAAATTTATCGAACTTATTTGTTTCTGAACCGTTGGATGAAAAATTGTAGAGATCCGGGTATCCGGACCGTCTCGTTAACCTGGCCTCTGTGCGGCACGACGCATCCGCAAATTCCTACAGAGAGGTGAAATGGTCGCGTAGCACAGCTTTGATCATGTTCTATGGTGTGGGTGGTTCGATGAAATCCGAGGTGCCACAAATCCGTAACGTTTTTACGGTGTGATTAGTTTGCAGAGCACGTATTTAGGACGTTTGACGCAAACGGCGACGGGACGATCGACTTCCGGGAGTTCCTCTGCGCCCTCAGCGTAACGTCCCGGGGCAAGCTGGAACAGAAACTGAAGTGGGCCTTCAGCATGTACGACCTTGACGGGAACGGATACATCTCGCGGCAGGAGATGCTCGAAATAGTGACGGTAGGTACAAGTGGTGGGGAACAGAGATGAGGCGAGATTGTCAATCGTAGAAAATCGTACGCTTCGCCGCGGCGATTCCGAGACGGATAAGTTTTCCACGAGTCGGTTACGTTGGCAATGCAGAATCAGCCCGCAGCGCCGCCATCGGCCAGCCGTGAAGCAAGCTCAATCTTTCGAAACGTAACGATTCATGCATGAACATCGAATCAGACCCAAAAATACGAAAACATAACGTCACCCACAACCGTCGAATCCAACTCAAAAATACCAAGTTCGACGGTAATGGGTCATGTTACGTTTGAAAAGATTGAACTTGTTTCGCGGCTGGCCCGTGGCGGCGCTGCGAGCTCGTTTCGCATTGCCAACGTAACCGATCCGTAGAAAAAATTAACCCTCTCAGAATCACTGCCGCCAAGAGTACGATGTAAAAGGTGACTGCACGCGTGACGCTTCGTTTGTGATTTCGCAGGCGATCTACAAGATGGTCGGCACCGTGATGAAGATGCCGGAGGACGAGTCGACGCCCGAGAAAAGAACCGACAAGATATTCCGGCAGATGGACAAGAACAAAGACGGGAAACTCTCCTTAGAGGAATTTATAGAGGGCGCGAAGAGCGACCCGTCCATAGTACGGCTGTTGCAGTGCGATCCGCAGGCCCAGTGAGGCCTCGGGACCCGAGACCATGCTGCGGCGCCCGGCCCAAACAGATCCGGCGGCCCCGACAAGTTAGAACTGACTTTCTACCTCCTCCGCTTCCGGCATTCCTTCACGCTTCCCTTTACTCCTGCAGTTCTATAACCTTACTTGTATACATGATTACGAAGAAATCGCACCACTTCCGTTTATACGAAAGTCGTTCAATCGATAACGCGCAGTCGAATGTACGTACATGTAACGTATATACGTATTCGTTATTACGATTATCGAAATCCTGCCTAAACGTCTTCTCCTCTGTAGTCTATACCCAATACACACAGGCAGACTCACACCCGTACTAAGACGAACACAGAGTCGCGTAGAATACGATTGTAATTCAACTTGTTGGGAAAAAACGCGGCGCGAGTTTTGGGCCGGACCCGGTCGTCCGGGGGGACTCCTGGGCCCACGGCGCTTGCACTGACCGCTAGCTAGATGGTTGAACTAGTCCAGTCGCTCTGTCTCGCTCTGAATAGAGAATAAGGAATGAATGCAAATGGAGGGTTGGTAGAACGAAGAAAAATAATAACGGTGGGTCAAGGAAACGAGAGGAAGGAATGATGCGAAACGTCAGTCGGCCACACGGTTCGGCGGACTTTCAAGTCCGGGCGGAGATAACGAGATGCCGAATCTTCCCCGGTAGTTTATTATTCTGGCCAACGTCCCGCGTGGCCCGGTGCCTGAATCCAGCCTCCCGGAAAACGGGATGCGCGAGATGATGATCGTCCTAGTATCTAAAAGGACCCGCGACGCTTTTGCGATTTTTCGGCTGGCATACATATAGCGTATATAATCGTTATTGTATAATGTAAAATTAGCCAATGTCTCGCAGGAGCATCGCGCGGCAAATATTATACCTTTGCGGTGATCGAATAAATTTATACGTACAATATAATTATATAGAAAGAATTTTGACAGACAAATCGGGGGGTAGTCGTGTTCATCGTCGAGCCTCGTTCGCTCCCTGAATTTGTAAATGCTTTAGGGGAGGTAAAAGTGAGGCGGAGATGTTAAAAAGAATAGCAACACGTTGGGAAGAATATCAGCTGAAAGTGTAGCTCGTCTTTTTCATTTAGCTATTTTCCCTTCCGTTCCGGTCTTTTTATCCCTTTATACATACAGATATGCACTTCGGTGGCAGCATTTTTATACGCCGCGAAGTTCACGCTCGTTTGAAAGAAACGCGCGGAAAGTGAAAAAAGATCAAGTTTATTTTTATCATTTCGACGCACAGAGAAAAAAATTAAGTGATAAGGTAAGAAAATTCATGTTCATTTTTTTCGTTCTCGAATCAAACTTTCAAAGGCAGAAAAACACATACAATTAAGGCTGCCACTGGTTTGTCTAGTTTGCAGGATTTGAAAAAAAAAAAATTTATTCGTGGTAAACCGTGTTATACATATAAATACACTTGTACGATTAGCAGCTCCTGCAATGGAGATATTATACACAGGTGTATCTATACTGAATATGCATATATCAACGTATTACTTAAAAATATAGGAATAAACCGTGAAACATTTACGAATCAAAAGAACCTTGTAAAAAAATTTTGGTATTTCAGGTGAGAGTACATGTATACGCATTGAAGTGAAATGAGAAAATAGTATAGAATCGCGAAAAAATCAATTGTACGCAGGTTACCACGTCCGAGAGTATTTTTTCTCCATTTTTCCTCTACACTTATTTATCTTTTAGTTCTGTTTGTTCTGGAGTGAAGTGTGATGCAGAAAATAAATTTACACACACACACAGACACACACACCCATGTATACATTATACATACATACATATATGCATATATATATATACATATATGTATGTATGTATGTATAAAATTAAAGTAAAGTATAGAAGTAACATAAATTAAATTAAATTAAATTAAATTAAATTATAAATTAACTTAAACTAAGCCGTTGTCATTTGCGTAGCGCTGATTATCATATATTACTGTAAGAAAAATAATAATTTTTGAAAATGCGTTGCCAACAAATTAATGTGAAAAGTTAGTAATATATCATTGCTACTACTACTGCTACTACTACTACTATTATTATTATTGTTATTTTTATTTCTACCTTACAAGAAATGACACATTCTGCGTCATTTTTTATTTTATTTTGTCATACTTCGTCGTTCCTTAACAATTTATCGTTATGAAATAGTAACAGATATACAATATTATATACGTTAATGATAATAATTGAATCCTTATGAATTATTCTATGAAATGGTCAAGTCACGGCGCTGTGCCGGAAGAAACTGATTTTGCAATCAACGGCGAGGGGGCACAATAACGCGTTCGTGATTCCAGCGTTAAATTTCGGGGCTACCATCTTAGTGCTACAGCAACTCATTATTGTACACACTATATGTACTACATCAATTTTCCTCTACAGTACCTACATCTTAACTAGACATCTATTATATTCATATACTGCTCATTAATTAATATTTATAACATAGTCTACTACATGCATATAATTCAAAATTTTCCCCCAACTCTAACTTGGACATATTTCGTGATGTTAAATATCTAATAAATTATTAAATTACCCATAACATTCGGAAAAGAAAATTGATAGAGAAAAGAAGATAAAAAAAAAAAAAATTGAATTTATATGAAGCAATTAATACATAAATTACTATAATAATACAATTTATGTATGTATGTATTACATACATTTACCTACTAGCATAAAATGTGATTGTTTTTTCCTCTACTAAAATTGGTCTCTTTAATAATTACGAATGCGTCTAAAAAATTTAATAAACTTCAAAATATTGATAAAAATGAACATACAACAATATTCCCAAAATACATATATAACAATAACAACAATAATGACTCAATATTTTGTTATATACACTCAATATTCTATTCAGCTACACGGTGTAAAGGTATAATGCGTTACGAATAATCAGGATGAAAAAAAAATGAAATTTAAGAAGCAATAAAACGCATAATATATATATATATATATATATATATACATATATATATATATATATATGTATGTATGTATACATACATACTTATATATTATTTATGTGAACTCAGTCGGAAGTACAACAGATACCGCAAGATACGTATGTCGACAAGTCGTCATACGTACTCACGTATAAAATTGTTCTTGCCTTTTTGCATAATACTTATATCTCACTAAGATGTTTATAGATAATGGATTTACACGTAGGTGGTTATTGTTATGATTGATGAACATTGCAACATCGGCGGCTCGGGCATGCATACATAGCACGAAAGTAGTGAAGCGTGTAATATTTTCGCTAATTTCAACCCTTTTACGTGAATTTGACGAACGATTTACTCATTCAAAATTCACCTCAGTCTTGATCACGAGTAACTTATCCTTATTTGTAAATCCATCCTACGGAACAGATAATTAAACGGGTTTCACCACAAGACCTTAACGAAGGAATATATAATGAATACAACAATGTTTCAAACACATAGTATTATACTACGATATAATAAATATGCATGCCAAACGAGTCAGGTCTGCGCTACACTGTCTCGTTGGAATTATTATTTTATGCCTCCTCTCAGGTGAATACGATTCATAGATATCAAAATAATATTTCTCTAATTCTACAACTACTGTATATCTTCTTCGTCTTTTTACATTACTTCTATTGAATAATTAGAAGAAAAAAATAAAAAATAAAATTCCTCCCGCCTAAAACCGGTCTTCTATATATAGAACGGAAAAGAGACTTACATACAGTGAATTTTAATGTATATAAACGAATGAATATTAATCCCGAATGAGGACGAGTAACGCAACGGTCGTGAAACATTTTCACCCCTGCGTACAATATGGTATATATAAATATACAATATATATAAAATACACGCATGGCATTAGAAAATGCACGAGTACTTGGCTCGTTACTTTGCCAAGTATCAACTAGGCGCGCGCAATACATCCCCGAGTAGTCTTTGCCTTGGTTCAAAGTTGAACAACATTAATTATTTAATTAATTACTTGATTAATTCTGTCGCGGCGCTTATATAGGCGGGTGTGGATAATATTATGCAAATATCAAAGAACTAATTTAGCTTAGCTGTGAGCTTGCGGTGGGCTTCCCCTGCCGCGCAAGGTTCATTTTCCCTGAGGCACGATGTCATCTAGGAGGAAAATTTACATAATATTTTTGCATCTCATTCCTCTTTGCGCGGTATTTAGAGGATTTACATTTTTTTTCTTCAAACCATCATTTATCCATTGTACTATATGATTATTACTTATTATTTTTCGAAATTAAAGCAGGCTTTTTGGTGTTCACCGCCAGGAAGAAGACCCGTAGAGCACTTAATCATTTGCTACGCCTACACGTACGGAAGGCAGTCGCATTTTAATCAATACCGGTAAAAAAGATTCCGTAATTACCAACTCCATTATTCCGAAATTACGGAACCCCGGGATTATAGATGCCGATGAATAATGAACTCGGGGTTCAGAGATAGCGTCGACGACACCCAATGTGCACGCGTAAAGTTACAGTCATTCAAATTTTCAAAGTTGAATCGCGCGTCGAGCAACCGCCATAGCGGGTTTGTTTTTTTTTTTTTCTTTAATTTAAATCAGTGTACATACATACCTTACGTAGAATAATTACGTTGTTTAACCGAGATAAATTTGAAAAAAACTTTTGCCAAACTGTTACAAAATTTCTTCTACCAGTCAATTTCCAATCTGTAGAAGCTTCGTATAACGCGACAATACCTTTACTGGTGGGGAAAAATAACAAGTTTCGGTTTAAACGAGATTGTAAAGATCTATAAATAGTTTGAATCTACGCACAATAATTATTCTAGGCTTACCGAAACGGGCCTCGGCAGTGACAAGTGAAAACCTAAGGGTGAAATTAAACCGTAACCAACCTGCGGATCAACGTGCGCGTATTACAATATATTGTCAAATGCATTGTTGTACGGTAAGAATAGTATTACGTACTTACCGTACAATCAAGGCACGATTCGCGGGGCAGACGTGATACTGGCCACGATACTTATCGAAACCAAGTTGTAAAGAAACTATTGTCAGTTACTTATAGCAATAGATATTTGATTTAATATTATTTACATTTCAAAATGTATTTCAATACATTCCCCTAATCAAGAAAGAAAAAAAATAAATCCAGAAATTGAATGAATAGGAATCTACCAGCTAACGCTACTTGTTATCTACGTCTCACTATTGGTTGGGAATTTTTTTAATTATTCGTTTCAAAAAGAATCTAAGCACCGCGCCACCAATATTCTCTGTACAGAGCACCTTACGCACGAGGACTTGTATCATCTGAACCAAAGAAATGAACAAACAAAATGAAATAAAATTGTAACACAGTCGTGTACAATCATAGGGTTTAGTATTAAAATGTGAATTTAAAAAAAAAAAACGAAAAAAAACGTGAACAACAGCCTGTAAAACTATTTGATTTTATAACTTCTAATAATACAATAATTCTAAACGATACAGGATTGTTAAGGGGGGGGTAAGGTCAAATCATACGAAAAAAGCTATGTTTTCGTGATTTTTTTTCTGACGACGTAGTTAAAATTTCTTTACTCAACCAATGGTACATTGAAGTATGACATTCGAAGAATATTTCATCAAATTTTTACAAAGAAATATTAAAAAATACGGCAATGGCAGCAATTGTTCGGACGTGTCTCGAAAAAGAGTTGAATTGCGGTGCCCCTCATAACTTGGTGCTGGATCATCGAAAATCAAAAAATCAAAGTTCATTCGTTAGATAATAGTTTTTCCCAGGTAACGCTGTCGAGTTTTTTTTTTTTCCAATTTTTTTCATTTTTTCGAACACTTTGAAGTGAAAAACACAATTTTTTGGGAAAAAATTGCCTAATTTGTTATTGCGAAATCAAAATTATGAACAAAAAAAAAAAAAACTCGACAGCGTTACCTCGTAAATGATGTACAGAAACAGTGTTCAAAATTTCAAAAGAATCGGTGCAGTAGTTTTGAAGTTATCAAGGGCACCGACTTTGAAAACGTGAGTTGTGGGAAAAACGCTTTGAAGTTTTAAACACAAAAAAATCCAGTTAAAATGTTTATAAGCGAATTTTATCGACATACCTCACACTGAGTCATCAATGCCAGGTCCATAGAGGATGTTGCTATCATCGATGATGACCCAAAATTTTTTTGGGTCGATATAATCTCGAACTAGCTGATAGTCTATCAGATCTTCGAATTTTTTTTGGCATTTTTGTAATAATTTAACTACAAAAATTATTGAAAACGGAGCTGAAATTATGCGAAAATAAGAACGCGTGGATAAGTCTGCTCGATAGGATATTTCCTGCTGACTGAATTTTGTACGCCACACTGACAAAATATATAGACCAGGTATAGACACGTATGTCCTTGCCTTGAAATTTCGATAGATGGAAGTGGGAGGTAAGGTACTACATAGAGAGCGAAACATCACGTACATGAACTTGGCTCGCCAATTGTCGAAAATGTGAATTCGGACTATTGCATAATTTGCCGTTAATTAGCCGTCAATTAGTCGCGCGACTAAACATCCGCCGTCGAAACATCCGCCGGGTAACAATAGCGCGCTCGGGTCGGTTCGGGTATAGGTACAAAAATCCGGAAAGTATAAAAATACTCATAACTTCGTCAATTTTGCTCCAATTAACTTGAAATTTTGACACAATATTCTTCAGATATTACGGATTCAATTTCAAAAATAAAAAAAAAATGCAAGAAAAAAAAATTAAATACCTTACCCCCCCCTTAAATTGTTATCAGCACATAAGCGCATATCTGCGAAACTTGAAACAACGCACTCTCTTTGATCAATTGATGCGGATCATTACCATCTCGCGAATTCTATCGATCACCGTTGAAAGCCCTCGGCGTACGCTCTCAGCTAAAAGTCCCTGTTCCAAGTAGTCAGATGAACATGGCACGAAAGATGACGAAATACTTGGTCACTGTTTACCTCTTTTCTCCGTCTGTGCTCTTTAACTTTCAAATGTAACAATTCGTCATTGGATCGCTGTAGAGTATGTTTGTCGGAAGACGTAGCATACCTGCCCCGTAAGCATTATACAGATGCATAATTTATTGGTGCTAAGAATAAGTAAATAAATCAAGTATGTACCGTGTGTTCCGAACAGTATATGACCTGATACGCGGCGTGTATTGTTTCACGGCCTGACGCATGTGCAGAGCGGCTAGTAATTTTTAACATGTCGTTGTAATCGTTTTGCAAATTTTAGCAGCGAATAAAGATTCGAGATAAAGAAATAGTAACACAATAACGAAAACAAACGGTGATAACGTATAATCATTTTGAAATTAAAACTGATTACCTACCTACGCGATGAATTTTATTCTACAAAAAAAAAAAACATATTTTTATTGTAATTGTTGTACTTTGACCACACGGTACACCGCAGCGGCTTGAGTTTCGATCTTCGGAAGGAAACAAAAAAAAAAAAAAAATAGCGGAAAATATGAGTAAAAACAACATCTGTCATCGGAATCGAAACACAAACCGCCGTTTTTTCCCTTGTATAATTATACTCGTATTGCATATTGTAATTACATTATAGAGTTACGTGTGTAATGGAAGAAAATGAGAGATGCAACCTCGGGCAATGGTATATTTGTATATGACGACGATTACGAAATGTTGAAAGTTTGCTTTGCTTTGCGACATGCACATATATATATATTGAAGATATATTTAGTAATATTATATAGTTATACTAATAATTATTACCGATCAATTATTATTATTACAAATTAAAAAGTGAAGTAAAAAATAAATCTAAACTAATTTAAAACAAACCGACAAAAAAAAAAAGAAAACGAATGAAACAAATCATTTCTGTATCAAATTCATGAGTATACATTAAAGTGTTGACATTATTATACCCGTTCAAATTGTGTCGAGTTACTTAGAAATACAAAATAGAACAGATTCTCTCCCTGTTTTTTCCCCTCAAGCTGCGGTCGATACTATTCTTCTCCATTTCGTTTCTATGTTTTGTAATTGAACAAAGCGCCCTCTAATTGTCAGTTACACTAGCGTGTCAATATTAGTTTCCATACCCTGGAAGTAAACTCGTCAGTCTATAATACGCATTTCGTACTGTACGGATCTGGGAAAAGGATTTAAACATTTACAATTGCAACAAACTGTTTTCTGTTTTCGATTTACTCATTTATACATGTATATATTTAGCAGTAATTGCGTGCAAGAATAATACATATTACCCGTTGATAATAGTGAATTCGGGTTGACGATCGGTGCGGCTTTGAAAAATTTCGATCACTTACACAATTGTAACAAATTCGCCGAAAACTTTGAGTAGATCCATCGAAAGTATCCGAGTCTTGGCAATTCACGTTACTTACGTGAATGAACAAATAAATAAATATACAACAAGTATGAAATTCCTTTCAGTGTATCGTTTTGCAATATTCAATTAACGCAACATCCGACGTATAACGACAATCCCCCGCGTAGTGAATTTCGTCCCAATGCGGACGAAGTTTAATTTTCGGCAGTAAGTTGGCGCTAAGAACGGCGAGGGGGAGGGACGTACTTTATAAAATTCGTTCACTGGATCGCCTGGTACTTCATACTGTAATAGGCGCGAGTGTGGTAACTGTAGTATCCCCTGTTGTCGGGCCTCAACAGGTTCATCACTCGCATATCCGCCGCCCGTTTACCACTTCTCACCGGAATCTTCCCGTTGTAGGATCTCAGCACTCGTTCCGACCATTCCTGAGCCCTCGGTGTGTCGCGCCAAATCCCTCTCTGCCTCCTGTCCATGAAGTCGATCACGTCGTCGTAGTAGTTTTTCCTTCAACACGAAATTTCGTTTTCACCCACGTTATCCTCGCCCGCGTCCTTCCTGTTCTAAGCCGACTCACCTGTAATCGTAGAGGTAGTCGTAGTTGAGGAACAGGGGTCGCACCCAGTGGAGGGTGTACTTTGGCGGGTCACACTTGGGGAGTCCCCTCCAGGAGAAGGCTGGTGCCTCTTCCGCCGCCGCCCCATCCGCTGCAGGTGCGCCCTCTCCACCTTCTCCGGTCGCCGCAGGTGCCTCGGTATCCGGAGTGTCCCACGGTGCCGGCTCGTCTCCCCACATTTTGGTGGCCTCTGAAATTTATTCACTCGAGCGTCAATCGTCGGTACGCGGTAGCCCGGAAGAGTGTCGAGAGGGATCGTGCTTCGAGAAATTCATTCGGCATTACGAAAGTCACATCTTTCCGACACGTACCTACATCCAAGTTACGCCGAGCTGAGAAACGTCGGTTTTAACGAAAGATGTGAGATTTGAAATTGGACGTCATTTTTCAAAGGCATACTTGCGCCGTTGTACAACTCATTCGTCGCAGTTTTTTACCCTTGGTTTGAAACCATCGTGCGAGGCGGATTCGTTTTTTTCAAAAATTTATCATTGGTGCAATCAGTCCCGATCGAAGAATGATCCCTCCTCGAGCGTTCGCGAAGCATTTCAATGCGATTCGTGTCATTCAAGCATCGGCGCAAAGCGTATTGTTGAGGACAGAGGTCGCGGCGCACACGGTTCAACAGCGATTACAATCGAACGAACCCCCGGCAGTATCCGACAAAAGATGTAACGCCGATCCATCGTCAGCGAGATTCGTCTCTCCGACGAAATCGAGGTAACAGAGGATTCAACATTCCTCGCGGCAAAGGATCGATCGATTCTAGTTCAGTGCAGCAGCCGGTGTGCAGCTGCACACACAACGGCATTACACGATGACCGATTGGGTTTGAAAAGAAACGGTTGTTATAAATAAAGCAGCTGAAAGCGTGGTGTTAGAAATAGCCGGTAATGCGAAGCCCAGCGAATTACACAAGTTCTCGACGTAGGAGATTCCGCTCTGACTTATCCTCAGACCTTCTCCAGTCCTCGACAATTACTGACCTGATCGCGTATCATCCGGAGGATATTCTACGCTTGATGTTTTTACGTCACAACTGTAAATGTATCGTGTTTCGGACGTGTCCATGTTTGTGTATTCTGTAAATGAAAATTTCACTTTGTAACACTGACCTACAGGCAGGGACACGAAGTCCGCCTAACGGATTAGATTGACTGGCACGTTCAACGTAAATTTTTATCGACGCCCTTTTCGCGACATCGCGTATTTGCCGAAATAATTTGTGTAAATGTTCTTGGCGACAATCCACATCGACCTGCAGAATTTTCTCATTAATTATCGCCGCTAAGCTGTCGCGGCAATGATTAGAAGGAATCGCGCTGTTCGTTCGAATCCCTATCTGTAAATAGGATGTGACGAATAAAGGTTTCTACCGAGCGGCTATTTACTACTCGATAATAAAAAAAGTAAAAAAAAAAAAGAACTACCCATCACTGTCCTCCGATTCGCAATGCTCGTACACAACACGCATCGTCTCGAGTTCTACTTCAAATTCGTATTACGAGAAATTTTCAATTCTGTTGCAAAACTGTGGTATCGGTAACGTCGATCTTATTCTTCGAGATCAAGGGTTAGGTTCTGCTAATTTTAAGGCCTCGGAAATCTGACACAATACTCGGACAGTTCCGTTCCAATGACGAGTAACAAAGCGAAGTTGAAAATAGATCACGTCGTTGATAGACAGCACGAAAATGGTCTGAGAAGTTAAGTGGAGACCTTGAAATGTGAAGGTTTTTTTGATTTTAAACGACGTAAAACATACTTGTTTCCAACCTAACACGGATAAATGTGGGAATTGCATTCTATACCAGATATCACTATTGTGTCGAGAGTTTCCTGTACTTCAAGGAAAGTAATGACCCACTTCGGACAATGGGTTACTTGGATCAAGTCTCAGCTCGAAGCGAAGACTCTACCAATCGTATTACAAATATATATATATATTATTTATATATTTAGCTTCAGTAACGCCTATTACGTGAAAGCTATTGACGAATTGAGTTGAGTCGCTACACCGGGAGAAAATATTAATCAAATTCGTGAGATGAGTCATTATACGAGAATCAGTCGTTTGATCACTAAATTCGGTCGTATCCAAATGAAACTGAAAGACGTGAGATTAGACTACGAGTTATCACCGTTACCAGTTTGAAAAATTTAATAATTGTAGAAAACGAAAACTGTTTAAACCTTTGAATTCAATATTCCCGCATTCTTACTTTAATTTCTGTGTGATCGGTATGAAACAGATTAGAGAAAAAACTGAAGTAAATCGAAATTTCACGCGCGCGAACCGGCAGCCTAGTAAACGATCTTTCATTTTTGACGAGCCAAAAATATCCAAATGCTGTGTTGAACCGTTCTTGGTTTGTTCACCAAACGTACACTTTGAGTAAAACGGGAAGCTGTCAAAGAATCGAATGACGGAGGAATAAAGCAAGCTTTGTGCAAATGGTCAATTTCAACGACTGCCTCAAACCGCCTGTCATCCATCGATTCACGGCTCGGTCGATGCTTGCGAGAAAGTATCTTTCAACATTTCAACAAGTAATTCTCGTAGAAACAAACAAGCGAAAGAAGTATTCCTTGGCCGTGGCAGACCCGATAGCTTCGTTGTTCCACATTTCTGGCGCGAGTGTTGCTCCGAAAATCCGAATCAAAGGTTTGCGCAAGCCCTCAAACATCCTCACTCCCTCGGCGAACTAACATCGCGGCGCAATTTCGTCCGGTCCATCCTCGAAAGAGGGACAAATCGCATATTCACTGACCGATCACCACCGCAAATATTCGGTTACCTGTTGTCTCTTCCCGACCGTGTGAAACACCTGTGCAGACAGACTCGTTAGAAACACCCTTTCGCTTCGGCCACTCGTCGGCCACTTGCTTTATGCCACTACCCCGTTGTCCTTCCTCTCTTACGCTTTTATTTTAGCTTATACCGTTTCGTTTTCTCCCTTCCATTCTCCCAGTTACCCCCTCCGCAAAAATCGCTCCGAAAACCTCGGGTGAGTGCCTCGTGAGTAATTCGCGGGGGGGAAGAGCGGCACGCACAACTTGCTGTAATCATTGCTGCCACAGTTGGCAGAGCTGCCTTCTGCACATGTGCGCATTCCCATACACATGCGGTACGTGGTATTAATTAACGAATCGAAGGCCTGCAAACTCGGCTAACCTGACAGCACGCTCACCGTTTCAGCCTAAATGTCGAACACGGCTGTTTCTTCGATCCATCCGGGAATCAGCGGCTTCACGTTTTCACTTGCGCGTATGCGTATCATATACGACTGAAACGAGCGTTGAAGGAGAAAATGGTTAGCCGTCATTTTGGTTAAGGAAACGTCAGCCAGACACTCTTGTAAGTTGAGCCGCGCACTAGTCCCTGACCATGGGATCTATATTTGCATGACGAGGATTAATGGTTCCTACGTAAATCGACACTTGGGTAACGGCGACGATTATTCTAATCAAATTAGACCGACACGACAATGAAAGCGTTGACACACGTGCCGTTTTTACTATGGCAATCTAAGTTTACGAAAATCAACGAAGTGTGTCTTCTTTCAGTATCATCTTCTCCGTTTTCCGATCCGCCAAGCAAAGGTCGCATTTCCAACAGCCGGAAACCAAGTAACCATTGCAAATGTCAACCGAGACAACGGCAACCATTAGGTAATGCAATCTGTTACAATCCCATCGTGAGAAAGACGGAACGCGAGGTGATGGATACCAAAGATTCGTACCTTACATCTTTACGTTATATATGTATATATATACCGGGAAATATACAGTGTGTTATATATATGTATGCAGAAATTTATATCGTGCAGCTTGTTCCAGCGTAGAATGCATTAAGCCAAAGCACTTAGCCCGGTACGTGTTACGGTAGAAAAACCAAGCGTGTCTCCGCTCAATTACATCCCCTTCGATATACCTAGGCCAAGGGCTTACTCTTAGGCTCACGCTTAGGGGCTGGCATTCCGGTTGAACCAGAGAGCGGAAGAAGTGCTTCTCATTTTCCCACGTGTACGTGTGCGTGCGGATGATTTATGCGTGCTTGAGAGCTTGGATGAATCCAGCAGGTCTGTAACGCTGTGCGAGTTAATTTTGAAACTTTTGAAAAGCTTTCCGGCCTCAAAGCCGAGGCCTCCTGTGTCTCTCTAACAAGAATATAACGAGGATGTCTTGAGTCCTCCGGAGGGCGGCGGAGACCTTTCACCTCCACTCACTCGCGCCTATTCTCCTTCCAGCGTGTCTCAACATCCTGCGAACGCCGATGACACTCTGCTGGCAACGCTGCTTCTGCATATCTGCATGTATAGATGTTTTGTAGCAGATTGCTGACACTGATCATTACCAAGCTTTGCAGCATATAGATAAAAGCTGGCAACAGACGCACGCGATGAAACATCCAATGAATGCAATTGTCATTTCGAAATTAAACCATCCGCACCTTGAGTCAGTTTCTTTGTTGGTTGTCCAAGGTTGAGGATACGTGACCGTTTAATCAGTTGGTACAACGAAAGAATACCGTACATCCGGGGTTAACTTTATTTTTCACAATACATTCCGAGTAGTTAATTGTACAAGGAATACAGCGATAAAATCAAACCTTATAGGCATATTCCTAGTCCTTGCGTCAAATACATGTTGTTGTGTTCGCCTTTCTCTTCACATTGTCAAAGTAAGAACATAACGCGCAGCTGCTGGCATCGATGCCGACAGTAAGATAGTATAGAAATAGCAGATGCGTGGTATAGCGATAGATTTATAATTGCGCAGTAGAAAATCGAAAGTATTATACGAAAGTGGGTGAGGATGTCGCTGCGCGAATAGATAGACCTTGAATGGGGATGGACAATGAATTTTTAGTCATAGTCCGGTCAGAATATAATGTAAGATTCAGTTATCGCCTGCAACAATTAGCTATATTTATAGGTACAATGCAAAGTGCTGCGCTGAATTACGTTATATCACCGTGATTGGATTTTCGAATTTTATCAAATGTCCGAGGAGGCGCAATCTCTCCTAAAATGAGACGGTCTTCTTTCTCTTGTCACTTTTGAAGGCCGACTTTGGTTTGATCTTGATCGCGGGACCTTCAAAGGGGAAATCCGCGTTCGTGTTCTCAGCTATGAGCGAATTGATTCGAGCTTTCCTAGCCGTAATAGATTTCAGTTGAGTCGGGTCTTCCTCCGTTTCAGAAACTTTCGCCCACTTGAACGCAGCCTTAGGTCTTGGCTTCTCTTCGACTTCAACGTCCTGCAAATTCCTGTGCCTGTTCGTCTTTTTAACCAACGTTGCGTCCTCGAAAATTTCGTTGTTGTCAAACTTCGTTGCGTGACGCTGAAAAGCAAAATCAGCTGCCTCCAGAGTCGACTTGGCACGTTCGATTTCTTCGTTTATGTCGACCATGTCGAACATTCTGTCCTGTTAAAAGAAACGACATTCAGGAAATATTTCGGTTAAACTGTAAGCTGATTTTTTTTTTTTTCAACATGTCAAAGTCAAAGTACCTGCATATCTTTGCGCTTGCGTCTAAGCTCTGCTAAGTCGGAGTCGAATGCGGCAGCGGCTCGTTCCTTGAACCGTCGATGAGTGCTGACAAAGTCATCTTCAAAGTTTTCCTCGTGTACGGGACGGCCGCGGTTGTCGAATATGAAATCCAGGTCGTCGAACGAATCGTTACGAGATTCGGCCAAGCCCCGTGTTCCTGAAATGTTAGTAAAAGCGCGCTTGTTATAGCAGTTAGTAAATTATTAGGCGATATCCGACAGCTCGGCCGTTTTAATGGGTTAACCGATATTGGAATACAACATTAGAAGCAACGTAGCCGAATTACACAGCGAAGTTATATTGCGATGGATACGTGAGACCTGATTACTTTTATTATCAATTATAATCAGGATTATGGGGTGGACAGTGTTTTTTGTCGACGTAACATTTATACATTTGCAGAAGTATCTGGTAACGGTCCGTAATTCTGTGTAAATAAATGCGAATGAAGACGGTAACACATTAATTTATTGACACCGAACGTAAGTTGTATACATTCAAAAAATACATGGCGAACACGTACATACAGAGCAATAATATTTTTGAATTTTTACGCTAGAACGGATTTGACGTTACGTGCACGAATTTCGTATATGACGCGAAGGAAGAATCATCGAGAGAGAAGAAGAGAGAGAGATGAGAAAATGAATTCGAGCGCACGAAAGCTAATGCAAAAAGGATCGTGCCTGGCAGAAGCGGATAAAAAATCCAAACGGTTCCGAAGAAAGTGAGGTGGGCAAAAAGACGAAGTGACGGGCGTTCGTAGGAGCTGTTCGATTCGTTGGCAACACGCTCGTTTCGCGCGTATCTCGTGCGGCGTTCTTTCGAATCCAAGAGGAAGACTCTGTTCGTCGATCCGTAGAAAGGACCGTTTTCGAGGAACATTTATAATGTAAGAGAGAAGGGGCTGGCGGGATTCTTCCGCTTCTCCGCGCAATGCCCGCAGGTTCGAAAGCTATCGGGGGTGGAGCGGAGGTCTTCGCCTAGAAGGAAACGTGCTTGTCGGACCTCTCGGCCCTCTCGGCGCGGACGGAAGAGACCTTCTTGCTGGTGAAGGAGCTCGACAAGTTTTCGCTGGCGGCGGCGTTCTCGTTAACGAAAGCGCGCAAGGCGGCGCTGCGCTGTTCGCGCTTAGCTTGCCTCTCGGCGATTTCCTCCATCTCTGTTTCCAGGTCGTTGAGACGGGCTCGGGTCTGCTTGGCTCTGGTGGCCGCGGCGCTCGGGGCGTCCTCGTCGAGCCCGGCTACCTTCGACCATTTCGTCAGGGCTGGCCTCTCCTCGGCGACGACGTCTTCGCTGAGGAACCTCGAGCGACGCTTGAACGCCGTATCGGCGTCCTCGATCGCCGCCCTGGCGCGATCCGACTCCGCCTTGACGCTGGCGCCGAAAGACTCGAAGAGCTTGCTGCCCGGCTCGTATTTCGGGCGCCGGTTGTTCTCCAGGTCCTCGTCGTAGCTCAGCGCCGCGACGCGTGCCTTGAAACGACGCGTCGTCGCCTCAACCTCGCTTGCGAAATTATCGCTTGCGGTATCGCGGCGCGTCCGCTGACCATGACTGTCGAACACCGTGTCTTCGTCGTCGATGAGCACTTCGCTCGAGGGTCGGGCGCGGGGACGGAATTCGGATTCAAGGTCAAGGTCACGCCCAAAGGAGTCGTTGCGGGAACCAGCAAGACCGCGGGAGCCTGCAACCGATCGAAATATAGTGAGCGTGTGATTTAACCGGTTAATTTACAGGAGCCCAGAAATATCGGCGATACGGAAACCGTCGGGAGTTTTCAAGACTTTGTCTTTTCAAGCCACATGCGGAAGGGTCCTTCGTCTTGTTTCAAACAGTGGGAGACTTCGACTGTGCAACTTTCGGTACAGGGCTTAGCTGTGTTTGAACAACAATTTTGACGAGTAAATCAAGAAAAAAAAAAAAAAGAAATTGACTGCGTCCAATCCTTTGGCTTGCAAAGAAAATAATTGCACTGAACGGATTTGAAAATTCTCAAGATGTCGTTTTCAGAATGCAGGAATGCGAAAATTCCAAAACCACCCGTGCAGGTAACACGCGGTTGTCAACCGACATAATTGCTTTTACTTTATTTCCAACAGAATTTATAGGACATGGTATATAGGACATTTATAGGCAGCTTTGGCGCGTTACCGGCTGTTTAGCTTAAATACCGTCTCCAAAACTCCAGGCTTTCCGTGCCGCCGAGGGTTATGAGTCCCCTTAAACCTGCAGCGGTTATGACCCGCGGCACTGCGGTAAAAAGCGAACCACCGGGAAAGGGTAGAGTATATTTAGCAGAAACCTGGGATAGCGAGGCAAGTGTGACGTTGTCTCGAAATCATTTTTAGAATCTCCAACTTCACTGGGTTTGCAGAACGCTTACTTTTTATTTTTCGGCACGAAGGAACCTTTCACGGCCGATCCGCCAATTTGAATTGGGTCAAGGCCACAGGATAAATGTCTCGCGGAACGAGCGAAATCTAAAAGTTTGAACGAATTTTTTATTTATTTTTTTTTTTCTCTCAGCAGCAAAGAGCCATTCCTTTAGATCAACGGCCCACCGGAAACTGCACGTACCGTGTACCCTGAAATTGTCCTACCGAACTCACAGCGATTGGCAGAGCTCTGATTCAAAGACCAACGAACTTCGACGCCGAGTTGCGTCGGAACTGCAGAAGCAATTAATTTCATTGAAGTCATGGAAGTAGGTCATAAATTTGCCGCACGTTTACACCCATGGGTGTGAAATAGTCGTCCTCCTCGTTATATGCGGATATAACTAACAGAGCCAGCTTTGGATGGCACCCAGTTCATGACGCCTTGGGCAAAATCCCACTTCGCTCTATTTCAAGAGAGTAAACAAACTCGCACTACTCGGCATTCGTGCAGAACCCTCGGCACCGTACCTACGTAATGCTTCTATTCATCCCAACCAACACGAGCGAACGGCGGACGAATGGCTGCAGTGAATTTTCACTCGGAATGCATAACAAGCGTTGAGACGATATGCTTCAAGTGCCAGGATATGGAACTATATCTGGGAAACGAATATTTTTCAACTACGACGGATGCAAGTCAAGCCTAATGCAATCCGAAACTTCACGTGCGCCTCTTTCTCTCACGGCGGCTATTTTGTAACGGTTAATTTGCTAAATCGTTATGAATTTACTACACGTTTACTGTACAAAAGAGTTGTCAATTTACAAAATCAGTTTGTAAGGTCACAAATTCCGTGCAGCGTCGTGAATTACTATTAATTTGTCTTAAATATACAATAAAAATTGTCGATTACACGAAAAATTTATAGGAAAATAAGAAAAGGTCATTTGAATTTAGTAACTTGCGTAGTAAATTTGTTGTATATGTAAATTCGATAAACGGTAAATGCATCGTTAATTCGCTGTTCCGTATCCGAATAAAACTTCCAGCACAGTGTAGGAAGTTCCATACAGAATTTTTTAACAGTGATACGCGAGCTGTACTAACCGCTTACTGATATCAGATCAATGAAGATTATTTTTCAAGTTGCGAGTGACAAAATGTTCTCTAATCGAGCGACGAAAGTTTTGTTCTTCCTTTTTCTGTAACATTCCGATGAAACACAAAGATGAGTCCCGAAGCAGTAGTCTGCAACCACGATGCGATGTAAACGATGCAGCATGCAACGGACGTACAAGTTCAACTGGACTTCAGTCAATTTAAAGTCAGAATCTTCGAAAACCAAACATTTATTCAACAATCAGGTAATACAATGATTATGAACAACGGCGTGTAGAACATATAGAGATAATGGTAACGTGACAGGGGGAGAAAATTGAAACGTAACAAACTATTTACATTTCGAGGAACCGTGACTCGGCCGTGAAGAGATTGAGATGAGATCAGTGAATATGTGCGTAAGTTGTCTCAACTTTTACGAGTACGCGAATGCTCGTCTTCTTCGGTGCACTTCGCGGTTCAACTATCGATTCTCATCTTAATCTACCTTTTTCACGGAGGCACAATTTCACAAACATATTGATCTAAGGTGCGAAGCACTGCGACTGAAAGAAAATGGGAAGAGTGGAGAAATAAAGTCAGGTGAAGAGTGACGCAGTTATGAATTTCAAACGAAAAAGGAACCGAAGAAGAGGATATTACAGTAGAACACACAGACGGCAGGCGATACATCGATACAAAGGTGTTTGAGGTGTCGAAGTGTTGGCTGTTACTTTTCCCTTACTTATTATTATAAATATGATTGGAGTACCGTGCGGGAGGCACGTGCCGATGTGCGGGACTGTGTTTTCGAGCGCAACGTCACACAAATGGGAAAGAAAAATTTGCGTGCCAGTGGTCAAAACCATTTTGGAAAACGACTGAAGCTTTTACCGATGTCGCTTCGGCGCGCTGCGATCTCGTCGGCGAGGGAACTTCTTGCTTCCGGGAAAAGGGGGCGTCCGCTGTACTTTCGGTCAAGGTGGTCGACCATTGGTTTGTAGTAGGATTCCCCCTTGTCGTAGTTGCATCCGTAGACGCGGGTGCGTGGCCTGCTTAATATCGGCCTGGACATCTTCGCTTCCTAAGGTAGACTGGTGCTCTTTTCTGAAAATCAGGAACTCGTGTTAAGGTAAGAATCAGCCGATGGGTCCGTACGAAAGTTTCGCCGATCGACAGTTGAAGAATAAAGCCAAGGCAATGAAATTTCCTTCCTTATCAGCAAATACAATTCGACTATCTTGGTCGTATGACGCTATGACATACTTTGGATATGCATTTTCAAGCCGCGTAAAATGCACGATTAATCGAGAATTTCCGGGTGCGAGTAAAACTTGAGACGGTAAAATATCTCTGGCTGTAAAACGACAGCTTGCTTTTTGGATTACCAGAGAAGTTCGTAAAAGCTGTGTGCGAAAACGAAGCGGGGTGATTTTGCGAATATCATCAAATTGTAAGCGGGAGAGGAAAGGCAACGGTTTCTTTCACACAAGCGGAGAGTTGTTTCGGTGGTTGCGTGGCCCAGTAGTTGTAAAATGGAACGACCGACTATATGTCCCGGTCGAAAATAGATCGAATCTAATTTGGCGCCCGTGAACCAGCCGCACACAAGCCGAGCGCGGTTTGGCTGGCCAAAGCAAGCTCTGCAAGAACCAGGCAGGCTGGCCGAAACTGATTTGACAAAGGCTGGTGACTGCGGGCGATGTTGCAGATCCGAGTTTTCGATTCTTTCGGGAAATTCCTACCGGTAAAGCGAATTAACCGGCGGCATGCGTAACACCCGAGAGCCTTGGTGCCGCATGCGTCATTTGCGGGAATCTTGAAAACACGGCGTACGTTTTCATGCGTAGCGCAACACTCGCAAGTTGACCACTTGGCATTCAATCAAATTACCCACGCGGTTTCGTTTTTTTACCGCAGTAGTTTGACGAGACCGAGTCCCGATCTCATGGGTCGTGTAAAATGTGCGTAGAGCATTCTGCTTTCGAAAGCCCAATCATCTTAAATTAAACTAGACGGTGAGGTGCCGGTTTTCATTCTATTAGTAGGAAACTGGGCTCCCTTCTCGACGTCTAGAAAGTGGAAATTGATTGAAAACTGCACCCTCGTACAGAGGAGCTCGAGTTATAGGCGGTAAAAATTAGTTCTGCAGTTCCGCACTCCGCATATTTCATATCTCAAGCACCGTTAAACTATTTCGGTACTAATCTTTACGGCACTTGATTGGCCATGCTTTCTCAAGTGCGAATAACGTTTACCATTCATTAACACTGTGTTTTCGATGTACAGGAGGGACGGCTAGAAAATTCGGATTGAACCAAAGATGATAATTTTTAAAAAATTTCAGCTCTAGCCGTTTCTAATTTATTTGTATAATAATTTTTTTTTTCAATTTTCATCCTACCCGTAGTTCGAAGCTAACAACGGGCTTTGGTTTGTCATTTTTTCTCGATTGGACGTAGTCAGTTTTTGGTTATACGTAAGTAAAAGTCAACAATGGTCAAAGAATATTGATTCCTCTTTGCAGTAGGTACTCAAAAGTAGAAAGTTTTCATAAATATTGATGGATCGCTGCTTAGAGAAACGTACGATGTAAAAATTTTGATTTTCACGAGTGGAAGAGCATTCGCAGACGTCACTACGATTAATTATAGAAAAAATTCGACGTCTCGATTTATAGACGACAAGGGGAATAATAAAATAAGAATATGAGCGCCGAGTTGGCGGCGACGAAGCGGCGGGGTTTGAGACGTTTGTCACCGACGCGCTAGAAACTAAACCAAAGATTATTTTTACCTCTTGGCAACAAGGTTTGACAATCGGCGCAATCAGTATTTGATAAATGAAATCCCCTGTCAACGCTCCGCGGCAGCGGGGTGGAGTCAAGGGTTGAATTTGACTTCGACGTCACAGATTTTCTCCGTAACTCTACATACGTCATCCTTATATACGGATCGGCAAGATTTCGGTGTAAACGCATTCCTGCCACGTACCCGGAATCCTTACGCTCACCCTGACGCAAGTCTGCACTCGACCCATATCGTGTATATCGTGTCTTCGGGTCGCAATGTTCCGAGATTCTATCGACGCAGAATCGAAAAAGCTGAACTTGGGGAGCACGGGCTTTGCTCCGGGGTCCATTTTTCTAATGACCACTTGCCTGATGAAGCGATCCTACCAATCGTTTTATCCTAGGTTACGAAAATAGTGACTAATAACTCCCGACACCTACTCAACGATCAGCTTGTAAGCTTGAGGCGTATGAGCTACGTCGGAAAGCATCACGGCCAAAATTACCCCGGATAATATGGTAGGCGCGCTGAGACGGACGTAAACGAGTACCTAGACAATACGCGGGTCACTCATGGCTCCGTGGCGACAATCATCCGATACGGATAAATGATGGACATCCCATACTCGGAGTCCGTCTCCTCGCTCTTTAGTCCTGCTCTCTTTCTCGAAGTCTTTAAACACGCATCGCCGGCGTCACCTCTCTTTCAGCCAGCTCCCGGGACGTCGTATTATTAAGTAGCCTCCCGCACGAGGCCAAGTCATTAGGAGTTGGGACCCCAGAGGGGGGCCCGTGCAACGCTCGTTTAACGGATGAGCGACATCGCGATTTAGCATCTAGATGCGCCAGCAAAGCGAGACCAGCAACGAAATATGCTCCTCACTCCAATACACACACAATTTTCGATCTGCGGAGGGTGTCGAATATTTGTGGTATTCTCAAGGTACCTCAAAATCGTTCTCATTTTTCACAGTAAAATTGACCCGTTGTATCGGATTTGTTTTCAAAGCTTACAACACGCGAAAAATATTCCAACACCGATGCAGGAACCAAAGCCATCCTACTCCAGTGACCACGCATCTGCGATGCAGGGTGAATCATACGCCGGTATGTAACGTCAAACTAGATTTCCAGCCTTGATGTCTGTCTGTCCTCGGTTATTTGTGAGGTGGCCGGAAGCCCGCATGGAATGCTAAGAAACCATTAAAAACCGCCCCGTCTACCGCGTCACGTCTCAAAAATATCACGCGGTATACTTTTCAGTATATGTAGGTCTGCACGGGTACACCCGTGAGATAACATTTTGTCTCTTCTCGCTGTGTCGCCGAATATAGCTATACGTACTCGAGACTTCGCTCAGAGTTATCTTTTTTTCGTTATCCCTTTCATTTTATGTTACTTCTTTCGTAGCTAAGAATAGTCGGTGATTATTTATGCGGTGCGACGCAAGCGGCCTTAAAGACTTTTTCAAGATTATTGTTATTATTACTATTACTATTACTATTATTGTTGTTGTTGTTGTTGTTGTTGTTGTTGTTGTTGTTTTTGATGTTAACGTCTCCGTGATTACATCCACAGATTCAATCATGATAAGTAAATTCTGTGGCGCATTGTTCGTACGTAAGTCACTCCTTCTACTCTATCGGTAGGACTTGTTACATGCGTATTTCGATCTGGCAGCGATAGTTCGTTATGCAGCTATGAATACAATAAATTCCCGCGGAATAAATGTTACCGTGTCGACGCGGCGACGAGACATGTATTATAAGAATTTCCCTCCCACAAACGATCCCGTAATAACTTGCGCCATTATTTCACCTCTTCGTTTTCGCATGCGCGTAATTGTCGTACAGGTTTAATTTCACCCCGGCAGGTACCCGGCGTAATTGCGTAGCTATACGACGAGTCGCGGCATCCCGCGGTCATTGAAATTCGTACTAGTACATTGAAATAGTCGAGGAGCGGGCACGTCGATGGAGTTTCGTTACATAACGAGTTAAGGAACCCAGAGGTACGCGGGCGACGCGCACGTAAAGAAAACCCCGAGAGCGACGAAGAGCCGAGTCGAAACAGACAAGAAGAGAGCGAGGGAGTCCAAATTTAGCTGGTGCAGACATTGTTTTAGAATCGGTGATATCGATTACAAAATCTAATTATCTAATGCGCTAATCTATTTTACTACTGCGTGTACTCGTTGGAGGATCGCCAAGCTTTTTTATTTCGATCTCCACGTCACGCGATAGCTAGGCGCTAGCGCTATCTTGTTATTTGCATGTCAGGATACTGGAGATTTCGAATACACACGCGTTTTGGATTCAATAACCGACGACTTGCATGGAAGCTCTTGACTTTGTCGCCTCCGACACGTGCACGAAACCGATTGCGTACGAGCTTATAAGTGGGTGCAATACCACCGTAGTGAAGCCGTAGGCGAGGAGAAAATTGAGTTGAAACCGAGGTTCAAAAACTTGCTAAATTCCGTAAAGGGTCTGGAAAAGAGAACCTATCGTCGAGGAAAAGGTATATATAAATTGACGGACTGCTGTATACCACGCGTAATATCAAACTCACAACTCGACGTTCGTACGAATGATTTTTTAAATATAAATCCAAGTCGACAAGATATTTTAAGCGGAATTTGATACTTGCGGAGCTGGTGTTGCGTGGGTACAGGAAAGTTCGCAACATCGGTATTAGTCGGTGGCGAGGTAATGAAGGCCGTATCAGGTTTTGACATTCGGATTTTACTAAATTCAATTACGGAGGCGGATTACTCCGTTAAATTTCTTTGATAATTTCCTTGGTCTTCCAAGGAAACAGTATGAACGGGGATGAGGATGAAATTGCGAGAGTTGAGGAGACCAGAAGAGAAAAGCTAGGCGAGATGGTCTTAAGGTCAGCACGCGTTTGTCGGTCACCTCTACGCGTCAATCACGAAAATTGGCGAGCTAACCTAATTGCTCTATATCGCGAATCTGTCGACTACATTAGATTTCGGTGTCAAAGGTTAGTATGTCCGAAGAGCGAAGCCAAATCAATCGAAGCTGGCAAGTGGTAAATTAAATTTCAACAGACAGTCAGCGGGTGGATGGACGGTGGATGGGTGGGTGAATTATGAGGACTTGCGGAGAGTAAAAGCCTAGACAGAAATCGTACCTAAGTTAATTTTCAGGGTATTCCTCAAGGTGCGACGTCTTCAGAGGTACCGGCACGACTTGATCGGGCGTCTCGACGTCCGGCGTTTCCCACTCTCCTTAGGGTTACCCCTTCCCTCCCTGTCGCGAGGCCTCCGTTACACGCGATTCTGGGTATTTTATGCTCCGTGCGTAGGCGTATGTTGATTTCGAGGCCAGTTCGGACGAGTAGAAAAAATCCAGAGATTTCAGTTTGGACGTGTAAATCGTATTAGTGTGCACGATCGTATATATAGATAGGTATGTACGTGCGTGCGTGTGTGCGGGAGGGGGGCACTTGTATGATCAGCAATTTTTACTGATAATTCGAAATTTATTTTGAATAGAAAGCACTAATTTTAGATCTTGTTTCAGGTAACTCTGCACATACCTTCGATCTGTTCGCCATATTGGTAGACGACGAGTGAACCTCGTTTCGTGGGCTCCATCCGATTGGACTCAGCAACACGAATTCGTCGCCTAATTCTCGGAAGTGCAATAACAAAAATTAAACGTGAAATAGTTGTAGCTATTATGAGAAAGGATAAGTTAGGTTAAGGATCTCTGGATAGGTGCACTCTGGTTTAATGACATGAAACTGCATATTGAAGCGTTCGCTGAAACTGTACTTATGACTAACTCCTTGAATGCGGGAGGATTACAATACAAGGAGGCGTTTGGACGGCATTGCAGCGCTGCGACATTCTTGAATAACGAACAAAGTACATCGGATAACCATCGGAAATACAACTTGTTTAAATTCTTCCTGATACCTGCTTCCACAACTGACAAATAATTCATATCTATTCTAATGCTCGATACAAAGCATTGATTCTACAAGCTATTGAATCGTCTTATATCAGAAGAGATAAGTCGGAACGCATGATAGATGATCAAAAATGATAACACAAAATAATATGCACGTGAAAAAACACACAGGCCTCACTAGCATACAGTGAGAATATGCACGTCCGACTCCTTAGCTGTGGGTCCTACGATGTTCTGGATGCCGTGATTTTGACGATTCTGAATGATGTTGGAATCGATTCTTGAATGCATTATTTCGACGTAATTTTGCGGAAGGTATCGTTTGGGCGCGGTCCAAATACGCTGCGCGTAAGAAATCCAGAATTGCAGCCAAAAGCATCCGATTCCTACCGAGTTTTCAGATGGATGGGAAGGAAAAACTATGAATTCACAGTGACAAAGTTTTTGTTTCAGTTCAGTAACAGTTTATTCAATGTGCCTTAATTCTAATACAAGTGTTCGCGTGACAGTGTACGGTACTTCAACAGGTTGCCTAATAGTAGTTATTATAAAGTTGAAGACACAGAGAATATGAGGAGAGAGAAGTACAATATAAGTTGCTTTGAGCAGAATGCGTGAATGGTTATATGGATGTGAGGTACATGTTGTAGAGTTCAAGTTCTGAGCTATACACGTGTGCAATGTACATACCTCTAAAGAATACGGTATGAATAATATTGTAATTTTACTACTGCATGTAACCTGTACTAAAATCAATAAATTAATGAATTTCCCTGTATGCTTTATGCCTTTTTTCTGCTGTTGTTTCTACGGTATTTCTGGTGTATTTTCGGCGTTCCTGGGTGTACAATTGATTGGAACACGGACGTACAAATGAATTCCGGAGCAAATGATTTTTTGCTAAAAAAGTAACCCCGTTGCATTTTTGGTGAAAATTTTCGCTATTTCCAGAAGTGCTGGGATAAGTTCTTTCTGGCACTATTCCGAAGTAATTTTGCGAGAGAAATCGATTGAGCGCAGTCCCGATACGCTGCGAGCAGCGGATCAAAAGTTACAGCCGAAAAACCAGAACCTGTGTTTTCGACATTTTTCAGCAGGTGCTTTTTCCTTCGTAACTTCTTTCCTGTTGATCCCACGCTCCTTTCGCTGCGTTTTCTGAGTTCCTGGGGGTCCAATTAGCCGGGAAATAGTCATACAAGTCGAATCTGAGACCAAAAGTTTTCGCCTCCAAAAATGAAGAAAAAAGTAAGGCTAACCCCTTTGTATTTTTGGCCAAAATTTTCGCGATTTTGAAAAGTGCTGGAATAAATTCTTTCTGGCACTATTCCGAAGTAATTTTGCGAGAGGAATCGATTAAGCGCAGTCCCGATACGCTGCGAGCAGCGGATCAAAAGTTACAGCCGAAAAACCAGAACCTGTGTTTTCGACATTTTTCAGCAGGTGCTTTTTTCGATGTAACTTCTTCCCTGTTGATCCCACGCTCCTTTCGCTGCGTTTTCTGAGTTCCTGGGGGTCCAGTTAGTCAGGAAATAGTCATACAAGTCGAATCTGGGACCAAAAAGTTTTGCCTCCAAAAATGAAGAAAAAAGTAAGGCTAACCCCTTCGCATTTTTGGCGAAAATTTTCGCGATTTTCAACAGTACTGGAAAGAAATCTTTGATGCACTATTCCGACGCAATTTTGCGAGAGAAATCGATTGGGCGCAGTCCCGATACGCTGCGATCATTGTATGAAAAGTGACAGCCGAAAAACGAAGAAATTTATTCGCCATGTCTGTCCTATTCGTCCTACGCTCTTTTCGATGCGTTTCCTCAGTTTCTGGGGGTCCAATTAGCCAGAAACGGGTCATCAAAATCGAATCTGAGCCAAAAAAATTTCGGCTCCGAAAATGAAGAATAATGTAAGGCCAACCATGTGTCTCTACGAATCACACATGAATATGCTCTGTCCAGCCATCACCAGTCATTCATCCGTAGTTTCCGATTTTCACAATTTCTTCATAGAGCTTTACCGAACGGAACCAATAATAAACATACGTTACGGAAACATTACAATAAAAATGATACCATACGTGTTAATGTTTCAATTCAGACTCACTAATGGTTGAGCATCAGCATCACCGACGTATACATATTGCACAACAGTAACTTTGTCAATGAAATGTCGATTATCAATCAGTATTGAAAGTTCATTCGGGTCAGGCGGCAGAGCAGACGATTGATAATCCTTCATTCTCACCATCTAAGACGAGTAAACATATATCTTCCTGTTGAACGTGTTCCTTGACAAACCGCCATCAAGGAATATATATTTCACCATAGAACAGATGCAGCCTACGCTTATGCATAGATTCACTACGTTCTAGGAGTCACGAAAAGTTGCCTGCAGTGGGACTGACTATACAAGTTTCCTGGAGACGTGGTCTAGCTAGTGGAAAATCTCACGATGAATGAGAAAATGAGGCACTTATTACACTAATTGAGGATGAATGTATGGAAAATATGTTTGTTAGCGATCAGTCACACACAAATCGCTTAGACATTTATAATGTCATATCTCAAATTGAGTCGGAACGCTGTAGCATTACTGTAAGAGCCCTTAAGAAAATTGTTAGATGTAAGCAAAGGACGTGGGGTTTTGATTTAAGTACACACACGTGGGAGATATTCTGAAAAACATGAATCAGGTTGACGGGTAATCGCACACAACTGTGTTCATTACAATGTTACAATTTTTTGTTAAATAGTGCATTGTGCTACTAGTGCGAAAAGTGAGCGATGTCTAGTTAAATTTTTCAAGCAAGTGTTTGAAAACGATATTATACGTTGATGTTCACAGCCTGCACATCAATGTTGAAAATGCAGGTATTTCGTTCATTTCCGCGGTCATCGATAGGGGGAAAGTGGAAAATAATGAAATTTTGAAATCGAAATAATGAAAGTACAATATATCCTAGATTAGTTCACAACATACAAAGTTTATTGGAATAGTCGATACAGTCGTCAAAAGAAGAATTCACAATCTTCGAAATCAGCACTGATAGTTTTGCACACAATATTCTAATTATTTTTTTAGTAATAAATACAATCCATGTATTTGCGTAGTCAGTCTTTTTGACAAATTAACAAAACTCTCACACTGCTGCAAGGAATTTTGTTCCGTAATATAATTTTACTCCAAGACGATCGCATGGTGAAAAACGCGCATAACGCAAGATGATTATCTAAACCGTCAGAATAAATATAAGATCTAATATTCTCTCTGTGCTCGTAACATACATTTCAATCATTATTATTCCGTATATAACAATTATTTAATACACTCCTTCTGAGGACTATAGGAATATCATCTTTGTTAACATTAGTTAAGAAATAATTGTGTAGGTAACGCTGCAGCGTATGGCTGGTTTTCAACAACTGCCCGCACAGATCAAAGCCGGGCAACTTTATACGCAGGCACAATGGGTGGGTATGGTTACACTGACTGGCTAGTTCTGATGCAATCGGTATAAGGGAAATTCGGTATCGCGAAGCAGACGCGACTGTTCACTGTACTTGTCCAGTTTTCAAGCTTCCTAACTAGGAAGTGACGTGTTGAGCGGAGGAATCCGATTTATTGCTTCTATAGTGAAGATAAATTTGAAAACATACCAGGCATCGAAAGAGAAAAAACCATTACCTCAAGCAAATTTGGTCGCGCTGAATTTAATAAAACGATAATCCAATTTCTAAATAAAAAGTAGGATCAAGGTATCTTACTATGTTTAAGCAATTACGGATGTGGCAAGAATTTCGACTGAAATAATTAACAATCACATAAATCTTATACATTTAGTTGATTGAAATTCGATAAACTGTACGAACAACAAACGTTGAAGAAGCATAACATATCATTTTTTTTCATTCAATTACAACTTGTCAGCTTAGTTTTACAAAGAAATTTCACTCAAGCGGTCGATATTCATCAGAATTCTACCGTTTCAATAAAATTACTGTGTTCTTTGGGTTTGCCGAAAACTTATAATTCTGCTGACTGCGATAACTACAGGCGCCACGTGTCTTTTTTTTTTTTTTATTCATGACCATGCTCATTGTCGTTGCTTGATCATAAAAATATATTGTCCAATTTTGGGCTATAGTAGGATAAGCTGTGTAAGGGCTTTCAGCCATTTTGTGTAGGAAATAAGTGAGTTTGAGTCAGCTAATTGGACGGTTTTTTTTCAATATTTATCATGAATTGTGTAAACGTGGCACTGATGGTACAGAAAGAAAAAAAAATGAACAAAAAAAACCAAGGAGATCTGCAATGGCCTTGATCGACTCTCCACCGTTTAAATGCTGTCGTATTGTTAGGATATCGGCAAGGAAAGAGAGCGGCCGTCAATTGAAATTTATTGACGTTCATGTTACACATCTTTCAACGCGCTGATGACATTAGTGGTTAGCGGACGTTCAGAATATGACCTAAAAGTGAAAAAGTTCTATTTCAATAGTGGAACATCGCTATTGCGGTCTAATCTTAAAATGTTAAAAAATTGAACCAACACAATGTCAAATTTAAACTAAGATACACATAGAGGTAATGTCATCAGCCGTTCATGCGTCCTAAACGTAGATTCCTAATTTTAACATATACATTTTTATCGCATGTTAGAATTCTACAGTGTGTTAAATTCAATGATGCATTATATCATATTTAAATTGACAACAACAGTTAGCTATAGAGTAATTTACCTCGACCCATTTGTATAACAATAATTTGAAAATCGCTCTTTACAATAGACAATATACGTTGTCTTCTTTCCTCCGTGGAAACCCGGGCAACTAGACGCTGCTAAACGATTCAAGAATAGTATAATTATTTTAACACAATCATAATTATGTCCTGAAAAATCATTCTCGAGGTTCCAAAGTCAACAAGAACAATTTTCCGGTTGATTGAATCGTAATAAAACTTTGGACATTGCTTAACGTCTCGTCGCCCGGGAATGCGATTTCTTACAATAAAAATATATGGATTGTTTCATATTTTATAATACCTATTTACATATCACAATTATACTAGGACTTTGCAAAATTCGATGCGACGAATTACGTAACACATAAAAGCAACCGTAGTTTAAATAATGCAATACAATCATGAATGTTAAACTTAAATAACGATACGTTTCACGTTTTAACGCAACTTTTGCCGAAAAATAAACAATATTCAATTAACTAAAAATTGTATACATGAATATTAGTAACATTGAAATATATTTTAATAAATGGAGCGATAACCATTATAACGCCAGTGAGAACTTAATTTACTATGCGGCACCAGTAAAATGTGTGTACGACAAGCTTTGTACACATGCTTATATATCGGCGTGTGTATACATATACATACGTACAATATACTAGAAGTTTCAACGAAATTATTCAGTATGTATGTATATGTATGTATACAGTGTAACTTTCAATAGACGCCACAGAGTAAGATATAGTTTAAATTATAAATCTGACATTGGTCAGAAAGTATTTTTCATAAATGCGCTCTCACTATTCTGATAATTCCATCGGGTGTTTCGTGTTCGTTAAGGCTCAAAAATTCATTAAACAATCAAATAGCAGTTTGGTCACTCTTCGCAGAATCGAAAAACATTGTAGATTTCGTTGAACCATTGAGTTATTATTTCAGTGAAATCTACAAGCACCTAACGATTGATGGTAATGAAATATGTCTTTTGTATCACATTGATGCAGTTTGGCATACAGGAACAGGCCCAATAATAGATTAATTGTCAATTCCCACCAAACTTACCAAATTGATTTCCAATATGTTAACCATACCTGCGACTACTGATGGAAATATTCGATCGTCTCATTACGGTTTGTTGCGTGGTAGTGATTGGCTAAATTCGAATGTCAATCAATACCCTGCCAGACAAGTTTACACAAAAAAAGTAATTGATTGTGAGCTAATCGAGCAAAAGTGCTGTATCAAGAATACTTTCATCAATGACGTTAACAAATAAACAAAACTAAAAATAAACATAAACATAATTATAATTGATAAAGACAAAAATTAATAATCACGCTACCCAAATGTTTGTATGGTTGAATAAATTTCCCATAACGAAACTGAAATTTGAGAGAAATTCGGAACTTTGATTACAACAGGTGTATAACCCGGGAAAATTGCGATATTTCCCAATATAAACTTTTTTAATTACGATATAAGTGTGTAAGAAAACAATCATTTTTTGTCAAATTTATTCGTAGGTAAGGCATTGATCTTGATTGGGATATTTCTTCTGTTGCAAATTCAATTTGATGGCGAAGCGTCCCTGCTGGCTTGGATTTCATTTATGTCATTGACCGATTCATCAATTTTTTCATTCGGATCACAGATTGATCCGTCATCGGAAAGTTCTGGATTTACTGCGTTTGTGATTGAGCGTTTAAATTCACGATCCTGAATAAAAAAAAAACAACAATGATTTAAACCATTATCAGTCTAAAAGACTAGGTTTCAATTGAAAATCAATTGAAAATGACTGTAAATGTATTGAAGTGAGAAGCAATGTGCAACTAATTCTAATAAAACTATAGAGAGAGTAATAAAATTGTAACACATGATTACCTTCTTGTGCGACTTCTTTATTGATTCAATTTGTATCAACATATTCGATTTATTCGGTGGAGTGTGAACCAAATCTTCAGGACCACCCTCGTCATTTGGATTAGCAGATGCTGTTTTAGATCTCAAACTTGTTTCATTTTCCCCTTCCAAAATATCAATCGAGTCGTTAGCACCGTTTACGTCAATTCTGTCGCTACTATCGAATAGCGATCCATCGTCTGACAAGTCCGGATCTTTATTAATTGTACATTGTCTTCTTTGTTCACGAATTTTCTTATGAGATCGTTTAATAGAGTCTGCTTGGCGTAGCTTTAAGAAGCTTATTATTCTTGAACAATTCGGAGGGGTTGTAGTCAAAGTACAGCCAAGGCTGGTCGATGGTTTGGGATTTTCAAACTCATTTTCCAAGATCAATTCATTGTGTTTTATAGTTTGAAAGCCGACGAATGGTTTTTCATCTTCAACTGATGTTTTAGTTTCTATGAGATGAAAATCGTTCTTTTCACTGTCAACATTCAAGTTCCTTCTCAATCTACTGCTTTTTTTGTCTTTTTTGTGGGATTTTTTTATCGAATTAATATCAAAAATTAATTCTGAGGTGAAACGATTTTTTGGGGTAGATGGACCATTTGAATTTTCACCATCGCAACCTTCTCCACTAATTTGAGACTCAGAATTACTCTGTGTAACAACCGGAGAGTCTCTCTCGTGATTGGGAGTATCGAAACCATTTTCCACAGATTTAAAGCTTCCATCTTCTGTTGACAAGTTTTTGTCCCCTGAACATTCCAAAGAATTTGATTGCTTCATTTCGGCGCTTGTCTTGGGAATAGTTTCAGAATCGGTCGGTTTTAGCAAAGATCTCCGCTTTTTTATTGGTGTGAAAATTTTAAACTCTTCTTCAGCACTCTCATATTCCATCGACAAAGATTCAATATGACACGAATCACCTGATGAGTTGCTTATTCCAGTCTCATTTATCAGTAAAGATTTTTTTCTTTTATTCGGACTAGATCTATCCAATGGAGATCTATCAGATATAGATAATTCAATGGAACGATCAATAGCTAATAACTTGTCAGGTGTGGCAGAGCTTGCCTCACTTTCAGTCGCAGGTGCAGATCTCATCACAGATTCGTCAGACATTGACTTATGTCTCTTCGATGCACTGGATGCAAGACTATCACAAGATAGAGGTAAAGTTTCAATACCGCTAATGAGGCATGCGTCGTCCGAAGTTTTTTGCTGAGTGTCGCTATTGAAATATTTGTGACGTTTGGCAAATTCAGTAACAATTTTTTGGTGTTTATTCTTTTTGTGTGACTTCTTTACAGAGCTATATTGTCCCATTAACAATCTACTTGAATTGACGTTCTCTGGCGTAACAGCTCTGACAACGCTTTCAGAACTATTCAGATTGCTTGTAGGACTTGACGGTTGAAGTTTTTGGCTGTTATCAGGTGACGGTGATTCTACTAAAACGTTATGTACAGATGCATGAGGCTTAAATAAGATCTTCTTCTTCTTATCTTTTATTTTCTTATGCGATTTCTTTATTGAATCTGTCATTATTTGGTCCAATATATTAACCACATTCTCAGGTGTCACTGATCGCTTAGCATTCTCATTGTCTGCCTGACTGCAGGACTGTACCGCCTCTTGCTCATCTTTTACAGGTGAAATTAACTCCAACTTGTCAAATGATAACTTGAGTGGCTCTCTGTCTGCAATTTGGGAACTGTGACTCGAATTATCCTGTACATCAGTTTTGTACGGTAAATTACCGATATTTGTTTCACCTTTGGTTTCGGGCGTTGCTGAATAATCAAAACTTGAACCACGACCAGAAAAGTCTTCGATAGAGTTATCCAGGCACATTGATCTCTGGTCGACCTCCTGCTCAAATGGGATTACTCCGAAACCTGAGCTGGTATTGCTGATAGGGCTCAAATTATTCTCGGAGCTATTTAAAATTTCACTCTCAACGATTGGTTTGTTTTCCTGCATTTCTGTGTAATCAAATATCGATCCCGAGTCGGATATTTCATCTTCTGAGTGGTTAATAATGGTTCTTTTTTTGCTTTTATCTTTCTTGTGAGATTGTTTAATAGAGCCGACACTATAATTCGGACTTGGATAAGAATCATTTGTAATTGGAGTGGCAGGTCTCTCATCCGAGTGTGTCAACATAATAGAATCTTCTGGTTTATTTTCTGTCTTTACACAATTCTCTATTAGTTGGCGCGCATACAACTTTTCCGAACGATTACTCTGCCGTTCCTGCAACATAAGTAATTTTCGGATCAAATAAAGTTTGTGAATAACAATGTCAACAATTATTATTTTCTGGTAAGGTAAAATTAGAATTAAAATACAGTCATTTCTGAGATACCTTTTTGTGGCTCTTTTTGATAGCGCTCATACTCTCTGGTACAAACTGTACAATATTTTCTGGTGTAGTCGGTCTCACATCTTTATCGTCGTCTTCAAAATCTTGAAACAAGTTCCTTGGAGTGCTGACGCTCATTCTGTCGTACTGCTTTGATTTTTTCACACTCTGTTTGGCAATGTGGAAGTCGGGAGTTTCAGCATTATGTTTGAGATTGTTTATAAATTCCTCACGAGACATTGGAGTTTTGTTTACAGACCTAGGCAAGTTTGCATTAGGTTTTGGACTCGGTGTAAGATAGTTCAGTGACTTTTTTACTTTTCTGTTTCGATGAGATGGAGTTTGATTTTGATTTTCATCAATTGAATCAATCGATGTACCTAAACAGCTACTCAAATTAGAGCTGTTCGAACTGGAGCTAAAGTTCAATGTTTTGTTGATCTTTGAAGTTTTGCTTACATTAGAATCAAAGTTTGGCGACTCTTTTTTGCAAAGATTCTCAGCTGAATTAAAAATTTTTGTCGGAGTCGGACTTAAGTCAAAGTTTAAAGCCTTATTTATTTTCGTTGTTCTTTTGTTCGAAGGACTGTAGTTTATATTTAACGATCGTAATATTTTGGCCGATCTCGTCAAGTATTTCTCATTACAAATCGGACTTTCATCTGAATCAAAGTTTGGTGATTTAAATACCGTGTCACGCCTAGGCGCACCGATTTCAAAATTTAACGACCTATTTATTCTATATTGAAATAAACTTCGCTTTCTTCTTGGGACTGATCTGCTAAGTAATCTCGTGCTGCCGAATCGATGCTTAGATATATGCCTGATGTCTTCGGTCGGACTCCATTTTATAGTAAATTTTTGACCCGTTTCAGTATTACAAAAATCAAAATCGTCTTCGGAATTGCCATCCAACTCGGAGGATTTCATCAAGTTTCTATCTTTGTACATCGTGAACACAATGTTTTGACCGAGAGTGATTATTTTTCTTTGTTTTGATTGTTGAAATGGTATTTCAGCTAATTCAATTTGTTTTTGCGATGAAATTGTTCATTCTAATTATATTATAAAAGATGATAAGAGTATGAACATTGTGTTTAAACTGTTTGTCGCTTCATTGTGACAAACAGGATTTTTTTCACGATATGGCAGTTATCTGTAAAAGAGAAAAAAATAAAACACACAGGTCATATGAGCAAATGTTGTAAGGATCATATCAAGTGTCAATATATAATTCAGGATTTATTATCAGCATATGAACCGATAACAAAATACTCGGGAGAGAAATAAGAGCCAGGCAATGACCCGTAGGTCGTTGCTACCGTGCAGCTACCCTAAGATAAATCAGAGTACCAGGAAATATAATTATTGTATCCCACTCAAAAATTCACTTCATTCTACCATGAATTCCAAAACACGTGTTTTTTCTCACTGTAATATTAAAGCAACCGAACTAAATAGTTTATTCGAAAGAGCAGCGACAAGTAAGGCAATGCATAGAGAATAAAGTGGGTGGAGCATCCTTACAGTAGACAAAACCCTATTGTTAGTAGACACCAGCCTGACTTGGTGAACTTTTGGATTAAAGGAGTATCGCAATTGGTTTATTGAATAAATATTAAATTTAGATTAAGGAATTTGGCTAGAAAATATGGTTAGGAACCCACGATATATAAAAATTTGTCACTCCCACGTAGAATAGGCATTGAAACAAGTAAACCAATTTCACTGACCAGCCCAGCGAGTTTGGTAGAGCGCGACGCAACAGGCGGCTAGTTATTGTGAGAGGAAGAAGGATGAGGTTGTGTTTTATGGTGTTAGAAAGCTCCGCGCGGGTTGGATAGAAGTCATACGTATGTACGTTATGTCGCGTGTACTCACGTGATGGAGTCGCATTGCAAACTCGCCGACAGCTTGAAACGTCGCGATTACACAGCAGCAACGAATCGACGATAATATTGCTCTTACCACTGATTAATAGTCTCTTGAAACACAACTGAAACACTCCTCGTTAACCGAACGCACCACCATTTGCTCCAGGCGTTCGTTGCGTCCTATGCAACGAAACTCGTTTCCCCGGCCCCCGACACGTATTATCCTAGTTCAGCGGCGTGCTGCACAGATGGCGTTCCGATAGTTTAAATACTATAGATACCGGAATCCCGATGATTAAAACTGTCGAATATAAGCTTCGCATCAACGACGTGACGTGTGTTTCACGCGACCGACTTATCATTCGCAAATTTCTTGATTTTCCATTATTTTTACATATACTATCGGATTAGTAATTGTTTTATTGTTTCCTGCTTGACGGAACGAAACCTGCCACCTTACGCACGTTTCCGGCTGTCCTGCGGATAAGACTGAAATGCAATTCATACAATTGTAACGTGAAAAATGTATGAACTATGGGAATTTTCTGACGCTACTGTACGCCATGCAGCATCTATCATTGCTCAATCGGAAATTCTTGATGCTAGGAATCCGGGTGGACGTATACTGCGAATATTCCTCCGGCACCTGTTGCTCAACTTTTCCGCATCGACAGAGCTGAGTTGAGAATCACTGATCGTTCAAAAGGGAAGGGATCGCCGCTGCATTCAGTCATGGCATGTTATTCGAGAATGAATTTATATGGACATATGCAGTCCAGTGAATGCACTTGACTTTCAGCACTTCTCCCGGCAACGTAACACGGTTGCAAATGCCGTGAACGTGCGATCTGAGAATGATCGAGAAATTTCTTGCAAAAGTATTTCCCATTCGAAGGATGAGAACCCTGCAATATGCATTTGAAAACTAAAACCCCGATGATCCGAACCTCCCGCCCCTTCCCTTCCAGGAAAGGCCCAAACAACGAATACTACCTGCGAGCTCTCGGGTATCTCACATAAATTTATGCACGGTCCCAATTTTCACGAATGCGCAAAAAAAAAAAAAAAAAAACTAAATCAAAGTATGACTTATAAGGGCTAAAGTAATAGTTTTCAGTACACCTTATATGTTTTATAACTGATTCGTAACTTGTGCAGCATTGTTTATTGAAGGATCGGATCGTGTGACACAAGTGTGTTGCTTTCCATACATCTGTAGTCATTTTTTATTGATTGCAATGTAATTGTAAAACAACAGGTATACGTGTTACCTACACCCGGTCATCGTTGCGGCCGGAGATATTGGACGACTGTACCATTTGATGGCAGATGATATTTAAAGATGTTGTGTAAAAGTCCTATTGTTTTATAAAAGTTATTTTTCATCATATCATTTTCCCAGTTTGTCAATTCAACGGACTGAATTGACAATTTAACGGTTTGCAAAACATTTTTCATATCGTACATAATATAATTTATCTAAATCGATCTAGAATTTTTCAACTCTCAGCGCCACATTACTTATTATGTTAACTACGCCCATTTGTTCAAAAACAGTTCATTTCTCCCGACAATTTTGTTTTGTAAGAGCTAGAACATGTTTACTATTTTACAAAACATATATTTATTCGAGGTCTTTTTACAACTTATTACAAATAGGTATTATTATCGATATATTATACATTATACATAGTAACATTAATAATATTGGGTGTGTCACTTTATTTACAATATATAATTACTTACTTAGTTATTAATAGGTATACTATATGTTCATTCAATTAGTATTAGAGTTGTATATTTATCAACTCTTTTCATATCGCCAACCAATCTCGTTTTGGCCTTTTCAGAACGGGCCGATATTCGTCATGTGTGTGGATAAAAAAAAAAGAAGAAAATGCTGTATTTTTTAAAATTCAAACGTATTACACAAAGCCTGGGATAAATTAGGCGTTAGATATTGAAGTAATAACTCCTTGTACAAAAAATTTTTATAACCCCTTTATGTAATATATTTGTTCGTTAGCTGCAGATTATTCTCGATCTATTATAAGAATAGATAAATATTCACGATATGCGGCCAAAAAAAATTTTCAGAGGATAATCAGAATTCTTTAAATCGAATCGTGCTGTTCCTAATAATTTTTAGATAATTATAACAACAATGACAATAATAATAAATTAACATATAATATACTACGCAGAATGTAATTTAACAACATCTTTTTCTAGCATTGAATACGAAATTTCTACACGGAACGGCAACATCTTATTATACAGCGAATTTTGAGCTGAAATTAACTAACCATGTGACACTTTATGTAAAAGTGGCATAGAGGAATGTTCTGATAGTTTTTCTAACGCCGCTACACAATATTTTTGAAGTCTTCCCCGGATCGTTTTTTTAAAACTATTTTTCAGGTCGGATTCGGAGACCGCAGCGTTCTAGCCCGCAATTCCATTAGTGTACGACCTGCACACACTTGTTGTTAGTTTAATTTAACATACAGCTTAACACAATATCCGCCAATCGTTAACTTCAAAATTATCTACCATTCGCCATTATTCACATGCATTAATAATTCAAAAGGTCGAAGGGCACCGAGTGTGTTGAAAGTTATAATCATAAAGGTGTGCATCAATATATATAATTCCGCCCACACTCACACAGCATCTGACTGGCTAACTGCACGACGAGCGTATATTCCGAGAGAAGAAATCTTTTACAAAAATTTTAATGAAACGTTATTAACGGAGACAGATATGCAAATTTGGTTTAACGTCCGTACGATAAATCCTCTGCTTCCAATATTCAATCGAAATTAAGCCTTCAATGATATTTCTCGCAGTTTAGAATAGCAACCGATGTGTTTTTTGCGACAATCTTATAGAATAGCTCGGACATTAGCCTGTCGTAATCTGTATTATTTCAACTTTTAATTTATAGCTTTCATCGTGGAGTGTAACATACGATGAAAAAATAACTAAAATTGCGTTTTCTTGTTTACATAATTTGACGTTATATTGACATAAGCCTATTAAAATGTCATTAACGAGATTGGACTGCAGGTTGCTGGTGAAATGCGTGTGAAAAATGTTAGGAGAGAGCTACAAAAGTCCAAAGTAAAAGAGTAAAACAATTTTCCAGCGAAATTTTGTAACGAAGCACGTATAGGAATCAATTAACGCGATCATCATCTCGTTTACGTTTTAAGGCTATTTTCTTTTTTGTCGCTCCATTATCGAGCGATGGTAACGTAAATAAACAACATCTTCTTTCAGCATTGAATACGATGATCCGTCACGAGAACCAAATGCGTAAGTTGGCGGAATGTTAATCAGTAATTGCAGACGCGCGGTTTCTGATCAGGATTAGGATAACTCATCCCGTATATTATACGTGTTAAAATAGTGCCGAGAGAAATTTTCGCTGTCTAATATTAAACAATAATTTACTGTAAACCGTAATACAATCACACGTGGGTGTTTGAAACTTAAAATCTATAATTTTACGATGGCGTGAGACGATAATAAATATACAGGGTAGGGAATCGGAGAATAGATGGAATGTTTGCAGTGATCAGTTGCCGTTTCTGATCCGTACGTACACACACATGTATATATTCGTGGATGCATACACATATACATGTATATATACTTACTTTACACTGGCTTACACTGGAACCTGTAAAAGCAATGATTGAGAATTTATCGGATCTTGAAGCCATTGTTTGGTCAACTCTTGGTTAATTTTCCCCTACTGTACCAAGCCAGGCAAGAGTAATGGTCAATTTTTTAGACGCCAGTGATTAATTACTTTAGCTTGGAAAGTAGCGGTGTACGGCGAAACCAAATAGAAAATCAATCATGATCTCGTTTGCCGTGACCGCCTGTATGTATAACCTATACCCGTGCCACAACGTAACAAGCTCTTTTATTCGCCGAAACTTTATTCCGCGAGTCTCTGGTGGAAATTCTTGTCAGTAATTAAGTCTGCTGTTTTTTTCTTGAAATTTTTGAATATTTTTTTCAATCGGTACTTTTCAGAGTATTACAAAATACAGACAAAATCAGAGATTATCAGTAAGTGCTGAACCAAGATTTTCACATAAAGGAAAAATTCTCATACGATGTAAATATATTTTGTTATTGAAGTGACGAATTAATGGGAGAAAGTGACGCAATCTCAAAGAGTCGATAATTTCTAAAAAATCTCTGAATTCAATATCATAGTCAAATTTTTCTCAAATAATACATTGCACCGCTCAGAATCCATTTACAGAGTGTGAAAATCGGGACTTGCCAAATTAGATGAGCATATTTGACGAGAGAGATTTTCCCAAATTTGAGAACAAAGTTTTCCGTAAAAGAAATTACCAGAAAATAATATCCACCAAATGACGTACAGAATAACGAGTTATACCGATGCTTGACTTACACTTTCTCCAATAACAACCACGACATCGGCGACCGCCGCTTATAACATCGTCTAAGCATTAATTTACCCAAAAATTATCTTATCAAGGGCGTTGCTATAGATTCAAATCACCGTCTAAACTACGGGCATCGGTCCCTTCGGCTTGATCATCATCAACGCCTTCTTCAGGGTGTAGTCCCAGCCTCTCCAACGGAACCAAACGATTCCTGGGAAAAAATTGAAATGGCGCAAATAAATAACACACATACTATAATCGAATGATAAGACAGGTGTGAAACGCACCTTGTCGAGCTGTAAGGTCCTGCGGATCATTAAGGTACAATCCGTTCAACCCGCGACCGCAGGACTTCCACCACCATCCACCCTTCAGCATCGAGGCGCAGTTCAGCGACGATCTGTCGTTGTCTCTGTAAATGAAATTCACACACGTGCCGTTTATGCATTAGTTACGGGTGCCTGGCTGGTTTTATTCACGTCTGACGTCTCACACTGATATCGTCGGATGAGCAGGACCCACCTGT
Organism: Neodiprion fabricii; assembly: GCF_021155785.1. Lineage (NCBI taxonomy): Eukaryota > Metazoa > Arthropoda > Insecta > Hymenoptera > Diprionidae > Neodiprion > Neodiprion fabricii. The sequence continues at coordinate 41,376,836 of NC_060240.1, forward strand.
TATAGGTTGAAAAGGGGCTGTTGTTCGACCCGTACCAAGGGTCGTTCAGAGAGTCTCCCGCGTTTCCTTCGTACCCGTCGATTTCCAGCTTGTAGTATTCACCCTCGGAGTATATCTTGAAGTGAGAGTACTGGGCGTACCTGACACATCCAACGTAATTACACGTATATGTATAACGAGATGGGTTAGATTGCATCGCTTTGATGATTCGCCAGTTGATTTCGAGTGCGAAAAAGCGAAAATTAGCGTGAGGCGAATTCGACGTACGTAAGTGTTTTGCAGCTCTGTCTATTATATAAGAGATTTCGAGTAGTGAACGTGGTCAGGCGATCGTCAAGAAGGCGTATAAATTATTGAGAAAAGATCGTGTATATGTATAACGCTTATAGTTCAAAGATCTCGACCTTTTCCTTTCTTCCGTACATGACGGTTGAATTATTATTTTCGTTTCGCGCCTGTATCTTGTACGGTTATGCGCGTGTGCTTCCCGAATAACTTTTGCTCGTTAGTCTGACAGGTGGGTGATGGTAATTTAAGAGCCATACACTGCACTGTCAAACATACTATCTATGAACAGAGTTCTTACGGACTATTCAATTCTCAGTCCCCTTCAATTTCTTTATCTTCTCCTTTTACAGAGCGAAAGTCATTAAGTTTATTCACATTTTCTGAAGAATTATATTCGAAATTTATAGTACAGTATTTGACGCAGCTGGAAAACGTGGGCTAACGATGACCAACATGCTACAAATAATCGATGCGTCGATTAGTTGAGTACAAAAAATAATCTAACACGACTCGACTGAATCGGTAAAAATTATTCGTTTGATCGATTATTTCGTAGTTACTTGAAAGCAAAATTTCGTAAATTTCAGTACGCGGTCTTAATAGCGGAAAAGTTTTTTGATAATTTACAGTTTCAATCAAAATATTTTTCAATTCCAAGTAAAAATATTCCTTTGTCTTTCACCAATTACATCAAACAGGTACTTGGTAAGTAAGAAAATTATAATAATTGATGCTTTGATCAAATAAATTGATATTGTATTACATCGTTCATGGGAGTAAAAAACCAAAACTGATTACGAGGAAAAATAATCGAGTCGGTTGATTAATCGATTCTGAAAAATGATCGAATATACGTGATTACTCGGTAAAAAATAATCAATTTAATCAAAAATCGATTGTTTTTGGTAATTCTTACCGCGGTTCAGCGAAACGCGCAACGCCGCGCCGTCGCGATTTCCGCACGTCTGCTTCGGGCAAACGCGACAGCGACGACTTACTTGCGGAAACACGGTTTACATAATACGAAAGTAAAGTTCCAGAAAGGCTAAAGGTTTCTGGTCCAAAATCAAATAAATACCAATCGCTTTACAGACAGACATACTCGTACGGTTAGCGACCAGCAGCTAGCAGTAGGTCGCATATATTAATCGTGCACGATGTACTTATAAGACACGCACACGTGCACAGAGAGAGCAAGTAAGAGCGGGCGCAAATTCGTCGGCTCAATTTGCGGCGTACAGAAAATAACATGGTATGTCGAAAAGCGAGCGATACGACGGTGTGTACACATCGTTGGTCATAATGTAATAGCATAAGATTTACAACTCGTTCGCCGATTCAATTGCTGTTAATTTCAGCGACCTTTTTGCCACCGGCGAAGCTCGAAGCTCACCTACGATATACTTTTACGCACGCGGACGTGAGACATGCATCTACCTTCGTATCTTCTAGCGTTGGCAAATCTCGTTTCATAATGAGCATCTCGGATCATTCTGTTACCATTAACCCACTCGTTCGTCTGACGTCCAACCGGTGAATGCGTCTGTGAATCGCAGTCGTACTTACTCGTCGTTTCGCAAGACGTTTTATAGAAAGGAAGATGCTCCTCTTGAGCTCGACACGTCGCATCTACACGGGGTGATTCGAAAACGATTCGGAATATAAGCTGAGACCGGAGTTTACGTGGGAGTGTGAAACGTGAAGGAGAAGTTACCCGACAACGTGACGCAACGCCTTCACACTTTTACCCACAATCTATCGCGGCATCTTTAGGGGATTTTCACACCACAAGAGGGTGGAATATTTCAAACAGCTTGAATCGTACGGAGCATATTTTCAAACGAGGATTTCTTCAATCGTAGCGTCTCGTTTGTGCAGAAGGCCTCGAACCGAGGACTACGGCTGGTTCGATGTCTCACGAGTGACTATAAATTTTGTAGAACGTCTTCCGAATAATGCTGAGCTTCCACTTTTCAATGCCCCCTCGTTTTCAAGAGACGCCCTCTTTCACGGTCAGTAGGGATCCCGAGTTACGATTCCATAGACTCGTATTTCACGGAATGAAAATAAATACCTGTCTACGCGTGCGTCGGTCACTAGGTAAGTTGTCGGGGTTCGCTAATGTGCAGAACTACAACTACGAGTCACAACGACACCTAAGAAGGGCGCTGGGGATTGGAGGAATTACGAGTACGTGGTACAAGTTGAATAACCAACCTTTTGTTTCCTTCGAAGTCCTCAAGCTCGACCCGCAGCATGTAGTCCTCGTTATTCGTCAACATGTAAATGTTTTCATTACCGAGCCAAAATTCCCTCGCGGGATCACCGAAGCCGTTTTTATAATCGGCCCAGTCTCGGTTGAAGTTTTCCCTGGAATCGCCGAAGTCATCTCGTCTTTGAATCACCTGAAACGAGACGAGGGTTTGCGATCGTTGTTTCACAATTGATACGAGATAGGTGAATGGGAAAATTTTTACGGCGATTTGGCATGTGGTACAGACGATAATTTCGGGAACATGTATCGCAGGTTCCGTGCATTTATTATCGTTGCTCGATCGGATGTAAGTCGAGTGTGGCGTACGGCCGGTGTACAGCCACAAACTGTATCGCGAATCACGGATATGATAGGCATCCATTACGTTGTATATAAAATAAAATGTAGAACCTTTCACTATCTGTTTACGACCATGAACCCGAGTCCAGTTCTTGTAATTCTTACAAAATGGCTTATAATTGGTTAATAGTAGGACGGATCGTATACTATACATCTCGTATGTTAAGCAAATGATGCCATCGACGACGGCTCAAATCTGGCACGAAACTGATCAAAATTCATAACCGACACCTAAATTAACTGCAGAGTTTTATGGTCCTATACCCGGTTACGGGTTTATATTTACAGCTAATTATCAATCTTCGTAGCCTTCATCGTGCCTTTATGCTCCATTAAAATCCGCTTAAATACTTCGACGCGACAAGACGTGTACGAATTGATCAGACGTAACGTCGTCCCTGAGCTTTGGAAATAGGAAATTGATAAATTGTATGAATGAGCAGCGAGTAAGTAGCGGCGAATGAAAAAATGTTATGAAACACGGAGAGAAAAATTCTGTCATCAAACTTATAAAGTCGGGACAGGGCGAGATTTAGTGGAGCTCTTGCAATTACCTCGAGATAGAGTTGTAATTGGCATTGCGTCAGAAGCCGAAGTTATTTACTGGTCACTAATCGACTCAATCGGCCCCTTTTCGCCACCAGATCGGAGCTAATTACCACAGAGATACGAAGTCAGAATCACCCTAGGTAGTGCAAAATTGGTTCGTATACGACGTTGATATCAACAGCCTCAGGTTCCCGCTTAAGGGCAAAAAGAGACGTATAATTCACCATACAAATTTGCACCTGTCATTGCCGTGCGAATGCCTATAGAACTGCCAGGTTTGTAGATGCCGATCTAGATTCGGACGTCAAATTTTATTTCAAGGCGATAATACATACTTTGGGGGTCTTAGGGAGAACAATTTCATCCATTGTAACTACACCGTGTACAAGGTGATGATCGTAATCTATAGCCGCTAGTCTCCGGCTCGTATTTGCTCGTTATTATATAGATCCTATCGCGTTTTCATTCGATACTTTATATAAAACGCACCTGCGAGACAGAAATTTGTGAGGAGATTGTTCGAATGCAGGAGCTGTACAATTTAAGAACTACGTATAATACGTACTTTCCAATTGTTTCTCGGGAATGTAATTTGGCTGCACGAAAAATTGGAAACAAATGTTGAATTAAATATCTCGAATTCAATTGATTCACGGATAATGCGATGACACGGTACGAGAAAATCGGTGTGCGTTCGTCCAATTAGAGTATAACGGGAATATAATTGCAGGTCGTTGAAACGAAATGCCAAGCTTCGTGGCAAGGTGCAATTTCTCTGACTTCGCGATGTGTGTAAGGTGCACGTAACATGCAGCTGTAACGGACTACAGAAACTGATCTTTGACTTTTACCGCATGGTTTGCAAATGACGCAACGTTGCAGGAAATTCAGTGAACCAACGAAAGTTGGTCAGAGTCGATGAGATGGAGTGGACTAGACCCTTTTTCAGATCGCTCGCTCATGAATTTGTGGTTTTGCAGGGAGAATGCATTAACGCTTCGTGCACCGCACACGAAGCCCCGCGTTTCCTAACTCCGCAACTTAATTTGTTTTGCACGTTCCTTGAGGGTCTATTGCAAATTGAAGGGAAAGTCAGCTGCAATGGAGCGCGGGTTACGTGTGTGAGGTGTTTAATTACTCGAAAATAATATATAACTACTTGATATTGTAAGCTAAGCAGCGTTTATGCGACTGAAATTGGCAAATGACAACGGTCCGACGATTTATAAGTCAATAACGACTGCACCGTGCAAGTTTCGCGGAGTTCGGCTTTTCCTTCGGCAACGCGGAGAGAAATTAATCGAGTGAAATCAGGGTATTTGCAGTAAAGACGTGCGCAAGAAACATCCACCTCAATCGATTCCTATTTGTCACGTGTTTTGCATGATGGTAGGTACCACCCAGTGGCGCATTTTCTACGCTTAACGATTAAGCGTGATCAAGCCGGAGCTAAATTTCTATGGATGGCTAGTCCGATGCCGTACAGGAAGGAAAGCTCACCAATTTTTTTACCCCCGGTCGTTACACCTTGTTAGAGCAAACAAACTTATTATATACGAACGCGCGGGCACAAAACCTTCGGCTGTATATCCCCAGGGTCTTGAATTGTGAGAGTTGCATTAAATTGTCATCCTGCACCGCGCGTTATGTGTCTGATGTATTACACCTATTTAAAAATTCCTACCGCAATCGCAGACGCGCGCCGGAGAAAGCGAACGAGATAACAATTGTTACGCCATGATAATTTTCATTCGGTATATGTGGGCATATCGTATGTGTCGTGTGTACAAGCATGCGGCTATGTAGTGCAGACGTAACGTGTTACAATTGATGGAAAAACATGCATGTCGAACCATCAAAGGACCTTAAATAACTTTTGAAAGAGTAGATTTATCATTAAATGATGCAAGACCTTTTTTGTAGAGCGTTCAATTCCCTACAAAAATACGTGCTGGTTTTATCGGTAAACTGATGTGTTGACGACTTACAAGGATCCAAACTTGCAAAAAGAAAAAAAATTTTTTTTATTTCAACGTTATTTCAATGGGAAATACAAAAATTGCGACGAGGTACCTCGAAATATTAATATTAGGACTCGAAAATTGGACAGCATAATTTTTTCCTCATTTCGAACAACATTTCCGACTTGAATTTTGAAGAAAAAAAAATAGTGTATTTTTTCATACAGTCTAATGTACGTATACTATACTATACTAATATACGTGTATCGTTGAATAACTGTATCGAGAATGTTGTGTTTCTTTAGCCTAAACCTCATTTGTTCGTCTCCGACGAAAAGAACGATTCGTTCAGCCACCGTGAATAACTACGGACCATCCATCTACGACTGAAATACGAAGCTGCAGGGACGTGAATCGCGGATGAAGTTGTCGATGGGGAGGTAAAAAAGGAATGAGAAAAGAAACGTCGGAATATCACCCGTAGGGCAAGAGGATGATGACCCAGAGGTCCGTCAGCTTCAAAGACTTTTTTTTACAACTTCATGTTTCACCTGTCACCACCGACGAACCCATAATCGTTTGAAATCGCGTTACTTTCGCTTGCTGTACCGTGGGCATTTTTTTTTTTTCCCACTTCGTTTTTCTTCACCCTGCATTACATATCGCACGCGGTGATCGAAAAAGAGGATAGTGAATTACAGGGAACGGGGCGATTATTGGAACAAGAACTACAATTTAATTACACGCTTCGCTTGAGCACGAATAAAATAAGTCGATATATTTTTCATCTATATAGACATGACTTCGTTGAAATATTTTTTCTTAGGAAACTTGTGCATAATGTAATTGCGTATCATATAAACTGTTAAAAAAATTTAACTAAACACAATGTCTCAACAAATTCACTTTATATTTGTGTTGTTTGTTGAATTTTTGTTAGTAGATATGACGCAAGTTTTTGTAATTTTTACATTTTAATTGCCACGTCAACGTTTAATTCGTAAATTTGTATTTTGTCTTTCAGTGAGTAATAAATAAAAAAAAAATGGTTAAATCAACCCGAAAATATTCGTGGATCTGCAGGTATATTTTTTTTCTAACCGTGTACGCCTACGATTGGCGACTGCATGAGAGGTGTCGATTTATAATGCTGTGAGAAAATTGAAACTTCGCACGATGGTCGTAAATAAATAAATTTTTTTACAGTTTTCAACACAGCATTGGTATAATTTTATAACACATGTAACACGCGTCTGTCACAACTTACATGTATACCATTTTCTTTCCCCGGTCCGTCTAGTAATTAATTTCGCTGCAGCTTACAATTAGTTCATTTGGTGCATATAGATAGTCGGACATGCAGTATAATATAGATTTAGGCTAACTGCGGGATATAATAACCGCAACACTCGCTCTTCCAGCGTGATCTATTAATATATAGCATACATAGCGCGTCACTCGTTTTGTAATTCATCGTTTATTTTCACTTCACTCCGTATTATTTGTACTTTTCTGTTTTTTATCTTGCTGCCTGCCTGAGGCCAAGGTCTCACTTTCGGACACAACCTAATTGTTGCAGCAGTTGATGAATGATAATTTCCGATCCATTTGAAATAATCGGTCCGATTATGTAAGGCCACACGTACACATGCATTACGTATCTTATAACACATAAGAGCCAGCAGCTGTGTCCTTGCACTGATAGAATTCACACGCCGGATAAGCATTCGCGGACACGGCACACGTGTGATTACGTTACATAGGCGTGTACACCAATAAAGCGGCGGTTGCGCAAGCGTGTAATGAAAGAAAGAACGAAAAAAAGTGAGACAAATAAAGAAACAAATAACTCGGAGGAAAGTTGTCTGAAAGAGAGAAAGAGCGAGAGCGAGAGAGGAGAACAATGAAATATAAAAAGTGCGGAATTGCATGTTTCTCCCATTCATCTATATGTATACGTAATAAAATTGTATCAGGACGTTAAAATGTAGTATGAACGTGTTACGTAGGTTACAGAATATGTGCATACCTGTGCAACCACTGCAGGGAGCAGAGAATATTGCAGGAGAAAATTTCGCGGTGGTTATAACCCCGGCCGTAATGAGTCCGACCGTAGGGAAATATGTACGCGGGTTCGTGCCTTATTCGGAAAATTCGCATGCATGCGGATGATTAGCTAGACGATTCTTGCTGTACAAGTACGACGTAAATTTCACAGCTTCTACTCCACGTGATCCAATTGCACGTAAAATCGGCAGCAAAAAAATATTATGCCAAATTTTAATGATGGAAAAATTTTACTACTCAGCTGTTCGGTTGTTTATGAATTAAGAATATAAGCAATAATCTACCGGTGAAAATCACTGGATTGAATTGAATAATCGTGAAGAAATGTGTACAATGTTACCGAGTGATTGTGTATATATATGTGTGTGTATATACATACATATGTATATATATACCGGCGGTACACTGGTCGAAAATAAGTAAGGCGAAAGGCGAGAAGCAAAAAAATATTGCTGGTTCTAATTGTGAGTTCGACTAAGATAGATCGATGTATTTATATAACCGAGCAATGAAATTCACGATCTCGCTCGAGCAAATGATATGGTGATCATTTTTCATTAGTATTTAGGTAGTTATTATAGATATGCCTGGACGACTATAACGTTACATAGCGTGCAGGATGATATCGATAAAAATGGCTCTTGCATTTCACGAAGGAGAAAATAAGTGGAAGAGGATATAAAAAGTTGGCCGTAAAAAACTTGAATCAGAAAACAGCACCGTTATAGGTGTGAAAGGTATAAGAAACGGTGTGTTACACGAATTACAGTTTAACCCCAGCAGTTAAGTCTTCGGTCACATTGCTCTGCAGGTACAAGAAATGTTTGTGGAATTGCTGGTCAAATGGAATAGTACCTAAGTAATAGGATACGGCTGAGGAAAATTTCTATACCAAGAACCGCAAGGTATTATCATAGTCACAGCTTTTACTCACAATTTGTCGATCCGTGCATAAAGAAAATAAATGAGGGAAATTTTAAAACCGCACGTCGATCATGCGGCGTGGTGAAATTTCCGCAATCAATTTAAACCCGCACTTGGAGTGAGGTAATTGGTGACGATACCTACGTTATAATTTTCCGACATCGAATCCACGCGCAACGTCTTGCTAAATTTCCTCACGCTACAACTTAAGCGACGTGATAGTGATAAATTATCCACGTACGAAAGAAAAGAACAACAATGCAACAGTAATCACGATTAAACAGGATATCTACGGTGGGAAATTCGGCACTCACCGTCCAGCCTCCATCGGCGAGTTCCTGTTCACAGTATACCTTGAGGAACCAGTAGGTTGTACCTCGGATTTGAAGGTAGTAAACGCCGCTGTCCCTCATTCCAGCGTTGAGGAGATCGACGCAAGAATAGCCCTGTGGAATCGGATGAAATTCATTATGCAGGATAACGTTTACAGAACAGTTTAAACGCGCGTTGCGATGCACGCAACGTGCACTTAATCATGTAATAAGGTATTGCGAGTAGAAAGTGAGCGATGAGAATTGGCGCCGATCACTACGGCGTAATGAAAAATGAAATTATGGAAAGATCGTCTGAACCCGGTTCATCTATATTCGTAATTGCGACACTACGCGGCATCGAATCTAGGCTGCATCGGGTCCCACAGTACTTTAGCTGCATCCCGTTTATCGATCGTGACCGAATCAGTGTGGAATCGAGTTAATCGGCATCTTTCCTTGCCGTGGTTTCCGATCGAAGGATCGAGAGATCTCAACGTGCCGCACAATTTTCCATGAAAAGAAATTTTACCTACGGAAGAAAAAACTCAATACGGTGTAACAAGCAAACTTGTCGGAGTCTGCGGCGGACTCCCGGCGGTTTGCCGACGCGTAAACGGACCTCCGTTACTCGGCTACAACCGCAATGACATTCAATACGAGTGACAGGTGACAGGAGAAATGCTCGACTATCTGCCTGGGAGGAATAAAAAAAATTAACGAAAAAATATTTCGTAGGACTTGTACTGTGGAATCCTTCGTGTTTCTAGAGACTGGACATTGTATCTCGTACCTACCATGAACGTACGTCTCACGTGTTCGGAACGATCATCGGCGGCGACAGGAAACCCATAGCCTATCGCAAGATTGAATATTCAGCATCGTACCAATTATCGTCGTCGTCACGCCTTGTCGGTGGGAGGAGGTGTCGAAAATATTTCGAGGAAAGGCAAAGTACAACGGAGTTTCTATATCGACGAGCCGTCTTCGGTCTGCACTTGATTGGAACCTATGAGAAACGATCTTTTATCTGGAAGCGCGCGGATCGGAATAAATTGCCGATAGCGAAACGCGGGATTAAATTATAGGGTAGCAGCTAAGCTAGTCTGCAATTTTGGTAGTTACGTCTGTCGGTAGGTGAGTATTTACGAAATACGCGTGCCCGGCTTCAGGGCGGTGCTCCCGAGCTGGTTTCCTACCAATTTACATTGATTGGGTACTCAGATATCGCGGTCACATTGTGTTAATCGAATCCTGCAGCCACCGGATCCGAGGCAATTCTACAATGGAGAGAGGCAGGAGTAAGGCCGTTCAGATCCGCCTTTCCCGACTCGTCTCTTATTAATGATTGATAATTAATTATTAATGTGCCTCGAGACGTTTGCGACTGCTATTATGACAGATGCGTGTGTGGGAAGTGGTCAAAACGACGAAAAGAAGAAATTCTATTTATGCCTCACCTCGGGCAAAATTTCTATTTCTATTTCACGTTCACGCGTCGTTAGAGCGTAAAGGAGTATTTTTTAGGTTAAAATGTGGGCAATGCATCGGTGCCCGTACAATGTGGATTCGCCACAGACATTTCATTGCCATCCGTTATTCACCGCGAGTTGTACGCCGGCGAATCATGCTTATCGCATTACACGCCATGAGCTTGATCGGCGTTCACGCCGGGTGAGCAATCCACCGAATCGTTACCATCAATTTCATACTTCGCTCAGGAGTTAGACTTAAACGCCGGTGCTGGACACGAACAACGCGTTTCTACCGCAGTACTGTGGAATTTTCACGCCACGGAGTTAACGACGAAAGAATACGGAACCAACTTCCTTATCGTCCGTCGGGCAATAGGGGTCGAATGATCCGTGTTAAATCGCCTAGGTACGTGTTTCGGTGCGAAAATTCACGGCAAACGAATACGTTTCGCGCATAAAACTCAATAGGTAATTAGCGTCTACATTCTATGTTTTCCGTAGCATCCGACCGTGCAAGTAGAACCGGTCGTCATTGTTCTCTGGAAATTGTTTGCTTTGCGTGCGATAATCGAGAGGAGCTGATACGATTTAGATCAGGGACGTACGTGCCGCGTACAATGCAATGCAATATGTGGGGGCACCTACAGTGAATTATTTCGCAACTGTTCTCCTCAATCATGAGCCTCACCACCGCGTGCGCTTCAAAATTACATTTCATTGTGAATACCTGCGAACATATAGTGTGGACAAACTTGAATTGCAAGAGTTCAGTTTTTCAAACATTACAAGCATAAATTCTGTACTGCTTTCCGTATCTTATACCAGATGCCTATGGTTTTATATTTACGCAGTCCATCACGTCTGTCGAAACGATGATATAAGTCGTAGAAATCCTATAGTATAATTCTTTTCACCGGAAAAGGGTGGGGAGTAGGATGAAAAAAAAAAAAAAACTTTCTACTTCTTGTTTGACCAGCCAATTTATCGTAGAGTGGAACTGTTTTAATTGCTTTACCGCGCTGTAGTTATGTTATTTGTTGAAAATTCCAAGGTATGAACTTCTCTCTGAATTCGGTATGCGACGAACACCGAAAACGTGTCAGGTGAAACGATTGCAATTCGATTGAGAGACGTATTTTCACTCGCGTATCGTTTTCCCTGCATCGACTAGAGGGAAAAATTAATACGACGGTGAAATCAAGTGACTCTTCAAAGGTCGTTTAAATAATGGGATCAGGGATTAAACTTTATTCAAGAAATGGATCGGAGGACTGACAGGCGCAACCAGATCTCGTGGCTTAATACTGGGTATATAATATGTTAAATCACGATCCATGCTGCAGCTTAAACGCGCCACGTGCTGCTTCAATCATCCCGAGTCTAATTCTCGTTTACACATGCGTAATAGTTTTCTGTTGAACGAAGCCGAGCACTCATGGATCACGAAAATTCGACAGCTGTCTATCGGTATTACGTGAATTGCAACGCGGTGCAGAACGATCATCATGCCGGTGTTGAAAGTATCCGAGAACCGAAATTATGTTACATGTATAAGGTACGTGCGCAGGAACGATAGACTCGTTCGTTCGAGTTTTTCGGTACAGGTACAGATCCATACACATGGATGGAACATTGCGAAATACAGTCGAGAGCAGCACCGCACTTGATACGCGCGTCAAATGTGCGACGTGGTGCCGGAAGTTACGCGTGCTTCTACTCTGGCTCAAGGTCAGAGGACCCAGAAGATGAGTCGTAGTTACGTATATTTATTAATCAACGTACGGAGACACTTTTATTCAAATTCACTTGCTCTTCGATTTATTTCAGTTTCGTACAACATTCACCGTGAGTGGCCGAGCGATGCTCCGGCTGCCTGCATAATGGAGAGTAAACAAGAAAAAAAAAAACATTGAACGATTAGTAGCGGTCCTCAGTTCTGACCGACACTGTTTGAAGTAAGAAATGGTGAACCATCGAGCCGAGCTCTTGAAATATGGTTATACAGGCGTATCCCTGTGATTGGGAAATCCTAAATTGGCAGCCGATATAAATGGCCGTTCATGTTACAGGTATAAGCACGCACCGGCTACGGTAAGTATTATCTGGTCGGTAAAAATATCAGAGTTTACGGTGTAATACCTGCAGCTCGGGAAACGTGTGGCGAAAATACGGCAGCTCGTTAAAGCGACGAGTTTGCAACGCAGCGGCATAAACGACGGTGGCAGTACAAGTTTTTGTCCTTGCGCAAAGCCTGCGGGGACAACAATGTGCCTCGGGGTGGCCTTTGGCTCTAGGTAAAAACTGAACAACGATTGGCAAAAATCCAGCAATAATTGAAATAGTAATCACCTGGTCACGGCAAACGACTTTAGGGATACGGATTGTCGACACTTGTCGCTTTCACCTTACGCGGACGGATATAGATTTCATGAAACGAACTTAGCGCGGCTTAGCCATTATTGCACGTACCCGGAGACATCGATTCGAAGTCAAAAAATTCCTCAAAGCGATTGATAACAGGACAACGAATGATGCGAAGAAAAACTTGAGCACATTTAGCCGGATATTCACGATATTATAAATTCGTTATAATTTCATTTGTAGGATTACACAGCTCTCCTTTCAGCCGAGAAATCGCTCATACGAAGACTGTTTGCAAGCATGACTTCGATACCAGAATGGATCGAGACGCGTTGGCTTTGTTTTTGGCTGGGCCAACCGTCGACGGATATTAGTATCGCAGTTCGCGTGTGGTCTCTGCTTCCTGTGATTCACTTCACGGTGCGGTGGTATTTTCGGGAGCAGATCGGCATACGGAACGATATCTCAGAGCGACGTAGAAGGGAATTAATGACAAGTGGATACAGCGATGGCGAGGAAGGTGAGTTACGGCTGATACCCGTGATTGGATCGGCGAACAAATTAATACCTGCTACATTGCGATGGCTCATCTTCTCGTGTGGAAGGTTTGATGCGTTCGAACCGATCGTTTCCAAACTGGGCCTCGTACGTACAACGCGCAGTGCTAAGACTTTCTTATGTAATACATTTTCCCTTCTATTCCAATCGAACTTACTTAGACCGATTTATTGATCGTCAGTTTCAGAATCAGGGGTGGCTACGTTGTGACTTGCTAGTATTTCGGCTATACAGTTCCTGCAAGCGATCGATTGATTTTACGCAATTACCGACAGAGTAGAATTTTTTTCGTTCACTCTTCGAGTTTCAGAAACCTGCCATAAATCGATCTGCATCATCGTAGCGTAATAAATTCATTAGCGGAATGATTAAACGGATCTCTTAATTGACACCGACTGTGGTAGGAACTATCGACCAAAAAACTTTTAATGTAAATAAATCTTCTCATTGCGAAGATGCAATGTTCCGCAGCCGTAACGATCGGTGAAATTTCCGCCCTGACCTCAAACGTAATAGCCGGAGAAAAACTTGAAATCAACCGAATCATCGATGACGATGACGATTTTACCTTGATGTCTTTGAAGTTGGCGAGGATATCGGATGTGAACGTTGAGTTGGCAGGGCTCGGCTTGTTCTTGACGCTCGGGAAAATGACTCCTCTGTTACGAGTGGCTGGTCTCTGGCTCGAGGAGGGCGTCGTCGGGGTCGTTACGAGGATGGTTTGGCTGCTGGACGGGGGCGCGACGGAGGAAAGAGTCGTCGTCGTCGCGGGTGGCATTGTCGTCGTGACGAAAGCGTTCATCGGCGTTTCGGTTGGAAGCTCTTCGGGTATTCCGACGTACCTGTGAATCGAATGCGAGGAGCTTGACCAAGATTTACCTACAATACATTGGCTAATCGTAACCGTTTCGTTCCAACTATTTTACCAACCTGCTCGGGTCGTACTCGACGAGCCTGTCGATGGTTGGGTCAAGTAGAAGTTCAGCCGGCACCGGTCTCTGGGCCAAAGTGGCGACGTCGTCCTCCTGCTTCTTGAGCCTGCTCTCGACGCCTTCCAGGTTCTCGATTATCTTATTAGTCTTCGACCTTAGGTCGGCGTGAATTTCGCTTATGGCTCTCTCCTGGCGCTGAGTCTGCGTCAAGAGCTCGTCCGACTTGGGAACGAGGTCGTCCACGGAGCTCTTGGTGCCAACCTGACAGAAAATAACGAGCTTGAGTAAGTGGATGCGTGTTTCAGAATAATGGAAAGTTAGAAATCAAATTGTTAACGTCACTTTTTCTTTGCTCACCACAACGTCCCAAACTTCGTCCATCTTTTCGGAGACCGTGAGCATCGGGTGCATCTGTTCAACGATCCTGTCGATCTTGCTCTGCTTCGGGGGAGGCTGCGTCGTGGTAACGTTTACGGGCGTGTCTTTGTCGACTATCGCCTCGTGGACGTCGCGTATCATGGTGTAAACGGCGCCGAGGTTGTCCGAGACAACGTTCATGTGGAATTGAAGCTTTCGGTCCATGCTGCTGGTCGCCTGCCGCAGATTCTCGATCTCGACGGAAACGTGATTCATCACTTCGTTGTTCAGAGCCTTGGTTATCTCGATAACGTTCATGCTTATCGGCTTCTTCTCGCTGGCTTCGGCGTTTATGTCGTCCGCTGGGACGAAATTGTTGTCCAACTGGTTCTTCAGTACGACGAGTTTCTCGTCGATATCCGAAACCTTTTGATCGAGCGACAAAAGCTTCTCCCCAAGAGATTCCGGTGACGGGTCATCGTGATGAATGACGCGGATTGTCGGAGCTGCAAAATTCTTACTTTACGTTAGGTGACCAGTGATTCGGAACTGCAAAGGCCTGCCAAATTCCACTCGACTTACCGGCGTGGTCGACACTGCTCCTGCTCTCCGCTGTCCGAGATTCGACCACCGCTTCCTGCGGAAAACCAGCGTGCTGAGCGTGAAATAGCTTCAGATCTAAGGTCCCCAGTTTTGAAATAACCGCGTCTGTCTTATCAATGTTGTCGTTCACCCGCGAGTCGAGAGCCTCAACTCTTCTCATGAGGTGTTCCACCGCCTTGTCGAGGTTTTCTATCCTCTGTAGCTTTGATTCGAGGGTGGAGACAATCACTTCGAAGACATTGAAGAGGTACTGTTCCCTGACGGGGGAAAAAAATAAGAAGAACATAATTATCATAATACTTGTGTGGTTGTCTGGTATGTCGGGAAACTATAACCAGTGTGAGAAATTCTTCACTTTTCAGGAAGTAATTCAAGTACCACCGATGAAATGCCGCAACGGGAATAGAAAGACGGGTGTGGTTCGCTTATCGGGGAACATTTTATCATTGGTACCTACACAAGCATTATTCTAGGGTATAACTCCATTGCGTGTGCGTTAGTTTCACTTTCAGACCGTTTACGAGAGACATTTCTGGCTACCGATGCTGCGGGCATCGTGCAGACCGATTCCTGGACGCGGGATGCAACTATTTCACGACTGGTTTAACGCCGGTGCGAATCTACTTTCCGAAGGAATTAAAAGTTGGGGGAAAATGGTCAACAATTCGACATCGTCGGTTGCGTTTGAAAATGTGCTCACAAGACTGATCGTTACGTGCAGAGATAATTCAACTTGCGTGACGCGCCGTAAGGGGAAAATAATGATAGTCATATAAAAGTGAATAAAAACAAATATTCCAGACCCTAGCGATGGCTAACGGAACCTGATTACAAATAACACCGACTTATTGACCAACACGAAGATGTCCCAATTTCGAATAAACTCTTGGCTGAACTATGCGTATTAAGTATCGAGGAAAACCTCGATCTTTCGAGGACTAGCATGACAGTGTCGAGGGAAATAGATGGATAGAAGCGAGGCTTATAAGAAGAGTTTCCATACGGGCGGGCCTGCATTCAACAGATTGAAAGAGAAATTTTTTTATTACCTAACACCCTGGCCAGTAGGTAGACCAGTCCCGTTTTAAACTGGAGTATTATCGCGACTCAGCCGACGCGGCGACGCAAGTGAAAGAAGAAAAAGACGCACACCAGCCACCACGTGAGCTTGTAGCGGTAAGGTATTTTGTATGAATGACTCTGTGGGAACGTTGATGTAGTGTACGAGCATCTTTCGGTATACTACTGAACGATTGCACATGACCGTGCGTTGACTAACCAATTGGCGTGTACGGGCGCTGTCAAGGGGTAAAAGCACTTCGTCCTTTTTTCGAAACTAATTGTAAGAATGTAGGGCTTAGAGTAAGGTACGTTATGTGATCGCTTCTTGCCTTCGCGGCTGATGGTGAATCGGGTCCAGTGATCCATCGTGTTAGTGTCTGGTGTCAATCGTTAGAAATCGTTGGAAGAAATAAAGCCAGTTCTCCACCGGCACCTGCTGTCACGTTTATTTCCGGTATACGCGTGTGAATGCTGGATTGCAGTAGCCTGCCTTACGGGGTAAACAGAGTCGTTCTAAAGCCGCTATGGTTTCAACATAATTATCGAGACATTCGAGACCGACTTCTTAGGACGGTGAAGAATGACACTTCAAGTGTCGCCGATTCCAGACAGGAACTCGCTGTCAGCGATGAAAAAAACCTTTTCAAGCAAATGACGTAAAAGATTCAAACTAGCCACCTGGGCTGAGCAGGAAGAATAGCGAAAAAATATTTGATTAAGACGGTGAGTCGCTTACGCTTGCTCGTATTAATGGCTGACGATGACAATTAATATCCTTTGATCGCTGACCAGCTAACGCTTCCCACGGGCAGTTCGAAGAACTTGATGAAATTCTCCTTTTTAAGAGACACAGGCCCGTTTGTCTGTTGATCGAAAGATGAACGTTTCACGCCGAATCGAATTAATAGCTGCACTATTTACCAGTTAATGTCTTCATTCGTGAAAGTTTGTTACCCACTCAGCTGTTGAAATGTGGTCGAATCGTGTTGAAGCGCGATCAGGAAAAATGAACATTCTGCAAGTGCTTATAACGTTTATCATTATTTTTACCCTCGATGCATTTCGTATTCAGGCGTTATTTTTTGCCTTTCCTTTTTACTCTATCGACATTTCTGTGATTTCAGGCACGTGAACCGAAGCGTTACAGATGTTGTAAGGTGTGAATGATAGGATCATGTTGATGGACATGTTAAAGCTGTATCTTCTTAAATTTCCAACTGCAGAACTGATTAAGAATTTTAATCAAGACAGACATTTCGGAAATTTTGTTACGATCGTATGATAAGAAAAAATACATAAAGAGAAATAGAAAACGAGTGATAAAAGTGACGTACATTAATTGTTTATTTATACCTTGGTGATATCTGCCGCAGGTCAAGGCTTACCTATTCTTTCGCGCATTAGATCCTCGGCTAGCAAATCTAGAGTCAAAAAGGAAGCCAAGAACACGAGGAGCGCACCGAAAGACACAATTACGGTTATGATAGTAACGCTGCGTAAATGGTCAAACTTAATGTTTCGAAATGGTTGGTTCACCTTGGGCTGAGCACTGTTGATTCCGGGTGCGTCTAGTTAGTCGAGATAAACGACAAACGATAGGTCAATACACGGCTTGATATCCTAGGTAACAGTTGGCGGGGAGATGATGGCGAACATGAATAAAGCGAAGTTGGGCAAAGTGTTGCATCAAACCTGTTCTATCCTGTATTCGTAATTTGTAGCTACTCAGTTTACATCCTAATGGGTAGACAGACTTTGAATAAACAAGGGCTGCTATCCCACAGGACCAAGAAGACCAGAGTGTACTCAGAAAAGTCACGTAGCAAAAACTTGACTAGTCCTACTTACGTGAGGGGAGAGAGAGAGAGAGAGAGAGAGAGTTGGAGCGATAATGGAAGAAAATGAAATACGGAAAGCAAAAGAGCACGACAGGTTGGGGGGAGAAAGAGTGAGTGAGAAGGAAAGAGAGAGAGACAGAGAGAGAGAAGGAGTGAGAGAGAGACATAGAGAGAGATCCGGCGCCATCGCCTAACACTTTCACTTTTATCTTACGAGATCAGACCCGAATCGGCGCACAATTGCAACCAACGTGGCGTACAGAATCCGCGTACTTACTACGTTAATGCGAAGATAGAGTCGACTTCTGCTTGCCGGACACTTGTTATAATTGTGGAAAACTAGTTAAGAAACATTGAGATGAAAAACTCGACACTACGACCACAAGTACAGTGTATCAGCGTTTGCAGCTGGATCAATCTGATCGTTTGTATAAAGTGAAAAAAGGAAATACGTCAGACGTTGTATCGATTAGTGAGTCGTTCTAGCGCCGCGAGCGCGAAACGTAACGAAGAATGGTGTATACTTATACACAACCGAGTTAAAAAGCCATTGGTCAAATAATTAAATACCCCTCCGAGGTTATTCGTTTCACAGCTGGATCCTATAGCTACTTACGGATGGAATTCCACACAGTTACAGCGGTGAATATAGGAAACCCTGCTAGGCATTCCGCAGCTTCTGGTATAAGCAAAAACGTTACGCAACATGGATAATTCAAAGTTGCACCCATGGTACACATTTATATACACGTCACGCGTTTCTTGTTCCCGGAGGACAATTAAACTTTCCCGTCTCCCAATCCACGTATAGGTGCATACACAGGATAAGCATTACTCTGCATCGCGTACGAATTGTTTAGCTTTCGAACCAACGTTAGAAAGATAACCCCTTGTTTGGCAATCGCTCGCGCTGCGCTCGTGACGCGTGAAAAGCTTACGATTGTCGCAAAGGAAGCATGTAATCAGTGGGCGATAAATGTTTCGAACAATACCTCGAACGTTTCACGGTATATCTAGTCAGACGATTGTGCAATCGGCCGGATCGCCTGAGCTACTCAATTTTCACACCATCGATTGACACGCACCTCAAACACTTCTTGTTTAAAAAGTACTACTGTTCCTGCATAGTAATTGTTAAACGATTACAAGCCGTGATGAGTTGGGTACCCCCCACAGAGTCGGCACTGTTGGCTACACATCGCTTTCTAAACCTCCGCGTAGCTACCACGTGCTGATCGAATACTCCGATCATTCAACCCTCAGAATTTTCGCGATTGCGCGGGGTGGTGCAATATCACTACGAGCATTTATACGATAGCAAACACTGTGTGAAAACTTCGAGGTCCGAAGAATGGTGAACAGTCTTTCATTAACACATCTTCTTCTTCTTCTCAATGTCTCAATAAATGAATTGAGAAACAGCAGCTGGTATATTTTATTATACATGTATGAGGCTTAATCGAATCCGATTTGAAAAGGAAAGAAAGTCTTCGTCGACGATTTACCGAGCGGTTATACTTACACCGAACTTACCCACGGGATTTGACATTTGGCCTCTGTTTATTGGGTATCGTTTAAAATTCATCGAATTCGTATTTCGTAATGCACAATTTATCTGGTGTGAGGTACACCTGTTGATACGCTGATTATGTGGCCATTGAGTTCCGATACGTAACCGATTCGAGATGTCAGAGGTAAGCAACATCTACTCTAGAGTCTACACATACGTAGATGTTCGACCGATTTCGATGCAACGACTTTTACTGTTCATTATTAAAGAAGTAGCGAAAGATCCCACCCTCCCAGTTTTATCGAACCAGGTAATAAAAACTCGATTAAAATAACGATCAAGACTATCATGTTACGTCGAAATATTGGTTGACCGACAGAAAGAAAAAACATTGAAGTCCACCGTGGAAATTTATGAATTAAACAAACAGCTGCTCGATGAGATCCATGCATTGGTATCAGGAAGGACTTACATACAAATTTCGCTATAACTGTTCAATTTGCGGAATTCTATCAAGAGTGATGTATCGATCTCTCTATGCAAACGTTCACCTTTCGAATCGTAATTAATATCAGTTTACGACAGGGGCACTATGACAGTCAGATGATGTGCGCGTGTGAGGCCCGCGTGATGTCGTGCCAGCAGGGGGTCCCCAAACCTTTGCGTTTGGTCAGCAAACGAATGGCGGGCCTTACGCGTACACATGCGTGTAAAATACACGGACGCTGTATCAATCATTCTATGTATACTGTACGTTTTTAATATTTTTGTGCCAGAAGCTTCGTTGCTTGCGGTCATTCTCCTATCGACGAGGTATCTTCCGTTATTTCAATCTCTCACCGAAAGATAAATCGGCCGAGTGGTAAAAAATAGTCATACTAATTTGGATGTGTATCGATGATACATACGATATGTCTTCATCCTAGATTGTTTATATATACATCCACGTGGAACGTAGAAAGTTCGGTGAAAGAGTTCGATTGTCACGCAGAATGATCATTGAAGTGCTATTAATAAGGTCTTAAAAATGTCCCGCGACGTATGAGCTCAAATCGTAATAGAACTCATTACTCTTGAACAATAAAAATGTGTGAAATGGCAAATCAATTTTATTCTCAACGACCGATTGTCCCATTAGGGTTACTGAATGTACGTTACCGGGAGGAAGGAAATGAACTAGCACTGGCAAGTTTGTGCACGACGTTTACCCAACTCGTATGATTATCGGTAAATTTTACAGCTGCAATCGTAAGACAATTAAGGTTATTAGGTTGCCCGGATTGGCCGCAAGAGATTTCACCCTGGCCTCGTGGCTTGGCCACAGTGACCTCTGGGGCCAACAGCTGAGCGAGAAGATCTCGCGACTTCATGTCTCAATAATTTGCCTCGTGACCGCGTTAGTAACACTGATACACGTGAGGCTATCTTCAACGCCATGTAACTGATCCATGATCGCTCCTATCAATTCTCTGATTTCCCATTTCCCCCATGTACCGACGTGATGAAAAGATCTGCATGGCACGGCACTGTTCTGCGTTCTGCGCACAAGAGTAGGTACGAAACACTGAAAGTCTGAAGGAAAACGGCTGCGTGCTCTTGAGGCTTGCCCGGAGCGATGACGCTTAACGGTATAATTACTTTATTGATGCTAACTACGGAATCAATACCTCTATTAAACGAGCCCCACGGGTCCGGCATAGAAAGGTGCGAATAGGTTTATTGCTGAGGAGCGACAGCTGCCGCCTAAGGTATGGGTTTGGTACCCTCGCGGATATAACGAGTGGTCAGAGTAATTTACCCTTTTATTATCCAATTCCATTTCTAAACAGTCGTCTTAATTCCAGATAATTGCCACCGTTAAAGATGTTGGCTTATCATTTAATGTTCTAATAATTTTCCCGTCAACCCACAATTGCCTTATTCTTGCCACTTTGCGTGTGCGTAGACGGTCCTTGAAAATCTCGTTACCAGGTTCCACCGGATCCAGATACTTCGATTCGGTCTCCAAGACAAAAGAGTTTCCTAACTAAGAGAGCAGCGCATGCCAATCAGGGATTACCCCTGTCGATATTCGTAGTAGATAATAATATCGAAAGCTGATAATATTCAGAGAGTAAAAATTGATAATGGTAATGATTTTGTAAACAAAACCGTAGAGTCGAAGCTGCTTTGATCGTCTTTGGCACGACGTTGACAAGACTATAAACGTGTAGTGCAGTACCACAAGCATGAATGAATTGGTGAGACATCGCTTGCCCAATGATAAAGTAACGTTTGCAACGAGATGTTTG
The DNA here is from genome assembly GCF_021155785.1 of Neodiprion fabricii. Classification (NCBI taxonomy): domain Eukaryota; kingdom Metazoa; phylum Arthropoda; class Insecta; order Hymenoptera; family Diprionidae; genus Neodiprion; species Neodiprion fabricii. The sequence continues at coordinate 41,398,537 of NC_060240.1, forward strand.
AACACTCTCTTAACGATCGTGTGCACGATTACACTGGCAGTTGCAGCTGATCCAAACGAATCTTATTTGCTAAATGTAGTACTGTTCACTGTTACACGTCAATGGCTAATAATTGCGTCACATACCTACAATACAGGTATAACGCGGTGTGTGTTTTGTGGAGCATTGATCGATGAAAGTTATCGTTTGGTGTGCAGAAGTCGGTTCCCCATACGGTGATAGAGTGATGGAGAATCGTTTACGAGGAAGGATGTAGTGATGATTTCTATTTGGTTGAGTCGTGGCCCGGTGGTAGGGGTCAGGCTGCGTCAACTGTTAACGTTGTGACAGCCGCGAGCTAAGGTAATGAATTCGTTAGCGTCAGCCTTGACACTGAGAAAGCGTAGCGCCATAGCCAAAGCCCTCGGCTTACTAGCACACGCGGTAGGTTGGACATTTTGATCAGGATATTGTCCAAGTGCAATAATTATTCAGAATAGCTAACTATCACGCTGATAAGTGGAATATATTGTTAAAACCAAAACTTCAAAGATGACAGGATTTAGTGGAATTACGATGTAACAGATGGTGAAGAAAGTTGGAACGGTTGCTGAAGGCACGACCGTTCTCTTAAAAATCCCTCTTTTGTCCGCTTCCGGTTCAAGTGTTTTCAAAAGGGTTGGCCGTGGGTAAGTACACCTTCACACTCAGTGTAGTTAATTTGTCACATATTCTGAGTGCATACGAGGGAGCTTACCGAGACCTTCTTTACCTAGCTCTCAACTGATTGTAAGCCGCTTTCTCTGCTTTATGCCCCGTAGCTTTGTGAGCGTTGAGTGAGCTTGCCCTCTACTATTTTAAAACTACTCGACAATTGTCTAACTTTCTACAAATTTGCCAATTCAAGCGTGTGGGTTCTTATGCTGTGGTTCCTAGTTTGTGGAAAGGCGTTTTAAGACCCAACAGTCATCACTGACTTCGTCCTAATTTCGTGACTCGTCGAACGTTCGGAAAGTTTCATACGTATGATTTTGGTGCGGCTTCTTTCCATGCATATCAATTGCTTGACACCCAACGTTTATTTGCCAAAATCACGTACCGATACGCGATGGCTCGATATGTGGAATACCGAATGTAGGCGAAAACTATACGACCGTTGGTATTTCTGAGGGAAAAGTTTCCCGGACCAATCTGGGCCACAGATATAGGGTTTCATTCTCACGATTGTAAGCCAATATCAGTGTTTATTTACCTCTTAATTTTTTTTCGGGGCCTTGAATCACAATGAGATGTTCACCATACACTGAGGCAGGTCGACAACGAAGTTGATATATTTGCCTCTTTACTATTTATTCACAGCTCCACTGACAGTTGTGTCTTTAACCTAAGTACGATCACGGGCAGTCTATTAACGAATGCAAGAGTACGTCGTATTCGTTGCAGGCCTTAATCGAATCACAAGTTCAAATTCCGAATCAACTCACGTCCACGAGAGTCACGGTCAAGCCGCTTAACGGTTCTCCACGTTTTGCAATTCCCGGACGAGATTTATGGCCTTTAACTCATTGTCAAGGTTTGCCGGGTAGCAATTTTCACCACATTAAAATATAAGCTGAAATCCGGACCACCCTAGAAAAATCTCGACTAATCAATTCATGCGGACGTTTAGTCTATAGGCATAAATTTTGGAAAAGAATGGAGAGTTAAAATCAGCTTGAGTACTATTCCATGTTCAGAGTAGATTAGCGATAGTTGAAGTAGCAGCATATGAGAATCATGTCAATCCTTTTTATGATTTAATCCTTGACCTTTTTCATATCAAAATTGAATGGATAAAAATACGGCTTTATTGAGACTGCAGCATTCGATTATTCCAAGTCACGCGACAGGTTCCAATCCGATGGAAAAGCTATAAGTTTTTCATCCGTGGTCTCCGTATGAGTCCGATAAATTTTTGATAATCAAATTTGAACACAGTCTCACTATTTCGGCAAATTTTGCATGCCCTCCTATGATCAGGCTAAAGAGAAAAATGTATTTGACAATTCTGATACGGATTGGAATTTATTCGAAGCAAGAAAATGTATATCAATATTTATTCCTGTACAACAAAATTTTCTCGCACATGATGATTTTCAAAGACCATATTAACCACTTATTGTGGTCACAAAAGCGACCGAAGGATAACCCCGAATCAGTTATTACTAGTTTCGACATTAGTCATCGCTCATCCTAATTCCAGATGATTGTTTTGACAAGTGACCAAAAGTCATCCATAAGTAAAGAGTACTATACAACAGCCGTGTCACAGCTCGAGGTGCTAAGCTATTTCTTTAGGTTTCTCTTTTTTTTTTTAATTCTCCACGGAGAATATCTGGCGACAGAGGCTGTAAGCCAGTCGTTAGGCGTTAGTTCGTCCGTACGATCTCGAAAGAAAGCGGTGATCCTATCTTCTTGTATTTATAAAGCCTATGTCAGTACAATCTGCGCTGCGTGATATTCGATGTACGAGGTGAACGAACGAACAGGACCATGTTACCTCCGAGTCATATAGGACACGTTGTCGCGACTTTGGAGTCGGTGTCTACCATAAATACCGGATGAAAGATCAGTATCTACTAACATATGTTCGCGACCGTGTAGATACGCAGCAAAATGTACTAATATACACATCTCGTGTACACCATCGTACGGGGTTATGACTATCAAATATCCGAAAACTTGACCATCGAACGATCCTTGTATTTTTGCGGTTCTTGCGGTCAAACAAATAACCACACAACACTCTGCACGTTATACGGATTATTTGCTTTCTTTACGGGAACTCGAAAGGTGGGACGCTTTGCGGATGAAAATTTTCGGCCACATGCGATACGGCAATGCAGAAATCCCCGTCAAAGGTCGAATGTGCAATTAGAAGTGGACCGGACTCGGCGTGGAAAAATGTCTCTTACAAGACGTTATTACCGCAGCTACTATGATCCTCAGAGGCGCGAAAAAGTCTCTCACTTATAAAAACAAATTTTGCAGCAACGAAAAGTGTCGGTGCTTATAAGGCTGTGCCAACATGCACGCTTACCTATCCGTCAAGCCAAGAACCACCGGAGGCTTGCAGCGCTAGGTTAGCAGTTACGTAATCGCAAAATAAGGTATTGCTCGTGTTAAGAGGCTGTGCTGGTCACTTTGTACCGGCATCACCGACAACCGCGAAAAAGTGAATGTCTGCAGAATTGTATTCAAGTCGCTAAGTGGTAACCGCCAACACTTTAGCGGACTATGTGGTCTACCCGGCAAAGTAAACTCCAGGTATCAGGTACATGCGCTCGAAGCAAACATGCACGACGAAGGCTCAATTCCTGTGACCCGGAACGATTCTAATTCCCTGCTGAAATGCACGGTAGATATTTTCGCAAACTATCTATGGAGCAAATCAACGCATCTCCACGATTTCGTGTCTAATTTTGTATAAATTACGATTCATTTTAGTGTATTGCCCAAAGTGAGAACTTGAGTATGCATCACTAGATCAAGATCTACCGAATTTGTCATGTCTTTTTTAGGCCAAATGCGGGCAAAGCTACATCAGCAAGACGACATTTTGCCCCGAGACTTTCGCTGGCACTAGGAAGTTACCTTTTTCTCAAATATCCATCTAAGGACGACGGTACCAACCTGGAGAATGTTCGTGACTTACGTCTAGAAAGGCACCACAGCGTGCGGCGAGACGTTATGCAACCGTGGTGCTGTATTGGGTACCGAAACAACGCACGTGGGTTATGCGAAAAAAGAGCTCGGTCACAAGATGATAACGGATATGTAGAATAATTTATGCACCGTGAAGCATATATGGGTGGCTGCTTGTGTAGTTAGACAAGGATACGGCCAGACGGACGAGCACGACAGGTGTATGGTAAATTTTTTTGTTGCAGAATGTGGTTATCTTACAATTCAACCAAAGGACAGCGATGGGAGAGTTTCAGTATAATTTGAATAATTTTTACACGATCGACTCCGGTCGACCTCGCCCTGTTTCTTGACATTTGACGACTTTTTCATCGAACGCGTCAAATCGAATGCATCGATCAGAGATGTAATTCGTGTATCTAAAATTATGGTCCGACAGGAACTCCTCTCGTGTCGCTCGGTATTCAAGGATATCAGGCGCCGCTCCAAAACTTGCGGTACGTGAAAAGACTGCTGGCTGGTTCGAAACAGGTTGCAGAACCTTTTTCCCGAATATGTCGCACTATGCATATATGCATGGCATCCGCGGTGCATGAATTAGGCGAACCAACAAATTTGTACGTAACCTCATGTTTTCCGCCTGTGTTTTTATTTCTCGCGTACTTCTTGTACGAATTTTAATTAGCTTCGTTCCGCATCTCTCACCGGCGGACACCCGTTTCTCCTTTACATTTCGAATCTCACATTCCGAGTCTCGAGAGACACCCAGTAGGTTAAACCGATCCCGTTTTCCATTTACAACGACTCTAGAAAGTTCAGTAACCGCTTGCAATGAAACATTTTTCAGTAAAGACAATCACGGCATATATTATAGGCACCTGAGATACGATATGACACGATAGAGAAAATCTATCGCATTAGGGATCGTTCGCGGACGAGATGCGGTGTGAAGATACAACAGATACCTACCTGGGCATGTCCCTCTAATGCGAATTCCCTATGCACTTTCTCTCATTGTTCCAAGCGAGCCTAGCCGGATCTCAGTCGAGAGCAGCCTAACCTCCGAAGACCCTTCAAGATTTAAAACTACTAGTTGCAGGGCAGAAGTCATGCCACAGTTGTTGCGTCAAGTACACACTATTGGACAATCGAAGATGCAGAAGGACTGATGGGTTGACGGTGAGCGATTCAAATTGATGTGGCTACTGCGTCCGATCGGTGAAATCAAATGAAGCAGATAAGCTTAAGTTGGTAGGATAAAGTGACTCTGAGTCTGATGGACAGCCACCTTGTTTGGTGAGGATGAGAGAAACCCGAGTGAATGCTTTTAGTTTTGGTTTGTTGGCCTCCACTGCTGCAGTACGGAGCTAAGCGTTTTCAAAAGCACCATGCATTCGGATTACGCAAATGAGTCAAACATGCCGACAACTCGCCTGCGGCAGGTTGTTCGTAACATAAATGTCACATACTCACATCTCTCGTTTTACAAACCAGCTGGATGGTTACAAATGTTCAATACTGGCTGGAATTTAGATTTTGTGAATGAGATAAGGAAACTGATTAGAAAAATTACTATCAATTGATTCAAAGAAATCCAGAACAAACGGAAAGTTTCTCAATTCAGTGATAGATGAGTGACCTGCACAATTCTGTATCGAGTTTTATTTCATTATTACTCGTTATACCGTTGCATCGTACCTGAAAAAATTTCGCAAGCGTAACCTAGTTGTCCCCGAACAAAATGTCAAACCAGTGGTACCCGACATATGCTACACGAGCTGATATCATTAAAATCCAAGTCCAGCTCGTTGAGTAACGCGTAAAAATAATCATACGTCTCGAGGCGGTGCAGCAAGCAGCAGCAGCAGCGGCAGCAGCAACATCGCTACCACCACCACAACCACCACCGTCACGAATCGAGTGAAGATTCTGGGCTCCAGTTAAATTTAAGCTTCCCGCGAAAAATATGTTAACCGAACACTCGGCCGAAGTCAATTAGTCCCAGCACCCGAGTGATCTTCACCGGATCGTTGATACCTCGACGAAGAAGGCAAACGGTTCGTAACTATTATCTCTCCGTTCTGCAATTCAATCGCAGAGTTACACGCAACTAGACAGCACTAGCCGGAGGCACATAGTACGAATAAAACTAGCAGTTTATCGTCCATCGCAGACAGCTTGGCTACACGTGCCACGGTGCTCACTTCATCATTTTTAGCATATTATTCTGCCCCCCATTGACTTATCGTGCCTGCGCCTGTCGCATCGAGGTGCCAATGAAATTTTTCAGCCAAAATCAGCTGCCCTGTATCGCAACGCGCCATTGCAGCATACATACTAGTCTTGGTGTACTTTTTTTCTTCAATACCATCGCGGCTGGCCGACTCGTCGATAGTGCAAGGCATATGTCCGCGTTTTGTTGTACTTGTGCCATACCGGTTGTAGTTGTCAGTTGTTACACCACGAAGGATAACAAGGCGTTGACAACAATCTCCGAATTCGATAGATCGAGAACTCGCCTCGACGCAGCATTCTCCCTCTCGTTCCTCATTCTGGACCAAATAGAGCAGCGTTGTACGCGGTGCTGCAGCGCTTTCAATGTCCCGAGACCATGAGTGGGGTAGGGAGGCAGGTATGCGCCAAGTTCTGCACCGATACGAAGCATAGGGAATAAATTGTATAAAAATTGACAAGTGACCGAACACGCAGACTGTGTGTGGCTAGGCTGCAACGCGGTAAAGATTTCTGCTTCCTTTGACATTCTCTTTCAGAGGCAGCCCAACTCCATCCGTGAGTCTAGAATATACGTCCTAACGCCCGATAGGTCCGAATGTGCACTTAGGTGGGCCTATACCTACTTTATACCTCTACTCAATGGCATTGCATAACTTCTAGGTCGTTGCTAACAGATTAATGATGAGCTATATGTATGTTTCTCAGAACACATACATCATAATATGCATACATGCTGCAGGCACGGCGCTCGCAGGGTGCACGTAACTATAGTAGCGGCATCGGTGCTGTTCGTAAATTTGTCAAGTGCCGATGATGACTTAATCAAAAGCGAAAATAAACGCACACTATAATATTTCACCCACTCGGTGGCTTCCAGGTAACGATGACGCGTATGTGCCAGTGCATGTATCGGTGGTATTGCCAGGAGCAGTACGATGTGGTCGAAAATCAGTTTTCCAACAATTATTGAGGTAGAGTAGTATTTCATATGACGTAAAATTTTTTTCTTAGTTATTGTTTGATTCGCATCGTGCTTCGGTTAAATATGTTATTTAACAGTGTAATTTTTTATGCTTTTGGTATTTTTAGTACACTTTCCGAGAAAAAGAATAGGTATAAATGAATCTGTGCAATCTTTCATACTTCGGGTTACTACGATCTGACACATTCGTGAAACTATTTTGACTATATCAGTTGAAATAGGTGAAGTTTTGTTTGTTATTTCACCGAAATGTAGAAAACGACGTCATATTAAACGCCATACCTAGTGAGTCAAATACGGGATGCACTCTAGCCTGTGATTGGTTCGGCGTGCATAAGCGTCTCTTTCTTTTCATTTATATCATTTGAGTGAAGAACAGTTCAGAGTAAACTGCAAGCTCAGTGAAAATTATTTCGAACAATTGCAAAAATAGCCTTGAGTGATGATGAATTGTAACATCCATCTTAGGTTGAAATATTTGAACGGTCTTTTCAGTCCGAGTTTCTGCTACACATAATTTACAAAACTTATGGTTCTTGATTTTATTTCACAAGTTTAAAAAAATTTAACGGCCAGAAGTGCTCGGGTGCAGAAAGCGAACAAGTAATACGAAGGTTGGAACTCTGTCATTAAAGCAATGCGCTATTCACAAAACAACCTTGAACGATATTTTGTAGATCGATAGTTGTTAGTCATTCTGAACACTGAGTTACCAAATGAACCCCATGAGTGTACTCCGAATTCACCAAATCGGGTGTCCGTACGGCATGTAAGACTGAGAAAAATAGGAGAAGCTCTCATTGATATTTATATAATCGGAAAAATTTCACACAGAGTTGTATTTCAGAATAAACCATTCTTGTCGTAATCTACTATTTCACTGTGCTAAAATAGTTAGTCATGTACAATAAGGTGGTCTTTAAGATGGTAATTTTTGAATTTCAACCGCCTCACGGACCCAAACCGGCTCTAAATACTGTTAAAATAATTCTTTAATTTTTCTGGTTTTTATCTCAACTCTAATCCGTGCCCGCAAGAGCGTGGATTTCCCCATTGAATCCTTTCTGGGGCAAATCAAATGTATCAAACGGATTTCGATAAAATTCGATACAGAGGTTCTTGGGTTGCTGATTACGAATCTGAAATTGAAATTTGCAAATTCAAAATGGCGGATCCAATATGGTGGACCAAAATCCAAAATCCACCCTGTTCACAGCAAAGAACGGCTCCCCACCTCTGTTACTTCAAAGAGATATGCGAGTTTTCGATTACCAATAATTCGGCAACCTAGAGCGGCGTTAACAGACCGTCGAGGTCGATGAGTGTTGACAAAGAACCAAAAATGCCAAATGAATTTACATATATATGTATCGAATGGTGTTCTAGATTTGATATGTAGGTTATTGCATCAATAGTTAAAATGCGTTTACGAAAATTCCGTAGTATTTGGTTTCTCATACATCTTATCGGTCCCTGAGAATCAAAATTGACTGAGATAAATTTCTATCAACAGATGCGTGATCCGTGTGAAATTCTTTCATTACAAACAAATGTTAGCTGTAATTTGTTGAAAATAATTGTTGCTTGAATGTTCACTACTATAAATTCCAGAAATCAGTCTGTTAATATGTCAGAACAACTTATGGTCCATGACCAGATGTATTATACCATTAAATACGTAATGACGAAAGAGCTTGAATTAGGTGGCGAAGTTAATATTCTAGCGATAAGTTGCGTCCCTGAAGACATTAGGAGCGCAATTATTACCAGCTAATAGAGCTACTCGTAGCCTGAGACCGGTCCATTACATTAATCTCGGTATATCAGGCCGAATAATAAAACGGACCAATCGCAGGCCACAGCACCTCGCAAAATTCGTTCCCGTTAATAATTGATTGTCAGTTGAGCGGCTGATCGCGATAGTCGGATTCTACTTACGGAGTACACATTTCGTGTATGGTTAAAAATCGCTGCATCTCGGTCACATTTCATTAAACGTCGAAATTTTTATTTCGCTGCACAGGGGAATGAAATTTCAAGATTTTTCAAATTTATTCAGTACTCCCTATCAGCACTGGTGACCGTCATGAAAAAACCAACGAATGACAATTTTGCATTTGAATGATTCTATTCGTGCAAAGTTCCGAGATATGATTATTAAAAATATTACTTCGCACGTCCGTCCCTCTGTATTAGGAAGCCTGATGTCCGATACATTTCATTGCCATCTTTTCGTTAGACAAAAAGATAATGCTATTGAGTAAACATTCACCAAAACCCGTTTAGTGTTCTTTAATCTGTGAAATAAACCTGTCTCATTATACACCTACCGATTCTCTTGAAAGATCAAAATATTATTCGAGGTGCTCCGCGTCCCGTGCCGATTCGAATGCAGGTAGGTAAGAGGTACATGGATGTACCAGCGTATATTAATACCGCATCGTCGATGATGTTACCAGCGTATTATGCAACGGCCCCGTAACTTCTTAAACGGAAATTACACCCAGTTACATAAAAACGTATTATATTCTCAAGTGGGCGGGCAGCTTCACCGGCGATCAGTGCCCAGCCTGCGTTCATCGACATACGTAATCTATGATATACCTACACTCGCGAACATCGAAGTCGAAGAAATTTTTAACGATCATCGAGAGCGAGAGTGGGACGTGATCGGTTGTTTGAAATCGATGATCGGGTCCTACACGTTTCTGATCCATTTTATCACCTCGAACGTTCTATTGAAATCGAATGACGTACGTCGAGCTGCACCGAAGCGTCCGGGCATCCAGGTTTTCGATCACCCACGAGGTGTCGCCCCTTCGATATCCATATCCCACTGGAATCCAGCCGAATAAGTTTATCGCAATTATCGGCCAGACAACTCTGCGCTGTTGCGGGGTCATTAGCTATGGGTAAAAAATACACATTTGACTGCAACGTTGTTTTAATTACAGGGCGGCGGGTCGCTTTCCTTCCTCCCATACACGTCCGAGTAGCGCAAAAACGAGATCCACTTACGTACGCGATACACATTCACAAATTATAATTCTGATCAATTTGATATTAATGATATCTTGCCACTGCCCTGGGCGTGTACGCTCTTGTGAAATGTAACGTGGCCGTTGCGGTAGGGGTACACATACACCGACCTCCCAGCCGTAGGCTTGCGTAATCGCTGCTCGCGATTACTATCGCAACGGACGGCTGTTTTATTATCATGTTATTTATTGTTTCTTGGCTCCGTTCTTTTTTTTTTCTTTCTTTTTTTTCATTACACCTTTTCCCAACATATAGTTCGGTTCGTTCCATCTTCGGCAATGGATTCCTGCCTCCGGGTGACCACCGCGAATACTCGACAGCTCTTGCCACATTAATTTCCCATCAATACTATACAAGCCGGGATTTCGAGCGATTGAGTAACTCGGAACTTACTGATCATGGTTCGTTACCCCGTTCTGTAAAGTGGGAAACCCTGCTCTTGAATCGTCACATCTATACCTATGTAGAAGAAAATCATCTCATTTTCCTCTACTCTTGCACACATACTGTGTATGTGTATGTACGAAGAACCACTTGTCGTATCTTCTTGTCGAATTTTCCAAATCTGTCACTTGTAATTTGGACCTTCCAAACGACGCTTTCGTGAAATTCTCTGATGTTCCCATATTTTCTAGGTCACTGCTGCAGCCTGCGGATGTCAACGCGTAGGAATCAGTTTTGGTGGGAGTTAAAACGAGCTCGAGGTGTACAAGATTTAATCTCGTAATAAGTTTTAATTCCATTCTTTCCGTCGCCGGAGATGAAAATCTGGTTGTCACGGCAGAAGAATGGGCCGCGAACAGCGACGACCTTGAAACCCGTGGCAAATCGTAGGCGACAATTACCTACATGATGTTCCGCCAAAGTATGCGTTACATTGTACAGGCATCGCCCGGGCGCAAGGCAGGTGAAGTAATATCATCGTGTGTTAGGAAGCTCTTGAATACAGGGTGTCCCAAAATTTACGCAAGAAGTAATTTTCATAGAAGACACAGGTTTGCAGTTAAAAATTGAAATTTTTTCATTGATCCGTAATGTATACGGTTATATATGGAGTAGGATATCGGATAAAATGGCCACCTCAGCTTTGCTGGAACATTCGCACTGTTTTCTTGAAATTTTCCTGCAGCTTTAATTTCCCATTTTGGTGATCAGAATCGGCCACCCGGACCATGAGATTTAGCGCCGTTGGACTTTTGCCTTTGGGGTTTTTTCAAGTCCAAGGCTTACACAAACAAGCCGACGACCACGCATATCTTGAAGGAGGAAATTGAGCGCTGGATCAACGAAATTCAGCCACACTTATGCAAAACGGTCTTGGGAAAATTCAACAAAAGAGTACACGCATATGCCAGCAAAGCCGTGGAGGCCATTTTACCCAATATCCTATTTCATACATAACCCTATACCATATACTTGACGAAACTATACGATGAAAAAATTAATTTTGAATCACAAACCTGTGTTTTCTGTCAAAATTACTTCCTGCGTGAATTTCGGGACACCCTGTAGAATCAACGCAGTTACAATACATTGTAGTGTTAATAACGCGCCGACGACTCCCGTCATATTGTATGTAGCTACACGACCTACTGCCATTGTCCATTGTTCGCGATCTACACCTGTTCGGGCGGCAGACTCACTTTGGACTTCTGGGTCAAGGAAGACCCAGGTGCCGGGGCGAAAGACAATTACACCGAAGCATTGCCGTATCGTCGTATAGATACGTATACGTGACAAGCACCGGTGTATGCGTGCACAAGTTCGGTATTTTATAACGTTCCGATGGTGCTACGGATTTTGTGTTGTACGTACCGCACGTGTAAAATGGAGTTCAGGATCGGATCTCAAGATCCAGCAGAATGATTCCCGGTCAGTTACAGGTTCACAATCAGATTTATTGACGGAGTTTTGAACCGTCAGTTGATTCCTCAATTCATTCTGAGCTGTGATCCCCGAGGGAAAAATTGATCCTTCCAATCATTGAACTGAGAAGACGAAAATAGATGTGATTATTCCCATGAAAACACTATCCGACGCTTTTAGAAATACCCGATCAGCTTACAGTGTCCCTGCAATTAATCTACTTGGTATTTTTATACTCTAATTGTTAACGAGACGTAACCAGAATATTTTAGACACAGAAATAAAAAAATCGACTACCGATGCCTGATGATGAGGCAACGTTTCGAATCAAGTATCAATCGCAGAAGATTTGACAGATTGAAATAAAATGCAACATCATTGACACGGTATTCTGATCCATCAAAGTCACAGATAGATCCTTTTTTATTCCTATACTTTTTGTAAAAGTGCAAATTAGGATACACGCACTTTTTCCAACGATTGAGAATGATGATCCCGCGCCTGCCAAACCTGTACAACCAGGACATTAATCCTGTGCGTCCGACATACGCGAGTAACGATTACCGCGAGGGCTTACACTCGTGCCTCTATTCATACTAACGTGGCAACGCTCACGTTTCAGGATTTGTGCCACGGTGACTGCATTCTTGAGCGGATAAAAACGGGGCAAAAGAATAAAGCTTGAGAAACCTCTCGTTCTCGGATCGTTACGAGCACTGGCAGTATGAGTGCCAGTGCAGTTCATGTTGCACCCGACTACGTCGCGGCGCCTGATCGACGCTCGAGTCCCAGCTTCGTTCGATTCTACATGTGATGTATGGGACATCAACGAAGGACATCCAAGGTTCAGCCGTTGGGAGCGGGGTTGAAATAACGAATTTGACAAGTTCCGAAAACGCCACGATCCGAATTTTGTAGTGGCGAAACTTAAAGTAAAGAAATCAAACTTTGACGAAACATCCAAGTTTTGAATGGTCCGAAACCCGACGCTCAAAATTCAGAAAATGCAAAGGTTCGAAAAGGCGCAACTCCGACAAGTCAAAGTTCCGAAAGTGCGAAAATGAGAAAATTTAAAAATCTGAAACATTGAAATTCCGAACGATCGAAGATATTCAGTTCTGTAAATATCTTTTTAGGTCAAATTTCACCACCTTCATCTTCTTTTGTTTTGGATTTTCGATATTTTTACGTTCGGAATTCTGTTCGTTCCGATTTTCCGTTTTTCTGATATTTTACACAGACTCGTTGAGTAAACTACGCTGTCTGGGTATATTTTAATTTTCCGTATTTTGCTCTATCGAATCTTGAATTTTCGGAATCTTGCATTTCGGAACTTTGAGCCGTCGGGTTCCCGACCACTCGAAACTGTGTCGTATCGTAAAAGTTTGATTTCTCCACTTCATGTTTCACCACCAAATAATTCAGAACTTTTCAAATTCGGTTCTTCGACCCCGCCCGAGCCGCTGCAAGTAACCTCACACGAACAATCCATGTGGGTAGCTCCGATCGACATTTTTAGTGGTCATGATCTTTTGAGCGCATTTCTGTCCCCATATAATACCGCACGAATAGGTATAAGTAATGCTTTAACGACAGAGTAATTTTTCTCTGAATGTCTCTAACGAGATTGCGTTTTTGTGTTTCAGGAAAACATTGTTATGATATCTTAAAAGAAAGCTTGGGCACGTGCGTTCACTGCTGTATATCAACAGCCGATCAATTATGTAACGATACAAGAAAATGTACGATACCGACTTCGCTAGTTGCGTGGGAGAAATTAATCTTCAGCCTGTCAAAAATTAAAAGTGTTGCAACTTTTGATCAGCAATATATGATGGATGTTATTTCATTCGTAAGTCGTATAGAAACTAATATGTTCATGTATCAGAGATTCAGTATTGAATGCAAAAAGTTGAAAACGTGATTGGGGAAATAAATTAGATAGTAAATTTCGAACTCGTATAGTATATAATGCACATAATATTAACAATTTCGAATTCTTATTATTGAATTTTCTCAAGCCTGCGTAGCTATTGTAATGATTATTCCAAATCAATCGTAATTTCTTTCTTCTGTTACGTCTGCAGCAAAAAAATGTCTTCCCCCAATAATTATCGTAAAATATCAATAAAAAAAATCATAGAGTTAATGAGTTGGCAGTAGGATATTGAACAATAAATTCATAATTCTGGCTAATAACAAATTTAATAACGCCGTGTATAACTCAAATTGCGTAGCAATTACAAGCCTTCGTTATTTATTCGTAATCGTTTTAACAATCGTTTACGTTTGTAATAATCCTTGAAATGTTTTATTTCCTAATTGATAATCGTGAAGCACGAAGACTGGGCTCATTGTTCCAGGTCGATTTATAATTAATATGTAGAAGAATTTTGAAAAAGGGGAAAAGCCCGGAACTCGAAGGGACAAATAATGAATCTAAATATCGTTATAATTGTCGAATTTGATTCTTATGAACGCTGTTCCTCGAGCATAACATGCAATACGGCCATGGAGTATACCTTGTGAGGTGGTATTTTATACTCCGTCACGTGGGCCATAATAAGGCACTTTTTCCTCCACGGAATAACGCTAATTTTAAATGAGGTATATCTATCAAGCTTGTCTATTTTCTACTTTTGTATCGCATTATGAGAACTATCTTCAAGAACATCGTTTCGAGGAAACCGGATATCGCGGCACACAGGACAGAATATCGCCAAACTGATTCCGGGTGGATGCCTGCAAGGATTGCGAACAGGGTCATGCTTAGTGCCCAGCGCAAAGTGCCAATGCAGACTTTCGATGACTAGACTCAAACAAAATACCGCTACAGCCGCTTGGATGCGTCGCCGACGGATACGCGAATCGTCGACGACGCTTATCAGCCTGGTGCTGAAACAACCGCCTATTTCGCTATCAGCTATCAAATAGAAGCGTGTTTTATATATAATTCTCTGTTTTTCTTCTACAATTCTCGTAAGGGAGGTTTTCTTTTACATATATATTTTGTAAAGCCACGAAGTTAATTGTATTATATCTTTTCTCTTTTCTTATATTTTCTCGCCGTTTTCTCTGCGTTAGCCACGTGAGCTGGTACCTTTCCGTTTTCTTATATAATACCGCAAGTAACTTCACGACTGGTCAGCACTTACTTGTTTAATCTGTAGTGACTGTTGCCTTTTTCCTTGATCTTGTTGCTTGAATTGATTAATTACCATTTCTTTGCTAACGCTTGATTAGAATACCTTCAATTGCCTTGCTTTACTTGAATTTCATCATTTATTGTTTCTCTGTAGTGATTGGTAAATTAGTTAGCCTATAAGTTCTCACAGTTTATCTTTGTCTCTTATTATCTTTTCTCTCTCGTCACTTAGTCTTTTCTATAACTTCTCTAATTTGATTGTAAGTTGCTTTCTTACCTAATATCTTTAAATAATTAAGGAAGTTGTAACGACGTTACGCGGCTAATCAAAATTCGGTTGCGTTGCGTGTCTGACCAGCGTAAGTAATAGGTTTTTCAGAGTTTGGTAACGTCGCGTCATCTTATTGCAAAAGCTTTGTATACTTACTCTATATACCTCCACGATCTGTCATGCATAAAATCCATTTCTTTTTCATTTATAGCCGAAAAGTAACTATAAAACAACAATGTCATGTTTTACGCATGTGTTGCGCTGTTGCCACGTCACAACGTGTTACGGCCTGCACAGCTGGGTACAACCTCAGACATGTATACATGTTTGTAAATAATTTTTTCCAATATCATGGAAGTGATGAATAATTCTGAAATATGTTTCTTCATTGTTATTAGACTTGCTTCTACTTGCAAAAAAAATTTCATTGAAATTCGAATGTCACTTCATTGCAAATTGAATTGACAACTTCAATTCCCGTTCATTCCTCCGTAAGAATATGTGTAAAATGAGCGAAGACATATTTGCTTACATCTCATAAACAATGCCGTGAACCGATACAAAATTTCAATCTGGTGATTGAAATACATTATTCCATTAAATTGCCAATTTTATCGAAAACTGTCTTTCTGAAAACAATATCTTTATTCTTTATGCTTAAGTATCACTAATAATCAGATCACTGTCTGCGCCGTACGGTACCAGGATTTCCACCCTCGAAATTATCTTAAATATCGTATCCGAGGAAACGCCTGCGTTACAACCTACATTCATACGCAGTGCAACAAAATAATGACGAGCTTACGAATCCTCGCGATATTGAGATCGTTCTATTTACGGGGAATGGACACGTGCAAAGTTTGACGTCATTCGAACCGATTCGACGGCACGCCAACTGATTAGACCGAACGTGAAGGTGAACAGGCCATTATAACAGACAAGTATGTCTATTCGTATACTGGCAATATCTTGATCATTTATACGGCAGATTGAGGAAGGATAATTAGTTGTAGAGAGAAAACAGCAGCTCGGGACAACCTGCGCCGCATTGCGTTCAAAGTATAAAAATAAAATAATAAAATGATAATCTTTATGGTACAGATCAGGAATAGCTAATTTGAATATCAAGCGACACTGCGCAGTCGCTGCTGGATTCGTAGATCTTCGGTTACAGATGACGAATGGCATGTTTAAAGGCAGTTACGATAGAAATATAAGCCTAGTTTGATAGTTCGATGGTTATTATTTCGAAACTGGATCCGAAGGTTGTCACTGTGCGTTACTGTAACGTTCTGCAAGTTTTTACATGGGGCTGAATACACAGAGAATTTAAAAAAAAATCGCTTGCACTCGATGAAAAAAAGGGAAAATAGACAAAATGCTTCTCAGTTTGGGTAATAATGAACCCTGGACCGAATTGTCCAACTCGCGGCATTCATACATAAGCGTTCTCCAGCAACTCAGCGAATTTTTTTTTCCTCCCCTCACCATGCTTACGTCATGCAGCCTCGCTAAGCCGTCACCACGCCACTGCCGAACGATGGAACACCGGAGAACTAGTCAGCCAATCAGCATTCCGCGACAGCGGAAGTCAACGATAGCGGTAAGTTAGGCTATAAGAATTTCATGAGATGAAAACCAATTGGATCGGGAAAATTTTTTCGTGACCGATAGCGCGTATGTTGGAAGCATGTTCGAATTTCGGCTCCGCGTAGCGAAGCTCGGCACTTGAGGCCTGGTGACAGTGCGCGAGCGTTGTGATTGAGTAGAAAATAAAAACAAAAATTTATGTTTGTGCGCGCCATGGCCGAGACCAGGGTTGGAGACTTTTTGGTGTGGTTGCGAAGCGGTGAGAGCTGTTAATTCTTTGCGAACATATTTCGAGTACGATTTAGATCGGCGCACCGACCAACGGTTGGCCAGTTAATAATTGAGTTAGTGGAGCACTTGAAATTTGTGTGCCGATCTCCTTGTGCGATGGCCATAGCCTGAGTTCTCGCGATAACGCGTAGAGTAACTTTTGTTCGTGTATCGTCTAGAGTAGAGTCACCGTTTTGAGTCGAGTCAAAATTGTTGCAAATTGAGTTCAGCCAAATTCCGCCGCACGGGGTCCTGTCGAGTCAGCTTATGTAAACGTGTCACCTCTCGTGTAGGTCGCGTATCGTCGTGCGTGAGCGCTCGGTTTAGCGGAGCGATTTGTGAACTTTGGAGTAATTACGGGTACGGATTGAGCTCGGATGCGTCGTGCTAAGCGTCATGCGATTACTGTTGAAAAAAAACAGAAAAAAAACGTCGAATTACAAATAATAATTAGAGATGAGACTAGCGCGTCGAATAAGGTTTCATTTTAGTTATTGCCCTGGTGGTTTATTATTATAGTCTGGCGATTAGCGCTGTATCTCGTAGAGAACAATCGCGGTTAGCGCGTCACGTAACAATTTGTTTCTATTTTTTTGTTTATTATTAAGAATGCAACTAGCGCAAGTAGACCTAAGGTTTCTTATATAGTTGGTTTTTATCAGTTCTGTTTGTTTATTTTTTTTGGATCGCGAGGAGCGAATGTTGAATTATTCTTCTTCTTTGTTTTTGTATCATCACTATCGTCAAATATATTATTTCATTTCATTGTTGTCAGATAACGTGTGGTTGTCTCTTCCAAAAATTACCCGTCCCCTCTCCGCGGTACTGAGCTACCGAGTAAATTCCCGAGGTATAGCGAATTAGCGATTTCGAGGCGTGGTAATCACGCCAGGCGTCCAACATAGTTTTGCGATATCTTTTGTAAGATCCAGTTTTTCAGCTTAAATCGCGGGCCGCCGAATTATTGTGTACGCGGTAAGTTCTCGGTCATTTCTCCGGGTGACCGAGGTACAGGAAAAGACCACGTCACAGCATGTAATCTTGATGACTTTATCCAGCCCAGGGCAGGACACTGTCTGCTCGACGCGACGTCTGTTTCCTGCATAGATAATGCCCGAGCTGAATGTGCCGCATTCTCATTAGCGATGCAATCCATTTCCGTACACTCGGGGCGTACCTGCCGATCTTGATCGCCTATGTTCATATGTTTCGAGCATTGACACGTGCTCCGTTTGCAGACGTTGTGTGAATCTGGACAATTTCGGAACACTGATTGCTGTTTTTACGCTCGTATATGCGAAAAGTTGTAAGCTGAGAAGTCGTTGAATTTAGGTCAACGGCGTGTAAAAATGTTAATATGGAATATTTGCAAACCAGAAAGGGGTTGTTCTCGGCTCAAAATAACGCGGCATATTGTGTAGGTACGGGATCATCATCTCAGTCTCGAAACTTCTGCAGTTTTCATAAGTAATAAATTCATAGTAGTAATACAAGCCCAGTTCTTGATAGAGATTCTTAATACCGACACTTACCGATATCTTACCGAGACTTAAACCCTTCTTCGCGATTTTGACCTTCGAGTCGGTACAGCAGGGGGTTGATCGCGGTTACGTCATCGCAGAGAAGGGTTTGAGTCTGGGTAAGATGTTGGTAAGTGTCGGTGGTAGGAATCTGCATCAAGAATCGGCCTTGTTTACCACCCTTCATTCCGTATGGAATGGGATCAACGACTTCGCAAACGAAGGAAGCGGTGATTCAAATGAGCTTTCGCAAGATCTTGAATCAGTTCGGTATACTGCAGAATTGCTTGCGGGATAATGTTGTGAATTTTATCCAAACGAGTCGTTTCGCTCATGATAATTTACCGCGCAATCCAGCTATGATACGTAGACTAATTTCATCTCGCACTCTCGTAGCCGATAAATTACTTTCGAAGGTCAGCGCACCTTTATTATTATACGTTTCACCGTAATAACAGACAATACAACGCGAGGACCGGTAGGAGGCTGCACGAACGGATCTGTAATCACTCCGCTCTACACAGTTCCTACGCGTATTAATTTCTCTAATAGAAATGTGCATGCATAATCAATGCGACACGTATGTATCTGCAGCTCACGAACATTCGGGATGGGCTCGCTTGCCAGTGACCCGAACGGTACCCACGCCCCTTCATTTCCCGTTTCAACCCACGACTGCTCGAAAATTCGTTTCGACTAATCGATGGGATGGGCTGTTTCTAACATTTCCGGAAGAAACAGATATTTTGAAATATTTTTGCCGAAAGTCCTTTGACCAACATTCAATCTAGCTATATTCAAAGAGTGAAAGCTTCTTTACCTCTTATTGGGTACTCTTGCAATTACAATAACGAGACCAAAGATAATCTTTAGTTGAACCTCGGCATTGATGTTTCATTGATTCTATTTTATCGATTGATCTTTTATTCCGCTTAAAATGATTTTATAACATCTAATGATTAGCGGAAACTCGTTAAACTGAAACGAGCATCAGAAAGGTTGATACTATATCCTGTCCAGGTTACTGAAGTTTTTGGTTGACTTGGAAATTAGTTTTTCAGAAAATAATAACAATGTGACTGCGGAACCGTGGGTTCCCAATATTTCAAAACTTCATTCTACATTCTTGTGCGAAGTATGTCGCTATTTTTGTACGACAAAAAAATTAAGCATAAAAAAATCGAATAAAATTCCAGTGAAAAATATCGTGGTACTGCATTCCGCAAGTTGCGCATATTTCATGGTGAGAAACAGGACTCGTGGTAAAAATTAAAGGAAATAAATCGATCCGATCTATGCCGAACCGTGTGATCTTCGAACGGGAATAAATATTGATGAAATCATCCAATATCCTGCCGGCAGATTACTTTTTATTTTCAGGAAAATGATGGCATCAACGTAAGCCAAATTCATGTTCATCGTTATTGCGGCCAATACAAGAGCGATAATATACGTTTCATGTCCTATTCGATGTTGCGATTTTGTACCAAAAAGTAGAATGGATACAAAAAACGTGTCACAATGGTCCCAAAGTCGAATGGCAACATTAAGTCACATCATACGCTCGCCAAAATCTATTCTCAAGCTACAAGCAGCATCTTTTGTATTGGTTACGCAATCTGTTTTGAATCTCGTAAAATTTTCAAATAGTCCAGCGTTCAAATTTTTATTGCCTCCATATGACGTACGAACCTGACACACGTGTCAGCATCGGCAAATTGGTGAGTTTTTTTGCGTTTTAGATTCGAAACGCCACGAATCATAGGTAAAAGTGTATACAGTATGTATCGAAATAACGTAAAATGGACATATTGTTATATGAAAGTTTCATACCGGGTTGTACATTTTTTGCACGACTAACGCAACATCTTACATCAGGTAATAACATCAAGTTTAGTCTTGCTGAATTTCGAGATCCAAGTTGTAAAGACAGTTCAAAATTCTTCGTACCGTTGGAAATTTTCATTTTTCTCGCCGACAAAACAGAAAGTCCCCGGCACGTAATTACAGCTTGTACATACATAGAGGTGGACTGGACGTCATGTATTAGCAGATTTATGGGCGTTATTTCACGGTAGAGCGAACACCCTGGCCTCAAACGAGACGTGTAATCGGGCAAGAGAGCCGCGATTGTCGGCATACCGATCACATAAACACGGCGAAGAGATATTTCTATTGAAATGGGTTTGACGAGCTTGCAGCGTCGCGCGTCGCGACGAAACGGCGACATGTTTCGCGTAGCCTCGAATTGTGGGCAGATGTACGCAAAAAACGAATCAAAAAGTTAACTACAATACACCCATAGGTATAATGAATAACGCTGAATCGATCATCACCCGGCGTTCGAGATAACTCATAAATTCACCTGACAACGAGACCGTCGTTTTCGGTGATCCAGCTGCGACGGATCGTTGTTTGATGATGTCGTGGCAACGGCGACGTCGACTCCGACATCAGCGTCTACTTGCGATTGACAAAAACTCGTCGAGCACCTCTCGTGATTCGATATACTCTTACATAATAATATTGGAAGCATTTAAAACTACAGTGCTTCTAATAGTCGTAAATAAAGCATTTTTTGCACATTTGTAAAACTTATTTGGTAATCTTAGTTTCCTTCCCCCACCTCCCATCTGACTTGGCTTGCCCCACCTAAAAAACTGTGCTTGATCCGCGTTAGCGTAATAAAGTGCGTGTACGTCATATTTTTGGAAATATTAAAAGTCCGATTATCCTCGTACCATCGTCAATTGGAGATCGTCAGTCCAGTGCGTTACACTGAGCGTGATTCCGTTCTTCGTCGAGGCAGCTCGAGCATAAAGAAAAATAATACGTAAATAGTTGAGAGTTTGAGAAAATATCTTCAATACTGCGAGCTGTGTTTCAATGGGGTAATTACTAATTTTAAGAGTTTTCAATACACCCTTAATAATATAGATAAAGTCCAAACCGACGTTTCCTCGGATCCTATCGACGTCCTACTAATTTCTCTATCAACTATCACTTTGCTAGACTTTGGCATTTGTATTAACGAAAGACGAACGATTATTACTGGATATTTCGAACCGAAAAGTGAATGCAATCATTCCGGGAGAATTGATCTATTTTCAAGCAATCGACAGTAAAATTCACCACATCAAAGACTCGCAATGTGAAGTTTGACAGGTCAGTCGGTAACCTTAAGTTAGCAACCAGAAGTACTGTAGATTTCACTAAAGATCGTGCTACCCCTATAATTACCAGAGCCGTACTTAAGTCTAGGCTAACAAGGCACATACTTAAAGGCGGCGCGGCGTCGAACAGACTATTTTCCCGCTCAATTTTGATTCTCCCCTTAAATTGTTACTTTGGTTGTTTTGAGTCATGCGAATCATATTTGCCAATCAGTAAGCAAACCCAAACATGAAAATCCGTTTCAAATTATTTTACGGAGGTATAATGTACGAAAATACGGCTGGCAAAGTGGGTAGATTTGGGGAAATCATGCTTCGAGAACCAATCATTTCACTCGTTTGGGGCTCATCTTTTCAAAAGTATGTGAGTCGAGATTCATTTTTTTTTTTTTCGTTAAAATCAATCCTCCCAAAAAGCACCTCCGGTGCAAAAACCTTTCGCCAAGTACATTAAAAATGTGATCTCATCCTTTATCAAAAGAGATTGAAGTTACATCCTACAGCCAAGGCCATGACTGTTAATTCACAATAAAAGCATGATTGAAACTTGACCTTAGCTTAAAAAGGCCCACCAACTGAGACGGGAAAGAGAAAAAAAATTTACCATAATGGGGTTCCTATATTCATATAAATTTCATTCTTCTGCTTTCACAAATATTGATTTCGAAAATAGTGAAAATTTTTCCGGAATTATTTGTCGGGTTGGGACATCATTTCTTATCCAAAGTCATGGAGAAAAAAAATCAGCGACCTTGTAGCAGGTATATATAGTAGGGCTAGAATTTCACTTGCGAGTCCCCTTGACTGATCCCCTGACGGACTGGCTGTTTGACTAAGCTAGTATAACTAAAACATTGAAAATTATCATGTATGGTATAATTTGAATTTAAATGTACAGGGATCACGACTCAAACTTGGACTTCATTGTGCAAAATGAGAAGAGTCGAGAGTTCGACCTGGAAGAGGTGGTCAACAAGGATGTCAGCACGAACGATAAGTTTTATCACAGACTTGTGATTCCCAACCTGTTGTACTTATTCGCCCTCCACGTGGGTGCAGTAATTGGTATTTACCACCTACTGGTGAACGCCAAGATACTCACAATAATATGGGGTGAGTTGAAATCATATAACTCGTAAGAATGCAGATATAAGAATGACGGCGAGGAACAGCCGAATTCAGTTTCAACAATTACTTATTCCTATAACTTCACCACTCTTTTTTTTCTAGCGGGTTTCATGGTGTTCTGTACCTTGGAAGCTGTAACATTGGGGGCCCATCGATACTATTCTCACAAGAGTTTCAAGGCCACAACGTCTCTCAGGCTGGCCATGATCATTTTTCAAACGGCTGCTGGACAGGTTAGTGAAATCCAATTATTCGCAGCTAATCACAAAAATTGCGATTTCGCCAAACTTGTGCGCTCGTTATACTCGGGTTGTCAATACACCGGGTATCACAGGTATAACGTAATAACAGTCTTTGACGATTCAAGATCAAAGTGCTTTTAGTGCTGTTGGGTCCCCCCCCCCCCCCCCCCCCCCCAACTACTTTTTAATAACTGCGCGACAATCAGGCGACATTAGGCATACCTTTCGTATTGTAGAACAGCATGTATACCTGGGCAAGAGACCATAGGCTGCATCACAAATACAGCGACACGGACGCTGATCCTCACAATTCCACCAGAGGATTTTTCTTTTCCCATGTCGGCTGGTTGATGTTCAAGAAACATCCTCTCGTTAAAGAGAAAACCAAGTGCATCGACGTCTCGGATCTACTCGATGACAAAATCGTCATGTTTCAATACAAGTGGGTATCCAACTTCGAACACTATAGGTACCAATTTCTTTTTAAAGTGAAATCCTCACGATTTTTCGAATCAGAAACGTGAAATACTAACTAGAACACCATCGACGGTTTTTTTTCCTCATGATATCGCGATATAACCGTGGCTGTTTTTTATCATCCTAATTTACTTGCAGATATTACGTACCGTTTTACATACTTGTGGGATTTCTTTTTCCCACTTATTTGCCAGTTTTCTGTTGGAATGAAAATTGGTGGACTTCCTTTTACGTCGCATACTGTCTTCGCTACGTCATCGTCCTTAATGTAACTTGGAGCGTAAATTCTGTCGCTCACATGTTCGGCACAAAGCCCTACGACAAGTAAGTTTACGATCACCGATTCATTTCTAAAGCAGATGTAAAACGAACGTGGAATGATTCCCGAGAAACCCTGAAACCCTCAGGGTTATAACACTCTCCGTTTATACTTGAATGAATTTCGATAAAATTTACAATTAGTTTAATGTGAAATAACGTAGTTGAAAATTGTAGAAGAATCGCCTCCGTCGAGTCCAATCTCGTTTCATTTCTGACCGGAGGAGATGGATGGCACAATTACCATCACAGTTTTCCCGGGGATTGGAGAGCTGGAGAATTCAGTCAACGGGATGGTATCAACACCAAGTTCTTGCAGACTCTGGCGAATTACGGATTCGCCTACGATTTAAGAACGGTCTCGGACTCGGTGGTCGAAGGGCGTATCAAGAAGCACGGCGACGGAACGCATTCGGTTATGAACCAGGGCTGCAAAATTATTGATTGAAAAGTAAGTCATGATCCGTGACCGAAATAATGAGTAATAAGTGAAAACTAATATTTGCAGTTACATTATTGTCGCTGATTCTTGTACGTGTCGTAAGCCAATAAATACCGATCGAATACATCTATTTCTTTGGTACAGTTTCCTTTCGCACAATTAATGCTGCCTCGGAATCGAAATAGTTGAAGATTTCTTGCTCATTTTCTGATTCTTCAGATGAGGATGTGTTTTTATTCATTTTACTCTATAACCTTCTTCACATTAAATACAAACCACGTGTGGGGGTCCGTCATACGACTTTGAAAGAATTAGTTTTTGAAAAAAAAATAATGTAGAGTTACGCCGTGAAAGTATTTTCAGATCTGTAATACGAATGAGAGATGAAGGTAAAAGAAATCACCAACTTCGTCCGTTCCCACCAAATATCCCCGATTGGCGTGTTTTTGGAAATTCTTAGTTCTAACCGGCGACGTCGACGTCGTCCTCCTAAGCGTCGGCGTCACACGGACGCGATAATCATTTGCATGCGTGCCCGTGGCATCACCCAACCTATGCCGGTTAGATTTTAGACCGCGGTCCTCGCGCAACGAAAATCTGCCAAATTTAGCCACTCACGAAAAGAGAGTTGAAGAAAGGCCATCAGAGCTACTTGTATACGCGTAAATTCTACGAAGGATCCAAAAATATCATATCCCCCCAAAAAGCACCTCTGGTACAAAAGCCTTTCGCCAAGTACATTAACAATGTGGTCATTACCCACAAAAATACTTTCTATGATCGAAGATGCGTGCATATAATCAAGTTATACAACAGAAAAACATTTCACAAAAACACAACGTACATAAACATTCTCATCCTTTGACAGACCAAATTTACCCGATTACATGAGCATAAAATTAGGCTTCGCAAGACTATTAACTCTGCGTTCAGCCTCATCGGGAGCTCCGCTGTTCATCGAACCGATTTAAAGTAGTCAAATAATTATCACTAATTTGTATATCTTCACTTAGTTCTGAACTTACGACTATGAAACACACGAACGTCACTTTTTTTCGTTACATAATACAAATTGAATCAGTTTTTCGACGATATTGGAAATATTACAACTGGTATATTTCGGCTCCCCGTGCATCGATCGCATTGATATAGGGCTTAAATGAAAGCTTTTGAAATCCATAATCGTATAAAAACTTCCGAAATGTCGAATTTCATTGGCAGAAGGGAGAAATATGTGACACTGTTTTTGGCCGGTTAGGCCAAAGGCTTCTGTTCGCGGTAAAAGATAGTGCGTCGGCTCGCGCGCGTTCATGTTTTTTTTTTTTTTTTTTTAATGAACTTGGCGCTATCAGCGAGCACCGATCTGCAGTCATTTATACCTTATACCGGTGGTATAATATAGCGTGGGAACCACGCGAGCGTGAGCTGAATTTCAAATTGGCCCTTGCCATGTCTGTCTGTACCGAAAGCAGGGAACGTTACCCGATATTTTCCAACGGCTCTCACTTTTTGATCATCGAGAGCCTCCGAGCAACATCGCAGGCTTATATGTACGTGCCTGTGAATGATCATACAATGTGAGCAGAGACATACAGGTGTTCTGTACACGTTACGCTAATCATAGCGGGCTGTACATGCACTTGATCAACACCTCTGTGACAAAACGCGATTTACTTGTCCTATTTCCTCTATACGCTTTATAGGTATTTGTGTCTGATATCCGGCTATCATTGAGAGATCCCTCTTAACACTCTGCAACAGATTGTTACTTTCACAGGTATGAAAACGCTTAGTTTTCAGATTCTACGCATAAAGCTGAGTACACGTGGATAAACTATTGACCAGCGCACTGGAAATTGAACAGCCTGAATTAAAAATGTCCAAAAACACAGGGCATTAGATCGTATGAATAGAGGATTCGTACAACGATCTTATTATTCAGGGTCCGAACACGAGTCGATAATATTAGTGGAAAGTACGACACGGGCACGCGTGCCTACTGTACTATATATCACGAGTAATTTCACCGGGGTAAAATATTCATATTTATGCATGATAAGCTCACGGGATTGGGCCGGAGTACCATTTCCGGTGGTCTACGGGAAATTTGAAACGGTGATCGTAAACTTAGTATTTATTCAGCAATAAGCGAACCGTGCGCCGCGTGCTCGAAAGGTGTGATTATAATAATAGTACGGCAGTAAAAGCGCAAATCGGTACTTCCCGTGAGGATAGCTGCCGAGTAAACCGTTTGTTAGAGTTCCGGTAGGCAGACAACAGCTGGAAAGTGAAGCTTGCAAGTACACGTGAATGAAACCCAGAAATACCGCCACGCTCTCGCCGAGCACTGGGCTTCGATTTTCTTGCCATAGCCAGGATCTAGACACGGTGAATTAACATGAAAGCGAAGCGCGGTTAACTACAGTTCAATGACTACGATTATATATACCTACGATCTTCCGGCGATAGTGCGGATCGGCGAAAGTACAATATCATTCGTAAATTCGGCATTTATTTGCTTTTTACCGAATAACTCCGATTACGGTATAAATTATACTATTATACCAAGATACTATAGACGTAAGGTTGGAAGATACTTTCGAAGCAGCAGAGAAACATTTGCTTACAACGACTCCTCCTTCCGTTATAACTTTAGCGAGAACTATAATATTACACATTTTGTCCATTTTACCACTAATAGTATTTAAGTGAATAATTTTCTGGCAATATTGTTATTTTAATGCATGTAAAAAGATGGCGGTTGATCGTCGATCGAATCAGGTATGTAATACCGGTACTCAGCTAACAAAACAAGTATTAACCGCGCGAAGGAAAATCATTTTTTCAAACGACGGTTCAACCATCCGTAATGCTGCATCTTCGATGGACAAACAAGCCGCGGCGCTGATCCGAGGCACGAATGGTTACACAGGCGTAGGCGAAAGAGGACAAGGATATACCTACACGTGCAGACTTCATTCTTAAAACACGGTCAAAGTGGAGCACGGGTCCATTTCTGAATGCAGATCCATACGGTACACTCTACAAATTCCCACCCATATCCTACATCAATGTAGGTACACGTGTGCACTGCAAGGGTGGATATTTATCTCTTATGCTAATTGGACAATTTATGCATGCGTTTTGTGTAGTGACAGTAAATAACCGGCCCGCATCGAGATCCCTCTATTTAAACATCGGCAGTTGCATAAGGTAAGTGTAACAGTTATTGACACGTTTCGACCTAATTACTGACCCTTTAATTTTCCAAAATTATAAATTTCCAGCACAAATTGTGAATTTCTCGACGAATAAAACCAATTGTCGGGAGGTTAAGCGATACAAATTTATTTATTGGTAATTTTAAAACCAAGAATCAAACAGATGCAACCAAAACAGGTCAATCATTGGGACAGGGTCAACAACTGGCACACTTGCCTTACCTGTAATACTGTTGCATGCAGTTTACTAATACTATGAAAAATGTGAATTTTCAACTGTCGTTGGGGACCACTATCCAATGAGCTTTGACGTTAGTTCGGAAATATAGCATCAAATGGTGTCAAGTCGACACCGCACGGTCTATAGAAGTCCACGCCGAAATCTATAATACAATGAATGTGTATGAGCATCAAGTACAATTTCAACTCGTAATTAAGAAAGAAGGTGCCGGTAGTGAAATGATTTCTAAAACTATCGGACCGCTCACGCGTCTACGACCCATGGGTAGATCTTATTGTTCGCTGCGTACATGCCGACATGTACGGGAGGCGTGATGTTACGTGAGTGCAAGGTATAACGTTAGAATTGAATTGCAACGACGTTGTATGGTGCATGGCCAGCCGGTATAATATACTCGACGGAAGAAAGGAAAAAGACCATTGCGAAGTGAAATTATTAGAATATACTTTCCATCGCCGCCGCTACACACCGATATGACGAACAGCCGCTTCATGCCGATCCGAACGGTAATATCACAAGTGTTCGAAGGTAACTGTAAACCTGTCGAAGAAAACTAAAAAAAAAAAAACAAAAAAAAAATAAATAAATAAAAATAAGAACATGGGAATATGGGAAACCGAGCTTATAACAAAATTCATTTCCGTCCCACTCGTCGTTTCTACCCCAAAGCTAGATACCATGACCAACGTTTTCTTTCCATTGCACAAGGGAAATGTGATCAAGCATGGTAGTGTAAATATACATATTTATAACGGGTGAACGAAGAATGGATACCTACGAGTTATGTCGATAATATCCTCATGGGAAACTTTAATTTTTTCACATCCGAGCACAACGCCCTGAATTTAATCTCCGGTTCCAAATTGCCGCATGCATAGTGTATGTGGTTCAAGCTGGTTTCACCAGCTCCGCGAGGCACAATTTTACAAGCTGCTACTTTAATGAAACGGTCTTCGAACAAACGATGAGTTTTATCTACAGACAGCACCGTATATGTACATTGGAGAGGAGGAAAAAGTACAAGGCAACATTGTGTCGAATCGAGAGTTGGCAGGCACACTTCAGATCTGTACGGAGATAAGGTGAGGCGTTTTCATCCTCGAACCCTGCCAAGATCGGCAGGTACACGATGCGAGACGTTGACCGACAATGAGTGAAATAATTGGAGCTCTGCGTCGACAGAATTTTCTAATTGCACAGCGCGTTAACTCACGCCGTTAAATACACGCTATGACAGTTTATGCTATACCGCAAACTTTTTAACATTCATTGACTGACAAACACGAGAATGAAATATCGCGCGTATTTCACTTGGAACAGTTCACCCCAAACAAAATGTGATTTTTTAACGTTGTATCGATATTGTAAAACCACCGGATACCACCTCTACGATCACAACCCCTAAAATCGAAAAACTAATTTACAAGGTTGACACTGAAAATTCAACAGCTGCCTCTATTCCGAATAATTTGATTATTTTTATGGAATCAGTGAGGAATTTCACCCTCGATTATTTTCCTCGATGAACGTCCCGAGCTTTAGGCAGATGAAAATTTGAACGATGAAGAGATTCTTGTTACATCGCTATCGAAATGAAAAATTATCCAATATTTTCGCTCATTCGTATGTTTCTTTTCACTCAGGTACCGTGTTAAGAATAATTTGTGCAAAAGTGTTTTTGCGGTTAATATGTTCTGTGTTAAAATCAACCCTTCTATAAAATTTATACAAAATCCGCTGCATTGTGTCAACACATTTCAATTATCAACACTTGATATGCGAGCGCGTGCATTGACACAACATAATTTATTCGGTCGACCTCCGGAGACTTAAAAAAATGTTGACATTGAAATGTTTGTTAAAAAATTCACGCATACACAGCTCGGCACCTAATACCTACCGAACCGTTCCACCGGGTATAGCGAATTACCGTGTATCGTCCGTGTACGTTTGTACCCTCAGCTTTCACTATCGACAGTTGTGCAGGCTCCGTTTGTGCCTGAGCGAAGCAGCGACGTTATACATTTAATACGCGGTAATCCATGATCGGTCGTATTCGTCGAATGATCACTTTATCGGGAATCTGCGGAGACCCCGAGGACGGAAGCTAGATCGTGATGACGGCGTACGAAGGAGGGATTAAACGATTCGCACCGACTTGCGAAATTCGAGCATTCACCTCGCGCGGTTACATCACGGCAGACGTCTTTACAACACACAATACGTCCTATCGCCGCAGGTAAATTGGACCTGAATCGACAATTACAGATTTAATAAGTCGGTTATCACTCCTTTCCTTCGCGTGTTCGTCTGCCATTTACTTGAAAATGAAAGACTCTTACAAAAATAATCCATCACATCCACGACCGAACGCATGTATGAATTATTCGTATATAGGTAGGTCTACATACGATTACTAATATTATTATGCAACTCGACGCCCGAGGGTCATCCATTCAAGCTTCCTCCAGCGTACCTTGCCTTGCCGTACAGTATACGTGTCGTACTTGTGTTACCATTTCCTTTAGTTTTCTTTTCTTTCTCTGCTCGTCGAGTCATCGTTACAGCGATCCAATTAGCCAGAATCGCCAGGCGCAACTATCATGGACTGAAAGAAGTAGAATTGTGCAATAACGATAACCTGACAACTCTTCGGCTACATCAGGAGCAGACCCAGTTTCGTGAATCGTGCAGAGATATTGAGATAAAGACAGAGAAGAGGTAGCTGAACGTGGAATGGAAAGAGTCTCAAGGCAACGGTGTTATGAATTTGTTGCTTAAATCGATGCAGAAAAACATGGTTCGTACGTACCTATGGGTGGCAATGCGGCGACCTTAAAACAGGTTGACCAATTCCAGCTGGACGAATAATTGCGGGTAAGCCGACGATAACGACATATTTCTTCTGGCAAAAAACGCCGAATGAGTTTAAGAAATTCCGTTCGTGTCCGCAATCTATAATTCACCGTAGGAAACACCATAGTTTTTTGCATCACAATACGGACGTATGAAACTAAAAGGCGATGAAGAACTACGTCGATGAATAGAAATGGACTGTACTGAATGTCAAGAAGTTGTTGCCGAGGCAATTAACTCGGATTAAAATATGTAAGTATAAAAAATCTGTGTGCCTACATGCATGCCGCGGAGTCATATTCTTTTATCAATTAATTCCCGATTATAAACGTTATTGAGCATTTATTTAATGGCTATTTATTTCCTCATTATAAGTCTGGCTGTTTGGCTCGCTGTATTCACTACCGCAATTAAACATGAATGGAAGAATATGTAGTATTTTACTGTGAAAAGAGACTTGAAGATTTTACAATTTTATCCCGTCTGTTATGGGATCGGTGAGAATACTTAACATTGCATGGTTAAAACAATAGTTCAGGGTCATAAAAACCATAGGTAGTTGGTCCTGTGGTGAAATTGTTTTTTTTTTACAAGGTTCTGTTCTCGATTTTACCTCGGAGTGCGCACTGAGTGCTCGTAAAACTTTAAACGCATTTTTCTCGAAATCACTTTATTCAAACTGGGAGGACAGATTACTTGAACGCCGTTGCATGGAACGATTTAAAATTTTCATAGTAGCTTCATAATTACATTTTCTATGGAAGTCCGTAGCCGTTTTTTTTTTTTTTCTTTTTTATTTATTATAAACTTTTTTTTACAAACGATTTACCGCTTATTTTTGTGCGAAAAATCGATTCAATTCTTTAATAATGCACTATTTCTACAAAATTCGATTTAATAAAAACCCTATGCACTTCTACAGGCAATAGTATATAGATTATAAAATTTTCGGCTTTTGTTCCAGGTCTTATATTTTACGAGAAATTCGTCCTCCCGTGAAGGAGTTTTAAAAAAAGGTCATTTTAAAGATTGCTCTGTCGTCGCAATTTTGCATCGAAATGCTTACAAGGCAGTTTTTTATTCATACTTCAATATGTGTTAAACGAATCCCCTGAAAAGAAATCCTGCTCCTTTTTCTATACTCCCAAAATAAATCGTCAAAGTTAGGCGTGTTTTTCGGCCGCCAGATTGGCGTTACCCCTTAATCGGGTGAAACAAGGTGGGTAACTTATGAACTTTAATTCAGCCGCGGTTCATCTCTGGATATTGCACTCCGACCAAATGTACATGTATATGTGTATTGCACGCGCATGTGCTGTACGAAATATTATAAGGTAGAACATTTTCTGTCGAGGAATACCTCGATACCAGAGTTAAAATTACATCAGAGTGATGGGCAACTACAAATCGACGACTCAAATCCATACATCGTACAGCGACGAGAAAGTGTACGCGTTATAAAGTCTGCGAATAGTCGACGTATATAAATACACTATTGCAGTGTCCGAATAGCTCCACGTATAGATAGAAACACGGCTACTTGTATCAAGGTAGGTATGCCGGCTGCCTCAAAGATTCCCAACTTAGCATAATCCCCGCTAAATGTCGTAATAAGTTAATAATAAAGTGTGATAACTGTTGCATAACGATTATGAATTCATTTGGATGATCGGACGCATCTTTGGCTGAACGACACGTAACGTGTCTAGGTGAGAGAAATATATTTTAATTCGGCAGCTATCAGGTGTGAATTGTTGCCAATTTTCCAACGGGATTATTTTATCATAACAAAGTTATGTCGGTATTTAACACTGTAATGTAGCGAAACTCAAAACTTGTACGTCAAATTATAACACCACATTTCCTTGAGTAAACCATTATCAGGTCAACCTCTGCTGAGATCTTACACGTGATAGCGGTATGATTGATCTGTCAAAAATTCCCAATGCTTATCGAATGATCCTATGCAAAGAAAAAATCTTGTGTAAATATATGCAAGCTACGAATGGATACGATTTTTCAATTTTGTTCGGCTACTTGAATATTAACCCGGCTGATCAAGTATCTTTACTGGACAATCAGGGACCCTAGAAGATCCGATATGTAGTTGAAGACGCAATCGGCTTTGTTCGTTAGCAAAAGACGAGCATGAAAAGAATGTGAAACAATCCGAAACCGTGAGAACTTTGACATTTTGTACCTAACGGATACAGGCGACAGTTACGGAATAAAACTTGTTGAAGTGTGCGTGAATCAACGTGCGTTATGGCCTGAGCGGTAAGTGGTCAGGCTTTGAAACTTATACACTTACATTTCGCAATAGTTGAAACGCTTAAAACCTATCACTGGTATATACCTATATTTACAGACGCAGATTGAACTGAATTCCTGAAAGCCATTCACCGCGATGGCAATGGATGATTGATAAGCTGTTTGTATTTTTAAAAGTCCCACAGATGCACGAGCCTTGTTAAAAGCATATGTCACCATCGTTTTACAAAACTTTGTTTTCAATATCGTAAATGGTGCGATATAAATTACCCACGCACGTCACTCTGGCACCACAGACTTTCGTCGTTCCGATCGCTAGTTATTAAATTCAACAATAATACAATGACCTCGATGGGACAGGAGAAGAAGAAGCGAAAGAAGAAAGAATAGGGCGGACAAAAGTGCAACGGGTTCGAAATGTAACACGGGTGATGTCATCCCTTCGTCGTTCGGCTCACCGGTAAACTTGGCTGATAGTGAGAAGGAGACCTTGATCATTTGATAAAGCTTAGTAGGAACCCAAGCCTGCAGCTCCGAAAGGACTGATTCGCTGCCTTCCGATTTCTCTATTTCCAAACGACGTCTATAGCCGCATACGTGGAGCCTGAGAGACGTATAGGTATATCGAAAGTTAGCACCGGCTTAAATATCGCTTGTACTTGGCCGCTTGAGGCTTCGCGAGCATATATGTGTATATGGTAACACGGCGGAACGGTGGTTCGTAAAAATGAATTTTCTTTACGCGCCTGCGAGCGGGAGGCGGCACGAATACTTCAAGAGCATATGTGAAGCGATAGTGAAAGAGTGAAAGAGCGATTGGTCCGAGGGGGATTTGAGCGTTGAAAAGCAAACACAACGCGTACGTATACCAGGGCATGACACGTAGGAAGCACGGTGAAGAGGACAGGTTCAGAGATAATTGCGTAAGAACCGCTTTTACAACTTCTTATACCGCCGCCAAGACTCGATCGGCGAGGCGTCGTCGCCTCGTGAATGTCATCCTTTGCCATCCTTTTCTTATTGCGAAAAAACTGCTGCTCTCATTGCGATACGCAGCCGATTAATAAAGACTCGCTCGAGTGGATGCGCAATCGGTTCCACACATTGAACCAGTTGTGTCCGAGTGAAAGGGGTTAATTCTCCTTCGCAAACCGGACCATCCGACACTGATTTCATTCGCACGTTTGTTCGAACAGAAACCGACAATTTTTTTAAGAAATTTTATCAGCATGGCATGCTCTGTCCGTCGTGACAGGCATAAATTTGTGCGACTGGCGTACACTTGTGACCTATTCATCGAATGATGAACATTCGTCTCTTGATCAATTAAAACCTGTTCACAACGTACGATCGGGTGCGTGCACGACGGCACGTATTCTGCGGGACCATCCGGGAGAGAAATCCATCCATTGTCATTGTCAGGGTGACTATTTGTGACTAACCAAATAGCATAGTAGTATTGCGTGGCAAAAAGGCACGGTCGTAAGAGTGATCAAGTTCAATATTATCGTTGAGTCTCATACTTTGGTTGAAGAGCGATAATTAAAGCGGGATACAGCATGGACGGTCTAAAATCGTACCTATTTTTGGGAGTTTTACTTTTTTCAAGAAAATGAAAACGTTCAGAGAAATTTGCGTTTGAAAGCTTTATTATTTATAGTTTCAAGAACATTTACATATCGTAATGATTCGAATGTAACCGCTCAATGAGCACAACGTGAGCGGATGAGCTTAGACCCATGGAGTGGGACACCTGGTGTGTGTCGTCACCAATTTCAAGTATAAGAAGATAATGACTGCTCTTGGTCAACGTCTCTCTAGGAGGAAGGAGGTGCAGCGGTTCCCATCACCGAAATTGAACATCAACTACCGAAAATCGAGGAATGTGCAAGAAAAGTGAATTTTACCACAATGAAGGACGTTTGAAACCTAATTAGTAAAAACTCCGAAGGCCACATAAAAATTAAAGAGAGGTTTAATAGAAAGAAACGGGACAAACCCAATGAAATCCAAGAGTATAGTGCCTCGACGAAATACAATTATTTACAATTATTTATAATTTTAACAATATACACCATTTTTAAACAATATACATACGGAGTGGATGAAAGAATGAATTTTAAGTATAACGGCGGCTCGTGTTTTAATATATCGCTCAAGAAATGAAAATGTCTCATGCTAGTCGTACCTTATCAAATATACGCAATATTCATTATTTAGTAGAAATGATTTTAAATTTTAATAAATTCTTCCAACCCCCACCCCCAACAGTTAATTGTAAATATAGGACACGCATCGCGTCAAGCGTCGTAGAGCATACGTTGTTTTGTTTCCGCATTGATTCAATGTTATCACCGTCGCCAAGGCAGTCAACGCCAATTCTTTCATCTTGTCCCGATACTTTGTCGGTGGCTTTGCCTAGGCTTAACACCTTTCACTAATCAAATTAGAATTCATCTATACATTGATACACGTATAATACGGGCTTCGCCCTGCCCTACAAGCATATTTTCTTGTCCACAGCATTATGTATTCTTTTTTCATCAGTACCAATTAGCCTCACAGTCAAAGTTACGAATCCCATACAGATAAGAACAGTATCTCAGTAAACGTACCAGAAGAAATAAAATGCCAATGTCGGGTTTATGGTGATTTTATTAGTATCGATTAACATTTAGTCGAATAGCCATGTAACAATCTGCTGATATATTTGAGGTTTATGCGGGAATCCTGTGATTCTGTAACCTACACGAACAAGGATTTGCAATATTTTTAGAATCGATCCATGGATCGCTGACTATAATCTTTACGCATAAAATATGTGGAGATATCGCACGAATTCTCCTTGCCACTGTTGATTAGTGCGCACGCAATTAGCTCTATTATAATTGTATTCCCAAACTCAATTAGCCACATAACGATCCCATTATTTTACGTCCAGCATAGTGGTATAATAAAATTATTTATACCGCCATAAACAAGATTCGCTTCCGATTGAACGACGTAGTTTGAAGAATTGATCGATCATTGGCATGCGATTCCTTACCCACGGCTCAATTCCTTATCCTCGTTTACATGGAACGGTTACATCTTCTAATAGGTGATATTCAATCTCAGCACCGTGAATGCCAACCGGTAATAACCGTTAAAGGCTGAGCTGGTAATTATACGAAATAAAGAACACAAATCTGTGGCAAAGATGATCCAACGTTACTCACAAAATTACAAAATATCACCGCAAATCGTGATCGTTTTCGAGTCTCTCTCATCTGTGCGTGGGATTCGTAGATACATAGCATTGTCTCTCTCTCTTTCTCTCGCTCTTCCCAATTTCCCAATCAAACAAACTTATGCGATTACCATAACGAAAGGACTCCGTGAAGTAGCCACGATGAAAAGGCGCGCTAATGGGGACGGAAATGGGAGAGTTTCCTGGTGCCATTTCAGTTACTAACCACACGCAATACACAAACACACACACACAGCTATGCACACAAATCGACGTTTCGAGAGAGAGACGAAACGGCCACGGCGCGTGGGCGACGCACGCCTCTAGGAACAGGTGTCGGTCTGTGGAGATTTTCGATCAGGTGAGTAGGTACCATTGATCCAGTCCGGCACCTCGCGTAGCTACGAATGAAGCTGAAGCTAGCCATCAATAGCAGGCCACCGATTAACTAAAGCTTTGTACACGTGCGAATTGTTTACCATTTTCAAATTATTTGAATCAGTAGATAAGTATTATAAATGTCGAAACGCCATAGATTAGAGTGGTTTTTTTCTATAAAAATCACTTCATGTGTGAAGTTTTCGCAAATCGATGGCTAGTTTCAGACACGCGTTAAACCCATGGCAGGGCTATCTCGAGATGACCCACCACAATAGACCAATGGGATTGGCTTTCTCGACGCGGTTCCCTACCCTATGTTTTATCGATGCTTGCAAATATGAGTCATTTCAATCGATCAGAAAAATGGAGGTAAAAATCAGGTTCCAGAAAGTGCGCTTAGTTTGGCATTCTGCATGACTTTCCCCAAAGTTTTTACACTCCTCCATTGGCAAAACAGTAAATATTTATTGCTGATGATCGCCGTCCGATAGTTGAGCAAAGAATGCGAACGAAAGGAAGCAGAATAATTGGCAAGAATAATTTATGAAGCTTCATCTCCAGCCAGTTCATCTCAAATATTTTCACTGCTACGATCTGGAGGGTTATAGTATGGGTTTTCAACATTGTCTAAGGAAAAAAAAAAAAAAAACTTGTTCGGGTCGAGTTTGGAATAAAAGCTCTCCGTTCCAATGCAATTATCCTTGATTGTTGTTGATTAATGGTGACTCACGGTTAAAAAATTAGAAAATATTAGTTTGAAACTAGGTTAATCCTGGTAGCAGCTATATAGCCTATATAGCACGACTAAGAATGCTACCTAAACTAATTATCTTATCCATCTTTCCATGACGAGTGCGGAGGTGATGTTCTTTACGCGGTACCAAACAGCATCGCTAATTCGCTTTGAGAAACCTCGCAATCATGGGCTGCACTGCGGTCTAAGTTTATTTCAATTGTGGTGTAGCACCGTCGTAATATTTACCCTGGACTCTTGAAGCTTTTGAAGAACTCCGCGAAACATGTTCGATTATATTGCTGCAGCGTTTTAATCAAAATTTCCTCCATGAATATGAGATGGTCATCGGTTATCGAGAGATTTTATCCGTAGATTACGATGTTATTACAAGTGCCTGCGTATTTTGAACGTCGATTAATCCATCGTGCATTGTTCGTTGTGCATAAATACAGAGCAAACGCTTTCATTATCCCGTCGTCCTGATTCTCAGATATTACAGTATATCTACTCCTCAATTATGATCACAGGTTCAGCAAGTCATAACAATTGAAACTGTGCGCGGAATTACGATTGTGTGTAAACTGTGGGAAATACTTTGCTTACTATCAATGTTTCCATGTCATTGACCTTGTTGTTGTGAATGCTTCTTCACAGGTTTGTCGCACGTTGTTGAATAATCATTCGAGATTATAAATTCTCGAGAACAGACGTCGGTATCCGATGATGTATCTACGGAACATTGCGAAGTATGTACAACCAGCGGGAGATGAATGTACGAGATAGTCGACAATAGGATAAAGTTGTTCACCACCCACGCGAGAGTATTTGATAAACGGATACGGACGATCTTTCGAATCATGCGAATGGATACGAGCGCGTTCGCGATCTTCGTTGGGTATCTTTTCAAATCCCTTCGCTCCATGGGTCATCAAGCGTGATTTATCGACACCTGGGGTAGTTGGTTGATGCCTTAATGGGAAGCTTGGCTCACTCACTCGGCATATTTCGTTCTTTAGAAAAACAAGAAAAACACTCACGACTGCAGTGTACATGCATTAGTACCTACTGGACGTACTGTGCTGCGCTAGTTACTTATATCGATGCATTAAATATAAAGCTTTCTTGAATGATACATGCCTTAGTTGCGACATTAATTTACCCATTTTATAATTGCATTCAATTGATTGCACCACGATTCTTGATGAAGGAAAGTTGCGTAGTCGAGAGTACACGAGACACCGTTGCGAAGTTTCCAAAAATTTAAACCTCAAAACCCACTCCAACCTTTGCGCTGATAATTAAGACCTGTTCCTTGTCATCAGGCAAGCGCTTGGCCTATGTTACATACGGAAAGATCTGACAACATCACGATCCCGGTAAAGATCCAAAACCACCGAAGACCCATAAAATGTCGGCAGCAGCACGCAACGGAACCGCGGACGCGAAATCTCATTCTCTCGAAAGGCTCTGTGCACAGGCACTTTCTACTTCGATAATTCATGGTGATAAACGGTGTTTGCACGCTAATACCGCGACGAGCAGATTATACCGCTGACGAACCGAATCAATTTCAATTGCGTTCACCTGTAAAATTGTACTGTACCAAAAACGCGGCGAGTGATCCGTCCGAAAAATCTATTGGACAAAGAAGCTGACGTCTGTGTGATTTCCTGCGAGAAGCGGAGCATTTGGCCTTAAAATTATGATTCAACGCACGGCTCGTCGACCCAGCGACGCGGAACACCCGGGCTGGCGAAAATCATCTCGGGCAATGCTCCAAGAGTATTGGAAAAAGCTAAAGCCAGGCGACTGAGCCTAGAGATCCTGATGATGAAGAGCTTGCGAGGTTCGATGTAGGCATATCGTTAGGTAAGACTCATGGAAGCTGCGTGTGCACATACTCAAGGTACCGTTACGCCCGGAGTAGGTGTACACCGCATACCCAACAGCACAAGTTGTAAGAGAGTTGAGTGAGTCCTGTTCACGAATGACTAGCTTACCGCGCAACGTACATATACAAGCACGCTTTCCATCCTTCCCGCTATCTCGTCTCGCGGTCTTCCCCAAGGTTAACACCTGCCAGGTTGCGTCTTTCTTCCTTATCGCATCGTCGCCGCATCATCGATTGAATTCAAAGTAGAAAAGGTTCGTACACGCGACAGCACGCGTGTCCGCGGTGGTGTGTGTAACCGCAACAAATGTCAACAGTAACGTCATTCGAAAGTACCCAGGAATGAAAGGAAGCAAAGAAGGAAGGAAGGAATTGACGCGCCCAAGTATCACTGCGTCATATTGTTATGCTCTCGAGATCAGAGACTGCGAATCAGTGATCCCCGGAATGACGAATTTTAACTGACCTCGTGACCTGACCGCACGATAATTAAGTCCAAGAAGTAGACAAAAAACACAATCGTTCTCGTACGGTTTTTGTTGCGGAATTTTTTCTCCCGCTTTTTTTGCGAGTCTAGGAGTACGTAGAAACACGTCGGTTGGACTGATGATCATTTAGTGTAGTTTTGTCTCCCATTGAATCGCGAGTCAAAAACGAGAATGCATGACTCAACTATGCCGAATGGGTCTTCGACGAGAGTTTGGATACCGGGATACTTTGCCTGGGTATGTTTCATCGAGGTATAAAATTTGCGTATCATTTAAATGGTGAACCAATAGAATTATAGAACCCACTAACGATCCACGCAATGTCTTGTGAATTTGTTTCGATAACCTCAATAACTTTCACGATACTCCTTCGTAACGAAGGAAGACGACCAATGCACAGATGCAGGGTCAAATTGCATTCGGAGCGTCGAATGGTTCGTGACAAGCTGGTTTTGTTTCAATCATAGAATAGGCACGTCACTGTAATACAACAGCAAAAAATCGTGACAGTTTTCAAAACAGAACCAGTTACCCAAATCAATAACATTCAATTCGATCGAGTCGTAAAGCCTGTGCAATCAGAGGTTCAGCCTCGAGCCTTAACCTAGATAGATAATCTCGACAATCCTTCTTCCTTGATGGTTGCAATTTGAATCTGACATTCGGTATACAAGCGGCGAGCAACAAGGTACAAGCGTCTAAAAACAGATCACCGCGTGTCCATCTCGAGTTGTAAATTGTTCGAAAGGCATGCCGATGCCGTTCTTATGTAGGTGCAGATACGGCGGCACCATCTGGTTTTATAGGCATCGTTGCGTCGTGGTGACAGATCTTTGTACACCGGTTGAGTGTATCAGTATAGTATCGGTAAGTAGGTGGGAATTGAGAAAAAAACGAAGTGCAGAAAAGAACGAGCTTTTATAATTTCCGTGCTACTGTACCGAACTACCATTCATATTAGGAACCAGTCTATGACCCCCATGACTCAATGTATACGCATGCGTAGGCATACATACAACATTAGTATAAGGTGGATTCAAGGCTGATCCAGTCTAAATATCAGGATTCGCATATGTATCGGACTAAGGACTGGCAAGGAATGTGAAAAAATGAAACAAAAAAATAAAAAATGCTGAGACACATCAATGTCGGTTTGTTATCTCATGCGCCAATAAATTCACGATCATTATAAGCACTGGCTTCTAGAACTTTGTGTTTATATACTTGACAAATTGGAGGAAGAAGAGGAGCCGCAGTTCCGGGACAATCTAAGAATACTGTTACAGCGTTCTAGTTTTCCACGACTTTACTTTCGTTTTTTTACACCTCGATTCGAGATCGATGAAAACGTGATCTGGTGAGCAAATTTTCACAAAGCATCGTGTTTTCAACGGTATAAAATATAAGGTTCAGCAATTGTGCTTGATCAGAGCCGGAGTTCAGTAAAATCAATTAATTATTAACAACGTCCTGCCAGTTGCTACGTTAAACTGTGAAATTTTTCACCCATAGCAATTTCGCTTTCTATCGCATCACGGTAAGATACATTCGTGTAAAGACGCAGCGTTAAACGTTTTTTTGTTGGTGATTTCCGGCTGTGCAATGATGCGATATTACAAGCTTACCAACTTTTACTCTCTCAGTTTGATGGGTAAAAAATATAAAATAAACTTCGAGATAAACAGCTCCCAGACATTTCTAAAATTTTATTTAACGCAATGGTGTTCGGTCGTAAGGACTCGATCGCGCGTCCAGTTTTCATATTTATCGTCGAGGCACTTGGCATTTAGAGGATGTGCCACAAATTGTCTGACCTGGCCGCATTGACTTAAATATTATAATTAAGCGAGATATCGAAGTAGGCGCGTTAACTAAATTTTACGGTGTATCGACGTAACTTATTCTCAAAATTACACGCGCACCTGTTAATGATATTCATATACCTTGCACTAGGCCGGAGAGCAGCTGTGTTTTTAATTATTAACAGACGCAACGAAAGTTTAATCGTTAAATTGTGAATTTTCGATTCCAACGTAAAAGAAAAATCACTACAAGCACTGTCGGAATCCGAGTAGGTAATATCCTTCAATAAACGCGCACACGTAATTCCAGCGAAAGTTCTCAAGCAGCTCTGTTTGTACTCGAGCCGTGAGCTACTCGAGGAGACTTGAGAGGAAACCGAATCCTCGTCAAAAAAAATTCGACAATGATTGAGGTAGGTGTACCAGTTATTGACCCTGTCCCAATTATTGACCTCGTTTGGTTGCATCCGCTTGATCCTTAGTTCTAGAATTACCGAAAAATAAATTTGCATCGTCTGACCCTCTGCCATTTGGTTTTACTCATCGAGAAATTCACAATTTGTGCCATAAATTTGTTATTATACTAAAATAGAAGAGCTAATAATCGGGTGTGTCCGGTAGGCTTACCTTTAGGTCAGAAGTTACGGATCTCATTCAACAGGCGTACTCGGCAACGAAATATGACAAGGAACTCACCTGTTCCGATTAGCGCCTCGCGAGGGAGCGGGAAGTAGACTTCCGTTGATGTTGTTGCTCGTTGCGCTGCTAATGCTGTTTGCGTTTCTGATGCTGCGCTGGTCGGCCGAGGTCCTCGGAAGTCTTGGACTTCCGGCAAGCACGAAGCCTAAAAGATACGCCGCTAGCACAAATTTTATCATGGTCACTGCCGTTCGGATCTCGGATTTTTCTCTAAGAACCGTTCCAATTTAGTCACAGTATTTTATGCACTATAACAATATCTTATTTGGCTCAATTCCTTTACACCACTTTCCCGATTATATTTTCACTTTAATACGATTCACCGAGTTTATTTCCTGTCATCAATTTTTGACTCGCCCTACTGCTTTCTCCCTTTATCTATTGATTTATTTATTTATTTGCTTATTTGTTTATTCATTTATCTGTCATCGCCATTTTATTGTCAACGTGTTAAAACCGTTAAAACGTTCAGGTCGCGAGGCGCAGAATTTCCGATTTACAAGGGCGATTAGTTCCTCTGGATCCGTGGTGTTCTGTTTATTCCACGTAATTATCACTGGCAATGGGTCTGCGTTGCTCGAATTTGATCCGAGTCAAAGATAAAAGCGAACAAGTCACTGAGTGAATGCAGGTTATCAATTCAGACTCGTAGCTGCTTATCGTCCTTCCGGTTATCAATTCACTTTCGCCACGTAGCAGTCCAATGATTTCAGTGGAATTGTACAACCAGCACCATATCCTCGGTCGAAAT
The DNA here is from genome assembly GCF_021155785.1 of Neodiprion fabricii. NCBI lineage: Eukaryota > Metazoa > Arthropoda > Insecta > Hymenoptera > Diprionidae > Neodiprion > Neodiprion fabricii. Next base: position 41,441,464 of record NC_060240.1, read on the forward strand.
GTCTCGTTTTGAAAAATGCATGATTAAACACCGCGCTTATGAAAATTTTTGTCCCGATAGTTAATCCAAGTATCCCTCGTCTCTTTCGTCCAGGCCAGATTATTCTGCTCCAAGAAAAAAGAAAGAAACAAACGTTGATTTAGTTTAGTATTTAATTTTTTCTCCAACAATTATCAATAACATGTAGAAAGCGAGCCTCTCTAAATAACGATTATATATTTGCACGACCGTCCGCTATACATATCAAATTTCTTCTTTCATCCCAGATCTACAGAAATTTTCGAAAACTGTGTGACGTTCGATTCATGTTTCCAATCAATCAATTGACCTTAGCTATAATTAACGAATTTTTACTACCAATTTAAATATATCTTTCCATACATTTCAATTTTGCAATATTCAATGTGATTAAACACGCTATTTCAAATTCAACGGATATAAAAAATATATAAGCAACTGTTATCGTACAATCTGGGTGTGTTGCCGAATTTTCAAACGGCGAGAAAGGTGGAGAATCGTTTGTTAAACGATCAGGAACCTCTCACGGCTGTGTCGAGACTGAACGAGATTTGTGTCGAGAACGAATCTATATATATGCATGAATATTGCGAGAGGGGAGGAAATGAAATTTTTTTTTTCCAGCAATGCTTTTTCTCTTCACGCAGTCCCTACTCAGTCCGTCGCGTAAGTGCAAACAAAATTGGCAAGACGGTGAAGTTATATTCCAGGTATGTAACAAGACAGTTTTTGTCGTTAAAATTCAATGAAACAGTACAGTAGGTACAACGAACGTCTCACAATTTCCGAATCAGATATACGTATTAATATACCAAATATTTACCACATGTGTAACAATATGTCAGATAAAACTTTTCAACGAACAAAAAATATAGAAAAAATAAATAAAATAATGAAAAACTATACAACTGGTGCGTATGCCGATATTAAGTGTTTGCTTTCGTTATTATTTTTCGGCGGGTTTTTTATTTTCACAAACTCTTGCGACGAGAGGCGATAGAAGTATTATTGTTCAATTTTACGATCTCGACTTGGCTCCTCGTGTCAAGCGACAGTCTCTGTCTCGGTGGGTCCGGTCCGTCCGTAGACGCGGCAGCTGGCAAAGTGTCTGTCCCTACCTTCGTCTGTCTACCGCGAACTCGGTGTCCTATACCCAGTCGTCCCCGGGCCAGGGCACGCGCTCTCAGTCAACCGGCAGACTTACTTTCACATAAGATCTTTACCGGCATGGTGGGGCACGCCGCGTGCATGATAGTCGGTGCTACGGATCGATGATATATATCGAAAACCGAACGAGCGAAGAGAAGTAACCAGAACAAAACGGAACGAAGGCTGTTTATACGCAGGGAGAGGAAAGGGAGCAGATTTTACTCAAAACTGCAGAAAAATAGGGACACGTAGAGGTTTTTGTTAAAATATACCCGTGTCAAATACATTTTGTAATTTTTTACTATAGATGTAGCAGGTTTTACTCTGCACGCAATGGTTTTCACTGTTTCTAGAATAAATTCTGTATTTCGAGGAACTATAATTTACAGAAAAAAAAAACGTCACGTGTCCCTCTTTTCCTGTCGTTTTTAGTAACACTGCATTTTTATTCTTTCCGTGTATATATATACACAAAAAACTTGGTCGGGCGAGAATTTTCGCCGAAGAAATGTTTTCTAACAGGTACTCCAGTACCCTTTATCCGTAATTACAATTGGACTGTAATCATGTAAGTATCAATTGGCGGTATGGGGAAATTTTTACAAATTGCAACTATTAAATTAACCTGACTCATTCGCTTAACGCGGCTTGATATTTTTGCACAAATGTTTCACAGATGCGGAAGTAATTTTTTAAGTACCTACAAGATTATCATTCTCAATGTTTCTGCACGTATAACATAGCTCGGGGAAAATGTAAATGTAATACTTAAACTAAACGATTATTTTTTATGTACCGAGGATAGCAATAATTTTTTTAATTTAGCTTGTACTCGATGAGAACCTGCCGATTCATTTATTGCCAAAAGAGATGACTAGAGGCAAGTCTCCATCTACGTGAGAGGCACAATATAATAATCCATTGGTAGTTGAAACCATGCCATATCAAATGTTGAATTCTGCACAAGGCTACGGAATCGATTAAGTTACCGGTACACGTTGTTACAGGCCGATCCTATTTTGACACGAGACACACACGATTTATACCTATATGATACAGACACGCGCGTTCGCGATTGTATAAATGCCACTAGAAAATTTAAGTCAAGGATAATCGCGATATTATTCATTATTACTATTAGATTTTTTCAAAGCAGGATTCAATATTTTGGGGACCACAACGTGCGGCACGATAGTCCTTGCCTGTCTGCGTACACGGGGTTATCCGATACGTCGTCATATCGGAGGAGCGTTTTTTCGTAAAATTTACTCCGGTGTGTTCGTCGCGTGTCGCGAGGGAAACTCTGATCGAGTAGGTGAGCTTTGATAATCGTGTCGGGGGATTGAAATCGTCTAGTTTTGCGGCCGCGCGATATCTGGGCTACCTGCTGCTGGTTAATATCTACAAGCTGCACGGTAGGCTAGAGCCACGATATTCAGTCGGAGGAAAAATGGTCTATACCTGGATATAGAAAGGCTGGCACTAAGATTGTCCTAGAATCGTCGAAGGCCGTAGGTGGTCGTCGGCTCGGGCCGAAGTGAAACACCATAACGCTGCACATTCCCATTGTCTTATAGAAACATCGTTCGTAGCTCGCAATCATGCTTCTTATCGGACTATCACCGGCGCGATTTACACCCGGAGCTCGGGTTCCACTCGACGTACAGCTCGAAGGCTAGTTCCGCTGGAGAGGCTGCAGTTTCGCAACTCCGAGGACTATTCCGCACGTCGAGACTGATCGATCTCGAAGTGGACCCGCAACTTTGAAATTTTCCAGCGTCGAATATTAATTAATCTGTTGTTCCCGCGAACGCGGCCTGGCCTGTCATTTTTCCAGTCCAGAGGGCCGAGTGTCGAAATATACCTATCGTCAATTACCGCAAACGTCAGAATGTATGATAATCGTCGTTTGGCCCACAAAATGCTCAGAGCGACGCGTGTTTCTCCGATCAAAAGTTTCACTGTTCAAATACGACGACTCTTGGACATTGTGAAACGGTATTTCCGGCTGCATTGCGGACCGTCGCGTGGTTCGCCTCCGGCGTGATCCACGATGCGTCGGAAATCTGCTCGACGACGATTTGCCGAATCGCGGAGCAGGCAAGTCTTGATTCTCTTCTTCGCATCTGCGGACTCCTGGCTCGCGGTTGCTCAAGAGCAGAGTCTGCGAAACGCGGACAGAGGCGGTGTGGAAATTCCGAATTTTGAAAGTTCCGACAGCGCCAAATTACGAATGTTTCGGTGGCGAAACTTGAAGTCAAGAAATCAAACTTGGACGAAACATCGAAGCTTTGAATGATCCGAAAACCGACGCTCAAAGTTCCGGAAGTGCAAAATTCTGAAAGGGTAAAAGCCTCAAAGGACAAAATGACGAAACGGCGTAACTCCGACAAGTCAAAGTTCCGAAAACGAGAACATTGAAGAATCAAACATCGAAACTCTGAATGATCAAAGCTTTTCAGTTCTGTGAAATTCTGGCTTGGTGAAATTTCACCACTTTGAACTTTCTTTGTTTCGGATTTTCAATATTTTTACGTTCGGAATCCTGGTCATTCTGATTTTTCACACCCCCTCGTTGAGTTAACTACGCTGTGTGAGCATACATTGATTTACGAAATTTTATCTATCGAAACTTTATTTTTCGGAATTTTGCTTCATCGAATAACTTTACATTTATAGGAACTTGGCTCTATCGTAACTTGGATTTTCGGAACCTTGCATTTCGAAACTTTGTTCTTCCATAAAAGTTTGATTTCTTTACTTCAAGTTTCGCCACAAAATAATTCGTAATCAGGCGCTGTCGAAACTTTACAAATTTGGAACTCGAACCCCGTCCCATGTCTTTGACGAGTGCCATTTCCTAGTTGCAGTCGATACAACAAAAATTTATTCTGTCCTTTGATTAATACCTGGAAAATCATTGTGCTTCCAAACCGAATAACCACCACTGTTCGTTTCGCGCAACTGCTAATGAGAATTGATATCTTCTCGGAACGATCTCGTACGAGTAACGTATAGACGAAAACAACCAAATACCAGACATATCGACTGTGAATCCAAATTCCTCCGATATTTTATAATCCAGGGGAAGACGTCACACCTGTAAAGTTGCTTCGCGGTCGAGTTCACCGCCCCCGCTGCACGCGCCTTTTACACAACGTAATAACACCCGCTCCGTTACGTGCACAACGACTTACAAGATGCAGCAGTACACGATATTACACGAGTAAAGGTTAAACGAAGTGCAAGGCAATCGACCCGTGTGCCACGCTTCATTCCGCGTATCTCGTTATTATCTGTTCATCGGTGGGCGCGGGGTATATGTATAGGTTATTCATTGTCTGGCCACCCCAGACGTGAGACACGAGACGGAAGGTCGCCGTCGGTTGTATCTAGCTATCCCCCTCGGATAACACAGAAAAACAGTAAGATAAAAAAAGAATTTTTTATGCCACCTTGATTTTTTCTGTGAATTTTGGTCTTCGAAAAAGTAGAATTTAAGAAGAAAATCACGACTATGTTCGTAAATTCTTCGTTGTCAAAAACGAAAATTCACGGAAGAATAATCGGGGCGGTAGCAGAATTTTTTTTTTGTTTTTGTTCGTCAAGCCGTGTAGCATTGTTTTTTAAATGAACTTTAGATAATTGAAAAAAATCGAGTTTAATCTAAATACTGCTTTTTCAGTCGCTTATGAAGATATCTATGAAATAAATAACTGGAGCCAATTTTGGAAAACTACGCTTACACCTAGGTTCGTTGACATTACGTCTTACTAATAACACTGAAATACCGAAGGCAACAAACCGCTGTTTACCAGTGTACCTAATTATTATTACCCTCGTATTTAGCTAATGCTCGATGAATTGCAAAGATTTTTATTTTCTTAATTATTATGACTAATTTTAAGACTCTCAATTTACACTGTTACAATTTACAACAATGCAAATGCCAAACATTAAGATGAATATTCGGTACGGGTACAGTAACTTGAAGCGAAGAGAAAATTTGGGTAAAGGTACGTAAAAATCAATCCTTTGTCTCATCGACCTGGGCTTCCCACAATTTTTCCGACAAAAAACCCCTTCTTAAAAATTTTAATTCCTTTTTGGTCTGTGTAGAATTGTAACGTGCCACGAGTACGGAGGAAAAGAATTTCTTGGCAACGCCAACTCATAATCTACATGTGTACAATATTATTTCACTTATTAACAGTAATTCTTAGTAGTCGTTTGACCTGATCCCTGATAATAACTGATCGCTTTCATGTAATTAATATACGTTAAGGTAAAACTGAAGTTTCAATCTATGTTTATAGTATCACTGTCGCTACGGTTGACACTGTCTCACCCATCAGATAAAATATAACAGATACAAATCTTAGCTCTGAAAATATCACTTGTTAAAATACAAAGCGGAGGCAAAGATCACTACATAATTATTATTGCAACAACTAAATTTCAGTTGATACACTAAAAATCCTGATTTACGATATAACTTCGTATACAAATTTTCATAATGTTCATCAATATATTGAACTTGGTAAAATTAGAGTAGACTTTCACCAGCTTTTACTCAGGGCTGAATGTGGGAACATGTGACATGTGCTTAACAACTGCCGCAAAGATCCGGCTTATCACGATCCTGCCCTAAGCAAAAACTAGTGAAAGTTTAATATAATTTTACCAAGATCAATATTTCAACGGGCATAAGAAGATTCGTACAGGGTTTGTGTCAGGGTTTGCTTCTCTGATTGTATGGCAGAAGAATGAGGGAAAGAACGCGAAACTTGTTAGGATTTTGGCGCATACTCGAATACGGAAAAACATGCATGTTGTATAATTAATAATTAAAAATTAAAGAAGTACAATTTTTTCGTATTGAAAACTTGACATCTTCCTGATATCAGCAAAATGCATTTTGAAAAGCGTAATGCACTGAAAGATTTCATGTGCACTTACTGCAGCAGCACAAGGTATGTTATTAATCAGTCTACGTGTGTGTTTTCCCCGAAACGACTCTCCGCGTAATTAACATGGATGCCGTTATATTTTATACCGTATAAACTACAACTTGAGTTATGAATTTGAAAGGCTACGCGACTGTAGGAATAATAAGGAGATTAACGCGTCCGCACCAGAATACTTTAATGCGAAAACGGTATTAACTAGATGTAACTCATTGGTCTCGGGTCATTATGGAAACGGTTAACTTTTAATCAGGGAGTCGGCACCGCCAACATCTCGTGAGTAGGAAATTTCTGCAGCCCAGGGTCCGATTAACATCTGCAGCTATCGCAACGCGTAGAAGTCGTATCTCATCTGCAATATCCCGAGGACGAGGTATAAACCCGGGTGTTATTCAGAGTAAATATTCACAAGTGATCATGCGATCGACCAACGATGCGTAGCGAATGCGCTGGAATTTAGAATCTTTCTTTTTTGCAATTATCCCTTCAGACGAGAAGTCGTGACGTCGCCTATGTATAACCTACAGGTATATGCTGCGCTTGCCTTGCTGCAAGTTTTTATTGCATACGCTCGTATAATGAAGTATGCAAAAAATAAGACTTCCTGCAGGCTGTACATTCAATGCCTTTGGAAGTAGGTGAGAATTTATGAAATGTATAGGGCAACCGTCAATTGTAATGACCATGTTACGGCGTATACATGGTATATAATGTATAATATACATTTTTAATAGTAAGTGCAGTCTGCACTCTGCAAAGGGGCGATTTCCAGCACTACAATTCGATATTGGAGTAAGGTCGAATCTCAAACGCTTACCGCGGGAGAATGTTCGCCTTGAAGTTACACTCGATTTACACCTTGGATCGTGCGGATATACTTGTATGGTTTACACATACGTGTGAGAAAGGAAGTTGTAATAATTAACCATGCGTAATTCTCAATATTCTTAATAATGGAGGAACAAAATATTTATCCAGTATACTGTTCAGTAACGTACTTATATCTCCAAACCAAAAGCAGATTAGTAGCCGCAGGCTTGAGGTCATGTATTAGTACTACCTTTACCGACCGAGCAAATTCAGCCTTTTTCTTCCTATATGAAATAAACAAACGAACGAAAAGAGTTCAAATTCCGACGGTAAGTCTCTCGTTTGTAGGAAAATTCGGGAAAGTTACTCGTAACCAGAAAATCGTTAAAGAAATGTGTACTTTTTTTGACGCGTGTTACCATTCCTACATTTCGCGCATTTCAGGGACCAAAAAGTGCATAGCTGAGTTACTTTGCCCAATTCCGTCACGAACGAGGAGTAAAATGAGCCATCGTGAGACTGTTTTCGTGCAATATTGAGCACGTTAGACGAGAATTAGGGATTACAATAATTTCGTAAATAATTAGCTCTCACGATCAGCCGGGTGCCTTAACAGTGTCTCTCTTCGGGATACAAGAATGACTTTGCGCAGGATATATATTGTTGTACATTGTGCATACCTGCCTGATGTATTAGACACCGCAACCGTGGAAACTCGAAGGATTTCAGTGATATCGTAAACACATAATGTGAACTAGAATGTGGTTTTTTTCCCAACTTCATGCGAACGGTCATGCACCACAAGTCACGGGTGGGTGGAGAGCCGTAGTTACATACGGTATACGTAGCATGGAGAACCGCGGTTGCAAGGATGATCAGGTGCAGTAAGTGAAGAACGATGCGATACAATATTTCGTCGTAGGAAAATATAATTCCCGTTGCCTACAGAGTCTAACGATCTATACGTACGCCATCTAGTCTGCGGACAATTTATGCCGGCTTGGGTCGTCGATTTTCTCCGTGCATAACGAAAAATGACGTACCTTATATCGGTACCCAACTGACCCAACGAATATCGCAAGTGAAACTACACACGCCTGTATTTCCATCTAATATACTTCGAGGGGGAAAGAGTTGCGCACCGCGAAAATCTCGACTAGATAGCTGTTATTAGCGGTATATCGAACCTGGCACGTAGGAGGAGTCATTGAAATTGTGTCAATTTTAACGGTTCGTGACCATGCACGCACCGCGAGTGCGGATCTCTCTGACATCCTGTACTGCAGAGTGGGTCTGTATTCTAAGCGCAGCCAACGTCGATAATACGGTGGTAAATTGCAGCTACCCTGTGCATTCGCAACGTTCACGAGCGGCACACAATATCGACTCATGTCTGACTATGACTGGCAAGAGGTAATAATCATTCAATTTATTTGAAACGAATGACGAAAAAAGCCAAGAGTTCACGAATGTCCTCCAGATCGTCGATGAAATCTTTTATACCGGCATGAAAGTTGGCTGTAAATCGACTTGCTAACACAAAAATGGACTGCAATGAAACCTTGAAATTTTAATATCTACAAGATTTCGTCGATCCTATATTAACATGCCCTATGGCAATGTACTGTACGATTACATTCATTCTTGCTCCAACTCGGTCTCGATTTCGACGTTTCCGCGAGGACATATATTTCTGGACCTTAAATACACCACCGCATACCTATTCGGGTGAAACATATGCTCGAGACCACCTTCAGCTTCAGGCTTGTTGACCGTCATCAGCCAAGTATCAGGCTAGTAGTCAGCATTTTGCCGACATTATTTCGATAGTCGGCATCTTTGCCATGCGTGCTACCTGGGTTACATACATTATTGACACATTGGTACACTGCTCGGCAGTCGTTGGAGCAAGCTGGACTCTTTTCCACTCACCTTTCTGCAGCTTGCGCAACATCAGTGTGTGGCTGCCCAAAGTTCTAGGCATGCATGCACATAACTCATACTAGAGCTGAGGTGTGAAACGAGGTTTATGTCGACCGCTGAACAACGTAAACTGCCTGCGGATTATTAAATCAGAGTCTTGAACGGCCATTCATTCGTATCGGTATTGACTCGTATATGCATGTGTGCCCGTACCTAATACAAAATTATAACTCTGGCCGTTGCGTAAAACTGATAGAAAACTCAATTCCTCGACGCAATTATTCGTAAGCCTCCCTCCACGAGAGAAACATCTTCCATTTTATGTTGTTCCTCTCTCAAACTTTTATTTTGGTATTGTTTTCTTTCTGGTTCCGGATAGGCACTTGTACATGGAAGGCGACACCGCAGTTTTTGCATTTATTTTCATCGCGTCGAATGAGTGTTGTATACATATCATCCTGTATATGCATGTTGTATCGATACACGTTATAATAAATAATTTAAATGACACAAGGTGATCGGGCAAAAAACGCGATTCCGAAAGTAACCATAGAAGAACTGTTACAGGGTGACCAGAGTAATGAGATATTCCTGCGGAACAGTATTAACGAAGTCACCGCAGTTATGGTAGGAAAAAAGTATAATTCTTTATTTCGTATTCGGCAATATTATCTCGCAACAATACTTCAGATCGCTTATTACAGCTGCTACGCTGTAGTTCGGCTTACGGTACTTCGGTAGTTTAGGTAAATAAATTCTCGGTTTTTATCTCGTAATTCGACCGATCGAATCCCTGTAGATTCAACTTACGTTCTCGCTCAGAATCGCAGCATCGCTGTTAATCTTGAAGCCTCGCGTTACTAAACATCGGTTCGATGAATATCGGTAGACTTTTTTTTTCTTTATCTTCCTCTTGCAAATCGGAGTAGCCAAGATGAGGTGCAGATCGGTTTATTTATCGATCCCGTTTCCGCGGACAAATATCGGCGTCAAGTGTCAGCGGCGCGGGCGTAACGGTTTTATTAAACACCGGCGCGCGCCGTTCGAAGGCGCAGGCATACTTGTTTGAAACGTACCACGTGATCGCTGTCATCGTAATGGCCTGCGTTCTGCGCGCGTTTGACGGTTTCACAGTCGTGCCATCTCTAGAATGTCGGGAAAAGCAGCGCGGACTTTGATGAATCGTGAAATTTACGTGCATACATCTGTACCTGGAATACTTTAACATAGATTTGACGCCTGGTACGATCAATCAGAAAAATGTATTACGAATAAATAAGTCTGTCGTGCAACCTAGTTCAGATGTATGCATATTTTATATAAGGTGAGAAGGTGCGTATTAAAATTTTTGTTCAATTCAGCGTCGCCCTCTAGGTTATGGATCTCACAACGTATTCATTTTCTATACGTATGCATGTATGCACAATACCCGTTTCGTACGTTTGATTTGAAAAATAACGTACCTGTTATCCCAATTATTCGTAGCGATTCAATGCTAGCCTAACCTAACCGAATCAATCGCGTCGATTCCATGAGAATCTTACAATTTTCACAAGTTTCTCAATCGTTATGTGTTGTTTGTTTCATTGAAAATTGACACTATTGTGCAAGCATAACAAATAATTGATTTTCCATCCCGTTCTTAGTCTGATGTTGTTATGCCTAACAATTATTACTAAATCACTTGGGCACGTAGCATAGAACAACGTATTAGACAGTTTTTACGAAAAATTATTACTCACCCTGCCTTTAGCAAGAAAATTTGTTATAGTGTATCATTGTTCCAGGAGTGTCGTTGTTTGATGAAATATATATATATATACATATATACATATATATATATATATATATATATATATTCCAATATGCTGAATTTTTAAACGAGCAATGAGAATATGAAGAGCAACATTAACAAAGAAGAGACAGATACGAAAAAGAAATATGTGTTCTTTACCGATCCTGATGTTATCGTCAGACGTGCCGAGTCTTCAGCAGCTGTAAGATATATTTTGATTCTATTCTACTATATTATTGAATAACAAGGCTCATTAATTTGGTACTTGTATCCGTGAGAATCAACAGAATAATTTAATTGAGTATGCTACTCGAAAAAAAATGAATAAAAAATTAAATAGTTCAACTGCGTCCCTTTATTAACGTTGCAGGCATCGCAGGCTCTACAGAGCTTCAAAATCAATGAACAGTTGCGGCAAAGCAATCCAAATGTAAATCAGAGCGAAGCAGAAGGATTTTCCAATCTGCAGACAAAATCGGATATCAAGGGGTTGGAAACCCTTCTCACCTATCATCCCGTACAACCTTATCCCTTCACCTTCATAACAGCAGTTAAGCGTAAGCTTGCACTTAATATGCATGCCGAGGCATGTAAACGAGCTTATGAACCTGAGAATCTTGACAAGCCTCAAACTGATAGAGGTGCTAATAACACGAACACTGATTTCAAACGCAGTATCAATCAAGTTGTACAAAAAATGGATTTTATAAAGCCGCTGAAAGTTCCTGATCTGAAAATCTCCCCAAAGACTTTGGATTATTCATTTCAAACAGCAGGGGGCTTTGGTAATAAAAAATTTGATATACACAGGCTGGACGAGCAAGTTTCCCCGGCTTGTAACAAATTGCCGAAAAGTGCCGAGAAGGTTCATCGAAAGCTAGATTTTAGTGTACTCGAGGGGTCCCAGAGTAAAAATTGTGAGAATATAGAGCCACTAAAAATCCCGGATTTGTCTATCGGTTCTAGTTCGACTAAGAAAAAAGAACACATTAGAGATAGCTCAAGGGAAAAAGAGAATAGGTCAAAAAGAATCAAAAAAGATGATTTAGCGCTTGCGAGGCAAGACGACTCACTCAAAGAGACACCTAGAAGGTCCAAATTGTCAAAGCATGTTTCTAGGAAAGATGCGGAGGAATCTGCTGATTCGGTATTGGAGATGCTGAGGTCAGAAAACTTTTTGAGCAGCTTACCAAGAGAGAGTGACTTTGCTTTAAAAAAGCCTAAGAGTAAAAATTTTATAACTTCTACAGTAAAAAAAAGCGATGATAAGAAACCCAGATCAGTTAGCATGCAGGCCTTAAGATCAAGCCGAGAACGATCATCAGAAACGAAAACTAAAAATTCTGAAAATGATTCAAGTTCAGAAAATAATATGAAAATACACGAAAGAATTACGCTTAGGGATAATTTTAAAGGAAAATCTACTGAAAACTTAAACGATGTTAAGTACAAAAATCCAGAATTATTGAATTGCAAACAGCAAAAGCACGCTACGAAATTGCCCTCTCAAGGACAACCAAAACAATTTGAAAACCACCCCAAGTCACAAATTAGACAATCGTATGAAAAACAGAAACCATCCACCACAGAAATGGAATTTAAAGACATGATTATCTTGGATGTTTCAGAAGAGATTAAATCTGCTTGTGCTTCAAGCTCCAAAGAGACCGAGAAACAGTGTAGAAAAGATTCAAGTAGTAAGACTGATGATATAATGAGAAATGAAACATCGTTACAACAATCAAAAAGTAGTGAAACATCTCGCGAAGCAGAGCAATCGGATCATAGTAGTCAAATATCAACTCAAATGGAAAAGCATCATGAAAATTCGGGAAATGCGAGCAGCACTGACAAGTTTTCGAGCCAAAGCTTAAATGTGGACTCAAAATTAACTGATAATCCGATAAATCAAGTTGACAGTAGTACAACTTCATCCCAAAGCAAGTTAAACTCTGAATACATCAATCCGCAATCCAAATCATTCTCAGAAATCATTTTAGACCCAGCAAGAATTTCATTCAGGGATGAAAGTTACGGAGAGCAAAATGAATTCTGTGACCTAGTAACACCGGATATTAATTTACTACTTCGGTCAAAACGAAGGAAAAATTTTTCGCACAAATCAGATAGTGAGAATGATCTACGCAGTCCAAAACACAAACCAGCTAATAACGTTCAAGCGGAGGACAATGGTATTCAACTGGTAAGATTACACAAAACATGAATCACTTGAATATTTTTCTATATCAAACATACAACAGTCCGTACATGTTTCAAAATATTCAATTCAGTGCATTTTTATTGTGTGTGTAAATTTGCAGTTACACCCAACAGCATTGCACATGCAATTTCAAGCCGAATTACGCCTGCTAGATTCATTCAATGAATCACTGTGGCAGGTGATGAATGTTGAAAAGCAAAAAGAAAACGAAATGAGACGAAAGAATTTGATGCTTTTGCAGGCGGGCAGAGATACCATCGATGCAGAAAGACATCAGGAAAACCAGAGCAAAGCGGATCAGGAAACAATCGAAAAAAGTGAGTAGACAAACATTCGTATTAATCTGGAAACAATCGAAATCACCTACAATGTATAATCCAAATAAATTCTCTGTCTTTTACAAGCTGGTGTTTTTCCACCACAGTCACATTCAGGTACAATGTATAATTTCAAATAAATTCTCTTGTCTTTTTCAAGCTGGAGATTTACCACCACACCACATCAATGAAACAAATGATCCTAATGTTGAAGTGATGAATACGAGCAATGAAAATCCTAATATCAAATCCGTTAGAACGCCTGCACGTGTTAAACACTCCCAGGATAAGACCCTGGCAGACTCTGATAATTTCTTGAAAAAGAACGATCGTACATCTGTCAGAGTAACGGAGGTTCAAACTCAGACTGCAAATGATATTGCAACACAAACAGACACACACAGGGTTAGGCGTAGATATGTATGTGTAATTTCTGACGACAGTGTGATTGTATGAAGTTGTACTTGATTTTTTTATGCAAACAATTTTTTATGTACAGATTTCTCCAGCCAGACAAATTCCTGGTATAACATATGAAAGAGAAACGTCAGATAAAGAAGAAATTCCTCAGCTTTCGTTCGAATCGCTCAATCAATTTGAAGATTTTGACCAAATCGAAAATGTTTCGTTGCCGAGCAGAATGCACACGATGTCAGAAATCAGTTTGCATGAAACAACGTCTTCAATCAAAACTGAAACTGGGACTGAAATTAGTATTTCAACAAGAGACGTTACCTGCTCTTTTAACAAATATCTTGATTCAGAGGTACACCTGCTATTTTTTGTACGAAATTGAAAAATACTCTTCCATCACTGAGTTAGATATAGCTGGTGCGCAATAATGTCCACAGCCTGCATTTGATAGATCATTTACTCCTTATTGCTCATATTGCTTTGAGTGTGGGTGACCGTACTTTATTTTACCTGAAAACTACATAGTCTCTGAGACTACGCATAGCCAGCATTTTACTCCCTATGTAATCCAAGTGCTAGACAGTTCTGCTTGTATGAACTTTAGGTACAATTAATTGTTTTCAGTTTTGCTTATGTGTTTCCTTTGGGCGCTAAAGAGTAACTGGTCCAAAGGTACATTGTAATCGTTTCAAAATATATTATTTTAAAACTGTTTTGTTTCACTTATAGTAGGGAAATTCGCTTCTAAACAGGTGATTAATATTATGAAACGCAATCTATTTCAGTTGGCTCAATTGATTAAAGACGAAAAACAAAGATTTGATGAAATTGAAATGCTTTTTAAGTCTCGGGAAAAGACTTTGAATGATCGCACAAAAAAGCTGGTTAAATTGGAAGAACAAAAACGTGCCTTACGAGATATGGGTCAAGATAGCCGAATCAGTTCAGTAAAGAAAAAGCAAAGAGCCTTGCTTTTAAAATTGCAACAAGAGAAAGACGAAATGAACAGGTAAACGCAGTCGATTCTGCATATTTTTTTTATTTTTTTAAATTTTTTTTTGGTTTTTTTATCATCACCCTTTGATAACTGTAATTCGCTAGGTTGAAGGAACTACACAAAAAGGCTAGTCAGGAGCGTAAACTTATGCTTCAAAAACAAAGAAACATGTTGAATCCTCAAATGTCTACGAAAAATATTCTAACAAAATTAAAGAGAAGCGCGGACAATCAATCCCCGCGACGGTTATCCGGCCCTATGAAAGGGTATGACATTAGGAGTCCGAGTTCCATGAGCTCACTTCTAGATTCAGATAAGTCACAACTTGACCGTTCTCATATGGAAATGAAATCTCATGGAGCCGAAGGAAAGTTACACAAATATGAAGGGAAGATGCCGAGGTCTGACATTGCTTCCAGCCAAGAGGTGAGATTTTTCATCATACCACTAAAAACATTCGGTCTTGTGCAAGTATGGAGACCTTTCTAATTTTGGATATTATTTTTCAGGGACAGGATACAAGATTGATTAAAGCTAATCAATTTGATAATATGACAGAACCATCTGATACTTCTTTTATTGACTGTAATATCTTATCTCCAGACTCACAAAAATTTCTTGCAAAAGAACAAAAAATTCACAGTGCAGCCCAAAATTTCGATGCGAAGCTAAAGTATGAGACAAAACCATGTAAATACAAAGAAGTGATGCCCAAACTAGATATTTTACACCATAAATTGCATGGAACTGATATTGAATCCAACATTAGTTCTAAAAAATTAAGTAAACAGGACATTCTCACTGGGTTGGAAAAACCAAAGGTGAAAGAGCTCCAGCCAAAGTCTGCGTTGAATGAGTTGGACAAATCAATTTGCGATAATGTTAAATCTGAATCCGATACTCTGGTGGATGAGGTTTCAAAAAAGTCAAAGTCTTCACAAGCAACTGAAATTAATTTTGAAAACTTGAAACTGAAACGTGAAAAAGAATTGTTATATCAAAAGAATCCATTTGTTTCGGAGAATTTAAACACAGAATCTGACGATATTGCGGAAGAATTAGGTTCAAGGCAATCGAAATCATCACATATTGTTGAAGATATTTCAGAGATGACTTCTAAGAGTTCAAAGAAGACACAAAATACGTCAATGATCAGCAAAGAGAGTTCCAAGAAATCGCAAAACAGTTCTAAGATCAAGTCGAATTCAAAACGCAAGGGGTCAAGGAGTTTAAAATCCAAATCATCGTCTGACATTCTGTCCGAAAATATTATGCGATCAAAATCGAGTTCACAAATTCCAGAAGAAATTATGAAGTACCATAGCAAACGATCTAAAATGGAGAAAGATGAAGCCCAGTCTGAAGAGGATTTTGAAAATTTGTTGACAGATCTTGAAGCTAATGAAAGTCAGAGCTCCCTGCATGCACTAGTTAAACACTCAAAAGCCGTCAAAGAAAAGAATTATCAAATTCTTAAAAATATAGCAAACGAACACGAGGCCAAAGAGAATGTTCCTTCGAAAGATTCCGAAAATATGCGGAGTATTTCTGGAAGACAAGATGGAAATTTCCAAAATGTGGGAAATATGTCTACGAGGTCGCAAGTCAGCACGCTTACCATTTCACATCATAGTTCAGGAGAAAGTGAAAAAAGTTATTCTCGATCTGTTGTAATACGAGCACAAGATCATCACTTCAGAACAAGCAAAAAACTCGATCAGTACGTATATACTTGCTTTTTCTTTTATTCTGGTAATTTCTTCAATCATAGAAACAATCGACGATCTTCTATGTTAGTGCAAAACTTATTTTTTTTCATATGCAGCTCAAATTATAGCACAAATCGAAGTTGATATTTGTTCGAAATTTGCAGGTATTTTATTTTGACCCCAACACAATGCAAATTATTTAAGGAACACAGTGTCTAGATATTGCACTCGGGCACAGGTCTAATAATAACTTGAAAATGCGTATTTGCTTGCCGTGTACTGTTAAAAATAGATTTTCTGCTACGTGTCCCTAACTTGTACCGAAGATACTTCAGTCCTCGCAATTTTGCCCTGTTGAAAAGATCTGATTTCCAAGCGTCTCCCTCTCCAAAGAAAATCCTCGTTTATGTGTGATATTCTTCACATTTTTGCTCGTAGTATATGAACCATTTGAACCTATTTTAATTAGTTAAAATCATCGATGAATGCTTGGGACTGCCTGAGTTTTATGATTTGATCAAAAATAAGTACTAGAATGAAGACATTTCCTCCAGCAAAGTCGTTACAAACTTGGAGAACTGGAAAAGTTAGAAGAAGTATGTGAAGTTCATCTTAAATCTTGAGCTTACAAGCGTGGTACTAATGTTTCGATTAGTCATAGTTCACTTATCTATGGCAAAAACTTGTTTTCCAAGTATCACCTTGTGCAAAATTTAACTAAGATCATAATTTGCACTCTTATCACGATTCGCTATGATGCTTATCGCAGAATTTCGAACATGATAGTAGGATTATTAATGGGCTTTACTTTCGATGCCATGTCTTGCCCCATAGTTTGTACAAAGAATCTTAAAGTTGTATCTAACAAGTGAATTTACCATTTGGATAATCTGAAGAAGTTGGGAAGTTTCGCAAATGAAAATTCGTGACAACCTTTAATTTTGCATATAACACAGTTCAACTATCCCTTGTTTCCCAAAAAGTATAAGTAGAGTAGATAGAAGCAACTTTACCTATTACTCTAACGGGTCTGGCATTGTTATCCGGAGTGTCCGAGATATTTTTTTCCTGACATTAAATAATCGATTTGTTTATTTTTCTAGAATATTAAGTGCTAGGGAGGCAGCTCTCGCTTCACGCAGAAGCTGTGTAGAGAAGTGGATTGCATGGCACTCACGACTCCGTGCCGAGGAAAACCGTGTTACTCGCATGGAGGAAGCAATGATCAAACTCGTCAGTGGTACTCATAATGCTGTATCGTATCATGGTAAAGAATCCCGACTCTCAACTCTTATTCTTGCAAATTATTCACCTAATTATTTACAGTACAAGACAGCGACAGATTTATTGATTCACTACAAGTATTTGAAAGATTTTTTATGTTCGTAACTAACTCAATTGATATGAATTTTCATTATTAGATACAACCATATCATCAGATACAAGCGACGTGGAAAGCAGAATTGAAATGTTAGCTGAGAAGCTTGCAGAGCGACGAACTGAAATGACTAGATTAAAACGAGAGGCTAAACGGCAAGCTAAACAGCGGCTGAAAGCATTGGAAACGAATCTTCTCAACCAAATCAAGGTACGTTATTAGGTAGAGACATGTCTAAGAGTCCATTGTGTGCTCTAACTTTGGATGCCCATTAAATTGACAATGAAATTTACAATATGCTCTACTCTATTATATCTACTCTGTTATATGTATATACATTTACTGATAATCAATAGAATGCAAATGGATTTTAAAATAATTAAACCTAATTCGTCGTTACATGGATTTGTTGATAACAGAAATACGATACAACGATCCACGAAATGCGTAAGAAGTTGGAGAACAAACGAGGCGCAGTAGCGAATGATGGCTTATCGGATAAACTTGCTATTGAATCAAAATCACTAACTGATTTCAAGATACCAGAGATTCCCATTAAAAGAATCAAAGAAATATATAAAAATAGCGATTTACTGAAGTCCCGTTCGGAATCTGAAATCAGAGGTTTGATGTCTGACGATAATCAGCATAAAGATTTGGAAATGTACGGAAGTGAAAATTCAAAACGTATTTCAAGTTACAAAAAATCGCCAAGGTCTGCCACCAGTGATGTCACCGATCGATCCGAAATGATAAGTGCTAAGAGAAAAGCTGAAACCGAAAGTACAAAATCAATCTTTGAACACGTTAAAAGCACTGCCTCGAAAGAACCAGACATTACTTCCGACTATATAGGAAATCAGTCGATATCTGAGCAAATTGAAGAAAGTAATCGTGCATCGAATTTAAGATCGTCGTCAGAAAGATCAATAGATGAAATTTCCATAGTGAGTTCACAGTGTAAATCCGATTCAAGTCGCAAAGAGTTACAATTGTCACAACATAAAGAAATCCGTAATGAGGGTATCACGTCAGGCCCATCAAGAGCTTCTTCAAATCGTGAACCAGACTCAATTCCGGAGAGCATTGAAACTACCACTTCCCTCCAAGAAGTACAGTCCAAGCCCATGGAAACAGTTACTGATGTTGAATATTCAAGATGTTACAGCATTTCCATTCAACCGTCAATTTCAAAAGATATTCCTACCGAAATTTTATCGGACTTGGAAAAACGCAATCACAGAAGTATTGTGGAGTGCAACTCATCACCACATGCGACTTCAGATGGTGAAACTATCAGTGATTACATGCTTGAGGAAATTTCCCAGAGAGATGATAAGAACGTTTCCATATCGGAAAGTCAACAATTGATTTCATCAAAACGTATTTTAACTAAAATTACAGATTCCGAGGTACAATCAGATACGAGTCCCTCGGAAGTACATCTGATTAAAAATTCTAGTATTGACAATGTAACCGATGGATTGATCAGTGTCACTTCGAGATCGACTTCTGGACAGAATGCCCCACAAATTATCCTGGATGAAGCACTTACTACAAAAGGACGCTCTGACATTGATGAAGACGTGCTTGAGGAATCTGTTCAGGAATCTGAATCAATTTCCAACAAACTAAGCTTTCTGGAGCTGGGCAATAAAAATTTGAACGATGATATAAGTACACTTGAAAATGACCTCAAAGCTCTTTCCGAAATGATGTCGCAGTTTAGTAAATCATCAGACAACAAATCAAAGTCTGACAAGGAAGAAAAGGTAGTTGGTGTTCTTGTGAATGACTCAGACAAGGGAACTTCCACAGATATCACTGATTTAGACCATCCAAATAATTTCAGTGACCAAGAACTTATGTTTAATTCGAATAAGAATGCCACATATATTGTAGATGAAGAGCGCGAAAACGTTGACTTTAATGAGAAAGACTTGAATGCACAGGTGTCTGAAATAATGCAGAAAATAGTGCCTGAAGATACGGCACTACGAACATACTCTGAACAGGAAATTGATTTCAAAGCAAGAAGTAGAGAAATCTTGAACGAAATTGAGAAATCAATTATATCTGACCATGTCAAATCTCCTGACAGAGTCGACATCAATACAAAAAGTATCGAAATAAATGCATCCTTTGAAGAGAATAAAGATGCGGAAGCAATCAACCACTTGAATTCTTTGAAAAACGATATCATGTCCATTGCGGAAATCATTTCAAATTCATCTGAAGCTAAAAAAGATTTCACATTAAGCGGAAGTTTAGAATGTGATAATCTATTAGAGGATGCTGATGCCATTGAGGCATGTTCAAACTCACACCCGCATGCATTTGAAGAACCTGTAGTGTTAGAACAATTTGTTGAAAAGGAAAGCCTTGAAAAACCTGCTTCGAAAATGCCTGACGAGTGTAACTTGAAAGAAGATTCGTTTCAAACATCCAATGAAACAAACCGACCCGTTCATAGTTTGAATGATAATATAGAGATTGTGAGCAGTAAAAACATAACTGAAACGCCTCCTACTGAACTACTAGAGACGAATTTTGAACATTCAGATCAGAAATCCACATTTGAAACGATCAAAGATCCGGAGTACGAAGATATATCAGAAGAAAGCTTAGAGATTTCAGAAATTATGGATAAATCTGAACGGCAAAGATCCGAACGGGAATTATATCAGAAGTCCAGTAGATTGCCAGAGAAATATCAAATGACACAAAAATCTGAAGATGTATTGAGAATTTTAGATGAAATCACTCAGAAAACAAATCAAGCGTCGCAAAAATCTCAACAGTTTTTAATCACACCTGAAAATAATGGGAAAAAAATAGGTGAACTGCTCCAGAAGTCTGAACAATTATGTAAAAATTTTCAAGCCTTGACATCGATACCCCGTCGATCTGATGCTGAGTTTGAATTACCAATTACTGAATCACATATCCCTAATAAAAGATTTATTCTTCAAACGAAAGTGACTTCTGAACAGCCTGAACAAATTCTAAATGAATCTGGTTTTCCTCAACAAATTAATATACCCGAAAAGACAAACCAAACAGCTCACGAACAGAAGACTGAATATATTTCACATGATATTGAGACAGAAATTTCATCTATTCCCAGTGATAAGCCAGAGACGTCAAGTAGTGTTGCTGTTGAAAGTCATTCTACTAAGTCCCTGGATGAGCTGGAAACGGGTCAAATAAGGAATAAAGAAGATCCAGACAAATTCGGTACATGCCAAACAAAATTCACCAGAGAATCAACAAAATTGGATATTTCTATGCATCAAACTGATATTCAGCATCAGAACGATAAGGAATCGGTCGTAGAAACAAGGATGTTTATAGGGAATCTAGTAGATACGTATAACCCTATCGAAAGGTTGAAAATACCCTGTCAACACGATGAATCGCAAATATTTGATACCAAAATATCAGCAGATATTGGTTTACCTGATGCTGACGTGAAAAGTTATAAAGCTCAAGGTTATTCTACTAAGGAAGAATCAACTCAACAAATTCAAGAAGAATCTGTGGATACAGCATCACAAAAGTTCGATAACTTGTCTGATAAATCTATCAAGAGCGTAGAAATTCCTGAGCAGATTTCACTAATAGGCGAAACCAGAATACTCTCAGAGTCTTCTGAATATGATATTGTATCGCATCAATCAAATCTGGGTTCTGCTAATGAACAATTAAAGCAAAACTTAATTATAACCAAATTAAGTGAGGATACCGGACTTGGTGATGATAATGACGATAAGGGGAAGTCTTATGAGGAGCTGAAAAAAGTTAAACATTTGGGTAACATCAATGTACATGTACACACTATTGAGGAGAGCAGTCTGATACCATTGTTTGGGAAAAGTTCTTTAGAAAATGTTGAGAACAAGGTGGACACGTTGAAATTAAAACACTCCGATGAACAGGAACCTCAAATTACTGTTGAAGCACGTGCAAACTTGGAAAATCAGTGTGATGAAATTCTGCAAGAAAGTTTTGAAAAGTTGGATGAGACACGAGAATCCAACTTGCAACTTCAAGCTATCAACGAACCCATACATGGATTACATGCTGGATTTGAAAACAGTGAGGAATCTCAAAACTCTGCAGATTTATTACCGGAACTTATTCATTCTGAAAAATCTAGAGATATATTGCACAAAAGCGATATAGCCGATAAATCGGATTGTGCTTCACAAAAATCTGACGAGTCTCAGGTATCGGGTAAATCTGAAGATAATTTACAAAAGTATGAAGTCGAACTGCCATCTGAATCTAGCGAGGAGGCTGAAACACCGAGAAGCGTGTCAGAAATAGAAATAGATTCACCTAGAGATCCCAACGATTCTAGGCTGGACATCGAAGCCTTAGATGATGATCTGCTAGCAAATGAAAATAATTCCGAGACGAAAAACATTAAACTGAAGAATGAATTCAATGCAACACCAGTCATCGCCACATCCGAAAAAGACATTGAAGCTATGATCGACAAGTTAAAAGGTAATTTTCATTCAATGAATTATACCAAATGTCTCACAATAACATTCACAAGTATTGAATATTTTCTATAATTCACTATCAGCATAGAATCTAATTTTGCAAACACGAGATCAACATTCGCCGAGATATATTACTTATACAGTTCTATTCTATTGTATACTGTATTATTCATATTCTGGGGTCGAATTTTCGAAAATATGTTATTGTTGTTTATCTAGATATTCGTTTATACTATTGAACAATTGGTAATCGTGAAGCACTGCATATGCATACTGTCATTAATTTACTAGCCACGTGTACCATAAAATTTTCCTACATCGAAAGTGCATTTTTTACGTTTCACACAAACACAAATATATTTGAAAGTTCTTGTAATTTTAATTGGACTGTAGTTTAGGACTCTGTGCCGACGAATCATGGGCAAATTTTCAATCAGCAGCTCCTCATTTCTTCGTTCTCTCTCTCCTTGCTGTGGTGCACAGAATTAAGGAATTATGTAGAGATTCCAAAGTTATAAGTCAATATTTAGAATTTTCATCATATTATCGACAAAAAATTGCAGCTATAAAAATGTTCTTCCCTTTTGTTATGATGCACCCGCCATGAAAAATTATGATACACACTTTGATACTCAACGCTGGTACCTTGATAGCTAAATTTTCTGTACGATTATTAGAATTATTAGCCTGGGCTACAAGTATTTGCTGTGACGTGCTTCGCTGTATTGAATTATTTCTGTGTGCTATTTTATATTTATCGATAAATCAAATCCTAATTTTTGCAATACTTATTTTTGGCTAATGTGTGAAGCATCTGTGGTACAGCCATATGTTGTTTATTTTCAGAATAACAATATCAAGACAATTTTTACCTCGAAGGTAATTTACTACAAAACTAGGAATGTAATAAACATTGATTTGCCCTCCTTTTTCCAATTAAATGTCGCATGAATGCTTGATCTTGATACCTTTGTGTATACAAAATAATCACTCTAGCTATATATATTTTACAATTGTCGAAGCATGATTTCCTACAAACGTCTCCACAGATTGTTTTTGAAGTAATAACAAACTGTCCATACAATTGATAATGTGATGATGGTTCACAGGTTTGTGCACAATTTTATCGATTCACTGATATACTTGACGGACAATTATTGTTCAATTTGATAAATGATTAGTCATTCCTACAAAATTCTTAGACCAATCAAATTGCAATCGAAGTTTAGTGATAAACCTGGACATATAACGGTTTATTATAGACGATGCTCGCATTATTGAAACTACTCGACAGCTACCAATATAATAATTGCTTGGTATCTACTAAAAAATCGTAAAACGTTAGAAACCACTTGTCACTTTAGAACAATTGATATTCATCTTCGGATAGCAATTTGATTTGACCTTTGATGATAATTTAAAGAATTAGCCCTCAAGAACGCTAAACGAACATTCAATTTTCAATTCTACATATTGATATTCAGTGATGATTGTTACGGAATGCTTATGAAGTTCATTTTAACTTGATAACATATTATGACTATGAATAATTTGAGATACTAGGCGTGTACCTATAGCACTGGAACAAGTAATGCTAGACCTGTCCTATTTCATGGATGACATTGTGTAAAGAATAAAATCTTAAGAATGAATCATACAACTATGCGCAGCTTGTACCAACTAATATTTTGTACTGTAAAAAATTATAGTGTCACTGGAACAGCCGGGTTTGGAAGTCGCTGAGCTAGAGGCGAAGCTACTCCGGATTCAAGAACTCCAAATTGAATTAGAGGTAACAGTTGAGGCAGTTTATTATCTTGAGCAAAGAATTTGACATTGTCCTAATACCGAAATAATGAATCAAACTCTTACAGATCAAGAAACTAGAGGCTGAAGAGGTCTCCTACTACGTGAGAGAAATCCCAAATAAACCACCACCGCCCTACACGCCTCCAAGTGGAGGGCGATTGTCCATATCGCAGACATCGCCATCAACGGCACCTGCTGTGGTCCCAACTAACGTGGAGGACTTAACATCCTTTACCGAAAGAGCAACGCATTTAATTTATCAAGCCAAAAAGTCCGGAGACGATATAATCAGCCTTCAGCTCCCAACCGAAATCTGCGAGCTGAGTAAAGACAATAACGAAACGGCAAGAAGAGACAGAAAAATATACAACACATTTTTATTTGACCTCTGCAAGGAAACTATATCAGAAGTTTATCAATCTGAATGCGAAAAGCCTGGACCGAGTTGGCTGAAGCCAAATGCTAAAACAAAGCCGGCAATGAAGATTCCGACAACGGTTGAAGGTCTGAATGACTACGTGAGCAAAGAAGTTGCGACGTTATTTGGCTTCAAGACGAAATTGCAAAGAGAGAACCTGGTTATGCGTTGGAGTAGGAAACGACGCGACAGGGTGGACGAGTTATTGGCTAGAGAGGCCCAAGCCGAGGAAGATGAATGGACCAAGTTTCATCACGATGAATTGGCGGTGAAAAATGAACTAACAACCGCGATATTGGACTCGCTTATACTCGATGCTGCTAACGTCGTTAAAATGGCTTACATTAAGAAGCGACAAGTTACGAGTTGAAAAATATCGTGCATAATTTTGTGGGAACCCACAGATTCACTCACAATCAATCATGCTTCAAGTTAATGATTGATGAAAATTTAACGCGATTTCCCGAAACAAAGGTGTACTAAATTGAAGAACTGTTCCAACTGTGACAAACACTTATCATCAAACTGTAAACCGGGTGTTTGGTGAAAGTGGGCACTAATGTCTGTCGAAGTGACTGTGTCCTAAGCCATCGCTGCAGGTTGTCGCCCCCCCCTGAGCATGAGTGGCCTCTTACCTCAAATATTCCTGGGTAAATGAAAAATGTGACATTCACGCTTGAATTTGTATATAGTGATATCGTTCCATATACAAATTTCGACAGCTGTTTGTACAACTTATATATGTCATCTTACAGCCGTACAATTCTTCTTTAATTTTCGTATTACTCGCAATGTGTAGGCTGGATCCTATATTATTTACCTTATACTCGTAAGCTTAAGATTTTGGGTAATTGTTATCCCTAAATTCAAGGTGACATGACGTATCTCTACGTTTCCAATATTGCGGCATCGGTTACATATCTCTGCAGTGGGCTACGATTAGTTTATTGGTGCAGCTGCTGTCGAGAGATGAGGTAATTTCACTGCCTCAAAACTCAGTATCGAACTGACTACTGTCAACGTACAAATATTATAATCTGTGGGCGTATGGCAAGCATGCGATTTTGTTATAAAAATCGTAAAATGTTCGTTTACAAATCTTGTACCTAAATGCAACGCAAAAACCTTCTTTTATATTGTTTTTTTTCTCTGTTGATAATTTAGTTATTTATTCTGTTATAACTATGATTGGCTAGGTGACTAATAGAACAATGGATACTAATTACGGCTCAGCGCGCCGGGCTCAACTGTTTTAATATGAACTTGACAAAATTTCCCTAGAAGACTGAAAGACTGGAGCCATTTTAATCAAAATTACTACCAAGTTTTCGAATTTATTAGTATTAAATTAAAATTATATGAGTGGTACACCTTAATCGGAATATCCACAAGGAATTTATCATTCAAGTACGTGGAGGAATTTGAAATTTAATTATAGTGACAGCTACGTCGCGGGGATACTTGCATCGTTAATTTTTCTTACATATGTGTTCATGGTTGTGATGTAAATAGTACAATATTCAACGTATTCACGATGCCCATAGGGCTTAAACTAAACTATCCATTCTGCAGGACTCTTTATCAGCTAAGGAAATATTACGTGGCAATCATAATCATATCTTTCTACCGAACTTAATATTCTTACGGGTGCACTTACCGTCACAGGTTTGTTTCTTAACGTTCTCTTCCTAAAGCGAGAAATACGATAATCACGATGTTGCTTCAATTTTTTTTTACCGACTTTCCTCAAGTCCGTCGCGCACATAAGCAAGCTCAAGTGTACCGACTGGATTTTATTTTTATAATACCATAAACAATGATGTTTCGTGTCGATACTTTTATTTATACCGAGCATGTTAGCGCTAGTGTATGAAACAGTATTTATACGCTACTCAGTTATCGATAGGATGTCCACGTACGTAGTTGAATATGTACTTAATTAAGTTCTGATATATTTTATAATAAACTTTGATGAAAAATAATCGTAAAAATTCACCCTTCGCATTTCCTTTCAACTTTTGTTATTATTCACTTTACACAGCACCGTGAAATTTAGTCTCTCCTGTCAGACGATGCGGTAGATCCGATCAGTTGAGCACTCACGATTGAACTGAAACAACCGTGACCTTACCTCTCGCAATGTTGACAAAATCGGGATTCCAGTGTAGTAAATGTGGCCCGCGGATACCCGATCGTTTCAATCGGATCTTCGACACAACCGAATAACACGTAGATGTCCCCGGATAATATACCCGTTTTGCAGGAGTCTCACTGAACCATCTTTTGATTTTTGTACAGTTACAACGATCCGGTAATTATTACCCTCTACCTATATTTCCACGCTTTTTGCGACTTCGCACACGAGGCCATTCAACCAGCAGAGGAAAGTAACACGCATAGTTTGAATATAATCCTTCCATACCCCATGTTTATTTCGGCAATGCCTTTTAGATGAAAAAGTACAACACCATTTCTCGAGAGGAACAATACATTATTACGGGGCAGTGCAAACAGACCGCAGAAAGTATATAATAATCACTTAAATATAATAAACTTAAAGGTAGAAATATTAATGGTAATATGATCGAACCTTAGTAAAATAGAAAAAAAAAAATAAAAAAAAATAAAAAAACGAACTCACAAACAATAAAATACAATAATTAACGATGAATAAAAAAGTGTATATATTATTTTATATGAATTTTAAATTATCATGTATTTCGGATTTCCTATTATATAATATGTATAATATATATATGTATGTAGAAACATGCAAATGCGATTGATAATGCTCAACCGTACTTATAATTTTCTTTTATCTATAATCAACTACATATCGCTACTTCAGCTCTACGTTGAAACCAGTTAAATGAACTCATAGCCAAATCCATTTGTCGTATTGCGAAATCAATTGATTCTCAAAGACGTAGGGTAAAAATTATTGCTACCGTGGAGGTATAGGTACTTTTAATGGTGTTTTAATTCATCTCCAACCGCTACAAGTAAATAACGTATACCCCGACGATTGGGGTCCGTAAGTATATGTTATACAATATTAGTGAACGGGATTAGAGAAGATACTGCGTTCAGGTTCTGATTTCAAACATTTCAAAGCTGAGACATGACTGGGCGCTACTTATATTTCTTTTCAACCATCTTAGCGAAGTAGATCAGCTGCTATACTATAACCAATTATCTGCATCCTCAGCAACAAGATAATCAACATCAATTTACGATAAAATGCCTACTTTGAGGGCAGTTTGAAAAGATAAAGGTGAGAAATTGCCAATTATTCAGTAAATGTTATAAAAATTTTTATACAATATCAGGTTGGCCATTGCATTGCTTTTAGAATTTTTCTTTTAATTACTATTCCAAAGTAGTTATATTTCGCACTAATCCGCATGAGATTTTTCCATCTTATTCAGTGCAACGTGCAAAATAGAAAACATACAAATGTATATTTTGAAATTGATTTTATTATTGCCATGCTACACAATCCTCTCAGAGGCAACACTTCTTATTTGTCATTTAATTTTTAGATCACGCATTAGATCGATTTGCTTAATTTTATTTAATTACAATTAAGTGTATTCGTTTAAACTTTAGGTTTCTTTTAAGGATTAGTTTTATAATTGGCACCAAGTACTTTGTGAATTTATAGCATGTATATAGATATATGTATATCGTAATGTATTTTTCTAGTTTCATTGTATAATTTTTTCTAAACTGCCACTGTACGTTCTGAAACAAACTCAAACATAAATAGTGGTATTCCATTTTTTTCTAATATTTATAAGACGCAGCAAAAGTTCATTGAATTTGCCGATTACGTGTAATATGTATTTGTATCTGTGTATACATGTATACATATATATATTTATTGAAAAAAAAGGTTGCGTAGTTTTCGTACATAATAATCTGATAATAAACGAAGCATAATGGATAGTCTTTTTGCAATTTTCAAAATTTTCTGACAAAATAAGGGTACAAGGTACAAACGCGAGGAATCTGACTAATTGTAAGAATGGAACGGAAAAGTACATCCGTACCATATCTGATAATATACTTTTATCTTTAAAAATGCTTCGGCATTGTGCTGGATCATATAGTGTGCATTATTAACACACTGATCAGTTCCGAAATCATACAACAATCTACTTTCAATCAGATTCTAAATCTCAAGTCCGTTTGTCGTTGTGTATTATATGTATTATTTAGGTATAGATGTGGGAACAATTCTCTAACAGCGCACGAACTTGTAGAAACTTTTCGGTAACGTGGATAGAGCGCTATAAGATTTTAGGTAAATTCCTGAAATTTCGCCGTATCGTTCGTGCTGTTAGGGAAGTAAACGGTTATTATGAAACAGAACGTCCCGTATGATGGGGGAAAAAGTAACCGGCCCATATACATATGCTGTATATTACGACACGTATATAATTCAGATTGCAGAATGATTTAAGCAAAATTCGTACTTGGAGTTTGAACCGCTAAATTGAAAGGTGAACATTTTTAATCACCTTATACATTACATATACGTTGTTTAAAAAAGAGATAACAAAATCAGTCAAATAGTACGTTTTTCCCCTTCAATCGATATAGTATTGCCGTGCAAAGAAAGTAAAACTATGCACCTTGGGTAAATACTGAAAGTTGTTGAAACGTGCAAACTTCCCATGCCGTCGGAATTGTCCGCAAACCGAGGCACTGAAAATGTGTTCATATATTGTTAACGTGCGTATAACTATACACGGGTGCGATACACGTATGATTTTTGCCCATTGATAACTTCTTCGCTACTTGACAGCATACCTATTCGTATATTGTATAACGATTGGTATGTATGATTATTAGTGTTGGATACGACGTTATTACCGATTTGATCAGTCTAATAGAGGTTCTATTGATTTATGTACATATTAATATTATCACCATAACGATAACGATGATAAACTCATTGTCAGATGAAATGTATGTCTAGTAGAGTAATTTCAACAGTGGTACAGCATAGTTAGATCACAGAATAGAGAATCGGTATACGTATGCATGGGATTATGTACGCATGCACGTATACATGTATGTATGTATGTATGTATGTATGTAGACGTGGAATATGCGGCAATGGTGAAACGATCAATGGATAAATGTGGTTAAAACAAATTTCCCGCATTATTGCAGATGAAGAATGTGGTATACACGGTACAGATGACGTGCTTCTATCACATCTACAGTTGAGCGCCGAGTGTGAATAAAACGGTACTTATCCACAAGAAAGATGTGTAATTGATCGTGTCTAATTGGAAATACCAAGGCGTGGTGTGATATATCTACTATTTGGCGATCGGTTAAAATTTCCACCGCTTTGCCAAGAGCTTTTTAAGCAAACCTATACCGTATTTGCGAAACGCGTAGCCATGAAAAACCCGAGTAAATATAAATTACCGATTTCTGTACGAGTAACAAAACATATGCCACGAAGCATAATTTCGGCATATGAATAACGGATAAGCCTTGCAAGTGTGTGTAAGAGAGAATCATACGCCGGGTGTTTTTACAAGTATGTATTCGGTTTCTTACTGAACTATAGGAGAATAATATAAAAATCATAAATCATATTGTAGTAAATGAGTGCGCACGCGTACGTATAGTATTATTTAATGTGAACTTTTTTTTACTTTTCGACGCACTAAATAAATATTATCCATGGGATAGCGTAAGATTTATAACTAACTTCTACCAAGCTAACGATTTATAAAATAATTAAATGAAACATTTGTACTTTAGCAGTATAGAGCAGTCGTTTGTAATATAATATATATGAATATTTATTCAATAGACAAAAGAAAAAAAAAACAAGCAATTCCTTGCGCGAATTTCCCTCCCTTTACCGGTTATCACTCTGTATCCTGTGCGTGTGTCAAATTAAAAAGAACGTTCGCAACAGAATTTCGACAGATCGTCGAAAGGTATATTACGCCCTGGTTGCGTCAAATTATTGTAGAAAATAAAACGATATTTCGGAATGCAAAAAATACGAACTTTTGCCGAATTCAGATTTAACTTGACACACGATCTTAAAGTTTAGGTATTGAATACAATTCTCAGCGTATTCGTCATAATATTAGATATACGAGTAAGTATAGCACCGAATTCAAACAATAATAATAATCAACGAAACGTATCAAACGTGTGAAATCAGCCGAAATGATTGGAGTCAAGAAACGTTCACGAATATATATTCGGAAAAAATTAACTTACTTTAGGCGTACCTACTAAAGCTAGACATTATGCTAATGATATATTTGGCCGTTTCAATTTGACAATAACGTAATATATTACCAATTCCAGAACTCCCGATAGCACAACAAAAATCAGGACTAGAAATTTTGAAAGAATTTACACTTATCGCATATACAATTACTTTCTATATATTCTGAAACAACATAATATTCTAATGAAGAATTTTCAAATATACCTTATCGTGTAGATTTACCGCACCACGCAGTGCCTGCAGCCGAGGGTATTTTAATTCCACGAAAAGTTTAAGTGATTCGTTGACTTTTTTTTTTTAAGGATAATTTACGGTCGTAAAGTAGAAGATCAAGACGGAGGAAAGATACGTTGAAAAACAAGACGAACAATTTGGAAAAACAGGCGAATGCGAAGAGACTCAATGAACAGGAATTTCTTTAGCCACGGCACTGAGAACGTGTTGCATTAAATCTACACTTATTAATAACAAATATATTATATTAAACTGTAATATCCTTTCATAATATATTAGATAGGTATGATATGTTTATTCACAACTTGATGTGAGCGCTTAAAATTGAGATTTTATATCGTGAAGATAATAATGATATATATTTATATATATATAATGTATGTGTGTGTGTGTGTGTATATATATATATATATATATATATATATAATATATAATTGTTGATTAAGTACAATCTCTATGTAACGTTAATTTCTCTATCAAGAACAGCAATGATATTATTATTTTTTTAAAAAAGTAATAATATAACTAATAATAATAATAATGATGATAATAATAATAATAACAACAATAATTCCATAGTACGTAATATTATTATTATGCGTTATTCTAGTCATTGTCAGAGAGTTATTAGTGTTCAGAGCATGAAAGAGAGACCGCCGTTTGAGCCGAAACATAAATCCAATCGAATTAACCAAGGCCCGAATTCTCCACACACCAAATTCAAATTTCGTTGCAAGTTCGCCAACAAGGTTTGCAAGTATTTAAACTAGTAATTTTCATTTTAATATTTATATCGCGAAACTTCATTAATTATCAATTAGCACATTACAACTAGATCAATGCTGGCTCAGCTCGATTGCATTTCTGTTTCAGTACAGAGCGCAGTAGGTATATCCTAAAGTGTAATTTTCTATTCTACATCGAGTAATAAAAATAGATTGCATAGATCAAGATTCGTAGCGCATGCGCCTAATAGATATATATATGTATGTATGTACTCGTATGTACGTATGTATTCATACGCCCTAGAGGAATTCCTTAAGTCTTCGGGGATTTCCTAGTACTTTAATTTCCGATATTTATATATTTCACTATATTATATAGTTCATGTTACGTGATATATTTAAATAGTTAATTGATGGATTAATTTCTCTTTCCAACCTATAATATCTCCTTAAGCTTATATTATATGTATTATTAGAACTTTGAGTAGGACAGTTGGACTGTAGAGTTTATAATAAAGTTCAGGTTGATGTGTCGAGTGAGCTTCCGACGCCAACCCCGCCTTCCAATTTGTCAACCGAATCTCCAATCGGTCGGCAATTTTCATCAAATTGCATTTCTGTCTGTCGGAGCCCGATCATACGCTTAAATGCAGCCCAAGATGGGAACAACGAAACTTTGTGACGGATGAGTATTAATTTGTAGCATAATCGTAACGTGTGTGTGTGTGTGTGTGCGCGCGCGTGTGTCTGCCTGCCTCTGTGTGTATGTATATATTGTATACGTACGTACTAAAAGGTACAGATGTATAACTGTACTTATTTGTTGTCAAGCCTGTATGATTGATCAATGTAATATTCGCAGGGAAAGGCGGTTGGTATTTTTTCGCGATGAAAATAAAGCGGCTAGCAATCGGGTCGATGGGTCGGATAAAGCTCGCAGACGTTTCACATACGTTACTCAATTAATTACTGGGCTGCGAATGAATCTTCAACGAATTCGTACGAATCAATATTACCTGTGTACGTTTGTATGAGGGTATACGATCTGTCGACTTGATAATATAACGCGTGATATGATAACATTTGTCTCGATTGATGAACCATACGCACAGTATGTGGCATGTGTCGGAACAAAGATATAATACAAGAATATACAATATTCAACAATCAGTGCATTTTAATTGCATGTTTCAATAATAATATATCCTAAGTGTTGTATAATAATGATATATGTATATTCATCGTTTAACAAGTAGTTACACTGAAATTGAGCTTTGTCCACTTATTTTTGCTATACCGATGAAAACTATACACCGCATAAGGTATATTCGACTCTGTTGACCCGCTAACAAATCGTCTAATTATAACTGCCGCATTGAGTATTTGAATTGATGTTTAAGTACGAGATGAATTGTGATAAATTTCACTTTAAAATTCTGGCTTGTTCTTTCAGATTTGTAATTTTATCGCTCTGACAGCAAAAACATATTAGGTATATTTGTTTTTCGATCACCTCATCATCGTCAGTTTATCTCAGAGGAAACTAAATTACGAATTCCTTGTGATTTATCATGTAACATGTTTAGTTGAAGAAAGAACGAGAAAGAGACTATTGACGCGTCGTTCTTCTTCATTATAAAATCAAATAGAATGAGGACGTCACACGAGTCACCGACCCTCTGCATGGTATACATAATATTAGCACAATTTGATCGGACGATACCGAAAATGAAAGGGTAATTCCATAGACGAAGTTTGAAATTATACTATACAATGCGCTATAGACGGCAGACCCCGGTATCAGCTCGTACCGGAACATCTATTGAGCAAAAAGGCGTTGAGAAAAAAAAAAAAAACTTTTCTCCTCGAAAGAAAGTTAATCTCAGTTCAAAGTAACGTCAAAACGTGTAGCGGTATATCAATATTTTGGAGAAATAATTGAGGAAAAGAATAACGTGGAAGAAAAAGAACAAGAGGACCACGCCCCGGCAACGTTTAGCAACGGGGCACCTATACCTATTGCTTCATCTCACGTAACCGTTTCTCTGCCTTATTTATGCTGTCCGAGCTAGAACGCTTCTCACCGACATTTCTACGACCAGTCGTTGTGACACAGAGAAGCAAGATATCCGAGCATGAGTTATCGGAATTATCGAAATACCCCGGAAAAGGCGTGGCGCCGAAAGTTCTCCTTCCGGGCAGTTGTGTCACAAGACCGGCTTTGCGATCGGAGGATTGATTAACCACCCCCGTAGTAAGAGAAAGATAAAGAGATACGTAGACGATACTTTCCGCACAGCCGCAGAGCAAACGGATGAAACGATGAAAAATTCACTGGAGGTCTTCCTCGCATTTCGGAATGTCGAATATTTCGGCAAAGAGCGGCGGTAGCCTCAGCTTCGGCCAGTTCCTTCGGAACCAGTCCAACAGGTTGGCGTGGCGGCTCCCCAGGGTTCTTAGCTCGGGCAAACGTTGGGCAACGCTAGTGGCTACGCTAGCCTCGCTGGTGGCGTGACTTCTCGCGGCCTGGACGCGGAGGGCCTCGAGGAGTTTGTCCTGCAGTCTCTGCACGGCCTTAACGTCGTTAAGCCCGGGCCTCTCCCCAAGGAGGACAGCACCCGAAAACAGGCCCAGCTCCGTGTCGGTTAATTGATGCGCGTTTAGGGCGGCGGCGAACTGCAGAACCGCCGAGACGAAATCCGGCTGTCGAAAATAACGTCGGTGGTTGAACGAAAGCAGGTATCATGTAAGACTGAATAACTATATGCAGCGATCGCCTAATCCATCTTCCTGCGGTTCCGTCTGTAAGGGCGCGTCGCACGTGTAATCTCTTACCTCGTACATGAGTTCCATTTGGTGTCTCGTGATGTAGGTGCCGTCGTCGAAGGTCATCGTCGTGTCGGATACCATTTTAGCGACGTGGGTGAGCCAGATTTCGAAGAACCCGACCTTGATCAATATCAGCTGGTCGTCCTGGGTGAGATCGCAGAAGCCGGGTACCCTCTTGGCGAACTCCACGACCCTCTGAACTGACGGCGTTACTCGGGCAGCGAACTGTTGCCACAGCCAAATTCTCTGCGACTCGACCGTTTCCGCTGTCGACGAAGCTGCCTCCGGATCTTCCGGACTCGCCGGCTGAAATACGGGCGGAAAGGACGACGTTAAGCAACGCTGCTCTCTGCATGGGGAGGAAGAGCCTGATTGATGGAAGGGGAGGATTTCGTTACCGGCATGACCATCGGCTTCCGAACGAGTCCTCTGGTCAGTTCCTCCGTGAACCCGCAATGGGCGTGATGGGCCTGAGAAACTGTCAGGATCACGTCGTAAACTGCCAGCTGTTTCGTATCGGCGTCGGACTGATCCGGTTCCACGGCGGCCGGCGGCACCCTGTCGGTCGTCGACGGCGGTGGCTGCGAATTTCCGGTACCCGTTATCGGCTGGACCCCCGTCGTAGTCAGGACAGCGTCGTCCTGGCCTCTGTCGCGCGAACGTTTCGGCACGCGTCCGTATCTCACCGCTGTCGGAACATGGTTGAATGTTAATGGTCGTTATTGTTGATAGGTTTGAAAAATGTGGGCGGACCTCGTTACGAGTAATTCTCAATGACGATCGTGTTGTACGGAGTTATCATTCCAACTCCCGAATGCAATGAGTATAATTTTCTGTAGGTACTCACAATCCCTGGACATCCCTACGGCGAGACACTTCTTGAACCTGCAGTACTGGCAGCGATTACGATTCAGTCTTATCACTAGACATTTGCCGTCCCGAAGACACCTGTATTCGATCTGCTTCTGTATACTTCGTCTGAAGAAGCCCTGAAGCAAAATAAGACATCTATAAGCGGCGTGGAGAAATTTACATTCGAAGTTTGATATAGACGTTATTTTTCTGATCGCGAGATACCACGTCCGGGACTTACATGATTTAACGAGTAATGAATACGGTGTAAAATTAAATTCGACCGCGAGCATTCAAGTATGTTACACCCGAGAGACTGATGTTGTAAAAGTTCGAGGTGATTTGCTCGAAATATCTGAATACGAAAGACTTTACCAATTTCAACTTATCTCAGACGAGAGTGCAGAATAAATAAATATTATTTTTTGCTGTTTCGCTTCGACGAAATAAATAATACCTTACACACTGCGCACATACGTTGTTTACTTGAAAAGGGAGAATTCGTTAGATCAAATTCAGCACGAAGCAGGAACGAGGTTGTACCTCGATATACCGATATACCTCGGGCATCGAACGACTTCGGAAAGAAAATTGTTATGGGAGTAATGACAATTTTAAATCTGGAACGAGAACGATCCTCGACTCGGCACGCGACGTACCTGTAAGAGAACCGATCGACGGCACGTCCGTGAATTTCGCAGCAGGACGAACGCTTGTAATTTTCTCAACGCCAACGGACTTGACGTGACGTGACTCCACCTCTTGGATAATTTGTTCTTATCGTTAGTCGCATCTGTTTGGTGCGACGTTATCAATATATACGCTATACAGCAATGGCCGACTGAAACATGCCAACGAAGGCAGCGAACGGATGGCCGGAGTCGTATTAATGCCACCAATGTGATTTACCATCGTTACCATGTATGATCAATTCATCACGGTCGGTCACTGGTGGAAATTGTCCCATTGGTTATTTTCTAATTTCGTATTTTTCCATTTCACGTCCTAGTGCGGTGGTCTACGTACGAGTCTCTGCGTACACGTTCAGCTAGAATCCATGCCACTTTCATTCCCCTGGCGTCCCAGAGACTTATGCATAATTCAATTTTATTTATCTACCCCTGCAGAGTATGTAAGTACTACCTACGATGCGACGTTGCAGGGACAGCGGCACATGGGTCATGAAAAATGGAACCCCGATATCGCCTCTCTGCAACGTTATTTTATCTTTCCATTCTCTCGATACTGGCTATATACGTACAGACACTATACCTTCCGGTCGCTCCTCCCTTTCCTTCGCAATAATAAAAGTATCGGCAGCCTTGCATACCCTCGACAGAAAAAAGGAAATAACATTTTGCCTCGCTCCCTCACAAGCTGGCGGCCCCTTTTACGAATACATTCTTAATGACTAGGGTACCATAGCAGACCCTAGTCCACTCTGACCAAGTATACCAATCTATTCGCGTTTGACTCGATTGTGGTCCAAAACTTGAAATTCAATATCCGCCCATGTTAGCGGAATGCTTAAAATCTGAAAGAAGCGAATCGGAGAAAATTACGGCGAGAGTCCCACTGGAATTTCGTTTACTCCCGATATCACTTGTTACGGTAGATATACACCACGTATTGAAGAAATCTTGCGAATGACGAATATGCATGTATTGCACGGCGACGCTCTTTTTTTCCATTGGAGGATTACAACGTTTATCACAGTCAAAGATGAGATCGGTAATGTGTGATTTTTAATACGCAGTTGGTGGAGCAAAATAGTGCCGCGGTAGTTGAGCTTGGAACTCTCAGTACAGACTCTCAACTTTGAATAGTGAATCGAAGTGTCGGAAAATTGCAATGTGTCATGATGTTTCAAGTTTTCAACGAAACCTCATTCAAGCGCGTTGGCACACAATGTCAATTGTGTGCGAAGTTGGACCTCACAATAATTAGTGGAAGCTATTTAGAAACGGAAATATTGTAGGAAGCATACGATTTTGAAAAAACGATTTGTGTCCAAATTCCATTACGACGTTGCAGCTTAAGAGTTATTGTGTGAAATAAAAATTTAAAATCATAAAATATTCGAGAGCAATTCTTTCTCGTCTGGCTCAACGGCTGGTATATATGCGCTGAAGTTAGGTTGCGTGAAAAATATCATGTAACTACCCTCAAACAAACATGATAAAATATGGGAAACTTCGGATGGTCAATAAATAAGTTGAGAACTTAGCACGGCGCTGTGTGTATGTGTGATAATAGTTAGAGAAAGTGACATTGAAAAAACACGATTGGCATTCACTAACTTGTTAAGCAATGCACAAATTCGTCTCGTCTGGCTGATTCCTTTGGAAATACTCTATACATTCAGAATTTCGTTCACGATTGAGGACGTGTAATTGACAAAGATTATGGATCGATATTCCAATATAAGTATAATCGACTCAGAATATCTATCGCGTAAAATTATTCGACAAGTCAACGTGCAAAATTAAAATTAATACGAAACGTGTAATATTCGATTGGGTCTCGTTTTATTCGGTACAAGTTTTGCAATTATTCGGGGTTATGAAGGAGGAGGGTATCGGTTGTTTGGAACAAGCACAGGGCACGATCATGAATTGCTGGCAGTCAAAATGTATGCCCGGTAATTGATGCGGCGTTCGCGTTAATTAACGAATTGTATGTACAGTGTGCAAAACAATCCAGCGTTAAACAAACGGGCGGAAAGGTGTATGGGAAGTACCCCCTGACGGCCAATACCCTAGCCAATGTATATCATCACCAATGTACATACGCGAATTACCCACATCCCAACCAATACGGTTACGGTTGGTAGGTATAAACTAAATCAATACGTCGTCTCCCAGCAAAAGGTTATACAAGATGTGGACGAAATATGTGTTGAATCTGTATGCTTTTAGGATGATTTTTTTCATGGAGAGCCGTTCTTGCGATTAATGGTATTAACCCTTCGCCTGCACACTGCTGCCGCGACCCGTTGACTGCATATGGGGGGGATATTTCAAGAATTGCGAACTTTTTGAAAAACAAGGCGGAGACGATTTTTGTAGTAAATTGATTAAACTTTAATTCTGTGCAGTCAGATTTGCAAAAATAAAAAATATAATCGTCGAAAAACGTGCTTGAAGCCGACCGTACGGCACAGCGCTATTTGAATTAGTACAAAGAAAAATTTGGGATCAAAATGATCACGTATGCAGGCGAAGGGTTAACGTCAACGCGCACTATGCGAAAGCGAAGCGAAACGAATCTTTATCGGAAGTGGAACGAAGGTTTTATAAACGATCGAGATTATTTGAATGATAAATTACTGCAATCCCGATCGTTTGCAGAACCTTTAGTCCACTTCCGATAAATTGGGGTAACTTCGTCTTGCTTCCGATACCTTCCGACGGCTTCGTCCTTCTCTCCGCTTCGGCATGGTGCGCGTTAACTACCGTTGTCACACCACTTCTGCATGCGGCTGGGCGTGTGCTATTAGAAAAGGCAAAGTAGTAACAACCGTCGTGACCAGCCGCTGCCTGGCGCCCGTGAATCGGTGATAGAGGCGAGCACAGAGTCGGCTGAGACAAGTAGAGAAGCCGGCGTGGGAATCAGCCGCTTCGAGTAGAAAACCCGGCGTGCGGTCAGGCGCGCGCGTCACTCTCGCAAACGCGTTGACGCCTTTGGCGGAAAAGGAGAATAGAGACCAGAAAATAGATGAGAAATACGGAGAGGAAAATTTTCTGACGGCTGTCAACGTTGCTGACCACGATATACGATGATTTTTCCCCATGTTGTAAGTACGAGGTTCCACTTTTCGTGATCTCATCCGTAGGATATTGGACGGAAACGTACCGGAATAATAAACGATTGGGAAAATTGATATGTTGCTTTTGTGGTTTATTCCAATTTCACGTGAAGGGCCCGCGGCGACGATTCATTATAATTTTCCTCGATACACGCGCCACTCGTGGCTTAGACTTGAAATTCTGTAGCCAACCGGATTCGCAGAGTTAAACTATAATTCACCGTTATACGGCCGGCTCAGCCGCAAGGCTTCCCTATTCCAACTTTGACTGAGACGACTGAAGCAGGCTCGATCACCGGATTCTGTACTTTGAATTCCTTTTAGATTACTTTTCCACGAGTCTTGTCGTATGCTTGAGAATGGATTTTGGCATTCTACCCTCTGTTCGGAATCACTTACTTACGTACATTTGATTTCTGTATTTTTATGTACACGAAAGTGGATAATGGATAATCGTTCAATCTTCACGAGAAAATTACAGCCGCGGTGATTTTTGCCAACATAGTGATTGTCCGTCGAAATAAAGAATCGTAAATGGCAAAATTGCAGGCTAAAATGCGCTCTGCTTTTTTCTCGATGCGAAAGAACACCCTCGGTACGTACGAGGGCGCTAATATCTCGCAATGGGTGACAAAATAGGTTACACACAGACATGCACCTATGTAAGCAAACTCGGATCGGTCGATTGATTTCTCATCGCTAATGGTGCTTACCTTGCAACCTTCGCAGCTGGTAACTCCGTAGTGGTAA
This sequence comes from Neodiprion fabricii, assembly GCF_021155785.1. Classification (NCBI taxonomy): domain Eukaryota; kingdom Metazoa; phylum Arthropoda; class Insecta; order Hymenoptera; family Diprionidae; genus Neodiprion; species Neodiprion fabricii. Next base: position 41,481,372 of record NC_060240.1, read on the forward strand.
CCGCTGGCCTTGTCACCGCAAACTTTACAGGGTACAAAACTTTTCGCTGGAGTCGAGCTGTTGGAGTCCGCCGCGGCGTAAAGTTGTTCTGTAACAAAAATAAAGCATTACGATTTTGTTCTTTCTACTAAATCGGTCAGTAAAATAAATTATTAGTTATGCCATCGTATATCAAGATAAAGAACAGTATCGATTCACCTCATCGTTACAGAAATAAGTTTGAAGATCGTAAAGTCTAGAGATAAAATGTGAACAACAATACCGTGAAATTCATTTATATCAAATTATAACAGAACGAGAAATATATTGCTAAACAAATGACAAATTTTATGCTTATCGTTAGTGGGATCATATTACGCTAACGTTACGAAATTCAAACCCGCCATTATTTTTCACGTGGATTACCGTAAAAAAGAAATGGGATTCTCGAGGCGCGAATATTGCTCTTGAGAAAATTGCAACAATCATCGCGTGTCTCACGTGTGCCACCTGTGAGCTTGACGGTCGATTCCGTGAATGCAACGCTCGGTGCATTCATAATACAGAAGAAGGGCAAGGCAACGGGAGCCCTGTCAATGAGCGTGTATATGTATAACGGCATTGGCTCGCGTCACCGTTAGGGCGAGGTATACGTACAAAGGAGAAAAGATGGCGGGATAGAAAACGATTGCAACAGGAAGACGAGAAGATGGAAGAAAAAAGAAGAAAAAAAACTTGGCAAACTAGGAAAAAGAGAAGACGATCGTGGCGAAGGGACCGTTCAGCGTCTCCCAAAGGTCTGAAAACTCGACCTCCGACCGGTCTGACTTGCTCGAGCCCCCACAAATATGCTTACATCCCCGAAGGGGGGGGGGGGGGGGGGGAGAGTAGATTGCCTCATCGCGCCGGATCGCAGTTGCAATAGTACTTAACTGCGCAAATATAACAGTTAGAGAAAAGAAAACTGGAGGCCTTATACGTAAAGAGATGGAAGGAGGGGTGGATAAGAAAAACGCAAAACGCACACGCCTTTGTCAGCAATACCGTTTCAACGCTCAGCGGTTACACAGTTTTATTTTACTCAAGACCGGGAAGTTTTCGATTTCTCGGAAACGTGGTCTTTCCTTCGGTCACACCCTCTGCAGCTTGAGAGACAAAGCGAGCCGAGGTATTCGCTCCTTCGTTAATGACTCGCTAACGAGCTGGGGCCTGGCGTGGCGTCTTCGCTTCGTGTATAGCGTTTGCGCCTGTACTTTGTAGTTAAGAATCATTAGCGGCGACAAGTACCGCGGTATTATAATGCAACCCAATATTTTTCCTGAACCTTTTTGCACGTGAAACTTGTCGTTCGTCGACGATGTACCGCTAATTCTCTTGTTCGTCGTACTTGTCGAGGAACAATTTCCCGTCAGCAGAATAGATCACGGAGCGTTCCTCGGCCTTTCATAGTTCTGATAATCGTGCGGAGGTTTCCACGCCGCCGCGTCAGAAGCAGTTTCCAAACCGTAGTGAATCCTCCTCTTGCTTCTCCTCCTTGTTCCATATCTAAAAACAAGACTGCGAGATGTCATCCACCGCGAGCTTGTCCTGTCACTCGTCAATCTCGGAGAATTCCATGATTCGATGAGAGCTTTTTCTAGTTTCCCGGAGTCTGTGAACCCGTCCTCGACGTGTATACCTCGGGTATACAAAAAACCGCCGTTACTTCAGCGAGATTCTCAGACGGAAAGACGACGCCGGTATAAGCGAGGAAATCCATAAAGAGGCATCGTCGCTGCTGCAGCCGTTCACTGCTCGGGTCTGCGGGCTTTCGTACGATTCATCTCGAGGATGACTCTGGTAATTGGTAGTAGGATCCGCGGCTCGGTAAAACTCGACCAATTACCTTATATGATGCATTTATCAACGTAGATTTTCCGTCAACTCTCCTACCGTATACCGATTGAGCGATCATTCGCAGCACGAATACCAATTGTAAAATCCCATCTAATGTATAACTAAATTGATGGCTTCCTTCGTACAGTCGTTTTTCGCTGAACGCAATCTTTGAGTAGAAAAGCGGAAGCTTAGTGCTTCTAAGGTAAAAAAAAAAAAAATTTCAGCAAATAATTCTGTCCTGAAATCTGCTCGTTGATCGCGTAAAAAGGATCGGTCGCTGCAGTGATTCTGCAAATGCAACTAAACGCTTTACGCGTTTTGCGGCATCTGCAAAATTTGGACCAACATAGGGAAACGTTCCTTTTGCTCATGATTATACAATAGTAAGAATAATTCATTCTTCAGCTTATTCACGTTGTAGGCAGGAAGTTTCGAAGATAAGGTTCCGCACGGCAATTTGCAATACCGCGAGGAAATTGCAATACTCAAAATGGATATTCCTGAGGCTACGTCACGTACCTATCCGAGAAGAGAACGATGGTTGTACAGCTTTTCTTTCGTCTTCGCGTTACGCCTGATGGGTTTCCAGAATGAGGTCTATATTATACACACCGGGCAAGGTAAATTCCGGGTAAGCCGGGTGCTGAACTTGTTTTCCAAAGTGCTTCAAGCTTCTCCCCCCATTTACGGCTCGCCCATCTAGCGGAGGGTCGCTCGCAGCCTTCGCGAGGTAAAGCCGACTTCGCCGCGTCCCGGCCTCCCCGACGAACTGGGTCATAACGCTCGAGTCGAGTATACCCCCGACTCCTCCTATTTTCATCCCCGATTTCGTACGTATGTTTACTTCTCGCCTGTCCCGCTCTCCGGGACGCTCGTGAAAATATGACGAGCTCGATTACTGTGGCAGTAAATTGCATTTAACTGGGCTCCGCCTGCGTGTGGCGAGGAAAGCGGACGACTGCCTCCCTTGATTTCCGGGACGCGTTTTCCCAGGGGAGCCGAGTCGTGACGGGATCGCGGCTCGGTACAGTGCTGTATTTACATGGCCGCGATGGGCTCGAAGCCGAGGCCAAATGCTCCGTGAAGTATTTCCACGTGATCGGTTGCCAAGTTGGAGATACTGTCTCGTCGATTTGACGGGGATAGCATAGCGTCGAAAAATGAGTACAGAGTAGCCAAGCCAGAAACGTAAATGGAAAATAGGCACGCACGAGATATAGTAAAGTAATAAATGATCAGGAGATTGGACGGAAAGTGTCGTGTAGTATAGGCACGCGAGCAATGGCGGCGTGGAAAATGGTTGATTTACCATCCATTTTCACCCGTGGAATATAGAATGAAAAGCCGACGTCATTCCCGCACGTACTCGTTTCGCCATTTCTGCCCCTCTCTGTCTTTTTCGCACGAATACGGATACGTGCCCGCATCTCTTTTTCCCTCTTTCCCTCTGTTTAATGCATATTCAATGTCCTCGCCGTTCCACCGTATGACATGCCTCCCTTTCCTCCCGCTTCCAGTCCTCTGATCAGCACTCTACCTTCCCGTTTTGCACGCTTATTTTCACTCCAGCCCTCTCGTGTGCGAATTCACGCTGTTCATGCCGCCGATCCTAAATTCAATTAAATCGTCAGTTATACAATTGATTAATCGTTACAGCGCGATCATGCACCGCAGCGGTTCAAATCACTCGATCAGGACTGTTCGAAGGAACAAATTTCGCCGAGATTATCACATCTGTCTGATTGTTAGACATGCTGTAGGTATACGCGAGACGTATAAGACACGATGATTTGACCACCGAAGGAAGAGTATGGCTCGTTACCTCGTTATTTTTGTCACCTCAAAATCAGCCTGCAGCTTATTCTCCAGAATGAAGACCGCAGGATTCTCGCATTTATAACTTTGAGGCGGGAGTTCGCTACAGACGAAGTTACGTTCCTTGTCTTCGGTAGTGTGGACGTAAAACTTTTTACGATCTCTGGACTGACCTTAATGGAGGAGAGAACGTTGTAGAAGCTTCAGCGAAAGCTGTCGGATTCTTTCTCTGAGGTATAAAACTGCATAATCATGCATACGTTTAGAGAAATCAATCTTCCAAGAATCGTCCAGTAAACTGTCAAAGCGTTCGAAAACATCGCTTCTATGAAAAGGTAAAGGAGATTGTACGTACGCACAATTTCTGTCTTAAATGCAGCTATTGGAATAAATATTACCGTCTACATAAGATAATTGCGAAACGCAAAACTAGGGTCTTCGGCAAATTTGCTATACATCACCGTATTTTCCACCTCGCGTAAGACGTAAAATAGAGTCGTAAACGATGCAAAGGTGTAGGACTGTAGATTGCTGGTGGCGGTGGAGACGGGAAATTTCTTTTCATATTTTTGTCTTAAGAATCGTGAAATACTATTGTTTGAAGAGTCAACTTGTATAAAAGTATACTTACCCAAATCTTCGATCAAATTTTTCAACGGGCTAGAATGGCCGCCAACATGCCGTTCGATATTTCAAACTGAACGGTGGGAAGACCCGGATACAAACGAATAATGGCAGAATTCGTATTCTTTGGAAATTCAGTGACACAATACACGATGTGCTTGAATTTTAGTAACACGGTAGATTCTGGCTAAACTGAACTAATATGGTTCCACCTTAGCTCGGATAATCGAAAAACTCAGATAATAGAGAATAAGGATATAACGATACATTTATGAATGATAACGCGTAGAAATTATAGACTTTGTTATGAGTGAAGAGACTTACGTGGTTACATCAACTCAAATATCCTGAAAACCAACTTGAATTGCAATTATATATATTTAATAATAATCAAGAAAAACAGGTCACGAAAGCAAAGCAAAGACGAACTCGGACAAAATCGGCACCGACAAGCGAGGCTCTACTGTACCGATTGCTAGCTCAAAGTATTAATTCGTACCGGCGCAAAATACCAATGTCAAAAGAGGAAAGAAAAAAAATTCATTAATATTTTCACCCATTCCGGTTAGCTCATCTCAAATATGTACGCTGGATAAATCGTTTGGTTTCTAGCATATCACAGTTTTGCAGGCTTATCGCGATGTTTACCCTTCATCTACCGAAACAATCGAATGAATTATTCACTATTGTATTATTGAAAGGCTCAGCTTACGACTTTCGACAGCGAAGCACTGCGCAAATTTACTCGCAAGATCAGTGCTTCTGGAAAATTGCATCTTAAGACGGAGGATTGCGAGAAGAGTCATTTGCGAAATAGTGGAAGTGTTTTGTCCCGTGAGTAAACACGCCCGACTGAACCCGTAGTAGTTACAGGGCATGGTCTGGTGAGATTCTACCTTTTGTAAAGTCTACAGCACCGCAATATGGCTCGCAGAGTTCGTAGATAACGCACGTAGTCCGACGCACAGAAAGACCCTCCGGGACCACGGCTCTTCTCCCTTCCGCCTCTAAGCGCCGTACGACTTGGGTATCACTTAGCATGCTATTAATAAACGCGGTTTGCTCTATTTACATATTATTAACTCGATAACAGCGAGGGCGGCAAATCGTATAGTACGTGGTAGGTCCGGAGGAGGAGCGCTTCTGCGGCCTAACGAGTCGGCCGTGCTAAATTACTGGGTTTTTTTTATTAAGTGAACCAAGTGTCTAGCAGTGGGAGCTGGATGGCAACCGTTTTGTGTCTCGGTAAAGAATAAGAAATTGCAAAATAACGAAGGAACCGAAAAAGTGAGTCAAACGCTCTGAATGTGAATCAATCGTCAGTGTACTACTGAAGAAACTCAGTGTACGCACTCTGAGAATCAGCGAATTTTCACCGAATCGAATTTAGAGAGAAGTGAATATACCGACGAGCGTAAAAAAGGGGTTGGAAAAAAAAACTTACAATCAGATGCGAAAGAATTAACTGATGGTGTAAAGAAGCATGGGCCAAGGCACGGTAGTCAGGAATGACGTGTACCGTCTAGTGCCCCACGAAGGAGTCAGAGCGTCGCAATTGTCCTTGGGCAGTCGAGCGTGTCTCTGTTCTACGCAAGTTCAAGTGAACCACTGCAATGTCAAGACGCAAGCGTCGGCAAAAGCATATAATCTTCAGACTTCGTCTTGACAGGAGCCTAGATTCCCGCATACGTAGAGTCCGCATTCTACCATTCCACGTATTCCAAGTCGGCTGCACCAATATCCGATTAGGCCTACAGTACACCGCACACCGCACACCGAGCATACACGGTTTAACCTATAAAGTTAGCGATTACTTTCCAACGATAAGTATACCTATCCGCATGCCACACCGACATAGTTTTTAAAGAAATATTGCGGTGTGGCAGGAATAAAGCTAGCACAAAGTATGCAATCGTTACTGGTGAGAAATCAGAGCATCATTTGGTTGAGTGAACCGTTTTGACGAACGTTCTGTAAGCAGCCGATTCCAGGAGTTCTCTCTTATCACAGCCCCGAATCCGGTTACTCAGCGGTTTTCCTTACGCACGGGCATTTTTTCGCTGTATCGTCACGGGCTCAGCTTTGTGGATTTTCTTTCCATTTGCATATTGTTTGCCGTTTTCCATTTAGTCTGCAGGCGATGGGTGTACCGCGGAGCAACGACACTGACATCGTGAGAATTGCGAGCGTAATGGTAGCCCATTATGATAATAAACACTTCTGGACTTAGAATCAGGGATACCTGCCATGGCGAGGCCAATTGACCTGCACCGCAAACCGTGTATCGCGCAGCAATTTCAACAGCCCTGTAGACCAAGCCACTGGAATTTCGACGTATAAATTATACCTATGTTACTCAGTTTACGGGTACATGTGCAGACTTAGACTCGCCTCGACTAGACCACCAGCTCCGTCAACGTCCCGCAATGCCCGGTGCGCTACCATTGCGTATCTGACGCACGCCGCACGCAACGCGTAGCATATTTTAGAATTATCTAAGAGCTCTGCGAAGAAAACATGTGCATAACATATTACGGCGATATTAAGTGCCCGAATAGGCAGGTTCGACTCTGCGGTACCTGGCCCCATCTTGGATCGACCCCCAAGTCTAGAACCAGCTGGCCGGTGGCGCTTCGATATCGAGGATTTGAAATCTCCACCGAATTGGCTATGACTGAACGATGAGATCCAAGATGTGGAAACTCGATGCCTCTTTCCTTCCGTCGCAGTTAGGGTCTGGGAGGAACTTGTTTGCACTCGTGCCAAGAAAGTAGTAACTTGAGGTTACCGACTAGGTCCGCCGTGACGACGGGAGGTCGCATAGTGAAGGTCGAGCGAGGAACGGGCAGCATCGAACACCCCTTGTTTACAAGGAAGCCTAGCCTCGTCACCGTATATATTTACTTAGGTCACCGCATTCGCATTCACTAAGCGTTTGTTCGATCCTCCTTTCCCCCGTTCCTCCGCTCCCCCGATCCTACGCGCAAAGTGCAGTGTGCGAGTGTGCCTCTAGTGCCGAGACGTGTCGGCATCCGTACCCTCCTGGAACACTGTGCCAGGAAGGCCGCACCCTTCTTTATTAAGTACCTACCTACCGTCCGCACGAGGAGCCGAGCGCAATCTAGGTTTCCTCTCTGGCCATTCCTTTCGCTTTTATTTATCTTTCAGTTTGATACACCATCCGAACGGCACCCTGGCGCTACTTGCGATTTGATTGTTTTCCTCGCACAATTACAATCCAATATCGTACGTTGTCCGCGTATCGATCATATGATGTAAGTCATCTCATATTGAAATAACGTAATTGCATTCGCAAGTACAGATTGCTATTGTCAAGGATTTACCAAAGAATCAGTGGCACAGAATGACGTGCAAAACCACCGAACAAAGTATCAGAGTTCCTTCTTAGCGCAGCAGCTGTACCGTCGACCAAACGACGTTGGATTAGTTTTGCAAGAAGCGGTGTAAAAATTATACAGCAAAACCCGCAGCTTGTCAGTCGCTAGGCGCACGTACGGTGTGAGTTTGTCGGACGTCTAATTGTAGGATAGTTTTGCGATCAAGAGTCTGGAATAGGACAGGTATCCGCGTATAGAGGCGGAACGCTGCACCGAGAGTATAATTTATGATTACGTTTACTCGCGCGTTGCTCCTTCGCGGAGACTTTCCCAATGCACTTTCTAGCCTCCGTCACCCACCCATGCAGCTTATCCGCGCCTATCTATTTATCTATCCATCTATCCGTCTATCTATCTACCCTGTTAGCCGCGGCACAGGCCTACGTATGCCTCGACGTAACTTATAGCTCCGATATATTACGATCGCCCGGACTGGTTCTACCTATAGGTATTTAACATTATACCTATGTGTACGCCTGTCTCCGCACGTAGGTATACTTACTCTTTGCTTATTTGTACCCGGGTTCGTTCGTTCCCGAGCTTAATTGCAACGCGAGGCGAACATGTTGCCTAGATCCTACACCCACACGCGCAGGCACTTTCGCAAAAGCTAGTACGTACAAGTGGCGGATGCATTGGTTCTCTGCGCGCGAAGGAGGAGAAATCACGTATGTGCACCTCTCGACGCGCATGGCTACAGTCGGATGTGTTCAACCTGCTTGTCACCGCCGCGCACGTTGCAGGACGGATCAAAACGCGATCATGGGGAGATTATTACCCTCGGGTCACGGAAGACGTCGGCATAAAATTCTGCGGACGGTGTAACCTGCAGCGAGGGCTTGTAGCGAAACAGGTGTTACGTGATGAAACACGGAAACGTCCGCGTAACGAGTCGAGCCTGCGAGCGGTGCTAGTTATAGGCGTCGGTGTTGCACTTACTGTACACCTTCGGCCGCGTGTAATTGACTATTAATACTCGGTCCCCGGGGAGGTTTCGAACTCTCCTTCTTGTAGCACATTCCTCCGGAGTGCTCGGTCCTTTCTGCTTTCTTAGCTGTCCGTCCGCTCGCTTCGATCGAAGAAATTCAGACAACGGCGAACGGGCGCGGATCCGTCGGTTGGTAGACACCAAACAACTCGACGCATCGTGGACGTGGAAAAAGAGTTAGGCACGCATCGGAATGATTAACCCGAAGCGATAACGGCACACGCACGGCACGGCACGACACGGCGCGAAGCGACACGGCACCGGACGGTCTAGTGCGGAGGGTACGATTCTCGGGATACAAAAACCGCAGGGAAAAATGGAGCGGAAGGGAAATGGAATAAAAGAGCGTATGAAGAAGATTCGCATCGCGGTTCTTTTGTGCTCGGGAGCTGCAGGGTTCCCCTCCGCTCTGCTTGTTCAACAACGCCGAGCCTCGAGCCCGCGGGCGTCGACCTCCGCCAGCCCGGGACTAAATTCTCATTCGTCGCAAGACGTATTCGGATTCGATTAGCGAGATTCGCCTTTCGTTTTTCATTTGGTGGCAGAAAAATCTCTGAAGTAGGCGGAGACGGAGGAGGATGGTTAATGTGCAGCTAAAAACGTAAGGAATGCGTAAGCGGTGGTCAAAACTTGGAAGGATCAATGTTTGGAATGGAAGATATATCGAGATTTCAAGTATGCGAAATCAAGATTTCGAACAATTCGTATTTGAAATTTTGATATATCGGTCATTCCAAATATTGATCCTTCCAAGTTTTTACCCCCGCCCGAATGCACCATGGAACGAACATCGCCGCTGCGCGATAAGTCGTTCATTTTCATGCTGAAACTAGGTGTATTATATCACCAGCAATGCGGGGACGTGCGATGAGATGAGGCCAAGCATAATTTTCCGTAGGTATATAATATTCACCGTAAGGCTATCGGCGTTATTAATCTGTAGCCTTGTATCCACCGTGGCAGACACGTGAGAAAAAGTTACGAGAGATACATAGTCGAGTTCATTGCCACGGTTATACCTACACGTATAACGCATGTAACGCGTTGTTGTGCAACTCTTTAATTACGTCTGAATTAATTGGATGATTGTGAGCCGACTAATTAGGGCCAGGCAGTGATCCCCACGTGGAAAAATTATCATACGTGAATATCCGGATGAAACCGTTCATTCCGATCCGTACAATCACGGACCTGATTCCCTTAAATTATTTGGTACGATCGCGCACGAAACAATACAAGGGAATCAGATCCATGGGCATCCCTCATCCAGCGCTGATCGAGTTGGCAATAACAATTGCCAGGAAACATAGACGGAAGTGCAACGTAGCCTCTCGGCATTTCAACGTTCGTATACCGGGCGCAGCTTTTAGCGAGTTGAATGCGGGGATGTAGGTAGGTACTGTCGGTTTTTATGAGCAGCACCGGAGGAGCTGCGGAAGACCGGCGGAGTATCTCGGCGGACGGACGGACAGACGGACAGTCGAACGCTTATGCATAATTCATAATGGCAAGGTAAGACGCAACGTAACAACCACGGGAACACCGCCCTCTCCCTCTTTCCCTTCCTCTCCGACCTCTCTCTCTCTCTCTCTCTCTCTCTCTCTCTCTCTCTCTCTCTCTCTCATTCTTCCGGGCAATTATACCCATTATCGGAAAAGTTTGAAACTGAGAAAATAATGCAACGGTGCCCGACGAACCATCGTCAACGTTGTCATTACGCTCCGGTTACCGTCGTATCTTTCCGAGCTACCTTTCACGTCGCCGTCGAAGAAGCATGTATAAATGATTTCAACCAACTGTATTCCAAAGGCGCGCTAATCGCCGTAGGGGATATATACTTTTAACTTTTGACGTTCATCTCTTTATCTATGCTTCTACGTAATACGTTTTTTATCCCACGTCTATCTTATTTTCGTCCTCTGTTTCGCATGTGAAAGGAAGCTATCATCCGCCTCGTTTATGCAATAAGTCGTCGAAAAAATTGAAGAAAAATTTGTTTCCCCGATCTATTGACAATGAGAAAATGAGATTCGGAGCCAATTACTCCTTGGATCTGTCATCTGACTGGCGGCGTGTTTGCGTTATTAAAGTCCCCTCTCGAATATATAAAGCCTGTACGATCTACATTATTATCATTTGTTGAAACTTCTCTCGACCTTAACCGAAAATGCGAGCATTTCCCCTTCGGGCCCGGAGGCGAAGCAACTTCCGAAGGAGCTTCGTTATCTTCTACTTATATCAATGCTTCAGAGATCAAGGAAAGCGTTTTCGTCAGGCAAGATGTGGGAAGATTGACATAATTCGATTATGACCCAATGGGCTGAGAATTTTCTACTTTTTCACGGTCCGGGAATATTTGGCAAATTGAGTAATCGAAATAAACGTAAAAAAAAATGTTTTTTTTTCACTTTTCTCAATTTCATCCTATTTCATCGATCGATAATAAATCAACTCCATTCTACACAGGTCTCGTTGCACGAATAATTCAACTCCAAGGGAAACTTTACTCGCAAAATTAAATTGTAATCTCGTTTCATTTATCATAAATATAATCTTACTTACAAAGTGTTGATACTAAATAAGTGAAAGATAAATGAATGTTTCCACTTGAAATTGAAAAATATTTCGAATGAAACTATAAATTATCAAAAAACTTTTCTGCTATTAAGACTAAATATTGAAATTTACAAAATTTCGGTTTCACATGCAGCGTTTGTAAAAAATACGAGATAATCGATTAATCGCTTAATTTTTACCGATCCAGTCGATTAGTTTTTTGGATTCGATTAATAGATGCATCGATGATTTTTAGCTGATTGTGAGTGGCCGTCGCTATCAGTTCGCGCGATTCTGGGATTGCAGCATCCTTTTCGGCAGCATTAGAACCGGCAGGCTTGCAGCGAATCTGTAATATGCATCCGTAGTTACAATGCTGATATAATATGGGCATATCTTCAGCATCGTGGCGATGCATCGTCGAGGGTTCGGAACGGCTAGAAACCGCGAGGCCGGCGGTTGCGGCTCTACCGGGACGCGGATCGTGTATACCCGTAAATCTCTCGCAGATCCTAAATCTATAAATTTACGCAGCTTTCTACACACGATCCTAGATATATGGAACGCATACACGATATTGCTGATCCGCATGGACGAGGCTGAAGATTTCGAGGTGTCCGTTATAACGCTGCATGGAGATATTCATCGAGCGATTCAAATTCGTACAAGATTATACATACCCGTGCAACTCCAGCGCGCACTACAAGCATGCTGCGGGAGTTAATTAAACTTCACACTCGTCACGATAAATCATGAAATAACACTCAAACCCGTTTCCTTAGAGATAAAACTAAACACGCGTAACTCTCACGAACGTGAATAATTTTATTCAGTTTGCGGGGGATCCTTTTATACACGCCTATCCTCGAAGTTTATCGATTATATATACCATATATATATATATATATATATATATATATATTGTTACCTAGATGTATCATCTGTAGCATCAACCTCGCAGAAAAACAACTTGAGTCTTCTCAATCTGCGGATATAAAAAATTTATGCCGCGGAACACTGATAAATCAAACGTTTCACCGAAACATTGTTACTGTTATTATTATTAAAATAAATTTTTTACTTGGGAATACGGAAATTGTCATCTTTTATGCCTCATTCGAGAAAACACGTTCTGAAGGGAAGTTTGTTGACAAACTTCTCTTCGATTTAGATCCTAGAATCTAGAATTTTCAGTACAGAGCATCATCTGAATTAATTGAAACGGCTACTGTGACCTGCGTTATTCATGCGGCATAGAATTCGCCGAGGTGACGTGTGTGTGCGATTTGGGTCATTGCTCTGTCGTAGAAAAATATGCGTTATACATGTATGCACGTATATGTATATTGTACACACACACGCGCGTATAGACACGTAGACATGTGTTCGCGTACGTGTTTCCCAAACGTGAGCTGAAGATCGAGCAGCAGTAACCGCTTGCTACACGTCTTACTGACGAAATTTTTTAAGCTGTATAATTGACGATGACTCAAAAAATGAGACAAGTAATTAAATAAATATACGTTAGAGATTAGGCGTCTACAACCGTCGCGACTGAATAAATCGTAAATTTTGCCCCCCTGCCCCCGGCTCTCTTCCTCCTTCGGTTGTCGTCTTGTTATTAGAGACAGCACCGCTTAAGTAAGATGGCGGCGGCTGGGAGGTAACGGTAATTCGAAGGTGAATGCTCTAGCAAATTGCGAATCACAACAGACGAACGCTGCGCCAACACTCGGCTGGGCCAAGAAAAGCCGAGCCAACAAAACCGAACCGAACCGAAACAAACCCTACCTTAAATTACCATACATTATCTCATCTGCGAAATTGTATGTGAGTATGTGGATAATGTTTCAAACTCTCGTTGAAGAGTCGCCGTAAATACGTATCGGTGATTGCTGACAAAGTTATAAATACCTTCTTTCTACGCTGGCGATAATTTTTCTCTGTACGTCGACTGTCGCCGGATCCTCGCTACTGCGTCTATTAAAAAAAGTTACATGCTGTTTGGTAGGGGTGACCAGCTTTCGAAATCGGATTAAATCTGTCGAATTCTCGTACAAATTTCGCGTTTTTTTGCAAATAAGCTATTTCACATGCAGCCAAAAATACCGAGAAGACGGCAATATATGTACATGATGTGCGCGGAATGGGATAACCACGAACGAAGAAATTTATTGGTGTACATCGGCGAATTTTTACGCCGCAGAAACACAACGAGAAATATCGGTGTCAACGATCTCCAAACGAGTTCGACATTCCAACGCGTTCAAACTTGCGTAGAGTGTAAACAGCCGCAACATAATCGGTTGGTCATCCTACCGAACGAGAAAGGATCGAAATAATTTCGACGCAATTGCGGCATCGTGAGTGAACTAAGTTTGTTTTTTTTTTTTTTTGCAACACTAGCTTGGAAACTTCCATTTTCGAAGCCTGTGGGACGTGCGTAAAGTAACATATTTCTTAACAGTGGAAAAATATAAATTTACGGCTTGTATCAGCGCATGCGCACTCTGGAATGACTGCGTTGTTTTTTTTGCCAGTACCGAACTGTCAGTGACGCCATTGTGCGTGATCTCGGTTACCTGATTTCAATTTTACCCGCCGCCAGTGGCATCTTCGGTGTTTTCAAAATCGAACTCTCGTCAACGGAAATTCTGAAAAACATCAAGATGGGTGACATCTGACTCGTACGATTACAGCGCCAGCCTTCGGCTTGAACCAGAAGGCACACCTATTCGGATATCGCTTACTTTCCACACTTGTCGCACGATTATAGGTATTTATACCGTTGATTGCTCTTCAACGAAAGAACGAAATGTCGAGTACTGTACCCAAAGTCAAGTGCCGGGCCCTATCATAGGTTCAACCGAAAAGACCTCGATCGGCAGTACATATAATATCAGGTCCGTTGGTGTTGCTGGTGACAATGAGCACAGCTGCTGTCAAACTCGTCGAACTGATTCTACCGGTTCTCAATGACACTCCTTGCCGGTCCTCGTATTATGCCCAAGCGTGTAACGGTATATATGTCAACTTACGTAAGGAGCTTACGATATCGCGGCATGGGAAAATGTGTTCGGATCCCCGGACCATAACGTTGCTGGCGCAGGACTTGCATCGGGATTCTGAGGCTCAGGAGTCGCGCAATTTCACTCCCGCCGCAGCTCGAAGATCTATATCAGTGAGAAAGGATATTAATCCTGGGACCCCCGCGTAACAGACGCACTTTCTATTCCCGGGGGTTCACGAGGGTCGTGCAAGTGACTCGACACGCTCGCGTTGATAAACGCTATGCCTATAATCGTCGAAGTGTCTGCATCTGGCAAGCTAATGCTCGAATCCCTGGAAGGCGAGGAACTGCAACAGTCTGCGTACCGCGTTGTGCATCTTGCCAAGACCAGGCTTGCCGTTTTTACGCAAAGCTGCAACAGCGATCCTGCTGACAGGAGAAAACGAAGCGCGGGGCTATGTGGAACGCTTTCTATCGCAGGCAGCGGCGCACGGGCAAATGACAGAAAAAGTGAAGCGTGCAAAAGGAGCTTCGAGATTAAAACTGAAATAAAGCTTTGCCATATTTAGCCCCTATCCCGTATTTTACATCCCAGGCGCGCAACGTCCGTAGTCGACTCTCCTCATTTTGCTCTATCCCAGGATTATCCGACGCGCAATTTTTCAGCACTAAACTTGGTTTAACTGTTCAAAAATTAGGCTCCGGCACCTGCGATAACTTTTGTAATTCGTCATGCGACAGGTACTATTCGCCGGAATAACTCTGCGCTAATTCCGCGTGGAGGAAAAGTTTTTGCCTCTTCAACAAAATGGATCTGTAGCAACCTCTCCCGTCATGGATGGCATCCCGTCACGAAGCCAATAAATATTACTAGAATATCGTAGGAAAATACGGTGAGATATCTTCGTTCTTCGGCCCATTTATCTTAGAAAATTTTGACCTACTCATCGCAAGAATCCTTCTCAATCTTCCCTAACCGATTTAAATGCGTAGATTAGATTTTGCTGTCGAAAGGACTGAAGCATTTTTCTTTCGTGTGGAAAATGATTCAAATAATTTCTTTGTCTGCGTCGGCACAATGTTTGGCGGGTTATACATTGAGCCAATAATTTGTTCTTGATAAGATAATTTCGCTCAGTCAAAATTGAACATTCTTCGGAGCGTATTGCGCAGTTTTTACCGAATTGAAATGCTTCTGAAAGATGTCAGAGAATATCGATCGTGCCGAGATAAACGGTATATGTATGAGCGCCTAGAATAATTTTAATGAAATATTCCGTTCAGTCAGTATGCCTTTCAAGTGGCCACAATGCGGTGGCGCGCAATTAGCCATCCTTTGCATGTAACGATCCCGGCCGTGCGGCGGAGTTTTCGGTCACGCGATTGTTATTAATGCAAGTCGAAGGTGTTATCGACTTAGCCTGAAAAACCTCGAATCCGGCCGCGCCTGCACTGCATCGACCACGTAGTCCGCAAGGACTGAGGAATTTTTTACCGAACACTTTTCGTACCAAGATCGATAACTTTGATTGACAATCGCTCTGGAAGATCGATCCAACGCGCAACGTTGCGGATTAATCTGCGATACCTGGATATATCGAACGTCGGTGATCAAACCAACGTCAGTCCTCGTTTATTCGCCTCAGATACAACTGTTAAGAACCGTGAATCTGAAGCTGACGTTGGGATGATCTTCGTGGCTCAAGTTTTTGACAATATCCTCTCTCCGTTCAGATTCAAATCAGGCTGATCCGAAAACTTTTCGTATTCCCGGATTTTCAAGGAAAATCGAACGTACGGATCGACGATCGAAGTTAACTGCAGGCCGATCACCTGCACTATTGCTGCAGGGAGACTTTAATTATCTCCTTACATCGGACTTATGTCAGACATTGATTCCCAATCGCTATTATGCGTAATTAAGTCGTTATATCTGCCGCACGATTCGTAACACAGCGACGCATATTGCATAACGGCCATGCCGCTGTTACCGTCTTGTATATCGCGTAAATCAGAAAGTCGTCACTTTCGCTATGTGGTTTACGAAATTGCCGCATGGAATCGGATTTTCAATCGAGATGCTGCAGAATTTTTACATGAATTTAACAAGTTTTCATTGCTGATTGGGTGAATTTTTATTTTTACACGTAACATAATTACGCGCGTAAAATCTGTGACGCAACTTTTTATTTTTTTATACATTCTTATACCGCAGCGTGATATCGACCCCGCGCCGACAGAGTAAACGCTCAGAGCAAGAAGAAAAGCAATATGTATTCCAACTCTGGTACTTCAGCGTGAAGAATTTCCTCGTCAACCCGTAGTGGAATAATAGCATAAGAATTTGATATGATTTATACTTCGATATTCAGAAATACCGAGCGAAAAGATCGTTCCATTTAAATCGGACTATTCGCAATCGAGCAAACTGACAATTCAATTCAATAAAAATTTCTTTCGTCGAAATAAATTTTACTTCAACTGATCAAACTTTTGTCGATCTTTCCCCACGTACATCTTCTCAAAGTACAACAGATACTTGTAGCGCGTCGATCGTGGATAAATTGACGAGAGAGCACACCGTCGATCAAAACGAGGAATAAAAGAGATCGCAGCAATTGTACCGTGATAATATAATCGATCTAATAAACTATTTCTTCACCGTGAATTACAATGATGTATAGACATTCAGCTGTAGGTGAATATCAGCGAGCCAGAATGCGCGCAACATCAAATGCAGGAACACAGAGGGGCTTTGTGATCGTATCGAGCAGTCGGACGTCGTACAGTTCAAGCGGGGTATGCAGGTATACCTTTTACCGGGCGTTGCGTAAGACGAGATATCGCTCGTGTTCCCCTCTCGCTTCATCTCCATCTCTCCCGTGCCTTTCTCTCCCTTGCCCCCCGCCCCCCTCCTTTCCCCGTTTAGAAGTCTATCAGCTAATCCAGGTAACGTGTAATTCGCTTTTTCTCCCACCTTAATCCGCGTCTCATTTTATTTCATTGATTTTGTCAGGCAGTTGCTTGCCGCAGCTGTTTCCTGGATCGCCTGCCGCGGCCAGCGCAGACTCTAGCTGTGTAGCCACGGAACGACTACGTATTTACATTAATACGTGTTTTACCTGCATGCGTGTACATGTGAGCCTGTGTGCACGGCTACAACCAGTCTGTGACGTCACGACCGTAGTCCAGGCACAGAGAGTTCTAAGGTTTCCGGGTTCGGATTTGATTTATTTAACCCCATGGAATACGATACAACGTCGCATCTCGGCAAGCCGCCGCTGCCGCTTCCTCCGTGCATCGAGAGGTTTATCGTTTCGAGAAAATCCGACGGTGCAGCCCGTAACGAGTAGTTCGCGAGAGAAAATCACGAATCATCGTGGACTCTTATTGATCGCCGATAGTTTGCATCACCGTGGCGTAATTAAGCCGGTATTATACCTACTTCACGCAATATAATGAATGCGACGATGCGTCGATGATGCCCGGCGCCTTCGCTCTCGTTTAATCGTAAGAGTACCGTAGAATTTTACACGCAGGAACTTTATCCACTAACCACCGGACAGAGCCGGGCTAGAGTCAAACTAGGAAAGCTCTTTGTTCGCCGAGGGTTCGAAAGTGGGCTCCACCTAACGTACAAATGACCCTTTGTCATGGAATACCGTACCAGCAATCAGATCCATGGAGCTCCGGAGCTCTCTCCTTCTCTATTTTTCTCTCTCTCCTCGATCACCCCGCTTGGGCACCTCTGCCATTTCCCATGGATTCATAGCCACACCCATAAAACGGTTGCAGGAGATACTGCGGCAGGCCAGATTGCACATGGTTCAATCCGGGAACAAAAGCCCTCGAACGTGTACAGCGAACTATGTTGTCGTCACGACTATCACCGATTCATCCGCCAGCTCACCTTTTGCACCTACGATCATCCAAGCTGTCTTTCATTTCGCGGAATTTCTCGATAATCACCAACAGCCGACGTCCCTCGACGAGAATATTTTTTTTTATCTAACTTTCTTTTTTCGCTTCCATAACGCGAAATAATTTTTAAGCTTCGACGAGATATTCTTCATGCGGTGCCTGGACAGCGTCTGGTAATCGACACGGGATATGAGATGAAATATTCACGCCCTGGCTGATTCCGTTCATTAAACATTTCAACCACTTGATTTTACATCTCTCTGAATCCGGAACATTACGGTTGTGTGTCTGGACTTCCAAGTAGCCGCATATGTCGTGCTCCTGATCGCAAGGTGAATTATTTCCTCCGATACGAAATACCACGTGAGAGAGTGGATCGACGATCGTGTTGGGAACGTGCACGTACAGTGTGTTCTTTCCACACGTCGATGCATTTGCATTGTCGTGATCGCGTGCAACGAAGCCCGCCCTGTCCGTCTTATAACGAGATTGCGTAAGGATCGGAGCGTTCTAACGCCTTATGCCTTATGGGTTATGCATCGCGGCACGCAGACGTAAGATCTGCCGGCCGAACGCGGAAGAGGCTGCGTCTCGATTGGTACAACGTGATACGTAATGCGCTATTTAACTCCAGCGCACAGATATAATATTCGTGGTGAGAATTATCCATTGATGGACTTGTATCGGATCGACTGTACGCGCGATCGTTTCGTACGCGTCTCACTGTCGGCTACTTCAGGAATTCAAGAAAAAAACCGCAAGTTTTGCAATGAAAAATAGTATCAAAATTTCCCCGTCCAGCTGATTCTCCTTGTTGGGCGATCGAATGTTTTCTTCGTCGTGTATGCTAAAAGCATAATTTACAGAAACGCGTAGTTTCCTGCTCGGAAATTCAGATTCCACTACTGTTTTCGTTCTTCTCTCTCCTCCTCATCTTCTATCACGCATTTCCATATATCCGCGGCCATCTTCATTGTTTTGTCATACCTCTTCTCGGCTGGTGCATATTCGCCCTGGCAGTTCGCCCCGTCCTCGTTTCACCCACGATCAGAGGAAGTGGTGCAGGTAGCAAGCGTGGCCGGATCATAGAGCGAGAGATCCATGGCCTGTCTCAATGTACTCATGTGGCTAACGCAAAACCGAGCACAACCGAGGCTTAACCCAGTCAGGAGGCTCACTACCAGAATAACTGCTTCCGCGTTGCATTATTAGACGCGATTATTTTAGCGCGGAGAAATTCACGAACATTTCTTTTTTTCTTCCACGCCACGGGCAGATGCTTTTGCACATCGTAAAGCTACTGCGCTTCGAAGCCGCTTTTCTAGAGAACCTTTAGCTTGATGGATTTTTGAGGTTTCGAATCGAGAAGGTTTGAGTCTTTGTCGCAGACCTCTTAGCACCGAACACAAGCCTCGATGCGTTCCGATTTTTATCATTCTCGTTCGTTTCTGCTTCTGCTTCTGCTACTTTCGACCCCACTGCGCAATGGCAACCAGCGATTGGCTTGTATTTATAGAGACGATTGCGTCAGACATTTCGGAAATAGGTACGATGCGTCGTACGATGGCAGCCTGAGACTTGAAGATTCGCGGTAGAAACGTGGGCAGGTGGACGCGCCCCGCGTGTTATAAGTATACCTGTGAAAGGGTACCGGAGACTTTGTTCTCGCATGGTTCGAATGCCTGATTTTCTGCCGCGAAAAACGTTCCGTAGCTAACGAGGAAGACGTATCCCAGGTCGATATTTCAGATTTGACTTCTTTTGTAATATATCATAGTAGATTAAAAACTAGGCGATTCGTATCTTTTTCTATCTGCCGTTAAACACTTTCGGGGGGTGAAACCATCCTCCAAGGTAGGACGTGTCAAGTGGTGATTTGGCGGTCTTTGTTTTCTTTTTTCAATTGATAAAATTATATTTTTCATGGCTTGTCACGAGAAAACTTTTCCAGTTGGATTGGTTGAAAAAATATTGTGTTCTTGTGAGTGAAACTGACACATCTGCCCTTGACATGCCTTACTTTGGAGGGATTCAGCCCCTTAGAGTGTTTAATGGCGATAAAAGAAAAATACGTTTCGCCTAGTTTTTAGTCTCCTGTAACGTATTACAAAAGAAATGAAATCGGAGAGATCGACCCGGGATACCTTCCTGGTGAGATTATGACCTTTCACCGTATACTCCCTGGGCGCCCGATGATGCCTGGGTATACGTATATTGAGCGCCAGGAGTGCTGCAGCGAAGTGTCTTTTCGTAATTATTCACCGTGTGGTCAGACTCGCTTGCGTTCGTAGGTACGACTGTCGTCGGCATTCCAGCCACAGCGCCAAGAGTTGACGCGCGCACGCTTAAAATTCGTCTTAACTCTATCTTAAGACCATCTGATTCCCCCCTGGGTTCAATGCCTTGTTGATGAATCCCCCACCAAGGAAAAGAGCGCGATCAAATATCGTCCAGCCTTGCTTGACCGACTCCACGTGAATCTGGCAGCAGCAGACGGACAAGATTTACTCGTCTCGAATCGTTCCCGTCGACTGTGACGCGTACGAGTTATTTTCCCCCCAATAACTGTGCCGAAAAACTTGTAGTGTATACGTTCATTTGACATGGGTAGCGAACAATCGACGTGAATTAGGTGACTCCGTGCGAACGAATTGTTACCCTGCAGCCAGCAATCAAACTACGTAGTTTCCTTCAATCTTCGCCAACGTTACATTCGCTTCCGATTTTTCGACTCTTCTCCACACTTGTCTGCAGACTAGTTTCTTTTCGAATATAACGTTTTTTTTTGCCGACAACCACTTATTGTTAGCGCAAATCGCATAACGCACGTTATCGCAGGAGAGCAAAAAATGTGTTGTACGTACAGGGTAGATTAAACTCTGGTTTTAATATTGGCAGTTTGCTAAGAGTCACACAGACCCAACAATACCATAACCGAATGCTGCGGTTTACACTTCCTGGACAAGGTTATTTCCGCAGTATGTGTTATATCTATAAACTCGAAGTTGATGCGACGTTCGATTGCACGGATTATTAGTCACCTTACAGAGGAGATACGATGCGTGAGTGTTAATTGCAGACATGTCCGAGTATAGTGAAATGAAATTAATAGGTAATTGCGTGGATAGGAAAGCATGGCAGTGCCGGGACTGCTTCGCCGCGGTAGAACCTAATGGTGAATAAATATTGAACCGCGCGTTGCAGGAAGTGTATATCATTTGCATTCGCGTACCTACGCCTTCAAGTATCTTCGCCGTATCTCGACGGCCGCTCTCCCTTAGTTCGCACACTCGGAGGTAGATCTATGTGTAACCGCCGTAACGCACACAGCTGGGAACCCTCCCGGTATACCGAGAACCGAAGGAAACTGGAACACCGTACCTAACACGTTGTTACACCGACATGTACGTAGTAAGTATCAACACAAGCGGAGGGGAAACGACCGATTCTAATCAATTTCACTTAATTTCACTGTTGCATGACCACTTCATACAGGCGACTCGCCCACTCCTTCTATTTCCCCCTCTCTCCGCCTTCCTACTTTGCCTTCCTGGTTGGCGCCAGGGTAGGTATTCTATCTATCACGCTACGATTCCAGGTTGAGAGTCAGGCTCGATGGGACGCACTGTTAGTTCGATGTCTTGGTCGAGAAATTAATCGGACAGGGACACTTCGTACCCCTGCTCATGCTGTTCCTGCATCTGTGATCGATTGCAAGTAAGGACTGAATCATTCGGCGTTCATTGTCTTTTTCTTCGCACAGCCGATTCGGTGTTGAATCGCAACGTCCTTGTCGGTGTTTTGAGATTTGGAAAGCAGCGGGAGCTGTGCAAGGAATGATAAAAAGAGATACGTCTGACCGGAAGTATTTGGAAGGAAATTATATGTACGAAGTGCATGTCGAGTACGTAAATGGAAGTGGAGGATAGGTTATTTCGTCGCTGGTACGCGGAGAGTTTTGTTCTCCGTCAGTTCGTCCGTTATGGCGTCTCCGAGGCAGATCAACTTTTTCTCCAACTTGAGCCTCGGGGAACCAAGGCAGTCGGAATACTAAGTCACCGCTCTAAGCCAATAAGGCTGGATTCCCTATTCAGAACTAAACTTCTAAGATCTTTGCAGATGTGACGGGTGCATGGTTACTCAGGCACAACCTTCCGCGAATCATAAAATAATCCCATTTCGTTTCCAAATCACCAAAAAACACCCGATGGGTAACGTCAGAAGCACGTCGTCTGGTTAGTAAACACGATTCCAACGAAATCTTAATATAATGGAGGATGCTGAGTCTCTTTTTGCTCACGGTCAATTAGATATCTGAATAAATTCTTATTTCTACGGTGATGATACATTCAACGAAATGAACAGATTTAACCGGTGTGTGTATATATATATATATATATAGGTAAGGTCTGAACACAAACTCATTAACTGGTTGGTTTAATTAAAGGTACATGCTTCCGGCGGAAGATCTCGCGGTGTATCTATACCTTTATACCTGTGTACGAGGTGTACACCTAGGCACGTTGTACGTAGATAGGATAGTACAGATTAGGCTAGGATGGGATGGGATGGGATGGGATAGGATAGGACAGGATAGGATAGGATAGGTACGCTGCGTCCAACAGGTACCCTGAGAAACCGCAGGGTTTTATTCGGTAGGTTGTACCTGTACGTATACTGCCTCGTACACCGACCAAGACGGCTTCAAGTGTACGGTATGTACGTGTATACATTGGTAGCATCACTTCACTTCAACGATGATATATACCCTCATCGAGTTCATTGCCCCTCGAGGTGCGACAGAGACGTAGGCACCGCTATGCCTGCAAAGTTGACGAGACGGTTGTGCCCAGGACGGAGATGGCGAACGGGTGGGAGAGAGTACACGGAGAAGGAAGGAGGAGGGGGGAGGGGGGGGGGGGGAGGAAGGATAAGAGAAAGAGAGATGGAGGAAAGGAGAGAAGACGAGATCAACACACGCCTGGTTCCCTCTTGCGATTAATAATTCACACGCAACTCCGATATGAGACTCGAGACATGCTCAATGGATTATTCTCTTTGTCGTGAGGTAAACATCTACATGTCAGCCTGCCCTATGCGCACACGTGGCACACAACCAGCGTATGGAGACGACGCACGTTGCGTCCTGCCAAACAGTCAATCCTCTGATGCGGTCCTGCATCGGACAGATTCCCCGAGTATTTGGAGAAAGTAGGGAATTGATATTTCTGCGTAGGTATAAGTCTTGCGCGTATGTGATATACGCGGATCTGCAGAGAATGGATAGGTATATGAGATGATATGTGCAGAACGGATCCGTCAATTCTCGAGGTCATGGACGAAACGCGTTGCCCCCGACTCATTGATCGTCGGTATTATGTGATTTCCCGCAAGAATTTTGACGACCTGAGATCTTATCCAGTTTTACGACTTCTCGCGATACGCTGTACACAGGAATCAGCAAGCACGTGCAATGATACATCGTGCAGAGGTGTAAATACCGATTAAATAAAAAGTTTTCGCCACAGCTTCCTGGTCGTTTGAGATATAATCGCTTCACCGTCATTTATACGAGGCAGTGATTATCCGTGACAAGTGATCAAGTTAGTGGTGAGTAACCGAGCATCGCAGGATACGAAACGAATTTGCTATTGATAGAAAGAATTCAAGTGAATTTATGTCGTGTCTACGGGTAAAAAATTTCTTGACGTTAAACAAAATCGTCGATATTTGAAGACAGCGAACGTATCTCGCATCTCGAATTTCGCGCTAGGGATTTCATAGATGTTGAAAATTCTGGAAGCATTCGTAAAACTTTAGACTTTCCCACTTCCCCGAATTGTTTGCAGGACGCAGTTTCGGAAAGGTAATTTTACGAGAACATCGTACATTTGTTTCGTCGATCAAGAAACAGTGATTCCGAACAAGACGAGGTGAGTGCAGCTCGTCGATCGGGTTCTAGATCGACAGCGTCAGGCATAACACATAGTAGGTAGGTACCGCGAGGTATGCTAAGCCCCTTATCTCACAAGCTACGGTACAAGGTATGATCAGCCCGTGCGTCGTCATACATGATACAGCGACTACATGTGTGTTACGGCCAAAGGCGGGGGCGGAGGCTGCGGTAGGAATACCAACAGATGAGCGATAAGGATGAAATAATTTCAACCGGTCGGATATTTACGCCGGGATCGGCGTATCCTCCGGTGCTTACCAAATCGCGGCGGTAGACCCATCCGTCCCAGCGAAAACGAACATATGCTGCACATTAGATACGTATATGTATTTAAATCTCTCCCAGGATATTCCGGGCTGGTTGTTTAAAGCACCGACCGCGTGTTGCGGGAATTACAAATGACATATATTCCAGTACGCCGAGCGAACCTCTCACCGTTTGCGGCCCCCGCATTAAGATGTCACATCACAATATTCCTAGTCGCCAGTGTCCGTCTGCATTCGGTGGAAAAGCTTCGCATCCATATCCAGGACTAGGAGATCGAAAGGTGCGCGGGTCTCCCGGTATCGGCATATATTATACACATGTCCACGGCGTCTCCACCTCTCTCTCTCTCTCTCTCTCTCTCTCTCTCTCTCTTTCTCTCTCACCGACGTTCATCGCTCCACGCGTTATTCTCATGCCGCATGGGAAGCTCGTAGGTATACAAGCGCAAGGGAGATGCACGGTGATTTTTAAACAGCTGGGTTACGCAACCTTCGGATTCAGTTGAGTTTCGTCCGAGGCGATGCCACTGTCCGCTGACCGCTGGCCGCAGATACCGGTCGGTCACTGGGCACCAGCCGGCGTCCGCTGGTCAACGGTGACCGTGGCACTGAACTAGTATACTTGAAACTTTCACGCCGGATGACCGCCGTTCGCGATCTTTTCGCCGACCTTCGCGATAAGCCGCGGGACGAAGCTCGCCGCATGTCCTAGGATTAGGCTCCGGATTATCACTTTTCCGATGTGAATCCGTACAGCGGCAGATGGGGTCGGAAAAAAATGGCAGCAGCCTGCGGCGTAACGAACCGAGTTGTCGACTCCACTCTTGGAACAAGTTGAGAATGCAGACCGCTTATACGTATGATATTTGATCGTTGCCGCCGAAAGACCCCGAGTAAATTGTACCAGCGCCGGGCTCGATCCCACAGAAAAGAGAATAATTCGAACGATCCAATCATCATAGATCGCAGTCGTCGAAGGGCAAGCGTTGAGATACACGAATGGTAACAATGATGATGTTGGTTCCGTTTCTGTTTTTTATTACGAAGAGTGGTGTCCGCATGAGTAGCGCACGGTGGATTATTATAGGCATTTGGCCAGGCTCTGCCGTGGTATAAGGCTTCAAAACGCCTTTCGAATAAATTTCAGTAATCGGGCCTTGACCGCTTGGAGATTGAAATTCAAAGTCGAAATTGTGAGACGATCGACAGATTAGCGTCGTCCGGGGTCCGTGCCGTGGATCGCGAATGTATAATTCAGTCCTATCTGGGTGTCAGTCCTCGCCCAGCCAGCGTCTCTATATACAGTTCCCTCTTTGATCCGTGTTTTCTTTGGCCATATTTCTCATTCACCGTTCCATATTTCCCCAGTAGCCGGAATCTGGCTTATCGCGAAGGGCGTGGGTATCCTTCGGTTTATTCCGAATCACTGATTATTTTCATTCCTATCGGTAAATCGAGCGAGAGGCGACCCCGCGCATTGGGTCATCGGGTACGATGTATATTCCATTCCAGACTGTCGATGAGTACCTACGACAAGAATATGTCCAGAGTTCCGGGTGACGCATCAGCTGGTGGTTCAACGTAATTTTATCCTAATTCTCCGGCACGCTATCTCAGGAAACTCTCGTTCTACCTTCATCATCGAACCGCGTTGAGACTGATTTACGTCCAAATGCGAGATTCGAGGTCGTCGAGGTACGCTTTTGAATAACGTGAAAGCCTATGTTAGGGTCGACAGTATTCTTGGCACAGGCATGTGGCTAGAGAATATACTTTTGCCTAATTTCAGATTTGGTTGCAGCCGAGTAAGGTAATATCATACATCTCATACAGCCCGCTCTGATTAGGCTCCGATACAATTTGTGCCAAACGACGGACCACAGACTCGTGTATTTAGGTAAAGGTTTTCGCAAGCTTGAGAGTTATCATCGATACACCGAATTTCATTTCCAACTCTATGCCTCTAAATATCCCATAGATTGCCATTCTACGTTTAGAATATGAACTACGTTTTAGGCGTCAATTTTTTGGCCCAGTTTTGAGCTTGCTTCGATACCCATCATCCAGTCTTCCTGGTTTCGCGTTCCTCGAAGGACAAAATGGCGACTGTTAAACGCGAGAGAGTGCAGGTTGCAAAAGGAAATGAAAGGCGAATGATTTCGCCCGGTCTGACTCCGCGCGAGCAGTGCGAGTGAAATGTCAGCCTCGAAACGAGTGGGAGAAAGAGTAAGCAGATCGTAAGTTGTGTATCCACATACCTACAGTATACCTTACATACTAACACACTTCTATCGGAGCAAAGTAATATCGATTTTTGGCCAAGTTTTATTTTGTAGGATAACGTAGGAAAGATGGAACTAGGTATCAGGCAAAATTTTCCAGCAATATTTTCACCATTACTATTGATTCATCGGCACTAAGAAGAAATGAATACGTCCGAATTCATCTTTTCAATTTGTTCGAGGCTACAAGTTCTGTACTGTTTGCGAGTAAGTTGGCGATTCGTCAATGCCACGTGGATACCATTATGCGAATGATTAACGTTAACGGAAACCCGGGGCGCGGGGTTGAAATTCAGAATTTTATAAGTTCCGAAAACGCCAAATTCCGAATTTTTTCGAGGCGAAACTTCAAGTAAAGAAATAAAACTTTGACGAAACATCAAAGTCTATAATGGTCCGAAACCCGACGCTCAAGGTTCCGAAAGTGTGAAAATGAGAAAATTTGAAAATCTGACCAACCGAAATTCTGTGTGATCGAAGATTTTCAGTTCTGTAAATTTCTGGCTTGGAGATATTTCACCACTTTGATCTTTCTTCGTTTTGGATATTAGAAATTTTTACGATCGAAATCTTGATCATTCGAATTTTCGGTTTTTCTAATTTTTACACCCACTCGTTGAGTAAACTACCCCGTGTGAGTATGTTTTAACTTTGGAAGTTTATTCTATCGAAACGTTATTTTTCGAAATTTTGCTCTATCGGAACATTACTTTTCGGAACTTTCCCTTACCGTAACTTGAATTTTCGGAATCTTGCATTTCGGAACTTTGAACCGTCGAGTTTCCGACCATTCGAGACATTGTTGTTTCTTCGGAGTTTGATTTCTTTACTCCAAGATTCGCCAGCAAATAATGCGGAATTATGCGCTTTAGCAACTTTTCAAATTCGGAATTTCAGCCCCACCCAAAAAGCCACGGAAATGAATAAAAGTAAGAAGTTAAAAAAGAAACAAACCTTTCTTAACCACGACCCCCGGCGGGGCCTGGACGATGGGGAGGGACGTACTCGTCGGATTTACGGCCAAGTTCCCCGGCGTTCCTGGGGGCGGCGAGGCGCTGGCGCTACCGACGGACCCGTGATCGCTGAAGCCATGGGTACTGTTATCCTCGGGGCCGTCGAAGAAGCTAAGACTGAAATCGCTTCTGGCGTCAAAGGACACTTCCGGCGTGAGGGTGTCCGGCGCTGGTGCGCTACCCAGTCCCGCGCTCAGCGATTGGTCGATTTTGAATACGTCCATCGTACGATACTAGTTGGCGAATTCATGAAAGTCGAACGTTCGATCACCCTGCTTCGCGAATAAATACTTGAGATTCAAATATCGGATATATGCCACAGGCTTCCGGTGCACCTGCTCTAGGCATTCGTGATCAGTGATCCAGACCCATTATTGTCCTTCCACTCGTACGCGTTTTACTCGTATTTATAGTTTATTGCACCGGAGTACAAACTTTATAGCTCGATGGACGCGTATAATCGACGTATTGAACAATCGTATTAAGCACTGAACCGCAATGTCGTCACTTGGATTATCACTACATTATTATTATTATTATTTTTATCATCGGTGTCGTTGTTGTGTCTTCAATAAAAATTGTGTAAAAATCAGTTGAAGGAATTTGAAACCAGTAAGTTTTCAAAGAAATGTGTGCGTAGTTAAATCTTGTAAATTTACCGATACACCTCCGGTTTCGCAAACGAGAAGAGGATCAGCGTGTTATATGGCTGCAGCACCGGTACTAATATTTTACGCTGATCTCAATTATGATGGAATTACAACGATTAATCAGTTTTGTAAATTATAAAAAAAAATCATATGCTGACATGGAATATAATTCGAGAGTATCGATCACGGATTATTTTCGTTGCTGCGACAAATGAAAATATCAATTTCAACGTCACAAGTTGTGTCATACCTGCAATTGATATGAAATCTCTAAATTTTCGTTACCGCACTCGTGAGTTTTGTCGATTTTTGTCCCCCTTTTTACTTCTGTTGAAAAACGTAAGCGGGTGTGAATCACGAAACACAACGGTGTAGAACTTCAACCCATTCTTTTCCAACTCTTAATGTCCGACGTCTCTCCTTAAGGTGAACCCTTTTTTCGAGTCACGTTATAGCGGCAGGGTATTTTCATTTCACATCTCAAGCTTGGGTACCTCATCGCTGAAACGAAATAATACGAAGAAAACGTAAATAATTAAAATCATAATGGTGTAATGGTAAAACAAGAAAAAACGCGAAACCGAAACAAATTACATAAAACCTTTCCATGTTTCAGAAAAACTGTACTGAAGTTTGTCGAAAAAGTTGTGCGCGCTCAGAAGAATCAATTCGTGGATTCGTATTTTCATTTGAGGAAGCCGGTTTCCAAAGTAGATTGTCAGTCAAAAAAGTACTACAATTGTCAAAATTTCTGCGGTCTTCGGAGATTTTAAGTCAGTCAAACGCGAATTGACCGCGTATTCAGCCGATGCCTACATCTTGAAAATATACCATCAGTCTTACAGGAGTGAAAATATAGAGGCAATGCGGAGACGAAATCGTACCACTGGTATACGTCTAAAGTCAGTATATTTATATGCGTATATGGTATAATATCGCGAAAAATATGAGAAGCGAAAAGAATTAGTATGAAAATAAAATAAGCAGTGAAGCGATGTGGCATCACGAGCAGCGAGAAAAAGTGAATGTCATTGCCGTAATCTTCGGCCGTTGACTTCAGGACTCGTCCTCTTACCTATATCTATATACGTATAGTATACTTATTATACGGTGCAGCTCGCGCTCACCGACCGCTAAAACTTTTCATTCCGTCTGCGATCTTTGGACTGTGAGTACGTATATTAAATTTGCTGTTTCACCTTCTATTATTCTCTAATTTCCTATTCTCCTATTACTTTTCCTTCTCCGGCGATTCGACTGGCGCTCCGCGCGGCAAGAACATTCAGAAATATCTTATCTGCGGGCGGCAGAGATCGATAGGCCGATTGTTTACTGCCCTTAGCATGTGGTGGGGAGCTTACAAGGTTCTCCCAACACCGTGGCAGCGGAAAGAGGTATAAAGAGCTGCGAGAGCAAGTTATACGACATTCGTTGATGTTCCGCCGCGCACTATTATGTTGCAGAGCTTGCAATGCGCGCCGATCTAATAGACATGAGATAGGATGCAAGTATATAAGACGGGGGTACAAGGAGGCCGCAGCGCGGATTTATTTATCACCGCGAACGATGCCGCTAGGAGATGCAACGGCGAACAAGTCGCGTGTCTATTCTACGCCGCTGCAGGCATGCAAAAACAACGACGACGACGACGAAATTGCAGCCTCGCGCCGTCGAGCGGCCGTGCGAAAATTTCGAGCCGATCTTCTTTCGAGTCATTCACTTACTGTGATGTCACGCAATATTACACAGCTAATTTTTATGCCCCTCATCCGTCGTCGATTGTACCGAACCCGCGTGTCTCAATTCGTCACGTTACAATAATTGACAACCTGTCTTCTTTGCGCTGGACAAAATTATGACCCTGTCCCTTTCTACCTCGGAGTCTGTTCGATTATTTATATAATACGTATATATTGCTTGGAAGGCGTGTCTGGCCTTAATGAAGAGAAAAACACGCAGGGTAATGAGAAATCGGCTGTCGCTTTTTAAATGCAATACCTACCGTCTACCGCACCGTCATCCACGAGGACCGTAGATGAATTTATCATATTATTATAATGTACTACGAAATTTGATATTTACGTATCTTCAGCTATTCCGAGTCGTCTCGAGTTTCTGTTTTATTAACGATATTTTGTTGACGTGTGACTACCGGCAATAGAGTGAAATTACAGTTTTGGATCCCAAACATTTACCTAAATTTATTCCGAGACCCGAAGAGACATATTTTTGGCGTACGATAATTTTCTTTCTCAGTCGTTTACCTTTCCTGCGTAAATTCCGAGTAGTATACGTATGTTTTTTCAATGCACAAAAAACTCTGCGTTTAAGTGAAAAGAGAAAACTATCAAAAGTAACGAATATCGACACTATAAAGAATATTCTAAAGACTAACGTTGTTGAAGGTGAAATTTTAATATATTACTAGACGTGGTCTAAAGCTTGCTATTTCGCAAATCCTGATCATTCGATGACTCAACCCCCTTTCCTCCGACATATTATACGTATGTCTTTGAAATCGCGGTGTAAAGTTTGAACGACGCCTTTTCGCGACACATGCCGAATTTGGAGTAACCTCTACGTTTGTTTGAAATTCAATGAACAAGGGAAATGAAAAAAAAGACGAAAGCAAAGGAAACGTAAATAATAAGGAACAAGTAAGATCGCTGCAGGCGTTATATTCAACGGTCAATTCACGTGAACGTTTAACCGCGGTTATTTTTGAAGTAGATAAACAGGCAAGTAGACAGAAATGAAAGAGATCGACGAGATCCATGCAGGATCAAGTATGGGAACATATGAACGTCGGTTGTTTTCTCTTTATATGCCACGAGCTTTCACGTCACGAACCATACCGCAACAATCGAGTGTTGCTTTTTATTCGGGAACGTTTTATCCTATTTGCTGTAGTAGATGTAAAGCATGGAAATTCACCACGAAAGCTATTGGAGCTGGAACTTGAAACATTTTCATTGAAAAAGTAATGAAAATCTTGGGGTGATGATAATTATCCTTGTTTTAGATCTCCTAATGGACGAAGCCTATGCAAATAGTAGACGCAAAGTTACAGAGTTCGAAATTACATGTTGCCAAAATTGACGACGAGAATATTTTCGGAGTTACGTGATATAAATAATGCAAAATTGGCGGTAATTGGAAAAAAAGCAAAAATTTTTACCTGAATAATCATCGCCGTGCGTTTCGTTCAAACGGAGTCACGCGGCAGACAGTCATTCATCCGTCTTGTGCAACACCTACTAGGATCTTCCGCGTTCCTCTCGCGTCACAGAGCAGTGCGTTCACCTCAGTCTCATTATTTAAATTTACAAATTCCGTTCCTTTTCGTTGTTGTTGTTGTTGTTTTTGGAGGTTTTGCCTGCTTCTGAGAGTAAAGTAAACAATATTCCGTGGCGGAGCACAAAATTTCCGATCAGAAACTGAAAGTATTTATACTTGATGCTAGTTCAACACGCAAAAACATCCTCCGCGAACATATTTTACCGTTATCGACAATCATCGACTGCTTATCCTTTGAGCGAGGATGATCTTGGAATTGATTTTTACCCTCTCGCTCGATCAGGTTCTTCCTTTCAACCACCGTCTTCAGGAGGTAAGATCCACTTCCCGATTCTCGTATTAATCACACCCTTCGTCCCATAGGTAATCGACGTCGTGGGTTTCTGCGTTAATCGTTTCACATAGAAACAATAAGGGGAGCACTCTCACTGCCAACTCACTGAACGGCGAAAAACATCTCACGTGGAGCAAGTGGTAAAGAGTCCGGCTGTCAAACTTGTAGTCGAACGGCGAGCCGGCTCGCGTGAATTGGAGAAACTTCGAATATCCATGTGCGATACACAACACCGTTCACTTATTATTCAACTTGCAATACGAACCATTCGATTCGTGGCTCGACAGTCCGCGGTCGACGACGCGTGGGAGATGAGACGAGACGAGACGAGACGAGACGAGATGAGACGAGATGAAAGGATAGAAGAGAAGAGACCACCGATATCCTTCCAATATCTTTTCCCGCACGACAATCACGCGCAGGTCAATTCCGACAACTCTCACCATACGAGTAATGAATACGTAAATTTATAGTGATTGCGTGAAGCCGGCGTCCACTCTTGGTTCACCCGCATCCCCATTACCATAAGGTCAGCTTAATCAGCAGCGACAAAATCACGGTGAACCATGATGAGAAGGTATCCCCGTCAGTCTTATGTCTTATGCTTCTTCTTACTTAATCCTCCGACACCCACCAAATATCTGTATAATTATCATGCAGGACCACCAGAGTGGCAAGCAGCGTACAACAGCGATGTACCAAACTCGCGGCGAACAAGGATGAGTGCGGACCGGACGATAACGCTGCAGGGTACACGTTAATACAAATCACGTGTGTGCCTCTCGTATAGGTATTATAGGTATGGTGACTCGCTCGGCCGCGACTTGTCAACGCGTTTCGAGCACTCGAGCACTCGGCCGAGGCACGAGTCAGGCAAGTTGCGCGAGCTGCTCGCTTACCTGTGCCGTAAGTAAGACCCTGGCACCGCGCTGTTACGGCATTGCAACTCACGGGGGGGAATTAAGTGAACGGGGCGAGGGCAAGGAAGAGGAGGGCGGGGGGGGGGGGGGAAGAGAGAAAGAGTAGAGGAGAGACGAGAGGAGGGGGTGGGTGGAGGGCGGAGGCGAAGGAGGAGGAGGAGGAGGAGGAGGAGGAGAGAGGAGAGAACGAAAGGAGGAGGACGGGGTGGAGAGGAACGGAGCGGAGTGGAAAGGGGGAGGCGCGGGAAGGGGAGCGGAGGGGAGTCGGAGTGGACCAACTGGGTTCAGCAGCAGCGATAGTTCATTGACCGAGAAGAGCCGAGCGGGCCCGAACCGCACGTTTGTATACCTACACCTATACCTGCACCTACAACTGTACCTGTACCTACACCTACACCAACACTTACACCCACACCTACACCTACACCTTCACCTATGCCTGTACCTCTACCTCTACCTCCACCTCCGGCTGTACCTGCACCTACACCTAGGCCAATACGTACGGGCATTTGTACGGGCAGCGAGAGCTATGCATGGTTACTAAAAGAGAATTTTTACGGCGTGCGATGTTCGCGCCCGCGAGGCCGGTCTCGCACCCTTTGAAACGAGGCGGGTGAGCGGGTATGTTACACATTTACCTCGTGCCGTGGGCTTGATGCACGCCGCGTTGCGTGCGTTACTCCGATAACCCCTGGGGATAGATTCGATTAGAAGATATCGATGTACGGGTAAGCGAACATCTCGCCGTCATCGCGGTTTCAGCAGCTCTACACGCTATAACGCATGCGGTTACAATATCGTGCGCAACGTTGCTGCGTTCTCGATGCCTATTTAAATACCTAAACGGATGCGTTATTATACCCTTACAGTTTATTATAGGCGACAGACGCTGTGGGAAGAAGTAACAAACGAGCAAACATAAACTTTTATTCGAATAACCCAAGTTCAGAATTCAAGCGGTCCTAACAAATATCAAATGACGTCAATCAGGAGAGATGAAGCAAACGATGGTATATCTAAGCCCGCGATATTATGCCGATGTGGGCACTATATTTAGAACGGATTTTGGTTGAGAAAACTGTCTCCTTTTTTACTCTACTGTGCCGAATAACCTGTTTATAGTTACAGAATTTTCGGGGACATTGGCAATCGCACGGGGAACATGAGGAATTTCGGGGATGCGATGAGCGGAGACGATGCGTTTGCTTTAAATACAATAGTAGATACTTACGAACGAAACGCAATGAACTCGCTAATTATCTCGAATACTTTTTAAGTATTTCAGGATCGTTGTGCCCATTTTCTTCGATTACACGTACTACGTTTCAAGCTCAATGTCAAGGCAGAGCGTCGAGGGCTCACCTGATATTTACACCTCGTCGACTACTTTTTCAACCAGTCGCCTCGGACCCTCTTCCACCGGTGCTCGAGTGCAGCGGTTTCTAGACCAACCCAAGGCAATCACAGAGCGTGCAAATTCAAGATCAGTTCTTCGATAATCAGATAACATATAAGTCGGAGCGGAATAAAGCATAGCACCTTTCACGCCTGTTATCTCGCATTAGCCGAAAAATCGTTGGCTTCGTACAATTACACAGATTATAACGATGCACGGTATTGAGAAAGGAATGATAGGCGAAAAAAGACTAACGCTCTTCACGGTAAACATCGGGCCGTGTACAAGTTTCGCCGTGCGGGTGAGCGAGTTGGCAATGACCAGTCGGCAGCAGAAGCCGAAGCAGGAACAGCAACAGGAACAGCAGCATGGAAGCGGCAGCACACTTGTTGAGAAGGAAGGAAAGGGAAAAGGAGGAAAAGGGAGGGAAGATACACGCTCAGAGTAATGAACCTCGAGAACCGGTTAGTTCTGCACGTGTATTATACAGATCGGTTTGGTGCATGTTTCTTGCGCATACGCTCCGCATATTCCGTGCGGTATATCTAATTGAGTTTTCCCAACGATTTCCCCCCACGCTAACCCACTCTACGACTCTGAGGCCTGCTATATTGGTTTTTCGGCATGTTTCGGGTTCCGTTTCGAAGATGGCGAGGAGAGGAGACGAGAGGAGCGGAGAGGAGAGGAGAGGAGAGGAGAGGAGAGGGGAGGGGAGATGGCGAGGGGGTGAAGTCGAGAGATAACCATCTCGTTGGTACAACATACGTAGGTATATCGTACTGCACGCGAAGTTAACCACGAAAGGGTTTGGACACGCGGTAGTTGCGGCCATTTCGCATACCGGTTCAGAGAAATGACAAACAGCCTTTTGCAGCCTTATTGTATCCTCGTCTTAATTCTTTGAACGTCTATCGCTATGCGCGCAAGCCTGCAAGGAAATCGCACGTGCATTCCCCATGAAGAAGAAAACTGTACGTACATTTCAGTATTCGGTATTCGGAATACAAAATGTTGTTCCAAATAGCATATCGGTACAATTACGGTACGTGCACGCTACAAAAAAGTGACCAAATTTCGATGAAATTGAATTTGCCGTAGTTTTCGTTTAATTTCGCAGGGCGTGAAATCGAAGATCGACTTATGAACTAAAATTCAAGGTACAAAATCGACGAAATTTTTCGACTCCGGTGATTCTGCATCAATCTAAATGCCATGCAACAGTTCTTCCACATATGTTGATCGTGCATCAAATATTCATTATTAAATAATACCAGACGCAAGGAAGATTTTGACGTACTTTTTTTATCATCATCTTTGCGCTGATTCGTAGAAATTTATCATCGAATACACCAACGATCGGAAGCAAAAATCATTATCGTCGACTACAACTGTGATAACACTGTTAGTGAGTTTTTCATACCAGATTGGTGTAAAAGTGACGCGAATAAAGAGGAAGGCTCACTTCGGGACAGTTTCTACCAACGTCTTGACAGGCTCACGTGATGTAGATATTGGAGCAGTATTAAAGGGGCTTATATGTCTTTGAGCGGCGCACTTTCAAGAATGTTGGGATGTCTAATCCCAACTTTCCTTAGATAATTTGAATTATAAGTTTTCGGAGTGAAATATAGCGAGCACACGTCCGTTCGTTGGAAAGTGAGGAATTTAGTTTCCGATTTATTTGAAAGTTAGTGTTTCCGTACCTCGATACACAGAGTAATTGTTTGATTCGATAGGAAAAATTCAACGAACGAATTTAATAGTATTCAAGTTGGAAGATTCTGTCACATGTTCCGTTAGTCTTACGACATATGTACCATGACTGTGGAGAGACATAGAGCGAATAAGTCTCATGATTCTCGCGTAGGTATCGCAGAAATGAACAGCGCCGCGTTTCTTTAATGACAGTTCCCATTTCGGTTTCACATTCTTTTCAATCTTATTTAAAAAAAAAGACTGACCCCTCTTAACGGGTATGAAATAACCAAGAAGCACTGGCAGTCATTCTCAATGTTAATTCAAACGCATTGAAATTGTCAAAATCTTGATATTGAAAAAATTCTATCTCTAACCCATTTTTTGTTGGCTGATTCTTTTCTTCTCAATCGTCCCCTCCGAGCAACGTCCCCATAGATGCGCCCCTGTCTTCTGTACCAACGGCAAGCGATCTGTAACCCCTGCGGTACTTATTGTTTCTGTTCAAGATATTATCTAAATGCAGGAACTTCCGCAAGGAGTCTGGGGGGAGGGGGGGGGGGGGGGGGGGTGGCATGGGGCAGGAAGAACGAGGACGATGGGTATCGAGGTGAGTGAGAAGAAGTGAGTATCCGCGGAAGAGGATGGAGGGCAAAAGGTAGAAGGTGCGGAGGGTGGAGGGATTCGTGGCAGAGGTACGCGGAGAAAAGTGTATTAGGGTGGGGCGCGAGCTGCCGCTTTGAATCGATCCAGCGCCAGCTACAGCTGGAACCTCGTATACCCTCTCGAGTTTCAGCGGTTCTCATTGTGTCAGCCTGCAGCTCTGCGATGAATGTGAGGAACCGTGTGCTATTATCGGGGATCATTAGAGCCATCCTATTCTCACCGATTTACGCACGATCGCCTATATTATACTTTTAACACGGAAACGACGAAGAAGTATCCGCGGACAGGGGTCAAAACGTGGAATGGTCGATATATCGAAATTTTAAACATGCGAAGGTAGAATAACGGAAGACGAATTGTTCGTAAACTTGATTTTCCAAAGTGTTGAATACCGATTATAATGACTACTTCGAATAATTAATCTTTGGGTATTTTATTTTCGCACGTTTGCAATTTCGATGTATCGGCCATTCCAAATATTGATCCTTCCAAGTGTCGAACCCCACTCCTATCTGCAACTGCATTTACGTACATATACATAATATACATGTACCTGTATTTTAATATTCTATAGGTAAAACCTGGATTTCTATGCGTACAAATACGTTTCACAGTCGTGCTTCAGAAATCCCCCCGATGAAATGGCGTCCTTTTTGCAACAGTCTATACATATATACCCTGAGGAAACTTGTTCTTATATACTGGAAATTAGCCTCCAGGATGTATGCATAGATTTTCTAACTCGTAGCTGCAGGCTGGAAGGATGGAATCGATGTGTAAAACATGTATAATTCGCGCGGCAATCCAACGTGCGGCATACATATATTTACCCATATACAGATTCGGTGATTCACCTGCCACTGCAGCTGCTGCAGCGCTGAAACGTGTTTGACACAATAAATCGCTGCGAATCTCACACTCGAACGTTAAACCGTGAAAATATACTTATATTAACGCTCTTGTATCGCATGAAAATGAAGTAATTCTTGTAGCAACTATGCCGAGGGTATAGGGTATAATGATTTTGTACGGTGTGAGGGTGTACTCAAGGCTTGCAGGTATTATATACATTACGTGTACGGATACGTTATGCATGCATACATATACGTATTACACGCGATAAAGAATGTAATAAAAGTAACTCGCCAATGTGCGGGTCACGTTGCTCGTATAACTCTTGAATAAATAAAAGGGTGAACACCGAATATGTACATTTATGTACCAGACCGTTGAGGGCAACTCACCATTGTTGCGTAGGACGGACCCGGGGCTGGCGGCTTCGAGAGGGCTGTTCGGCTCCTCCGAGTCTGGTTCTCTCTTCACGCTGGAACGAAAAGCATCCTGGATTATTTACATTGCCGAAACGATTCGGCCAACATTTGCTTGACGGAAACGGCTGTTGTGGAATCAACGGAGCGTAGAGAATTAGGGAATTACACGTAAGTCGCACCGTGCTACCTCTGACTCCGGCAACCTCATCTGCCCTGAATCCTTGTGCGTTCGTCGCGGAAAAGCAAGCAAGTACGTCGTCACGACAAACTTCACCACGAGTTCTACCGCTATACTCGTGATTGGCATTGCGGGCTTTCTGCGGATACGAAATTCCGCGGAACTTCAGATCCCGTGGTATCCGTTATACCACGTAACAAGAAGCATGGAGAGGAGAAGAATATTGGAAAAAGAGAACGCCGAGAAGCTCAATTTATCACTCAATGGAACCAATGTGAGGTATCTTTCACAAATGAAGGAAATTGTATACAACTGCGGTCCCCAGAATTTTAATCCTCGCGTCTATTCCGATCTGCATCGATAGTCACTAGGTTACGTCGTCACTTTATACACGGGATGGATCGCGATTGAACTAGATCATTTCAAAATACCCGGTGATGTAGGCCGGCAGAGTAGTGTAATAACGAAAGGGACGAAAGGGAGAGTTTGTGTACGATAGGTAGACGATCAAGGCTCCGCCGATGGAGGATACCAACTTGTGAGCCTTGTTGCAAGCAGCGATACTTGAGTATATGAGGAAAGAAAACTGTGTTAGCCCGGTTTTCATAGCAAAATGACTTTACTCGGTATTTGGTTTCGAAGGCTTCATTCAGCCCACTGTTATACTGTAAGCGTAAGACTCGTAAGCAAATATAGTAATCTTCGCTCAACAGTTATAACAGCATTAAGCTTGGGACGAAAAAAGTTTGATATCCGATTAAAGTTCGGTCGCGTGTAAAATGACGTTATTTCAGGTGGAATTGTTTCCTAATAAATCTAGTCCGAAATAGCATCAAAACTCCTAACAATGATTCAAAACACTGTTTTTAGTTCCATCTCGACAACTTGGATTTATTATATACAGCGCAGCAGCGAAGGAGCTTTTCGGAATTACATAATTTCCCTAACTAATGCACGTGAATTAAGCTCTGCAAATCGCCAAGACCCTGGGAGAAAATCTTGGTCTTGATACAAGTTCCCGAGTTCGCTGAAATTCCTCCACAATTTCTGTACTGCGTGGCAGGTTGTAAATCAGTTTGGTTGAAAATTCAATTTTTTGCGAAGGTATCTTCGTTCGAACGTCAAAGCAAAAAGTATGTGTATTCATAACGATCACGATTTGTGCACCCCAAATCATTTGTCTTCATCTAAACTTTTCATGTGGATACATATCGCGTTGAAACTTTGAGAATATCTTTCAGAAGGTTTATACGTACATACGTATATACGTACATATTACGTTGGATAAGTATGGGAATAAGAAACCAAGAAATACAACGTGCTGGTTTTAATTCATTACCATCGTTAGACAAATAACAAACCGCTGACAGGTAATACATATGTAAATTGAAGTATCTGCGGAAATGACTATTATTTAAATTAACAGAAGAACAAACAGTTGCATGATTGTAAGTATAGAATTTAGTATTGTTTGCGTTCTAAAGACGACGCGCGCGTGCCGTGATGTGAGTATTGTACGTATTGAACGTACCTACGTGTATACCTCGAATGGCAAGACGGTGTTTAAAAATGTAACGGGTTTGTTGAATCGATAGGAAAAATTACCCAAGGTATTATTTCCCCGCAGTCGGTATTGTCCCTTATACTTATACGTATACGTACAGCTACCTAATTGTTATATCCTTTACATCATCAGTTTTTCTGCGTATCGTATCTGAACTCGAGACAGATGAACGGTACGACTTTCAAACTTCGATAATACATCAGGAGTCGAGTTTAGCGTAAACGACGCTATTAGCGCTACTTAAACTTTGTAAGGTGCGTTATTGAATACGAAGTGATGTTTCAACAAACTCTATGGCTGTTCACCCATAATAACTAGTGTATCAAATGTTCGGGTTTCAGTTGCGAGATTTGAGAATTCGATAGTGTAACTCGAGTTTTTCACATCTGTACACTCTCGTCACGGTTCAGTTAATCGGAATCGTTCTCCATTCAACCATGGAAACCAAAACTGGCGAAAATATAACAAAAACCAAGGTATCAAAAGATATACAATCGGACCCCTCTTCCACCGACTACTAATAATCCAACCGATTGCCACTAACCACGGGAAACTTTTGCCGTTGAATTAATAAGAATGTATATAAAAGTCGTCATCATCCTCTCACACCTTCCAAGCCTGTACGCATCGACAGAGATACACGACGTTAGTAACAGGCAAACAGGGTAGTCAAAATCGAACAAGAGAGACTCGAATTACGGACCCGCAGTGTAATTGAGCCTATAAATGTCGGGGTGGTGTATTTGTGTCGGATGGATAGGTGGCTGTGGTACCTTATGAAGGTGGAGTCCGCAGCCGGACTGGACGGCCTCGGTGACGAACTCGCTGTAGACGCGGTGTTGGTTTCGTCCTGTACGTCCATCGTCGTTCATTCCCGTCGAAAATTGTGGAGCAGCGGCAGCATTTCGTTTAGGGAGGGGGAGGGGCTGGGGCGGTGATGCAGGGATGATCGTCGGATACGAAGAAAAACTTTGCCCGCACAAGGTGGACGTCGTGACGGGGCTTTTCCCTGGGGATGAGCGTAGGAGCGCTTAGTTGATACAGGCGTATATTACAGGTATATAGACGCGTATTTCGGATAATTCGGGTGAACGCGGGGAGGCGGATTACAGGGTTCAACTCGTTGCTCCACCCACGCCCGTCCGCGACCGCGGGCCAACGGGAATCAACTGACAACCGCTAGTTTTCCACCCCCGTCGACTGCACATGCCCCATACTCGGGGGTGGCGAAGACGCACGCGCGGAAAACGGAACTAGGTGATCAGCGAGCCGCTTGACACATATAGTTCCCGAAACTTATCAGCTCCCGTCGAACTAGGACTAGTTGCGGAGACGGGTAGAGGGACGTTTCCTTACGACCCCCCCCCCCCACCCCCCTCCTGCCCCTTCGCCCACTCGTCACGCGCGGGAGACCAAAGTAATTGGAACAACGAAACTGTGTTACTTCTGTGCACGGCATACGTACGTTTGTGAGCGCCTACTTTTTGGAATACGTATCATTGCGAGGACAGTAGTTCCTTGGTTTTAGTTCGTTGTACGTTTGTTTGAAACTAATTGATGCTGAAACGGAAATATCCCCGTGACGGTATTAATGGAGATACAATGTTTATTCTAAGAATTATTTCGAGTATCTTTCTTCGTTTGCAGAAGGAAGGATGAGGCTGAAGTTAGCGACCTTAACGTAAACGAAACGTCAGGGAAAAAATCATTACTGTGCAATTTCTAAATGACTTTCAAAGAGTTGGCTTTTAAAAATATGAATATGTTTTGTTTGTCATGGTTTATCAAATTTCAGATGATCCTAAACATGCATTGTTGGAGTAACGTTACTAACTTCATCCTCGTGTTTCGTGAAAAATATCCGTTTATTTGACGCCGAGGAAAGTACCGTACTCGCATATTATCTTATTTCATGAAAAGATTTGGCGTGGGTTAAAAATACATATCTTTATTACATCATACGTCAGATACAGCTCGTTCTTTTGAGGAATGAAATTGACGGGCGAATGTCTCACCGACTAAAAGTGGAAAGATGAGGGAAGCTTCGGCATATATCTGTTCGGACAGAAAATAGAACAGAAAAAAAAAACGGTTAGTATCAAACAGAGACAACCTGTGTGCGTTTTACTTGCTGCGCACATCGAGAAAATGTTTCAGATCAAAGAAACACCTCTTTACTGGTGAAAAATGTTTCAATGCCTTAATTCAGAGTTAACTGTAGCGACGTAATATTATTTTAGCCACCGACATAGTATTTTTGTTTTTCTACAGTGATAACCGCAATCGCACGAAGAAAGTATGAATGGTAATATTACTTTTACAGGAGTTGCGTCTTTCTTGATTTTTCCCCACGAAACGGCTTCGTCGGGCCTTGCGCCGCTATCGCTACCGTCAAACTCGGAGGCTGTGTTTAAAAAGACAGCGTAGTCTGCGCCATTTCGCTGTAGGGAATTCAGCAATTCAGTAATCAAAGTAGTTTGGTATGAAAAATGTGTGTACAACTTACTATCGCAAAGATTATTACCATAAGATTTGCGTTGCAAATATGATGCTTGATTACACCCCCGCCTAGAATGATGATACCGCTGTTTACCGCTTTCATCGCCATACTGTTCAAACGCCTTAAATCTACCAAGAGAAGTTTACGCGAATAAATGGGGTAGATTGAAAGCTTGTAGTTAGATTGTTACCTGATAATCGAGGAATATATCTTCAGATTAATTAAAAAGCTACCTGATAATATATCGAGTACTAGGCCAGGATTTCGGAACGAATGGAAGAACATCATGTCGCCTAGGCTACCGTCAGTCAATGCCGGACTAAAGACTGGAATCTTATTTTTGGCAGCCCAATAATAGATAGAATCTGGATTGTCAATTTCTTCACCTAGTCTCGTAATTACCTTTGAGGGTGTCCACAAAGTACCCTGCGAATGGAACGTTCTTGAATTTGAAAGGACAAAGAATGCGAATGAACAGAAAAACATTGACCATTGAACGGTCTAGTAAAAAAGCAATTTCTATTTAAAATAAAAAAATATACACACATGCATTATTTCGACCTAACGGTAAACGGGATTTCTAACTCCTCGATTTCTGATGCTGTGACAAAAAGAAAAAGAATGCATGTGAAATTTTCCTCAGGGTAAAATTACAACTGCTGAAATAAATCCGTTCAAGTGTCACAAAAAGCCAAAGTAAAAGACGATAGCGTGATACATACTGAGCAGCACACATAATTACCTTCTCTTTCTGTTCAGCCAACATTGCATCCAGCTTTGGGGTAACCCAGTCTTCGAAAAGACAATAGTTATCATTTGGAACAAGTAAATTCCCGATTCTATTAATCCCATTTTCTCTCAGTCGTTTGCCTTCGAGGTGGAAATCCCCAAGGTAAGTCGGTGCCAGGCATTTTATTAAATCCTCTTCGACTCCACCAGCCGAGGCAACGATACAGTCAACCTGTGGGATGTATGAGATTATCTTGATGTACAGGGAGATGGAGAAAATAGTTGTATAAAATAGCATACACTCGGATTACTGACCATTTTGTGTTGAACCAAAAATCTAATAGTGTCTCTCATCCCACAAGATGCCATATTAGACGTATACCCAAGAAATATCGTACAATTGCTTTTCCTCTTTATAAATTCATCTTCCTCTATAGAGTCGATCTTGTCATCGTCGAGCGGGACCTTCCTTGCGTTGATCATTTTGTTGATTTCGTCGACAGCTAGACCAAAGTTAGTAGCCTGAAACCCTGAGAATTTGTAGCTCTCGAAAAGTGTGTGATAGTCGACACCGGCATTCCAATCATATCCTGGGAAGGAAATTGTTCAGGTTGATAATTGCCCACTATGAAATTTACAAGCTT
Organism: Neodiprion fabricii; assembly: GCF_021155785.1. Classification (NCBI taxonomy): domain Eukaryota; kingdom Metazoa; phylum Arthropoda; class Insecta; order Hymenoptera; family Diprionidae; genus Neodiprion; species Neodiprion fabricii. The sequence continues at coordinate 41,524,902 of NC_060240.1, forward strand.
TTACTTTGCTGCACAAGTAGACTCAAGCGCAGGTTCGTTACCTTTAACTGTAGCTGCACCTGCGGGCAGGGATACGCTCTGGACCAGCACTGCGTCTTTCAATTCAGCAGGGAGTTTGTCCTTCGGATTTTCACACATTCTTGTACAATTTGAGATTCCAATATCCAATAACAGCCAAAACTCCCAGAGTTTAATACAGAAGTATTTACTTGCGGTTTTCGCATACACGTGGCTATGACAGAACCGATGTTCGTAAATGACAACGGGAACTGACTAACGACTAGCTCGAAATTACGAATCACTTGGCAATCCACGTGTTATACAGGTTAGCCCAGCTATGAAAAAATTTCGCACAAAACGTATCCGGTACAATTCATAGAATGTACGCTGGGGTATATAACCTCAAATTTTTAAAGGCAGCAGCAGACAAAATCATCGACCGGCCGAATAGCAGGACTGAGGACACTAACGGGGAACCACTTACCGGCTAGAAATGGGATCTCTATTACCGGCACTGCACAACTGCCGATATATGGCGAGGGGTATCGGGCCCCGCGATATTTTCAAACGTCGAGTCTTCATCGACACAAAAGCCGGCACCCCTTCCTCTCTTTCGTAGCTCGCAAAATGATGAACCACGTCACGTTTTGGTTGTAGTGGTCGTAAAAAATTTGAATGCGTCGATAAGAGCGACGACAAGTTGAAATGTATGGATATTACTTTGTACAGACTGTAAAGGTTTTCTACATAAAGATGAGAAGGTTCTTCTCATTTAAATCAACCAGCAATAATGCCGTTATATGACAATGTTCGTTCGCATAATTACAATTTTACATAGTCTGTGACGCAACTATTTTTAACTTAATTCACCTATTCGTTAGCGGTATCTTGGATTTCAATTACGATCTCAAGTAGGGTGATTCGCAATGTATGTAAGATAGATCGGAACGTATACCTATCTATAATTTAGCTATCATAATAAGGTGCAGGCAGTTAAGAAGTTACCTCGATACAGAAATGCTCCGCCTCTCTATGCGATATTTTGTTAATCTATTTACTGAGATTATACATATACTCAAGTGTCCCGTACTGTAAGGATAAAACAAATACCGGAATAGTGAACAGTCACCGCACAGTAAACGGGAAAAGAATTCATTCGATTTTGTTGTTGATTTAGGGATTCAAAATTAAATTCATTCATGTTATACTTTATTACTCTTGCTCCAAGTGGAAATTTAATATTTCTCAAGAATTGGATCGAATTTTAATTCCGCTACAAATTAGAATAGACAAGAAATCGGGAAAGTCCAACCAGAACACCGATGGGGCTATCGTTCTTTGAAGCATAACCAAGCTCATCGGACCTACCATAGGTATATTCCATAGAAAACTAATCACCGTAATGTATTTCGTGTAGTGTCTCTATAGTGTATACCAGAATGTAATCCTAGTCTATAATATATTCGTTATACATCATATTATATCTGCTTGGCAAAATATTTTTGTGATCACAATTTACACGTCTGAGGGTTCGTGTAATCGAGAAATAATTTAGAGAGAGCCTATACTACGGTCCCCGCAATGTTATACGTCGTATCCATTTAATACGTGTGATATACCAGCACGTGTCAATTTTGTCAAGCAACTTACCAATTTTGTAAGTCTGTACAATCGTGCAACGTATGTCACATAAATCCTAGAAAGTGTTTTTTATTCACGTGGCTCATTCGAATTAAGCAATTGCAAATATGAACAACTGTTAGCGCGAACGTTCGCGCGTAGAAGTTAGATCGTTTACGACGCAGGCCTTCTTGGCAGTGCTGGATTGGCTGCGATTATCGATGACGTTGCTTAAGCTGGTGCAAATGTAGGTAAATATTTGAAATAGCGCAAGTATTTTGGCAGCTGTGGAATACAGGAAATCTTTTCTTACGGCCAGGCATCGCGCGTCGCTTCGAATGGTATTTCACGCGGAATTATAAATTTCTGGTCTTCCGAGTAAAGCGAAAGCCTTCGAAAGCGCGCGTGCGCACTTAAAGAGATATGAAGTTGCGACGTTGCCAAGTATCGGCGAACCGTACGTGTCTGACCCCAGAACGGCGGGTAGGGGTACGTCGTCGATGGAGCCGCGAGATACTCGTTGTGGGTTTTAGGTGACGTTGAGCGTCCGACGGCATCAATCCGTAGAATAGTATTATTCAACGTCGACTGGATATCGGATAGAAAACGGGCTTTTCGCCGTCTTTAAAACCGTGGCGAGTAACGGTGAGTTCAAATACGTATACTGGAAATAATATTTAATTTGCAGAACTTCATTCAGAAAATTATCACAACACTCTCTCTAATAGTAACCTAAGAATAATTGATTATTTTCATTCCCGTGGATGAGGAAAATATCTTTTATTTCGGATCACGTTGTTCCAAACAAACGAGGAGTTGAACTCTAATCGAGCAGCTGACGTACTTCGATGATTTCGAAACAAACAATTCATATGCACTATTTACACATATCGATCCGAAGCGCTGATTAAGGCGCGAAATACGGGGGACGCGTCACGGTTCAAATTTTGAATTCATACAAATATTCGATTCCTTGCAGGAAGAAGCAAGAGAAATGGCGATAAAGAAAATCTGTTGCATCGGAGCTGGGTACGTCGGTGGACCCACCTGCAGCGTGATTGCCTTGAAATGTTCCGACATCACCGTGACGGTTGTCGATAAGAGCAAGGAAAGAATAGCGCAGTGGAATTCGGAGAAACTGCCGATTTACGAGCCTGGTTTGGACGAGGTAGTCGGCAAATGTCGGGGGAAAAATCTCTTTTTTTCGACGGATATAGAGACGGGAATAAAGGAAGCAGATTTGATATTCATTTCCGTCAATACGCCTACGAAAACTTTCGGCAATGGTAGAGGCAGAGCCGCCGATTTGAAGTACGTCGAAAGCGCAGCTCGAATGATAGCGGAAATCGCAACTGGGGACAAAATAGTTGTTGAAAAAAGCACGGTGCCGGTACGTGCTGCCGAGAGTATTTTAAATATTCTCAGGGCGAATCACAGGCCAGGTGTGTCGTATCAGGTAATTTTTACTCCCATTCTCAGACACGACACAGCAGTGGTTCTAGGCACTGCGAACGATTCGCTATATCTGTGTAAAAGATAACGTCCTGCACGCAAAATTGATTACAGACTTCAATTCTTGCGCAGCTTTACGACGTTTTCAATTTCAGATTTCCTACTGCATGACGATACTTGAAATGTAATATCGCACCACAGGAGGCAAAGTTCTATAATTCGATGAAATCGCCGCATTTCAGATTCTCTCAAATCCGGAATTCCTGGCCGAGGGAACAGCCATCGACGACCTGGTGAATGCCGATCGAGTATTGATCGGAGGTGAGAATTCGCCCGAAGGTCACGCAGCGATAGAAGAACTTTGCAAGGTCTACGAGCGCTGGATACCCAGAGCAAATATATTGACAACGAATACTTGGAGTTCAGAATTGTCGAAACTGGTTGGTAACGTTGCGATAACTCCACAATACCACGAAAATCCATCACTTTTTTTGATTGAACAGCTGTGATCGTGGTAGAATCGATTTGTTTAATCCACGTATATCTACGCAACTGATATCTGCTTCAACGAACGTGAAAACATTACAATTATCAGTAGACAGATGTATGCCAACATTTTTTAACGTATTCGTTGCCTCGTTCACGTCTCTTCTATGCTTACGATATGAAACACAGTTGAGTATTTCAAAATGCAACCTTCGACGCGTTCGCTGCAATATACCATACAACGACCTTCGGCCCGTCCTAACTCACAGCTGGTGCTAACTAAGAATTTATCACTCTATAGGCGGCAAATGCATTCCTGGCCCAACGAATTTCTAGCATTAATTCGCTATCCGCCGTATGCGAAGCGACAGGTGCGGACGTCTCCGAGGTCGCACGGGCCGTTGGCTGGGATTCGCGAATAGGATCGAAGTTCCTGCAGGCATCGGTTGGATTCGGAGGTTCCTGTTTCCAGAAAGACATTTTAAACCTGGTATATATTTGCGAGTGTCTCAACCTTCCCGAGGTAGCGGCGTACTGGCAGCAAGTAATAGACATGAACGAGTACCAGAAGTCCCGGTTTTCCGCCAAAGTGATCGAGTCACTCTTCAACACCGTTACCGACAAACAGATCGCCATGCTTGGCTTCGCATTTAAGAAGAATACCGGGGACACCAGAGAGTCACCCGCGATCCACGTCGCCAAGACATTACTCGACGAGGGAGCGAAGCTCCACATATACGATCCGAAGGTGATAAAATGATAAAAGCAAATACCTCTCCAATTTCAGTTACCTTCAGCTCTCACCTAAAAGTCCCTCTACGGGCTGCGCGTGAACTTTAATTCATACATACATAATACAGGTAGAGGAGTCCCAAATAATGGAGGATTTGACTCATGCGAGTGTCACCGACCACCCGGAGAACATCAAGAGGCACGTCAGTATCTACAGGGACGCTTATTCCGCGACGAAGGACACTCACGCAATTGTGCTTTGCACCGAGTGGGATGAGTTTATGGTAACTATTAGTATTCGCGACGTTGCATTGCCGGAGGTGTGCACCTACGTATACGTATACATACGTTAACATTGATCTGCGTTTTATCGATTCAACGCGATTACGTTACAGGCCTTGGACTATGAAAAGATTTACGCCGGAATGATGAAGCCGGCGTACATATTCGACGGGCGAAAGATACTGGACCACAACGCGTTGCAAAGAATCGGTTTTATCGTACAGACTATTGGTAAAAAGTTGGCTAGAACGGCTGTCTCCAGATCGTGGGGCAGTCAAAGTCAGATGTGAATTGCGACGAGATATATTCACTACGGAACTTGACTGCAGGCTTTTCAACCGTGAAGAGCTTGCTGAAGATTTGGTGCTTAACATAATTTTCACTCAATTGAAGAAACTTGATGAGACGTGACACAGTGCGGCAAAGCAGTATCCCGAAATTTCACGTGATTCGTGGTGGGGGGAAGGCCGTTTCCTTACGATTTATGTAAAGAAATTCCTTAACTATAGGCAGCCCAATACTGCCTCAACTGAGTTGCAGCTGTATCAAAGTAATACGAAATTATTGACGCCTGCTGCGGTGGGATTTTTTTTTAATTCATAACTACATGACTCCATCATCGTATAACATTGAGTATTAGACTCGGTTGCCGCTACCAATTACGCAGACTATACGAATTGATGAATACGGATTTTTAATTATATTCTAACGATTTAACCAGCTGCGCATGCTTGCTGAAAACTGAATTTCCTATCAATATTGGTGAGAATGCCGGGGAGTTACATATAGCGACAGGTTTGAACTGGAATAAGGTAGTTACCGGTATAAAGTTTTTAAGCCCAGTATTTATATTATATAAGTCCAATATTCCGGTTAAATGATACGTTTATTAAACAAGCTTATGTTTCTTTTAAGTTATGCCGACAGACTGGTCGTTGTGCCGGTTTATTTTATCACTTCCGACGGTAATAAACTGGAGCCATCGGTAATATTTTCGTACGTGCGTGGGTTAGTGATATTCCGATCAGAAGTATTAATGGAATCCGCATTTACAAATTATTAGGAAATGCAGAAAGCAATAATTATAAAATAAGTAAGTATAGGAGTTGAATTTTGTATTGAAAAGGGACGATTGCAGAATGATGGGATATCGAATAATTAAGTCTTACTACTTATACATCTTCAAATCCAATAAATTATTTTACGGATACACAATAATCGTTTAAATGGTGCTACAAATATTGCGAATTATACGAATGATTCATACCGCATGACGTATACGTATACGTGAGTATGATATATCATGTATCATAGATGGATCGAAAATCTGCCACGCTTTTAGTCCATATATTGTTTACAAATAGAATATATTAAATATATTTGATAAACAACTACAACAACCGCGCGTTGCAGTTTTTAACAACATCCTTTACTTCTAGAAATGTACCGAGGTGACAAAAACGCGTGGCCGCATAAATACTGCATTGTTGAACTGGCGATTTCCGATAGTTAGCAAGAATTGCTATTGTGTTTTCGATTTTTGTGAAGACAACATCAATGCCGATGAATATATACCGACAATGAATACTTAAAGCGTATCCATTATCTACGTGAATCATATTGCTGACACAGCTTGCAGTGTTGTAGATATGAATTCGCTGGAAACGAATATACGAAATTTTTTACGGTATATTATACAATAATTTTCCTTCGGTAGTGAAGTTTTTACTCAAAACATGTGGGTTATTTAGTTGCGGTCCAGATTTCGTGCACGAATGCAGATGATTATGGGCTCTTCGTGCAATGAGCAATTTGTCGATACCTTGGACATTCGGCACTGTATCGGCATCTCTTTCTGGTTCGCCCGAGTAAAAAAGACATTGCGGTAAGGTAAGAGGACATGCATACGGAATCATGCAAATTTTTTAATATCGCACAACCGAACGACGTCAACAAAGTCGATGGTCTTTTTTCCAGGTCTGGAAACACTAGGTGCAGGTGGGGGTGAACCGCTTGGCGATGCTGATCTTATCGTTCATAGTTTGGCCGTTGAGGGCGTTGATGTCGACGGGTGTTGTTTCGATTGTGATTTTCTGGGACTTTCAGCGTTGATAACTCACCTTGGTGACTTTCGCGATCATACGCTGTCTTACATTTCGGAGCAGTGCAAGATTTCGGCGTGTTTTGTTAATTTGTTACATCAATCCAAGATTGGATCGCGACACCGTTGCATAGGTGGCGACTTTCGTGGTCTTGGATAAAAGTATCATATCGGATTCGCCGAGCAGTCGTCCACCCCCACCAGAAAAAGAACTTTGAGTCAATGCCACTCTCTGGGTAGCACGTCTCGACTCTCGTGCCAACGAGCGTGTCATGGCGTCGTGTCACAACCGCTTAACACTTGCACGACAGGTTTACCTCGGATGTGAAAGTCGTAAGTAAACTCGGTTGAAATACGCGTGACAAAAGATAACCGGTGGTGGGTCCATGAACATGAGGGATAAACGGACGTGGCCCAGTGCGAAAGGGATCGTCGTTAAAATATCGAAGGTGACTTAATGCGGACTTGATATAGTATATACGCTTGCAAACTAGGCTGGGCCTATTTTGCAGAAAATGGCTGCGAACTGTTCGCAAAAACGAGTGAATAACAATTTCACGTAACCTGTATCAGTATCGCAAACGCCGTGGACGACAGGAATGACAACCGGCGTTATGATGATCGAAATGTGAACAAGTGTTGTACTATTAAGGGAGCGAGAAGAGCGATGAGATTGTGTTAAGTGGCGTGCATTATTGTTATTTAGCGATGATGAAAAGTGTTACGGCGTGCAAGACGACGGGTCTGCTGGTTGCGCTGGCGCTCGTGTGTTTACTTCAAACATGCTTCGTAAATGGTATGCAAAAGACTTCGTCATTTCTCAATACTTCCCATGTATATAGTATAGGTACCCTTGAGAATCACTGTGACGTCGATTTAGGCGGATCAAGGGAGAAGAACAAACCGAGGAACGTCGATTTAACTGCCAAGTTGGCCATACATATCACTCGTCCGTTGTCCGACCCTTCGTAAATGTCCCACCTCCCTCCCCCTCCCCCCCCCCCCCCTCAATCTCTCGCTCTCTCTCTCTCTCTCCATCTTTCTGTTTACACAGCAACTCTACCGAATTAAATCAATATTGCGCAAAAAGCATCATCTGCTTTATCTTGATGTACGCTATGCATGTTTTATTGCTCAATTTTCATCCTTATCAACGATTAATATCAATAAATAAGCAGAGCAGCAAACCCGATTACCCCACACTGCTCCGAAACAACTCGACCGGGTGATATACATGCACGTGCATAAAGATTACACGATCCCACTGTGTCAGCTAGCCCTGCACATCGCATCGCTGCACCGGCAATATATATACATACGTATGTACATGCAATTGCACACGTACGTCAATTACGTGACACGGCCCAATTTGTCGTTTTAGCTCTATCATCTGGATCGCCCTTTACTTTTTAATCTCATACGATATCCCTCCGCTATCTTGCTATTGAAACGTGCCTTGAGTATTTTGGAGAAGTATAATATTCGCGGGCGTTGGCACGGATGTAAAAAAGAAAACGAAAAACCAATCAATCTGAGAAACGACTGTATTATTTTTTAATTCCCTTGAGATGCGGCACCACCGACGAATCACCTGAAGGATAGCTCCGTTTACCCCGATTCGTCGATCTCTTGTCAAACACGGACAAAGAAAAAAAAAATCGTAAATCGAATCTCAAATATTGTAACGACACTCGGGGAGAGTCCAAGGGTTTGTTGTGGCGTCGTCGCCGCTATGCACGAATCTATCAATGTTCTTACATTGCGTGTCCAAACGTGTCACAGGTAGACGACAGATCACGATGACGATGTTCCGCCTACATCGCACGTGGTCATCTACGTTTTCGCCGAGTCGAAGCATCAAACGTCTCGCATGGAAGGCAGGAAGAACGAATAAGTATAATCCGCGTTGTCGTCAGTTTCGTCACAATTCCGCGGTATGCGAAGCATCCATCTTACGCTGGATCCAGGTACGCGCCGAATCCTCTGCATAAGCGTTTCCTCGGGCTGATTGTGAGGTGGGGCCTCTTTGTAATAAGTTGTCGGTGCGAGGTCGGAATGGGTAAAAGAGATGAATAAAGAGGGGGACCCGAATGTAGGCGTGCGCTAATGACGTGAATTAAACTCGTTTTGTTAAGTCGTTATGGCATGCTTCGCGAGTTGCCCCGGGCAGCGGCCAAGACAAATAATCTACCGGGTGATATTCTCGAGCCGAATAGAAATAACAGTCCATGTCCCATCGTGGCAATATTTTTCTTCTCTTTTATTTTTCTTCCTTACGCCTCTCCAATCCCCTACAAGGAACTGCAGCCTGCAAGGACCGCCAAGGTGCGTCCCTCCGTGTTGAGAGAGGGGAACGGCACGCAGGGTGCAACGGCTCACGATCATGGGGCTTACGGCGATCGAAACGTGCCAAGTTGCGGACGTGCGTTCCTTACCCGACGAAAGAGAATAAGAAACTCGACGTGTCTAGTCGTGACCCGGCGGTAACGACGACGATACACACGCACGTACACCTTCCTGGGTTACCCTGAATACCTGATAAAGCCGGGTAAAGCTACTAACTAAAATACGCATACTCTCGTCGCATCGCCGAATCGTTAAAATTGCGCGGGATGGGCATGACAGTGGGGTTATCGACGTGTTTCAACCCGCCGGAGAACCGTCGCACCTGCCGTTCAAATATACTAGCCGCCTTGCGGAACGGCAGACTCCTGAGCTTACATTGTCGAGATCTGTAAGAACTAAACTGGCTAACCGGAAATGACGTGTGAATCGCTTATGTTAGATCTCTCGCATTAGCCGAGGCGCACCACCACACCGGCGGTCCGTTCCTCCTCGGTCCTTCCTTCTCCTCCTCCTCCTCCTACTCCTCCTACTCCTCCTCCGCCTCCTTTTGCTCCCCCCTCGTTTCCCCTCACCGAGCCGGCACGGTGAACGGACAAAGGTGTAGAACCTTGAAAGAGACGTGCACAAACGGGTAGCGGGATAATAACTAGCACTTAGTATTGCAAATAATTTAACATCAATACGCACACGTTTACCTGTACGTATTCTTAAAATGAAATTCTATGCACGCGAGTCTACCAAAAAATACACGTACGTGGTTTACATGTATGCGTTCTGTGTACGTATATGCTCCTTTAAGTCGAAAATGGCGACGTGTGTGGGTGACGAACGAAGGTTAAATGCAGCAGGAAGGTTGACTTGCTGTACCACGGTGAACCACGAGGTTGGAGTTAATAACGTTATCGTAACGAAACATTGGGGAACAAAATCGCTATTTTCGTTAACTTACAATGATTTTTAACGAACTAAAATTTGGAAATATCAGTGCGTTTTGATTTATTACGGCTTACTGAATTTCGGACAATTACAAAATCGCGAAATAACGGGTTTTTCCTCAGCAAATTCAATTAAAAAATCTCCTATTCCTACCTTTAAATCTCCACACAATGAATCACACCACCCGTTTATTTCGCTGTCAAGGTAGCAAGGGGCACTTGCTACTTTTCGGTAGGTCCTCTACTCCTATTTTCCATGTAACATGGGTATACGCAAAAAGCAATAAATCGTAGTGTAAGTATACCTTAACACACGGGTATCAGAAATAAGTCTCATCACGTGTAACACGCTGTTTGCACGATTTATCTCACTGCGAAAGACGAAGACAGGATGCGAGGAGGGAATCATGTCACGTAATACTTGCTGGACTGAAGATAACTTTATCCACTTGAAGTGGATTGTGTTACAATGTTACAAAATGCACTTTTCTCGTTGAGGAGGTGGCGGAAGAAGAAGAAGAAGAAGAAGAAGAAGAAGGGAACGGGTGGCGGCGACAAGGAGTCTTCTCCTTTTTCCTTTTCTTATTCTTCTTTGGTTGTTGTTTGTTCGCGGCATTCGCATTACGAAAGTCCAGCGAACGGACCGTTGGCTCTCTGCACATGTGTCGCCAGGTGAAACTGAATAGCCATGCAATACGGATTGGAGGAGTGAAGGAGTGTAAGATATTATGTAATCACACGGAGGAAGCGTAAGAAATTAAGTCACGCGAGCAGCGGCTAGCGATAATGTCTTCATGCAATTGAATTCAATTATTCACTCCGTGGTACAGCGGTAACGGGAGAGTTTACATACGTATGCTTACTCGCATCGCCACTTTAATTAATTTTACAATTTACTCGTCGCTCGTTTACATCGCCATACGGCACGTCAAAACCATACCGTTTTCCTCTTCGCTCTGCTATCCCGTCGAATTGTGACATGCGGTTATCGGATATTATCGTATAATTAATTCAATCTCATACTTCATCTTTCTTTTCTTATTTCTTCTCCACTATATGCATAATGCATATACATAAGTATGTTTATATTTATGTATAACGCTTCGATAACAACCTCGACTTGTTACACCTCGTGCAAGTGAACACACGATGGGTTAAGAAATGGAAACGGTTGCCAGCTCAGCACGTCGATCCGTATTACAGGCACTCGGGGGTAACCTTAGACCGTGGAGTAGGTATAAGGTTCGTGTGTACAACGTACAATTTATCCAAGGACAAGTCCGAAGGATGTGGGTATAGGACGCCGCTGCAAGTAACGTATACAACGTGAACTCATACCTCCGTGCTTGCGACGCGCGACGCGTCGTTTCTTACGGCCTGCGTCTTATCTCGAAAATGCATACATTGGTACGCGTTGAATACACAAATTCATTTGCGTACGTAAATTAGCTATAACGTATGTTGCACGCATATGTCTATGCGAAGTATAAAATACGTGCGGACGCCTGCGTCAACAGAGATGTACAGCGGGAATGGATTTTGTACGACGCGACGGTATATCGTCGATTCCTGTCGATGCTTCGCAGATTTCAATTCACCTCTCGATGTTTCGATTTTTTATCACCAAGCCTCGATGACTCATTAAGAGTCTTGTTGTTGACAAGTGGTTACGAAAACACTCGACTCTCAGAGATAACAAGTTTTTATCTCGACTTTCGTCCGCAGTACGTATAGAACACTTTCAGGTTATGTATGTATGTATGTACGTACGTAGCCGCAACGTATCACGTTAATTGCCATAGGAATCCCGAAAAATTATTGATCACTGAATTGTATTTATCATAATTGAGTTTTGTAGCATTCTAGGCTGTACCATATTTGCCAGACCCCCAAATCGGAGCTCGACGTTCGCTTCAATCATTGCAGAGGATTTCTCGATGTAATATCAAACTTTTGACACTCTTCGGAAGATGTACAATATTCATTGAGATTGATCAGACTACGCGTTCAATATAGCTCCTACGTAATGTCTATTATAGTGCCGTTGTGCAACAAATGTGAGACAGTCTTGCGCCGAACTAGACATATTTTTTGGGAGGAAAATTTTTTCGAGCGAAAAAGTGAGCGTGGATTTCCACCCGGTGGACGATATCGTCCCGACCAGCTCGGCGATAGGATGTCATTACAAGGTAAAGGCCGTGGAGGGAGTCGTAAGTCGTAAAGCATGCGCGCGTGGATAAGGTGGCTAGGCTGGCTGCCGGATGGATGGATGGTTGGAGCGTAAGTATGCTATGCGCGCGGACACGTGTGCATGCACGCAGTCGGTAGAAAACAGGACCCTCGCCGCCGCCGGCTGCGGCCGAGGCAGTGGCCTGTCTCTGCGTTCCTCGAGCTATACCTAAAAACAAAATGAGAAGGGAAAAAGTAAAGAGCCGACCTCGCGAGACCGACGCGAATGATACCTAGACTAGTCACGACTACTAGCTAGCTGCTACACCAGACCGACAGACAACCCGGAGCGGAGCTGCGGAGGGAAGTAGTTGAGACTAGACTAGACGATCCTATTATTAGGTGCGTCCGGAGATATAGGCGACGACGACGACGACGACGAGGACGACGGATGTTCGTCTCGTCTTGCGGAAGTTTTAAACCAGTTCTGTTATTTCGAGAAGACGCCTCGTGCCGTCCCGTGGCACGTGGATGCACGCCCTGCCGCGACTCACAATCAGCTAACGTAACGATAAGAGGAGGCGGCAACCCCAAATTTCACTTCACAGTCCTCCCCTTCACCCTTGAAACGCTCACGTCGCACCTGCCGCAAATGTGTGGCTAGTTTTACTCGCCACCTTTCCTTGTTCCACGTAAACTTCTTCATTGTTCCAGCTTGTTTCTGTAATCGATCGTTTTTTTCACGGAGCTGAAGCTAGCAGACTGATTGTGAGTTAGTAGCCAAGCGTGTTAAATTTTTTAGAAATGGAAAAATGCAGTTTAATTTTATCCTCATAATTGTATAAGAGTATCGGCGATTCGATGCATTTTCCAAAATTTTTTTTAATTTCTAAACATTCTAATTCTGGCTGCCAGCTTCAGCGTAGTTTTTTTTCCACGTGAAAACTTTATACGTGTTACGTGCATGACCGAACCTGCGGTGCATGGAATATATGTATTGTACACATTTTAATGCAAGGATCCGAAACCTGCGATATTCACAAAAGGCCGGATACATTTTAGAATTTTGACAATATATTTTCTATATAATGCTATTCCGCAGACGAGCCTGATGCCGTATTGGCTTCGTTCTTTTATTCTTTCAGGTCTGAAGTGCCACTGCGACTACTGCAAGGATACGAATTACACGTGCGAGACAGACGGGTACTGCTTTGCAAGTACATCTCTAGATAATGGCGTGAAAACGTATGCCTACAGGTAACGCATCGGAGCAATTTAATTGCTTCAATCTTATTACATACATTGAATTTTACGTTTATATTTACATCATAAATTTACGAATTGAAAACTTCTCGAGAGTATGACACAGCAATAGTGTGTTAGGCATCTATAAATATGATAATATAATGTATACTTGTAGCCATACGACGTTTGCTATATTATATCGTATACCATTGCACGGCCTTAAAGACGTGTCGAACAAATGTGAAAAGAGAAAGAAAACAAAAGCAGCAAGCATGGATTTGACCATGATATCGGTCGGACTTGATTAATATTTGTACACGATTTCCATTTTTCCGATAACTATGGATTAATCGCGTGTATGTATGTCTATGCATACATAGGGTGTGTCGCGGAAGGTCAGCGACAAAGGTCGCAATAACAACGGAGCCATTTAGATGCGATGTTTTTTCTTTATTTAAACTTATTTTATTTATTTATTTTTCTTCTCATTCGTCAGTCAATGAGTGCAAGTGGCAATTTGGGCTGATGCATATGTACGTACGTACATTCGGAAAGATTGAATTTCATTTGCTCGTAATAGAGGTGTCTGTAAATTTATCAGTGTCGTGCGTATATATCTATAAAATTATACATATCGAGAGAACGATTGATGAAATTTCAAATAAAGTAGGGGCAAAGTGTCGATACTGAAAAAAATTTAATGTTGGAAAGGGATGACATCAATGTCAAAAACGTGAGGAACAATCGAATAAAACGAGCCTAGATTGGCTATTGAACAAAGTTCTTACCGGATTTCTTTGAAAATTTCCGGCGAGTGGCAGCAGGGTCAAAGCTTATCTTATTGTAAGAAAATGCTGCGTTCAAATCTTCGACCGTCCGTTTTCTTCTATCTCCGTGGGGCGTCTGAAGGAAATGGCGAGAACCTTAGAGAAGGTGCGAGGATGGATTGACCGCAGCGAAGGAATTGACAATGCTGCAATGGGGAGAATTTTTACGGAAAGTTTCGACGACTGGATGGAGCAATGCCTTGGATAAAAGCCGAGCAACCCTTGAAGGTGCAAAAACATCGACGGAGAATAAACGATTTGAACGCAGCGTTTTTGTAATACTGACAAATCAGCCTCTCGTCATTAAAGGTATAAAGACATCGTGGCTAATTTGCAGATACATTAAATCATTTTAGACGGAACGTTGGAAGTTAGAAGTCCAGAGAATTTTTAGCTATAAGCTTACATATATGATGAAACACCTTTGTAGGTAAATTCAACCTCTCCGAGTGTTTTGTACATACATACACCACCGGTGTACGATGCCTCGTATCATTGATGTAATTCGCGTTGGAATTATTTATCATCAATAAATCTGTTCCTGCTCTCGATTTACACTCCGTCTACAGAGAATAACTTGGGGTAGAACGGAGGACGAAGGGGAAAGGGAGGTAGTTGTATCAAAAGAAAAAGACAAAAAAAAAACACGTCAAAGGAAAACAAACGGAAAATTAAGTTCAATTACCCGAGAGAGAAAGAGTGAACGGATCTTATTCACGGAAACCGTACAAAGTTGGCGAAATTGTTTGTACGTTATGGACGGGGGTGGGTGGAGGTTGGGGGTAGCCAAATTAAAGCGAATCAAAATCAGCCCTCATTCGATCGAGTTTAACAATATTCATCTTAGCCTATTATGAAAAAGAATACGCTGTAATAATAAACTGCGCGCGGTGGGTTGTTTAAATTTTTACATTAATATTTTCCAAATTGAAAATTTTTGCTAATGACGACAAGACGATATTATAACATCGAAGGTGTTGAACCTCTTTTTCACTGCAATTATATACTCGAGTCAAACGAGTCAACCGAAAGACGGGTACCCAGATTTTAATTTTATTTATTTTTTTTCTTTAATGCAAATTCAGACGCTTTTGCACTCTCGCGTGTCCTCGTTCATTTCATACACCTATAGTATTATATATATATATATATACATATATATATACCATATACGTATGTGTTACGTTACCACACGATGCACACCGCATGCGGCAATTTCGAGACCTTCGCACATCGCCGTCGGCCCGGCGCATTTGTATACCTGTAAGTAGGTGTTCATACCGTGGCTAATCGAAATTTGACGTGATATCTACGAGAAGTTGCGACGTTGAACGTCTACATTTCGCACCTCGCATGAATGATTAATAATGATTGAAAACCACTCCACTTTCGTTCGCAGCTTCTTCCACCGGGATTAATAAAATTTACTCGAAGCTCGCGTTTGCTCGGCTTGCAGAAATTAGTTTCACGTTCAGTAGATACGTAGTACGAATTGTCTGACAATGAGAAGTAGCTGTTTTGTAATAAATCATTCGGTCGATAATATTGCATTGGTATTACGGACTGTACATCTGTGCCGACGACGAAATTAATTATTTATGCTAATTTCCAATCACCTGCGCAACCACCGTACCATTTATATAGATTATATTCCGTATGCCAAGGTATTTCCACTGACTGTGTCCTGCATTTGCTGATTCGTATCTCTACGCGTCTACGTTCAACAAAAACTGCATGTGCCAAAGAAGATCTCAATATCAGAATAAAGGTCGAAATTGTACAGATGAACAGAAAGGGAATTGCTAGTATATACATGCAAATTAACATACCTGTGTAAGACGACTCCGTAGCGAGGGCCTCTGATCTCACCTTCGATTGAGCTTTGGTGTATTTCTACGTAACAGATTAAAAGTAAAATGATACCATATCATAAAAGCGTTGGTGAAGTTGAAAATTTTTTTAAAACTGTCGTAAAAATTACTCGAGTAATTAGCTGGAAAATTGGCAATGCAGGAGAGAGCGGAAACGGTTACAAGTGCAAACGGTTAACGGACGGCTAATTATGGCGGGAAATGATTACAAGTTATACACGCATATGTTAAAAGAATAAGGGATCATTGATATTGAGAGATTATACATGTAATACAATGTTGCATCGCGAGCAGAAGTGAGTGAGGCGAGTATGGTAGTGTAAATAACGATTGAATATAATCCCGTAAGGTGCTTCGATCAGGGAAAATGGTATCCGCCAGAGGAACCCGTATTCTGCTCCGACCGAAGGAGAAACAAACAGGCGGTAATATGCTGCAAAACTGATAACTGCAATGCGAATTTAGTTCCGGTTATCTCACCGACCGACTCGCCAAAAATTCCCTCAGGTATTATATTGGATTAGCCATTCAGTGTGCGGCATTTGCGACATAATACATTTACCATCTAACCAAATAGACACATAAATAAATAATATATTCTTACGCAGCAGATTCTTGAATAACAACCACACAATAATATATATTTTCATATTAACTGCACCTATATTATTATTACATATTTCGTACCTTCTGTGTAGTAGTTTTAATTTCACCATTATTACTCATCAGTTCTTCTCTATGAATTTTTTTTTCTCCGTTATACGACGTATTCACGATCTTTTTTTTTATTCTACTTTTCATTCTGTTTCTTAAATTTTTTTTTTCCCCCTCTTTGCGCCGACAAGTCTAACGTTATTCCGCTTGTCGTATCACCTCGGTGTGTTGCAGCGGTGATTTCCGTCAAATCACACATACGCGAAAATCAAATTATCTCTGGAAGATTTGAATCAAGTTGGATATCGCATATCTGTAACCACCACCGCAACACGTCGTTGGGTTATACATGCAATTCCAGGATATCTTGCAGAGTTACATATTGCTCAGATTTGCCCTGATTAGTTTTTGCAATCTTTCATCGTTTCTTCATTTTCTTTCCTATTGTGAAATTAACATTTACACCACAATGCACCTATAATACCTACAAAATTCTAAACCGAGCACGCGCATCATCTCCAAGACTTCGATCTGGCTACCCCCCGACCGTTACGTTCGTTAATTCACGTGTTATTTTACTTGGTGTTTCGTTGCACGCTGTTTTGGTTTCTTTTCTTTTTTTTCTTTTTTTTTTTTTTTTTGTCATTTTTTTGTTTGAGTTTTGCTGACATTCTTATTTTCCTAGATTATTAGCAAACATTTTGTGTTAATTTTACGCGCGTGAAATACTGCCGAGGTTAGAGATTTACTGCATCAATAATAATTACGAATATTAGTCTTTATGCCTATACAACAACTACTCGAGAAAAAGACACCGATTGCGTGTATACGTATATAGTATATATGCGTGAGAAAGGGAAAAACGAAAGGACATGGTAACAATGGTACCGATGGTATAGCATACATATAATAATAGTGATAGTGATCACGATACGCTTCACCGAGATGATGATCCTACCGTTGCTGCAGGCAAGTCCGTGCAGTCGAAGAACGTCGTCGTAAGTACTTGTGTGCAGTGAAGTTGTTGAAGCGGGGTCACAGCCCACTTCGATTTTCCCCCTGCAGATATTTTCGTCCTATTCGTATAAATAATGTGTAAGCCCGCAACATCTTCGACCCCTCGTCTGCATTGTATAGAATAATTACAGATATCTACAAGGTACATACCTATAATCGTGTATTATAGGTGACAGGATGCCTACCTAGGCTGCATACACGTAGACGCACACGCATACATTTACATATAATATATAATCCTAGGTTAGCAAAGATAATAAAAAAGTAAAATCGATCGATGTATTCCATTGAAATTAAAAATGGCGTTGAAGGTGCGTGAATAAACAGCTACCCCCGCAGCAAGCCGAACCGCGGATCTTCTGCTTCACCAGCAACACAATTAACACGACCTTCGTCATCGAGTGCTGCTCCGAGGATTTTTGCAATCGCGGCCGACGACCGCAGCTTCATCCCACATCCCCGACAGGTACAGTTTCCTTCTTCCGACGGAGTTTTTTCACCGAAAGAGTTACGAAACGAAACGGAGGTCGCTCGGTCCTTTTCCGCTCTGCACCCAAATACAACAAAAATTCATTCGCCAATTATTCTATCTTTTTTTTCTTTAGTATTCAAACGAATCGCGCTGCCCGTAATATTCGTTCGCCGAGTCGTTATTACGCACTGCCAATGAACCGGAATCAATGTGTGATCTACAGTTTTTATATCGCAAGCTTAGTCCTCGAGGTGGCCGGAATCAGCTTCTCAGATATACCTATGACGAATTCTCGGACACAGCATCCGTTCACTTCGGAGCATCGTGAAACTTGTTATAGATACGTCCTGACAGTCGGCGGTCCGGCTCGGGATGCGACAGCCGTGTAGAACTAACAAGGAAAGTATCCCAGGTCGATCTCTCCGATTTGATTTATTTGGTAATATGTTATAGAAGACCGAGAACTAAGCGACATGTATTTTTTTTCATCTGCCATCAAACGCTTTACAGGGGTGAAACCACCCTCCAAAGTAAGGCATGTCAAGGGGTGATTTGGCAGTCTTACCCACAAGAACATAATACTTTTTAACCAATCCGGATGAAAAAGTTTTTTCGTAACGAAAAATGAAAAATGTAATTTTCTTAAAGGGAAAAAAAATAAAAAAAATGCCAGATCGCCCCTTGACATGCCTTACTTTGAAGGGTGATTTCACCCCGTAATGTGTTTAATGGCAGATAAAAAAATATACGTTCCGCTTAGTTCTTAGTCCGCTATAACATATTACAAAAGAAATCAAATCGAAGAGGTCGATCTGGGATACCTTCCTTGGCAGCTTGAACGTGTTTTGCTATTAGAGATAGAGTCGTCGGTTCAGAACTGTTTGCTTACGAGCCCTCCGACAGTCGCGTCCATTGACCGTTTTACTCCGCAAGTATGTACTGCGTTCACGTAAAAAAGCTCATGCTGACCCTTTCCCGCGATATCATCACAGCTATGTACGGTTTCAGTTGTACCCTCTCCTATATGTACGGTAAATTATGTCAGACGACGGCCTCGGCACCTCCGTAAGTTTCGAATACTCCCTCGTAAGTATGTACATCGCCAGTTTCGATATCTCTTCGGTCTCCCCATTCTTCAGCGGGAACCCGAAGTCCTCGTGTAATTAGAGGGCCTGGAATACGGTGCTAGCATGAAATTCTCTCTTCTTTACGTGATTTATTTACTTATACACACGTGTACAATGTGCATTATACATTTATACTTACCATATCTACATCTCTGACACCACTGCATATACTGGCTACCCCTAATTATCGTACGTGAGGCATTCCACCCCAAACCGACCTACGTCTTACCCTCACCAACGGCGATTTTATTTATTCTCACAAGTATGCTGTAGAATCTACAAGAATATTATCTTTCACCAAGATTTCTTGAACCACGGGTTTGACTTTCACTATTCCCAATAATGCAAAAACCCAATTTTCAAATAAATAACCCTAGTCGATTGGCTTTAAAATTTTCTTACGATCAATTTGTTGGAGAACGAAAATTTTCACACCAACATTGAAGTAAGCAAACTTTTGGTTTTGAAGCTACACGCGAAACAAGTAATCAAAGAGTGAGAAAGACCGAATTGAATATAAATTATTCTTTTTCAAATTTATATTCAATTTGATTTTTCTTACTTCTCAATTACTCGTTTTGCCTGCAGATTCTCAACCAACGGCTCACCCGCTTCCATTTTCGGCGCAAAATTTTTGTTTTGCAACAAAGAATTCATGAGCAAAATTCGAAGCCAATCGATTGCGGCTATTTATTCTCAATTTAGTTTTCACGTTTTTGGGAGCAGTAAAATTCACCAAACCCACGATCCAAAAAATCTTCTCGATCCAAAGAATTTTTTTTTTTGTACACTTTACACCATATTTAAAACTAAAAAAAATCGTCGATGGTGAGGGTGATACGTAGGTCGGGTCGGAGTGGAATGCCTCATACACGAAGTAACATCTATTCATATATATTCACAACACACACACGCAATGAATTTTTTATTCTTCCAACGCACATTCTATACACGTATATACTATATGTACAAACACACACTTATCGTATCTTAGCAAAGCCAAGTGAGGTCGATTCCGATCGCTCTAATATCATAATAGCAGGTCAGAAATAACGAGGTTGGCGTCTCTGACGTCTAACATTCACCGATTGGACAACGCACGCGGCATCGGCTTGACGCGCCGCTGTCATTGGTCGGAGACTGTCGATTCCAACCTCGTTTCTGACTTGCTGAAACTCAAAGTAGGGAGGGTCAAAATCGACCTTACTTGAGCGTACATGTATTTACACTCATTATTCTTATATAATATTCATACTTGCAGATTTGGTGGGCAACTTTCTAAGCGTTTATATTATACATATTACAGTAGCCTACCTATACGTATATTTTATATATTCTTGGCGTGTATTAAAAACATTTCCGAAGTAACCCCTGGTATGTAACGTATCTACCTGCAGATCAAAGCTCAGGCTGCAGAGAAGCCTCCGCAAGGACCTTGGACGGGGGAGTTTTCTGATGAGAAATTTTCATTTCCCTTTTATTCGTGTCGGATTTCACCTGTTAGATCGCATAAATTCTCTGTATAATAGAAGCTCTCTGCAGCCGGCCGTAACCCGCGGGATGATGTACAATCTTTACTTTCTTCTTCACTATTCTTGGCTTTCTCTACGCATGCCATAGCTGTCGCACACATAGAAAATACTTATATAGTACACCCGTAGGTATGCCTGTATGCGATATTATATCATATTATTATACTGTATATGTGATGTCGATTCTTATGCATTGCCGGCTCGTTGACGTCTTAGCGTATGGATATACATACCTACGTAATACGCACGTCAGCTGGTAGGCGGAAAAATCGGTAGGAGAAAGACGTAAGCATAATCACCACGTCTTTGAACCTTCTTAAGCGATAAGCACACCATGATAGTAGGTATCTACATAAATATACGTGGTCTACTGGGATAACGGGGAAGCGCCTCTCGCTCCTGCACTTTTCTCTAATGGTATCTATGTACGAAAAAAAAAAAAAAATTACCACGTGGAACTCCACGGAATTGTTCCAATGAATATCAACTATCGATGGGAGAAACGATGTGTCTGCTGCGTCTATTATTCACCGTTTCCGAGACGATCGTGTATGCCTACCTATGCGTTCATGTAAACAGACAGACGTTGTATCGGTATACTTATTATTTAATGGTCGCACTTCTCAGAGACATCAAATATACCACACTCTTCACTACTGTTAATAAACTTGATAATAATACTATACCTGTTCGATTATTGCTTTATAAATTCAATTGAAGACTATGTAAGCCATTGTGTCCTCCGTGCTCGAAGGAATTCCGTAAGAATTGCCTAATTTTTCGGTACTAAAAAATTAATGAACCTCAAACAGATGCGTCGAGAACAACCCTAACTCAATTTCCTGTGACGTTCTTAACACGAAATCAGTACAATTTTTTTCACGGAAACAATTGCGCGGTTTTTAAATCTTCTTCATACATTTTATTCGACATTCACTCAAAGTGAGAAGAATTTATAAACATAACTAAACAAATGCTTAAGAATTATATGCGCAGTAGCGGCAAAAGTGATGAATTTAAAATTGGGAATTTACATTTTATTCCATGTTCGACGTCAGGGTATATAAAATATACTGACAATAAACGGACACGATCAATTTTCCCTTCATACTAATTAATTTTTTATTTATTTTTTTTTGTCACGCTTGGACTTTCGGCATATACGTATAAGTCAGTTTTCACTTTCAGTAAGGCTCGAAATCGAGGCGATCAGTCTATGACTGGACTTTATGACCGTCTTGTGAATATATGAACTGACTATAAATACCGGGTATGGTCTTCAATTGGGTTTCACCAACGTTTGTAACATAATTTTCTGACGCTAATTCTCTAATGTTATTTTTCAGTACAATTCCGTAGTATACAGGGGAGAGCCGGGAAAAATGGACCCCCTTAACCTTTTGACTGCCGAAAAGTCTAAATATAATCTGTTCCTGTGATCGGAACTTTACATGTGTTGGATATAAGATACAGACACAACCTTTTGAGACCTTCTAAGGGCAATAAAGCTCTCAAAATCCCGGCAGTCTAAATGTTAAGAGGGAGAAACAATGTTAGACAAATTTCGGCAATACCACTTTTTTGACTTCTGTATAAAAATACATTTCCAGCGTTACCGACACTTTGAAATCCCATTTGATTGTCCAGAGGGTCCATTTTGCCCGCCTCTTCCCTATATTATTCCTTGCCCTGTAGTCGCACACTCACATTACATCTCTCTACCTATTCTGTGTATCTAATACCAATATCGGCACCTTTCCTTCTTGTTTCTTCACTTCTCTCTACAACTATATGTACCAAAGAGAAGAGTATTTCGTTTTCTCCGCTACAAACAAGTCATACACGTATACACCATACCCACCAAGAGTTACGTTGTTCGTAGGTACACGGTATTACCTACAGGTATATCAGTTGCTCTCCCATCTTTTCGACGGTCATGCAATATATTACAGAGTTATTTATATCCGTGATCGGGAGATCGTAAATATTTATTGTTCACCACGTCGCGTTTATCGTCCTTTACATACATACGTCGTCGATATCTTTTCTCAGAGTGTTCTCGATAGAATTTTTTTTTTTCTTCGAACTTATGTAACGCAGCCGTCGATCGCTTCTCTTTTCATAGCCCGGTTGTAAATTTATTATACATTCTCGGTACAGCAGTGTAAAATGACCACCAAATTTCGACTTTGTCACAGATGCGTTTACCTCTCCTTCAATCTACAATCGATCAAGCGTAATATTTGGGTCGTATGACGTAGTCAAAGTTCCGAAATTTCTGGCTCACATTCTGAAGCAACACTTTCGCGCGGTTCATAGATAAATATCGAAGAATAATTAATCTTTTCTAATCGCGGATATAAGCTGTAGTATCAACTTCGTCGCTACATACAATGCAACACAAACACATAGAGATGTCACTCGAGAAACATTGAACACATTGAGAGAATATAAGAGAAAATAAGAGAAAATAAGAAAAGGAGGAAAGTTGCGCGCGTTCGCCCCCACGTATTAGCTGTGAATTTGATGACTATGATTGGGGAAAAAATCCCAGCGTGAAATGGATGGAAGAAAAAATGATTCTCGATTTGGCAATACTTCGACGATGAAAATCGCTCCATGCCGCTCGTTTTCACCGCACGAATGTCGTCGTGTAGTCGACAAAGGTGGTTCGACGCTGTTATCACAGCTGTAATGTAAAAGGTATTAGGCCACTTGCATACATACTAGATTAGCAATTTTGCAGCATTGCGCGTGGGCGATCGCGACTTGGATGGAATGACTTCGGTGAGGGAAGTAAAAAGTTGGGAAAACAGTAAATTGGAAGGAGTGTTGTTGTGGGACTGTTGGCAGGTGTTACAATAAGACAATTATCTTCCCGGACCCGAAGTACCCCGTTTGGTGTAATTCGGCAAACGATGATGTCTCCGTAGTGTTCTGCTGCAACGACGCGGACTTCTGCAACTTCAATGTCAAGCCGTCTTTTCCCTCTGAACCAAATACTTCTTCGACACACGTCACTAGAACCCCTTCCGATGGAGGTATCTACGAACTCCGATCAATTTTCTTTCTTTTTCACCGCGACCCGATCACCGGGCGCAACAACACATATTATTATAATACCTGTTATTTATACAACGACACTGTCGCTGCGGGGGTTGTCTCCTCATCTGTCTCCCCCCCCCCTCCTCTGTATATGATTGTACCTTCTATTTCTACCTCTACTTTATGCTCTCGTTGTTTCAATATCAGTTATCTCTTTCAACGTCCGTAGCCTCACCCCCCCCCCCCCCCCCCTCACACATTTCTCGTATCTTTGTAATAGAGATTTTTTGAATTTTTCACTACTTTCAAGTATTCCTCCTTTTCCTCCCTTTATCGCGTGTCATCCTAGATCGACAATCGTGCAGTATTGCAGCGGTCATTCCTAGTCGGTTGGTTATTTTTTGGGCACAAAATGAAACCGCGTACGAAATTTCCCCAGTTCCGTTGTCGGTTCATTTGAATAACACTCGATCTTTTGTATACCAAGGCCTCGAGTCTTGGGGTATTTTGACGGTAATACGAAGTAACAAGTACAGTATCAATTTCCAACTGTTTCACCATTGGTCGCGTTTTAATATATACGCCGGGTTTACCTACTTATCCCATAATTGATTTGGCTATAGCGAAAAGCTATCACCTCATCTTGCCGTTCTTCGCGTCGTGTCATTCTCATTTTCTGGCAAGTTCCACGAAGTTGTTACCTCTTTCAAGCGGTGACTCGGTCATGACTCTTCCACGACGCGATATATATCTGTATTATATTACAGCTGGGCGTCGTATCGGCAGTCGGCCGTGAACGATGCACGCTGCCAGCTATTGGCAGATGCAATTGACGGTCGAAATTTTTTTAACGGTGACCTCGATCGCTGCCTTTATTATCACAATCGGAAGCCAATATATGTCCTCACGTCAGAGTAAATACATGATATGCGAGTTTGGTTCAATCTGTCTTGGCGTGGGATAGGTTATATTATATACGAATCGCCGGGCCGCATGCAGGCAGCTCGCTTTTCGCTCGCAAATATTTAAAATACAAACAAGTTGTTCGGATGAAAGTCGATTTTTATACAATGCGACGAAGAAGAAGAAAAAGAAATAGTGAATAAAGTCAACGCTTGGATGCATGATTATACAGCAGATTTGGAAATTATATTTATAATTGGGAAACCCTGATGCGCAATGAGACAACTTTCGTGGCGCTGGTGTCACATCATATTATATAATTATATAATGAAAGGGAAGAACAAAAAAATTAATAAATAAATAATGAATGAAAATACCCACTTGGTAACCAATTGCAAAGCTTAAATTGTGTCGTTATGGGCCTCTGAATTTTATTCTCTCTTTCCCCCATACGTGTACCATACGTGTATGCACATGTATATGTATACACACTTCACTGTATATCCGTATCAATACTTTCCTATCTCTGTATTCGTTTCTGTGTCTTCTGAATCGTTGTAACAGCCGGTGTAATCCTAATTGGTCTTTCTCGGGCTTCTCATGCAGCCTTCCATACGTGCAGCGGGAGCAAAATTTTCAACCGAGGAGAAACTTACCGCCGATCTGTTATATATATATATATATACGTACACCTATACATACTTGGGTAGAAGCAGCACTCTGACAATGACGGGATATTCGCTGGTGTAATTAAACACCTTATAAATGACGGATCGAAGAATGACGCACTGCCTTGTTCTACACGATTAAAGGAAGGTATCTGCGTATCAATTTCTGCTTGTCGGCTTATATTTTTTCACAATTCTTTCGTTAAATTCAAATTCCGAACCAATATCACGTATTATTTCACAGTTCCGTTAACCGGATGACCGCGTTGAATTGTCTCTGAATAAAAAATAAGCAGTCGAAAAAACAAAGAGTGAAATTGTGACGACAAGCAGACGGACCCTAAGTACGCGCAACTCTGCACGTGTTAAATTAGCGTGATATATATCCACACAGTTCATCTTGGGTAGGCATCGATTTCTCGCTCACGATTTCTTTCGTTCGTTCTAGTTTTGCCACGACCTCGTACATCATTTCATCCTACGCGAGTGAGTTGTTAACTGTGCTGAATCACCGCAGCAACTGCTTTGATACGTTTTTTTTTCCTCCATTTGAAATACAAGCAATGAATATTTGAAATTGATACAGCAACGACTGGGATACAACTTCTTGCTTAACATTATTTGCGGGGGCGGTGTGATACGTGATAAGCAACAGCCACCGGACATCCTCGCATACTTCATACGTATGAAAATTTCGTCGTTCACTAGTTTTGATACCACACACGTGTTTAACGCTTAGTATATAAAACGTTGCAACAAACGGCAGACAACGCGTGTTTCACGTTCTCTGTCCGTAGCGATAAGATAACACACCGTTTCTATTGCAACTTTCGCCGCAACTTGTGTTTGAACGCTTACAACAAGCTCATGGAAGGCGTGAAAATTCGGCGTGATTATTTCCCATCTTATGACTCCATGTCTAGATAATTCTATGCCGAATACAATGACCTGAGTAACCCACTTTTCTTCCGTCGTATCCATATCGTTCAACGATTATCGAGAAATATCTGCCAGATTGTTTCTCGTGAAATTCGCGTTTCAATATTTTTCTCTGGGTGGTTTTTCCCCTCCGTTCGAGAATCTGATAGATTTTCCTTTTTTTGATAGAAACTGATAGGAACTTTGTGTGTTCGGAAATTCAGAGACACCCTTTTTCAATTCACATCTCAGACTCGAATTCCTTAAAATTTCAAGAGGGAGCAACTCTCTCTCTCTCTCTCTCTCTCTCTCTCTCTCTCTCTCTCTCTCTCTCTCTCTCTCTCTCTCTCTCTCTCTCTCTCTTGAAAGTTTCTCGCGTGCCGCGTTCCCATCTCGTTACGATCCGCAAGACGCTATCGGCGCTATTTCGCGATCTGTACGCGTCTAGGTTCAATCAGCGTTGCAGAATAAATTCAGGATTCCAGATTGTTTGTTACGGACCACGACGTCCAGGGTAAGATTGTGCAGGCCACAGAGCCAGTCACGTCTCGCTGCCTTCATCTCAATTGCTAATTACTTCGCGGTTGCGCATGCTCACGATGCGGTTGACCTGCGGAATGTATTTTTTTTCTTCACCCTTTTTGTTTCATTCGAAGAAACAAAGTCAAGCTAAAAATTCTGCCCAGCGTAGCCTCCCTCACCGAAAGTGATCAACGCTATAAAATCCGCCGCGCTTGTTTGTCCGATGCGACTTCGCTTATACCTTCGCTTGTACATATTGCGTGTAGATAAACGTTTCTTATCATACAAGAATTCAAGCGTATGTCCTTCCGAAATGAACGGATCACCTAGATAAAATTTCTCCCCTCCCTTCAGCCAACTTCCACAACGCACAGCCCACGCTAAAATTGACATTTACACGTGAATTACGTGAATATATTCTGTATGTTAAATTCGAACCCAATTTCAAGATTTATGAATTACTATTTGCGTAGTCACCGTTTTTAATAATTTAAATATAATAGGGATGAATCAGTGATTTTTAACACTCAGTTAACATTAGCATTAGCTTGTACAATATGTACAACGTTTATACGTGTATAGATTGTGAAGGAGAGTCCCGTGATTTTCCCGCAAACGAATATCGCCGTCCTGGCGTTTTTAAAATGATTTCAACGAGTCCCATGAATAGTTTCATTGCGAGCAAAGTGATACCAATAACTACAAATAAGCATTCACTTATATTTTCCGCTTCTTTTTTACGAATCCCGTTTATACATCGTTCCAACAAGGCAGTCGTCCACATTATCTGTGTATCACACGTATGGCCGTTATCATATGACATACGTATGTAAACAGTCACGCATATATCGGTAGGTGTACATATATACATATATAATTTCAAGCAAGGCATACACGTACCGGTACCTACCCGGACATGTATATAGAGGATCATTCCTGTAAACGGGATTGGTCGAAGGCGTCCGAGTACCAAGCTGTCAAACCTTATCAGGTCTCCATGTTCTTATATCCATACACGTAGCTTACCTACCTGACGTTCGACCGACAGTAAAAGATGCACGCGCGACATCAAAGAGAGAATACGTTCTCTGTGACACCCTCGTTTGTCTGCAGGTGTACCCGCTTGTCCGTCCATCCATGTCAATAACGTCACCTTGTATGTGGATACCCTTGTCTTATGTGATGGATTTCAGCAATGGGTCGTCACCGTGACGCTTCGTCAGCTGCTTTCGAATTACCGCACCGTCGCATAAGAGAGGATGAAAGAAATAAAAAATACATTTGTAGGAATGTCTTGTCAATCGGATCATCGTCGCGTAACATTTTCATCATCTGCATCTCAAGGGCTGTACAGTGCGCGTGCATACATGCATTCTTCTGTGGCAACGAATCAGTGGTCGGATCTCAACTTCCGTCCTATTTGATTTATGAACATTCATCGTTACTGAGAGCTTGACTGGCACCATGGATGTAGTTATCGGGTTAAGAAGGAGATAACTTTTGCATTGTAACTTGATCGTGTGACGAGTGTCCCTCACGATCACGCTCAAGTGCATTAACGTTTGTATTCATAATTTATCTTCGCTTCTTTACGCTGTGTACCAGGTGAATTCCAGTTCGATTCCCAGTAACTCTACACACCTTCTTCTGTACTCATCGCATTGTACCTATACTCTGTACTTTGTATTTGTCACTATATTACTCAAATTTTACACTCGGACAGATTGCATCCGCGAATTCTACCTTGAACTTTTGCTTTCAACTTTCGGCTACCATACACAATTTTTGGAAGTATGCTTTGGGCCTAATACATGCAAGCACATGTTTTAACTTAAGAATTTTATGTCTTAATACAGGCTCCGTTGCAAACAATGATCGAGAATACGACGGCATTATCTTGATCACTATCAACTTGTTTTACAATGTGTATATACAGACTACGACTATGCAATGCGATTTATTATACGTGACTTATACACCTACCTTCCTACCTACCTGCTGCTCTACGTATAGACATCACTCAGACATAACATACGTAGTGATTGACCAGACCGTAAAGAATCCTCGCCTATTGTGAGGGTGTAACGCGCACACGAATCGACAAGTGAAAGATAATACACCGGGAGGCGGGTCAAGTTGAGAAAGCTTATTACCATTCATGAAATTCTTCCAACCCTCGCACCCAGACCGCTTCATTTGGAATAACGCATTAACAACGTTTTGGATTTATTTTTCTCCTTTTGTGTGAATTTTAATTCTAACACATTAACAGCAACGTGTTCTTATTAACAGAAAGAAGGGAATTAAAAATTAAGAATGAAAGGTTGCAAACGTAAAGCAGAAAGAAACAAATAAAAATCAGAGCAGTCCCGGGGACAAGAGAATCACACAAGGTAAGCTATGAGCCAGGATTATATCGTAGGTACTGTGCACATTATTTTGGATTTAGACCAGCGAGACACGGGGATCAGCGTGCGACGAGAGGCATCCAATGAACGTTGAGTTTCGGCGTTGAAGATCAAACGATCCCGGACCATCGGGACGAAGTTGCCCGTCGCTATGTCGCTTTGGTCTAAATTCTACCCTACTTGTCATTTTTACGTTAGATCTGCGTTTCGTTATCTCAGATTTTTTTTTTTTTAACATAAATAGAAATCGTATACTAACGTTCGAAATTCGATTCCTGAGAATGGAAGGCAGAGCTTTAATTATTTTTTCTTGACTGAGCAAAAAGCGTGAACGTGTCACGTATTGTGAAGTGCAATGAGACTCGTCTCAACGCTCCTTATATAGCCATAATTTCTCCCACCTATGCGGTGATATATACTTGCGAGTGCGCGTGTTTTCTTCAACCCACCCACCACTGAAACACATTTATTCTGCAAAATACTGACCGATTAAACACAGCCCGTAGCCAGACCTACGAATACCTCGTGGTATTTCAACGTATACACGTTATACATACCTTGTCGTATCCTGCAAGTTCTCTGTGCCTACCTTCCTCAGTATACCTATTCACTTACATATACTTACCTACTGTACGTTCTCGCTCAAAGGGCATACCCTCTTGCCTCATATCGAGCCGCAAACAATTTAAACTACTGCATGTAACTCGGACTGAGTAGATTTGCTTGATTTGCTTAATTTGCACGGTTTCACATCGGACGTCACGACGACTCGCCGTAATGCATATCGCCACTTTCAGGTTAGGCGTGTCATACGTTAGGCTGTCATGGTGTTTACCTCAATAACTGCCAGCTGCTTTTAGTGTTGTCGGTGCATGTTTTTCATGTCTCCCTGTCGTAGTAGCTCGTTCTGTATCCCTGCAGTTAACAGTGCAAGATACTTGGGCTTGGAACCATTGACGAAGAGGATGTGCCCTGCAAGCTTCCGGGTGTCGAAATGTGTTGATTCCTCCGGCTGCGGGCACATCCGCTTCGATAATCCGCTTACGGACCTCGGTTTTGGACGTTAACGCTTTGCATCAGCTGATTGTGAGACTAAGCGCTTGCTTCGGTAATGCCCCTCCGTATAATAGTTTTTTCATTGCGTTCAAAGCTTCTCCACGTGAAAATGACGGACCATGGGCTGCTTGGAAGATGGCGTTGATGATTGCCGTCCCGATATGCATCATCTGCGCCCTTGTCATGACGGTATACCACATCCAGGTGACCAGGAAACGGCCTCCCCGGCACTTTACCGAGGATTCCCTGGGAGCCCCGGACCAGCCGATACTCAGCGCCGTCTCCATCAGGGACATGATCGAGATGACGACCAGTGGCAGTGGCTCCGGTAGGTCTAAATACCGAGTGGAACGTAATTCTAAGGTTATAAGGTTCCTTCGAGGTTGACAGATGTGTGTTCCTTTCGATGCGAGGTGACAAGCTCGTCGCCCACAGCCAACCGTATCCCTAAGAGTCCTAAGACTATCATATCGTATTATACCTTATGTATCCTGGATGTGTTACCACGCCAGAGAATTCATCGTTTTTCACGGTGTCTCCCTTTTCTTATCCCTCACTCAAGTAGGGCTGCCGCTTCTGGTTCAGCGAAGTATCGCGCGCCAGATCCAGCTTGTAGAAACGATCGGTAAAGGTCGGTTTGGTGAGGTCTGGCGCGGCCGATGGAGAGGCGAGAACGTCGCCGTAAAGATATTCAGCTCCCGTGAGGAACGCTCCTGGTTCAGAGAGGCTGAAATATACCAGACAGTCATGCTTAGGCACGACAATATCCTCGGCTTCATCGCAGCCGACAACAAAGGTAAACTACACCTGCAAATACAATGTATGATAACCATTATAGGTGGAGTACCAACAAGTTTGTCGCTATACAAATGGTATATTATCCCAGAGGTGTAAAGATAGATTGGGGAAGGTATAGGCTCTCGTACAAATGGAAGTGTCTCGCTTTTAGTTGGTAGGGTCATTTTTAAAGAGATTAATTACGTAGTATTTCAAATTACGTTTACCGACCTCTAGGCTGCCTAGCGATATTATCAGACTCCTAGGTATTTCTAATTCTGCTTGCTCTGTTATTGAACTTATTTTGTAAGGTTGTCGTACTTATGGATAATAAATTCAAGTTGAAATGTTTGATAGTAATCTAATAGTATTTGAAGTATCCTCATTTGGGGAGAAGTTAAATCTGTCGAAACATTATCATGTCGTAGGTAGCGATACCGTGAAAAGTACCAGGACATTAATTGATTTATTATACGTAACCTAGTTCTGCACATCGACGAAACATTCAGGAGATACGTATTTTTTCTCACCACTTACCTATATTGTAGGTTCTTTCCATCTTATCGTTAGAAGTTCATCGATGTACATACATATGCACATATGTTTCAAAACATTTGATAATTCGTGCATAAGTGTTGAAAAAATTCTCGTACGATTGTCAAATTTCATCAGCAAAGTGTAACTCGAACTGAAATGTAAACATGAAGCAACAGCAATAATACAAGATTCTCCTGCGTCAATTACGAATCAGCCAAGAAACATACTCTTGGTAGAGAAAGATTAACGAGTGCAGTGACCGCACCTTTTATCGAAGTTCTCAGAAACAAGCATACATTAATTCTAATTGATCATTCTCCATCGAATTTACTTGCAGAAATGTTGTACACACGGTTCTGGCGGTATTCTCATCCTTTCGATCAATTCCAGACAATGGTACGTGGACGCAGCTCTGGCTGATAACGGACTACCACGAGAAAGGTTCCCTCTTCGATTATCTGAACCGTTCGACGGTTGACACGAACGGGATGATTCGGATGGCACTATCGATCGCAACGGGGCTGGCCCACCTGCACATGGAGATCGTGGGCACGCAGGGGAAACCAGCGATCGCCCATCGAGACCTGAAGTCCAAGAATGTTCTCGTCAAGACGAACGGCACTTGCGCTATCGGCGACCTGGGACTCGCCGTTCGGCATGACGTGATCACCGACACTGTCGACATACAGCTCAACAACAGGGTCGGGACGAAGCGGTACATGGCACCGGAAGTAAGTTCGGATCCAATTGAGGAATTCAACAGCTTGTGCCGTTAATGGTACCGAATTCGCGATACGCACAGTGTGCATATATTCAAAGATACGCGATGCGTGGGTGCCGAATGGCGTGATGCGGACTTCGTACATATATGCTTCTTATTGTTATCGACTCGTTAGCCTGACAAAGGAACCTTTGGTCGGTTGTAGATCCTCGAGGAGACGATAAACATGAATCACTTCGACTCCTTCAAGAGGGCGGACGTTTATGCTCTGGGGCTGATACTATGGGAGATCGCTAGACGGTGTAACGTGGGTGGAATGCACGACGAGTACCAACTTCCGTTTTACGATTTGGTACCGTCCGATCCGACCATTGAGGAGATGCGGAAGGTTGTATGCGGTGAAAGGCAAAGGCCTTCTATTCCGACAAGGTGGCAATCGATCGAGGTATGTGCGATACGGTGTTGAAGTCAGCTTTGCATTGCATTTCAGTAATCAGTCTTTCATTACGATTCGGAAACTTTTTTCCCGCAAACCTGAGTAGACAATTCATTTCGGAAGAACTCAAAGTTTGTCCAGAAAGTTGGAGAAATGAAAGTCTAAACACGAGGCACCTGCACGGGTTAACGGTGCTGTATCTGTGTGAAACTTTTGCGAGTTTCGTGATAGAAAAAAATTCTGTAAAAGAAATTTTGCTATTCCATGTGAAAATGCTGGCATTTTTCTTTCCCTTTCAGGCGCTCCGGGTAATGACGAAAGTAATGAAGGAATGCTGGTACCAAAACGCGGCTGCCAGGCTGACCGCACTCAGAATTAAAAAGTCAATAGCCAGCTATTGCACCATCGAAGACATCAAGTAAATAATAATTGTATGAAGAAGAAAAAATAATAAGTGACTAAAGTACCTTTACGATTGAACAGATACTAGGTAAAACTACTAAAAAAAAAAAAAAAAAACGAAGTGACACAGTGGTTTTGCTAAATCACGTGACATTCCTTAGTTGGTTCTTTATTGTTAACACTGATTGGGTGTTGAGTGAATGTAAATTTTTTTTTTAATACATTACCTCCCACGAAAAGATGAAGAAAGAAGATGGAAAGAAGATGCGGTCATTCAACTACACGAGTAACATCGATGATGTGGG
Source organism: Neodiprion fabricii (assembly GCF_021155785.1). Classification (NCBI taxonomy): domain Eukaryota; kingdom Metazoa; phylum Arthropoda; class Insecta; order Hymenoptera; family Diprionidae; genus Neodiprion; species Neodiprion fabricii. The sequence continues at coordinate 41,558,468 of NC_060240.1, forward strand.
GAAAAAGTCGGTCTTCCGTTTGACAAACGAACGGTGTATATTACTAATAGAATAGGGACTGATATAATGGTTATCACGAGCTGATTTAGGATAGTTTTTGTCATTTGATGCGGTCTTGACCTAACTGGTTCCAAGACTTTGACGGGAAGCTGCTCAGGATATTTTCAATAGAATTTGAACCAAACAATAAAAAGGTTTGAAATCAGATGCGGTGGCAGAAGAACTTCGAAGGGTATATTGGACTAAATTTCTTGGATTCGGCCAGCAAGTCCTCGGTCGATTGAGATAGATTGTCGCCGCGGCACGTAGTTTGATCTCCGAAAAGATGCGTCCTAAGACGTTTTAGTAATCGGTACTGGGACACATTTATACTGTGTAAGACTGTCAATGGAGGAGAGTAGTATACCATACCGAGATTGTCACGTGCGAATGGTATTGCAGGTAATTCAGGGAATACGATGACTTTTGCATATCCGCTGTCTTACTCTGAGGATTAACATAAGTATTTTCTCTTTTACCAATTTTGCCCAACTTTTTTATACAAAGTCTTTGAAAAATCGAAACACTAAGGGTGAGAGAGAGAGAGAGAGAGAGAGAGAGAGAGAGAACGCGAGAGGAGCGGAGGGGGAGGGACAGCTAGATTCTTTAGCGTCGACCGTGTTTGCGTCTATTGCGAGCAAATTGAAATTGAAGGCTGCTTGGTAATTGCGCGAGAGAAATATAGAGTTACATGGAGGGAACAAGATTGAGAATGAATAGAAATAAAAATTTAAATAGTTTTGTTTAATACATAAACATAAATGTCTATTTTTTAGAGTACTTTATTTTTTAGAAAATTTTTTGATAATTGGTAAATTGTGGTTCCGGAAAATGAAGTATTAGGTCGAATAAGTTTTCCTTGCCAAAGAGGACAAGGGGATTCACTTCGAATTGATAAAATTACAATTAGTCCATTTCTGTTTGCTTGCTAGGACGTATGGTATGTCGTGACTCTTGGGGAGATTGCGATTCACGGAAACAGATCTAAATGGGCAAATATAACACTATAATAACGAGAGAAAATAATGGCCGCTATCAGAAATGAATTCATCTATAATAAACAGCCGAACGTGATTCTTGACGAAAGGTGTAAATATTTGAGAGAGACAAGACAAAGGTAGAAGTAATTTCTAGAAATATGAGAAATAGATATATTGCATACATATAATTCTATACATACATACGTACATACATAGATACACACACATATATCTATCCAAGTAAATAATCTGTCATTCTGCACTTACAAGATATCATATATGTATATATATATTATACGTGTATATATATATATATGCATGTGTGTGTATGTGTGTAGATGTGTGGTCGCGTGCGAGAGAGAAAGAGAAAGAGAGTGCATGTGCGTGTCTCAGTATAAATCGAAGCCGCAACAATATCTTACACAAATGGAATGAATAATCTTTGTCATCCAATAGTCAAGTTAAAGTCTGCAATATCACAATGGAACCTAAAGTACTGGAAACCTAGAAAACAAAATCATATTTTTATACCATTTATTTCTTTCCTAACTATTGTTTTATGTTTTTTCACACAACAAATGGGGCCCAGTGAATTTTGCATCAACACATTGTGCTCTCAGCGTCGCTTGGTTGAAGATTGATTCCAGTTCGGGCAGGCTGTTCGATCGTTTGAAAGACAAAAGCTCCCGTGGCACAAGTGCATTTTACCCTCTGATACTGATAATTTCACACACATACCCTTATTTAATACATTCCTGGAATACGTAGGTTAATTTAATGAATGAATAATACTCGATAATGTTTTGCCGCTCGGTGTTACTTTTTCACACGGCAAATGTTGCCGAATCGTTGGAGAAGTACCACCGATGGGTCACCCTACAGATTTCTACCACTAGTACAATGATGTGCCAATACATGATCGAAGGTTCACTAAAGCCGTAACTAATAATAATGTCACCACGCGTATACGTTTTTAACGACTTGCGAATGGCGCAAGTCTATGCTCCCTTTTTAATAAAATTCGCTGAGGATAATATTGGCTGGGCCCCTGAACGAACAGTCTGATCTTTATTCTGATACAAAACGAAACTGCCAATTGTAGAATCATCCCTCAACGCCTCCACAAACCTGGTACAAAACAAAAAGCAATTACACTTTAGGAATTGAAAGTTTTTTATTCCATGTTTTTCTCTTTTATCTTTGAAGCCGATATCTCACATTCGTATTATAGTTCAATTACACCGAGTTCAATTTACGGCCATTAATGCATAGCACGAAATCACTTCGAGATGTGAAAAAATCCCACAGCACTAGGATGCTTGCTTACTGCTTAAACTTGTCTAAATGTAGAATTTCATATGAAGTCTTAGTCCGATCAGTAAAGAAGAAGAACCTCATGTTGTGTTTTGCAATAGAGCTTATGCCTTCAAGAAGCAATCATTTTCTGTAAACCGGATTCATTTCAGACGAGTAAAAAGGATTTCGTACAGAAAGTATAGTGAACTCTTGAATGAACATCACCTGTTTTCGATAAAATTCATTGCTTATAAACACCTAATCAATATCTTCAGTCGATCGCGATAGTGAAACATTATAAGTGTCTCCACCACGCATAAATAATGTATTTCAGCGTGATGGAATTAATTGGTATTACTCATTTGGCTAAAAAAAATTATCTCTAGTATATACCACCAATCCTTTCAAAACTATGCTGCATAATCTTCGTACTCCATCTGTTGTACACTTTTTCCAATTTCTTACCGTTGAGATCCAAACTTACCAATTATAGGTATTTTCCTTGAATATGGTCCAAATTTTAAATGACACAGTTTTCGTTGCCCTCCCTGCCTGTTGGGAAAACGTTATATATTCCATCATCACCATTATTCTTATAAACATCGTCATGTTAAGTGCCGTCCATTGCAGTACCTACCGATGAAACATTTTTCAATCCTTTCCTCAATCGCGTTACGCTATGAATTGAATTAGTTGGTGGATTCTCAATTTTTTTGTCTGGTCTCAAACACGCGTGGTGTCTTTCCATTTTGTAACCTGAATTTGGATCAATACGGTATTACGTATTTGCCAAAATAAGTATATATGTAAGCATTTCAGTGCTTTCTACCTGTTCCATTGCACTGTAAGAACAAGCTTTCGAAAGAGTGATGAACTTGGAAAAGTCCTGCCATGCATTGGCATTGGCTGATAAGAGTTTACTGTACGCAGATTATACATTTTTCATTCTATAACCCTATCATTGTCTACCTTATCTGTATGATATAACTTGTAAATAACGGTGTAAATGTTTATCACAACGATTGTAATTAAAAAAATAATTATTACTTTCACTCCTATTACTATTAAGACTATTATTGATTACAAATATTATAATTTTTGCATATGATTTGGTAGCTGTTTATTTGTTGTAAAATATATTTTAGTAGTAATGAATATATGTTTTGCGATCCCAAATGTTAGGTGGTAGTCAGTTACGTCGTGTGGTATCGTTGCTTGCGGGGAAATGTTTTGAAAAACTTAATCTCAGTCTTTAACGAGCCCTGACTAAAATCGTGATAGGACATTGCAGGACTCCGAAGAGGTATTGAACCCGGATGGTCCTGGCGTTTTTTTTTTTTTTCCTATGCCCAGTAATATCTTGCTGAGTTTCGGCTTTGTGCAGCTTTAACAAAACCTTACACGTCCCAGTGAGATTTATGCCGTGCCAAGCTGTGTGTAAATATGGGGCTTATACTCTGTCCTACTTTGCAATCGAGTACATTTAAGTATTTGCAAAGCGAGGTGCGATGAGTAACCCAGTAAATATGGCTGCTGATTGGGTTGTTGGGAACAAATACCTTTCGAGCAACACTGCATTTTCGACGAGTTACCGATATTTATCAAACAATTCTTAAAGTGTGATTGAAGCTTGGAATGATTTTTGGAATCGAATGGCCTTTAATGAATTTATATTTAAGTAATAATCGGTGAAAATAAATGATACAATTAGCTATATAATATTGTAGAATGCTAATATTAATATAACCCGTTAAGAGATAAGAAAGAGGAATGAGAAAAAAATTACAATTACGAAAAGTACGAAAAAAATAAAATTTAGAAATAGAAGTGATAAGGAAGAAAAAAAAAAAAATTAAAACATGTATTTTCAGAATTTAAAGTTTTTCTTTGGTCTAGCAATTTTTGTAATGCACATATTGTAATTATAACGTCTAAAACTCTTATAAATAATATTACTGTAATCGTAACGTGGGGTGAGTGATAGTGGTATGAAAGAGTCTTAAGGATTCAAGAAGGGTAACCACAACATCTACACATTAGAGTCTCCTTATACATCGTGCATGCAGAGAAGAAAGTTCTTACTCACACATAAACCGGGCACAGGAAAACAAATTCGAACTCACTGGGGATGAGAGATATTAACGACAACAGAGTCAGGGCGGCTAGGTGGTCTAGTGGAGTAAGGCTCCGGTCAAGCATCTCTAGACGCCAGGTTCGATTCCTGGCTCCGTCGTTAATTTTTCGAAATCACCAATTTTTCGAATTTACATTCTTTCAACAAATATTCTCTCGTAGATAAATGATTTGCACATCCGCATATCATTCAATAGACGGCATTGCTTGTCTTACGGGCTTCTCATCGGAAGCAAGGATTCGAAAAGGGTAAACTCAACATCTACACATTAGAGTCTCCTTATACATCGTGCATGCAGAGAAGAAACTTCTTACTCAGTCTTGACATTGTTACAATAGACCTACGTACCTAATGATACCGTCACGTTTCACCCGTAGTTGAACGGGAAATGATATTTTCGACACGAAAATCTGATCAAACTTGGTTGAAAAGTGTGCAAAAGATTAGAAAGGAAAAACTCACCAGTTTCTGACGTATATTCTCTTGTGGCTATCTTATGTATTATAGGTACATATAATTATGTCGGGTTTTTGTATGAAATTATCAGCAAAGAATAAATTAATTGCAGCATATCGAAGACGGTACCAAAAAAAGAGAAACTTATGAATAATTCATATGACCATGCCTTCATTGAACACACGCGGTCCAATCACTTACCATGCACAATTCTCACCGTAAGATTACTTACACCCTTAGCCATGCGTCAACTCGTGAAAATTCCTATATCATTTTTATACGATACTTGACACATTTTATGTACACATTCAATAATTATTCAATTGCTGAACAAAATTTTTCCCATTTTTTCCGCGTATAAAATGATAATCGAATTTATTTAAGCAAGAATGTCTGTTGAAGCATCATACAAATGAACGGTACAATAAGACCGTAATTTAAATAGTGCATTCTTGAAATTGCGAAGACATTGCAAAGTGCAGTAAGCAGATTTTCGTACACCTCGATATGAGAAAATATCATCATTACGGGTACTGCTATCTAATGTTACTCCTTTCTCGACTGCGTTAAACGCGTACCTCAAATATCACGCCTGCGCCCTGCCGAAATGGTGGAATTACTGATCTATTGGGTGGTTAGCTTCAATTTGTACAAAAGTTCTACAGGGAAAGCGTTATACTTTGGGCATTGTCGTTGCTGTTATTATAAATCCCAATGAAGGACGATAAAGAGACTGAGTAAAATTCTAAAATTTGTTCAGAATTAGTATTTGACGTGTACGTACACAAGGAATTAATTCCTAACAGCCAAAATATTTTTTTATTCTATTACAATGCTCATGCAGTGCCTAGACTCAAGATTTTCGAGTTTCTGGATTCAAAAAGTTTTAAAATGCTTGGAAAAATGTTCGCTTACACCATACTTTTTGCAATTATTTCCCGACTGTCGTACGTAAAACGTACTTTTTTTCTTCTGCGAGTGATTTTTCCTTGTAGCTCGATGTCAAGTTAGCGTGAGAACAATTTTTTCGTTTTCTTCCGGAAGCATACGACAAATGCCTGTTGGAGAAAACCTAGATCTATCTACACCACCAGTTGTTTCATGTTGCGAAGAAGGCATGTTATTTAAATTTTTTTTGATCGATTACAATCGACATCATATTTACGTAAACAACTATTGATGACATTCCAACCAGGTAGATGGTATCACTGTCGCATAGCCGAATAGATAGAATCGATGATCGGGTAAGGTAAGGGTTAACAAGATCAAGATAGTATAAGACTTTCAATGTCAACTGATTTTTAACTGATCTCTTTTTATAAATTTATCACATTTGTTTTGTCGCGTGGATACTACGATGGTGGGGGGGGGGGCATGACCATATAAAATTACCAGTGCGCAGTTCCTATATCAAGTAATACGAGTATGTTCTATAGATTCAGATTTGTAATTTTATTGCGAGATGCCGGATGTTGAAAATTCGTATTTCCGCAGTTACTGGTTTCTTATTGCTCGAATTATAACTCGTATGCGGTTAGTTCTAGTTACCTCAGATCTTTCACCACAAATATCGTTCCAGATGGACTATTTTTTTTCATAAAATTATTCGCCCTCCCGTTAATATGCCGGATAGATATGATAATGACAGGTAAACTTGAGACTTCACTGAAAAGATTGCGGCTTGGTGCTGTGGAAACCTCGACGTACAGGTACAATGAGTAAATACTTAACATTATGTACTGGTCCGTATCTGTAAGTCTAATGTTGTTAGTAAATCGAGAGCCGTGTTGAATCGTGGCTTTCGTTAATTTTGTCTTAATGTCTTAATTAATTGTAATCTCACGAACACATTAATACTATACGATGATGGTTGCACCAAACTGCGGCGACTATTGGAATTCGGTTAATAACAGTTATACGTACATATTATTATGAATAATGATTTAATATGTTCCATGGTTTTACTTAATTTCTCACTATTGCCAGGAAGGAAGTAACTATACCTCTGCAATGAATACAAGCGAATGCAGTGTACGAGTAAGCAGGGGTTGTATCTTACGGCTTGGATTTATACAAAAAATATTGGGAAATCTTTATTCAGTAACAAGACCAGTGCTCCGGAGCAGCGATGAACAATAATTATTGTTGTTGTTGCTATTGTATATGTATATGGAAGATTCTCCAATTTTTTTTTTTTATGTCGTACGTACGTGTTTCAGTTTATTATTAAATTAAAGATGACATAAGCTATTGTATATGTCGTACAGTGAAAGAGTTGTGTATGGGCAATAGTACCTATCTATAATATAGACAATAGAATAGAATAGAATTATTATTATTATTATTATTTAAATACAAGTATGTATAATAGACGTATGTGTTTTTGTTTTTTCTTTTACTTAGTTTATAATTATAATGATATATCTTAGTAATTGATGATCTTTAAATGACGCGCTTCTTCGGGGACGAGAATTACGTCGCAAGTTGGTGTTATATTATACGTATAGTTTTATTCTTCGTTTCGTTTACACTCGGATAGAAACAGTTTCTGAAGCTGGAAGGTTCTCCTTTGGCTTGGGCCGCAGCAGCCTCTCGCCCATCCATTAGCAATATCTGGTATATCTGATGAACTCCCAGCTGCCAATGATCGTTGTACAAAGTTGTTCGTTGTTATTCGGAAGTGCCTGTGAAATCGATTGAAAACGTGAAAAAAGTGCCGGAGAGAGATAGTCGAATGACATGAAAAAGAATGTGCGATTGTTCAGCGCCGACGAAGCAATCCAGTCGATGGACTGTTTCAAAACCTACGTGATAGTGATGATGACGGTGTGGTGTCAGAGCTGCGATGGGTTGTGCTGTGGCCTAAACGTCCTGCCTCGTCTCTTGCACGAGGTATACCTGAGACCCGGGCACCGTCGATGTGGTTACGAAGCTGCGGTGCTTGGCACGGATCAAGGTCAGGTTGCTCTCGGCGGTGTCGGCGCGGTCCTCCGCGGCCTCAAGTTCACGCTGGAAGCGGCGCACCCGCGTAACGCTCTGCTGGGACATGCCCTCCTGTTCCTGGAGCTGCCTCTTGTAGATGTTGACCTTTTGCGACGACTTGTCTAGTGCCTCCTGGAGGAGGGCGATGTTCTTCGAGTCCTCCTCTACCTGGATCATCACTTCCTTGATGTTGCGCTCCTTCTTGCGAAGGATCTTCACGGTCTCTGCGTGTCTGCGCTTCTCCTCGTCAAGTTCAAGCTCGAGATCACGGATCTGTACGTAGATCAGTGGTTCGTTCAGCGATTAGCGCGAATCGGTATTAACAACGAAGGGGAGAAGAGAGAAGTCAGACGATCGTAGTACTCACCCTGGCTTCGAGTTTGCTGATGATGCGCTTTCCGCCGACGATAGCGTTGGCCTCAACTTCCTCAAGTCGAATGGACAGGTTCTTCACTTCGATCTCCAGAGACTTTTTGACAGCCTCAATCTTCACGATACGCTCCTGCTCGTCGTGCAGGATTTCAACGGTATGCTTGAGTTCGGTCTGGACGCGCTGGAACCGTTCGTCGCTAACGCGTAGCTCCTTGGTAACTTCCTCGTAGTCTCCAGCGAGGGTGGCCAATTCCTGCTCAATCTTCGCCCTGGCTGAGGAAATGTTCACGTTGATCGTTGTCAGCTCGTTGATACGGCTAACCGACTCCTCGTACTGCTGCTCGACAGATCTCTTCGCGCGAAGGGCCTAAAGACGAGAGAAGAATGAGCGCTTGTTTCTCTTCATCACACCCTTGCGGTTACGAATATTTGACTATCACCAACTTACAGACTCGTAGTTGCCGCGAATTTCCTCGAGCTCCGAAGTCAGGGATAAGAGACGGCGCTGGCTGATGCCGAGTTGGTCCAAAGTCACCTGCAGCTGGCGCTGAACCTCGTCGTAGTGCGATTGCAATTCCTGAAAACAGCATTGTCAATTATTTATCTGTATTTTTTTGTTTGTTGTAATTACTTGTGTCTCGAACGATTTCGCCGTTCAAAGAGATCACTTTCAAGTTTTCCTTACCGTCAATGTCAGGGATTGCTTCTTGATCGTCTTCTGCAGATCGATGTTGCTCTTGTTGGCAACATCCAGGGAAAGTTCCAATTCGGTAATTTGGATCTGCAGCTTCTTCTTGACGCGAGCTACTTCGGACTTCAACTTGGTCTCGGCTTCGACGACGCGGGCGTTTAGCTGTTCGATCTCAATGCTGGTCTGTTTGCTGTTGGAAAATAACAAGTTTGTTTAACAATAAGCCTGCAACTCCAGAAGTTATTTCTGGATAGAGAATCGGTCCATTGTCAGACAATCAACACAATTATTCACAAAGAGAGATAGAAACGTTGTAGTGAGAAGGATTGGGGACTACATCGTAGAGATTTGTATTTTGGTTTTGAACTCCGTTTCATGGGTACTTGCGATTGGATTATTTTACAAAACCAGATTTGTGTTATTTTCGTCTGGGGACTAGTTTCTATATGCCTAGCGATCACATAGATCCCGTGCCAAAGTCTGTCTACCTCTTGTCTAAGAAATAGCCGCTCGACTTCTGCTCGAATTCCTTCAGTTCATGGCTGAGGTTGTCGAGAGGCTCCAGGAACTTCGGATCGTCCCTGGCCATCCGCGCTCTGTTGCTCATAAATTGTGAGTGCATCCTGTCATCCATAAGGACGTGTACAGCATTTCTTTGAAATTTCCTTATATCTGCCAATTCCTGGCTTTGCGAAAGATTCTGCAGAGCGTCAGCTTTCAAATGAAACTCTATAGCCTTGGCAGATTTTCCGCGTAAACGCCTGCCATGCTCCAGAGCATCCTTCACCTCTCTCATAGTCTGAACGTCCTGCAGAGATCCAAGTTCCAAATCGCTCATGATTTTTCGCTCTATTTCTCGGGACTCGCTTCTTGGACGCACTTGAACGGGTCTGCAGATGACACGTTTCCTCGGAAAAATTTCTTTCGTTACGTGACTCGCGTGAATTGTTTTTGAAAGGCTGAAGTCCGAACGCTTGGCAACCTTAAGATTACGTTTCTAAGGTTAGTTAGTGAAAATCAATTGAATGTTTTTTATAGCACAGAAAAAAAAAATTCCTATGAAGCATGTGCAAGTAGCCCTGGCTTTTACCCAGCACTCCGAAAAGTATCACGAACAAAGAAATTTCATCGACAACGATTTCTTCACACGCGGTTTGCAATTATACTTCGAAGCATTTAGTAGCCAGGCATAGATATTCGCGTATTAAAATAATTTGCTGCAAAAATCACTACGGGCTACCGACTTGGCACCGACTTCACAGAGCAGCTTTGCTTTCTGTCCAAAATGGAATCGAACGGATTTCGTCAGCGTTACCATTCCGTATTAAACGACCAGGCCGACTGGCGTGTCGAAATTTCGTCGGTTCTTCACTTTGCTAGTCTTGGCTGCGGGGAATAGCGATATAAGGCGTTTTCCGTTTAACAAATCTCAAACACTCGAAACCCGCACGTGGAACCTAGAGCTTTGACCGGTTTAATTTCTCGCTGACGCCGTAGTGGCAGCTTAGTCGAATTCGTTTATAAATATTCAAATAATCAACGCTGATTACCGCGAGTGTATGATTCCATTAGCGTAAATCACGATGCGCTATCAGACTATCAGAGACTCAGAGTGCACCTTCCGCTGAGACGAATTTAGAATTGAAAAGGTCAAGTCGCCACCGAGTCGCGTGCCAGTTTGTAACACCACGCTTTCCTTTGGTTCCTCAAAAATCCTTGACGTTGCGTTTAAAAGAACTTGCGGAGAGGGTTTACCTTAAATGTACTTAGATGATCTTTTGCCTGCACCTCCGCGTCAACCGCCAATCGTTGTAGATCTCTCGGCGTGTAAGTCTGCACCTTTTTGTCCTCCCAGAGCGCGCGACTGTCCGACCACGGGAGGTGGGGATACTCGGACTTGGCTCTGGCTCGATTTTCTCGCTCATCGATGTAATCGATCATTGGTTGGTAGTAGTTGATCCCGTATGCATAGTTCTTGTTGTAAACGAATGTTGGCCTATGCCGCCATTTCGGTTCTAACGGCATATGGGAGAGCGGCACATGCGACGCCATTCTGAAGTTTCCTCGTAGCGTCAGCTGTCACCGTTTCTTCACCCACCTCTTTATAGTGTCTTTTCTGTTCTATTTTTCAACTTCAATCCTTGTGATTTTTTGTGCAACGTTATCCTCAGGTATTACTGAATTATTTCACCATCTGTTATTTGTGACAAACGCTTCAGGGGTGCGATCTTTTCCTGCCTAGCATCCCTACTGAAGTTAAAAGGTGCCAGACTGACAGCTGCGCGGTATGTGCAGGACCTGCTCTCGTGACACAGGCACACGTATGCTAACTGACGTTTAAGTAAAATTGAAGCACGTCGTCATGCAGGGGTTTCATTTGTAGCTTTTTCATTGATTGCTTAATAGGGTTGAAACGCTGTGTGTAGCCAATCAGAGTCTCTCTCTCTCTAATAAATGGACCATGTCTTCACAAAAGCATACCTCAGTATTAATAGAGAGATGTGATGACAGCCTCGTGCTAGATATCTGGTAGCTTTCTCATACCAATTATGTCCTGAGCAGTGTTTTACATATAGTGATGAAGTTTTTTTTTTTTTTTTTAACAAGTACCATATATAATAAGAGAAAATATTAATGGTTCAAGGATATTCTGGGAAGGCTCCATGTATCATGACTTGACCCATCGAATTGTCCTTTTTTGATCACCATCAGTTGCCAATATTGATCATTTGTTTTTATACGATAACCAAGAGACTCTTCTAAATTACTTACATGAGTAATGAGTATCCGACTACGCCGACAAATATTCGTCACTTCTCACCCAAGATATGTAATATCTTCTGTAGATAATTATTTGAATGTGTGTCACGTAAATGTCCGATGTAAATAGCTGATGATGAATCAGAAGACAGCGTAACAATCGAATAAAAATAATCAAGATTACATCAGCCATAGGATGCCCCGAGCCAAAACATGATACCCTCTAGCATACGATCAATGTATTGACAGATGTTGGGTGAGCAGCGGTAGCGCACGTTATCGATCGGTTATACCATTACCGTCTTGCCGAAAGAATCAGTTTAGTCGTAGATGCAAGATCTAACATTGAAACAACGATTTGCATTGATAGCACGCGTCCATTTCGGTAATTATTAAAATGACTCGATCAACGCGTTCCTGTAAACTTTCTGTTACTAGGCCCGATCTTGAAAAACATCCACCTACCGGAACGCTTCGAACTCCTCGTCCTTCTCCGCGAGGCGACGCTCAGCCTCGTGACGGAACTGGCTAAGCTCAGCAGCCAAACGCTGAGAGCGCTGTTCCTCCACCTTGCGGCCCTATTTTTTGGAAAGAAGGATTCAAATAAGCGATGCAGTTAATATCGTGGAGATTAGACCCCTTGCAAATATACTCACTGCTTCGGCTTCCTTGTATGCGGCAGCCAACTCCTCGCGTTCGTTCTCCAGGCGACGAAGTTCCAATTCCAACTCGTGTAGGCGTCGGTTCATGTCTGCCAGCTGGTTCTTAGCGTCGGATAGATCGTCTGCAATAATAAAGGTAGGAGATGTAACGCGTTCCAATGGATAACTTGAATAGCTTTGCATTACAAACCTGCAAGCTTCTTGTTCTCGCGACCCAGTTGATCTTTCATTTCGCGGGTCTTGTCGAGCTCAGCATTCGTACGTTGCAGTTCCTGTTGCTTGTTGCGCAGGTCGCGTTGAGTTTGCTCGTACAGCTGAACAGTTTCTTCCAACCGTGACTTAAGCTCGATGTGGACCTTCTCCATATGTTCTACGCGTTTCTGGAGCTCCCGAGCTGTTCCATTGGCCTGGAAACGACGTAACAAGGTTATCGCTGAATCTTCCGAGAGTATGTTAGAAAATGATATGAATAACGCTGGATTAGAAAGAAAGCCAATCGCACCTTCTCGAGATCGATAATGAGAACCTCTACTTCAGACTGTAGACGTGACTTTTGCTTCTCCAAGTTGTTGATCTTCACCAGAAGGGTCTCAATTTGTTCCTCCTGTTCCTGAATGCGAGCTGAGTACTTGCGGCGAAGTTCCTCAACCTGTTTTGCAAACGAAGATGTTCGTGAAAAATTACGAGGTTCAAGAATCAATAGATTAACTGACCTCTTCAGCGCGAGCATTCGCCTCGGTCTCATATTTGGACCTCCAGATGGACACCTCACCGTTGGCCTTGACAAGCTGACGTTCCAGGTCTAGACGAGCCTCGGATTCCTCTTCCAGTTGTACGCGGACAGATTCCAACTCGACTTCGACCTACAAGTGATTGTGTTATGATCCAGAATCAATTGCCACTCTTGATTTACTATATCACCTGCAATTGCAGGCGAATCTTGCACCTCAAAATGTCGTTATTTTGAAAATACCTGATGAAGAGAGGCTTCAACCAAAGAACGACGGCGTTCCTCATCCTCAAGGCGGCGTCGGGCATCTTCAAGTTGGCTCGCAATCTGTGACTTCAGGTAAACAACGTTCTCGATGTTTACCTAAAATTTATGAGTAGACCATTATTATCTTGAAGTTGCTCGGAAAAGTATCGAGAGGACGGGATAGGGCCCAATACACGTGTAATAATGGTCCAAGTGGAACCCCAGCACTTGCCTTCAGGTCTTGGACTTCCTTGGTGAGCTCGATATTTTCTTGGGAGAGACGGGTCTTGTGGCTGGTAATATCCACGATAGTGCGATTCAGTTCCTCGATCTTAACGTTCAGTTCTGAAACGTGAATCTCTAGCTTCTCGACTGTCTTGATGGACAGGAGCTTCTCCTTCGTCACGGAGTCTACCTGGGCGAGCAGCTCGTAAACCTCTTGCTGGAATTTTCCCTTCTCTTTGTCAGCTCTGAAAGTGAATAAAAGTTTCCAATCTGAGATACTCGGTGTTTCTGTGTACGAATTGGAAGTCAACCGATGGATTTGTGAACTTTTAAATCCCACTTCGCATCCTGGCTTTGTTAATCTGTGCAGTGGTAAATCAACGGGTGATACATTTTTTGGGAAAAATTTCTGTAAGCTCGTAACCACCTACGCAATGCGCGTGGAAAGGTGTAAGGTGTAAGGTGTCAGCCATTCGGTTTCGAGTAAAGTGGGGGATAGTCGTGGACCGGTGGCGTGGACTAATATGGCGCGCCAACGTTGGTTGCGGCATGCTTTAGACTCCCGGGGTTAAAAATAGTCATAAGCAGAGCGACTGAGAGGGAAGAAGAGAAAGAGCGCCCTGTAGTTGGACTCGCTATTTTAACGAGAGTGAGCACCGCGGCGACGTTGCCCTCCTCAGCCACGATGCCCGTTCAACAGGTGAACTATGCGTCCCTTTTTTCAGAAATTATTGTTGGTTTTCTAATTCTTCCGATGTGGACTTATAGTACGTGCGATAGGCAATTTGATAAAAAAAAAAAAACGTTTCACATGTTCACCAGAATATGAAGTCCGAGCTATTGGTCCAAATAGAATTTCGACAAGGTCAATTTTATCGATCTATACTCTTCAAGGATGGAGATATTATTACTTATGTCGATTTAGTCACCCAGTCTGTATCGTTTCAAAATTAGAACCATAACGAATTCCCGAGATGCTTCAAACCTTACATTTCACAGCTCGATACGATGGCATCGTCGACACGTGACAACTGTCATTCGCTGTTGGGCTTCTGTCTAGAGCTTTCCAACCCGGAAGTCGTTACAACAGGAGGAAGGCTCCAGTGAAAGACAACATTCCGCGACTTTGTTTTCGTGGAGTGTGTCGCAGACATGCAGAAGCAAAAATAGATGACTGAGATTCTTCTTGCTCTCATATGTCGATTGTATGTATGCCAGAGCGAGTCGTAAGTCCATTGCAAACTGGTGACCATAATATTAACATCTCGACAAATTGGGAGATGGACATATTATGTCACTCTCGAACCTGTACCAGAAATAGTATTCCGCCAAAACAATTAGCGGGGACACTTATTATCCGTTGACGTCCTTGTAACATTGTGTTCGATACACGCCGGTCGCTGGGACGATAGTCTATGTTTAGAAACTGCCGGACGCTCTATGTATTTCAGGTGTGGAGACTTCTGTGCTTGGACCCTGGCCAGCCACGGAGGCATACGCTTTGAAATTTTCAGATATTTTCCACGGACTAGCTATATTTACCTTAGATACCGTATGTGAATCACCGGGGTGGATGTAATTTCTTATTTCCATGTTACCCGAGCGGTGCGTCGAGCAAGCGCCGATGAATCACGCTGGAATCGTGAGCGGACTCGTGACACCTTTTTTGATTTGGATTTTTTTCAATTCTCCCACTAATACTAATTACCCACGACATCAGCCCTGTCCAGAGCAACATGGGACGAGGAGATTAAGATTGACTTCTGGGATTCTTTACCCACCTGGCACGAGCCTTGGAGAGTTGATCGATTTGATCCTGAAAGTCGGAGACGACTTCCTGGTGCTTCTTGCGGAGAATGTGTGCGGTTTCCTCGCTCTCCAGGTGAACATCCTCAAGAAGTTTACGAAGCTTCGCCAACTCCGTGTCCCTCTTTCTGTTGATCTCAAACTAAAATAACGCAAGAATGTCGTATTGTACGGTGGTAAGTCATACGCAATGGTTTCTGACTTGCACGTGATACTATATTCATCCCATGCATATAGCTGTCATTCAAAGATGCAACATCTTACCTGAGATTCGGCACCGCCCTCAGCTTCCTCAAGGCGCTCGGACAATTGAATTACCTGCACGCTCAGGTCGGCGCGCTCGCGTTCGATCTGCAAAACGGAACAACTCCGTTAATCTCTAAAATTAACCAATGCAATGAGGGCAGAACGGTATCCAGGCACGAAGGTATCATCGGAGTGTTCAAGTTCTCTTATTAAGTTATAAACCCTTATGAGACGTACCGATGCGTTTCCATTTCGCGAAAATCCAGTGATCCGCAAAATTTGATATCACGCTAATGATGACGCGACGGTACTGATCCCCTTGGGGTGCGCATGACGTCATATTCCTTAAATAGCTTCAGTCTAATTTCGGTTGGCCGACTCACTTCTAGAGTAGCTTTATTAATATTACGAATACAGAAACCGTCATTTCGCTTGTCTTTTAAATTGCGTAACCTTCTGTACCTACAAGATATTTGTCACCTGACTTTGTTCATGCGATGCGGATAATCGTTTCAACATCGTTCACCGTTTTAAAACTTATCGATAACTTAAGCGCCGCTTGAACGGCGTCGCTGATGCGTATACTTGAAACTTGCGATCCAAGGACCACTTCGGAAGTGGTAAGTATCTCCGTTGTGCCGAAAGGTATTCCATGACGGACCTTGCCGACAAAATTTTTCCCCGTACGCATCAACCGCAGCTCTTGGCAATTGCTCAAGTTACGCGAGCCTAGGCCCAATCAGCGGTGGCCCAATTGTTTACGTGAGATACACAGAAACAGAGTCAATCAAAATTAGCTGCAAGCTTAGTACGCTTTAAACGACAAAAGGTTCATCGTACGATCAAAGATCTACAAAGAGTCCACGCGTCGATTTGTTCCGCCTCAGCATCCATGTTGATGTAATTACAAATCGACGACATTTGATATTCGCCAAGATTTCGATTCGACCGGGGGTTAAAAATTTGGTTCATTGGAAATAAGAACGCGTGTTTGAAAGTAAAGGGCCGAACAATTTTTGGGGTAAACTACAATTTTTCAGATTAGCATGAAACATGATGAAAGAATTCAGAATGCGAAGAGCTACTGAAGGCCTGAGCATCTGAAAATAGACACAGCGTGAGCTGGACATTCTTCAACACCTCTTGCCCCCGTACCGTTTCTCCGCCGCCGCCCCCCCTCCCCTTCTGCCAATCTACTAGGTTTTCTTTCTTCCACAAGTTGAAATTCAAATCTTAATACTTGTATAACCGAAAATGAAAAATTTTGCATTTACCGTTAGCGTAAATTTTTCGAAATCGTTATTTACTTGACTCAAGAATTATTCTGCTATGCAGCTGTAGCGTCGATTTCTGATTTCAACACCGACAGATTTTTTTTTTTTCTTTTCTCATGTTCTAGGACAATTTTCAGAAACTCACCCTCTGACGCAACTCTCTCTCAGACTCCAGGTCATCTTGGAGCAGGCGAATTTTGTCCTGAAATGAAAGAATGGATGCATAAAATTAATACGAGGTATGAGGAAAAAATCTGAATTAAAAACGAAACAAAGTTGATCGATTACGCCATATATTTATTTACTTATTTTTAATTATTTTTATTTGATAGTTTCAATTTCAAAATCCACTGCCTTAGCTTACGAAAAAATATTAACTTTTCCCGCTGAACAAAAGTACGTTAGCCTTACTATGATCCAATTATTTTTTTTATCATCATATTACGAATGCATTTAGAATTTCGGGATGATTAATCGTTAAGGTTTTCCGGCGATTAACCGTTACCGTTGTATTATTTAAAAATAATCCATTACTATTTTCGGACTCAGCTATCCGGTAGCCACCGTAGCCGTATCCATCCACTTTTGGTTTGGTCAGTTGCCATTGAGCGTGTCTTTTGGTCACTGAACTTCAATACACATGTTTCTCTCTCACTCTAAAATACGGAACCTCATCATTTTCATTCACTTTTATGGGGCACAGGGTCACGGCAACGACAACCCCGTTTTTATCTTACATTGCATGACGGTGATTCGACAGTGAGATTTCCAGTGCGATTCATAAAATTTTAGTCGAAGAGAGAAGATCCCAATCAATTATTGCTCACAACCGATCCGGTATTTACGTTATGCCAGCGAGCCCGGCAGCCTAGTTCACACTGTTACGTAGTTATTAATCCGCCATTTTGGATAACCAGAATGATGAAATCTACGGCGTGGTCTTGAAAAAATATCTTTCCGGTGGTCTTGAAACCATTCGAAGAAGCATCGCATAGTCCCAGCAAAGGCGATCATCAGACGTTCCACTTTCTTTTATTGAATCTTACGGTTTCACAATACCTTCATAATCACTCACACAAAAGTTTTCCGCAATTTGGATACACTTTGCTCGGCTCAAAAAACGCGCTGTGTAACCGGCAGTCGCGGTGCAGATATTGCTCGTTTCCAGCCGCAGATCAGCGTACGCGTATCCACAGTTAGCCGATGATCGAAGGCCTAAATCACTTGGGAAGAGAAGTCGAGAGATGTGTGAAAAAAAATGTGTAACATACCTCGAGTCTGGAG
Organism: Neodiprion fabricii; assembly: GCF_021155785.1. NCBI lineage: Eukaryota > Metazoa > Arthropoda > Insecta > Hymenoptera > Diprionidae > Neodiprion > Neodiprion fabricii. The sequence goes on from NC_060240.1 coordinate 41,576,651, forward strand.
AGAGCGCTCAGGTCGGCGCTGTACTCGATGCTAACATCGGCAGAGCCCGCACCACCCGAAGACCGGTACGTGTACTTCGAACTCTTCGCTACCGCTGAGGAAGACATCTTTATTTATGGACTAGTCGATCGCTGACGTATTATTATATGGGTTCACTAAGAAACGAAGCTTTCCTTTCCTCTTCACTTCTCTTCGTCCGCGGTTAGTCTTATTCAATTGATGGGCGAGGAGTAAGTCTACGTCTGTCCCAGCCTTCGTCAGTCGCTCTGTCGTGTGTTGCGTTTCGGAGCCGACCAGCGCCCTACTCGTAGTGCGCGACCCGTCGTTCGTATGACTCGACGGCAACTCCATGGCCCCGTAAAAACTACCAGCGGCGACGCATGCGTCCTGACCGCTCCGCCCCGTTTCCAAAAACATTGCCAACGTGATCGTGGGACTGAATAATTTCATATCTGCATCAAATCTTCCACGATACCGGACAGACCTAAGGCTGTTGCACCCCCGGCTCGCCTGGGCTCCCGTTCTCCTCATCGCCACTTCTTTCCAGATCGGTCTATTTGAATCGCTGCCAGCGCATATCGCATCCCCTGCAGCGCCTGCCCACCGATAACAGAAAATTCTTCGACCCCGCAGGTTCTGGCCAAACTTTCATCCTTTTCAACCAACTCCTGGTCAATCCATTATCAGATCCGGTCTCTGCGAATCGAACGGCTGGCCAGCATTTTTCACCAGATTCACTATCGATTCATTTGCTTGACGGCGAAAGGTAATATCCACCATCCACCAGATTATTCTTACGGATACAGGTAAAAGACTATTTTTCCATTAAGCTATCTAGGTTACACGTTTGGTACATACTTGAAGGCGAAACATGATCAGGGTATTGCCCTATCTTTTAAAGTTCAGTCATTGTCAACATGCTGGATTCGGAAGGGGGGAAAAGAATGGTAACAGCAACGGCAACAATAGCATTGTCTTTGCGGTTATCAATCGGACCAGCTCTATGTAACCTGCAGTTAATCACCGACGTATGAACGTGATCTCAAGTTTTCTCGCAAAATGAGCGGGGAAAAAAAATCGAGTAATGAAATGATGATTTTCATTTGGATTCCTTAGCCTCCCACCGTGCCCCGCTGTTCGAGTGTCTATAAATGGTTGCTGTGAGCTGTGGCGGGCAAAGAAGTATAGCAGCCGTGCGAGCGCTCCTCTGCGTAATTTGAGATTAGCCCGAAGCCCGCAGACTTCTCGATGGTTCGCCTCTTTGGCGTCACCGCGACCGTCGGGGACGCTCGCGCACTCTCGGCGCTCTCTCTGGTGAAGAATTCCAGATATTAAGGACCGGCCCAGAATAACCTGGGCACTGACGAAAAGTCTTACCCCGCAAACCATCCTCCTGCCTCCTGCCAACCAATAATACCAATGTCATTAGTTTATCTGTCATAATTGACATCTATTCAGGGAACCACGCTCCTCCCAAAGCCTGCCCATACAGGGAGGATGGCCTTGCGCTCGAAGCTTTTCCGGCTTATGTTCTCTTGTTCACGGCGATATAAGAGCTCAGATTTGAATGGTTCAACCGTTAGGTGTTCTCTGGGTCAAACTTGATGCAAGCGTGCCAAGAATACACTAGACCACGGTACATAGTAGATTATTTCTAACCGGTGAACATTTTCGACGACGTCGAACGCGTCGCGGCATCGCACGAAGTTCACGGATCACTTATCGCCGATAATGACCAGACGATTTGCCGATTCGAAGGATACGTAGTTTTATTTTCGAATACAGGACCGATCCACAAAATTCTCCTCTCACCCTAATCCTTTCCAGAATGTAATTTGATGTAACTTTCAATCACAGTAGGTACGTGACCTCATTGCACCACAAGTATTTACTGATATTATAGGGTGTAAGGTGATTATACAGATTTATGGAACTCAGGCCATTTTTCAGAGCGATCAATGAGATATGAACGATGACAGAGAAATTTGACCAACGGCTGTGGGGTTTTTGTGTTCATTGGATTTCTGCAGTAGGTATCGTATCTAATCTGACTTTCAGATGCCGAAAGTAACGAGTCAGAACGGAGCTAATTATTTCATGTTTCGCCGGAATACCGAAACTCCAACCGAAAGTTGGCAACGCTAGAAAATGGATTGGCCGTGATCTAGGGTCTAGAATCATTCGGATAATCATTTATTGGCGTAGGCTGATTTCGAGAGTAGAATGGCTAGTGGATCGTGGATTGTTTGACAACTCGAGTGATAGGAAACTGATGTGGTCATACAGGGTACAATCAAGATCAGAGACCTTGCCGCATGACTTCTCACGCCCATTTCACATTGTAAATGACACATGGTTCGATAAGAAGATCATTTCCTGCAACCCTGTCCAATAACATTGGTGCTGACCGAGACTGGTTGACGCGTAATCGTAACAGGTGGCTTCTCGGTGTGGCTGCTATATCTGAGCTGGTCGACTGAATCGATTGATTTAAAATTAGAAGGGTCAAAGTATCTTGGATTCAGAATACTTGAAATCGAATCATAAGCTACAACTGGTGCCAGTCGACGGAATAATGAACGATAATGTACGAATCTAATTGTACGAACGTATCATAATTATTGACATTGACCGTTCGCGGATGTACAGTACCGGCTAACTCGATCTGTGATCGACTGACCATGAAAATATCTATAAGTTTGGAATGTGATTCAGGGGTAATAGAAGCTTGAAATGATTGAGCAGTGGTCGACGGAGCTAAGAATAGTTGAGGTATTGTAAACAATAGCTGGCCCAGATCCGCACAGTTCTATACTCGAAATAGTTTTATCGCTGTACCAGTTTAGTAAGCTCCGTAGGGCCTAGGTTTGATGAAAATGGAAAAACAGGTTAGGTATACGTGGCTTTGAGTATGTACCCATCGGAATAGCACTAGCGACACGTAGTTTACTATTTGTGAGGAAGAAAATATTCAGATTTTTCTGAATGCAACTGAAAGTACAGAAACGACATCACGAAACGGATGCACGTGGGAGTGATCTCTGAGCTTGGAAGATATTTAAAGTCACATGAGCAACATCTGCAATCACATACCAATTTGTATATCTATCGTGGATGAAAATATAACGCCATTGAGTCAGCGGCCAAAAACGAAAGAAAATACTCAAGCCAAGATTATTTTTTTTACCACTGACAAGGGGAATACAAGTCGTTCTATTTCGTAAAAGCTAGTTCTCTAGGATTTTTCTCGTTTTCCTGTGAATATTCGTAACTCGGTAAGCAATAAAAATAGAACAACGTGTCCCGGTGCGCCTGCGCAATCGAAGGTGTATTGTATGAATGCAGATACGGCACTGGTGATCATTTATCAACAAATGTTGAGCCACTGCAATTCTTGACGGATCGGCTTTGTTCGAGCATCGGTAGGAAGTAAAGAAAATGCAAGACGTCGATTTCACTAGAAAATCGTGGCGACGAAAACGAAATGAGTCAGCTGGCGAGTCAAATTCTGCAAGTGAACAATAGTGTATTTTTCTTCGATACTGATTCCGCTGTTACATACACATCTAAATAAGTGGAATCAATTTTTGCGCCGTCTATGCGAACATTAATATTCTCAAATATACAGTTACCCCTATCTTATTTGGTTTCAATTTGACTCGCCGTTTCAGACGCATAAACAATATCTGAAAATCATTTTTCAACCATCTTGAATGATTTTTCATTTATTTTAATTCAACAAATATTGAAAGATATTGTCAAACGTGATAACTTTGACAGTTTTGAAATCAGCAAAGATACACGAATCTAGATGTTTTTTTTTTACGAAATCTACTCTTTCTCCCAGAAGAAATCTTGTCTTTGTCACACAACGTCGATGAACCCATAAAAACTGTTATTCAACCCATGTGAGGTCACTAGTATAAACCGTGTCGTATGAAACACCAAATTAGATAGTGGTCTTCCATGATGAGTTGCCTGTACCTTGTATACTGTACTGTACTTCAATTGATTACCGTGACAAGATTTCTGGTAATAAAATTCAGGATGAGATTCGAGTTTACGATGCAGTTTAGTTTCTACCAATTTCCTTCTTGACAGATGGAAAAAAAAAACTATACGTGAAACTCCAAGAAGCGAATTCGGATGTATGAACCGAGTAATGATGAATGAGAATGGTAAATTCAATGGTTAATCCAAGTAGTAGGTGGGTACAATAAAATTCATATTAACCGCGTAGCACGCCCGCTTGTTAGTTAGAATAGTAATTTTCGTTATCGTCACCGGGTTATAGCGGCGCTACCACTGAGACCATTCAGTGGCGCCGTGTTACAGAGTATTCGCGAACTTCGAAGTCTCATCGAAATAGTTCTTGACTCACGACAGCAAAACGAGATACTGGCCTCTGCACTGCGGGTCGCATACAATAAGGCTGAGAACTTCAGTATTTGCCTGAACGCGCGACTTCGCCTAAGAACCGTCGCTGCTTATTTCAATGCAAGTCCACAGAGATCAGTATTTAGGCTGAGCGGTAGAAAAAAAGTTTGCAACATCTAGATTAATCCATCCTGCTACATTTTCAGCATGTGTCACGCCGTTCGTTTTGCCTTTCGGAGACAAAAATACTGAAGCCTTAATTTCGAATGGGCCAGAAATGTTAACAGTTGCAATTTAACATAAACCGTAAAATCACGATGCACCGTTCTTAAACAATAAGTCTGACGTTAGATTGGAACAAGCGTTTCAATTGCTGGTATAACATACGTAACAAATTGTCTACGATAGACCGAATCCGTTGTCCAACGCCGGTGATGTAGAATACCTGCATTAAATGATTTCTGTGATAATACCGCCGAAGCACATCAAACTTACCATATGAGTTGATTTGGGTAATATTTCAGAGGATTTATAAGTAGGATTACCACACTATGTGCAACAGAATGTGAAAGTTGAAATTGAAATCAATTTAACGTCCAAAGACGTTGCTGATGATTGTGGATTGTTGTACTCAAATCTGGTCAAAGTGTCATACAAGTGTACACGAATTGACTTAATTTTCAACCTGGAGGAAACCAGGATAAACTGGGGTAGATAAAAAATTTAGCAGGAAATGTTTTCACCCTCTTCCACATTGTTGGAGCAGTTCTACTTGATCGCAGCATGACAAATGTGCGTTTTTGTTTGCAACTTCGAAAATTAATATTATTTTCAGTAATAAGTAAACAGGAGTAGGAACATATCATTCTAATAACCATCATCATGTTCTCTTCGCCTTGAGTGCCCTACTTTGGTCCGGCCGCCCGTATACACAAGCTTTACCAAGAGTCAATATTTGCGATGCAAATCGTAAGAATAGTGAAGAAAAAAGAATCAATTTTAAATTGATTATATACTTGTATAGGAACAGGTAATCTATTCGTGCAGCAGGACTGTTACAGATTAATATTTAGTGAATGAATAATGAAATCTGCCCCGACGAATCTGCCCAGAGTAATATTAATCATTGCGGGCTGCTCCGCAGTGGGATTTGGTGAGCATCCTCTGGTAGGTACTCACAAAATTTGATCCCTGAAAGTATAATAAAAGTGTAGAGCAGGAGAGTTAAGGGACTTGCAGAGTCAACGTGCGAAAGATAATGATTTTTCATCCCCCGCGAGAAATACGTCCTAATCACAAAGCAGAGCTAATCACGTAAACGTTAACTCTGTTAGAGTAATGTATCAATTTCAATTACTTGCCCACCATGCAATGAATAACCATATCACAATCCCAGCGTGTCAATACTTGAGTGCGCACTTAAGCGTGTTACAATAATTCATGCACAGACTACAGAGGATTGGATTGACTGTAGGTACTAGCGTGTATACTTATACCTTTTTGAAATTAACGTTCGCACAATGCCCATGTAATTCAAATGTAATCTATTACCGATCGCTATGTCCCGTAGGGCTCTTGAATCTTTTATCAGTATTCGCATTAAAGTTAAATTCATATTACTGAAAGATATTTCTCTTCATTTTAGTTTTACGCCTTGAGGGATCGTTTACTTCAGTTTTTCAAGTTTGATCCTGGTATTGGAATAATATGAACATCATACACGGTGACCAGGATGCCGTACTACCCAGGGTCAGCGGCATCCTTGGCTTTAGATTTGCAGCCGACCAGATGTAGTGGATGGCAGGCGGTAACTCCTCCCAAATCTCCTGAGTTAGTCCTTAAGTACAGCTGATCAAAATATCCGATATATCCGCGAGGTCTCGTTCACACTAACAAGGGAGGTATCCCAGGTCGATCTCTCCGATTTGATTTCTTTTGTAATATGTTACAGTAGACCAAAAACTAAGCGAAACGTGTTTTTTTTCATCTGCTAATAAACACTTTAAGGGGGTGAAACCACCCTTCAAATTAAGGCATGTCAAGGGGTGATTTGGCAGTGTTTATTTTCTTCTTTTAATTGAGAGAATTACGTTTTTCATTTCTTGTCATGAAAAAACTTTTCCCATTGGATTGGTTGAAAAATATTATCTTCATGTCGATGCAACTGCAAAATCGCCACTTGACATGCCTTACCTTGGAGGGTGGCTTCACCTCCTTAAAGTGTTTAATGGCAGTTAACAAAATATACGTGTCACTTAGTTCTTGGCCTGCTACAACATTTTACAAAAGAAATCATATCCGAGAGATCAACCTGGGATACTTTCCTTGTTAGTGCTGGTACCGGTGTTTTCCGCGTGTGGGGGGGGGGATTCCGCTACTTTTACATCGTGTGAGAAAAGTGAACATGTAATATGTTCGGAATGCGTTTATGGTGGGTCTGAATCAAACATAGTAACTGCTGAAAATTCTTAGCCATCTCTTGAATCGCGGTCAAAAGACTAATTTTAACAGCTTACGTTCGTACGGCGGACAGACTTTTTATTTTGGCGAACTTTTGCCAGAGTCAGCGTCAAACTGATAGTGAATTCACTTATCAATTCACAAATCCCAGCTGACCGCCGGCGATTGAGGCAACGACCGGTCGGTGTGAGGTTCGCCTGAGCCAGAGACGCAGAGACGAAGAAAGAGATTATAGCCAGTCTTAAAATAGGGCTGGCGCGAAGAGTGCGGAGTTGAGCGGTGCAGAGGGCCGGGCACAGGCTCGGACACAGCAGGGAAGTCGTACGTCTGCATCGTCGAGGCGCTAAGGTTTGGCTCGCGCTTGTCTCGCGGGCGACTAGCGCACGAATCGCGCGAGCAGTCGCCGACTCCTGAGATCCGTGCGCAGCGAGTTAAACTACTTGAGAACAGACAACGGCGCGAAGCTGCGTGCTGGTCCCCTGTACCGAGTTTTAAATCTTTTACCAAGCAGCGTGGAGTTAGGATCTTACCTGACAATCGAACTGATCCATTCACGCATTTTGCCTCAGTGTGTGTTCGTATCAAAGAGTTAACAAGTGTTGGTTCCGGTTCAAGTTTTACTTGTCTGCAATTAATTTCTAACCAAGAGGATCGGCTCAAGGATTCCTGTGCCCAAGGATTCGGAACAGAAATGTCTTCTTACAAGAGTTACGTAAGTTGACTGCAGTTGCGAGGTAAAAGCGTGAGCATGAATCAATTTCGCCTTCTATCCGAAACCTGATGTCAGCCAGCCTTCGTTGTTCCACTGAATACGCAACATGTGCATATCGCGTATCTCGTCCCTGCTCAATGTATGATAAAGTTCATCGGTAGTTCCTTCGGCAAGTTGTTTTGCTGACCATGCACTAGCTGATATAGAAGACGGTGTTGCCGGTTTGTGTGTAGTCTCTACCGGATGTCAAGATGGTGACACGACTTTACCTCCTCGCTGTTGATGAGATCATGTAAAATTTCGGGAATTTTTACCACCGAAGTTGTGAGAATAAAAGAAGAGTTGAATCGGCATATTGAAAAAGTGAAGTTGGCGAGGGAGAAATATTCATCGGTCAAAAGAGGTCCGAGGTCGTCAACGCCGTTACGTTCGTCATCTCGATGCTTCAAATAACTAAGTCGTTCGGCAAATATCGCTTACACGCTAATTCCGTGTTTGCCGGCATGTGTATAGTGCCGGTCGATAAACTTAATGGAGTCAATTTGCATTGCATAATTGCACAAGCCCAGACTAGCCTCGCATTCGCTGGGGACCAGCGACGCGATGGCAAATGCCACGTGCCGGACAAAAAACAAACCTCTGCAATACCCTGGGCCTGCAGTGTCGCGTTCCGATCCCCCTGCAGACACCCGTAACTATAGAAATTCTCGCCGTCGCGCGAATTCGGCCCCGGGGTCAGTTACGTTTTGTTTATAATTAGTGTAGAGAGAGGTAGTACATCCGAATTAAAGAAACTTCATCGCGGTATTAATTATAGGAAAGCGCACATTAAGCATCCGGCCATTGAAAGCTGCATATCCTCCACGACTTATGCAACACAAACTCAGCAAGTTGAGGCCCGTAACGCGCATACTCTCGGCACGGAAATATCAAATGATCGTGATATCGAATATGCAGGACATGAATCTTCGCCGTTAAGGTAAAGTTTTTCATTTCCATGAACCATTTCGATTTTACGACTTACATATTCCGGGTGTGCGTGAAGGCGCGAACGTATTCAAGTAAACGCCAGATTCGCACGCGTCTGACAAAATTAGCCGGGGTTTTCCGCACTCGTAAGCTTCACTTGGAACGATCTGCAAGCAGCGGGCCATCAAAATTTAACAACGCTTTGAAAAATAATCATATCTAGCATCGAACAGAAGGAGTAGTCCATGCAGGGAATAATCGATGGTTAATCAGTGGACGTCTAGTCTTCTACCATCATGAGTTTTTTGTATCTAACCTTTCTACGTCGGCAAAAAATTAATAAAAATGCACATGGAAATAATAATTTCTCAGAAACTGTGTCGCTGCAGAATTAAGCTTCTCTCGCGCATATACGTGCAAAGAAGGAAGTTGAATGGACACGTGCGCCGGCCGGACACTTCGGGACGCAAACCGCTCCATACGGAATACAGATACAGTTACGCGTCATTTCTTGAGGCTCATGTGTACGATGGCTGGAATAATAAATTGGTGTACAAGCCGAGCCGGGCTCTCGAACACCGTGGTTATACTTGGTCTACTCTTACGCGCCGGAAGTGGCAAGTAGGTGTTATTCTCGATTTTCTGTCATCGGCTCCACCTCGTTTTCTCATAGTAGAGATCCCCATCTCTGTCACTCTCGAACGAGAGGAAGGGTCTTCCTCGATTTTTCGGGAGGGCGGCGTCACGGTGTCTGTTTAAATATAGCCCGTGGCTGCCTAACTCCCGCCGGCATATCAACTATACGCTCTCGAGTCCGCCTGCCCAGCGAATGACCCGAGACTTTCAGAAAGCATCCCCAGACGCCTGAAAACCATTGAAAAAATACTCGAGGAATGTCAAGGGTTTTGCTTCTTCGGTTTCTTCATCGGCCCTTTTTTCTCCTATCGTTTGTTTTGCGTTGCCTCTTTGATGCAAACGGCTTTGCAAGAGTACCGCGTGCCTGTGAAAACAGTTCTGCGTAGCTCTTTTATGCCTCATCGCGTCGTATCGAATACTCGGTCTGTACCCTGCTCATCCATCCACCCTTTCACCGACATCCTTGATAGTTATGCAAGAAAAGTGTTTGTTATTTGTATTAGATTTTCTCACTCGGTAATATCCGAAGCTGATATTCTTTGCTCAGGCGATGGCAGAACTTGCAACAAAGTTCAGGGTACGCGTTCACCGCACTTCTTAATTAAAGTGATGGTAAATTCAGTTCAAAGAGCTGTTGAATTCCGAGTCAAATTTCCCCGAGGCAACTTTAAACGCTGTCTTCTGGTGCTTTCTTTGAAACCCGAGACTACCCTACATAGTGCAGTCGTTATCGATTGCTCTACTAAAGATCTACATACCAGCCATTGCTGTTGCCTAGACGTCGTTTCTCGCTTGCCGTTTTAATTATTGTATCAGGTTCTCGTCAAGTGTGCGCCGCTGCTTGCGTTTCCGGTGCGTTTACCGAGTTGAGCATTTTTTGTATCGTGCGTAGGTTATAAACGCGTGCCCCAACCGCACTGAGACGAGTATAATGAGGAGCATACATGTAATCGTTACTGACCGCATTTCACGTGATTCTACTCCGTTTCTCTCTTTCGATCTCTGCATGGCTCTATGATCAGAAATTGTAGCGTAATGTAAAGCGTAGGTATACGTCGAGTGTACGACCTATGTATGAAGAAATCATCGTGACCTCAGAATTCATATGGAAAACGAAATCTTGGAAACGTGGGTCTTGATGAAATAAGAGACGTCATTTTTGTCAACGTTTCGACCCTTGGTGTGGGCCCTCCTCAGGACATATATTTATTTATTTGTTCGTTGAAATTTGTTGTTTCTTACTGTATAGGGTATGAATAAATACATTTTCTGAGGAGTGCCCACACCAAGGGTCGGAACGTTGACAAGAATGATGTGTCTTTTTTAATCAAGACCTACATTTCCAAGATTTCGTTCTACATATTATAGTTACCTATGTAGTATGTATAATAAGTGAATATGTGGCCCTTTGTCCAAAGCTTGGGTCGTTTTATCCTTAAATACTCGGGTGATGCCGAAAAGAAGGAATTCTATAATCTTCTGTGTGGAAATAACAGTGGATTCTCTTGTTCAATGCCTTGCGTTTTGATCGAGTACATCCGGCTTGCTGGAAAACAGAATTCCTCGCTCTTGCGTAATTTTTCGAGATAATTTATCGATATCGTGAAAAAAAAGAGAAACAAATACCGCGATACTTGAATCTATTAGTATTTCGGCATGACGTGGTGTTCAGTAGGTAGCGTTGATCTGTGTCGGCATGTGTTGGTCAGTGGCATCCCTCGTGCCGATAATAGAGGATAACAGAGAGCAGATAGGGTATTGCAGGCGGGAGGAGATAGTGCGGTCCAATTGTTTCAAATTAAACTCAATCCTATAGGGCTGCGGGGTCTCAGTCCATCGTGTCCGTGGACCAAGCCAATAATTGATATACCGATGGTGAAACATTCGTCTGCACTCGGTGTTGTACGTTATAAGTCCGCAACGCCAACACTTTCATTCTTCGAACTGCGAGGAACCTACAGCAATGGGTTACGACGATACCAGGAATTCCAAATAGGTAGGCGTACGCGATTTTTCACGATCGGACGATATTTACTCGTGGTGCCAACTTTTTTCCTATCAACATTTCTTGTCCGATAAATCTTTCATCGATTCTCGCGTTTATTTGAAGTGAAATATTTGGATACTTCAGACCTCACCTAGTCTTTTTCACGATTATGATGTAATATTTCTTTTGTCTCACGCACAGGACGAATGGTTTCGCGACAGAGAATGTCTTGTAAGTGACGTAGTTATATTCGACCTGTAGGTACGCAGTATGTAAGAAATTGAGTCCAGGCAACTATTTAAAACTGACTGTAAATTATCATCTGGAACGGTCGTGTAGGGATTTCGGATAGAACAGCCCGAATGCTGGTAATGATCTATTTTATTTATAACAAGAAATCGCATCGACGGATTTATCGAACTGAAGATTTGCCAAACTCTCGGATTCAGCCTATGTGGTTGCAATTCGAGGCCGTTCATATGATGAATATTAATATCACGCTGGTGAAACGGCGACATCAATCGATTGCCGTCAATTTTTTCATCCATGATATAATAATAGCTAGCCTCTCGACCCTGTACTTCGACCGTTTTCAATTAATAGCATGCCACGAATAAAGGTGTCGCCGCGTCCTCTTCGATGATTTCTCAGTGAGTTGTAGATATATTCGATTCGGTTCCATTATGTCAACGTCGAGCCATTGCGGCTTGTTACACGTGTCATTTTGCAAATATATGTGGATGTGACGTGACGTGGTGCGAAATTTTTAATCTATACTGTTGAAAGGCATCGTGGAATTCAATTTATTTATCTTATATGCGCCTCAGACACAGATTCGACAAGGCATAGAAGAGGACGAGTATCGCAAACATGCGAGTCGAATGTCGATGGTACCACAAGCATTCAGTAGCAAATCCGCGCGTAGGCTACTTACAGAGTCTTATGAATTCGTGATGATCCTTCGTCCACTGTGTACATCGAAGAACGAAGTCAATTGAAAAAGTGTGCGCAATTTTATTTTCAGCGTGAGAATTATACGTTTAATTGAGCCGAATTAATGATTTTTCTGACAGATCAGGTCTCGTCATTTCCGATGTACGTTATACGTTTTCGAAATTTTCCTAATCATAAAGCACGGTAGTTGCTATTTCCCGTCAGTAATAATCAATCGCGAAATTCTAGCAGATCGTTGCAGCTTTAGCGATTGACGGTTAGCAAGAGTCATAGTCTTGATCACGGGAGAAGTGTTCTCCTTTCCCCATAAATCTGAGTACTTTCATAACGATAACTCAGGGGCCTCCACCTTCCATCCCTCTCTCTCTCTTCCTCTGTTTCTTCATCCCCCGTGACACAGGCGCAGCCTCGAGCGACACCTGACTGCGTTTACAACCATCCGTAGGGATCCCTCGTGGTTTTCCAATTTTCGAAAAAGCATCTGGTAAGTAGCTTAACGGCGGACCCTCCCCTCCCCGTCCCTCTTATGCTGGCGATGTAAAATGTTGCCAAAAGTCGTTATACCTCCGGACGATAGATTTTCTCGAGGGATGCGCGTATTTTGCGAAGTGAGTCTCGGATGGCTTGAATCTCAAACGACGGTCGCTCAGCTGATCGAGAGCATTGGCTTCGGAAATCAAATAGATGATGGAAATCAATCATTGATACGGGATCGGAGTCAGCCTACCGCGGCATCAAACCCACGCATAAATATCATCGTTGGCAATAAGGCTTTCTATTCCTGGTCACTCTCACAGCATACGGCGCTAGCTGACGACGCCGCGACGGTGAGAACTGCAGGGGTTCTCGACCCACCGCGCATGTTGAACCGCGTTGGCCCCTGGCGCAGCTCCAATACGTGAAACGTAGAATAACACCGGTCAACTTCGTCGCCAAAATAACAAACGGATGTAAATTTGATTCCGTTTTTCCACGTTTCACGTGTTTCTTCGTTAGGTTTTCTTATCTTATTGAAATCTGACTGTTTTTTTTACGTGTCGGGACACGATATAATAACGCCGCACTTGCATTCGACAGACAGTGGCCAGGACACTGTATTCTGGAGCTCATGCATTCTGGCTGTACTTCAGGGGTCAGTAATAGGTGCGTGAAAGTTATTATTTGATTGCGTGGATAAAGCGCGAGCTTAATAATAACAATATTAGGGATGTCTTGGTAGGTGATTAGTTATCGTATTTATTACAATGTCCGTTCGCCAGGCGGCTGCACCGCGGCATTCCTAATGAATTCTAATGACATAGTTCATCCACATGGTGTAAGGCTAAACATGGTTGTCACTCTTCAATTATACGTCTCTTGGTTCTCGCTGTGTCAAAAGAGAGACGCGCGGCAACATCTCGGCTACATCCTCATCACAGAATTGATCAACTGTGTGTGCGAGGACTCAGATTCAATCTCGCTTTATAATCTCCCGGCGGGATCTTATGATTCTACAGTGATATCTACGGTAGTTGAACAAATCTGGACCATATTCTTGCCGAGGCCAAAATCTTCTGTTATCCAGTTTTTCAAGGATTGTGCTCTATGTATCTGACAGATCATTTTTTATTCTTAGTTGAAGTTATGGTAAAGTTTACTTTCAATTTTTTTCAAGACTTCTCCTTCATCATCAGAAATATCACAGACTTAGTTGGCTTGTTCTTGTCTCTGCAGGAGCGTGAACGACAAAAAAATATTATTTAGAAGATTGCCGATGAAGTTATTAAACAATTAGTGATAATCTACGAATCGTTTTGATTACAGCAGTTGCGTATCGTCGAAATGTCAAGCGTGATTACTATTATAGAGTCTGATGAGTGACAATGTGGCAGCATATTTTTCGCTGGATAGATATTTCAAATGCAAGCAAAGTTGCCAACGATACCCATATGAATTTCAATCGACTGACGAACGCGATGAGAGTCCCAGGAATCTTTACGCCACTGAGGTTGGGCAAAATTCTTAGCACTTCCCGCTTACAATATGAACTTTGATCCAACGCTCACCACTACATCTTGTGCGCGTGTTGCCTAAAACGATTTGCCTAAATGACGACCTAAACTTGGAAGATCCTAAACACTTTCGGACTGTATGATTTAATGTGATCGAATGGTGATTTGAAACTTTGCCAGTTTTCAATTTAACAGTCTTGAGCAGCTATTTTTATGGTTGGCATTATAGCAATATTGAAAGTCTCGCAGGCTTGGTAACTTTCAATGTCTATCATAGCTATAGAGGTATACATGATGTGAATCGTAGAGTTGTCAGGTATAAAATACTGCCAGGCGATGCCAGGCAATACCGAATCGCAACGGTAGTGTGAAAAATTGGGTCCGGTCGTACCGCCCCTGATAAATCTCGCCTCTTTGCGATTTTATCGCCAGTTCATATTTCCATTGATTTTCACAGCCAGTCGGGTTCCTATATTCGTTTCAATACCGTCGAAATGATACGCGTGGGGAATTGAATGGCGAGTGGTTGAGTTGTGAACAATATCCATCCGATTTGTTACAATGCCGTCACATTTCTCGAAATTACCAAACGTATCCAAGTGTTGATATTCTATAATTTGATAAAGGAAGTTTCATCTCGTCTTGTGTTGGAAAAACCATAAAGATATAATATACCGCATTACGGGAATTTCCAAAACTATCAAACGACGAAACTATCCAATTTCGTAAATATACGTACATGCATCCGTGTTTAAAAGGCTTCCGCGCGCTAAGAAGTCACTTTTCCAAAACAACCAAGCAGCAACGCCATCCGCTCGTCGAAGTTGCCTTGTGCTATACAGGCGGCAGCTGGGATTGATAGGGAACCGGTGCGTGGAGAGGCATTTGTATACCCGGTGGCTCGGTAGGCTCTAAATGCAGCGGAAGCCGTTGGCTCCGACACAAATACGATTTCGTTCCAATGCGATGCCGGGTGTCGAGATTCCGAAATACCCGTGGCTATCGGGCTTATACCGTACTTCCTAGTCGCCGGATCGTCGGGGAATCATTTATGCGATGTCTATAGTTACAGGAACGGCGATGGCTTTGAGGATATTGCGAAGCATAAATACACGTTGAGTACCATACGTATGGAATAATCTTGAAAACTGTCATCCTGATACTTAAACTTTGGGACTTTGTCGGGAGTTTGCCACAATGAAACGTAACTCCGAGAAGGGATATATGGTTCAATGTCTCCATGCACGCAGGCCTCTCTCCCTTGTTATATATACCTACATATGTTTATACAAATACCGTGTTGACTGACACCGATTTACGTGGCGATAAATTGTTCATTGCGTTGAACGCGCGTTAACTTATTATCAACCTGGTAGTGGGCGAACGGCGCAGGACTTGATTGACGGTAGACTAATACTGGTATTCAGTAGGTTAGCTGGGTATTTAGGGAACCAGCGTTTCCGAACTCGGATTAGAAATCGAGGAGGTAAGAACTCGAGTCGTTGTCCTGGCTGCCGCGAGGGTTGGCCGCTGTCGAACGCCAGAGCAGCGAGATCCAATCCTCGCCGACTACGCGACGCACTACACGGAGTGAAACGAATTCCGAGACAGTAATAGCGGTGACTCGATTCAAGTTATCACTTCCGGTCTCTTCTTCAACTTCCGGGAGGGGAACCACCTTGGTGGTCTCATTGCTCCAGCCCCGCCAGCTCGAGATATCCGTTGAATTTAATTGAATTTTAATATTGCGGACACGTCCCCGGTAGGTACTCAAGGACGGCGCTGGAATAGCTCCTGCGAACACTCCAGCTGCTTATCAATTATACTTTCAATATCGCCCCTGGCCAAATATACGACGGCAAAACCACGTACGGAAAATCCCGAAACTACAGATGCGATATGTACACGCGAAGAGTATCATAAAAATGCTCTGTCAATGCTGTAGTGAATCTTGATGAAATTTTTCATTAAAATTGGATTTCAAGGTATCGTAACTTTCTCAATTATATTTCACTTTTACAGATAAATGAGTATAAAGACGTATGCTGATTTTCACACAAAGCCACTATAATGTTTCGCAAGTAACACAGAATAATTGACCTATACATTTGCATCGTATTAATTGTGATTAGAAGGAAGCCAGTAGTTATTGAATGACAGTGCATACCAGCTCGATCGAGTCACCCGCTAGAAGCAAAGAGAAACCGAAAGGTTGTTACACTCAGCCAGGTCGAGGCACTATTTCAAGCACCGGGCAATTTGCCAAACTTATGTTAATTAAACGAATCATAATTTCTTTTTCCATACTCCGTGGATATGCACACAGGCTACCTGATTATTGTTACATCGATTACTACGAGGTCCGTGCCCTCCCCCTCTCCTACCTCCCGCCTTATCGATGTACATTCGTATATTTCGTGCGAATACTTAATCGAGATGCGACATGCACTGGGATGCGTTTTAATATTATGCCAAGCCATATCTCTTTATTTCAATATAATTCAATACACCGCTATTTACGTTCAAATGTGTATCGAATATTGTGGTGGACTTTGGGGCGATCGATCACGGGGAAATATGCAGCTGGCCAGTATTAACAGTTCTAAATTGGTATTTGATTGACGTTTTCATTCGATGACTCTAGGTGCCGTGGAGCAAGCGTGAGCGAGAGAATTCATACAGTTCGACGAAATCTGATTCGTCAACGCAACAGGTTCGTTCTTCAAGCGAGGCAATAAAACAAATTTATTTCAAACAATTTTGATTCAATGTTCATTTGATTAATCCTAATGGGGTGTGCTTAGCAGAATGATGCAAGCGGCTACAAGTCGAGGACTAATTCAGCTTTGGGTGCAAACGCTTTCGGCCGTGGTACTTCGACTGCGAGTCAACTGCCAAGCTATAGAACGTCCTATTCAACCGTCAGTCCGGCAAATTCTAATCGAGCAACGTCCAAAGAACGTACCCTTCCGAGCTACGGATCGAGTTACACGAAAAGGGAGAAAGACAAGCAGGAGGAGAGACCGACGTACAAATATGTTGGTTAGTTAACTATGGTAACCAAATTTGAGGACATGAGTCATGCTCACTGCAAATCGTTACGATCCAAGTGAGATGTGTTTTTTTTTTTCTTTTCTCACCACTTCCAAGGTCGACAGTCTGGTTACGGCATTTCAATAAACATTAATCTCACCCACAGCACAGAGCCATTCTACATTCTAATTATTTTTTTCAGCCGGCCCTAAGGACTCGGACAAGCACCGGCTACACACTGAAAGAGCCACCGTGAAGGAAGAGGCGAGATCGAAAAGTCCACTGTCTGGGAGCAGGAGTTCCCTTCTGGAGAAGTACTCAAACCTCCGGGACCCCACCGTCAAGTCATCAGACAGGCCGACCTCAGTTCTGGATAAATACACGCGTGGTGCTTCCAGGGAAAGAAGTCGGGAGCCCGATGCCATTCCGCGTTTCGTCTCCAGCACCTACCCAGGTACAACAGGGGGTAAAACCTACACCAGTGATCATCGCCCGGTCGAGAAAAAAGAACGCGCTGAACATCCTCCCATATCGTACAGGGGCATCCGAGTCCCTTCGGGAAGATCGTCACGTGAACCGAGTCCCGAGATTGCGGGGAGCAAGAGCAGCTGCTACTCCAAAGTTTACTCGCGGGCACCTTCTTACGGCAGGACTGTTTCCGGAGGCCTGCGTGAGTTTTGGTATCCAGTTTTGTTGCAGCGAAAATGTATACAGCTCGGTGAATTAATGTTTCCACCTTTCCAGTCGCCTCAGAGTCCGCGTCAACTCCGGCTACCTCATCCAGGTACAGCGCGGCGGGCACTCGGTTCGGTTTGACGCCTCGAAGCAGTTCGGATCACGTTCCAACGGCCATCAGCTACTCCGGTTCGGACAGATTCCGAGCTTCAAGTAGTAAGCGGTCGATGACCCCTCTCAAGGATGACGTAGCTTCGTGTGTATCGATGTCGCGTGCAGATGGGCCTCTGCGGAACGATGCTTCTTCGCAAAAGACCGAAGTCAACCCGAAGACGTGCGAGAAATCCGACGCTGCAAACAGTCAGTCTTATAACGATCAACAGGATGACGAGGATGAGGTAGAGGAGGAGGAGGAGAACGAGGAGGTAGAGGAAGAGGAAGAGGAGGAAGTAGAGACAGAGGCAGAGGAGGTTGAAACTGTAACGGTTGTAACACGAGGAACGTCGCCTTCGTCATCAACCGCGTCGTCGTACGTTCGATCTCGAAGAGCTGACACCGCGAAAATGATAGAAAAAGAGATAACCAGGCCGAAGCGCCGGCCGGAGATGAAGGACGAAGAGATGCAGTCCGACCGGATGGACGATACGGCAAGATTTTCACGATACGGAGGGGGCCGAGTTACGGTGACCCCGTGGACCTCGTATCTGGGGAAGTATTCACCAAGTTCATCAAAATCATCCGGCTACACCTCACGAAGTTACGGTACCGGGGGTGGGTCGTCTTCTCTACCCTCGAGGATCGGTGGATTCGGATTTCCGAGGTCAGCCGATAGTCGGATCGCGTCTCCAGGAGTCGGTCAAGAGACTCAAAAAGTGCCGAACGATTCTAGTGCCAAAGTACAAAGTAGCGAACAGCGCCCTAGCAGTATTACTAAGCCCTCATCCTCGAACGGCCCTAGTCATTTTAATTCTACTACAAACGTTGTAAGAACCGTCGTGCCCGTTCCCAGTCGCGAAGAATCCCCTACAAAGACAGACGGGTTTGGCTCTGGTTCGCTGAGTGATCAAAAATCCGACTCACTCTATGAAGACGAGAGCTGTTCGGGATCAAAGAGTTCCATACCAAAAATCGAAGCAACAAACCAAAGAACAAGTTCGCCGCCAAAGATTGAGACTCTTTCTGGGTCAAAAACAGAATGTAAATTGACCAAGTCATCCTCGAGTTGTGATTTTTCACCATTAAAGGGTGAAAATGCTAATAACCGACACAGATCGACCCCAAAACTGGATAGCGTCCGTTCTGCCTATGACGAGTCACTCCACAGGCGTGAAGGTACGCCAGGGAGGAAAGAAAATTCCCAGTCTCGCAGGGACTCGCTGTCAAAATCGGATAGCGGTTCTTCGCACAGCGGTAGACAGTTGTCCGGAAACAATTCGGGGAAAAATGTTTCTCGACAAATATCCCGGACCGATTCCTCCGACAGTGCTGCCAACGCGTCAAATGGAAGATCCAAATCTTCTTCGGCCAGTTCAATGACGAGCCTGAGTGCAAAAATAAGAACGACGCCTTCGCCGCTATCCGGGAAATCTAGCTTGGGAAGTACACGTCAGAGTACTCCAGTGGACGGAGGAGCTCGGGGAAAACCACCGGTGCCAAAAAGCGACAGTGGGGGAACCGCGAAGACGTCTGCGAAGTATATCAACAAAGATTTTCGTAAGTCAGCGTTGAACATGGAGAGTGGGGAAATGTCGCGATCGAAACTGGAACGGAAACGTTTGAAGAAACGTCGAAGCGCGTCGATAAGTTCTCAGGATTCGCAGTCCGAGCCGAATTCAGAGTCGATACATCAGGTCGCCTCATCGGGATCCTCAACATCGATCAAATCGAATCAGTCTGGGTCTAAACTGAAGCTACCATCGACCATGTCGAAGGGCTCGATTCCGAGAGTTGGCAATCCACCGCAACGTGGCAGCCCCGCAGCTTCCGCTCAGGAAGGAAGGAGTAACAGAAGCTTTTCGAAGTCACCACCGAACAGAAGGAAGAATCAGTCAGGAAGCGCAACCTCCAGTTCGGAAAGTATAACCTCCTCCAGCTCGTCGAGCAGCGAAGAGGAAGATGCGGAGCAGCGCTCCAGTTCCCGGCGAAGACGGAGAAGAGCCGCAAGTTCTCCCGTCGACAAGAGATGTCGAAGCAGCGTAGGTTCGTCGCGAACTAGCGTCCTGGCGTCTTCGGCCGATGAGCTATCCTTGACCACAGACAGACCGCCACGTCCACCAGCGAGCCCAAAGTCTCGTAGCGAGGTTTCGGGGAAGACGGAAGAGGCGAAGTCGTTCCTTATGAGGGCACTAGCCCCTGTAACTAATTTGTTCAAAATGAAGCACCCCGATTCCGGGGAGCTGAAGGCAGGCTGGCCGGCTAATTCCACCTCGGATGTTAGCGAAGCATCGAAAAAGACCGGAGGTCACGGTATGTCCCTTTCCAAGTCCATCACCCAGTCATTGTCAAAGAGTCTAAGCTTCACGAACTCGGAGAAGATCGAGAAGAAGCGGAAGGCCCACAAACTGACGCATCAGGTTTCCGGGGAAAAGGCGTGGTGGATGGATCCTAGTTCGGACAACGTGCCAGAGGGTGTTGAAAAAATGAGCGTTCACAGCGATGATATTAGCCAAGACACAACTGCCAGCAACGTTCTTTCAGACGACGGTAAGTCAGTTGCTTATGCGAAGGCAATTATTTCATTTATACCATGTCTCCTTTCATTCTGCACCCGACAGGTAACTTTAAGCTGAAGATCTGGCGGCAAGATTCGAGTGACAAAACGTGCTGGCTGGACGCGAACGAAAATATCCCGGATGATCTCAGAAAAGAGTCGTCGCCAAACTCTCGAGGTAGCACCAAGTCCGAGCGGCGTAATCGAATAAAGCACCAACAGTCGGGGGAGCGTGCGTGGTGGATGAACGAGGACCCGGAAAGTGTTCCCGAGGGTGTCGAGGTGATACTCCCGGCCCGTCGAACGCCGCCACCACAGAACAACGAGAATTCGAATAATTTCAACCAGAAAGAGATCAGCAAAATAAGACACATCGACTCTGGGGAAAGGGCGTGGTGGATGGACAGCTCGGTGAACGTGCCAGAGGGAGTTGAAACAATACGCGTGGATACTTCGATCAGCACTTCTGACTCCTCGGAATCCCTCGAAAACGTCGAGATTGGCCCCGTGCCACCACCGGAAGTGCAACTTAAGAGAAGTTTGTCTAGGTTTCCAATTGAATTCCCACCGCCTCCACCCGACGAACCACTCGGAGATCGCGCCAGCCCCGAAGGGGTGAGTTCCTCGGTTTAAATTACCCACGTCGTTTCGCACATTATATCGGTATACTCGGGCGTTGAGGACTTTGCAGTTTCAGCAAGAAGTTGGTACTTTGTCAAGCATAAATTATTTCACGATCTGCGCAGAATATCGATCTCATCTATTGTAGGTACTCAGAGGCTGGTGGCGACAATAAAACACGCAACTTGGATTATTGAAAATTTTACTTTTAACGATAAAAAGGTCTGTACGCATCGTTTACATTTTTAATTATTGGATCCTTAGACTTTCAAAATATTTTTCAACGTGTATACGCTATACATTAATACAGATAAATCGAAATCATCCTCACGTCACAGCGGCTGACCCACGCGCGGGCGGTGAAAGAAATAGATGGGGTAGCCTGAAGACGAGACGACTTCACTTATTAAAATCAATTTCTCACGCCCAATCACTACGAATTCATGTCGCAGGTTGAAAATCCTCCAGATCCACCGGACAGTTACGGTGGGCGGAATTCTCCGTACGACAACGTGAAGCCTGGGCTTGAATCAGCCATGAGGAGATCACAGCCCAGGAAGCGGCCATCAACTCTGCCGCTGTTCATCGGCAACCATACCAACATCGACGACCTGCTCGGTGTCACCGCGATTCCACAACACAGTCCGTTGACCTCCCGGATCCACATGAAGGAGTGCAGCCAAGGTGGGTGTGGCTGAATATTGCTCGATGATTACTGCTAGAACGTATCAGCCGACATGATTGGTCTTTGATAATCTTCGTCTTGAAAGTTCATCGCTAAATGAAATAAATCGACGTCAATAGCGCCAAAAATGGGATGCTCGGGATCAGTTGCGATAGTCACTCTAGCGCAAATAAGACGGGCGTGCATGGAGGGTGTTTGGGGGTTGCGCTCTTAAGGGGGCAGGAATGATGTGAAGCTGCTGCTCAGATTTTTCGGGAACCAGCGCTTGAGATATCAACAGTTTAACTTTCGGATCCGAGAAAATTACTGCGATTACGGTTGTACGTGATAGATGGATTCCTGCCGCCTGAATTAGTTCCCGGCCCCAAATGTTGTTCACAATGTCATTGCCCTCCCGCCTCGATTGATCCAAGTTTGGAACCGGAAGTAAAGATTGATGAAGCAAAACTGTCACATGGTTGCAGAATCGTCCGAGGAAAGCTCCGAGTGTGAGGAAATAGACGCGGATCAGGTCATTATTCACGATAGCACTCCGCAGATCCCGGTCATACGCCGAAGAAATAGGTAAACTTGCCGCATTTCTGTTTTTCTGCCCATTCTCAACAAGAATGCTCAAAGCCTTATTTGTTTCAATGCTGTTAATATTTTCATTCTTTCAGGGATTTGGACAGGCCTCAACCGGATGGCTACATCCCAGTGAGTACTTGCCAAATTTTATCCGCGTACTTGTTAATTGGTCACTTTATTACACTCCGTTTACGTACCTTACTAAGAGGCTTATCGAATGCGTATTGTTAGTTACTGCACCATCTTTGGTCACCCTTGTGTTATATAATGTTTTAGTTGTTCCTAGTACTATAAACTTATCCAATTATTGAATCCTATACTAAAACATCCCCTGCATATGATATTAAATGGAGCTGCTTGATAATCGATTGTTCAAAAAGCAATGTTAATACTGATGAAAGGAGAATTAACCTTTTTGTACCGTTTGAGGCGACGCCCTCGTTTACATGCAATTTTTATTGGGCACGAATGGATCAAAGGGTGGCCAGAGACAGTACTAAAGTGGTAAAAAACAGTGCATGTACCCTGTAATGAAGAACTATTTACTATCGGAAAATTCGTTGATTTGGTAGTTCGATATTATCGTACCTCGATTTAGATAACATTTTTGTATCTACTCAAACGCACGTACGTTTATGGACAAAATTAATGATTAAACATTTGACGACGACTGAATATTATGACGACATCAGACGTGCCAAGGGGGTGCGAACACAACTTCGTTGCAATATATATATACATATAGATGCTAGGTAGTAACCAGATCTCATGAAAATACGTGACTCCGGTGTGGCAGGGGTGCCGCATTCCGTCGCCCCTTCGTAATTGTGTGGTAAAAACGTAATCAGTCGACTCGGCACGTATTATCGTAATACGTTACTACACAAGTACGATGCACGTGCGTCTACGTTGCGACTATGTGAGGGTGGAATGCGCAATACGTTGCCACGATACGCTTGAGTACTCGGTTGGCTGGCTTATAGTTACGTACGGTCATACGTATACCTGCCTGTACCCACCAGTCTACCGAGGCGCGAATCGCAAATGCACCGGGGACACATTCAACCCCCGATATATGCCAAGCATCCTTGGCGTTGGTGATATCAGCTTGAAATCGGGTGACATTCGTGCTCTAAAATATTTTTCAACTTGACGTCTGAGCTGTGACGCCTTCCACTTAACGTGGCACGCTGCTTTCATCCCAGGAAAAAAAATAATTTCATCATTGTATCTGGAATTATGGATTTATTCCAGTCGCGATTGTGGCCCTGCGACTCCATACATAGGTATAACTTATTAGTAAATGAGTATTCGTATTTTCATAATCCGTGTATCTCTAAATACGTTTTTCGCAGATTTATTGTTGAAAAGCTAACTGGTTTCACTACATAGATAAAAGTATCATTCTCAAGAATAACATGTAGGCGAGAATTTTCATACACGCGGATAATCGAGTGTCTGTTTTTGGAACAAAATTCATGACCTACGTGATAAGTTTGTTTTACAAATTGTCGAAGTTCTTCAGAATCACGACATTAGTCAGTTTTCCTTCCGAGTTTCTGGTGAGAATCCATGATATCTTTACCCCTGAAACGGTAGGTATACATCTGGGTTCCACGCTTGAAACATCATGGATAGACTAGACTTTTAATGTTACACAAATTTACCTGAATCGCATTTACGTCCACGCTTCTTTATACGCATCATTACTTCAGTATATAATTAACCGAAATAAAAGTATTTTAAAATTTTACTACCCATAAGTACGGACGCTTGGCGAGAGAAATCATGTCACGTTCAGCCAGAACGTATAAATTTCATTGCCTCGGAAGAAAATAACTTTGCTAACAAGTTTAAGTTGAGGTCGAGAAGGCCGGAGATGTTTGAGAAATCACGAAGTCCCAAATTGTATTTTGATTAGTTTTAATGAAATCGTTTCATAAATTGTCCCGTTTCGGAAATGGTAATGTTTGTTTTCTCCTTGCGGAACGCCACGGGTAAAAGGTGAAAGGTGGAACTGTATGATGAGCGATATTCCTTCATCACGCGGTTTAATGCGATTAGTTGATCATACGAACTTTTGAATGACGGTAGAAAGTCACGTAGCAGTGTAAGGCACTGTATGCAATAAGATCCTCACGAAGAACCCCGCAGAATCCTTATCGAAATTGGCTCGCGGTCGAATTGGCTTGATTTTCAGTATGTTATAACACATGTCCTCCCCATCAAAAGTTCTCATGGACACAAGTTCCAAAAATCAGTAGTTTCCGAGATACAGGCTTCGGAAGAAAAGTGTTCAGATTTTTTGATACCTATGGATTTCGTGTTTTTGATAAATTATAAAGCTTCAAGGGGACTTGAAATCAAAATAATCACTCAAAAAACTAGACGGTTGATTCTCCAAGGTAGGCAGGAAGCTGCGATTGATTCCATCGACGCATTGATTCCATCGACGAACTCGCTGGCTTACCGGAAGGAGGTGCGGCGTTAGATTTCACGTGAAGAACGAGATCCTCCGACTGTTGCAACAATCGACTTGTCCCGTTTTTCAAGCGCGTGCGGAGTCTCTGCGAATCGGCCGTGCAGGTTTTGAGTGACATATTTGATTTCAAGCCCCCCTTGAAGTTTTGTAATTCGTAAAAATCGCGTAATCCATAGATATCAAAAAATCCATACACCCCCCCTCCCGAAGCGTGTATCTCGGAAGGTACTGTTTTTTTGGGACTTGTGTCCATGAGAACTTTTGACCGGGTGAATATATACTACACGCTGCATACCTACTGAAAATCAAGACAATTCAACCGAGAGTCAAGTTCGTTTGCAGGTCGATCTCGCCAAGTCGGTTTCCGATTTTGAAAGTGAGGTCCGCGCGGGCGGTAAGATTCTTTAGTCGGCGGCGCCTCCGTTTGGCGGCGCTGCACGAGGCGTCGACAGGTGTCCGACGTGTGGCTCAGTGTCGCGGCGGCCGCGCGCGAGGACCGAAGTGGGCATGCCGCAAGCCGCTTGTTGCTCTATACGTCGTCGCGCGTTTTTATCCTTGCTTGTCGTCGTCGTCGACGAGGGCGGCGAGAGCCGAGCCGTAAGCCGGGACTTAAGGTCCTTGTTCTCGTTGTCAGGAGCGGAGTGTCAAACGTGTGGAAATATTGCTCTGATATCCGAATAGAAGAATCGATCGCGATTTATCGGCTCCGATCTCACAATCAGTACCGGGTAAAGATTGTTAGTAATTCCAAATACAAACCTCCCATGTTTGACAATTTATCGCGGACATTGTCCCATCTCGGTCGGTGGTCGCTGATGGCGCATATCAGCCGGTGAACAAGGTTTCGTTGCGTTCGCCACACCGGCTGGTTTGCGCATCGGTGGGCCTTGCGGGATCGCGATCAACGCTGCAGTAGATTATCGTATTTCTCAAGTTGTTTCCGATTTTTTCTTCAAGCAGCGCAAACGACCAACGTTTAATTCTATTTTTGAACCACGAACGGTATTTACACTGTATCTGATCGGTTTGGTCTCGAGATGAAACACGTTCCGATACATGTGAAAAGTTTACCGCAGGTTTCTAAGCTTTTTTATTTGTTTACCCTGCTGATTTGCGGCAGCTTCACGGCTCCGCTACGTGATTAACCATCGTGAGATCGATTCTATCTCCGCGAAGTCAACCTTAGGGAGTGTTGTGTTTGAAATTAAGTATTACGGTATCCGTTTCCACTCCACACTGATCTCTCCCGTCCACACAACACGCAGATTCCAACAGGCACGGGAGGCCAATTGAACTAAGCTTCGTGCGACAATTACAACCCGGAGGACGCATTACTCAAGCACTCGGTGCTTCAATTAAGAGAGAAACGTTACGCCGAGCCGGTTTCGACGATGAAAGGACTTGTGTAGAAGAAGAAGAAAAAAAGAAGTAGAAACAGACGTCCTATAAATATAATAGACACGGTGTGAGGTGAAGCGGTTGTTTCCCGTCGCGTTTTTACCTCTGCAGTACAATTCACGCTCACAGCCGAGATCAACAAGTGACATCGACCGTAAGGGTGCCGTTCGATCAAGGGCTCGTCGGTCGAGGCGGTGGTCGCATGATTTACCCGTTAGAGACTGCGTCGAACAGCAGGAGGAAGTGAAAAATGCTCTCGCTGACGTGCCGGGTTCAGTACCTGAACGACGTCGACCCGTTCGCCTACGCCAGTTCCTACCCCGAGCCCCCCCGACCCCCGGTCCACACTTTCAGCGCGACCTTGCCTCTCATCAACCAGCTAGCCGCGGTCCATCGTCTCCTTCGGGCCCCGCACAGGGTAAGTTTGCCCCACTCCACCCCCTACCCCTGGTTTTGCCCCTCTGTCTGCCTCTGCCCTGCCTCACCAACTGCCCGTCGCTTAAGTCTTATCCAATTCTAACTGCGAAATCTCGTACAGGATACCTGCCAACGTTCCGACGAGAAAAACTCCTAAACGAGGAATGATCACATTCTCACAGTGCTAGTCTTTTCCATCTTTGTCGTATGTGTATTTTAGCACGCAACCCTGATGGTTATTATCACCCTCGTACGATCAGCTTTCAGCTCGGTTGACCGCACAGTATAATTCGATGTTACGAGGGTCGGGGTCAGGCTCAAGGTCAAAGTCAGGGACGAGGTTGAGCACTTGCAGGTGTTCCTTATCGCGATCGAAGGTCGGGCGAGCTCCAGCCAAGCCGAGAGTTCGAAGAGAATAAAGAGAGATCGGGGATCCGGCACGGATCGAAGTCTGCTCCCGGATCTGGGAAGGTGAATTAGAGACGGGCTCGGGATGGGAATGTGACGATTTAGTATTTCGTTACTGATCCGTACGTGTACCTTCGCCGAGTTGAAGTTGATAACGTTATCGTAATGATTCGTGCTGAGGAAAAACCGTTAGTTCGAGATTTTCGAATTATTTGAAATTTAAAAAACCGTAACAAAGCGAAACATAATCATATTTTGAAATCTTGGTTCGATCAAAGTCATAGTAAAAATAAGAAAATGGTGATATTTCCCACATTTTTCGTTGCGATAACGTTACTAACTTCAATCTCGTGTACCTTTGCCGTTACTGTGATCTATCGTTGAAAAAACGTTCCCGTTGTTTATAAAATATATTTAAGATGAAAAAAAAAAAAAACCGAAAGCGTCATGTGGACATTTATTTGGCATAGTATGATACTTATTATACATATTTACACACACCTTATTCAACAATTAGGTCGTAGTCGAGAAACAATTGTTCTGCAGAAACGT
This sequence comes from Neodiprion fabricii, assembly GCF_021155785.1. Classification (NCBI taxonomy): domain Eukaryota; kingdom Metazoa; phylum Arthropoda; class Insecta; order Hymenoptera; family Diprionidae; genus Neodiprion; species Neodiprion fabricii. Next base: position 41,604,285 of record NC_060240.1, read on the forward strand.
GTAATATGAAACGATATGATATTATTTAGAGGTATGTATAATTGACAAAAAACGCTTAACACAACAACGAATTTTTAGTTGTATGTATGAATAAAATTCCGCCCAGCGTTTGTTACCGAATAGACTCCGAAGTCCGCCGTCTCCCCCAGATATGTAATTCGTACATTCCTAAAAATTTTCGCCAACGTCACGCGGACTATATTTAATTTTATGACCTAAACGGCATCCAATACTAATTATAACAATACGTATTTCACCTCGGCGTCCGCGTTTTCGAGGCAATTCCGTATTCCATGTAATAATCAAATATTTCATCACACGTAAGTTCTATCTACCGTACTTTTCGCTGTAACTCGCATGCACACTTGTTCATACACTGCATACGCATATGTATACGCCATACCCGGAATGGGGCAGAGGTTCGCGAAACGTAGCAGAACTCGGCTTATACTTACTCTCGAAAATTATGCTTTCGGCTGGGGACCTGATCGCTGCAGCTTGACCCAATTTTGCATTTCCATCTGGTATAGGTACGTACGTACCGTGCGAATTGTGACGGGCGTTTAGCCGAACGCTTTCACGCTCGTAGCTCTGATAGTTGCCCAGCCGGAAGGTCAATTTGCGTTCAATTTGAAGCTACGCGGTGTGCACGCGGTCGAGCAAAGTTACGAGTTCGAGTTACAAGCGGTGTGCAGCAACCAAGTACGAGCGTGTGAGCGAGTGCATCGGGAACCTCGAAAGCCGTCTCTCGTCGAAGGGTCCTGAGAGAAAGAACGCCTCGTAATATCCTCGGAGGGCTTGATCCCGTCCGATAATAGCACGTCGTGAACGATCAGCGATCGAATGGTATCATTAGCCGGCACTCATTTGAGCAAAATCAGCAGGCTACCAGGTTCTCGCGAGATGTTCATACCGTGGGTAATAAATTTTCTTGAATTATCAACGGTCGAACCGAATCACTGTCAGAGGACTGTTATTAGCGGGATGCTGTGTCGTAAAAATATAGGGGATTTGGCTGCGTATCTATACATCGTCCAGACGCGGAGTTTTATAATCGCTGTAAATGCGAGACGTGCCCCCCACCTGCGTAGTTAAATAAAGTTTAAGGTATCCCGCCCTCCGTAAGGATTTCAGGACGAAGCCTCGTCGTTGTGTTTCAACATGGAAACTAAACTCATCATCGCCGCGTTTCAATATGTACATATAATCACGTAACGCATCGATGCGTGAAGTGAGCGTTAACGTCAGGCCCTGACACGGGAATCCGGAAGTCGCCGGGAAAGATTTTTTAGAATAAATTTAAAAATTTTAGAACATATCTGAAAACTCTGGGATCGGTTTGACGTACAAGAATTTTCTATGTTCCGGTGAAACTTACAAGGTCGGTAAACGTCCAATCTTAATGGAATGATTTCAAAGGCTGCTTGATCCAGAGACGAGAGTACAACTGGACTTTGAACGCGAGTTGTTACACCGAAATTGATTACGTTTAGACAGTACGGCAAACATTCCACCCCTTGCGCATTTAATCGACGGTTGTGGCACGTATTCGGCGCGTAGTACCTACGGTATAACGATGGGTGACCTACCCACCAGCCCATCACTAAAACGATGTTCGTAATGCTGATCATTTATGAGGCTAAAGTTGGTAAAGTTTACCTAACGAAATATTGGGAGAAAAAATTACTATTTTGCAAGTTTATAGTGACTTTGAAGTGGTTAAGGTTTTAAAATGTGAATAAATTTTACCTTTTTCATACATTCCTGCAAATGTGGAATAATGATTTTCCGAACCGTTAATCATTACAATAACGTTAATAAGTTCAGCCTCGCAATCATTTTACTCGAAGGTAATTATGAAGGGCATGTGTAACCGACTTGCTCTGAGCGACCCGTTCCTTTTTTTATGTATCGTAACGTGCATAGCTGAGAAACTCTCCGGGACTGTGTAAGGATCAATAATAATCGAAGAGATACGTCGACACAGACCTACATTTTCTGACTCTCTTATATAATATCATATATCTTTGACCACAGAGTTTGAGATTCAACAATAATACCTGTATTGTTTCTCATAATAACTGGAAGTAGGCAGCACAGGCAACACTCGTGGCTTGCGCCGGTTTGGTCAAGTCAGCTGATGTTCAGGTCAGCAAACAAGCTCGCCACCACGCTCTTATGACGGATATTTTTTTTTGTACACACATTAAATGTGTAAGCACCCTGCATCCGCTGAGAGAGTTTGGACACCATGGCGTCAGTAGAATTGCGTAGAAACGACTCGTTTTAGTTGGCCTTTCGCGGATTCCTCGGAGGAATGTTCGCTTGCAGCGAGTAGTCAGTATTCCCGGTCCTTTTGTTCTTTACTCTATTTATTGTGTTCGCGAGGTGAACTCGTAACGAATTACTTGCTACACCGTCTCGAGCAGATATCTGTTAAATTTCAATCGTGCGGTGAGCAAATTTTTCCGCAGACTCGTACGCCCGCACTGCATAGTTTCACGTTTTTTCACTCTACTCTGCTGCGATTATCTCCGATAAAACTGCAAATCGACGTCAATCTCCCCAAGGTTTTTATCCTTATTTCTTATTGTTAATAGCCACCGATTTTCCTCCCCGTTTTCTCGCTCATCCGTTTTCACAGGCCGTGGAAGGCTTCGCTCTCTCGTACGGCTCCTCGCCCTCCGCCGTTGGTCGGTCGCTGGTTCTTTGTCCCTGGAGAGGCCCGAGTCAACTTGCCCAGGATGAAAACCCACCTTCTCGGCACGACCGCTACGCGTCGCCCTCCCTTCTCCTCTTCCTCCTTTTCCGCCTCTGCCTCCTCCACCTCCGGCCGACCCTTCGCCAGAGCCGGTACAAGTCGCTTTGTTGCATTCCGCCTCGAATGCAACGCCGACCTGGTGGCTCGGCTACAATCGCGTAGGAAGGCTGGTTCGTTGGATGGTAGGTGGGTATAGGTTATAGGTATAGTTACAAGGTTATAGGTATAAGGTAGGCGGGTTCGCTCTGGCACTGTCGAGTGTCCAGCTGGCTGCTCGTTGCAGCCAGATCACGACAAGCGATTCATAATTACCGGATGCCTAAAGTGTGAGCGTGCGGTGCTGATTTTTAGAAGGTATAAAGCCAAATTTTTCTAAACCACACCACCACGTAACTTGACATTCTTTGCCAATTTCCAGTGCGTGAAGATCTCTTTTTCGTTTATGCCCGGTTCCTACAGTTCCTAATCGTTTTTTTTAGGCCCTATTGATTTTAACGAGTATTGCCGTATATAGTCTGCTAGACGAGTTTTTTCACTGCAAGTGAAAAAAAAAATTTTGTCCGAACGTAATTTAAACCAACTACTAATGTTTACAAAAAATGCTAAGATTTTTGGAACGTCGCGTCGGTTGGTGGGTGAATCCAACCCTCGATATTTCGTTTGTCTGCGTTTACCTGCTCGGTAGAGACCGACGAAGAAAAATCAAATGATCGACGAAAAGAGAAGGGTGTCGGATTTTCGCTACGATGATGCCTATGTTAAGATTATCTCTTGGAAGTGGGCCCCTCGCACCCCTGCAGCGGGGTTGGTAAAGCAAGATACGGAATCATCATCACGCATGTACGTTGTACGCATATGACAAATCAACACGATACGTGCCGACGTTCTCACTTACCTGCGTTACATGTTCGATGGTCTAATGCATATAATGTGCGTCCTTTAACGAATACGCAAAGAGGTGTGCTGCACCTGCACGCGTACCTACCTACGTTGAGCCCCGCGAGACAAAGCCGATAAATGCGGACCCTGATTAGTTTTTTCAATCAAGAAGATACTCGTCGACGCACGTGGATCAGGTTCTATAGCATGTCTCGTCCACCAACCCGCGAAATATCAAATTTTAAAATGACTTCGCCTTTCTATACGATTTATTAGCGAACAGTTATGAGCAAGTATACTCGGGTGAAGATGTAATCTATATGCGATTTACCGCGTGTGCACTGGGTTTGTCTGTCTCGCTTTCCCGACAACAGCTGTGTTGCGTTCAGCTGATCATTGAGCCGCGGTGAGGGGGAATAAGATAAGGGTAAAGCTCGCGTCTCCAGTCGATCGTAAAGACTTTTATGTCCATAGAAATCGTGGATTCATGTATCCTGAAATTTCATATATTCAGGGGTACGGATTAAATATATGTAACCAAATAAAAAACGAAGTATATCAATGCGGTACGAGCGATTAAAATACATGTGAAACACTTTCGAAAAATCTAGTTTGAAGAAAGATTCTTGCATGAATTTTATTCGACACACTGTAATGGAATTTTGAATTTACTGTGAAGGTGTTAAAAATCAAAGGCTCGATATTTTGGTCATTTGTTGACTAACTTTATATAAAGATCGGAACAGGTTCGGGGCGCCTGCACCGTTCGAATATTGCAAATTATAGCACCGGGTACCTTCAGCTGGGGGCCTGGGGCCACGTTAATATTCATGATCTTTGGTGAACGAGCTCACAAAGTATATGTATGCATACATGTATGTAAACGAATACCTACGTACGTACGTATTGATGTATAGGTGTACAAGAAAGGCTGGCAGGTTCAACGGCCCCGTCCCACGGTCACGGACAAAGTTCATTTCCGGTAGCATCATCTCGAACGATCCGACATGGAGCTGTTCCAGCGTAACCGGGATGGACCGCGCGATTGTCGATACGGTGCCCCCAACGCCGCGAACTGTGAAGTTGTGTTCAAGACGCGCCGAAATATAAACAGAACTCGATACTGACGATGAGTCCGATCAACAAGCCTTGTGTTACTTTACTACGTTCATTACTGCGATGCTATTTCAGCGGCTGGATGTGCCGTCACAACATTTTACTTCAACTCTTCCATGATAAAATGTAAATATCATTCATATCTTTTTTTTTACCTCACATTTGACGTGGCGATTCTCGATAAGCTTCGAAACGGTGGTGTAAATTTTCCTGGTCCGACGACGACGTCTCACAATAACAATCAGCATTATCTCTTACTCTTTCGTATCGTTGTTAAATCGTATAGAAATGAAGAGTAGAACGTGTTCGCTTACGTTGGGTACGTACAAAGTACTTTATACCTATACCTATATACCTGGGTATGTACAATATACATCATTTGTGTTACAAAAACTCTCGCGAACGCTTGGCTGAGATCACGTCGAGCGGCAAAGAGAAGAATTCCTGAAATACTTTTTCCCCCAACTTTGATCTTGAAAGAAAAGTTTCACAACAATTTGGGGGACCAGTTTCAATTTCGTCGCGCGCGTGTCCACCTGCCTACGAGTTTGATTGAGTTGAAGGTCAAATGTGCAGATATTTTCAAATGAATGTCATCATTGCGGAAAAAGCAATCGAACATTTGGAAATAATAAAGGAAAGAATCAAAGCGGCAAGTTGGATCACGTATCCGACGACTTGTGTGAATTTTCATTATGTTCCAAGTGTTACAGGTGTAGACGTATGCATATTATCCAAGCTTGGTGTCCGTCGATTCTAAAAAAAGTCAATAAAATTTTTGTTGCCACACGATGATGATTGACGTCATGCGTTCGCAATAGAGTCACGGCGATGCTTCGGATTCGCTTCTGGTTCTGAGAGACCGACGATTGCGACTCGATGTAAATTTACCGCGACTTGACCTCGCTTGATCAGGCGATCTAGACCCGCTGTGAGGCGGAGGAGGAGAAGGAGGAGAAGCTGATTGGCAATAAAAAGAAAGGAAAAAAAATAAAAAACATAAGACGAGAAGAAAATGGTAAAGCGCTGGCTATGTTGCTGTTTTTGCTCACTTTGCGGAAGTTCTCTTGGCGGCGATTTAATAACGACCTAATCAATAGTTGGAAAAATGATTTACGATCCAATTGTAGGGAAGTTGTTTCAACGTCGAAACTTTCTTCGTACTGCACTCTCCACCGGTTATGCGTATCGAATGAGAGCGAATCTGGTTTAATAGCGATGGTATAAACGCGATGGTATAGATTCTATTCTATGTACAGTATATGTTGTGCCTAAACGTAAATTGAAAGGAACAGGCACGAAAATTATCCACCTGCAAACACCGAGGATATATTACACATATACATTTTACGTTTGTAATTTTTGGTAACATTGCCGCGGGCTAATCGTTAACGCATGTTTGTGAAGAGCTATTCCTAGCCGACAATGAACGGTGTAAATTTAGAGACCCGGTTGTCACTGACAAGGAAGGTATACCTGGTCGATCACTCCGATGTCATTTCTTTTGTAATATGTTATAGAAGACTAAAAACTAAGCGACACGTGTTTTTCTTTTATCTGCCATTAAACACTTTAAGGGGGTGAAACCACCCTCCAAAGTAAGACATGTCAAGGGGTGATTTGGCAGTTTCACCCACAAGTACGTAATATTTTTCAACCAATACAACTGGAAATTTTTTTTTTTATAACGAGTAATGAAAATGTATTTTTCTTAATGAAAAAAAATGCCAGATCGCCCCTTGACATGCCTTACTTTGAAGGGTAGTTTCACCCCCTTAAAGTCTTGAATGGCAAGTAAAAAAAAAAAAAAAATACGCGTGACTTGGTTTTCAGTCTACTATAACATATTGCAAAAAAAAAAAAACAAATCTGAGAGATCGACCGGATACATCTTCCTCGAGAGTGAAGTGTGGAGTAAATTGGTAGCCGAAGCCGTGGTGTGGTGGGATAATAGTTTTTAAATGAAATCCCATAAAGACTCGCGCACCCACCCTGATCGACACATGTTTTGCAGAAGAAACCCTGCACGAGGGAGTTTCGTTTCTGCTGTCGAACTGGGGGTAACCGAATCGTATTACCTGTGCCTGCACGTGTGCATGTGACATCTGCAACATCGTCTCGCACGTCTTCTTCGAGTTTCTCATATGTTCGAACGGGTGTCATCCTCGGATCGGAGCCCGGATGTATGAGGAATCGGCGAGAGGGAAGTTGGATGCCATCACCTGTAATGGCTCTGGACTTTGGCGGGTGTTGATAGTCGGCAGCAATATCATACGTCGTGACCTTAGCCAGATAGAAAGCTATATCCCGTCGTGATATCAGGGAGAAAAGGGATCGCTCGCGTATCTTACCGAGAATCCGGAAGCCTTGAACCCAACGTGAACATATATTGCAAAATATGTACGGATCCCTCGTCACCCGTCCTACCTTTTCAATGCCAGACTTGGGAAGAGCTTGTATGTAAACGTGTTAACCGATACTCTCTCCTTCTTGGCCGGCTCTCTCACGATCAGTAGTAAAAACCTGATACCAGACAAGCTTACGATGTTGTTCGTGAAATTGTTGCAGGAACGTGGCGAACGGTAGCTTATCGATGTATCTACGTAAATATGTTACACACAGGGTGGAAAACGCATCGATTACGAATAATTTTTTTGAGTCGCTCTAATGCTTGATTCTTCGCAGATGTATAATAAATAAATGTATAGACGAGTGGGTATCCTTTCTGCAAGTGGCGTTCCTACAATTTCGAACCTCATACATTTAATTGTCAATTTTATACATTTTTATTTAATTTAATTTAATCTAATTTAATTTAATTTAATTTAAATTATGTGACCCCGTTTTCTAGAAACGAATACATTTAATTTTCAACTTCGTACATTTTGATTTAATTTGATTTAATTTAGAAACGAACTTGTAGAAACGAACTTTTCATGGTGAAACGGGAGAATCGAACTTGTAGTACTTATAGATACGGTCCTCTCCCGTATAGGCACGCGCATAAATAATCTGTGTGTATTGTATGTACGCAAAGCGGAGCACTTGATAGCTACTTTTCAAATACGAAAACACATGATCGTTTATGATTTATTTTCTCGTAGAAGAGGTTTTTATGCGGCACTGTGCCGCGTGGTCGTTGAGTGGATAGACGCGGAAGTCTTTGACGAAATTTTGGAATGGTGTTGATGCATTGAGGACAACGTGTCCACTGTGCGTTATGTTGCAACGCTTCGGGCGAATGGACGTATCGGCGGTGGGTGTCTTTTCATGTTCAAAAATGTTTTTTTTTTACATTCGTCAATTTTTCACGTCATTCATGCTGTTCCTTCTTGGGTTGTTGACTGTTTCGCAATATAAACTCGGTATACTATAACGCATGTAACATTCGTCAACTCGGTCTGCGTAGGCGAGCAACGGATAGTAACTGAGCAAGTACGAGTCAAATTTCACATGCGTACGTTAAAAATTTTGACCTGAAGTGTATCTCTACTATATTTCATGCGTTTCTGAGATGGCTCCTGGATTAATCCTACTTCGAAATGTCAGGGGAATAAAAAATATTCTAAGATCCCGAAGGGAGATTATTTCACAATACTTCTAATCAGACTTGTTTTTTGTCGTTATAATATTTCACGATACGTTCGCGTAATCTGCGTATAAACTGATGTTCGGAGAGTCGCAAAATTGTGGGTGGAGTCGTCCGATTAGTCGAGGGCTAATCGTGAAATGCTAAATGACCACAGCGACAGCTTTGTATATACCTACGTGATGCTGCGAGTTAATCCGCGTGGTTCATTTCATTCCAACTAATTGACCGCGATAGAGATCTCGGCTAGGGGGAAGTACGAACATCCGTTTCTCTTTTACTCCGATTGTTTCTTTTCTGACTTGGCTTATATTCCCTGAGTTACTTTTTGCAGGTCAGCTTACGTGCTTTCCGGCAATGGTCTGTTTTCTATTATTCGGAGATTTGTGCCTCATCCACTATCGCGTAATGGCCAGCTGCATACCCAATGTAGAATTAAACGAAAAATATTACAGGATCGATAGATTACATAAGGCTGACGTTAATAAGGTTAATGTAACGAAACATTGGGAGAAAAAATCACAATTGCGCAATTTTAGAATGAATTTCAAGGAATTGGTTTTTCAATATATGAATATGTTTTGTGTATTGTGGTTTACTAAGTTTCATACATTCCTAAAGGTGCGAAATAACGATTTTTCCTAAACATGCATCGTTACAGTAACGTTCCTAACTTCATGCTCATTAGATCTCCAACAGTTACAATCAAGGTATTATCGCGACAATAATAATAATCACCTATCTGATTCGCATACGACTAATCACGAATCATTATCTTTGCGAATTCTATGTATGATTCTACATGGGATAGTGATTCCAAGTCATTCCATATTCCAAGGAGACCTCCAAGCTATTGTGATCAAAAGAATCAGCGGCTCCCACGATGTTATAAAACTTGTAGGTATTATGAAATTTCAATCGATGCGCTCAACAATTTATTGAAGTATCAGGATCTATGTGTACGGATACTTACATGTGTGGACATACTTAATTATCCAAGGTTAATTGCTCCTCACGAGATATCACACTCGCTGTAAGCAAGAATTAATGATGAATTATACAATGGCGAGACTACCTCGGAGAAGAGGTATGAGGCATTTGAGCCCATCATTGAATAACCGTTCCCATCGACAACGTGAACGAAAATTTTCACTATCTCGGTATCAAAGACGTTGAAGTTATTAAATAAAGAAAATATATTTTACGAGCAATTTCAGAACGAGATTAAGAGGAGTTCGTTTTTAAAAATACATATGTATGAATGAATTTTGTGTTATCACGGTTTGCTAAATTTCAGACAATCCTAAAAGTGTAAAGTAACGATTCTTCCTGAACACGAATCATTACAGTATCCTTGTTAACTTCATTCTGGTCGATATCGTCTATGAGTTTCGCTTTCTACCTCACTGTTAGATACCTGGACGTCCAGTAAATACCTATGAACCAACCTATGATGTGGGAGTTGCGGGTAGCGCTGGATATTTTCGGAAAGTAACGCGCAGTCTTCTTCGTCGTGTAAATTTTAGGTATAAAAATGTGAACCGCGAAATGCGGTCAACTCGACAAACTTTGTTTCAATGTTTCTCAACCAAAAGTTAGACGATGTGTTACCACAAGCTACACAACCTATGGCTCGAGAATTTCTGGACATCCGGTATACGTAACTTTATCGGGAAGAATTTTTTGTTGAAAATATATAATATCATTTAATTGCAGGTGATTGTTGATGGATCAGACTCTGCAACCGTTCCTTAAGTTCTTCTTGTCAAATGCCGCCGAAAACCACAATTCGATCATTAATCATGGTCCGTGCGACACCGTTGTATGTTTAATTAAAATTATCTTCCAAAAAATATGCCGTGTGAAATAAACGTTTTCTACAATCTTAGTATGTACCTATACAATATTATAGGTGTGTTGTTTGCTAACGGCCTTACCGCTAAGGAGGATAGTAAATCTAAAAAAAAGGGATGCCAGTTACTAATATGTAAAATCTTTGCAGACGTTATTCAAACTGATATCTAACTGACGGGTCTTTACACTTTGGTGCGAAAACTGGTGTAATCAGTACCTCTGTGAATATTTTAAGAAATGAATTCTGTTCGTGATAATTTTCGGTGAATGATAAAATTTGAAGGATTCTCCTAACAATTTTATCAGTAACTGGCTGCTGAAACAGATATCTTGTATCTAATCAAAGTATATTGTATTGTATGCTTTGATCGTGTAGGTCACATGATTATTCAGCCAATCTTTAAAAAAAAAGAAATTCTCACATCTATACCCGCGTCGTATATTTGCAGGAAGTGTTGAGCGTACTAAAACTAAGATTTTATAATTGGCGTTCTGTATAACGTACGCACTGTAGGACCTGGAAACAGGTTTGAGACGCCGGGCGTGATGAGGTTAGAGTGTTCATATAATACCGAGATATGTACGGGTTACGAAAGTGAACGAGTTAACTCTCACTGTAATAATTGTGTATCTCGACAGGAGAAACAGTCCCTTTAAAAAATGAACCTACGGACCAATGCGGCAGCTTAAGCTGATCAGGGTACCTACATTTCCGCCTTCTCTAGGCACGTATACCTGTATCGTCCACTCGCGTCTCGTGCTACGTATTTCAACGTTTCAAATCTGCGTAACTGAACCCAGCCGATCGTTGTAGTATGTAACTGTAGAAGTAAACTCCGCCATCAATTTTTCCTCCATAGGCGTACGTGTATATGATATACCTGTAGGCATGTGAAGCTAATTTGCTTGTCGACAAGCTTGTAAAGTAACAAGGAAATTGCTTGCACTGTGCCGAAGTTGTTTAAGATAGTTACAAACATTGCTTGCATGTAATCGGGCAGAGAACTTACAACCGTGTCCAAATTATTCCTATAATGTATGTTGATATTAATTCTCTTTTGCAAGCCGTAATTTTGATGATAAACGTAACTGGTTTTTATTGAGTTGTATCATTCCGTATTGGCCACGGGTCTGTATCTCATTATCTTCTCGAAACTTCGAAAGAAACGGGCCGTCCAGTCTTTTTACATTTTACAGGTGAGCGAGCAAGTTCTGAAGTAAGCTGTGTAAAGTTTGGCTCTTTTCTATGGTTTGAAAATATTTCAGTGTGATCCTTGAAATCCCATCACGTATCCAATTTTCCGGGGATCAGGCGGGATTCAACCTTTGAAATCACGAAATTGAAACAGAAGCACCATTCGCTGGGAGAGAGCTTGAACCTGCGCTTCTTTTGCGCGGCCCAAAGAATCCCAAACAAGAAACTTGAATTCCCCGTCCAAAGTATCGTCCCGAGGCGTCTTTTCTCTCGAGTTTTCGCTAACTTTGGGGATACCGACGATACCCGTAGAGCTCTAGCGCCTAAACAATTTACACGAAAGTGTCAAGTTCCGGCGTTTTGTGTCGCATGTACAGGATCGTACCTCAATTTCTTACCTCTTCAACCACCCTCGCCAACGACCCGCGGTTGTCCTCTGCGAATTCCTTGAATTTTGCCAACCGGAGCAAATGGGATTACAACATATCGATAGACCGGCAAAAGCTGCATTAAGATTGTCCCGCGATATTTGCACTTACTTTGAACATCGTTGACCTGATTTGTAGTCCACATTGCGTATATTTTTTCCGGAATGATAACACGCGTCATCAACCTGACGTTTCCGGTCATTCTTAATTACTGTATATCGGCTATCATCCATTGCGCAAACATAATTGTAAAATAGACGTGACTATTTTTAAAATCACTAACATACGGGCATTTCAATTTTTCTCTTTCGGGTTTGCCACAGCCTTAATCGAGCATATTTTTCGGATCTGAGGAAATGGTAGCGCTAACAATGCAAGCGCGAGGCACAATGCAAGCTGATCATTGGTGTCAGAGACTTCTGTTGCGGGAACTTCGCGGAAATTTGACTTCCTTTCGTATCAGCTTCCCCCTGTTTTCGATGCATCCTCTTTTAGCGACCTCTTTCTTCTATACTTGATGATATTCGCACAAAGAGCAACCGTGTCTCTGCAACGGCGTGGACGGCAGAATAGAGCCAAAATTTACGCAGAAATACCCTAAAAACAGAGCGACCATCGGTGAGGTAATCGAGAATTTATAGCATTGCACTCACCGCGGCCCGTGCCTTCGTTTCTGTTTGGCTCTTATGGTCTTCCTCCCTTTTACGCAGCGAGGTCCGCGGGCCACGGTGTAATGTGAGGCATAACGGGGCAATTGGGTGCGAAGGAGGATAGGAGTCCCACAGATGCAAGTACGAAGCAGCTGGGAGGATTTGGGTCAGCATGTTCTAGTTCACGGCTTTCTCATCGAATACAGAGCGAGCGAGCTGCCGTAGGGTGCGAGAGCGGGTCAATTTATTTGCCAACAAAAGAGATGCAAACTGCGGTTATTCGCAATACTTCGTTACTGGAGCAACGTGGACTTTTTTTTAATCCTTCGCGGATTCTCGTATAGATTTAAAGCTGAATGTCGTGACTGGAGTGAAATATTAGTAATATTGATAATGCATCTTTATAATAAGGTAACAAAAAACATAAACCGTTAGTTCTAACGAGCTCACGAACAGGTTTTTCTCAAATAACGGCAAAACTTTTACAGCGTGCGGCAGGATCAGATAATGCGATTCCGTTGATAATTCATTTATATCGTGAACGACACTTTAATGGGAAACGAACCGTTATAACGACGTAAACCGAGCATCCCAAATGTCCACCTGACGTTCCCAAGATCGTTCGAAACGGTCGTTTGTTTCGAGTACAAGCTGCAGCATGGCGCATGCACGTGTAAAATTTCTACGACCCTCGATGTATGATCCATTATAATTGCGACTGTCATACCGCGACTCGGAATATGTAAACCAAACGTTGGCAAACTGTCTCTGCAACATCGAGGGGCTGCATGATCCTCCGCCGTATGCACAGCTGGGTCAAACTGCACTCGACAGACTATTGTGTCGGGGAGATTAGGTTGAATCGGCTAAGGTTACGTGATGTTCAATACCCAGTTCCACTTAACTATTTATGCAGGCACACGGACCTATCACAGTTCGTTCTTTGCTCTTCGTCCTTCCTTCTTTACTCTCCTTATGGTTACCTTCCTGTGCGTACTTGTTTCGTTCTTACCGACATGATGCGAATGAACGGGGTGCTGCTCGGGGATCTACCATTTCCGTAGATAACTACTTCTACATACATACTGACACGATACTATAATCGCCTTAGTTTGCAACACGATATAATACATACAATGTACAAGTACATACGCATTTTGATAATCTCGGTTGTGGGAGAGGTTACTAATATCGCTCCATTTTTCCGGTGTTATGTGAGATATTAAAGTGGTTTTATTCCTGAACTGTTATTATGCACAGGATTTAAAAATATTTATCGAGGGCCACGAACCAAAAGGGCGTCCCAGTTTTTCAAATGATTTTACTGCAAAGAAACACTCTTGACCAAGAATCATATCCTTGAAACAATCACATATCAAGAGAAAAAGTATTCGTGTTCTCGAAGAAAATAAACGCTACACATTAAGTATAAAAATTCGAAACCTATATGCTTAGACACACCAGTTTTTTGTGTCGTAAGTGTTTCTATTTGCAAAGACTGTGACCCGTTACCCTGACGAAATGAGTAACGTGGGTGTGTTGTAGAAGTATTGCCTCTGGGTGAATCGGTTTGTATTGAATAGCGGTAGTGGGACTTAGGCAACCCTCCTTCACGTGCACGTGCAGGTATGGCGCAGGGGGGTAACTGTTATGCTCACTGCGAGGCACATACGAGTAACAAATAACAGGGGCTTCGGTGTCGCTTCGTTAATCTAACCTTCCGAAGCCTGAGGAGTGATATCTGTCTAGCCATTCTACAACAAATTATTGATGCGATGATTTTTTCTTATGAAATATTTAAATCCCACGTTCCCACCTTTGTGGCTATTTTTTTTTTCTTGGCCAATGGCCAAATATCCAATTGCCTAGGAAAAATATTTTCTTGAAACAAAGTTGTGAAAAAACAGTGATACATCGACTTGATAGCGAATTGATCGTTTAATTTTTCTGTCGCAATATGCTAGCTGAATGTAGAAATTGCACAATATAGCAGAATACGTATATTCTTATTCTCGAGTAAGACCGTCTATTCAAGCTGACTATTGTACCTACCAGAAGCGATAATTATTTCTTCACGAATGGGTATCTATTTAGAATCGCTGACCTCCTACGTAGGCAGATGCATTCACACTGAGCAAGTGTTATTCGATTCTCCGCCAATCCCGAGGCAATACTCACAGGCTTGTTGAGATAGCTGTGAGTGCGTAGGCGAGTGTCGAGAATGAGCCTTAGTAGAGGGTCTCGTTGTAATGTGCTTCCGTGCTGGGAATGTGACTGAAATGCATGTCAAGGCACGTATACGGGTATCTACCTACCTGTAACGCGAACCCCAGGCTGACAACTAACCATACGCGCAACCATACGCGCCAAGCCAAACCCTGGGGCTAACCCTGACCCGCGGTAATGCGAACTATCAGCCAACCTAGCGATCGCTCAACCAGGAACCTACGAGGAACGAGCAACGACCAATGTATCCCCGCCCATCTTTGCAGGTTCAACGACTGACTTCTACCGCTTTGCACACCCCGTGGTTCACGTTCTCTGGTGAATTCATGCTCTAACGTTCCGCGAACGGCCCACCTATACTCCCAGGTGCATCGTGACGGTCTGGACAAGTCGTTTTTCGATAACTTACAGCATGGCACTACCGCGTACGTGGTGACCGTTTACACTCTGCGCAGCAGACACAGCCGAAATAATTTGAAACCGGTTTACGTGATTCCTTGCAGTACATGTGGCTTTACTTTGGACGCCGCGTGTTTAAGTACGACAAGTGACGTTTGACGAATTCTCACTTAAACGTAACAAAGTTCTAATTTGAAACACCATAGTCGAATGCCGCGGTAAATCACTTGCCGTTTTTCAAAGCCGCGTAAATTTTTGTATCAGCTTTCATATCAGCTAACAACGCTGCTGACGAAGTCCAAGTGTCGGTTTCTTGGCCAATCTTAATAGCCTGAGAGTCTGAGGTTTGTTGGGAGGCGTGTGAACTCTGACATTCGCCGCCCCTAATCGGGAGGATTGAAACTGGTTATTGTCAATTGTGGATAGTGCACGAGTGGCTTGACTCTTGATGCCGCGGTCGCGATACGCGGAGTGCCTACCTATATAGCTGGTCCGTCGCGAGGAGGCAGCATAAATATCTGCCGTGAGAGATCGGAGGGAACGGAGTATGGCCTATCCGACGATCTGTGCATACGTTGAACGAAGCCATTGTTTAGCCCAAAGGTAAGGCAACGCTTCCCCCTCCGTCAGGATCGACTTCGGCTCGACTTACCTGTCTAAAGTCGAAGGTACGGAGAATCGTGCATGCGGCTATATACGCCTACCTATACCGTTCGCTCTAGCCGCGTTATTCTACACCACCACCTCTGCGCCGAAACGTTGGCGCGCCATGTACATACCTTCGGGCAAGCTGCGCGCGTATGCACTCACACGTTGGATTTATGCAATGGTTCCGAGGCTTGCAGACCAAGGTGAATAGCATGCCGAAGCGGAGATCTCTGGCACGTGGTACTTGTGACACAGAAGTCTTGATGCCGGGCGTTAATGACGATTTTGAAGATCGGTGGAACCGATCGTGGGACGTTACGCGGTCCGTCTGAACTATGAACTTCTCCCGTTATTATTCTACCCCTCGCCGTCCGTGGATGCCGGTTTCGACTGCGACTGTTATATCGGATGCGAGCGGTGCGACGAAGAAACAGACATTACGTAAGTCTGGACCGCGGTGAGTCGGCTCCGTAATACCCAGGCTACCCACACCGAGCGGTGTACGTTGGTCTCACTCTTCTCCTCGACGGGCGGTTCTTCCGTTCCAGCTGACTGCCGCCTACGCAGAAATAAAAAGCGATCCGAGTGACTTATTCGAGACAATGTATACGATGTCCTCCTGAGACGACGGGGTGAAGGCAGTTGGAAGGAACGCACGGATATTTCAACGACTTTCGCTTCGGTTGTACGAAGTATGTAGTACAATATGCGTAGCTGAAAAAACTATGCGGCCGTACGGGGATTTGTGAAAATAATTCCTACCTGTACTCGTTTCTAACAACGGAGAACAAATTTTATGTAAGGAGTATCGATCTGGATTGAGGGTAAGCGACGAGGTTCGTCCCAAGTACCACGTTGTAAAGCATTCGACACGGGGCGTATGATCGTAATTGTCAAGGAAAATACAAGGTAAAGCTGTTGAACTGGTCTAGACCGAATAGATGAAGTTTACTTGTGGAGAAAGAGCCGAGAACGGAGAACGGACTAACGACTCTGGCCTCCTTTACTACCGTCTGCCACACTCCCGGCGATGACTCACCTGCGAGAAGTCGAGGAGGAATCGTTTTTACTCCGTTCCCCCGCGTCGTCGTCGGTCTCGACGCCATCCGATGTAATCTTACGAGCCTATCGACTTGTCGAGCGGACCGAGTGAAAGTTGAATACGTACAAAAGACGACTATACCCACGTCCAGGGGTGAACATTTTCCAAACGGGTCAAACTCCACGCGTTTGTTTTTCTGCGACGGACGTGTCGCGTCGTTGTGAAACGTGCAGCCCATCTGATGACCGTGAGGAAACGATTTGGTATCAAAGGTCTTGGCAATTCCTTCGGATCACCGCTGCCAATCGTCAAGCCATTCACGATCTCGACTTGTTTCTTTGCGCAGACCTACCGACGCCATACCTACATATTGGTGTATTTGTCGTCAGTGGCAGGTACCGTGATTGCCCCGCTGCGGAAAGCCAAATTACCGTCTATGTCGGTTGACTGGTTGGATAATCCTCGCGGTTATATGGAAAATGAGGTTAAATTTTGTCTTTTCTCCGCACGTTTGCTTGCGCGATTTCCTCGCAGTCGTACGTACACACGTCATGCCGGAAACCGTGATCTGCGATTAACGTAGATAGCGGCCGGCTCACCTTTTTGTGGCTGGCCAAACACTCGTCAAAATTTCCAAATGAAGCTTAATTCGACCGGTTTTTCTCGACTGTCTTACGACCGCTTAAATATTAATTAACTTCGTGCGTTATACCTTGAAGTAAAAATTTCTACATCTGATAGAAACAATTTGAAAAGACTCGCCTAGTTCCGGCTATTCCTTGGCTTGATTCGGGTCACCGAGTAATTTTGCAAGTTATCATTATGCGGACGTATTGAAACTCATAATTATGAATATCACGCCGCGGCGTTGGCGCGGTATCTAATTCTGAGTGTGGAATCCGTTCGTTATCTTATCAACTGAGAGTTTGAAGCGGCTTTTAAAATTCGCGTTGTAATTGGAATTCATTCTCTACTTGTACAGTGAAAAGTACGCATTCATTTGCTCGCAAAGATTGAGTGCGTTATATATGGCACGATTTTCTCCTGTGCATATTTATGATTCTTCCGTTTAATCCACCGCGTGTGAGAAATCGAATGAAGACTGGTCGAAATTTAATGGTTTTCAAAGAAAGTTGCCAGTCCAGCTCACTGGCCTATATGCAAGGCCATTTCTACACATGTTATGTTTGTTTCTATAACCCTGCGACATGTGTATGCGGATGGATTGCGTCGTCGGTAATTTTCAGCAGAGTTTCGCTCCTTCGTCTGGGTGATTGGCGGCGTTGAGAGTCTTTCCTGCTGTGCAATAGCTGACTTTTCGATGTTCTCTATTAATTCTCCTCGCTGTCTCTTTTGTCTCGTATAGCAATGTCAAAATCGAAGCGCTGCCGATTCAATTCGATATTTTATCGGTCGAGATAACCAGACATCTTTTGTTTCAAGAATTAAACGTGTATCCATGTCGTAACCAGGAGACGCTGAGGCTATTAAAGAAAGAACGAACAAAATATCTGATAAAAAATTAATTTTTTCTTCAGTTTCACTGGCCTCGCGTTTAACGTCCTGGGTATAACGGAACAAATAAGGTGAGCCTACGCCGCGTTTGTTTAAGGGCGAAGATTGCCGACGACGATAAAATATTTTCGCACTCCGCGGCGAGAGCGAACCTTAAAGCTATGTGGCAAACACGTTCTGCATTTATTCGCCGCTTGGATCGTGGCGGCCACATCAATCCTGTGTTACGGGGGTGAATCAAATACAAACGGAATACTTTGTATTAATTTTTTTCAAAGAAATTACGGTATAGAACTCTGGAGTTGGTGGCATGAAGATGGACGTACGTTCGGGAACGAAGACCCGCGGACCTGCCTTGCAGCATCACGAAGAACTTGAGAAAATTCCAACCCTTGCAGATGTGAAAAAACGTTAATATTCTCTTTCCTGTTATCCTCATAAACGCGGCTGAGTTCCGGGTAACACCTTCGACGTCGTATACGAACAGCCCTCCAAAGACAAACATTTCACCAAAGGATGGCCGTAACAAGGCGAGAGCTCACACGAAAGCAAACCTTTCGACCGTACCCACCCGCCAGGTTTCCAGGTGTTTGAAACCTTTTTCTGCTTCACCTCAGTTTCAGCTCATCCTCCTCTAAGCTCTCTGCACACGCATATACACCACCCACGCATTTTGAAACCAAATTTCGAGGATCATCCGAGAGGCATGCCTGAAAGGGCCATCGGAGTGTTCGCGTGTCGATGTGCCTCATTGTGTGCCGGATGGATCCTTCTCCTCGCATCGCGTTACCGTACCCGGTCCACTGTGCTTCGTTTGTTGGTTCCGTCAACCTACGGGGTTTGGCGCGGAGCACAGCTGTGTAGTTGCCGCATCTTGCAGTGGTTGGCAGGTGTTCAACTGCAGAAACGGGAAACCCTCGAAGGAGGCGAAGAAGCCGTACAGATATTTTGCAACTCGTAGAGTGGATATAGTCGGATACCTTACATCCTTACCCCTACACAGCCTCGTCGCCGTGCAAATCGTCCCTCTTACCTCTTCACCTCTCTCTTCCCCACCACCTCTTTCACCTCTCGTTTTTGACCTCTCACCGACTACGCAGTTCTCGCGCGGTATACAAGGATATAAACCTAATACACAATACCCGTAGACACGGCGCATGTATTATGCATAGATATATACAGTAGGGGGGGCATCTGACTGACAGAAATATACGTATCAGCTGTAAAACAGGTTTATTTATCGGGTGAAATTCTCTTGCTCGTGAGTGTCAGTCCTCCAGTGTCGTATATTTTATAGCTTCACCCAACTTGGTGGTATTTTTCGCAGTCACCTTCTTTTGCCCCTCGCATTGTATTATTTTCTTTTTCTTCTTTTCCGCGTAACAAAGGAAATTAGAGATTACACTCGAATCGATTTGAGTTTGCACTTGCAGCGTGACTATTAGATCATGTCAATCATGATCTGGACATTATTGCCATCCACGTTAGACAAGACTGTGATGCCTGGTTCGGAATATAGGAATAAAAAATGTTTCTGTGAAGTTTTTAAATTTTACCGAGGAAAGTAAGATAAGTTATCGATTCCACCGTTCCCCACGTGGCTGGTAGCGAGATGCGTAATAATAGGATGAAACGGTTGAATCTGTGAGAGAATCTTGCAGGTCCAGTCGGTTAGGGTAGTGCGCATGCGTGGCAGCGAGCGCTTAACTATTTTGAACCACAAATTTTTCGAAATATGGGTCACCACCGGTGTTTGCGCTCGTGCTGGATCGGCTTACTCACTTACCTCTTTGCTTACGTTTTCGTCCACCTCTATTCGTTCGTTCATTTCCCGGGCCATTTTTCGTTTTTTTTTGATCGAATACGTCACATCCTCGGTTCGGGTCCCTCCAAACTTGTCGTCTCGATTATAGCGTCTCGGCCATTTCCGTCTGAGCATCTGTCTACACCGAGCCCTATTATCGTTGCGTATTAATGCTACGGTACGTCCTGTCTTCATTCATAATCAAGTATTTTTGTTTCATATATTGTGAGTACACAAAATATTCTGCTTCGCGCTGGAAGTAGCTCGGGTAAATTGAATGTATATTTCTAACGGGCGGACGGGTATTCTCTTGAACGGTAATTTGATACCCATACGAACTGCGCATGAGCGCTTTCCGTTGAAATAATGATTAAATACGAAATTTGACAATCAATTGAAGAAGCCTATCTCTATCTATTTTATTCTAAGTGAATTACGTATAAAGCAACCATTTTAACCGTCGCGTATTCGACAACAGTCAGCAATAACAATAATAGCGAGTAGCTAGAGTTGGGAATCTCGTATTCTGAATTTAATTCATGTTTCATTGAAATCTCATAAAAAGTCTAGCCAATTCTGATCCAGAATTAGCCTGTTCATACGAAGTTTGTGTACTTGGCTACAGATTGCGTAATGCAGTTATTATATTTATAGATGTACTGCAATTTTGTGTACAAGCACAATCAGAAGTGAATATTACGTATTAGAATAGTGTAGTTTTGATAGCCAATATGAATATGTATTCGAAAGTTTTTTAATTTTCAAATATCCCAAATTCTCAATACAGGTACTGCGAGTTCCGATCGTGATCTTCTTTCCGCGTGATATCGTGCGTTCAACTGATTCGTCTCAATTTTTTTTTTTTTCGAATCTTCTCACTCTCCCGTTCCCGATTCTCGTGAATCTTTCACGCGAGAATAGACATAGCAATGATCGGTGTTCTCTCCTTTCTCTGTTATAGCTTGACGATACGGCTCTTCAGTTATACAAAGACGGTGACTACGGTGCCTACCTAGACCTGGAAGCTTCCATCACCGAGCAACAAGAGGAATTCGAAGGTTTTCAGACTAAGTGAGTATCGGCCAGCTGCAGCTCCTTCATTTTTTCTCCTTTAAATCTGTCGGTCTCGCTTCTCTTCTACCGTTTTTCTTTTTCCCCCGATATCTCCCTGACATATACTTTTTATTTTATTTGAAAATCACCTTCAATACTACCGTGGCAACATCTTCCTCGACTTTTACGTGCATCTCGAGGGTCTACTCTCACCCAGCCTATTTTCGTAATCCAGCGTTGGCAAATCTATAACGTGAAACTTTACCCACCGCGGTACACGCCCCTCGGTGCTAGCGTGATACACAGGCTTGTGCCTCGTGAAACCCAAACCATGTAAACCAGGCCAGCGGGGACTTTCTTGCCTTTTTGTCTCCTCCGTTTTTTTTTTTTTTTTTTCGTCGAACGTTCCATGTAGCTGGAGCTTCGAAGGTTCCGGATTCATTTCGGTTGCAAATTTGCACGAGTACATGTGTCTGTGCACAAGATTTGTTGCCTGGTGGGGGCAGGCTGCAGAAAATCGTGGACTTTAGAATCTGAGATTATTAGAGACGATGCATATGCATATACGTGTAATGACAGCATACAAATTTCGGAAGAATGGTCTGTTACGTCGGTGCGATATCCATTGGAATTGAGGTATTGACCAGCAAGAGAGAGAGGGAGAAGATGGGACAGAGCGGGGTAAAGATCTTCGATCGCGGCACGAATATGCGAATAAAGCCCGCTTCAGGTATTGACCGAGTCCTACAACAACGATAGCTCTGCACGCCAAGTACGATGCAACGCTCTCGAGGGTTCAACAACCAGGCACAATAAGTTAAACTCACAATATAAATGCCCGCAAAGTATAGGTATAATACATTCATTCCAGGTATAGTTGTAATACTTTTGTACATTATGGTAGGATCCCTGATCAGTTTTGCGTGTCTCGTGACCCTGCGTTGCAAGGATACGAGTAGGTATCTGAATACTGAAAATGCATTACACTGTAATTTCTCAAATTAACCCCAGGAAGCAGACCAATGCTGGTATATATTTGCCGTCTTGTCGTGTGAATTGCTAGGATTTACGATTAAATTATACGGTTGTATTAGTAGGGAGATTTGTAGAAAGCTGGTAAAATACGTAAATGGCATAATAGTGTTCATAGGTGTATGAAAGGGGAGAGTAGAAAATGGGGCAAGAATTTCGATGCTGGGTTAATTCCCGGGCGGCGAGTGGTGCAATTTTCCAAGTATATTTTTAACGTCAGCTTTGTGTCTTCTATAGCGTTGGTTTACTTGCGGCATTACTCTGTTATTCTTGGCAAAGTGTCGAAAGCCTGCACTATCGTCGTATTCATTTCCGAAAACAAGGTTCGCGGACGTGCAAGCATCGACGGATACCAAGGTAACGGCACATATTTGTTATATCTCTCCGGAGTGGCTACAGCTGTGCCCGCGACGATACGGTACAACCTATGCATATTGTAGATGATTTGATCCAGAGTCACGCCGAACGCGGAAGTCAGGTGAGTGTTCCAGTTATTGACTCTGTCCCAATCATTGATCTGTTTTACTTGTATCTGTTTGATCGTTAGTTCTAGAATTATCAAAAAATAAATTTGTAACGTTCAAGCGTCTAGCAATTGGTTTTAGTCGCCGAGAAATTCACAATTTTTACCGTAGATTCATAATTTTGGAAAATAAATGGTTCAATCATTGGGTCTAAACGTATCAATAAATGGTACGCTTACCTTGGCGGGTAGATATTCATCCAGACGTGTTGTGAAATTTTTGAAACATTGAGCCTGTAGCTATGGTAATTTACCGACCATTTAGCGTGACTTGCGCGCAGTTTATAATCGGGAATTCGGGACTTGTTTGATGGGTTTTACGAAACTAATCGCCAGGAGAACTGCAATCCAATTGTACAGGGTGTATCGCAAATCAAAGCCAGGTTCGCCAATGTATATAACGCTTAGAATTGCGTCGGACCTGAAATCATTGCTCTCCAAAGATATAAGGTTTTGTAGGTACCCTTTCTTGTTTAGACGTCTGCGGCGAAAAATGCAGTCAACAATTAGTCGTTCTGTCACGTCCGAATTACTCACGCCCAGGTGGTGTCGTATAGGGGGATTCGGTATGCTTTGCAGATGTACTCGTACTTGCATAGCTGAATGCATCGAATGTGCATAGGTACACTCATTTTAAATAACAATCAACAACGACGTTGAAGCCGGCTGTGGACAACGCCGGCGGAGACGCGTTGAGGATGAGAAAGTCGCCGAGCTGACTCAGAAGCGTGAATGGCGATGGAGGAAGGATATATTTACAATATACCGTGTGCCAGCAGACTCCCTGGTGACACGGAAATAGATTGCGTAGCCTGGTTTTCCGCATTATTCTCAGAAATTCAGTCGATAAGGATTTTTAAACTTTTATCTTGACATTTCGATCCTAATCATTCATTTAATCCAAGCACAGATGCTCAGAGCCATCCTCTGAGATATCTGATCTGCATGTGGTGCTGTAATTAATATAACTGATAATAATTGATGTGTAAAGTACACGTATACGTACATCCGATGTGCTGCATTTTGACTGTGCCGGCCCTCTAATTAGTACATGTTTCAACTTGTCGTTTATGCCCGATATTTCTCAAGAGTGAATATGAGCAGATGGAATAGCAATAGCAAGATATGCAAATTATCATCGACTTAAAATTAGCGCGAGACAATCGGTTTTCCGAAATTTTTATCGAAAATCCAACCCCAGGAACTATTTGTTAACCAACAAAGTGGCAGGCAGTCTCATCAGAATCTATAATAACTTAGCGAGTAAGCTTTACAGAGAATTTTTATCGTTGTTACCCACTCAATTAAAACGTGTAAGTTGTACGAGGGTGAAAGAAAAGTTGAGAAATGACAATCGACATAAGAAAGGGTGGTCGTAGATCGCTTCGGTTCACGACTAGACCCGATAGAATGGTACACTTAATGTGAACTCGCTTGAAACTATTAACTTAAATAAGCCCACGCGGAGAAGCGGATGAAATAAGTAGGAGAGAAAAGTTGCTAAAACTTTCTGTCTACTCTCCAAACTCTTGCCTTGTTGTTGAAGCCTCTTTCTCAGCCTTTTCAGTTGTTGGCAACGACGAATGCGCGTTTTTCCGTTCTGTCCCTTTCAACCGGTCTCCTCCCTTCGACAATAAGTGTTACAAAAGTTTTGCGACTCGTTTCATAGTTTCCTCACTTATTCTGTTTTACCTCGTCTACTTCCTTTCCGTACCCTGTTCCTTTCTCTGCATATTCCGATCGTTTTCACAAAATTTCATTGCCGTACGGACACCTTTCGGGTAGCCAACGATGCTCCAATAAAAATTGTGCCCACCCCGTCCCACCCCATCCCACTACCTTGTCCTCCAGGTTAAATCATTCATTCGTTTGCTTCCATATGCCTTGGTTTATGCTCATACCGTAATAACAGTCGTCTGCGCTCATGACACGCGTAACGATATACGTGACCGATCGATCTAGTAGCTGGCATAATTTATGATCATTATACTCGCATATCATATACGCGATGCATGCGCGGAAGTTTTGTTTGTTACACGAAAATAAACCTCGGTTTCGACCCTCACTTTTTAGACTGTTTCTGTACGCTTCACCACGATACTACCCGAACTTGGAAATTGTCGCACGAAGCTACATCTGTGGATTGTGCCGCGTATACGAGGGGGACGGTAACGAAGGCTTATTGTTAGGTTTGCATCAGAAGTGGACATCTTTGCGAAGCTCGGATGCCCCTGAAAATATAGTTATTTCGTTCGCGCGTGTACTTTCTCCCCTGATTGTTAGTTTTCGTGTGTAACTAAGCACTAACGAACGATCCCCGCAGAGCGCAGTAGCCGAGAAAATAGAGAGTTGGTTCAACGTTGAATAGGTTATCTTCGCGGTGAATCCTGAATTCGCGCAACTCGAGGCTTTATAATCACGGTGGATCCCCTTTATATTTATGCACCGGGTGTCCCATAATTTATCGTCGGCTTCGTTCGCGCTAAACGGGCGGCTCGCTCGCTGGCGAGGAGACGCGGCTGCGGGGGAGTCGCGGTGCTTGATGAACCGGTTCGTTCGGTCGCATGTGCCCGCTATCAGTATGCGACGAGTACCTTCCGCGGGCGCTGCTGTATAATTCCTTGCCGAAACTCCTCGTCGTTGTAGGGGTGGAACGGATGACAACGTTTGCCAGGGTAGCCGTACACCTGGAAAAACTGGAAACGTTAGGGTATTTAGAAGGGGTCATGGAAAACCTGGAATTGTTGGGGAATTTTTAAATTGGTCATGGAAAAAACTGAACATGTCAGTTTTCTATCATGGTAATTATAAATGATTTTTCGAGGTAACAAGTTTCCTTTATTTCGTCGAGAAAAGAAATTGGCTTAAACTGAATTTTTTGTAACAATATGTTTTTCTTCAATTCGAATTGAATTTGAACCGAATATAGAGTTGATAAGCTGATCGATTACGGTTTTAGTAACTTACTAGAACCGGGAAAATGTCACGAGAAACCAGTTTTTAGGTTCTGGAATACTTGGAAATGTCACGACATTTTTTTCTCAAAAATTTGTGGCCACACTGGTTTGCAAACCTTTTTTTTTTATGACTTATGGCGGAATCTTTGCTGCTCATTATTGCAGGATAGAAAATAGGAGTTTTCATTTATCCGCGTATGCACGAAACGAAAATCAGACTATTGTCGCACCTTCTTGGAACCGTTCAACTTTTGCCCGGAGTATCTTAATCGGTAATGTAAGTTGGTACGCCCTGTATAAGGTTTTCGGTTTATCGTGACGTTTCTCTGTATTGATAGAATATTTAGCCGTGACATATCGTGCCATCAGAATATTTATTCTGATTGTATGCGACAAGTCCCAACAACTTATCTCGTCCGGTAATACATAATGCTGTTTATACCGTGAACCGTACGGTTACCTTGGAGAGAGGAAAGATTCGCCACCTTGGATGATTTCGCGGAGCGATGAGTTCATCGTGTATATTAGTGCATGTTAGTTTTGGCGCGTAAACATCTCTGAAAACTGTAACCACAGCGACACGCTTGTTTCCACAGACGGCGTTTTTCGAATAAAATAATCTACAAAACGACTGTCCGTGTATTCTGGAAATTTCTCAAAATTTTACTATGCGCGTTTCTAGTTCATTCTTGAGAATATTATTGCGATTCATTGTTTTAGCCACAAAACTGGACGCTGCTTATAATACTTTAAGGAATACTTATGATTATTTAAACGGAAGATTATCATTCTCAGCGGAACGCGCGGGACTATCGGACTTTGAGCTTATTCATCATTACGATGATTCTCAATTTATTCTAATCTACAACTTTCCGAAACGATAGGCTTACGCAGCAGTTCTAAAGGCTGACCAAAATAATTTCGTTTCTTTTCTCACCTCACGCAACCATTTCCAACTGCACAAAAAACATCGTTAATCCTTATACACGCGCTCGCGTAATTGCCGGATGCTTGTCGTAGGAGCTATTCTGGAGAATATCAGAGTTCGACATCTAAGCAACAATTGGTCAAGATTTCCTGCAGCAAAGATTAGATCGAGATTTTTTTTCTAGTCTCATCTCAATGTATGTGTTCACAAGTTGTGTTGTTCAACGTTTCAACAATTTTATTTGCAGACCAGCCTTCGGTAAATTTGAAAATTTTATTTTGGATTTACGAGTAACGCTAGCGAACACATCGGTAAGTGAACTGGGGTCAGCTTTAAAACTGTGCAGGCACTCTCCGAAATCCAGGTCAGCGCCTATTTATCATAAATTTACACAGTACGGTATATCTATACCTATCTTAAAGTACTCGGCTTCCCGTATATTGTACAAGATTTATTTTTCCAGTTCTTGACACGTTGGGCTAATAGTGAAATTCAAAAAATCATATCCAATTAGTAAATACAAATGGTTTGCTGCCGCATATTGCTGTAACCAGGTTACAGCCGTTAGTTCACTGTCAGAGATTCGTCCGATGTTGTTGTTTAGTAGCTTTACGATCATCTTTAAAATCTCATAGTTGAACTCAATCCTGCTGCTAGAATGTATCGTAAAAATCTTGACTCAACGTGTAACATAATTTTATACAAGTTCGACGGAGTTAAGGAACGTCCAAATGCCAGTAACGGAAGAAACTGGCAAAGTATAATATATTTCGTATTG
Source organism: Neodiprion fabricii (assembly GCF_021155785.1). NCBI lineage: Eukaryota > Metazoa > Arthropoda > Insecta > Hymenoptera > Diprionidae > Neodiprion > Neodiprion fabricii. Next base: position 41,631,662 of record NC_060240.1, read on the forward strand.
TGAATTATATTTATCGCTATTCCACTTCATCAAGCATTCCGGAAAAGTGGATATGGCGCAGAAATTACAAGTGACAAACGAAGATGATCGGGTATATACAGGTGCACTTCGGCGATATCTGTGCTTCTTACAACCGGTTCGATCCACATGTGCGTTGTGGACCCCCCCCCCCCCCCCCACATCTCTACCTGCAGCAGCGTCCCTTCTTCAACCCCCTCCGCCGCTTCCTTCGCGGCCTGATCGCTTGCTCCTCTTTTCTTCCTTCTCTAGCTCTTCTTACACTCCTTCTCTCTCGCTGGACTCTATCGAGCATGAATTGTACGAGGAATAGCGGTATCCTTCTCTCATGCATATCTTCCTCTAGTCACCATTTAATATCTTTTTCGACGCCGGAGAGAAGAGTTGATAAAATTGTGAGAATATGTATCGAAATCCTCGCGGTGCATACAAAATCCCCAGTGTACCAAGTTCTCGACGCTCTCGACGATGAACCTCACTTCGCGAATAGCATCTTCATAGGGTTCCATCTCCGCGTGCTTTCCCGGGGGGCAATTGGGTGAGGGAGACTCGAGTATACATGCACCAGGGTGTGGGCACCATGCATCTGCGGAGATTGTGGCGATTTCACCTATGGTTACTGCTCATGGTATGGCTGTTCGTCGGGTTGACTATCAAGGATCAACCCCTCTCTTACGAAATTGGTAAACTGAGAATGGTAATCGGGGCAACGCGTGATCTCGACTTTGGTACGAATGACCTCAACAAATCGGCTCCAAATCATGTCCGTCAAACTTATCGGCAATGTTTGATCGGTAAAAAATAAGACAACCCCTAGCTGTACGCCACAACTTCCATTCGCGGAACGATCAGATATTATGACATAATTTGGGTTACAAATTCCGCTGACCTCCTGCGAACGGTGTTCCTACGTTCTGTATAAAAAGCACAGAGTAGGCCGACATTTGGATATGGCTATACGGCAAAACACACTTTGCTGGAGCTGCCGCGTGTGTCGACTTCGAATTCGTGAAAGTTGTACAAAAAGTGGGACCAAGTGCGAACGGGAATGCCCTTTGCCGCAATATGCTTATGGGGCCTCCGCGGTAGAAAAATTGCTTTGACATTAAGCGGCCTACTTCGATTCGGAAGAGACGTGGGAGAAATATTACGCTACATCGCCCTTGATTTCGTTCAACAAGATTTTCAACGTACCGAGTTATTGACATCCTGTATTTGACAAATATGGTCATCAGTTTCCGGTAATCGGTAAGAAATTAGTTTAGTTGAAAATGACACAATGTAAAGAGCAGAAAAATTTGGCTCGAACAAGCTTACAGTTCCGAATTATTCGAGTACGTTTGCAGTGTACAACTTATCGTTAAACAGTTCTCATTTCCTCTGTGCGCCTTACGTTTGTTCCACGGTGATAATCGACAATCACATCTGCAACTGACGAAGAAAGAGCGAACAAGGAAACCATGGGAAAGTAGCCACCCCGGTAATGCAGCTTCTTCATTAGCCTTTCACGAACGTTACCGCCTCACCTATCGACCTCAGCCTATCAGGCCGCAACAATGCCGGAAAGTCTTGTCGAGAGACGAAGGGAAAACATCCATCCGCAGTGTAATATTTAAACGACATGTTTATACTGTATAACATCGTTACGTACCGCTTGCCTGAATCAGGCCTTTCGATTTCGTTGAAATATTTTCATGCTGTGATCAAAGCTTTGAGGAATTTTTTTAACCAAAAAATCAATGGGCGTGAAGAACGTGCTGCGGAGGAACTGAGCATGAAAATGCCTTTATATTTATTTGTTCATTCCAACATCCTCTATTCTGTCAAACTTCATTAGTCCAAGACGAGCAGTTTTAAGACTTCTGATCAAACACGATTACATTTTGAGTAGCGGGTGAGGTTTCCCAATAGTTTGTGCAACGTGGTGAAAAGCTGCGGCCTCTTCCACACCGACTGTTAGCCAATGCAACCGCATCTCTTACGGTCCGTGACCCAGACAACCCCAGTACGCGTTCCCACGACTCCACCACTACCTTCTCTTTGATTACAATACCAACTTCCTCGCACAGTTGCCGTCGTAGGCATACCGTAGTCATGTAGAGTGACTTCGTCCTCCGGCGTCACTTTGCAGCAGCGTTATAAGGAGTCTTGACTCCAGACTTGATAGACGTCAGGGATTTTGCCTCGAGACGCGCCCCGTGTTGTCGAACCCGTAATCGATAGCATACAGGGTTGTACCATGGTAAGAGGAGCGAACCACTCGATACACGTATGACGACCTGTTTCTGTTTTATACTAAGGGTCACATCAGAGAAATTGTAGACATTTTTGAATAATGATTTACCGATGGCTCTATATCTTCTTGCGTGCAATTATAGCAAAATACCTGCTACAAAGGACGAAGTAGAAAAAATTATACAATTTGGAAAAGTTGAAACACTGGATTTCATATTCTGCTTCACCTACTTCCGTTTGATATTCTTTTTAAACTTACGTAATTTCCTTGGGGTAAATTCTCGCGGGGTGGAAAAGTGGGACAACTTATCCCAATTTATCCTCCCAAGTAAGTTTCGTCAGAACGAGGAAGAATCGCCAACGTCTGAATTCACTTTGTCGGTATAAATTTTTCGCAATTCAACTCTGCAGCCGTAGAGGGAGGCAAGAAGTGGTCGAGCTGGTTACAGTGGCTTCGTTGGTATAATTGGCCTTCCATTTTGCCAGTCACTGAGATCGTTTCAACCCGATCCATCCGAACAGGATAAAAGAAGTTAGATGAGCAAACAGACAGCAGTGGTATTTCATTGCCTGAATATTCGTCCAGACCCGCTATTCGAGGCCTTGCAACAAATAAACGTGGTGCCATGTTATCAGCCATCTGTCATCTACGCGTTTACGCGCTTCAGATCCGTCTCTAGGATACGGCTGACGTATTTCCTCTATTCAAACGTACCAAAACTTCCCCATGCCATTTGCCGCAGAGTAAGACGGTTAGATTGCGTTAGTGGATCCGCCTGTCTGTCCAGCAAGGCCATCAATGCGCAGGCCTGGCTTGTGTTATATGCGCCTGATTGTAAGACAAACTGCAGAATGTGCACTGTGTGTGTCAGATCGTTGACTGTAAGAGGGAGAGAAAAAAGTGGAAGTGGGACACCGACGGCCTGAATACTGGGGGCAATCGTGTAGTAGATCCTGGCTCGTGGCTTTCGGCGACTCGGGAAGTGTCGAGCTCCGCAGTAGGTAGTCACTCGATTCGCGTGCGCCGGTAATGCGTCAAATGGAAGAACCGAGACGCGCCAGCATGTAAATTGAGCCATAAGTTTGACAAAAATCGAAAGACAATGGTGCCAGATCCTTTCGCGCGACACCTGTTGGGTAGTTTTTGGTCACTGTACACTGTACGATCATGCACCTGGAGACTGTGCATTGAATCGTCAATGAGACCCAAGTGATGCGATAGCTGTCGCGATTGTTAGTGCAAGAAAGAGAAAAAAAAATAAAACCATTACGATATTCGTCTATCGTCTCGCAAATCGCTGTGCCTAGTTTGAAGTGCTGATAATTATGATCTGTAGTAGGCAAGTTGCCCGGACGAGTCCTTTGATGCGGAAATGCGTCGGAGAGATATGCTACGTCTGCAGGTAACTAAATCCAGGTTCTATAGATTGTTTTTTTTTATACCTGACCTGTGTCTTTGTTCGTAGCGTATTGGTACACTTCGGTTTTCCATTTACATAACTCTCCATGTAATAATTGTATGCCAAGTCTCTGAGCATACTGCCGAACCATCGGAAACTCAATCCTGTAGATCTGTAAAGTCTCAAGTTGAATTGCATAACCGAAGACAATAAATTTCACGATCATTATATTATGTAAGGCTTAAAGTTACATAGGTGCTCGTAAATATCGTTCAATAAGCGAAAAAAATTGAATTAATGATACAGTTGAACTTGTGTAGTGAAACTGTCCTCGCGTGGAAATTAGAATGCTGGCTCGACAAGAATTACCATGTCAACGAGATGACGTATACTTTCGTTACTTGATCACTTGTCGCTCCGTATCTGATGGACGAAGCTTCTACTCATCGCATCAAATTCCGCCACCTGGAGCTAGCCGACGTTTGTAATAAATAATTGCTGCATGTTCTTGTATGGTCTGGCCGATCAAGGAACGCTAAGCGAAGAAGGACAGGCTGCTCCATGTGTGTATGGCTCCCGTACTCGTATCCTGCGATGTTAGGATATTGATCATTTGCTTTCTAATGCTGTATCGCCGGATAAACTGTACAGAGATTGGCTTGCGTGCTGCGACCGATATAGTGGCACTGCACTAGGTGGGATTCCGCAAAGACGCTCAGGCGTAAGGAATATAATGTCACGTCTAGTGCGCAATGTCAGTGAATATTGCGGATCAGAATTCCGGAATCATACAGCTGCGGTTTAAAAGGTAATAGCGTACACCTAACTACTTTCCTCCCACGGGAGGTTTTCGTACCAGCTTACGTGTATAAACATTACACACGTATAGGTTTAATTTGGTGGTATGCAGGGAAACATCCTGAAGTTCATGGCTTGAGCAACTGGGAACGAATAAACTGCAGCTTATATCTTATTCCAAGGATCGCCTGGCGGTACCGAATAAAATAAAAGGCAACGTGAAGCATGCTGAGGCAAAGACTGTGGCAACGGAAAGGAGAGGGAAAAAGCAGTCGAGCTCGTCTCGGCCAGAGATATAGAGGAGAACACGGAATGCGAGACGGAGATATAGAGATCGAGATGAAATAAGCCCGGCTACGCGCTTGAACTGCAAATTCGGCGCGGCGTATAGAGTATAGTTATTCTTTCCTTCGCAAACTCGTACCCGAGAGTCTCTCGGCCTTGGGCATCCCCAGTTTCTCGTGGGACTCTTGCTAGGCGTTTCGTGTCACAAAAGTGTGAAATTTTAGTCCTTGTTACCGCTCACCTTATAACCGGAGCGCAAGACACTGTATCGATGGTGTACGTATACAATAGTATCCATGTGTACGATGAACCTGCGAATGGGCATTTGGATGCCCTGTTTGTGGTAGCACGTCTCTTTTGCGATGGAGGCTAGAGCGGAGAGGAATTTTTGGTGCATTTGTAATAAGCAAGATCAGGAGAAAAGTGAGCGAGTTGTTTGATGATTTCAAAATATTAACCTAAAAGGCAAGCAAAGTGACGAGGTTTACCTGTTTGACACACATCTATTTCGGATGAGTGATCTGTACAAATGCAATGTGGATCCCTGCAGCAGGTAAATTTTCAGATGACTCGCCGTAAGTCTTACAGAATCAAGGGAATACCGCAGCTTCCATTTCCTCACGATCGCTCAGGTATCCAATTCAATATCGCTGGCGTCAGTTTAATTGACTCGTATATTCAATCAAATGAATTTTATAGTTCTTTTCTCGTCTCCGGGGCCGTGGACTTTTCGGTTAAATGTAAGACGATTTCCAAAAATTTTCAAACGGTGTGTCAGATTCGGAATACCACGCGAAAATTTACGGGTATTTTCATTCCTGGTTGAAAAACTATTGGCTCGGTTTGAGAAAAGTTAATCAAGTCGGGCAATAGGCCAAGTTATTAGGATTTCAGAGTATTCCGACAAGATGAAACTCAGTTTTTGTAAATTTAGGTGTTAACACACATTTTCAGCGTATATTATGTTAGATCCGCCTGTATGCCTATCTGTAGTGGCCGAATACTGCTGTTCACGCACGTAAAACTAACTCATGAAAGATGGCCTGCTTCCGTACGCATATAATGATAACTAATTCCATCTGAATAGCCATGACAATGGTTGTTGTTCGTGCTGAAATTAGATTTTTAGCTACCATAGGCTAAAAATGCTTGGTGTGCAAATAAATTATACGCATAGGTGTACCTGTAGCGTGTTAGGGTGGAACTGGCGGTGACATATCGAAAAAAATTAATGAACCAGTGAATAGAACAACGTATGGATGGTTAATTCAGATTGCAGCAAAGGTGCGAGTGTACCTCTTAATTTCTACGGCTTTGATAGATCTCAAATCGTGCGGTGACATTTCCCTACAGCTTGAATTCTTTGCTGGAATGAATCTTAGTGGATATAAAATATCCGTGAACTGGAAGTTGTGACACGTGGCAAAGTCTCTTATTTTAGATTGATTGTCTAAATGGCCGCCTGGTCATTATAATTGAATACTTGAAGCAATCAAGTCGAACGAAGTAAAATGTTACAAATTGTAGTCACAAGGAGTTGGAGGCTATCTCTTCGTTTATGATTATTTGGAAAAGACACGCTCTTCCGAAACTGGGTCAACTCCAGCCGCCAATCACTTTAGCTTTTAATAAAGAAAGATGCACGTTTGTTAAATGAGCGTCTTGATATATTCACTTTCGACAGATATTAATAGTAGAAAATGAGCGTGTGAAATATTTTTCCTCGCGTTTGAGAAATTTAAACAGCCCTGCCTAACTTGAGACAGCTTTTTGACTAGCTTCCTGTGTACATTCTTCATGCTTTGACTGAACACAATCGCAAGAGTTTAGGTTCTGTGAAGCAGGCCTAACTTCTTTGAGATTATACTTGAAAGGCCATAAAAACCCCTTCCTGCATACAATTGCAACCTACCGCATGGTGAAATTTTCTTTGCGAAACGATTACAACTAACAATGAGGTCCAGGATTCAGGCGGATATATCTGCGAAATAGGCAAAAAGTCCGTGAAGTTAATTTCGCATACTATCTGATTTCTTTTTGGATTACGTGTGATTCTCCGAATAGCATCATCATAGTAAGGTGTAGAGATTTTGATTGGTTCCTAAAATAAAATGAATTGGATAAACTCCAGAATGAATCACTGACTATAATTTGTTTCAACGGGGCGAGTTGAGTTTATCTCTAGATCAGTGTTCCTTGGTAACTATTAACGGAAAAATTCGTCAGTTTCATATCGGTCGGTTTGTGAACCGAAGATCATCGAGTCTTCGGGAACCGGTCTATTTTACGAATTTGAAGTTAGTAACGTTATCGTAACTAAACATTGGGGAAAAAATCATTATTTTCTTAATATTACAATATTTTTTCTAAGATTCTAAGATTTCGAAATACGAGTGTGTTTTATTTTATTACGGTTTACTGAATCTCAAACGATTTCAAAATCGCAAAATAGCCGTTTTTTCTCAGCATGAATAGTCACGATAACGTTACTAACTGCAACATGATTCTATCCTCATATTACAGCTATGAGGTACCTCGATACAGTGGCATATCGTCTACCTACTTCTCGTTCGCTTCTTTCCCTTCTTTCACTTCATTCTTTATCTTTCTCATTTATTTATTCCACGATAAGCGTGGCAATTCACTCTCACGCAACGGAGTGACCACAGCGACCATTCTTTTCCACTAGGTATACCCGAATCCCACTTATTTCCACCGCCCTCTTGAGGTATTATTTCGATCGCTGGTCAGGTTCCCATTCTGCAACTGTTACTTTTTCATCTATCCGCCATTAGCGGACAGCGAGACGGAGAGTCTCTGGGTATTTTGTACAGTTTGGTTGCGCACGAGGTTGAAACAGGTTCGCTACCGCCTCGCTTCCCCCATTCAACCGATCTTAACCTGAACTAATTAACGCGGGGTAACCTGGCCGGACATACTTGATGCTGATTCAGGGGAGCAGGAGGACACGCTTCTTGACCGTGGAAAAAGATTCATATCGGTAGGTAGATAGTTAGCCAGGCGACAACTGTGGTATTAGGAGTTGTACGTATTCAATCCCGTAAGCCACGTTCATCCATTGATCATATTTCGAAGCAAGAGCTTGAAAGTAAACAAGTCACGAGGTTCGTAATCAGGGTACACCGGAGTACCTCAGGTTCCGCATAACTGCGATCGTACTTAAGCCGAGTCGTCATCTGGTGGTGAATGAACATAGATGATACTGTCTGCGGTTATTAGGACGACAAACAACTCTTCGATGCACACTATAAAAATAACGTAGCAAGTTTTGCTATCACAATAAGTGTAATTACGGAATATTTTCAAAAGCGCCTACCCTTGGGTTGGGCAAATCAAAATTGCGTAAGGTTCGTTCGACAACCTCGAGCTATATTGTGTCACATGATTTCGTATAAAGGCTTAAATTAAAAATGAGATTGACCAGTGTTATCGAGGGCACCGTCGGTTAGTACAAGGCCACGCATAGACCCACGTGATCCTTAAAAGGTTTTAATTCTTAATAAATTTACTCTGCTAGTAAATTCGGCCGGTATCGCTAAGAAGCCGGACGAAACTGCGCGCTTAAATTAACGGAGTGTCAAGGGATTCGCGTGTAGCCATAACTACTGATTTTACCATAGAAACGATCCGCCTAACACTGCGTGGTCGTAGGCTGTCACGAGTAGAGTGTGTATAGTCTCTCTTAGAATGCACCGAGTGTAGCCAGAGCTTTGATCTCCCACCATTTCTATTGTGGCGGTCGCCGCAGCTCGCGAGTTGGTTCGAAAGAAGAAGCTCTCGGCCGAGCCAAACGCGATATGCTCTGCAGTTGGCGTTTAGTTCTCGGACGTAGTGGGTGGTAATGACACGATTAGTGTATTGGAATCTTTCCTTTTTTTTACCTCTTTTTTTTCCCCCGACATTGTATTCGGCGTTCTCGGTGAATTTTATGCGACTCGGCTATTTCGCCAGGATATACACGGAATATTTTTCATAGAGTGACAGTGCTATGAGACTGGATCGTATCATGCCACCATATTGGTAATTTTATTTTATTCATGTTTTTTGAAATTACACTTTGTTCGTATAGCTTGTTAAAATTTTAAACACTTTTGCTGAATGAGCGAAATCCCGTTTGCGTGCTAAAAAATATCGGATTCCGTAAACTATTCGTTTACGAGTGTTGGAAGGTCTCCTGTAGTTAGATTTGTCCATCGCCCCTCAAAAAATAAGGTGTCGGCAGGCTCTACTTTTTCAACTCAGGTTCGGAATTAAGTAATTTTTACCCCGTTGGAGAGTAAATTTTACTTATAGTTGTATTTTATTCTTTGACCAAAGAAAGATACTCATCTCTATTACACTTCATGCTCTTATCGCCGATGAATCACAGACTGAGATTCTGGCGTGGCCCGAGAAAAATACAGAATTTGACAAGTATGAAATAGAAATAGAGGTAAAAATGAATTGCACACCGGCTACCGATGTAAGGTAAGCCTTGTCCCCGCAGTTGCGTCAAGCTAGCTGAGCTAAGATCCCAACTTACAACTTGGCTCGTGTCCTGGTTTTAAAAGATTGTCCGATACCTTGGTCTTACTTATTTTAAACAGTTATCGCAATGCCGTCCTTGCCCTTCGACGCCAAACTCGATGGATGCACGGGTGTGTTATTACCATGATAGACGGAGGATTAAATTTCTTTTATCATAGTAAAATTGGAGTCGTACTATTTGATAGCGAGAGTATGGAAAAATGAGTTAGTAAAAATGCCGCTTCAAGTCCATTCACAAGAATCATTTCGGACGCAGGACCGTGCTCTGGGCTACTCTGGTATGAGTACGCGGACGCTAAATGTAGACCAGAATCTAGTATCCGACACAGCGAGATACCACGAGGCTCTTGGCGTTAACACGATGCGCAATTGGAGAGGTTAATTCTTAAGTGATTTATGACTCGAGGGAAATGTACTTAATAACTATTGTTTGCTTCTCCCGTATGTTGTGCGATCATTCTTATTTATACAAATTAAAATTTTTCCTCCAACACTTGCATTGGAACTTCGATTTTCGAACCCTGTGGAGCATGCGCAAAGTGCCCCTTTTCCAAACATAGCGGTAAAACGACGTTGTCAAGTTATCTAATCCCAATTTTACGCGCTGTTAGCGGCACCTTCGGTGCTCCCGAAATCAAACTTTACTTTACAGGCGTTGTAATTTGGTAGCGTATATTTTGGTAAAAGGTGATAAGACAATGCGTTCGTTCTTTATAATTCTTCTAATAGTTAACGGGAGAGTCGACGTCGCGTATTTGTCGGTGTATATGACCAATTCTCTAGTGGGGAACAGTTCACCGCAAACTCTATCGGTGGATCAAGGATAAGTTTACATATTTGATGTGAGCACGAAGATCTTGTTCTCTCTTAACGCAGCTTTTCTTTGATCCGGGTTAAGGTTCACCGTTCGAGGGAAGATAATGATGAATTCGCAAAAGTAGCGAAACAGCCTTGTTTTACAGTATCTTCCAGCTATTGGATTACCTGCAGTTTGGCATCATGGCAATAATTCATTTCTGTCAACAAAGGAGCGTTGACATCCGCTATTTATTCCGAGATTTAGTGCATAGAAGGGAAATCATTAGTACCGTGTTACTTTTATCGACCAGTTCAAGTTCCTGAGGGAAGATTTTCGAAGGTCAGTCATTCGTTCCCGATCCCCTGATATCGTTTGCAATAAACGTTATCATAATTAGTAGACGTTTGACGGCGGCAAGTTAAATTTGAAAGAATGTCTCGGTATGTAGTCCAGGAACCCTTAATTCAACTGCGGGGAATAAGTCGCGAGGATGTGATTTCTCGACTGGCACATCGAGTCGCGTAATGATTTCGTCGAGGCACCTCCTCTACCTATCCGATTACCTCTGGCAGTCTCGGCAATTGCGGCGGAGGCCTTGACGATGTTCACGGAAGCGTTCACCCTCGGCGAACGCCGATCACTCACGCGTGGCCTCCTCTGCTCGTCGTTAATTTACCCCTGGCGTTGGGTGCGAAATAATAGCGCACCACGTCTAGACTCGAAAGACAGACGTACCGAAGGTGCGGGTTCATCCGTGGCTCCTCGCGTATGCTGCGACCCCGCCCGCTAGCGTAATGCCAACCGTGTTCATTTAAACTTGCTAATTACCGTAGCCAGTAACTCTGTGGTCTCGAGTCTACCCAAGTCTTACCTTTTTTTTTGTCTGTCTATAATTCCTTGGGACAAATCGATTGTTGCAACGCATCTGGCTTAATTAATTCTTTATCGACGAACCGAGGTGGCAGCTCAGACCATCAAGTGCATTCCCTCTAAACACGGCATAACGATGGGTTCCGGTCGCTAACGATAACAGTAGTCGTATTGTCAATCGTCATGCTGAGAAGGATTGTGAAATTGCACATCTTGCGCTGTCGTGAACACGAAAGAAATCAGTCTGGCAATGACTTAGCTGCTAGAACCTGCCCCTGACAGGCTCAAGTTCACTTTCGCAATCAATCACGCGAGTAGCGTAAAATCTTATCAAAGTTGGTAGAAAATTCTTTCCTAGCAACTTGTTGTATCACTCCTTGCCGACATTGGTTTTTCGACTCACTCGCCTGTTTGCCCGACTTGACTTCTCTCTACCCCGATCACAATATAATTGCATGGCCATTCTTCGCTCGCTTGCTTTTCGGATCGAGAGCCAATTAGCGGGCACAAACCAACTGCCGAAATTATCAGTTTTCAACGACGAGGTCGAAAAATCAGTCCTAATCGTGTTCAACTAAAAACTGCCCCTGAAGACCAAGCCCCGTATATTTCACGATACAGTAGACAAATTAAGGTAACGTGAAAAGAAAACGGACGAGCTACAAGTAGGGGTAGAGGAGTTGTTGCTTGGAAATTTTTCGTCCTCAGAATTCACGAACCATTAGGCGGGAACAGTATTTTGCTGGGCCGTAAATTACTCCGGAAGTATCAAAGAAATTTTTATGAGAAGTATTCTCTGGTTGTTTACTCTCGGTATTCATTACACCGATACTTAAGGAATCACGAATTCAATGAAAAAGCACGATGATAATAGATGTGTATAATGAATATACAATGGACAACACCGATCTGTAAATTTGATGGATAAAATCAACAATGGGCGAGGCATTGTTATAATAAATAAATCCCGGTTATCCCGATAGACCGTGAACTTATCACCAAATTACTAGAAAAACGATTATCTATGTATTTCATACTTAGACGTGAATATCAGGCAGTAAGAAAGTAGCACGTTGGTAGACGAATTACATGCATCTCTTCCCGGTAACAACAGGAAGCCACTCATCACACGTGGCTCATCTATTTTCCCACTTTTACGTTGGTGTCGCGGTTTTTTTCTTTTTTTTCGCTTACCTTTTGTCTTTCGGCGTAAGTTTCTCACAGAGTTCGTGAGAACGTTCACATCAGACTTGAACTTGAACCACTCTGTAACTCTCTAACCAGGTATTATCAAGTCCATCCTAGACTGCAGATGTGCGGTTTAAATTGATGGATATAGCACAACTAGGCGACAGTGGTTGCCCAGTCGTGGGGTGGAATTGTATCGACGCGTTCGTTCAACAAGTCAATTTAGATCACAATCAACATTAATATATATATATATATATATATATATATATATATATATATACAGACGGCAAAAAACCCTCAATTTGGATGGAAAGTCGTAGCCTCAACTTTTTTCTCGTGACAGTTTAGCATTGTTTATGAGTTGGGGCTTCTTTCCGTAAGGGCAGTAAGGCTCATAGTCTGTTCGCTGTTCATATTATTTTCTAATCGATTTTGTCCTTATGTTTTGTGTTTCAGTCGCAAGAATTCTATCGTTCTGAGGACTCAACTGTCCGTACGAGTGCACACGATAATCGGTAAGTTTTCCACCTTCTCATATCGCAGATGGTGCGAGTAACTCCGTAATCAATGTACCTGTACTTACGCATGTATGGTCTTGGAAGCTGTATACTCGCATCGGAGACCGACGTATCTTGCATTGCGAGAATGACAACGACCTGATCGCTGCACGGACGCAGTCAGTCAGCCAGGCCTTTTATCAAATAATTATGAAATATCTCGATGAAACTACACCCTCTGCAATCTCGGCGAACGGGGGAGATGACTTGTTCGATTTGAGAGTCGTTTGCTTCTGGGCGATGAAAAATATCTTTTCATCAATTGCGTATCCACGGCATGGCGTTCGACTTGATTCTCGGGCGTCGTGTCGGGACGACAGGGCCACGGTGCCGTCGTTTGACTGAGATATTGCTGGTGAATTGAATCGACATTTAGATCAGCCGACAACTTGCCGGCAGTCACTCCGACGGGGACGAGGGTAGGGAATACAGATCCGTATCTTCGATCCACGATTCGCCGACCGCTCTCACGCCCGTATCCTCGTCGACCTTATCAATCTGCGAATCTCGCGTCGGCGCCCTCTTATTTCATATTTCCCGATCAACGACGTTCATGTTGACGTTGACGTTGACGGTAATTCAGTTTACCGACCCTTTCAAAATGATCATACATACCTACGCTCATATCCCTAGTTTCTAATAAATATCTTTTATACGCATCGAGGCACCTTTTGTCGTTTGAAGGCATCGAATCAAACTGACTTATATTCTATACATCTGTGAGAATTATTCAGTTCAATACGTCTTATTGAAACGGCCAATCGGTGAATGCGTATCCGCACTCTTTCACTGGATGGTAAGAATAAGTGAAGTTATTCCTACAGATATGGGTGTTGGAAACGAGAGTTCATTTTAGTTTCCAATCAGTATTAAACATCCCATCATCCATGGTCCTATTACGCGCGATGAGTTTGATCACCGCATCGCAATCTTACCTTGGGGTGTTTCAATCAAAATATCTATAATAGTATAAGGGTAATGAATTCTCGATAGTGTACCTAGATGCAAGCATCTACGTGGGATTCATCCGTACCATGCCTGAAACGGATTTGCCCTTCACCGTTCAGCAGCTTCTTTTATCAATGAGTTTCAATTCACCTATGTTTATTATACTTTAGCATCGTGCAGCTCATGATGAGGATGATTAAGTCGCTAATTGACCGATTCTACCGGATCTAAGGAAAGATAGCGAGAAAGAAAAAAAAAAGACAGAGTTGCGGTTGAAAAGACAGCGGTTGGAAATAACAGCATAATGTGATAAACGAAAAATGGTACGGGGCACAAACCCGAATGGTGCTCTCGATATGCATCGCGCTACCGCACGATATACTTACGTACGGGACTCGGCCGATCCGAAGGAGGTTTCGGTGACGTGGAACACGATCCACCTGCTTCAACGGCTTCGTTCGTTGACCCTGCGCCTGCAGGTCTGGTGCGTAGGTAATAAAGTTCGGCGAGAGAGGAGAGTCCGAGAGAGATGGAAGGTGAGCGAAAGAGAGGGTGGCGCAGGGGCATGACGGAAAAAAGTGTAGTACCTACAACTCGAAGTCTGGGGCATTTTATTGCGTTCTTCAACGGTTCCGAAGCCGGTCGCGCCGCATCGTTCACCCCGTCGTTAAACCTCTCCGTCGATTGATCGATGCACCCTAATTCCAGCCTTTCTCATTACATTTGGACGTGCCTCGTTCATTTTTCCAGAAGGGCCATCCATAGTATCCCACAGTTGTCTGATTTCGTACAAATACACGGTGCGAACTCTCTTATCGTTTGCTTACTACGTACGGTTAAAACCTCGTCATTATACTTTTTTCGTAAATGTGTGAAATGTGAGAAAACCAGTGTTTGTTCCGGAAAGATGGATTGATAGGGGGTAAGAAGAGGCTGCAGCTGAATTTCAAAGTCACCGTGTACACGCACCTTGACTCCTGAGAGACCCGGTCGCTTGATGAACTCGCGGGCTCTGTCGTGGGAGGAGACATGGCGGGTGGGGGGCGGGGGACAGGTAACCGGTCCCATGCGGAGGATCCGCTATTCTTAGAATCGGGCCCTCCAGCCGGACCCTAATTACCTCTACCTGGAACCCTATGCACCAACATGTATTATGCATTCGAAGATTGCGTGACATTCCCCGATTATGATGTGGTGGGAAATTTTTCGCAAGGCTCTCTTTTGCTGGAATAAGAACAACTCAGATTTCGTTTCGCCACTGCTGCATTCGTGTCGAATAACTAATGACGATACCTATAACTGACTACCGAATCACTCGTTTACACAGGATTAAGCTCGCGCGACGGGTTGGAATCAGCTCAGATGGGTACAATAAGTTCCAGTGTCACGAAAAATTACTGGTATCTTATCTTGAAACAATCTCGTCAGCTGTCGATAAGAAGTTCGGTACGGCCGAATTCTCTACGCCAAGTACTGTAATCAATTTTATTGAATCTATACGGACTTTGCGAATAGTCAAGGCATATTCAATACTTTGAAGGCGGGGACGCGGTTCCCCCGAATAGAATTGAAGATATCCACTACCGCAGGGACCGGTTGTTTTCGGGTGAACGACTTTGGCGCTTGAACTCTCCGTCTGATTCGAACAAAACTGGCTTTTCAACTCACACGCGTCGCCAAAACTTATTTTCGTGACTGTACTTACTGTAGCCGGCAAAGAAACGAAAAGCCCGGGAACAGAAGACCGTCATTAACGGAAGGCATTATTTGATATAACCGTAAGATGGCACCTCCTCCATCTCGGAGGTCATAGTCAAATTACTCTGGGTATAACGACTTTCTAATTTTGCATCCGTCGCGTCATCCTAGCTATGTTTTCGATTATCGAGCAGACCGTTTGCATCGCTAGAAGTAACTACCATTTATGAAACTTTATCTTTAAAAAAATCGAGATATAGTCAAAGCTGGAAATTTTATTGCAAGATGACCGCTGGACTGCGTGGACTGCTGTTTAGACTATCAATGTTATAATTCGGAATTAATTAGATATAACTCTTTTTTTTTGCAACCTAATACCGTAAAACTTGCTTGGAAGTGTGTAAATACGGTAGGATGAAGGCGGCCCTGATAAATTGGGGGGGAGGGGCTAGTAACATCAGTATCAGAAGTTGAGGAGTTTAATTCGGGTGTGCATTAATCGGAGTCTCTGCCCGTGCGCTGATGCACAGATTTACAACAGGAAAATTTTACCAAAAATGAAACATTGACAATGGAATGGAAACCGAATAGAATTATGTATACTTATGCTGTTCACATATTTTATCATGTATAGTGTATGCATATACACATTATCGTGAACAATTGTCCACATTAGGCCCGGAAGAAAATAATCCTACCAAGATCTCTAACCAGTTTGCGCGATCAGCGACAGTCCGGCCAAGGTTTTTCTGAGAATAACAGTAATCGGATGAAAGTACCAAGGAGGAGGGCTGCCCGGAGACTATTTCCATGTAACTCAACTACAAAAGGTCCACCCCAATTATCCCGGAATTTAAACGTGCTCTCGCGCGCCCCGTTAACTCTTCGCCCGGACCGTTAACTTGGTTATTTTAATTGAGGGTTGCAATGCAAACTGTTACACAGATAAGACCTCTGAAGAATTTATACATCGAGTGCAGGTACCGATACAACAAGTCGTATACGCATGTATTACCGGCAACTTTTGGCTGAAAAAGTGTCGACGTAAAGTTTTGAAACAATCGTGCAAAGGCGGAACCGAAGGAGATATTAGTAAATTTGATCAAAAACAAGATTCCTGGACTGTGACCAATTTTTCATTGCCAATGTTAACCAAGAGTGTCCAATTAATAAAAACTTCAGACAGGTTACAGTTTCTTATAATCTTTTTAACGCTTAATTTATATAATTTGTTAAATTTCTATGAGCTTCTTTTGTCCCTATGCAAATGCAATACTTCCATAGAAATTCGACATTCTGCGAAAGAAAACCGATTGACGATCCGATGTTCTCTGGTTGTTTCAGAAAAATTGCTCAACAGCGAAGGTAGAGAGCTAAGGCGGGCCTTGTTCTCTCTAAAGCAGATCTTCCAGGTAAGCTTAACCTCTCCACCTGAATTCTAGTGAATTATCACATATCCAGTTTTGCCTAGCTACAGAGCTGAGCTATACGTCAAGTGGTGATAATGTCTCTGCCTTCCGTAACAATCAGTACATTTCTGTTCGATATTCCGTTGTAGGAAGACAAAGATCTTGTACACGAGTTTGTACAAAATGACGGACTGGCCTGCCTCATCAAGGTTGGAAACGAAGCTGACCAAAACTACCAGAATTACATACTTCGCGGTGAGTATATCCTCATGCTGCATTTACTAGTATCTATGCACGTGCGATAATTTCATTTAATCGACATTACGCCAATACTAACATCGTTATACCGTGGAGTACTCCGTCAAATCTAATGAGTAAGACGTGCAAAAGTTGGACATGAATGCTGCCCCGAGCGTGGCCGTGTACAAGTAGCTCGAGCCTCTGTGTCAAACCTGAAGCATTTCGTGTATGAATTCATGAAAGCATAATCTAACAGCGTTGACGTGCTCGTTACGCCATCGATTCTTTGAAGTCGTTTTTTTCATCCCCTCTCCGTTCATTCTTTCCCTCTCTGGTCTTCCGTTCTTTCCTTTCTTTCGTGTCACAGTAATTATCTCATTTATGATTCTCAACATACTTATTCACTTTGCGTCTCGTTTCTTCGCTGGCAACAAATTATGGTATGGGATGGGTTGTTGCATCCGAGGATGATGCGAAGTAGATCAAGGCAGCCAATGTAGGGATTAGTTTAATGTTAAGACTGTAGGTTTATGTGAAATTTTTGAAAACACTTGATCTGTCACAGTTTCGAAAACATCATTAACGATAATAGTTACAACAACAATAATAATAGTAATCATGTACACAAATCTTTGCGCAACAGCATGCCGCGGAAAAATCTCCTAATGTGATACCTTTTGAAATTCTGAGCACGGTATTATTTTGTGTCTCTCCGAACGGTAGAAATACTATCGCTCGTGTGGGCTCAACGTGGAAACGCGAAACGCGTCCAGTTGACTGTCAATGAAAGAAGCTCATCTCTTGGGGGACAGATTGAAAGACAGTTGGTTAGATGAGTTTAAGGTAGAGGTTCGCGAAGAAATCGTTTATACTCGTTCGAGTGGTTGTGGGTAAGACCGCGGAAAACTGGAATTGGGCAGGTTGAATTAGCTCGAGTGGTTTGCTGCTCACCGTCCTTTACTGCACAGAAATTTGATAAACGAGTGCCCGAAGAGTTTTCAGTCCGTTTTACTAGAAACTGGGCACGATTACGAACTCAACTTTCCACGAAATTCGATTAAGCTCGGTAGGTTGCACCTGTAATCGTATACGAAATTATTCGTTGCGGAAGCGACAGTTCCGAGGCCTGGCTCTCCGCTAGAGCTACGTCATTTAATTAGACCACACCCGCGCTCCAACGGCTTTAACAAAAATTGAACCTTAATGTGAAAAATCAGATCAGAGAAACATTCTTACACCCGTTCTCCCTTTATCTCTCGAAAAGCAAATATCCTCCCTCGCTCTGGAAGAACGTCCTACTAGTTTGAAAGTATTACCTTCGTGATTACAGAAATCGGGCAAAGGCTTGAACTGGTATAATCAATTGAAATACGATTTTCCGTATCTAATTCAATAGCGGCGTTAGCTTTTGTCATTACTACGAAAACCGTGCGTCACTACTCGCATTATAATAGGCATACCGCTAATTGGCTTCGGGGAGCGACGAGCACCAAATGACACGACATCGGTGCTTAAATATTGATTCCATAACGTCCGAAGCACGGCCCTTTGCCAATGTATGCCAGCATAAACGAAACGTCCGAATATTTTTATCGTCTTGGATCTCGGCATTACGTCTAGGAATACATTTTCCTTTCTTCTGTTATCGTGTAACGGGCACGCGAGCAGCCCTCGGTCAGGTGATGCTGTACGTCGACGGAATGAACGGAGTTATGGAACACGGACAGACGGTGCAGTGGCTCTACACGCTTATCGCGAGTCGCTTCCGTCTGGTGGTGAAAACCGCTCTGAAACTTCTCCTGGTATTCGTCGAATACGTCGAGACGAACAGTCTGCTCCTGGTGAGGGCGGTGAGGTCCGTCGATACGTCTAGGGGCATGATACCGTGGACGAACATCATGAAGCTCCTCAAGGATCACGACGCTGCCGACACCGAGCTCTTGATATACGCGACATCCCTCGTCAATAAGTGTCTTAACGGAATACCCGACCAGGATACCTACTACGATCAGGTCGATTGTTTCGAGGAGCAGGGGATCGAGGGTATCATTCAGAGGTACATGTCCAAACAGGGCACCGACCTAGATCTCCTCAGACAGTTTCAGATATACGAGGCTGTACTGCATCACGAGGACGGCGATGACAGGGGCACGCCCATACGTCAGCTCGACGACAATATCAGGTGAGATATCGTTTATTCTGCGGAATATACGCGCTTATGACGCATGTGATGTCGGCACGACGACGTATTCGTTGCGTGACCCGTGGAACTATGAATTGATGCTCGTCGTCGGATTGCCAGTTATTAATTGCTTGTCGTCCGAAAATTTCAGGAAAACTCTTCGAAATCGGAAGTCGCTAGTGGATTCGCACGAACGACGAAAGTCTCGGAGGCACTCGACCGGCACTTCCCCTCTTTCGATGTCCTTGAATGCTCGCCTAAGTCCGCGGCTTAATCACACTTTAGGTCTCAGCTCCCTGAACAGCACCCTGAATTCAGCTTTGCCAGATGACGGCGACGAGTCGAGTAGCTCCCAGAGCTCTCAAGGCCTAGGAGATGTTCAGCTGAACGGCAGCTACAAGGAGAACAAGGGTAAGAGAGCACGTCATCTCGTGCCCTACGGCCCCTAACAATATTCCTCTGACGCTAATTCAATTTCACCTTCCCCCTATCCACTTATACCTAAGGTGTGTGTGTATACTATATAACTATACTATACCTACATCTATACATATACACAGGTATGATTACTTGGCTTTGATTATTTTATTTGCTTGGCAGAATGCGAGGATAGCGAATATTAATAGTACATTTTCAGCCGATCGTTGGAGTAACGTCGGTGTACGCGTGAGGAAATTCATTATCAACAACACCCGTCGATCCCTCCCCGTCTAAATGTGATTTGTAATTTGAACACCTACATTGTCAACTCATTTTCAGTGTTTTTCTCTTCATGTGGTGTGAAAAAATTCTATCTTTTTATTTTTATATAATCCAATTTATTGCTAATGGTTGAAGCATTTCTCTTACCAATTTCTGGTATGTGATAACAGTGTCATAAATTCACCATTGTGGGAATCGTTGCGTCAATGAATTTGAACTTCACCGCCCACTGCCATTAAAATTTCCGCTACGTAGCTGCGAAATCAGAATTATACGCTAGTCTCATCTCGCTATGCAGACCAAACGCAAGTATCGTGCTTATCTGAACTTAACCTGACACATATCGTACACCTTTAACGTGGCCATGCTTGTTTCGTTACTTCCTTCGAATAATTTATAAAATAATTAACTTACATATGAGAAATTTCATGAGGATTCGGCGACGTAGGCCTTTAACAAGATGCTACAGTTAAAAGCAGTTATTTGAACCGTTATCGAAGCCTACGCAGCACTGATGTGAAAATACCGGAATTAGCTCAATTCTACATGTAATGTCGAATGAAAACATCCAAAAATTTATTTGTTCCATGCAAGAATAAGACCAGGAAACATGTACCAACAATATGATTATTTAATTATTCAAACAATTCAATTGCAGGTGTATATTTCCTGATATTATTATTGCCTGAAATTAAATTTTTTTTGGATGTTTGTTATTGGCATTGCATGTAGAATCATATTCATTACGGCATCCTCACGGCAGTGATTCGTATAGGCTTTGATAATAGTAAATATAACTAACATTTAACGCGGCCGGTAAAAATTGACTATAGCATCCTCTTAAAGCCACTCAAGGTATCCCTGTACCTTCATTAATGTGCAGAACCCTCTTCGCCGAATTCTCACGGTATGAAGCTTCAGATAAAAACAAAACTTTATAATTTCCTGTATTAAATATGAAAAGTAACAACCGTCAGCCGCGCTGATAATAATTTTCAAAAAGCTTTTCTTTGAGCATATTTGACTTTGCAGTCGACGTTGGTGTTACTCCGGCACTGCGACGGCGTCGAGAGCGTGCAGAGAGGCAACGCAGCTTCATCAGAGAGCAGCAGGAGGCGACTGCAAACATGAGGGCGTCCATTGGCCACTCGGATGACCAGGAGAGTAAGTCTCAACGACTATTAGATCAGATTATACGATAAGGGTGTGCAGTAACGTACCAGTACCTTTTAATCACTACAATTGTATTCACTGACGGACGCAAAAAAGCTTTGTACCCGATAACTAAGGGGACACTAGCTACGCTGGTTCCCAGGTATGATTGAACCGATATTGCAGAAAAATTGGAAAAATATTAATAGGCTCTTTGCGAAACTATGCGAAAAGAAGAGATTTGTTGAGGCTACTGATATTTGGCTGAGCGAAACGTGGCGATAATTCAGGAGGGCATGAATATTTCTTCAAATGAAAAAAGTTTCACCTTATTGAGAAATAAACGACGTTAAGGGATTCAATGTTTTTTTGCTGCCGCTAAATGCGTTTCTTGAGACTAAACATGTTCGGTGCATTCAAAAAATCCTTCGTTTGGGTGTATTGCTACAAATTTATCAGCAAGGATAGTCATTGCATTTCTTTCAATTAAACTCCACTGATGTACAGTTTTGCAAACTACACACTGCAGTCCGAACGATTATCATGCGAAAAAATCTGAAAATTAACTTACGCGAGCGGCTAGAAATTTCCGAGCTGATTATTCTTCGGTTTCACCTCAAAGGTTCTCTTCCAACTAACGGTCATCGCTACGCGAACGGATCACCATACGACGGAAACGCAGATTCACCCTCCAATAAACTATCTCGCGGCAGTAGTAGAAAAGATTTGACCCCCCTGATGAACGCAGCTAATAAGCTTGATTCCGAGGAAAAGAAACCGTGGTACGGCAAGAGCCCGGACGAAGGCGTCGAATGCGACGAGGGAAATCACACCGACGACGACGAGGAGCGGGATCGGCGAGTAGTTCTGCAGGTCAAAAGAGAAGGAACGGTCAAAGACCTTACCCAGAAGTTGGCTGCTCAAAACCTCATTCCAACCAGCCCGGTCGAGGACAAAGTCTCGAGGTAAATGAATCGTTTTACTGAGGTTCCTTCGCGCACCTTTTGACCGAATACGAATTCGGCTGTACTTCACCGTCACCTGTTACTGCGTTTTTAGGATAGGCGACATGAGCGGCTTAATATCGAAGGCCAAGGAGGGCTTGGCGAAATCAAAGTCCAAAGCGGACGTCCTGAAGTCACCCACTGGAGATAATATTCCAAAGATCACCGAGGTCAAGAAGTCAGAGAACGAGTTGCATTGGGAAGAACTGGCAAGCAAGCTGTCTCGACCTTTAGCCTTGTGCGATCTCGATTTTACCGATCTCAACTCTGAGGACGAGGTTGACGTTCTGAGCCCCGTTAGCGTGGTGAACGGCGTTCCGCCTCCGCCGCCTCCCATGGCTCCTTCTTCTGTGCCAGGACGAGCTCCGCCTCCGCCACCCCCCGGGGTCCGGCTGCCGCCGCCACCCCTCCCCAACACTTCGCTCCCTCTATTTGGGGTGAATTTGAAGTCCCAGAGGTCATCTCCGAACGGGGACTCGGCTGGCTCGCCGAGAAGTCCGATCCTTGCTAACAAGAAAAGCAAGAAGACGGTTAAACTGTTTTGGAAGGAAGTTAGGGACGATCCAATCATACTTTCGAGATTGGACAAAAATAAAATGATATGGGATGAGCTTTCTCCCGTACTCGTCGACACTCAGAAGCTGGAGCATCTCTTCGAAAGCCGTGCAAAGGACTTGATCACGAAGGTGGGGATAGTCATCATACAATTTTTTAATGTTAATTCATTATGTAATAAGCATGTACGGTAGCCAAGACTGACTATTGCTGTAGTATTACATCATCAAGAATTTTAGTGGCCTCGTAGCAAGCAAAGCAGGTACCATATAAACTATTCAGTCGAAGGCATCGATTGCACGGAAGTGAGTGGTTGCGTATTACTCCTTTTCATTTGCAATAAGGCGTCTTTAACTTCGGTTATTAAGTTCACGGTAGGCGTAAAAAGCTGAGTCCTACCTGCATGGTTCAAGCTCCCCAACGTCCGCTGAAATGAGTTTCATCGAAACCTCAACTAAAAAAAATGTCAGCGATTTATATGCTCGAAAACTTGATATTTGTGCAATAGTCAAATCGGTTGTAAGGTTCGTTCAGAACTAAGAACGCGTCACAGCGAAAAATTGTCACGGGTTGAAGTTTTTTTGTTAAAATTTTGCACGCTGCCGTTTCACTCAATTGAAGGTCATAATTCACATCGAATTCCCATAATACAACGTCAACGATACTAGAAAGTGGAATTTCGAATTTGTTAAGTTTGCTGCATTCCTCCGTTAAAGGAAAAAATGTAACTTTAGCTTAAATCCGGCGACCCGCAGGGCACAGTAAACAAGTAGTCGAGTTTGTCCTGTGCATCAATGGACCTGGCTTCACTACGTTTTATGTACGTACCTGTACTCGTCGAGTCACGACGTTTCGTTTAGTAAATTTCAACTTTGGAAACGCGACGCAGGTATGCAATAGGTGAACTGAAACGCTTCAGTTTCACCCTCAGCTACGACCTGAATCCCACTGCAGCGCGCTCACGACTAGGCGACTGTATAATGTAGTTCCATTTGCTTTGCAAATCGCTCTAACCTTGCTATTTCCGAAACATTTTGACCACGCGTCCCCACCGCGTACCCTGGTGCTCTCGCGGTATTCGCTGTTGCAGGCTTTTACAGGAATTAGGCGCAATTTGAATGTACAAATCCCCGAGCCGCGGTGCTCACGTCGGACCTTGATATTGCGAGAGAAGCAAACAACGACATCGTCTGTTTATAATATAGGTATCGTCTTTGTCCGGGTGCATGTTAGTATTACTAATTATTACTAGGTTTTCATTTATCTCGTCGCTGAATTTCATATAATTTCTACTCAATCTCGACCTGTGCGGAAATTCGGGATTGGTTTTTGTTTATGAGGGTTACGGATAGTCAAAAACCAGCGCTAATCTCGATGGAGAATTTACTGTGTGGATTACTGCGTCCATATTCAACAACAACGCTTCATAACAAGTATTCAGGATTATTGCGATTAAAAATTGAAAACTGATCGGATAAGAAAGTTATCACCAGTACAGCAATTCAATGACAGGAATGATGCTAATGGTAGTCTCGAATGGTAACATTGACGATGACGACAACTGGGTACGGATGAATGTAATTACAATGATGATGAGGATGATAATGGTGGAGGTGGTGGTGATCGTGGTGGTCGTAGTGGTGGTAGTGGTGGTTTACTACGAACCAAAACACACACAAAAATAATTTTAAGAAATTAAACAAAACAAATGGAAATGAACCACCTAATCTTGTTCTTGTATTCTTTGCAATCTTGTTGGTGCGCGCACGATACAAATTGGCATGCTGGAATTTGACAGGAGGTGAGTCCTAATTCCTTAACTTGACTTTTAAACTTCTTTTAACTATGAAGCTTTTTAACACGCAATGCCGTTCTCGTCGTACATCGATTTCGTTAGAAGCTATCAGCGATTAATCCAAATGTAGAATTAGTTTCATAATTTACATTCGTGTTTTGTTGATTTAGATAAAATTTTTAAATTTAACGAAATGGGAAACATGGCTAAATATATATATATATATATATACATACATACATACATACATACATATATATATATGTTTTTTTCAATTTCCGGAAGTAAATTTCGTGGTCACAACAGTGATCTTTAATATATGCAAATATCTAACGAAGAACAATTTTTGTTTATATCATTCAGTTGTATATAATGAAAATATCTTGCACATCCTTGTCCGTGGCCAGTATTTTGTGTTTTCCGATCTTTTACGCGTTGCAAATCCATTGCGATTATCCTACGCTCCGTTCTTATTCTATCAGCTGTAATGAAAAATGACTAGCTTCTGATAAAATCGCTCATACGAACGACTGGACACGAGGATTCGGCTGAAATGTTTTATGGTTATTTGGGGCTTCGTGGTGTATAGTTATGCCTGCTAACTCATTTGTCTCAAGCTGTTCACTTACATGGTTGACTATTCTGAGCAGTTCTGCAAACTCATACTTTTTCGCTTTGCCTAATGTGGTTAGCAGTTAGCTAAAACGCAGCCATGCGGTTTCATTACTAAGAAAATATAGTAATCAAAGGGTACAATTCAAGTGTTACATAGGTAAATTAACGGCATAGTATGTGAAAATAACTGACTTTGACTGTGGTGTCTCAATGATAAGCAACCCGTATAACCAAAAGGTGTAAGGAGTTTTTCTAAAATAATAATTTAGGTGAATGTTGAATCGACGTCAAAACATTTGCCGGCTTATAATAGCTTTTCACAGTAATGTAAGGTTTTCTGTTACTTCTATAATTGTTTATACGTATGCAGCCACAGAACTTTTTTTTTCAATGTGAGCTATGCTTTCTTTGTGCGTTTGTATTGTTGGATTAAGCATGTCGACGAGGTATATACCGCCTTTGGGGCTATCAGTACGTATCGCTGTAAAGATAGTACAGTGAATTACCGTCTCACACTGTCATGTGTGATGTTTTGACACTCGTAAGCAGGAGAAAACAATGGCTGTCAACGCGTAAATGAATTGAAATGCTCAATTTACGTTTACTATTAAACACTATACATTCATTGTCATTACTTCCGAACTCAACGCGACATCGAAAAACCTTCACTGTATATATTACAGTAGGTACTTGTTTTACATGGAATATGACATAGGTTTTTGCAATATTAAGCGTCGCACGGGCCTATAAACAGTGCACCATGCTGTGCTTGTACGGGAATTTTCCAAGATTTATCTAATGTTTGGCAAAGCTATGGGCGGAGATAGCTCTGACACCCGCACGTCCGATTTCCTATTGTGGTCCCACTTGTGCGGCCCAGCTTACTCATATTTTTTTCATTCTACTGCTAGGACATTTTAGTCGCACAGAAAGACTTCTTGACTAGAAGATCATGAGTATTCGAATTCGTAACAATAAATCCTCGTGGAGTAAGAGTTTTTCATCGAAAAGGAGTCCATCCAACTGAATGATTGGTCTGCTTCCAACTTTCTCAGTTTTGAACCGCCTCACTCATATCCTAGTCCATTTTCAAGTGCAAGCGTGAGATTTTTATGGCCTACGATCAAGTGAACTATTTACACCATGATGTGTGTAAATCAGGGTTCAAACTGTTTCAACAAAAACAAAAATCCTTGTCAAGTTACAGTCGGTTTTAACAGGTGATTATTTAGTTTAGCTTTGAAGTTATCCCTGGGGCTATTACTTGGATGTATTTCCTGTTTGAATTGCAGAATTACGTTCCATCGGACGTATAGTATTTTTTTGTACGCATATCCGAACCTTTTAATCGTTCATTTTTATCACCCCCCTCCCCCCCCAACCCGTTGCTTCAACGCCAGCCGAGGTAGATTTCTAGCCGCTGTTTTTGTCGAGTAACAAACGAATGAGAAATGTCACAGAAGAGAGTGAGAGAATGAAAAGAAGAGGCGTCTCAGCTTTCAATTAAAAAACAGACACATGGGTGCTTGGTTTCTTTTGGCCGAAATACTTTCTCAGCAATCTTATTCGTACTAACGTTAGTGTAATCCAACGAACAGAAACAGCAAGAAATGAACAAAAACAAGGAAATCATCGTTCTGGACCACAAAAGATCGAACGCAATAAATATCGGAATGACGAAACTGCCACCGCCAAGATCCATCAAGACCGCAATTTTGAAAATGGACGCTACAATCATGAATAGGGAAGGAATTGAGGTGAGAGGCATAAAATTAGACATCGTATCGCAAGGGCATTATACTCTCGCATCGAGATGGCACAAAGTTTCGAGAGATCCGATTATTTTTATTTCCTTTATATTTGCTTTCGTAGAAACTGTTGACAATGTTGCCAACCGAGGAAGAAAGATCGAGGATACAAGAAGCCCAAGCTGCGAATCCAGACCTTCCTCTGGGCTCTGCCGAACAATTCCTCTTGACACTGGCGTCCATCTCAGAACTTCCCGCGCGATTGAAATTGTGGGCTTTCAAACTCGATTTCGAAAACTCCGAAAAGGTGGGTAAAATGGTGAAACACAGTTTTCTCGGTCGTGTGTGCACGGATTCTTCAACGATGGCACTGTACGGTACTCTATTATGAATAGACGTGGTCATGACTGTTGAAATTCCTGCATCGATCGGTCTTTAATTGAATGATCGCAAGATAACCAAATTATATACCCGATGCATCGCATGCGCCTTTTTATACATCGTAGGCCCATCAATGTTTACATGGATGTTAGTCGTAGATTCGTGGTTACAGGAAATAGCGGATCCCTTGATGGACCTGAAGCAAGGAATGGAGACTTTAAAAGTGAACAAGACATTTCGCGGAATTCTGAGCACGCTTCTCTCGATCGGGATATTCCTAAATGGAAACGAGGTACCTGTACCGAAAGATTGCAAAATACTGTCTGGTTAATTCCTTAATTCCTCAGCTGTGACGGTAACCACATGAAGCATTTCTCAGCACTCTGCAGCTAATCTTTTGTGTCTGAAAATTTTTTACCATGAATATTCACCTCGTTTTCTTAGCTTGATTAATAGTCTTTCATGGATCACGGAAAGACTTTGAGCTGATTTTCGGGTAATCCCATTTCAGGTGAAAGGATTTCAACTCGAGTACCTGGCCAAAGTACCTGAAGTCAAAGACACTGTACACAAACACTCTTTGCTACATCATCTCTGTCACATGGTAATGGAAAAGTTTCCTGACTCGACCGACTTGTACTCCGAGGTAAAATACTTGCACATTGTCACTTATTTTTCTATCTCAAGTTTGGTAGCCAATCTAACGCGTCTCTTATTCTCCTTTATCGATACCACTACATCACAATAGATCGGTGCCGTGACTAGAGCATCAAAGATAGACTTTGACGAAATCTCCAGCAACATAGGAAAGTTGGAAAACGAGTGCAAAGCATCCTGGGATCATCTGAAATTGATTGCCAAACACGATGGTTCGACCATGATGAAAGTGAAGTGAGTAACATGAACTAGCGTGTCATTTTTCACTTTTTACTTTCCGTTAGCTCAAAGTATTCTATCGACTTCGATTATTTCGGCGTGCTGCAAAAGGATACGCGGTAGTGCCTCATTGAATATTTTGCGGCACGTCTGTTTCTGACAATGATTTTACAGGATTTTTTATCCACAAATAAGAAATTACAAAAAAACGATGCTCCTATGGGAAAATTTAACAGTAAATCTGAAACCTTTTTACTATGAAAGTTGGCTCTTGCCCAACCAATTTGCCATTAATTACTTGGACCGCATTTTCCCAAGCCTCTATTTTCGATATCCTTTACTGTAATATTTATTATTTATATAAGGTCTTTGAAGCCTCCGAGGTTTAATTCTGAATCAGACTTGGCTACTAGGATGGAGCCACGTTTGCAAACGGTAAACATTGCATTTTACGAAAGGTCGGCAACATACCGTTTCCAATCGCGGCTTCATCCCGGAAGTCAAGTCTTATTATTACAAGTATGTATCATGCATACTTACATATGTAATACATGTATGTATTAACGTTCACAAAACTCGGCCTCAGTTCACGAAACTCCACAAGATGATCCAGTAGATGTCACAGTACAAGAGACATATCAAGCTTTATTTCGTTCACCACTGCATTTCAACCGCTGTAGTGTTATTTTCATTTATTCCAGGATGTCTGACTTTCTGTCTGATTGTGCCGAGCGTATAATCGTCCTCGGTATCGTACACAGACGAATAATAAATCGATTTCACAAGTTCATACTTTGGCTGGGTATACCCCTCCATCGTCTTCAAGACACGAAGCCAAACGAGTTTTGTAGAATAATATCCGAATTCGCTCTCGAATTCCGAACTACAAGGGAGAGGGTAATACAGCAGCTGGAGAAGAAAGCCAATCACCGCGAGAGAAATAAAACGAGAGGAAAGATGATAACAGAGGTAAGGCAAGGGGCGATATATATAGTAAACGTGCCTATCGGCCACAGATCAAAGTGGTGGGTCACTCAAAACTCATTTCTTCTCCTCTCGGAGTCAACCGCGTGGTCCAAACTGGTAAGCAAAGCTCCGCCTCCGGGGGTTGTCCGCTTTGTTTCAGGTTGGCAAGTTTCGAACAAAAGAAGACAGGGAAGACGCGGAGCTGAGACAAGTCCTGGGATGCGATATCTCAAATGTCGAAACAATTCACGGAACTCTGCCGTGGAGGAGACAACGAAAGGAAGGTACGTTTACGAAGGATCAAATGATAAATTAGAAGAGTCGCCGAGGTGAATACACATCCACTTATACAGACGGAACACCCCGCCGCGCCCATTTAACGATTGATCCGGACCGGGGTTTGGGAAGTACCTACTCGGTATAAAAAAAAGTTACGTTGCTGACTTCGCTTCGTGATTCTCGAGCCCAAAGCAGGAAACAATCTTTTTCAGGCATGATTGCCAAGCGGAGTGTCTAGTAGATTTGACGATGCGAATAGTGTCATTTCGAAAATTCTCTTTTAGGCGGGAATGCGTTACCTGACTTGCATAATTCTTCTGAGTGTTGGATTTTGTGTCAATTGTATTTTATAAAGAAGGAACGTAGCGAATTTCGTGCTTGATGAAAAAGACTTACATTGTTAAGAGAAAAAAAAAAATAGATAAATAATACAACGTCCGTTTTTAAATCTCTAACGAATTAAATAAAGCTAATGGCGGCTGTAAACACGATCATGTAGCCGTGCACGCGACGGAAAGGAAAATGCCCCCCCCCCGACAGTAAATAAATATTTCCCATCTATCCGCTCGACGACTCAATCACAATAATTTTTAATCGAGGGTTAAAGGGGTTTTCGTCAAAGCAAAGATATACGTATGTATATGTATACCCCGGCAGTTATTACTAGATGAAAAAATATCCGTCGGTTCGTTATACATCCTATTTAATTCAACGAATCAAATCGGTATCCACTAATTTTCCGAGATATAGCCATATTAATAAGCGAAGCTTTTCAGTCGGTAGGAACGAGTGATTGCCTAACACTTTTGAGGATGAGCTGTTGATTATTCGAAAAGTGTTCTAATAACTTTGAATATTTCTGCACTTGAAACGAATGCTGACTGTGTGCCTACACGTGTGGCACTAGATAAACCCCACGAGCTGAAATAAATTTTCGCGGCCTGTTTTTCAAAACGACGAGCCCGACCGTAACGCAAGATTTAAGGTACCTACCCCTCTGGGATACGGGAGTATCTTTTCTTTTTTGATGCCCGCGACGATATCGTAAACGAACGCAAAATATGAAATACAGAGGGACTTCCGCTGGTTTACAACGTGCGACGCATCAGGTTGTAACGGCAGGGCCGTTTCCGGAGGTACGGGGTTTCTATGCTAGACCTTTACAGAAGCACACAGAGAATGAGGAATAACAGGGGGGTGAGCTTAGTCGTAAAGCTGCCGCGGCCCAGGCTTGAGAAAACTCCCTTATTTCACGGGTCCCGTAGAAATGTATCGAAATGTATCGTCGGCGTGAAAAATTTCATCACGGAATGCAACACCCTGACCGACTGATTAATGATTTAAACCACGCTGTGTGCTGGATTTTCGTTTTTCAGGTCGCACAGTCCTGGGTCCCCTCTTGAGGGACGAATCCACGAATGGCAATCTGACCGACGGAGATGACGAACTTCTCGAGTCCCTCGTCAAGACTGCAACGAAGACTCCGGCCACGAGGACGACACCGCGTGAACGAAAGCGGACACGCCACGCCGATCGTAAGTCCCGTAAGTGTGATCCTCGCACCCCGCATCTGCACAATACAACCCGCAACACGCTGCATCCCGCGCACGAGTTCTTCCATTCACACATCTCAAGTCAGATTTGCCATTAAGGGCGCATCGACAGAAATATCAATTTTTTTTCCATCTCACGAATTGTCTCAACAACAAGGCGACAAAACTTCATGCTTGAAGGAGATCGTGATATGCAAAAGAATTTGACACACGGTGATTGCGTATTTTTCTACTATCTATCTAAGCGCACGTTTGCCTTATGCTCCGAGTTTTCCATCACAACACATTCCAGTAGCACGAGTCGTGACGTCGATTATTTTGCCATAATTGCATAAACTACGTGACGTTAGAATGAATGGGCGCTGAGTCAACGGCTTATCGGGAACCGATGTGTCTTTATTGTCAGTCCCGACTTCTTTCCTGACCCGACATCATATCGTATTCCGCAGTGGTGCCTCTGAGCTGATCAGACAAATCGTATAAATGCCATTCGTACGCTTCTCGGGGTTGGCTGCTCGCAGAAGCGCATTGTGTGCACACATACGAAATATCAACAAGGAAACTAACAAATTCACCGATAGTTCAGACTGCGGATACAGGTATTCGCTGCCGTTGGTCCTCGACGATACCCGACTTTTCTTTACTGCCAATTCAATTCGCGTTGTTTTACTGCCATCCTCGAGGAATTTCGACATGTCCACCTCTCCAGATATCATTTTGATTGATTGCGTTTCAGCAGTAGGTTGAGAGATTCTATGACGTCTATTTTTCGCAATATGTAAAGGCTTATACGTTATCGAGGAACCTCTAGTCGATATCATCGGAGACAAATCTTTTTTGTTGCAACAGAATCGGTGGCACAAAATTTATCCCCGTGACAGCAACTTTTTATCCGTTAGCTTTCATACACGATATTCGATGAGCGAGTGTGGTCTTCTCGCCTGTTTACTTTTCAAACGTTAATGTTGTATAAACACCGGTTAGAACAGTACATACCAAAGTAAGTAGGGACTGGGAAATTCTCCGGTATTATCAACAGGTACCAGGTTATCAACCTCTGACTGATGAGACTTAAACCATCAATCCTACAGGGAGTCTTGATAGAGTTTTGTGTAATGAATCATAGCCGCAACGAAAAAATTAGGAATCCTCGAATGTGAAGCCCTCACGCTGTCGAACATAGAATGCCTTTACAGACACTTGGATTGATTTTGATCCCTTCGATGTCCTAGTAATTTTGCGAACCACGGTTTTGGACGAGCACCGCTTGCACCGTCGGCTGCGCGCCTCGGGCCAATCAGCGAGCGGAAAAAAACCCGAGGTGCGCGGCCGGCAGTGGCAACGGTGCTCATCCAAAACCGTGGGTCGCAAACTTACTAGAGATATCGAAGAGGACAGAGTCAAACTAACATGGAACAAGGAATATCAAGTCGATCTCTCCGATTTGATTTCTTTTTTGATGCGTTATAGTAGACTAAAAATTAAACGACCTATATTTCTTTTTTATCTGCCGTTAAACACTTTAAGGGGGTGAAACGAACCTCCAAAATAAAGCTTGTCGAGGAGCGATTTGAGTTATTGGTTTCTTTTTTTTTTTTTTAATTGAGAAAATTACATTTTCCATTTCTTGTGATGAGAAAACATTTCCAGTTGGATTGGTTGAAAGATATTATATTCTTGTGGGTGAAATGGCCAAATCGTCTGTCGATATGCTTTACTTTGGAGGGTGGTTTCACCCCCTGAAAATGTTTAACTGCGGATTAAAAAAAAAAAAAATACATGTCGCTTAATTTTCAGTCTACTATAACGTATTACAAAAGAAATCAAATCGGAGAGATGTATCTGGAACACCTTCCTTGTAGGTGTCTGTACACCACGGTTATACTTTGTAATATGCTGTCTGAGCTACTGGGGTATTGACCAACTCGGAGGTAGGTGGAGGTTATCGTTTGAAGTTGGGTAACGCTGACATCGTCTATAAAGCGAACGAGAGGTATTAGAAACAAGCGTTGTGCAGGCAGCTATGATATTTCGAAGAGCTGATTCCTGCTGCTCCGGGTGGACCGGAGTGGCGCATGTCTCTGCGGCTGCTTCAATTAACCGAGCTAACATCATCCAAAAATATCTACTAATGTATTTTAATATTCCAGTAGCGCGAACGTGAACCCTTGCTGATCCTACTATGTCGTTTTACCAAGAATTTATTGCAATTGTATCAGAGCGATTACGTGCAAAGAGTACGATTCTCATTTCGAAGTTACTGATATTTTTTAGGGCTAATAACGGAGAATTCATTGCACCTGGTCGCAAGAGTTGAGAACATTGGGTTGACGTTTTTTTTTTCAAATTCAGTATTGAGCTTTATCCTGATCTGCAGTTACTCGAGTCTACGGTTTGTGAAGTAACTGATCGGATGCCTACTTCTAACATTCTATAGTGCGTAGAACTTGTCTGTAATTGGTGGGTAAAGTGCATGGTTAGAATGAATCTCGTCTTCGATCTGGAGGAATAAAGGACTCCGATAAATCTATTCCTGCAGCAACGCTCTCGCTATTGAGGGTAGACTACACAGAAGGGGCGCTGGGATGTCCCGATGATGCCCAGGAGACCCAACAGACTATACTATCCGTATACTGTGCCGTTGTGTGTGAAAGGCGTATGTGTATAATAGGCACCGATCGATATAGTAATGCTGCAGGTGGTGGTTTAAGGTTCTCAAGGGCTTCATTTCTCTTTTGTCCTAACAGTGAAGCGATCTCGAACCCGGGAGAACAACACAACGCCGGAAGGTTATCAGCCGTGAAGAACTATTCACGTCGTCTGCCACAAGGTCCATAGGTTTACGATCTTTAGCATGATGTTTTGTCCCTGTTCCAACACATAGTGTGTCTTTGTCGCATGCCATTGTCACTCGCTTAATATCACATGGATATATTATAATCCGTCGTCTAAGTCACTGAAATATAAAAATACTGGAACGTGCCCTGCAGTAGGAAGAGCCGTGTCGAGAGACACCCTCACAATTGGCATCTTTTCTACCGGGGTCACCCGTGAGCGGTAAAAGCATTGTACAGTTACTAGAAAATGTCACTTTCCGGCATATCTGTGTCCATTCAATATCACTAAATATATTTTCCCTTCATGCCAGCCACGCAACTTTTGTATCGGACTGTAGCAAGAGAGATGAGGATATTGCCACCAGTGACGGTCTCTTTCAGCACGAATTTTCTTACCGTAGCGCACGTCCCAGTAATATTATTGTTCAGTGGTCTAGAATTCGCCTGCAAGCTTTTAATTGCTTACTGCGACTACACTCGAGCAAATTCTTTCCGATCCGAAGTATCATGCCGCATTAATAAATAACTAATCGTAGAGCTGTATCGGAGACACGCAAGTTCAAGAGCTAAACCATAACCGCTGACAGTAAAATAATTTCTTCTTGTATTGTCGATGACGCTTGCGAGCCGAATCGGGGACAACCCCACATATTTCCGTGTTGTCGCAAACTTTGTCCGATCATTTGAAACTGATTGATTCAGCAAGCTGCCTCGGTGTTACAAAAGGACTGAAAACAGCAAACCTTAAATAATTAATCACTGGTACTGACAATGAGTTTAGAAAATGTCTGCATTCTGCAATATTCGCGGATTAATTATGCGCTGATTGAGTAGGTATTAGTTTTGACAGAGGAATACACACGCTCGTTAAGAGTCGTCAGGGGTAAAGACTTTTTAAACTGTTTTCATTTATACCTACTTGGCATCGGGAAAACTGTATCTACGTGTAAACGTACAAAACGGAGGAAACTGGAATGCTAGTTAGGGGTGATAATTGCGGCAACAGATTTTGATTAGCTGGATAAATCAAATTAATTAAAACTACAAGGAAATTATCTCGTGGGCCTGGTTAGCCGAATGGCAATACCTTCCGAGGAAATTAACAAGTGCGACGACATTCGTGTTGTTGAGGAAACGAAGACGTCTCATTCCGGTGAAAAATTAACGTACCTACGCACGAGGGAACCTTCTATTTCTTACTTTCATGCCTTTCAATTGGTACAGTCCGTTACCACCGGGATTAATCAATCCACTGGACTTCGTATTGAAAATAAAAAATATTTGCTACATTGTTGACATTCCGGTAGGTATTCGCAAATTTATCATTTTGAAATATCAGCAATGGCTATTATGTGTGATTGCACTGATGCAGTTAAATCGATTGATTTACCTATCAGTAGCAACATGGCCTGGCATGCGCATGTCTGTATATGTGCATTACACTTATATATTTAGGTATTTGACAGTTTTTCGTCTAGTTTTCCATACGCTTAAAACAGCCCCTAAAATCGGATGTTTTTAACATCGTCCTTCAAATATAAAAGTGACTTTTGTTTCGGATGCATTTTGATAATGTAGAAATACTCACCTTCTGAATTTTTAGATTTCTTTTGTAATTTGTTTTGACGTGATTCCAACCCACGGATTAACAATGATCCTACAATCCCCAGAGTTTCAACAAATCAACGTTTATCATGCAAACGCTAACGTACTTGATAAAATTATTTTATCTATACATTTTGGTTAACATTCTTAGAGGAAAGAGAACGATCAGGACGTTTGGAGAGAGTTTCTCATAACAATTTGGTGAAATGAGCCGGGATTACGTCATATGAATTTCACGGCTCAAGTACTACTCACAATTAGCGTAATCGCGGCGTTGAACCTGCTCTGTTACACCTAGGGATAATCCAATGGCCCCTTGATTGTATTTTTTGCACTTTGCCCCTGTGCCGCGAAATTCTTTTTAACGGCAATTCCTTGAGGACGAATTTAAAAACAACGTGTCCGACTTAATTTCCCTCCTCTGGGTGCACTGGCTCTGTATTAGAAATTACGTCAGTTGCGGAAAGAGCCGGCAGGGTTGCCATATCAGCGAGAGAGAATCGTCTACCTTTTGGGTACCGATTCATCCCTGAGTTTTAATCGGTCTTTATTCTTCGGCTTCATGCTAGTGGGTGTCTCAACGAGTGAGTGGCTATTTATGATAAGGCACTGTTAAACGCTTGCTACAGAAAGCTTGCAGCATGAGTTCGTGTGTAGAATCGAGCAGATGGTATGCCGGTGTGTCGTGGATCGTACATTTCGCACGAAAGATCCATTGACTGAATTCTCGCGCAAGTAATAGGTACCTGCCTCTAATATGTAGAAGTTTCGCGACAACGCTTACATGAAAGCTGTGGATCTGTTACAGTGCGTAGAACATTGAAGAATGGTCTCTCGGAAGAAGAGAAGAAGCACATCGCCGCATACATCAAGGGCTATTGACTGTGATACATGGAAATCGCGCGAGCGGAAGAAATCTCGGAGTTTTTGACGGAAGCTGGACGAAGACTGCGCCGTCCATACTGGCGAGGGCTGAAGCAACTCCTGCGTTTTTAAGCGACGCGCGTTTCAGAGAGTTATGTTAGTCTTATCTCGTAAACTCCTTCTACTTTTTTTTAGGATTACACCGGATCCTAAGCCTTCCTATTATGAATATCTTGCCAAACTTGCGACAGTCAAATATTGGCTGAAGCATTATTAAGTAAACTTATTACGTATAAAGACGAAACTCGATGATTTCGGTCCAAAGTATATATGCATTATACATTACGAGTAAAGTCGTAATATGAGAGAAATTCTGGGTACTTTACTCGCCTTAAGAAATTAGTACATTGTGTATCTAAGGCGGAAAAAAAGCGATTACGAGTATACGATTTACTGCCTGAACGAAACGAGGTTGGTGATCACACGAGTGGAATCGCCTTCCGCCCATCATGCGCATGATTTGTTTTTTTTTTTTTTTTTTTTTTTTTGTCGTAGTCCTTTTGAAAATTCGCCTTGTCGCGCATGTGAAACGGTTGCAAGAAATAACTGTTCTCGTGTGCACTTTACAAGCGAGCCGACATGAAACTTTGCACCCGTTACGAGTGTGCATGAAAACGGCAATTTTGCGCCGGTTTCACCTACGCGAAAAGGCGGTTTCTCAAGGGGGGTTGGACAAAAAAGTAATCCGTGTAGGTAGGTATCTATCCATCTATCTATCTATCTATCTATCTATCTATCTATCTATCTATCTTTCTACCTACCTACCTATCTACCTACCTACTCACCTGCCCGCCTACCTGTCCATCCATCTATTGGTCTACCCGTCTATCCTTCTATTCCTCTATTCATCTATCTACCTACCTACCTACGTATCTATAATCTATTTATCCAACTATGTATCGACGTATCTATCAATAGATCGTACTCGATTCCTTTGTATACTTGCCTCTATTCGTATGCAATTTGGGCAGGTAATAAATCCTCACATTTAAAATACTTGCAGTACACTGCAAGTTGCGGCTGCTAGTCACGCCGAAACCCTGTCAGCGTTCCTTCATTTTCAATGTTCACGATCAAACTCGAGTAAAAAAATTACTATTGCATCGACTACTTTGGGGATTGACGGATATTTGTCGTTGATATTACTACAATTTTTGTAACTGCAATTTTTCTTCCTGGTAAACTGGACTGTCGATCTAGTAACTCGTGTTATCGAAGTAATTTCAACAGGACACTACGTTACCTTTCATTTTCCCAGAGTTGTCGTAAATCCGACAGTAATATTTTTCCGTATAGGTATATCCGTCACACTTTATTCGTTATCATTATCATGCGCTGGTTCATTGTGAACTGAAGCAGACGATGAATTCCTCTCATTCGATATTACGAGTCAACGAATGATATGCCATTCTTGAAGTCCGTGGGTTATCCCCGTGTTTCCATCTTTCAAGAATCAGAACCGAGGTATTGCAGACTAGGTTTTCCCCGCCCGAGAATGCAACTACACGGATTCCTAACGGTTCAAGTTAGGAAACAGTTCAGTCATGTACGTACCCTTATATTTTCAGTG
Organism: Neodiprion fabricii; assembly: GCF_021155785.1. Classification (NCBI taxonomy): domain Eukaryota; kingdom Metazoa; phylum Arthropoda; class Insecta; order Hymenoptera; family Diprionidae; genus Neodiprion; species Neodiprion fabricii. The sequence continues at coordinate 41,669,402 of NC_060240.1, forward strand.
TAGAATATATTTCAGCTAATTTGAAGTAGAGACGAGCAACGTTGCATAACTGTCTGGTTAGATGGTTGTGCATATAATTGTACTGTGCTCTGGTATAACACGAAACGTGCCGGTCACTATTTCAATTTTTTTCTGAATGGCCAACTTGGACGTGTTCGAACATGCTTTCGTACTATTATTCAGCGATCCTGCAAACACAACGATTTCAATTAATTTCTTTACATGCTGTTATAGATCCACTTAGAATTCTCCACCACGCTGCAAACTACCTCTGGCATTATATCACGAATTATGTAAAATACAAAAATCGGTCAATAATTATGTTACAAAGGCGGGGGTTTTGGTTTAGAGTTGTAAAGAAAAAGTGGTGATAAGATTAGCTTTTGATTCGCGAATTGTGCCTCCGTTATTTTTAATCTGGATCTAACCGTGCCAGATATATATTATATATAATGCCGAAATCTTTCCATAATCTGAACATCGTATGAAATCACAACGAATGGAGGTTTCTATTAAAATATAATAACTGCTAGAAGTTCGCTAAATTGGGATTGGAGAGCAACGTAGGTAGTCAAATTTTTTTTCTATACCATATTTACAATACCATACACTATTATACATCTAATAAAATGAATATAATTTAATGTTCAAGTGTCATTTTATCAAGCGCGGAAACCCTATTGCATGCATCAATTTCTTCAACGATACAAAATTGAGAATGTAGATCTGCCAAAGCATCCTTCTCCCCGCTCGTGTTTCCTAATTAAATTCGGAGGAAAGAATAAAAGTCTAAACGTCCATATAACAAAGTGTGTTTGCGACACAGTTTATTCATATTAACCTTCCTCCATCTTTAACAACGTACAATATTCAATAATGAAAACATTGTTTGATAATAATAATAGTAATAATAATAATAATAATAATGATATTAATAGTAATGACGATAAAAATTAATAGTCATAACATTAATAAGAAATGATAGTAACAATGATAAACATTTGTGCGATATATTTTGGAAAGCTTGAGAATTGGGGACAGCAAGACTTCAGATAAATGTTTTTTTTTTTCTTCGCAACATCAATAAGGTGGAGGTAAGTACATAATGTCACACACGATCGTAGAAATAAGATCTATTATTATGTAAAAAAACTCCCTTCCGAATTATCATAGTCCTCCTCTGTACACGGTAAATACTTGCATATCTACCGATCGCCGAAACCGCGTTTTCGAAACGCAAGTAGGATATGTTCTAGGCATACTAAATATTAAACATCGGCACGGGTATCAATTGCCTTGCGTAGTAAAAAATGCCGTTTCATTTATTTTACAATTTTCCCTTCCTCTCGCTCTATCGCACTTTCTATAATTCTCATTGAAATGTCAGGACGTACCACGGGCCTGCATGTTTTCATCATTGTGCCATCTTAGGTTTACCTAATTGTGAAATTGTTGAACATTTGCTTCGGCGAGTTTTATTTCGAAGGTGCGAGATATTGCAAATGACATTACAGTGATTTTTTTTTTTTTTTTTTAATCGAATTCGGATCTACCTTGGCAAATATTCGTGACGACTAGTGAATCGTCGCTACGCATGGTAACGAGAGCTGGTTTGTTACGTCCCGGCGCTGTAAGAATTTCGTCGTACTTTGAGCGAGAATATGTACATAATAGGTACTATTATAGCGTCTTGTGACCGCGTTTGGTGTTGCGAGCCATGCTCGTGTCCGTTCCGTTGTCGAGAGTAGGTTTCGGGATGACGCCAAGTGGAAAGACGAGCTGCAGAAGCTTCGCAGTTCTCCGGTGGTCAGTGTGACGTGATTAATTTTGTTAATTACGGGTTTCAAAGCTCATCGTGCTTCGGACCGCTGAATTCGTCGTGGGAGATGAAGCCGTTCTTGTCGCTATCCTCGTGCTGGAATATCTCCTCGACGAGTTTGTCGTGGTCGGCGAGCATTTTCTTTACTTCGTCGCTCTCACTGGCACTGCCCTGCTCCGCCTCAATCATTTGCTTCCTCAAATACTCGCTAACCTGAAACAATAGTGTCCAAAAAGGCATAGTCAGATATCTAGGCTTTGGACAATCGTTTAAGCTAACATTGAGAATATAAGCGACTTGGTGACCAGCGAACTCTAAACAACTGGGGTGAAAAATGTCACGTAATGCAACCCCATTGAGGTGTACGATCACGTGTGAGCAAGTTTCGATGAACAATAAGCTACTCGTCAAACCTAGGTTTTTGTAAGTCAAACATTATGCGTATAAAAAGTATTATTTTTGACACTCAGCCACGAAATATCTGATAAAAGATATACAAATCCACCCGAGTAGTAAGAATTGACATGGAAATACGTGCCGTATAAAAGTTGGTGCCGTTAAAGAACCGGAATTTTTCTTCAATCTCTACTCATTACGAGGCACATCTGTAACGAATTTTTTTGTTCAAAAAATACTTAAAGAAGGATATAGGTTCGCGAATGAGAAATAGGAGTGAACCCGGATTAAATTTTTTGTTTCAAATGTGAATGTAATAACGGTAGAATTTCGTACTGTCATTTTTGGCGGTTGTGCAGACTCACTTTAGTTGGTCCAAAGCTACATTACTCAAGTCGAGTGAAACTGTCGTTCGAATAAAAGAAATAAATAAAAAACTAAAAAGAATATGTGAAGTTTCTCCACCATCAGGTTAAATAATTGCATATAAATATAATAGCCAACACCGTAGTCCCCAAAATAATGGGAAATGATCTTGCCATTGTTCTCACCTCCTCGCGGGACAGTTGGTTGTCTTTGTTGGCATCGATTTCTTTGAAGACATTAGTCGTTGGCGGTGAATCGCTGATGTCGATCAACTCAACGTCAAATAATAGCACCGCACCTGGAGTGAAAATGAAAGAAAATAACGATATCAGATACCCCGTTTGATTCGCTACGCTGTTTCAATAAGGTTTTACATTGATTATCCATCATCTTTGATCCTTGGTGCCAGTCAGTTATCTATAGTGATTTGCGCAATTTCAACCAAGTGCTCGATAGGAATTCGGTCCGCGCAGAGTAACTTTCGGCTCCAAAGTTATAATATACGATCGTTTTGGATAATTGCCGAAAATTGTAGTCTCGCGTGTATCAAATAGATGCCAAGCGATTAATTCCCCAAGCTATACATGACGATGAACAAATCGCACGAAGATATCGTTGACAATGTACATGAGGTCTATTCGCGTAGGCAAACGCCGGTAAATTATAATGGTTAGTAATTGCCCGTAGAAATAAACGTTATTGGTACTTTGGGAAGCTACTCGAAGATACGTTCTGACAATGTGGTCTATAATTCAAATTCGATCACCGCGTCTTTCGCGATCATCACCGATGTAGTCGATAAGAATCAGCATCGTACGAAATTCACTGTTCTAGGCAGATAATCGCCTGCATACCAAAAGTGAATGCACTTATATTTTCAATGTTTATTCGAAATTTGAATTATTTAGCTGAATTACGGACACTTAAGCACGTTCGTATAGTGCGTTTTAGGCCGAGTTAGATGACACGTGCTTAAAAATCTGGGCAATACGAAAAAAAAAAAAATTGGAGAATGCTCACCTCCAGGGATAACGTTTCCAGCTCCTTGGTCACCGTATCCCATGTCTGGAGGGATCGTCAGTTTCCTCTTTTCGCCGACGCACATATTCTCGAGTCCTTGATCCCAGCCTTTGATCACCTGGCCAACGCCTAGCTGGAAGGTGAAGGGTTGGTCCCTGTCCAAGCTGAAACAAAAAAAAAAAAAGAGAGCGCCTCGCGTTAGAAAAATACGTCAAGTTCGTCAAACAATTTTTCATTGAAATATCTATCCGTTTACCATAACAGCAGGTGTGACTGGTATAAAAATTGATCAATCTTAAATATTTCGCATGTATGCTTGAGGCGCCGGATTCCGACAAGCTGTCAAATGTATTGTAGGTGCGTCTTTAAAAAATGTACGTAAAATATTGCAGCGAGATGATTTTGCCGTTACGCCGCGGGTTACCGCATGTGGACCTCGGAGCACATTTCACGCCGAGTGAAATTCCGACTGGCAAATTAAAACCTTGCCTGCAGACCACGACCCTCTCTAAAGATCAGCGTTACGTTAATTCAGTCCTGGAGCTCTGACAACGTTGAAGCGGTAGGTACTCGAATTAGCCGTTTGCAAGCCTCGTCGATTCGTCGTCGGTTCAGAGTAGGGCGTCGAGAGCGATCCTTGGCGCGTCGGATGTAACCTCATCCAGTATCGTTTGACGGCCGGAGTCTCAGGCGGCGCAGGGTCGAGACGAACGCCTATACTTAACGTACATACAGTATGCATGCGCGCGTACATGTGCCGACGACATGGTACCGTGTACTTGCCAGAGACCGAAACGGATGTATGCACTCGGAAGTATTTCACTTCGGGAGGGTTTAATTTATTGTTATTGCAGCACCGCGCCTCACGATGCCTGGCTAAATAAATGCATTGTGTTGACAGGTGCGTGCTGACAGAAAATCACACGCACCGAATATCACGAGAAGAAAATTGTCTACGAGCGAATCAATTTCAACCGAATTTAAGATGGGGTAAAAGTATTTACCAGCTCTATCGTTGTTACTTTCCCAATTTGTGAAAATGTTTAATTTTTTTTCTACGTGTGGCTCAAGAAATTACGATAAAAATTAAAAATGCATTTTCCATGCCGAATAGGCGGGGAGCACGAATAAACATTCGTTTAGATATCTGGTTAAGATTGAAAACAGCCGCAAGATTGTGAATCGTGAACTCCTCGAGTTTCGAGTGAGCGAATCGGCGGCTATGGCTGCAGGGTCCGCGCAGCCTTTGATCGTGTCACGTATTCTTGTCCTGTCTGCATACAATTCCCTATCGCCCACTACCAAGCCTTGAAAGCAAAGCATACAGGCGTCATCCCCTTTTACGAGGAGGAAAGTCAATATCGGGAACGAGGAGCAGGGTCACGATGTGGACACCCAAGTCTCTTATACTTTGTTTCTTGGCGACGAGTCACAGGACACGTGTCTCGCAGGTTTCGAAAATGGAACGGATGAACCGCGTGTGTAAGCTGACACAGAGCGAAGTATAAAGGATTCGCTACGGCGCGGCGGCTGATGTATTTACACGACTGGCCTAACATTTTACTGTAAATGTTATATCATTTGATAGGAAAGTCGCTGGAACAATAATAGGTAATTTCAGTTATCCGGTGAAAAGCTTTAGTTGTTTGAATTAGGTGAAAATCGCGCGAAGAATATGATCCTCGAGATGATTCTTAAATCGACTTATCGTTAGATCCACCATCTAACTGGCCTCCTTGGCCGAGGATATTCGATATCGATTATTGCGTATCAATGCGATTTGTTGCGATGCAAGTGACAAGACAAAGTGCAAGCAGGAAACCTTTCTGGAGCCTTCGATAGTAAACTAATTATCGGGTTATTGCGTACGAAGTAGCCTCTCGGGCACTATTCGTTCGCCTGCTATGGCAGTATCAATTAAGATGCGATACCGTGGTACGGTAACGCTATTCAATTATTCAATCAACGGGGTGTTTTATGGCTACCCGGAGATTCTTAAGTTGGGTCTTTCCAGCTATTGGTCTAGAGTTCATGTTTACTTAAAACACTCCGTCGTCCGCGTTTCGAAAAGAGTGCCAGAGCTCGTGCGGCTATGGTCTTGTCTCGTTTCTCAGTAATATTTACCACCCACCGTGTAGCATTTTACCAACGACGACCGGAAATTATTTCACGGCTCGATCGAGTGGCAGAACGCGTTTTCAGGTTTTATCTTTTCCTTCTTTCCCAGGAGGCAAAGACAATTGCTGCGGGACAAGTCTCGCGGGGGTGTAAAAAATTAAAAACTGACTTCACCGGAGTAGAATCTACAGGGGTACGACGCTGTATAGGTATCCGTATATTTTGCATGTATATTCATGTACGCGGGTGTCGGCCCGACTCCGTACTTATGTACGTGTCTTTATATGTATATACATACAATATACATAAATATACACGGGGAAAGGCTGCGCCGGACTCCCTGGAATGGGATTTAGGGCAGGCGGGGGATACGGCGATGGTGGAAGAGATGCTGGTTCCTACAAAGACGGCAGGGGTGGGCGGGTGAAACTTTTGTGTCATAGGGAGGTTTTAAATATTCAAGAGATACCGGTGGGAGAAGGTTGAATATAGCCGGGCGCTGATGTGGGTCCTGGACTTGTATTTGTCCCGCGGGAAAACGGTGGTAGGCTGTCCTTGCAATGGTTAGAAGAACTTTCATACTTTAGCCAGCTAAGATCGCAATTCTGGCATACAAGAGGATCAAACCCTCGCTTCGATCTTCAATCTCCGTCGCAAGAACGAACTTTTTGCTCGCTCGCCTCGCCTCGCCTTCTAGACGATTTCGCAAAAGGTGGTGTTTGCGTGAGACTTGCGCTCGATCGTAGCCTGAGGCAGGCCTCGTTATATTCGATCTAATTTTTTTTCTCTCCAAGCCAAATATAGTCGACCCAAATTTCCAGTCTCGTTTGGCCTGAGTACACGGCTACCGAAATTGAAACAAATCTTCGTGGAATTTCGTTAGTAATCGTACAGCAAGAAGCAACATCGACCTTGTACGTTTCATCACACCTCCTCCTATACGATGTAGGGACAACGTGTTATGTCGCAATTCCTCGTTCGCAGGAACAACTTTGAACCAATCCGCCTTCGCCACGGGCTTGACGAGACGAATTACCTTATCTCTTGCGAACGAGTCAATAATGTTTCGGTAAACCTGGTGCGGGAGAGTGAGGTTTTTTGTAGTGTTATCGTCGTGCCCGACGATAAAAAGTTTTCTCACTTCGGTCTTATCAATTGGCAATTACACGCTGAACAACGTTCTCGATGCCAGTGCCTTTTATTCTTCGAAACGTTTGAGAAGGGGTCTTCCACGTACTTCCGTGCCGGGCCTTGGAGTTTTGTTCGAGTTAATTCCAAAGAGGTGTGCAGTGATAGTGACACAGTCAGTGGTACAACCTTAGTGTATCTATAGTCAAGGGTCACCGGTATGTTCTGCAATTTCGTTCACACAGACTTTTGAGTCACAAGAACCATTTGAGCCTCAACTAAGATTTGGATTCGTTCTCGATAGCCACCAAGGTATGCGAAATATCTATGAAATTTATATTTGTATTTATAAAATTTTCCTATCTGAGAACGCGATTTCCACGTACATACCGGTGGTGTTCCATTTCATTTTAGTTCAGTTATTTTCAGTATCAAAGGTGATATGCATACTAATTTTTATAAATTGATAGGAGATAGAAGGGATTAGGATAGAAAAAGTTTTGCCTAGGAATGGCTCAACCCGTTCCCTACCGAACACAGAAAAAATTAACATATCAAAGAACTCCCCGTTATTTAAATTTATTCGCGGGAATACTTCGTACCCTGTGCGCACTTTTCGGCTGCCTAACCTCTTTACATAACTGTATCCGAATCCACATAAAGATACTGACATGTATATGTGTATGTAAATGTATCAATATCCGCATAATACAAAATTTTTGTACAAGCACGCCGAACGTGCACCGAGTAAGTGACTGCTCATTTTCCAGTGAATAGAATTTGGTATTTCTGCGGCACAGAATATTTTCTCAATGCTCTTTAGCACGATTTTGCCCGTTGAAAATGGGTTTGAACATTTCTACCAAAACTTTGTCGATTTCAAAAATTCTTCAGGCGGTAACATATTGACACCGTTTTATATTTAATTGCTGGTTAATACAACCAGAGGTGGTTGATATCGGTTGATCTGTGTGATATGGCATAACTGAAAGTACCGCAGACATCGATATAAAATGACTATATAAACTGCATTAGTGATCCTACCCGAAGTTCACATTTTGCGCATCTATATTATTTCGCCTGTGGCCAGCTGACAACAAATTGAACGACGCCAAAGGGAAAATTCACCGTGCCGGTAGCGGTACCAGGCCATAGAGGAACAGGTAATGGCCACCGTAGGTCATTTGATGGTAAGGCTTGGCGGTTTACGTTCCGACCGTTAATTTATGTGCGGATTAGGTAATATGGCGGGTTAAAGAGGGTACCGACAGTCCGCAGGGGGGCGAGGGAGCGAAGTGGCCAGGAGGAGAGTATCACAGGAAAGTACTTGACCGGCCTCAACATGACCGTTCCCGCAATTGGAATACCAGCGCGTTGTCAAATATTCTATAAATAAAACATCGAGTCCCCGTATCAAGGGCCAAGTATACATTTCCGTGCCTCGGAGAGCTGTTTTCCCTGTCCCGATGGAGTAATATCTTTCGGGTAATTCATATAAAAAACATGCTCCCCTTTCCAACCCATTCCGCGGATAGCCGCCCTTTTCATTGCGATACCGGGGCCCAGCAGTATCTTTCAGCTTTGTGCACGGCCTTCTCCACCCTACGCAAGTATTAGCGCCCGTACAATACCGAGGATCAGGACGGTAAAGAGTCGTGTACGTGGTCTAGCTTTCTCTCCTGCAGTTTTCGACGAGGAGTCCAACGTCCAAGTTTCACGCGAGAGGGCCGTTCAACGTGCCTCAATCTTATTGCGAACTTGGCTAAGAACCCGACCGCGGAACACTGGATAGCGCGTGGTATAGCGTACACGGCTCTTAGTCTTACAGACTTAGACTAATTAATTTATGGACTCTATCCTTATCTCCTGCAGCAGGAGTTTCTCCCGACATGCATGCGCATACATTCCTGCCTGTGCTTTCTCACGTGAACCGACACTACGAACCTCTGGATGGATGCTGCTTCCCTTTACGGTATACGTGCAATCCTGCACAAACGTATACACACCTATGCAGAGGCATAGATATCCGTGAATTTTGAACGAACCTTTAGCCATCGCTCGCCAGCCGTATTGCTACGTCGATCTTGTTTTTTACAATTTCGAACTTCCCAATTTTTTGCACAGCGTACCATACGCTCATCCTAATATCTGCGCTAGGATTTGATTAATAATACGTAAACAAAGCTAACAGTAGTTGTCAGATTTGCGGCACTAATTTGCATTAAGTAATTAGTGATTCGTCAGGGTGAAGACTGTGAAGACTGAATGCGAAATCACAATTTACTTTTGTCAAATTGCGTAATGTCGTATTTTTGCGAGTACACTATGCTAGTCCACGGAATCGTCCCGATCTGCTCATTTATGGTGAAGTTTTCCTAAATCGTGTCGTCCGAGGACATGAGGATCATTTTATAACGGCAACTTCGAAGTTCTGAATCCACGAGTCTGTTAAATTAATTCGATCGTTTTTCCTGTAACCTTGCATGGGGAAATTATATTGTTAAGAAGATGCCCGGATTACATGTACAGTCAGTACTTTGACCGCAAAACTGTTCCACGGTTGGGATCACACCGAGTCAGCAGCCTATTTCGCAAACTGTAAAGTTTTGTACTATTCATGAGCCAAGAAATAGAGACCTTCCAGGGTTAGAATAGATGCTTACCTTACGCCAAGTGTACGGACCAGCTGAAAACTGGAATGGGTGAGTGTACGCGAAAAATTACCGGGTTGATTCTCGTCTTTCTTTGATATTGCTAACTATTGTTAATGAAAAGTCAAAAGACTGTAATGAAACTGCTTAAAGGAGGTTCTGCAGGTGAGAGAAGATGACGCCTCGACCAGAACGTGGGGCACCATGCCGCCTCGCCCGGATTTCCCAAGTGAGGCGTATGTTACGCTACAAGCCAGCATGAAATATTCAGCGCTATCTGGTCGGAGCGCTGGTGCTCAGAACCCCTTTCCCTCCTCTGCCCATACGACCTGCACCGCCTCTGTAGCCTGTGCACATTATTTCATAATATAAGGTATATTTGCACTGCGAGCGACCGCATGGAAGCCACTTCTTCCGGATCACGAGATCGACTTTCAAATTTCCACCATCCGTAAATGTCGTTGTTTCGGTTTTAAAGGAGAACTGACGTATGCTGATTTGAAAGGACGCAGATAGGAGTGTCGATTTGTTATGAAAGAAATTCATTTTCCCCCGTACAAGATTATGGAATCTGAATAGAATCTCACATCCAGATTCTTCAGCTACTCGTTTCAGTACCGTAGCTATTTCTGCAAACCGGAAAGATGGAATTGGCAATTGCGATAGACGGTATACGAGTAAAAGATGAAGTTGGGACGGTGAAACCTTTGAATAATTATGAACAACGGGATGAGTTCTATTTTACTTCCGGTTTCCCTATTTCCTTTTTCAGCCTAATATGGATACATGTATAATGAAAGAGCAGAGAGACCGCCATTAGTATGATTACATATTGAGGTGCGGTTGTTGGGAGAATTAACGTCGACCCAAACCCTTATTTTTACTAACTATTATGCGCTGTCTTCCATTCACGATCTAATTCAGTTAGCTGCCCACCGAATTAATAACTTTCGTGAAAGCTGAACGTTGACGAGATAGTGAGAAAATTCGATATACGTTTTGTATGTTGCCTGAGGTAAATATACAAAATGTAATTTTCTACCGAATACGAACATTGACTCAGCCTAGTACCGAGATTTCAATCAGTATAGTATCGAGATGCGTGAGGCATAAGCGAAATTTGCAAAAAGCTGTGACGAGAACTTAGTTGACTACTGTTTATATTACACTGAAGAGCAACAAGTGTCGACGTCAACAGCTACGAAAGCTTCACTATCTGGTCAGTCAGCAGCTATCTTTAAAATCGTGAGGCTTGCGCCAGTTGCAAGTATGAGAAACATAATTCGAAGATTCATTAGAATCCAAGCACGCTTTTCAACGAACTGGAGTCTGAATACGGCCCAACACTCAATAACGTTGGAATAGTTGGGGGATAGTGGCCAGGCGTACCTACACTGGCTCATTCAATTCGGTAGCCTTGGACAGAGTTTTAACTCGTGCGATCAAAGGATCGCAAAGCAGCCAGAGAGGTATTAACGGACTAAATAACGCCTGTAATTAATTCAAAGTGCTGGTCGGGTGGATTTGAAAATCAAGTAGTAAATAACGTCTTGCCACGTGGTGATTATTGTTCTTCGAATTCGTTGATGATTCATTGATGAAGTTGAGAATAATAATTCAGAACGTCTGCAATATGTTTTCTAATTCTCGTCTCAACGACGCCATCTCCTACTTTGCTATAACCATTACCCCCGCTGTCGCCACAACCCGCACGCACGCCGTGTCGAGTAGATTACTAATTTTAATTAATATCTGTTCGTAACAGAGGTACAAAGTTCGTTCGTAATTGGCTTCCGAGTACTTGCATTCAACAGTGACGGCTAAATTATATTTTATAAAACAATGATACGATGTACTTTATTTGAAAGATGTGCGAACTATATCGCGAGAGATCGGAAGGACAACTGGGGATTTACAAAAAATCGAGAGAATACAGAGTTGATATACATAGAAGATTTTGAGAAAGTCGCCAATACGTGAAACATACAGCTAATATGTTTTGAGTAGCGACACGGGCAAGCGGCAAGATTTGAGGTTTGAGGTAAAGACGGACAGGTAAATATTACACGCGAGTATGAGTACGTATGTGAGGACGATTCTAAATAGCAAAAGAAGTAAGAGGGCGATGATTAGGAGACAATACTTTGTTGAACACGACTTCGCTACCATGCCGAAACAGTGTATCTTAGTTTTCGATGCTCTACAGATATACGAACTAGATCGAAATCGGATGGGAATAATTAGAAATGCCGTTAAGCACGAAGATCGTTCGTTTTTCAGGAATTCTGATTGCTCGCCGCGAGGTTCAGAAAGATGAGACAATAGTGATATAATTATCCGGGCTAAGGAGTGTTGACGGGAAGCAAAAGGTTTGTTAGTGACGTGCTGTCCGAGCCAGAAAGTTACGCTTGATTAAATTCAATTTCTGTACGCGAGCCTGATACAAATGACGTTCGATCGACGAGGACGACATGCACTTCGCCATATCGTTGTAAATTTAATGAGAAAAAATAAGGTTTCATGTTGGCAATCGGATTACTTAACGGGATCGTGTCAAGACATACTAAAGACTCATGATTTTCATAATCCTCGGATTAATGTCGCGACCTTCGGCAACCTTCGGCAAAATCCAGAGGAAAACCTTCGCAAGTTTTGATATTGTGTACAACGCTGACTAACAATTTGTTGCAACCGCAGAAAGCTGTGATTGAATCCTTGTAGGCTGTCTTACTGGCTTTACTTCATTTCAAATTAGAGAAATGGTGCACGGGTTAACGAATGCTAGCCAAAGTTGAATGACTTTGTTGGTCAAAGCCAGCTGGAGATAAACAGTAAAATTCAACAGCGGTAACGTAATCTGTTAGCTTCTTGGAGCTTTAACATTCGAGGGTGGAATTGAATCGCATTGACATCTACCCTCACGAAAAAAACCCTCAACTTTGGCGTAAATTCGTACCCTCAATTTTTTTCATGTAGGAGTTTAGCATTACGTATGAGTTGGGGGTACGAATTTACACCCAAGTTGGATTTTTTCCCTGAGGGTACACTCATTGACGTATCACGCGACTCGTTATTGCATCCTTCGGAAACGAGAACCTTTTTCTATTAGCTTTCACCGAATAGCTTCGAGCTGTTGTTATTTGGTATCACGTTGAATAGGCATCCGACGATGAATTATGATGGTTCCCGTGATTGATGGGCTGGGTACCACGGTATTTTCAATGACTCCTTTTCTCTGTCCACTTCCCGCCCCCTTCTCCGTGCGACACGCACCCTAACTGGAAGTACGAGCCATCTTCTAAATTTTTGGAGACGACCATCTTTTAGGTACTGTATTTATGCCGATATGTTTGCATGGAAAAGTAGAGTGGGCAGAGTCCTTTTCAATCCAGCCGTCAGGTGCCTCTTCTTTTCATAAAGGTTAGACAAAATGTTGCCACGACTACTTGGTGACAGTTTCCACCTCAGCTGAAGTTAACTAAGTACTGGGAGTTTTAGACAAAACTGAAAAGATCATTTCAATTGGCTCAGTGCTATAAATGAAATTCAAATTGGCAGCCCTCGAATTATATTTCTTGTGGTGTACATATTGCGTCATCGCCGTTCAACCATTGGATCAATCTAGCAAAATAGGTACATCAATACCTATGTGGATATCTACTTCGTGTGAAGGCCTTCTCTCTTCTCGAAAATCATGTTTCATTTCAATTTTTCCCTTTCAGCATTTCGTATCTGCCTCGGGATATCAATCGAAAGCCATCAGATCGTTCACAAATCAATTTATCAAAAGGTCCTGACTGTTACTTTCTTTTGGTACCATTGTAGCAAGTGTCCACCCTGGCAAAGTAGATCGATGCGCATTGAGCTTCTACGCATATTTATACTCTAACTGAGTGTTACCCATCTAACGACGACGATACTTATTAAGTTTTAGGTGAAATTCTAATTGTACTGTTGTGGTGTGGGTTACAATATAATGAAATGCTAATGAAAAGTTCGGTGGCTCCTCAAAGAATAGCATATCCTGGACTATGCTGCTCTACAGGCTTGCTTTCAGCCCAGGACAAGAATCGGGCCCGAACGAAATTTCAGGATACGGCAGTTGTTTTCTCTTAATCGAAGCTACCGCTCAAAAACGATGACGGTCCAAGTATAAATATCCAACCACGATTATCCTAACCTCAAGGGATACTGAAGCGTGTCAACGTCAATCTCTCCGAAGGTTCAGGATTGTATATCGCAAAGACAGAGTCATGGTCGTTGAAGATAATTTGGTAGTTCCGGTGCATAACTCGGCATCGCAGGTATACTTGCACGTGGCCGTGGGCAATACTTCCGTGTGTTACTCAACTATCGTTGCCTTTTGGAATACAGATGAAGTGGACCAACCCACTCAAACCATGGAAACGTGTAAGGTGAAAGCTGTAGGAATGCGGATGCAGGGGGGAACAGCCTAGTTTTGCCGTTGGAAGCGGTATACGACCTAGATGCCTCGTGACTACGGAAGGCCCCAATTCCGCGGTCTCAGAGCTCAGCTAACCACAGCATTTGCGCATACGTGCCTATGTATTCTCTAGATGATCGGTGAATACAAAAAATTATCTCCTGAGTAAGAAATCCGGCTCATTTCACTGGTTGATTTACTCTTAAGATTTAATCAATATCGTACAGCGATGATGTAGAAGAAGATTTGAAAGTAAAGGCCCAACACCCGCGCCTTAAATCGTGGCTCCATATGGCGTACTGTTAGATAAAGTACATTTTATACCACACAGGAGTGAACCTAGCTAATCTTGTCACGCTGGTGAACTTGATTCTGTCTTCATATCATCCGCGCAAAAGAATATGCTGAATACCGTACAGAAAAGAAAAAGATGCGGCAGGTCAACGCAGCTACTACGTATACAAAGCTTCTCCCAAGGCATCAACGGTTCACTTCGAATCATCAAGTCGAGGACTGACATATATCGAGAGCATACTCTAAGGGAAAATAATCCTGGAGTCCTGCTGAGTTCGCTCTCGCGGGATACTCTTGCCGAAGCCGTGTTTGAGATGTGGTGAATAAACGGAGTCTCGCCTACTTAGGAGCTCATTCTATATAAGAAACATCGACTTCTGTACATCGGATTAAAGAAAGGATTTTCTCAAATGCATTTGATCGGATTTATACCAGGAAGTTATAAATGGTGGATGCTAATATAATGTGGATCATTATTCTATTGTGACTTTGATTCGTAAACACTGAGCTGTTTTGATGCGGATTCTGGTATTAGATATTTTAAACGTGTTCTGTATAAGTTACATGAACATCAGAAAACACCACCAAAATGAAGTACACAACAAGTTAATGTATTGAATTCAAGGTGAGTGTCCATAAATTAGGTAATGGTCAGCCTTACAATTGAATTTTGCTACGTGGTCTCGATAGTGTTTTACTTATTTTCGCTTCTCACTGGAAAAACATCGTTCTGGCCCGCTGCTTTGGCAACTTATTACTCTACAATTTATATCTTTGTAAGAAATAGTTGGCGCGATCGAAATAGAACATGCACGGTTATAGATTTATATAAATAGGTTTCATCGATCCGTTTTCAGTTATCGGATAATTACTTGTACTATAACACGTGAGTAGGAACGGTTTCGAGTGCTTCTAATTAAGAGTCTCCATGTAGGCAGGCAGGAAACACAGTCGGTTGAGTAACCCATTTTTGTCCCGCGGGAAAAACAACATCTACCATCCATCTCTGTAAACATGGATCCCCCCTAGCGGTTGCCTCCGGCGTGCAGCCACGAACACCTCGAATGGCATTCCGCTTCACCAGCGCTAATGAAATCCAGTCACATTAGTCGGCAAACGCTCAATAGCTGAAACCGTTCTACTGCTCTTTCACTTTTCAAAGGTGAAACTTTCTTTGCTGTTTATAGATAGATATAATGAGTTGGTATCAATGACACACGTTCGACTGGGACACTGGAATTATGGCCAGTGTGCTAATTCGATAGTAACCGATCGAAATTTCTATATCGAGATTCGATTGAAATAAATTGTATCTGTGATAGGTTTGAATGAATTGATCAATGCCGATGCAAGCCAATGCTTATAAAGACAGTGCTGTAAGAGAAAACTGATTCAAAAGGTGCAGGATGATGACCTTCCACGGTGAGATGAAAGGACATGAAATCCCCTCTATACACACTTGCATGTATCGTGGTTGTACAAACGTACCCATACAGAGAGATCGATGGTATTGCGTATAATCCAGCCGGAGCCTCACAACCCGGAGTTAGGCGATGTAATTCAAATTTCAATTAACAGACTTTGCACCAAGGAATGGTCAGTGGTGGTGTCGTCCGACCGATAAGCGTGGTTACTTCCCCTACCTCTAGTCACGGTACCTTCGCTGCTGGCTACGCTATTTCTATCCTCCCCTAACACCCTCTTCCGTGACAACTACGATAACGCTATCGACTCCCTTCCATGCGTATAGACATAGTCCTTGTTCAGTTAAGCGTTGATTATTTGAAATCGCACCCTATCGCCGTTACTTTCTATCCTTTCTCTTTTCTATTCCGAGGTCTATCTGCTCGTCTCGAATCTAGTCTCACAACCCATAACCCCCCTGGCTTAAAAACGAACGAACGTATTTATTTATAATTTTTTTTCAACAATCGACAGTCTCTTTTTTATTTTTTTAACTGTCGACGATACGTGGGCAGCCCCAATGTAGATGTCGATCGATATCAGCCTGCCGAATCCAAGTGTATTTATAAGTGCCTGGTGTATTTTCACTGTCATTGAATTCCACTTAATGAAAGTTCGAATGCCCATGAGAGTTCAAGAATAGGTAAAGATTGCGAAGCATTACTTAATAAGAAATTTATAACTGTGTATTAAATAGAAATCCACGCCGTCTTTGAGAACAGGAATTTGAAGAAATCTCATTTGCGATTTACTGACTTGAAGCATGAATTTCTGACAAGAAATTTCTGCAAGCCCCACGATCGTTTAGAATCCGTTTTGTGTAGTACGTCGACGTGGGACACTTTCATTGTACTTTCTTCTTAAGCAACACAAGATAACGGAAAGCGGTAGTCACTTTCTTCAATTTTGACACTCTTTCCTGTGGCGAGGACGGAAACTGGAATAACGAAACCTTGTCTCCTTAGTTGGTGGAAGGTTTTTTTTTTATCCAAATCAAACTTATACTTGGAATTCTTTCGCAAACTGGGTGCTCTGGTTCATTGCTTCTGCTTGTTGCACAGATAGGTATGTAGCTAACACTCGCACTGTTGGTTGTCACACGATTCGATGAGAGGCATTGATGCCCGGTCATGACACAAACGACATTTGGAAAGTAGCGTCAATGTCTAACTTTAAGTTAAAAAATGTTTTTAGATGCAATATTTGTTTAGCCGACGAGTCTTTTCAACGAAATTATACATGTAGCTGCCTCCCCTCCCATCGCTACCCCTTCCCGCCCCGTCGTAATGAAAAATCTCTCTTTTCTCTTTTCTCATTTTGATTAGGTATTGCTCTGTTACACTTCTTTCACATGCTGTTTTATCATGCCCAATTACTTTCTAATGTTAACTGGTATATTTTAGAAATCACACCGCGAACTTACATTGTACGTAAATCTATTTTCAGAGGTAGGCTGTTTTTTTTCACATGCTCGGAATCTTACTCTGCAAGGTAAGTTGTACACGTACAGTTTACATTCGTCAACCCGATACAATTGTCTTGTGCAAAAACACCAAACACTCGCCAAAATATTCATTTGGTTGGATATTCACAGGACAATCGACAGATATTTGAAAGTTTCGTTCATATCAAGATGGCAACAAGTGTGGTGAGTTTAATTATAAAACCCTGACGATGAATCTGAAATACAGGCAATGCCGGTGACCATGGCAATACGTTATTTATTCTTCTTCAGTTTTCTTGATTTTCTCAACGGATGTTGTTATGATTTGTTCACAGTGACAGATGTATCGGTGAACGTCACATTCTATGAAATTGGATCATAATTAGCAAATACGTACAGATTGATTCTGAAACGAAAGTGGTGTCTGGAGTAATCTTAATTAGGTTAATATTGCAATACAAAATGGTGTCACTTCTAGGCGCTGGTTGTTACTCGTTTCTATTGTGAAGCCAACCTAAATCAGTACCCTAGACACCACTTCCGTTCCAGTATCAATTCACACACGTGTAGGCACAACTCTCTGCGGCTCTTTGTATACTCTAAGTAATAGAAAATCTTGATCCTCAGAACTAGCGAATTCACAAATTGAAAGGCGGCCACGCAGATTTCTCGTAATTTATGCGTCAACTGGCAAAAAGAGAAAATAGCGCAACGGCTGACTATATTTTCAATTGTACCGTGTGTGCCTAACCGTTTCGGGAGAACAGTTTGCACGAGGGGAAAGCTGGCAGCCGGATACTTGGAGGTTTCCGCGTAGGGCGATGACCGACATTGACATCTTCTCCCGTTTATTACATTTTATGCATATTTTCGCAGGTTGGTTCTAACATAGGATCTAACGACAAGCATTAATCGTTTGGACAAGATAATTTATTGTCCAATTATCATTGACTCTGTTCAATCAAAGAGTACAAATTAGCGAACCCCAGGACACCAAACGTTTATCTTACTTTTCAACTTACTTGTCTGTCCGAGCAATGAAATCGACTATCTCCTCTACTTCGACCAGAATAATTTATTTCCAAGGCCGCTAGCGTTTGTGTCCGATACAACCGGATACGTTACTTTTTGTTACCACTCCAATTATCGGGTGTGCTTGAGCTTTTGTTTTGAATATTGGATACCTTCAAGAGAGTTTTGAGCGCACTTTTTCGACAACGTTTTCCCGCAGATATCACCATGTTATAAGTATAGGTGAAAATCGTTCAACACATTGTTCCTGTAAATTGGCCAAAATACTTCAATGATAGTTCCGCAAGTCAACTTTTGCAACGTCTTCACTGCAATATATTTTCTGATGTTCCATCCAACTTCTATAACACCAAGCTAACCTTAATCCGTCAACTTTCTAAGTGAACTAGAATCTATTTCTACAATTTATCAAGCTGAGTGGTCTACTGAATATAGCTTGGTACCAATATAATTCAATCAACCCTGATTGCCCGTAAGATTTAGTAAATAATTAGTAATTCGTCTCAGACTCGAAATAATTTTTACGTATCAGTGAACAACTTGCCCGTATACTCTTGCGAACGCAAAATAAATATGACCCAGATATTTCATCGACACCATACGATCAACTGAGGAGATTTGAGACTAGTATTATCATTGTGTGATGTAGCATTCTTTATCGGTTAGCGAACGACGCTACCGATAAGGCCGTAGAGAGTAAAGTTACTCGTACAGTATGTCGAGTTAGTAAATTTAACTAATTGTAAGGAAAGGGCTTGTATCCTTTACTACTATTGTACCGAAAATCAGAACAGCTGTAGTTGTGGCATGTAGCTATGACTCTAAAATTTATTGGACGCATTGCAATGATTTACTAATGATCTATCACGGCGAAGAATAAATTTCTAAATGCTTTTACTTGGAATAAATCATCGCTTTTGAATGTTGATCCATATTGCAACAAAGTCAGAGGTTCCGATCTTTCAACCCACTAGTAGGTAGGCTATTTTCGGTATGCTTATCACTGCCAGAGAAGATTGATTTTAACTATGTACCGCTTAGTCGGCTTCTATTATTCTCATAAACTCCATCAGATCAGAGCTGGAATCGAGAAATCAAGGCAATCAGCATTTGACTGGTTATTACGAAAATCGCAAGCAATTAGATTCGTAGCGTGCATAACTCATGCGAATATTGTCCATTGGTACTAGCGTCAAGACATATTTCTAATTTGCAAGTGTGATGGATATTAACTATTACAGCCACCTGCAACAGTATTTAGCACAGTTTTTTCAGCATACCATTTAATCGCATCAATCTGGAAGTTGACTTTGATAAAACGACTGGGAAACGCTTTACGTTCCTGGGGCCATTCTCTCGCAAAATGCCGAGTGGAAAAGAGGAATTCCATCGAGTCTCAGTAAACGAAAGACGAATCTAAGATTGAGGTCCGTCGCGAGAAATTGAAATGACTGACCTTGAATCAAACTTGGTACCATCCTTGAGCGTTCCGGTGTAGTGCATCGTCAGCTGGTCTCCTTTTTTCGACTTGACGGTGCAGACTTCTGGCACGTATACCGTATCCACTTTGAAGGCATCAGGCGCGGCTTCCACCGAGAAGGTGGAAAAATACGCGAGCACGCAACACGTCGCCAAGGCGAGTATCAGGGACGTCGAACAGGTCATGTCTGTACGATGTCGGGCGCTGATGGCAACTGAGCTGCAAGCGAAGCGCTTCGTCGCGCTAGGCCACGTCGTGCGGCGTCAAGCGGCGTCGAGGAGCGTCGGAGGGGGCGTCTGCCGTCGGCAGCGGGGCAGGGGGGCGGTGGAGGGCTGGTGGGCGAGGGGGAGGAGCAGGAGGGTGAGGCAGGAAGGAGGGCGTTGGGGGGGGGGAGAACCGGCGGCGGAGGAAGTGGCGTGGTCGACCGAGCGACCGGCTGCCACATTGCGCCGTTTCATTGGTTCTCTCTCAGTCAACGTAGCACCTTACGCATTACGTGCACGCGCCTACGTAGCTCTGTAAATTCACTCTGGTCCTCTCCTGTTCGTTTTCTTGATTTTGATTCCAATGATGTCATCGCGCTTGAACGCCAGCTTGGTATGGATTTTTGATTGATTTGGTCGTTTTGGAAGGGTTCTATCATTGCCGAGCAGTCTCATTGACGGTCGCTTCTTTGAAATTTTCAACGGCGAGGTCAAGCAAACCTAATACAACATCAAATAGTCTGATAGTTCATTGATTCGACTATAATTTGGGCCGATTATCGATAACTTTTGTCCGACTCTCTGTCAGCACTAATCGCGCCGAATCCGCTCTACATTAATGGATTGAAACTTCAAGTTGCGTGTCAATTGTCAAATGGCAAAAAGGGTGCATTTTTTATAGACTCCAAAATGGTCATCACCTTCCGCAACGTCTTAGAGTTTCACCGATGATTGCTGATTGCAGAGGTCAATGTATACGATTCAGCTTGCAGTAAAATAGAGATACAATAATCTATGGGTACACGGTTAAAGCCGCCGTGATGGGTTCAGGTTCTTGCTTCGCCAGCAGATTAGGCGGAGTGACGAGTCACACTTATAAGCGTATTCAAACTCCGTAAAATAACACCATTGCGAAAACGAGTCGATCAACAGGCGCATAAACCTTAAATGAACAAATGATGAAAAGAACGACTTGAAGTGATCAGTAATCATTCGTACAGATTTCCGAGATGGCTCGAGAAATCGACAGCTGAAATTTTTCGCTCTTATGATTCATTACTTGTTCGGTATGTCAACTACATCGAATGACACGGTAGTACGTTGGACTCGCTGAATACTCCAGTGATTAGCACGGATAAAATTAAAGCAGCTGTGACAGCCCATGTAATCGTAGAGAGTAGGATACTCTTCAGAATATGAAGTGGGTATCTGCACAGCTTCCGTCAATTCTTATTCTGCTTTACTTTACCTTTTCTGTAGTTGCATAGCTAACACGCAGAGATCAAGCTCTCATAGACTTTCCAAGTCACTTCCAGATTCTTTGAAATGAGCACGGTATTTTTTTGTCCCCGCATCACATGTGTAGAAAGGCGTTTTTTCGAGTGGGGTCTAACATAAATTATATTTGGTATATTTACAAGCATATGTAATATGCGAGTGATGTATCTTTCGATAGATTGGTGCACTATCCAGCATGGCTTTTACAAGCTGCCATTGCAATTTTAGATAACTCGTGCGAAACCCGAATCATAATGCAAAGTAGAGTAGCGAAGGGACAATATCTACGTGATATGTAGAGCTTCTAACGATTCAGGCCCAATATGCATCATCTGTGTCACTTGACTCAAGTTCCGCCAATTAGCCGAAGAGACCGTTATTAAAGCAACGGGATAGCAGGCTGTATGAATTTCGTACCAATTTCGTCGAAGAACGGTGACGATAAAGTTCTGAAAAAGCGACGTTGTATTTCTCGATTATTTTGCCTCCGAATTCGTTCAATATGCTGCAGGTACCCATGTCTTTCTAGTAAATGACTTCGGTTAGATCCGAAGTGTGGCACAATTTGTATCACAAATCACGTTGCAGTGCGAGTAAGTTGTTAAAATTTAGCCTCTTATCAATATTTTATGAAAAGTAACAAGAGTTGATGCTTGCAATTCAAGAACGTACGATATTTGTATTGCAGCCTCATTGCCCGACAGTGACAGGGTAGCATGATGAAACGGTTGATGTTAAGGGATCACCGTCCATATATTTTGACTGCACTCCGGTGATATAGAACACAAGGAATTTCTGAGAACAACGATTTGTCGCTGGGAACGTGACATTACCTGAAAATTCGGACCGCTTTCTTTCCTCCCATCCTCGGTACCTTGTCATTTCTACACGCTTCTAAAATTACAACGATACGTAGGAAAGTTTGACGTTCCACTCGCTCGTGAACAAGGTGACATAAGGAAAGCTATTTACCGGTGACGCGGCCATGTTTCAACGAACATCCGCGATTTCTACCTCGCCCGAGGCTCTCTAGCCCCAAACCCAAGGCGTACATACACGTGCAAACAAGGGAACATGTGTGTACACCCTTGCGCTACTGAACAACTCGTCACTTGATCGTTCGCGTTTGTCACGGCACATCACCCCGCGTAAAACTCCGGTGCTATTCTATCCTACCGAGCTTCGTCTGCTCTCGGAATCACGGTAGGTACAACTTCAAGCTGGCTTTCACCTAAATTTCTCTCGGGTCTTATTAATTTCCCAATTCGTACTTTCGGATGATCTCTTTCGAGCTTTCCAAATTCTATATTTTTACCATGAAAGCTTCTTAATCATAACCTACAGAAACGAAATGTTAATTCTCGATGTCGAGCTAGTTGTGAAAAAATAAAACACAACACCAGCAGAAACTGGTTTTGATCAAAACGTGTTTATTGCAACATAATGAACTGTACATGTGTATACAATCTCACCAAATGTGCTTCCAGATAGAAGAGCAAAGGTTCAAGGTAGGTATGTATCTAAAAATCTGCATTTCTTAGACCTCAAATTTTTACCGAAGCGACGAAATATTCGGTTCTCAACAACCGCAAAAGCTCGATTATCTGCAGCGCAATAGGTATATCGGTTAATATGACTTCTCGGGTTCTGCATTTGATCAGGCATTCGATATATGGTAATAGTTAAAATAAGCACACCTACTGTGTTGCCTGTACCTACTATTGATATTCATATTCTCTCTGTGAGGTTCTGATAATGGAATATTATTCGGGGTGACTGAATTTCTCGTAGAAACACACCGTTTGACAGAATGAAAATGAAAGGTTCGTCGAAGTTCCGGTCAGGAAGAAGAAGAATTTAATAGTTGAAAAACGTGAATATACAAAATCGACGTTTCGGCCGGGCCCTGCCGACCATCCTCAGGAAATAAAATAAAAAAAATGACAACCGGTACATGCTTAGATGTTGTTAGTGGTACAGCATTTCGGACGGAAGTTCGGACTTCCGTCCGAAATGCTGTACCACTAACAACATCTAAGCATGTACCGGTTGTCATTTTTTTTTTTTTTTTTTTTTTTTTATTTTATTTCCTGAGGATGGTCGGCAGGGCCCGGCCGATACGTCGATTTTGTATATTCACGTTTTTCAACTATTAAATTCTTCTTCTTCCTGACCGGAACTTCGACGAACCTTTCATTTTCAATCTACCTCCCGGTCACAAACTTCTTTCCTAAAGTTTGACAGAATGATAAAAAATCTAGAAACACTTGACCTGAGCCCAGTAATAATTTTACAACATTCAAGGGAGTATTTTGGTCTAGAAATTTGAGTAACTTTTTTGCTCTCTTCAACAACTGCCGTAATGGCATTCTTATTGATGAAGAGAATTAGTTTAATTTCTGTTTCAGACGAATGGGAGCATCGGAATCAATCGCTTCAATACTTTTTTTTCACTGCCGCATTCAGAGGCGCATAAGTTTAAAAAAAATTTTTTTTTTTTCATAAATATTTTTTTTTTCTCCAAGCTATTGAAAGAACAATAAAAAGACAGTCAAAAATGGATGGTAAGAGTATGGTACTATTTTCTTGTCAAGCTCGAAATTTCGGCCTCTAGATTAGAATACACCCTTAAAGCCAGCGTATATACCTCTATCGTGTGCATGCCTAATAATTTTTGTGCCCAGGTTGCGGATGGTAAGTAATTATCAGTTTAATTCGCTGGTAAGCGTACCGTTTGCACTTGACTTTCTCCACTCCACATCACGAATCTCTCGAATAAATTATTCTCCGACAAAACACCTGAGCTGTGCAGCTGCCAATGAATTTTTACATCAAGCCATTCGAGCGCGAGCTTGGTCGAAGATGATTCATGACACGGAACAGGATTGGCCTCAATCATTATCCTCGAATACCAGGATCACTATTCTGTTTCTAATCTGAGCCATAAAGGTGTTCCGGCTTTCGGACTAAGAACGGCTGTGGACCCTCATGGATTAAATCTTTCTATCCGTTAATACCGGATTCTCTTTATTTCAGTACCGTGGTTTTCTTTCGGGATTCACTTTCTCGCAGCACGATGTACGCGCGCGTACGCATCCGTCCACGCGTACTGCACGCGTGCATTTCTCGCTGCTTTCACAGCATTGGCGCATCGTCGCAATTCTCTTCTGAATCAGGGGTCCCCGTATAATGCGACCTGCGCGCCTCCACTGCACTCGTTAGAGAAAGATAACGGTACTGGTTCACGCCGGGCACAGGTAGACTGTTCCTCGAGGTTGTTGCTCTTTCACGAAGCCGGAGAGATGCGGCTGGCGAGCGACGTAGCCAACGTTACAGCGAGTACACGCAACGTAACTTTGAAGATTCTACGTTACATGGTGCAGCTTTCGACTGCCTGCAAAACACGGTTTGCATCGAAGCTTTAGGCTTGTTTGTTACTTGAGCGTTGTTACTTGAATTCTTCTTACCGCTATATGATTTCGTACGAGGCACCGCTGCACCTTGGTTACTATTATTCAATGTGATTACCTCCTTTGAAAGGTGCTTGAAATTGTGATGTCGCAAGAACGGCATAGCGCGATTTTGAATCAATGGCGCAGACTTGGGGAACGCGATGGAATTTACGACAACCTCTGGGCGATATTAAATTTGATCTTGAACTCGACGCAAAATTAATTGATCATTTCAGCGGTTCAGGTTTGTATGTGTTTGATATAAGATTTCGCAAGCACAGTTCATGCCGGTTGTTCGCTCTGTTTTAACCCGGGTGTACGTGATTCAATTAAAACCAGTCTTGTGTTCTTAGCATAGATCGTTCGTATTTGAGTAAACGGGAATGGTGATGAGCATGGTTCTCACAATGAATGTCTCGCCTGTGAGGCATGACAGAGGTTCCGAAACCTGCGATCTGCTTGAGTACGAGGGCTGCGAAAGCTCGAACGAAGTGGGAGGTGGCCAATTTTCTTCAGACAATATTTATCCTACAGAGGGGAGGATGGTGAAAGATTTCTCCTCCGCCATATCGCTGGGGTGGTATAACACAAATTTATAAGTGGAAAGGGTTCAACGATGATCCGGGATGACGGTGCAGTATACGTGTGAAAGTATATTCCACACAACCGGTATATTGAAATCTTCACTTGTGTTCGCGATCAGAAAGGATGGTTCGAAAAATATTCACATTTGGTGTAACGAGGACTGGCTTGTGAATCGTATTTTTGCACAATTCCGTCTATGTTCGTCGTACAAATCATTTAGCAATGACTCACGGACGAAACGAGAAACCGGGATCTTGGCGAGGGGATAAACACCTAACTTTCAATATTGAAATGAACGTACTAATAACGTATTAGTAATACATTAGGGTTCGGCGTACTGGGAGGATTCGGTGAATATCGCCTCTGCGAGCGAGCAGGCAGGTAACCGAAGCTAGCTTTTTACGGTAATACAAACCTAAAATGAAACTTCGGTTACCTATCCAGCGGCACTGGTGGCGGGACTTACCGAATCTATCCGGTGTCGCTGTAAAATTCTGAACCTTAGATTTAGAAAATAGAACACATTTCAAGATGTATTATAACCTCATCGCCTCCGAGTGTAGAGCCTGAATTCATGGGGTAAATTGTTTTTTCAGTCCAATAGCGTTCAAACGACTTACTGAGCATTCAAAAAACTGTGCCACAGTCACTAATTTTACTTGAAGTAGTAACATATCTCTGTGACGCCGTTCAAGTCCAGATGATCGAGTGTCTTGCTGCGGGGTGATTAAGAATAATGCGTTATCATAGTGTAGAATTCCTAATATTCGAAGAATATCGTGATAAAGTGACTTGTTGACGATTCAAGTACCTGGGAAACCAGCTGATCAGATGAGGTCCAGCCCGTCTATAAGTTACAGAGCTCATTCCTTGAACGGTGAACTGCCAAAATGGTTTTATCCGTACATATTGTCCTCACGCGTAATAAAACTATTGTCTGCTAATCGAGATTACAGATACCTTGGGATCCAGTTGTTGGAAAATTTTTCGTCTACAGCCATAAGCTGTCTGTTCAATGGACAGTACGCTATCTTGATAAATTCAGCTAATATTTCTACAATTGATTCTGCCTAATATTCTTCACCACCGCTCAACGTCCTTAAAACTTTTTCTCCGTTGTCTGTTCGTTTTCATTCGACTCTCTTGGTGGTGCAATACATCCAATGAGATCAGAGACTAGACATTTATATGCGAAACACGATAACGCGGGCTGCCTTGAGCATTGGATCGTAGTAGAGAGTTTGCCGTCTCACTTTCTCACATAATTCTTAACTCGTGCTTTTTTCACTCATGACAGTACTTTCACAGAGGTCAATTGATGTCGAATTAGAATCCCACCAAGACCAAACTCATCCATCCGGTACCTGCATTCCTTTTTGCTTTTTCCGTACGACGAAAAGAAACTGCTCAGTGAAATTCAACGACAATGGGCGGTAACCTACGCATTTGGAATTGTGTTAAGAGTTTCAAACGATGCTTCCTTCTCGCAAGATCCGAACTTCTGATATCGAACATATGGAACATATCAAGCGAAATGTGGGAACCTTGTGTGGAAAATAATTTGATAATCTTTGAATAGAAAGGCAATCCTCGGTGAGAAAGTTTTAGCCCCAGGTATAATATAATGGGTGATACGAAGTGTGCTGCGCGGCGCGAATATTGTTAGGTTAATTTTAAATCAAGTTTCCACACCTCGAGTCATCGACGAAAAAATTTACACGCTACAGCATAAGCCTCTGATAAACATTACAACAGAAGTAAAATTTTTGTGCCACATCATCCACTTGCATGTGCACCACAAGGGCTGTACGACCACATTCGGCAAACCTCACAGCATGAAACAAGACGTGCACATGTAGGAACGCGACAGAGGTCGCTACAGCGAGGTAGCACGAACGCGTTTTGAGGCGCTTGAGTGCATTTGCAATATTAACATTTTCTTAGCAATGCGTCCCTGGCCGGTGATTTCGGAAAATCTGATGAGAGGAGAAGGTAGAGGCCCCCAGCGTGAAGTGCCACGGTTTGAGTACTTGCGTGAACTTTATGTATTACGCTTTATAATGACGTGAAAGTTTTAATGCACGGTGAACCATAAACTGCAGATGCGAGGGCTCGGGGAAGCTGCGATAAGGCCAACACCACAACGCTCGAAAGAATTATTTCACAAGCCTGGCTGCTACTCATTGTCAGATGTTAAGCAGCTACCTACCTGTGCAGCGCCGCGTACTCCGGTTACATCGAATCTGCGTATAAATGCATGGGTGGAAAATTGAGAGCGAGGAAGAAGTGAAAGAAATTTGATTTGGTTCTTTGACAATAAGCAATCAACTGGAGTTTTTCGAGGAAGCTTTATCTTTGATTAAGTAACTGACAGTGAGGAAAGTATTGTTTAATTCATGGAAAGTGGTGCAT
The DNA here is from genome assembly GCF_021155785.1 of Neodiprion fabricii. Taxonomy (NCBI): domain Eukaryota; kingdom Metazoa; phylum Arthropoda; class Insecta; order Hymenoptera; family Diprionidae; genus Neodiprion; species Neodiprion fabricii. The sequence goes on from NC_060240.1 coordinate 41,696,988, forward strand.
CTGTAGTTCTTTGCGTTTTGTAGTGAAAAATGTATTTCTCGCGGATACAGAAGTTGGTCACGCTAAAGTTCGTTAAACAGTACTTTGTTCGATAATTTTAATTCAAATATTTTATACAGCTGCACCTGAGGCCTGATGCTCCGAAGATACAATCGCAATTCTTTTTTCGTAAAGAAAATATAAATCACTGATACATGCGAACTGCGCAAGTGTAAGATACGGTGGGTTGGATGGATTTTACTGAATCTTACTTCTCCGGCTTCGTGGGATCATTGAACACAATCGAACCCCTATAACGTCCAGTATCAACGTGATTTTGGAAAAGGAATCCATTGCGCATAGTTTGGAATCGCTTCGAGCAGCTGATCAAAACTTACAGCCCAAAAACGGGAAATTTTTTCGTATCTCCGCAGCTGTTGCTCCTACGAGGTTTCAAACGCCTTTATTGCCTGCCTTGGGGTCCAATTAGCCTGAAAAGCATTGTGAGAATCGACTCCAAGACAAAAAGCTTCAGACTCAAAAGTCGTTGAAAAAGAAAGACTAACCCCTTTGAATTTCTTCGGTCGAAAATTTAGCGATTTTGAATAAGGATAGAACTGATTCCTTGATACCCTATAACATCCTATGTCAATACACCCAATTCAAGGAAAGACAGCTGGTTACACTGCGGGTCAATAAACTGTAGTTATTTGCAAACTTTTATATATTTAGATGGCACTTGTAAAAATACATTTGTTTAATTGGTAAGATGTGCACACAGTAACTGATAAATACTGGATCAAGTACTGAGCTTCTTTATTAAATGAGGGTAATTTAATAGTACGAAGAAAAGATGTTTTTGAAAATTTAAAGGTATATACTCGTAATGTATAACGTGTTGCAGCTATACTGAAAGTGAAGTGGAAATGAAAATAGGCGTACTATATCTGTTGCTAACGTTGACTAATTAATTCCAGATTAAAAGCTGGTGATTCGAAGACGTCGAATTCTGGGGTGATAGGAAGTGTCCCATATTGACGATGCGACGCTATTTCAGGAATTTCACATCGGGATGATTTGGTTTCCGGGTTACCGTAATGTTTCCCAATCCGTCCTGCGAGTGGAGATTGACGAGTATCCCGTTATCGGGCTTACGGTTAAGGGTGGAATCGCTAAGCTTTATCTGACGATGAATGGTGACGTGTCGGAATAGCGCGAGGGGTCAATTGGATTTTCATCCAACGACTCGATTGCTCTCACGAGAGTATTGCTCTTCATAGGTATTGCGATGCAGTCCCTATGACGTTGCGACGAATAATCTTCCTTGAAACCAAATCGCGATAGGCAGACGATTCCGTGATCATTTTGTAATTGGGATTCAAACGATATGCTTATTTCCAGGTATCGAACTCGTACTAATGAAGCCGACCGTGAGATGCGAAACTCGACGAGAAAGTTCACTGCGTAAAAATGAAAGTGTATACCTAATTATATAGGTATGTGGTGTAATGCATTTTTCCGGCGACGCTGATATAAGTGGCACGGTTGCAAGTGGCGATAATTATTCACTTGCATTTGAGGAGTTCGGTGCCAGAATCGGAAGAGCAATGTCAATCAGTATTAAACTGTAATACTTTTATGGTAAGCTGAAACCAGCTTAATAAAGTCACTTTCAGACTACGTTAAATTCACTTCCAACTGTGATATTCTATTCATTTCGATGAGACTTACAACCTACCAGAACCGTCCATTGTCGGGACAACTGGGATGGAAAAAAAATTCATGCAAGTAACAGTTAATTCTGAGAGCAAAAATGTTCATTCAAACGATCCGGTCGAGAAATGATCGACCTTTTTCAGAGCTTGGAAACTTTTCGTCTCGGAATCGTTTTGCAGGGCTCTTTTTCCACTAATTGGACCCTCAGGAATGTAAAACATACATCAAAACGAGCGCCGAACCAATAGCAGAGGAATTATACAGATGATCTTCAATTTTTTAGCTGTAACTTACGATCCGTTGCTCACAGCGTATTCAGATTACGCGGAATTGATTCCTCTCGCGAAATTGCCTCGATGTAGTGCATTAAAGGAAAAATTCCAGCTGTATTCAAAATCGTCAAAATTTTGGGCAAAAACCCAAAGGCGTTACTTTCTTCCTACTTTTTTAGTGATTTCTAGGCTAATTTGTATATTTGGTGTTCGAACCTTTTTACATAAGTTCAACCAGAGACTAAGTACTATTCGTGATGATTCAAAGAAATACTTTCTCAGCTCTGTGTAATCGAATTTGTTTCGCAACTTTTTAACAGAGATCCATCTACAGCGAGAATTGGAGTATTTTTCCTTGATGTAGAATAAGGATAAATGATATAAAAAATTTCACCAACTCGGGGAATAATCACAACGTAAGAATAAACGAAGATCGCTTCTATGCTAAAAGTTGCTCAATTGACGATTTCGTCGGGAGAAGTAAATTCCAAAGTCGTGTGCAAGATGCAAGCTTTCGAGCTTTATGTAAATACCGTTGAATCCCTTCGATAGGATAAGAAAATGCGAGATGAGCCGAATAAACCCTCCGCGGCTCTAAAACGCAAATCTTGCGTAATATGACTGTTCAATTCTCGTGACAATGTGGTAATACAAGATATTAACCCCTTCTACATCCCGCTTGTTTATATTATTTCGATTCATATGTGCACAAAGGATGATCCCAGCAATATTATTCTGCCCGTAACCTTCGCCATTCTCCAGTCTTATGCGCTACTGTGAAACGAAGTTACTATTTTATTTGTCGTCGAGAAAAACGTGACTCCGGAAAAAAATATTACCTTCGCTTTGAAAATACGGTTTATCACTCCCACAATTGTTTTCTAGCGTTGACCAGCAACTACAAATGTTGTATCCCGAATTCCGAGAAAACGACTTCATAAAATTGGATGAAGGTTTGCTGAAAAATAAAGCATTAGGTGGAAATGATGCATGAAAAAAATTCCATGTTTCTACCGCTTTCGGGTCCTCAATGGTGTATTTTTAAAATTTTCAATAATTATTTTGTGTAGCCTAAATTAATGAGGAACAGCGTGGTTCAAAATTTTAGTGATACATCAAGTATTCAGTAGAGACGTGATACGAAAGTATTATAACTTCAACTACTCTCGATCATGTATCCAAAATTCAGTTATTCAATGGAAATACATACAAAACAATTTTTTGAATATCTCTAGACTTTCGTTCAAAAAAGGGTAATAGTATGAACATCAAAATTGAAGTGGCAGGTAAATATGAATAAATTTTGTGAAGCTTACGCAGTAATATCCTTGCAAGAAGATGGAAACCTTGAGTCCAAAGCAAATTCAGGCGTGTTTTTAGTTCGAGTAGACGTTAAATTACGCGCTACAAGTGAAAGAACATTGACACATACGCATATATACACCTATGATGAATATATATATATATATATATATATATATATATATATATATATATATATATATATATACATATTCAGAATATACTTGCCATCTGGGTTGGTTAATAAGAAGTACTCTTATCGAGTTAGCACTCTGTGATTGTCCTGTTTTCAATCTCGTTTCCATTAAAGCGATGGCCAATAAAATTAACTCGATCCTACGGTTTGTTACATTCTTCACCATGTCCTGCAACGTGTCCAAGTAGATAATTATTAATAGTAATATTTCCTCACGCTTTAGAAACGACTTTCAGTGGAAAAATACTGAACGTAATTGATGTGATCAATCGTCCAGTCTGACCACTAAATTGATATTCATGACAACCATCGCCATTATTGAGGTCACATCGTTCGTAAACAACGCCGGAAGATGTTCGCGTGAAAGTGAACATTCAGAGAGCAACAAATGAAAGTTTAGCACTCGCCGATGTAGCGTACCTACCTGTTTTCGCGGAGAGAAAGGGTGCTTGCAGTATCAATGACGCAGATGAGTTTTAAACGTTACGAGGCGCCGTGCTGAGTACGTATGATTTCACAATTGGATGGTATACTCATCCTTACCCATTCGTCGATAAAATATGTGCAATGACATGTAAGTATATCGCTATGATACTTAATTTCAATTGGCTCTAGTGCTGGAAAATAGAATTACCGTGCTCTTTAAATTTGAATTGGTGAAATTTCACAGATACACAGTTACAAGTATACTGTTGAAAAAAAAAACTAGTACATGTACATTTACGATTCACCGATATTTCACTCATTTCCAGCGTATAGACACTGATGACTTCCAATGTTGTTCTTATAACTGATTCATGTTCAGAGAGTGGATAGGTTTCGAATCACAAGAGTGTTTAAGTCATGCTGGCCGTAGTTGTTTTCAGAACTTTTACGCATGAAAACGACTCACCAAATTTTGACCAACGAATCAATTGAGAGAGTCAAAATCCGTGCCTTATTAATATGAATTTATCGTTGAATTATTTTCCGACCGAGTTTAGTAAGTCACCACTCGTAATCGCAATACGTAAGTATAATTAGGGTTGATGCATCCATTGAATGCGATGATGTAGCTCGTATTCAATTATCGTATGTCTACCTGCCTGTCTGTTTGACCATCTACTTGCCAGTTACCCCTGGCAGGGATCCTGGAGCTTGAGGCCCAATTCAAATCATAACCGCAGGCCTACCCGTGATTGGATATTATTTGTGTACTCGATTTTTCTTGCCTCCATATCGTCGGCTAACCGCTGACCTTTTCTCTCACTAACAATGAGTATGCGTTGTTGCATGGTCATGTCAGGCCTCCTTAGGCTTCAATTGCTAGAATCCTTTGAGATTCCCTTCACAAAGAATTATTATAGTTATAAACGATTCGCCAATGAGAAGTTTGACTTATATCACGAATAAAGCAGCCGTCAACTCGTTGATTCGCTAGCCTTAACACTCCCGATCTGGCTTCCCGAAATCGGGATAGCGACCAAATTTTTTTTCCATGCAGAGAAAGAATTTTTCTTCGCTTGTACAATTTTACCACGGATAAAAGTAACTGACGATCCGTTGTTCCATTAGATCAAATCGTTTACGTTGTATTAAACGAAAATAAAAAATAAAATTGTCCTCAAGAGTATCTGTATTATTCGATAGATGGCGAAGCGGAAGATTCAGCCCTCGATGTGTGATATGGCCAAGGTTATACCCACGGCCAACCAAAATCAACTAACGGCGAAGCCCACCAGAATTCCCATAAAAGTTTATTACCTCGATAAAAGTAGATGATTTCTCGTAAATCCTTATGTCTACATGCCCCTACCGTTTTCGTCTCTTTCTTCAATGCTCTACATATATTTAAAGAACTCAGTATCATCTATCGGTGAAATTCCGAGTCTCGTCCCGTTAATAAATGGTCATGACCTGTGTTTCCCAGTGTTTCCGACTCATATCGCACAACACTGCAAACGAACCGCGTTCAAGGCCATTCCACATGAATAACTATACGACGATTTCACCTATCAATTTACGTAACTTTAATAGCTCACAGCCCCACAGTTAATTGCATAATTTATAGTTATGTTCAAAAATCGTTTATGGATGTTCTCACATTCGAAATCCCCGAAGCGATAATAAAACTAACCGGAGACAACGAGAATCAACTGTCGTCTGGACGTGACAATGCGAGATCAATACATTACATGTGCGACGATTTTCACCCGGATTTCGTACGATCAATGTGAAGGTAGGCACAGGCAGGCATGTTAGGAAATGGTCATTTGCAAATTGAACTAGCTGGTAACTCTCAGGAGGTAGATTCAATATTCTGTGATTGTTGGGTAACATCCCCCGGTCTTCTTGATTCAACGTGCCCATACTCTTTCAGCTCCAGCAAATTCTATGGCTTCACCGACTCCTGGATCATAAACGTCGTGGTACTCAACGATGATTGTATCCAAAGTGAACCTCTCCTATTCGGGTCACGTTCAAATCTTGTAATACACAGATCGGTGAAACGGCTCCCAGCTGAAAAGTCTCCCGATAATTCAATTTCTGTACAAAACTGAAGATTTTTTTACGGTCTTCTAACAGGAGGTAACCTATTAGTGTTCCTAATAGCCTTCGGTACACTGAAAATTAGACTGTGATAATGTAGTAGAGCGTAATATCACGGAGAGGATACCCAAATACGTAGAAGCTGAGGCAAAAAAAAAACGTATCAGAACAAGGATAACGAAAATCCGATATCGAGAAGATGCAGCAGTGAAATATAATTTAACATAATTATAAAAGACGTCTTTTCGATATGTCTTCCGAAGATATTTTCGTATTTGCATTAGTTAGATGTTCGTCAAACGCATTTGCGATACTTGGGAAATATTTTTGTGTTTTCCATGGAGACGTTCGTGAGGTAACTGGGTTTCTGGAAACAGACGAACATAAGACACGATGGTATACATATGACAGCAGTGGGATACAAATATTTAATGCTCGAAGGCGGGAAACACACAGACAGTAACGTACAGGAATATGTAGTATACTTATTGTAGAATAACTTGAAATAAAGTCAACCATTTCAAGTCAAGGCATCCACCGAAAATAAGTAATCAGTCATTGCGGGAGAAACGTTGGGTAAGAATTCTACAATGTAATGAATTCGGCAGGTTTTTTTTTTTGCTCGAAGAAGTTGCGCCCATCTATAGACGCGTACATATCGAGTAGCATGTGTATCGCTTTACGTATTTCACGAAGAGAGGGTTTTACTTATGCATTAGTTCATCACGTAAACGACTGGTGCTAAGGCGGTTTCACCTGCGCCACCTGGGCTCTCGCACCCCCGCCAGGCCAAGTACCTTTAAGAATTTACGATCAACAATATCACAGTCGGACTCCTCTCGAGAAGGGGTCGATCGAAATTTTTGTCGTCAAAGACCGAAGTCCGGAAAACTTCGAGCATTGGCTGTAGATGTGGTTTGCGTATCTGCGCGTTGATAACTAACGAAAGTGAGAGAAAACGTCTGCTTGCTTCACAATGTGTGCTCCAATTGCGGATATCGTCCAGCTAATTATGCTTATAACTGACGTAATGAACAATGTGATTAATGTAGCCTTGAAAGATGTTACCCAGAGCTCAATTTTGGGATCTGGGCGATCCTTTCCACTCACCCAAGGCCTTGTCAATTTACGCCACGCTTCTCACCTGGGTATTTAAATTCATCCGGAGCTCACAGAGCGATATCGATAGATACTAATCCGAGATAAGTCTGAGCATATTTTTCTGTGCCTCATTATTATACACTTTCCTTTTTTTTTTCTCTGTGAAACAGTGATACACCATTTGAGTCAAAAAAAAAAAAAAAAAATTGCAGACAGGTCACGTCGTTCATGCGCCGAATCGACAAGCTGTGGTTTGAACTGACTCTGGTTACACCCGGGCAAGGTGTTCCACCCTTTTTTCTTGCGCCCCGTGCAAATTGCAAACGCATAATGACGATTACTGTGCCTTCCCTCCTTATGCCACATAGGCTTTGAATAGCTTCCTGGGGATACACCCTTTTGGGTGTGGCAACGCAGCAGCGATCGTACTCCTCGTCGTTGTTGCTATTACTGTTCTTGTTACTATTATTAGCATTGTTGTTATTATTATCGCCGATGAGCACAATGAAAATTATCCAGAATCACGGAATACCATCGCTGTTGAGCACGAAAAGGGAAAACTTGTACGACGAATTTGGAAACATGTTCTTGCCTCAACTAGTCGGTTGGAAACTTGATCTTAGCTTCCGTACCACTTTATGGATCGTTGCACCGGATTTGCGACTGCATTTTCTGCATCGAATAAGGTAGAGTTTCGACGCGAGTCTCCACTTGAGACCTGGGCTTGGCAAAGGTCAGTAGGGAAGGTACTGAGAACGGAGAGGCTCGTAAAGTGTGGTGAACGCCCAGGTCCCATAAAGATTCAAAGATTGAGGGAAGCATACCCGGTGGACTGATGCCAGGGATAGTTCTATTGGAGTTCAAGCTGATCTCTGTTTCCTCGTGGCGGATACAAGGATATCCGTAGATTTACAACATCGCCGCCCAAATGGATGCTCTTGTTCCCGACTCTTCTATTGATTTTTTTTTTTTTAATTCCCTCTTCTGATACAAAATACCCCACTAACTAAATCTGCATCTGAGTGTAATTATTAATCATCAGAATTTCGGTGAATCGTTGAACCTACACGGAAAAAAAAATTCAGCTCGTGGAACTAAATATTAGATAGTTACTTGTAAACAGTTCGTCGAACTAAACGTTCTGTTATTGGAAGAGCACTGCATGGTTCGTATAACTGACTGTTAGTCAGCTGTCATAGCTGTACGTTGTTCAGCTCTCTCAGCTAAACAGCTTCGTTCGAAGAGCTAGACCAGAATTTTTCGGCTCCGCTCACAGCGCTTATTATTAAATAGTACAATTATATTGCTATTAGTATTATTTTTCATCATTATTATCATTATTTATTCAGTGTCATTTACATATTTGAATGGACTATTTAAACAATTATCTATCAACTGTATTTAAATCATACTCATGAAATTTGAAGGTTATGAAATATGTCAACGCACCAGAGCACAGCGCAACTTACAGCTCTTAGAGCAAAACCATTCAGCTGTGAGAGCTGAACAACTTGCAGCTATCAGAGCTGACTAATATATAGTTGCTGTAACTACAAGATAGACCGTAGAGTGCGTATAGTTACTGGAGCTGTAGAATACAGCTCGCCGAACAGAATTTTTTTTTCCGTCTAGTATCAAGCCATCATTTTTGTATCCGGCAAAGTCTTGATAAGGATCAAGTGACGTTAACGAATCGATTCAATTTTTCGGATGAAATTGCAGCGAAGCCAAGAAATGAAGAAAATACTGCTTTACATCGCAAAATTTCACTGTATCTTTTATTGCTTGTATCGAAAATGCATCGGTTGCCACACCGTAAAAAAAAATTTGCCTGTGTTTTGCCAGCAGTGACCCTTCTAGCGCTACAGAATTTCAAGTTTATGTAGTGGTTACTGTAAAGAAAATTGCTGTGAAATGTACTCAACGAGATGTGAAATATGTTCTTTGACATTACTGGAAAGCAAACTTTCACACCACGCAGGTAGCTACGGCGGAATCGAACGTATAATGCACAGATGCGTGAATATATACGGTCGATCTGAATCGAAGGCGTGCCTTCACTTTGAATAATAACGCATCGGAAGTGAAGTGTAGCGTAACCGAAAATGGTTGAATAGAAGCTAGCTGATCCATCGGAAGCTGATCTAATTTGCCTTCGTCCGTGGTACGCGTAACGTGAATTGTATGAAATACGCGACCAGTTGACAACTTTATTTTCAACATCGCGCATCAATCTTCAAATTTTTCACGTAAAAGTGTCGTGTAATGATTTCGTGCTACTACTTACGGACGTGAAAATATTTTTTATCCGACTCCCCTTGAAAAAAACGTATTTTCGTGCATGTGAAACCGGCTCAAAATTACAATTTCACGCGCAGTCGCAACTGGACATACATTTCGCCTGCTTTACCGGATTTTGAAGAATTTTTACCGAGCGCAGAGTTCGCGACGTGCCGTGAAAACGGCAATTGTTGCGCCTGCTTCACGTGCGCGAAAAGCAAATTTTCAGAGGGACTATACAAGGAAAAAAATCGTGTCCATCACGAGTGAATTCTTCGCACCCATGATACCCAACGTACTTATTTCCACTCGATTCTGTGTTTTATTACCTATTTATCGTTTGTTCTAGTTGTGAATATTCAGTGCTTACAGGAGCGTGGGAGCAGACAATGTTTCTTATCCGTTAGGATCCATGCCAGGAGAATCTTAGCTAAACTGTATAAAAGCTGTCGCTCAGAAAACCACGTAACCGTTTACCTTTACAATTTTACGAGTCGCTTTTGAGAGCAAGAACTACCCCCAGCAGAGACACTGGCCCGGGTATGTGACGCGCACCGGCCAAATTCCCATGGACCAAATTTTCACCTCTACGAATTCCGAAGAATCCCGAAAAAATGTCGATTACGGCGGTATACAGAGGGACTGTCGTCGAAAATCAAGATGGTGTTTTTACCGTACAGCCTTCCAAGTTTCTCATTATTAACGGTCCAAGGTAGGTGTGTTTCAACTTTTACGCCAGTGTCCATCAAGCCAACCTTATTCGTGATTAGTCCGAAGCGATAGAAATCGGTGTAGCAAGTATACCAAGTTTCGCTATTTCATGTCATATCTTTCTGCCAACGCACCTAATTCAGCAAAATAAAAACCAACAAAGACCGGAAAAATATACAGATTAAAATGATTGAGGCTCTAATTCAAACGGAGAATCGAGAATAGTAAAGAAAGTCATCACTAGATTAGAAGACATTGTCAATCAATTTCACAAGGATAACCTTTCTGACTTTCCAGTTAACGAATATTCAGTTTGGGTAACGGGGGGGGGGGGGGGGGGGGGGGGGTGGGGGGGATCTACTATGACTGTACAGAGGAAAAGCAAACTAGACCTCGCAGTATCCGGTAACAGAGAAGAAAGTCTAAGTACTCCTACGAGAAATATTAAGAAAGAATTTATCACTCATAAGAAAGTTCAGGTTTCATGGAGCCCCGATTAACAATCGTAAAATATAAAAGTGTGGCACGTCCTATACCCACATATAAGCTGTATGGGATGCACACGGTTATTGCGTATGGATAATATATATTAAGATATTGCCCAAGGTCGGAAACTCGGCAGTCTCACCCACCCAGGAACGTTACTGTTATTATGAATAATACGACGTACTTCGGACCTGACTGAATTCCATACGCAACATAGAAGATTTGTGAAAAACAAAATTTTAAATTCTGGCTTATAGACAGATTGAAGTAAGAAAAAGCAGATTTTTCAAGATCTCTTTCAACTGAATTTACAGCAATTTTGCATCAATTCTCAAATATCGTTCACGTGTTCGATATATCGTGCCTACTGTTTCTTTACGATGTCAGATTTTAGCCGTGCCATTATTTTTTACGTTCAAGACGTTCCATCCCCTCCCGCACCGTATTGAACCCCCTGGTCATCTAGCAGAGTGACCAAGGCGAGAAATTCTACACTCGGAGATATGTTTTTTCATTCTCCGAACTGCCACGGCTCGAACCCCGAACCCGATCGAAACTCTTTGCGGTTTCATAGACTCCATCCGTCGTAAATATTTAATGACGGAGGATCTGAGCAATGCGTTCCCCGGGACCCCTAGTGCCACCGCCTCGGCGGCTTTCCCATCCTGCATCTCCTCCGCGGTCCGCCCCTCGCCGCTCGTACCGAGTAAAAAGTTAACCTATCCCGAGGGAGCGGTGCCTCGAACCAATATATTTTCGGTAAAATGGAGAATCTTAAATCCAGGCTCTTCAGGGGTGGTTCATGGCACAGACAGGGATTGGCAGTTCCTTTGAAACCCAAACAGCTTCTGGTCAAGAATTTATTGGCGTTTTGATGAAAATATCGACAAGTCCGGGTCAAGCTGTTGGCCTTTGGGCGTGAATTTTTAAGGAAGCCTTTTTGCCCTAGTCTAAGACTTTTCGGTACCTACGTGATCGTCAATGATCGATTTGGCCTTTCAGCGCCTATCCACCCACTGGCCGTCACGTGCATGTAAGGGAAAATTTTCATGTCCCGTTGTTCCTTCCTCCGTACATTCTGTTAATCAATTATGTGGCCTTGCCATCCGTTCGTACAGCCTCTCTGGTCGATATTTTCATACAACACTGATGCTCGACACAGTACCTACAAGTGGTTACGTCATTTACGTGAAACATACGCGAATCCGCGACGGGAGCCTTTTTCCAGCACTCGAGAGGAGGAGCAGAAAGAGGAGCCAAGCGGAGTAAAAAATAAAGTAATAATAAAAGTGAAGAACAGACCAACTTTACGTTTCTCGTGCGAATATACCCGAGAGCATTTCAGGACAAATTTTAATTCAACATTTCGTGAAATTGCTACCATTGCGACTCGCCGAAAGTTCCTGACTTTAGCTTCCAGCCGCTGCAGCTGTAAGGGTGTGTATGCGTACGCACGCGTCGTATGTCATGTATACATACATGAGGACGTACGTGTGAGAAGTTGGAACCACTCAAAATGATAATACAAAAGTTCAAAAGCTTACCCTGCTTGAGTCCTTATGATTCTAATTCAAGCTCATGTATCGCCAACATCTTGGTTGAAGATACAAATGTATGGGAAATTCCACGTAAAATCGATTCGACCAACATTCGGATCCTCTTTCGGTACGTTCAAAATATGCGGAATATATGTGTTAATTCATAAGAGCGTGTGTGAATTTTTGTAGATTTCCATGCAATGACGTTTAGACGTTCGCATGCGGATGAAATTTATGCAGGGACCGACGATGTCCGAGTTTCGTGAAAAGAATTTTGTCGGACGTGAAAGTTAAATTCTTTTTATGCCTAACTTTTTTCCGTGATGCATCTATTTTCAAGTTATACTGAATCAAAACTTGAACGCTGTGAATTCCTGCATGTGATTCACTGGCTGCTAGCCACCGCTAACATCCAATGTCTTCGGAGAGGAATGTAAGAAGAATTGCGCTCATTGTTATGAACTAAGAAAAATCCTTCACAATGGCGTAGCCACCTTTCAGAGGGTCAGAGTTTTGATCGGATTGATTTAACCCAGACGGCCCCATATGTACATGAATGTATAAAAGATGCACTATTATAGTATTTTAAATACAAAATTAGTATACCAGTACGTATACATGCGTCTAGAGCAAGCTATACATTGTTGGAATGTTACAGGCTTGTAAAGATCGACTTGAACGTTCTTGAAAAAATCGATTATTTCGTCAAGACGGGGGGCTGGCGTAACGTATGTACATTTGTACATCCAGCTTCCGCGACGCTTCCACATAGTTTTTTGAGCCGTCCAGTGCAGTGTACTATTAAATTTCGCATGAAATTTACATTCACCTCAAGCATGAAATCCCGCCTTTTTTTTCCTATCAACTTGACACGTTGAACCGATTGGTCCTATTACCAGTTGGATTACAACTTGGTACTCGTTTATGCGGACATTCACGTTCAACGTCAAAAGTGGATCGCGAGCAAGGATGCGAGTAAGGAAGCACTTGCGCTGCGAGTAAGTGAGAGAAGCTATCGGATTAATAAAAACTCCAAGAACGAGACACCAGGGTGTATTCGAGCCGTGCTCTTCGGCCCCAAGGGCTGCGTCCATCCGGTCGTCCCTCCGGCCGGTCCAGCTGGTTTATTCTCCGAAAGAATATTCTGCGACCGGGAAGATTCCGTATCATCTTGACTCGATGCGACAGAGAGTTCCACGTATCGCGCTGCCTGGAAATAAATATTAGATTCCGTAGTACGTGTTCTTGGATGAGACAGTCGAGCGAATTGCGCATTAATATTATATTCGTAGGAATCGCGCGCCGTTCGTCTACCGTTATATACTCCGGTGAATAATTTTCGGCTCGGACTGGTCAATCTTCGGATAGACTTCCTTGTCGCTACACGGGGCCTTACACCGTCCCGGATGTTTCGAGAGAGGCATGACTATTCCGATTATTATCAGTTTTCGCTCTAGTATCAAAATAAACTACCGCCCCGTAACTACCGGGACATTCTTCCTTGATGATAATACGCGTTCAAAGAAGTACTAAAACACACGTACCGTGGAGGACGTGAACCGGATGGTGGATCAACAGTCATTCCGTTCAGCCTAGCACTTTGATGCCTTTTGACGTTGCGCGAATTCATTCGTATCCTTTAAATACAATGAAGAATCGTAGAGCCGCGGTCGCCTCTTTGCCAAAATGTTTGGAATTACGATCGATAAGCAGACCGTGGGGGAGAGATGTAGTTAAATCACACGTTTTCATAGATAAATAATTCATTAAATTATATCAACGAATCCTCGCCGCCTGTGTTACAACTCCAAGACGCACTCCCACAAATCCTTCCGGCAAAGTTCGGAATTTGTAGGTAGGCACAATTATGTAAATTTATGGAATTCACCGTTTTCCCTCTCCCCCTCCCACCCCCCCCTGTACTTCCTATCGTACTCTCCTCCCACGCTTTCATTTTCTCGCGCTCCGCTATCAATTTTGTAATATTTTAATCTGTTAAAATATTTCTTCGTGACATTTTATTGCACATGTGTTTTTTTCTTGTAGGGTTTTTATTTTATTTTATGATATTTTCTATCTTACGCTCATTGTTATCATACTGGACTATGCTCAGGAATATCAGTGTGCTGAGAACTGTTCAACTTAGTCTCACAGACATAATATTATCCTCAGGGACCAACGTGCCCTACGATGTGTTTAGAATAAACGCGCTTTCATCTCTCTCTCGCTCTATCATTCTCAACTTCCTTTCTCGACGCATACCTATAATACGAACGTGATTCTTTCACATTATTTTATCGTCAATATCGGAAAAGTGCGGAAACAGTGAGCAATTTTTCGTATTGTCTCTTTAATTTTTTCTCAAATCCCAGTTGTAAGAAGTACAAGTGCTTTTCAATCGAATCCGCGTTCTCATTGAGAATATCAAAGTTTCATATATTTCTGACAACTGATGTTATTCAAAGTACTTACATTCAGAGTTATTTTCGTAAGACTCATTATTCATTCTTATTACTTTGTTAGACTCCCAATTTTTCAAGAATAAATGATACTGTTTCTGAAGTCTTGTTCGACAATGTTATAATAATTCATATAGAAACACTATGATATCCCATTACTGTACGAATGGTATCCGCAAATTCGTACGTTTCAGTGTGATTACGGGTAAGCAATAAAACAAACATTCATGCAAAAAGTCTCTCCTTGTATTTATCTATATTCATATAACTATCTCCGTTTCCGTCTTCTCGAACCTCTTCTCATCTACATCGTGTGATTCACGCTTGTTCGATACATGTATCGAAATATTGCCGAGCGATATGAATAATGACATTGGGAAACGAAGAAGCATCAATGTGCAGGATTCGGGAAATAATCGATGATGATCTGAAGTGACAGTGAACGATATTGATTTCGCGGTGCAACCGGAAATTCGTCCCCAAATCCCCGGCTCAACTGAAATACCGTTTCAGAACTGTCCATCTATGTGCCTGCCCCGCAGTGAGCGCCAGGATGGGCGTCGAGTGACGGATTCACATCCCTAACGTCGCGCGTCGCTCGCTCCGCGATCCGTCACTTTACGCAACGGTTGAAATACCACGTGCGACACGTTTTTTGCAGGTGAAAAGAGTCGAGAGTGTGAGTCGGAGTCGTCCGCTCCGTCCGTGGGAAATATCCCCGGTATTGCACTATAAAACACCTTTCACCCCACGATTTACGACAGGTGCCGCTGAGGTATGCGTTAATACAGCTCCTTATGATAAATAGACTCCGAAGTACATCCACCTACAACGCAGAGCCCGTGCAGTCCCGAATGCGCTGACGATGAGTCCTTCGAGGTACATTCGCTGCGATTGGAAACAAGCTGCTCGAAACATTTAATTCGCGGCTCATTGTTAGACGCGGTACACGTTTCTCCAGTATCGATGCTCTGTCGTTGCTAGATTCATATTCGAAACAAGCACACGCACACTGACTAGGTTTATTATTGATACTGAATTCCGACGAACGTAATCCCATAACGCTACGCGTACACACGCCTTGGTTGGCGACATATTCTTTTTCCGTCTTCCACTGTACACCTTAACATACGTAACTATGAGAACTGTATTATATGTACACATTCGTTTATTCGTCGAGAGAGTTTTTCCAGCGAGAGTACATTTGTCGAATTTGAAAGCTTGTCTGACAAGAGATTTTATTCCGTGAAAACTAGAGCGGATGAATTCGTAGTCATACTGTTCGAGAATGAACTGAGATTATCTACACTTGTCCCCATGCTTGCATCGATACTTATAACCGTAGATGTTAGTTTTCGAATTTGATGCTTCGTTACAAACAGTTCAGCCGTGCTAAAAAAAATCAAAGAACAATACGCAAGGGTTGGGTGTTATACGTCGGGCGATAATTTGCATCATTGTAAACAACAACCATTTTGGGATTGAAGGAGGGTAATTTTATACCTTAAATATCAAAGGACCTTACGGTAAAGGTGTTGTGAAAACGAGTTCAAGCCTTTAGATACCAAATATGGGTCTCTCAACAGGTCACCCCATGGGCCTATGAACTTCGACCGCCACGTAGAAATTGTCAGATAATAAGACAGGTATTTCTACCAGTGTAGTCCCCTTAAGTACGTAGATGTAGCGACTTATGCCAAGTGCGAGAACTCAAAATTCATGCGTAGAATGCCAGAAAAATAAATACGAAGTCAAAGTATTCGTTTTTTTTTTTTTTTTTTTTTTTTTTCCAATCTACGTGTCGATTTGCGTTCTAGGGAGTAATTTAAATATATTTCGGATGGAAAAATATTTTTCCGTACGCTATTTTATAATCCGGTCCCCAAAAGGTTGAGCGTTCACGGCCACCAATTAGTAACGGGAGACCCAAAATCCTTCAAGATCCCGTAAGTCTGTCAGCTACAATAAGAAATTATTCAATGGACCTTATAGGCCCAGCTCATCCCCTAGGTGAAAGCAGGGTGGGCTGTTACTCTCTCGCAGCCCCTCTACTCCCAAACAACAGTAAACGTGATCAACCATCGTTACAAAGTTTCAGACAACAAGTAATTAATTTTTACAAAGTTTCGATTGATCGAAAGTTTTCCAGGCTCTCAATGTCTGTACTAACGCTTCCTTGATTATTTTTTTCTACCGGTAGGAATTATGACAGAATGTATTCTTTTTGTATTCTATTCTAAGCTTATACTGTTTTCTTGAAGACAGAGTGCGCGCCTCGCATCTTCTCAAATGAATAAAAAAGTTTCAACGTCACCTCATCCGCGAATCAGACTCTATTTTACTTTCATATTTATGCTAATCTCAGAAGAGATAAGCGTAAAAAATATGGCAGCTATCCTTTTGAATTACGACAGGTATCTGTAGGTATGCGTATGCTCAACATGTATTAGAATCCTTTTAACCGGGCATAAATAAACGTACGCAGACGGTAATCTCTCCAGGATTACTTTGCCACGGGAAAGCGAGAGGAAAATATTCTTTGCGTTTTCATCCGTGCGGAAATCGCTACGAAGTGAACGATCTCAAACCATTCTCCAACGCTTTTGCTGGCACCTCCGCGTAATACTCGGGGTAAAGAACTTGTTGAAGAGTCTGTTCGGAGTGAGAAGACTGCAGACTGTCATTAAATTTCATCGGTCCGTCGACCTGCAAACGTTTCGTAGGTGTCAGAGAGCTAGTCTCATCAGTTTACGTATCATTCGTTCGACGACTAGGCTCCCTGCGCCACTGTTCCGCGGCTTACTCCGCTGAAATTGGACAAGGTGTATTAATTATGCAGATATTCAAAGAGTCAAGATGCCTCTGAAGTCAAACACGTTGCATAATAATTCCTGATTATCGAATGAATTCAGTCGACCATTGGCTCGTGACCTTGATCATTTGAAATCCTGAGCAGGCGGTTTCCCTACCATTACAAGGCTTTGTTTATGTATGTATCCAACACGATCCAACATTCTTATCCTATCAATCTAGGAGCAAATTTTACGATTTGTAGGCTATTTGCACATTTTGTTTCATTTGTCGAGAAAATAACTTATGCAAATACCAATTATTGATTTTAAAAAATCACGAATATATCGATGTGATCATGTTCAAATTTTCCAAATGAACTGTCAGTTTTTGCATGGGGTGGATTTCGTCTCTGAAAAGTCAACTTTTTGACGGCAAAACCGTGTATTACCAGGTTTCACAGTAAGAAAATTCCTTTTTATTTTTCCTCTTCTCTTTCAGTAAAACCAAGTGAAACAGAATTTTGTTAGTGGGGTTTGAAAAGGAAGACTAACGAATAAATTTGACAATATCTTATAGTGACTTCTTTTAAGTCCGGTATATCTTGAACTCGAAAACTTCATTTAAGTCAACGTAGGTTTAATCCTGTAGTAATAATAGATGATATAACTTTTAGTACTTTTTGCGACAAGAATTTCTATGTACTTGTTTTTCAACCGATTTATTGATTCATAAGATTCATTATTCGGAAACCTACCGTCGTAGATACCACCGATTTTTTCACATTAAGTTGGCAAAGGTTTCAGAAAATTTAGTGAATTTGAACAAAAGGTTAATAATGTGTCAAATTCGTTTGATGTTCATCCTTCCCGAATTCCGTTGTAACAAATTCAGTTTTATTGGAATAAAAAAATTTTCAAGAGGAAAAAGAAAAATAATTTGTCATTTTTGTGGACCGTGGCAGTACACGGTTTTTTCCTAAAAAAAATTAGGTTTCAGGGGTACCCTAATGGAAAAATGATATTTCTTCGGAAAGTTTGGTAATTTCTGCCTTGAATACGTTCCTCTGTTCTTTCACACATGTAACCTATAGTTTTGAAACTATCGTTGAAAAAAACGCAAACTCCTACGCATATAGAAATAAAAAACGATGTTTCTCCTTGATAACCAACAAATTGCAGGTGAAAACGACCGCGTAGTTTCAAGCGCGCCGGGTCTATTCCCCGATGTTAGAAGCAGCCCAAGTCGACACTGAAACGATTCCAGAAACTTCTTTTGCTGTTGGATTGGCCTAAAAGGAGTTGAGACACGTATCACAGTGACCTACGTTAAAGAAAAACGGTACACTTACCGTCGCTTTAGCTACAATCGGCACGAGCTCCTACCATTTCGTTCCATTCATCGTCAGTAAAGCACACACCAATCGCGTGTCAGTGTGAAGATTGTCGGCTGTCGGTCATGGGCAAATCGCATGGTGTACCATGCGTCGCGCAGGCATCGTTTTGCGGTTCACGCTTACCGGCGTTTGAACAATCTTACGCGAGATGCCGACGCCTGTACCGTCGTCGGCCTTTCTTATTCGTCGGCGGAATGCGCCGACGTCTATTCGCGCAGCCCCCATTGACCAGTGAAATATTTTCTGGCCAATGGTAATCCCGGGCAGTTCAGTACTGGCGCACGAGAATCAGTCCGTCACGTACGTTCCACCACGAAAATCACTCCGATTTTCCGAGGTTTTTAAGCAGGAGCGGCGGTCTCTTCGTTAAGCTGCAGTTATTTCTCGGTTCTTCGGGTGTGCATCAATCCCCGGTAAAAGTTCGTAACCCATCGCCAAGGTAAGTAAATATTCAACCATGTGAATACGTTTTAACCGTCCGCTGTTATGTACATGCATATATACGTATATGTGACGATCCAAATTGACCATTTGTTACTGCATCGCACGAGGCAACATCCGGTGTCTGGCTCCAAGGCTGAAAAAATTAATGTCTGTAACACATCTTTGGCTAGAAGCATCAGCTTGTACTAAACTCGTCACGGCAATGGCAGCCCACCGGGGCGCGGGGGTGGAGAATAGAGGGTCGCTCAACTAGCCTGAATATTACCTTCCCCTGAAAAATCAATACTTGAACAGCGGGGTTGTTCCGAATTACCTGGCAGTAAAAAGTATAGAAATAATATCGATTCACCGCTTCTTTGTGGCTTAATAGGTTGACAACCTGACATACATCAATTCACGCAATTGACGTTAGCTGATTCTATGAAGCACTAGCGAACACTAGCTGTACGGTTGTGTAATTGCTGTGTGGTTTACTATTTGGAATATCATATCCAACAACCAACCAATGTAAGATGTACGATATACGACCAGATCCACCGAAGTTACATGACTTTCGAAAATCAATAACCGACGGATAGTCTGGAATAATTTTGTTTTTCAATCTCAGCACACATACAAGGACGCACGCGCTACACGCTACACACGACAACGATCAGCTCTTGTCCTTCATTTTTTTGTTACATGTTGCTTATACTATAACGATTCTATAAGTGATATTGAATAACCTTTTCACACCTTTGTCTCGAAACGTTGAGCCGGTACGAAATTCTCTCAAATTTTAATTGACATCTCATCACGTCTTTACTTGTACAAGACTTTTGATATAGTAGATTTATTTTATTGAAATGAAAATGACAAATATTGGCCTGCTAATTGGCAAAATGACACTAAGTACACGTATTATTACTGATTTAAATTTAAAGAAAACGATTTTACACGCTCGATACGTTACGATCTTCGTGCGTATGTCGATATCGTATAATTTGAGAAACATGTTCCCTTTACTAAGAATTTCGTATCCTCTCGAGGTTTCATGATCAAACGCTAAAGTGTATACCTATTCGTGTGTATACTTGGTATCAAAATACATTGATTCGCTGCAATTGCGTACGCGGGCGTGTGTGTGTCTGTGTGTTTGTGAGCATAATTTTTGGGTATGCAAGTTGGATTCTCACCATATACGTAAAGGGGTTGGAAATGTCGTTGCCTGTCGTTCTTCTGGGGGGGGGGGGGGGGGAGCTTCGGTCAAATAACAAACTTACGATTGGTATTATTTGTAAAGCAGGTGTATTACGTGGAATTACAGCTTTATCCTAGCTCTGTCACAAAGTGCAGGAATACTCTTGTATGCATGTACATTTGGCAGCGCATTTTGAAGTCACGATCAGCTCACTTCCATTGAAATAATAATCCTGGCGATTGATGTCTGATTCCAGTACTTCTGATTATTAGAAGAAAAAAAAAACGCGATGATCCTTTAGCCAAAACAGAAGTTGTGTAGCATTAATTTTAGATTGTTCACGTTCTGAAACAGAGCAGGCTCGAAACAAATGCCTGTTATGATATAGAGAACTTACACTCACACAATTTTCCTATCGGAATGCATAACCACCGCATGGATATCGATGTCTTAAGTTTATCGCATGCTATGTTTTATCCACTCGTGCATCCCATCCCATTTCCCATGTTGACTAAAGGCTGACAGTTGCTGCCAATGACGTATGATATTGTTTGACTGCATCAATTTCTTATAATTTGTATTTCAATCAAAACCATAATTAATTCCTGTATTGATAGAACAGGGTAGAAACCGCAGTTGAATTTATCCCATGGATAAAAAGAATGTGTAGATCGTAACGGAAGTTCAGAACAATTTCAGAACCGTCAAGTCAATGCCTCGTGAGTACGGCCCCTTATAGACTGAACCGAAATTTGCTAGTGATTTCCCGGTGACGTTACAACAAAGGATTGTGGAAATCTTCTGATGTATTATTCTCCGCCAACGAGAAGGTATTATCAGCTTATTCCTGTGCTTTATTAAATCACCCGCCATCCCTTTCAATTCAGTAAGTCGGTGTTACCTTTAAGAGGTTCATCACTTTGATCGAAAATATTACAGAACTTGAGAATTACATGGAGCTGTTTGCTCTGGAAGCTTGAAACTTTTTTATACATGGCTTATGATGAAACGAGGTCTGAACTTAAGCCCTGTGCACACGTGTGCTCTTATTATAAGATCAATTTTCAAAATGCAAGGGCTTGCGTGAGAATTGTCAAATATAAACATTCACATCCAGGATGCCTTGCAAAAAAATTAAATTACCTACCTGTGTTCATTTGTCTACATTTTTATGCACACAGTACACAAGAATTGGGGTTTGTCGGTATGACGGGGTGAACTGCATTTTCGCGGGATAGGCCAAGATCGTCCGAAATCGGTATTTTCTCTGCCTCGTCGCACCTCAGAACTTGCGCGTTGAATTTCTTCAATATAAGAGACGAAGAATTATCATGGGGCAGCTCCACCTTGAAAGACGTAATCCTTTGCGTGCTTTTTACTGGTAAACGGATACACTCTCAACAGTATTGTTCGCAGGAAGTAGTGACTTGCTCTCTCATGGTTAAGCAATCAGGGGTCTTCCGCGATTCGGGGAACATGATTCGGTCGGTCGCATCATGATGAATTGATCGTTGAAAGGGATCGGTCGCGGCGACGAGGATTCTACACAGCAAACCAATGTTATTGGCAGCGTACTTTCGGCCTTGTGCCTGGACTCTGTTGTTTGTCCCGTTTTGATTTTGATTATTGTTTTGTCTGGTTTGTTTGCCTTGTTGACGTACGAATTGGCATATTCGCTTTGGGCACGCCTTCGCAGCAGTCTGCACGCGGCCTATTCGGGAAACTCTTCGGCAACCCTCCCATCACCGGACAATACCTACCTCTGGGCCCGTCGGCAGCGGTCATCAGGGAGAGTCTCTGCCCGATTGCCATGCCGGCAGGTACAGGCGCTTCGTACAGGTCGTTAGGAGACCTGGGCGAAGACGTCTACAAAAGCACAACCGTTGCGGACCAAACACAGAGCACTGGCCAGAGTGTTCTTGAGAGTGTCAAAAAGGCGTTCAGTTTTGCCTCACCCAAGGTCGAGATACGGAAAAAGGATCCCCTGATAGAAGATCATAGGGAGTGCGTATCGATCGTATCCAGGTAAGTCGATCGGCGTTAAATGAAGTGATGGGAAAATGTACATAATGTATCATATATATACAATGAAAACAATGGCAATGGGATTTTGGCTTTAGACTTTGGAGGTACGCGCCAAATGGGTATACCTGATTTTTGTTTGCTGCTTAATTCGTTATTTCATGCTGATATTAACCTCCGCAGAGTTGACCGTCGCTCGTTGCTTTTCTAACCCAGCGTATCGAATCACGCATAGAAACCCCTGCCGAGGGTGGTGACGATTGCACTGTTGCCACTTCTCAGTGAAACCATATAAAGTTTCTTGAATATCCATCGGAATACATGTACGTATGGCGTTCAGCTGGTCGATCGAGACTGCCGCCGATGAGTGCTTCGAAGGATCGCTAGGTATTCCAAACGTGTATACTTTGTTGCATGCATAAATTTACGTGGGTGGATGAGTGTACGTTTTAACGAGTACCTCTAGGGGTGAAACACTCGTCACATGATCTGGTACCTTGAGGGGAAGGGGGCACAGCTCCAGGCATCCGCATCACTGATACTACCGGGCCGGTTACACTCGTATCGCCAGTGGGCCAAAAACGATACCACGTGTAGAGACTCGTACTTTGCCAAGTTCTCTACCGGTCTCATCGTCAGCAAATCGATAGGGACTATCAAGTTGATGTAGTTGGAATAATACTCCGACTCTCGGCTCGTAAGTACAAAGGTAAACTAGCAGACTGGCGACCAGTGGCTCCATCCTGTATTGATCAGACCTCGCGTTAAGACGCACGTTGGCTGAGTGGAAGTCCGAATTGCAAGTGAAGTAAGTCTTACACCACCTATGTGACTAAACTTGTAGATGGATATTGTACACCCAATCACTGATTCTTGTGCTTATCATCAGAGACGCTTTGCTGCTGTGTACCACGTGTAAATATGTTGCACATCTTTTTTCGTAACAGACTCTTATTTTATCCTCTGTCACCAAAAATATCCGAATATAAAGGAGCTTGGAAAATTCATCCCAAGTAGGATTTTGGATGAATAACGTCACTGTTGAAGATTTTGGCGCAGCCTAGAATGGATAAATTCCTTTTCTTCTCGGTTTTACTGCTTCGTCAGACATCTCTTGCAAAATTTCCCATACAAGTGTGACTTACCGGGGCTCCACGTAACTGTAGGAATCGATCTGGAAATGTGGAACAGGTCACCCAGCACGAGGCGACTCTATGCAATGGAACCTAATATTTTAATCAATGAATCCGGGCTGCGCCAAAAAGTCTCCAGTAGCTGTTGCAATCTACGACGCTCAACTGCTTATAGCATTGCTAAGCAGTTAACGTCAGCTTGCCAATGATTAACAGTAGTTAACAAGCCTTGTCGTATCGGCGGAGTACGTAAGCCTATAGGGCCAGTCGTGTGATTATTCGCCGCCATGTTTGTTTTAGGGACAGAAACAAGATGCCCGCCGCAGCAAGTGCCGAAGAATCAGCTCTGCTGGGGTAAGTTTCGATCTGAAACTTATATTTATCTTTACGATCCATATCACCGGCATAACGTAGAGGTGTGATTCTACTCCCTGTTCTTGTATTGTTATACATTTTTTTTTTTTTTATGTAACAGTTGTATTTGGATTACTAATTTTTCCCGCATGCACCCGTCGTAAATATCTAGGTGTCCAGTGTAACCTGCTAAATTTAGTCGAGTTCAGCGATAAATACAACGATGGACAATTCGATGACAATTTAAAGGAATGCCACTTTTCCCTCAAAGAGTGATTTACCATCCACAATGAGATGCTGTACAAGCGGCGTTACGTACCACCTAATTGTTTCTCTGTGATAATTTCAGTGCACTGCAGGGCTAGGTACTTCGCGAAGAAAGCTTCTCACGCAGTACCGCAATCACACTGCGCGCTGTGTACATATTAAGTAATTTTTCGAAAGGTACATTTTTCGGGTTGGGTTTATCAGCTGTGCTGGAATATTATGAAGTTAATCCAAATCTCAAAGTAAATAGAAGGACGATACTTTTCCTTGTAACCCCAATGCTGCATATGCCTTCTTGATCAAGGTAAAATTCGTACTCGGACTATAATTACAGCCGTTTCCAACCGCGAGGTGAGAGAGAGGTGCTTTATATGCCTAGAGAACTAACTTCAAGGGGAAAAGAGGAGTATTGGCAATTGAAGCGGGCTGTCATTGACTTGACAAGTTCCAGTTCGGTACAAATTCTTACTTACATTGGCTGCTCCAAAATTGAATTGACCGAAATTTTCCAAGGTTAGCCATTTTGACCCAGTTAGTATCTATAGTAGTAGTGCATCCTTGTCCTACACGCGTGAGCTGCACGCTCATACTCCTTTTCTGTTCTTCGAACCATTGACCCTGTCGGAAACTTTTTAACGGAAAGACATGGGACAACTTCACTCTAGAAAAAGCATTTCATTCGACTATATCGAATGTAAAATGAGGGTGAAGTGCTAATTTAAATTCTACAATAGCATTGACCAAGTAAGTCAGGTGCCTCCCCAAAAATAAAAATTTATTTTGCCACATTCTGCGATACAAGCCCCTAAATCTAATCACTCGATCGAAAAAAACCTATCTTCCCAAATGTGAGCGCGTAAGCTCTAAAGCTTATATTACCTTTAGCTTTTGCTGGTAGACATGGCTATATACGTTCCGTCTGGAATAAACTATCTTTTAAACCTCCAAGGCGATGCTTACCGGTGTGTTGCCGTACTGATAATCATTCTTTGATATTGTATATTCCACTTCAGTTCATCAATGAGCCGGAGGTGCTGTTGGATCTTTATTCAATAACATAGGAATGAGTAGGAGAGAAATGCTCGAAGTGAAAATCCCGGGGTATGAGCTTCGCAGATTGTAGGTGTGAGCCATCAGCTCCGAAACATCATAGATACTCGTTTCAGGTTTGTTCTTGTCTCGCATCATTGTCAACTTCGCTTTGTGTCATAAACTTCTAAATTATTGTCGGATCGTACTTTTGTAGTATCGAAAAAAAATAAAAAACACTGAAGACAAATTTCAGTACTATTCATAAAATCTCCATCACGTTGTCTTCGATGCAAACACACCCAAATGGTATCGCAGAGAGAGAATACTTCAGATGTTTCGAGAGAGGGGATTGCTAATGAGCATTTTAGTTGCCAGAGCAGTGGAGCACCGGATACTAGATTAACTGTATAATTAGAGTAAGTTATGGATATTGGGCAGAAGTATGTAGAACGAGCTCGTACGTAATTGTCAAACGGCCTAACCCACAACCAGAGCAATGGCTTGTTGCGTCGTGTTGAGTCTTATGAAAAGTAGGCACTATAGCAACACCCTATAATTTCGTAATTTAACAGATTTGAGGACTCGTGAAGCTACTGCTCGGAAAACTATGCCAACATGTATTCAGGTAACATTTGTAATGCGTTTAATAGATATTTCAGACCGCGCTTTGATAATCATTGAAGCATGGTAGCTGGTTGATATTTAGAATAATGAAATACCCGATATAACGACATTCATCGCTTTATGTTATTTTTATTATTCCAATTATGTATATTCAAACAATAATTAAGTGTGTAATTGCTGTATTGGTCTTGTTACCGCGGCAGTCATTATTTTTATGAAGATCAGAATTTCGTGGTGTTCAGTGTTTGACTGAAAATTTTTCCTCAGTTTCTTACGCTGACCTCACTCAGACCAGAAAAATTTTCTGATCAAGTATCACGTTTCTGAGTATCGAGTGTTAGCCTCGCCACGGTCGCGTCTGTCCACATGCTTGTTAGACATTCGATTTATCCCGCACCTGCAGCAAAGCCCCCATCTTCTACCCTTTCTCTTATTCGCGATAACCACAAACTCTGTACAGATGATTGATCAGCCGTTGAAACAAACTGGAAATCTCCAGCATGCCTTGAGCTGCGACATACTTATTTACATATTGTTTCTTCCTCAATGTTGTAGGAATATGTGAATTATCATACAACTTGAATCAACTTTAACCATGCTTTTGCAATTGTTGGGGATTTTCTCCTAGTGGAGTTCCTTTGGCAAATTCCAAAAATGAAAATAAAAATTTGGAAATAGCAGATCAGGTAGTGAAAATTTTGTATGTTGAATGTTGATGAAATACAGTAATTCTTATTCGACAATTATTTTTGTTCCTGCTGTGTACACTTTTATATCGTCCACAAGTTTGCTCACACGTGTAGTCAAGGACAGCAGACAGTATTACTTAATAGCGTCAGACTTACTTGATCTCAAATGGAAGAAACTCAACTCACGTACCATTGTCTACTAGCCATATGATCATACCCGATCCACCTATGGAGATGATTCGAAGGAATCATATTTTGATCAGTTGACTTATACGATTCAAACCTAATACTACTGTGTATTTTTTCTTTTTCTTTTTTTTTTTTTTACTTGAGAACGCGCATCGATTGCAAACAGTAGCCCTGGTGACGGTGCCGTGGCGCGATTGCTGTTACGTGGGCTGTTTTTGTTGGATATAGCCGTAATAATTGACGGTTGGCTTCAGTTTATTTTCTGCACGGTTCAAGAGCACGTGATATATTCAAAATAACATGAGGGAATATAAAATAATGGTCATATTTCTACTGAACGTTAATACGTCAATTTTCAAGAATGACTCCAGCCGTGTCAATTCCACATTTCATCTACTGACCCAATTCAATTATTTAATTCTGGGCATTATACAAGGTGGCTCGATACGTTCCACTCAAGTTTACCTTACGCATTCTCACCTCTTCTTTTGAGCTGATATACGTTGCACAACTGTGGCATATCCACCGCAAACAGCAAAAAAATTAGCGAAAGGGTTTAACTTAGTCTCGCCTCTCTGCGAGATGCTTACCCAGCGAATTAATCCAATAATATCTAACACTGCGGTGCGTTTGTTTTCAATTAATGAATTTCACCAATCAATGAATGTGGAGAACTTGATTGACACCACTGACTCGAGTACTACTGTGTGATATAAGGACATGTCAGTTACCAGCGCTACGTGCGTATCTACACAATTCGCTAGGTGACGGCGTGTTTGTGATTCTATGAGGGAATACACTTGTCGACGCCGTCGTGTACGACTTTAGTGATGAACACTGCTATGAACATGACCTATAATGCATATACGATCCAACAATCGTGATCTACGTGGTTGCACGAGCAAGCACGCAGCCCAAAGATAGGCGAACCTCCCGAGCACAGGCGAAGGCACGACAGGAATACATAGGAGGAACCTTTACCCGAGGAGTCGTACTCGTTCCACCCGGGTGTGGCATTTAGATCAATACGAAACTTAAAAACGTCAAGCTGTACAGATATTGCTCATGTGTATTATACTGAATTTCATTTTTTTGGCTTACGCATACCGTCATCGAGTACAAACACCTTGCACCATTTGTCTTTATGCCATTTGCAATTCATCGTTCAACTCCTGCGTATCAAAGTTTTCCAAATCATTTATACAATGCAAAACCCCAGAGTCAATTCTACTCATAGTTCGTTTCGCATATGATACACGTCAACTTATTCGACCATCGGATGAATCCCTCAACTTGTTCGATGTTACGCGTTTGCATCGGTATAGCTAGTATGTTAGTCCATTTTCTATACACCCGCATAAATATAGCGTGATTTTTTATGAAACAGCACCATGCCTTCAGACAGTATGGACGACATTGAATTGAAAAACATCCAGCTCCAGTTCCCGGAATTGAGATATCCCACCCGGGACGAGAAGCGGATCCGGGAGGAGCGGGTTGAAACGGACAAAGGGACACTGTTGGTTGCCATTCACGGAAATCAGGGAAAACCTGCAATTTTAACCTATCACGACTTGGGCCTTAACTGTAAGTTGCTGATATCGTCCTAAAGCCGGCTAAATTATTTTTATTACTCGCCGCGAGTTACTCGTGTCAAGTGGTGAATGAGACAAAAAAAAAAAAAAGATTACAATTACTGTACCAGACGCGGTACATCTGTTTCTTTAGACATACGGTAACTCAGAGTATTACAGGAGCTACAGTTTATTTGTCGCCGTTTAATACGAAAGCCAAATGAAAATGCAATAATTGATTTTCAGATATCTCGAGTTTCCAAGCATTTTTCAATTACATCGACATGCGCATTCTTCTGGAGAACTTTTGTGTTTACCACGTAAATGCCCCAGGACAAGAGGAAGGTGCCCCTACGTTGCCGGAAAAGTAAGCAGCCTTGTTTTCATTACTCACTTTGTATCCGTGTTCCAAATGCACATTATGAAACATACTCTGTAAATATGAAACATGTTCTGAAAATAACTAACCTGTCAGTAGAATAGTTAATCTAGGGTGATGGATTGCGAGTACGGGATTTTCGATTCCAGTCTGCATCCCTACAAAATTGTGCATTTGTATTATAAACTTGGTGTGAAGATTCGTTAATACTTAACAAAAGTCGTAATATCGGATTAACTTTAACACCTCCCGCATACCTTGTCAGTCTTCCGGGGTTGTATCCATGGATGTTATAAAGAATATGGCCATTTCATCTCCAATCGACTAGACCATTATCCTCGTGTTCTTTCAATTGCATACAATTTTTCTGTTCATGATATACTACTACGGTTCAAGTACCCGTTCAGATTCTTACCAGAAGCCAGAATTTTCACGACGCTGTTTTCCAGAATTTTCCCATACTGTTTTCAGGAAAATACATTCCTGTTTTTTTTTTCTGGAAAGAGAGTGCATTCAAAAGGTCGCGACCGATGTTTTTTTTTTTTTTTAATCACCTCTTGAAAGAAACATTTTTCTGACGTGACTAATTATATTCTTACGTACTGAGGCATGCACTGAAATATTGGCTAGGTAAGGAAAACTATCTCCTTAAAGCATTCCAATAAGAATCCAAGGGGTAAATAGTAAGATCTTACTTGAAATAGCACTATAAACGACTCAAGCGCTATACCAGAAAATTGAAAAACATGATTTATGCCTAACAAAGTACTTAACACCCTCTAGGGATACCTAATTAGCTGTCAATTACTCATTGCAGCTACACTTATCCGTCTATGGACGAGCTCGCCGAACAGCTGCAGTTTGTCCTCGGTCATTTTGGACTCAAGTCTGTGATCGGCTTCGGAGTTGGTGCTGGCGCCAATATACTCTCGCGGTTTGCCCTGGTTCATCCAGAAAAAGTTAACGCACTGTGCCTCATCAACTGCGTCTCCACGCAGGCCGGTTGGATTGAGTGGGGTTACCAAAAATTGAATGTCCGACACCTCCGGTCTCAGGGAATGACGCAAGGTGTCCTGGATTACCTCATGTGGCACCACTTCGGAAGGGTAAGATTCTCGATGTGGCAAGTCATTGACATCCTCGATGTACTTCCGCATCTCTGTTACGCTACTTATTCGCTCATCATTGTAACGAATCTCATATGCGGACAGGCACCGCCCCACATCCATCAATTATCTCGATTTCTAGTATACGCGGTAATCCAACCCATCGGAGAAGACCTCGCACGTCGATGGGGCGCTTGAATGGATCGATTTTGCTTTCTTCGTATTGAAAATATGCATTTTTTGTCTTCTCGGCCACTGCAGGGTACCGAGGAGCGCAATCACGACTTGGTCCAAGTCTACAAGAGCTACTTTGAGCGACGAGTGAACCCAACGAATCTGGCCCTTTTCATCGACAGCTACGTTCGTCGCACGGACCTAAACATCGTCCGCGAGTTGGATCCTACCCGCAAGAAGGAGGGGTTGACTCTGGGAGTGCCCGTAATCAACATCACTGGTTCGTTGAGCCCGCACGTCGAAGATACCGTGACGTTAAACGGTCGTCTAGATCCGACCAACAGTTCCTGGATGAAGGTACGCTTACGAAATTTACGCTACTCTGAAATCACCGTTTCGCTATCCGAGCTGCTCCATGCCTCTATTGTAAATTAATTTGTCGGACATCCCGTACATTATTAGCGCACATACACAATAATTAATCAGTCTGTCAAGTGGAAGAGGACTCTTCCCGTTCATACCAGTTGACTCTTTTCAATTATTCATCGATGTTCTTTTCCTCTCAAAATAGATCTCCGATTGCGGAATGGTGCTCGAAGAACAGCCGGGCAAAGTTAGCGAAGCTTTCCGACTATTCCTTCAGGGCGAAGGATACGGTAAGTGAGCTTGAAACCGTTACATCTCTGCCAGCAGCAACGTAACGTTTAAATCAAAGTTAATCTACACAAAATTTTGATGTACGGAGTGTTTTAGAATAATGGCATCAAGCTTCAGTAGATTGTAGAGGTTTCCAAGACAAGAAATTTTGCGATAAGTAAACCATGGTCGGTGCAATCCCGTTCAGGCGTTACAGGCCATCAAAGAGATTGCACCGACCATGATTTGCTTATCGAAAATTTTTTGTCTTGGAAACCTCTACAATCTACCGAAGCTTGATGCCATTATTCTGAGATACCCTGTATTATGAGAGGAAGGCGCTATTAACCTAATGTGTGGGACAATTGCTAGTGAATTAACTAGGCGCTGCGTGGCCGTCTTACCGTCCAGTTTTTCTTAATGTGCATAACTGACCTTAGCGCAACATCAAGTATGTGTCGTGAGGCTAGGGCAAACGTAACTAAATTATACACGTTCAATCCTCAACAAGAATTGAAGCTAAATTTTTTAAGAATGAAATGATTGATGCAAATGTTTTTTACTACTTTTGCATGGCTGTTTATTTCAGCATTGTCGGTGTTCACTTTAAATTACCGTTGATGAAACGTAAAATGCAGAGATTATGACCCAACACCAAGTGTTGGAAAATCAACGTTCCCGTGATTATATCTTATATTAGCTTTGAATCAAGGTGTGTTTGCGGATTGCTTGGATCTCAAGTTTTCAGTTTAATGCATGTAAGATGGCTACGCAGAACGTTTAAAAGCTCTTGTGAATATGAAGGGGATATCGTAAGCCCGATTGCTTATTCCGTTGAACCTGAATATATTCAAGTTTCCTTCTGTGGTAACCGTATCACCTGTGCATAGTTTTAATGACAACGGAGTATCGAATTGTTATTATGCAGCAGTATTGCTGATGAACCAGTTCATTATTATGATTATTACGATAATTATTATTTTTATTATTGCTGTTATAACTATATTGCCGTTAATGGAGCTATAAAAATGTTTAATTCGGAGACACTGTGTAATCTAAAAATATTCTGCTTCAATCAAATAGAGAAGAATCGCGTAATGATGCTTGACGTTGGGGAAAAGAGATTTTTCACACCCTAGATGAGGAAATATGCTTCATTGTAAAGATTTTCAGATTACACAGACAAACAATAGAATATTATTTGGAAACGTAATGAATATCATAACCAGATCACCTAATGATTCATCGTACTACTGCTTACAATTATTAATACGTAAACCTGATGTATAAAATTAACATACTGTTAGAGAATGACGGAGTTTATTGGCACTATATTATTGATCGCTACCCAACAGAGCTCGTTATTGCGTTTAGCTTTTTTGGTCACAGAAAACACACTCGCACTTCTCACAGTATACACAACGCTTTGTTATACCAAAATAACAAGTATTATGTTAAGCATCGCAGTCTGATTAAAATGTGTTAAATGAGCCGAAATTTCATCTTGCGAGCGTGTTATGAAAATAGAGAGATTATTGTGTAGTTACAGGAGTATTATGCCGATTCAGGAATACGTCTCGGAACACACGTGTGTCAGCAACACACGACCATCGTATTACTTGAACCACTTTTATGATACCTACATAATTGTTAAACGTAATGTTTCTAGTTTACATCCACTTTCGCTACACACTATTAACCCAACTACGAACAGTTGATTTTTCATGGGGATGGGTTTTAGCGTTTTAAGGGGTTCACATAATTCGATCGTTTGTCACGCCAAAGTGTTACACTTTCTCTCTCCCCCCCCCCCCCCCCCCCTCCCCCACCCACTCTCCCTGGCGCCTGTCCATCCTCCAGAAATCTGGCTATATTGTTAACAAGTGAATTTTTAATTTTTCGAAATACCACTAACTTCTGTTATATATAAAAACCTTTCTCCCAACATCCCCCGCCCTAATCATGGCCGATATTTCCGAACCTGTGCAGTTTGTTTATTAGGCGTAGACGCAGAGCAACGTTACAGAGTGGCGTAAT
The DNA here is from genome assembly GCF_021155785.1 of Neodiprion fabricii. Taxonomy (NCBI): domain Eukaryota; kingdom Metazoa; phylum Arthropoda; class Insecta; order Hymenoptera; family Diprionidae; genus Neodiprion; species Neodiprion fabricii. Next base: position 41,729,583 of record NC_060240.1, read on the forward strand.
ATCAAAAATGAATTCGCAGCTTTAAATATTAATGGCTCAAGGAACGGTCCTTGAAAATGAAGAGAGTGACGTAGTCAATGTTTTCATCTGGAGATTAAAAATTACAAATACACTTAATCCTCCTAATTTTATACGTCGTAATTTGTCTCATAAGTTTGAAATATTGCTGTCAGCGAAAATGTACGATATTCAGTATGTAGGTAAAGTTTCCGCACCTTTCCTTGCACATGCACTAAAGAAACCATAACGTATTCGTTCCAAACTTCCTTAGAATGATCTGCAGGAATGAACTTCTGTGGGTGCAACGGGAAATTTTGTTATTGCTCTCTTCTCTCCCGTTCGGTCACGCTTCCGTACACCGATTTATGCCATATTGGCGGACATACTGGTGTTCCTAGTTAATACTCTTATTCATTCTCTCAATGCGTCACCCTACTTATTTATTTATTTCTATTGCGTCGCTGTTGCGTTATCTCGTTTTCAATCACGTCGGCTTATTTTTTTTTATTTTTTTTTTTTTTTCACCACTTTCTTCCTATTCCCGTTCTATTGTTACTAGATTCTTCTTACGTATTAATGTTCTCGGTGTGAACTTCAGTGCAGCAGTTGTGCTCTCTGAGTTGCGTAACAGGGCTCTGCCTTAAAGCATACAACGAACTGTTGATAGATTTATTTTGTAATTCGTACATTCGTTCACTCATCGCCAGTCCCCCACACAGTTTGTTCGCAAAGATTTAGATTTAAGAAAGAGAGCAACGCGCATGTTGGTTGGCAGAATGAAATGCCTTATGACTCCGAGATCCACCCCCAGCTTGGGTAACTATGTATAACTATCGTTGAACAGCTTTCATTTGACTTGATAAATAAAATAAAATTACGAAAATCACATCGACTGATCACTATATAAGTTTATCACCAATAATTTTATCAAAATCTTGTTTACCAACTTGAGCATTTATTTCCCACGCGCCTCGGAGTCTCGTGTGGTATGTATTCTCTGTTCTTCAAATTTTCGATGTAATCACGTACCTTTTAGCTTTTTAATGTTAGTATTCCTTGCATTGTGCCAATTCGTACTATATTAATCCATGCGTATCACATGTTAAGTGACCGCACTTTCAGATAGCACGTCTCTTATTGTTGAAAGTTTATTTCTCTTTTCTTCCTCTAACAACCTGCTCCAGCATCGATATTTCCACAACAAATCTGACAGCCATGTACGAAATAATTATTTAAAGCGTTCAACCCAATTGTATACACAATCGTTGTTTTCATTTGCACGCTGAGCACTCGCGCGCACTTATTGTCAATATCGTTTCATCTTTGGCCCTGTCCTGGCTGAGGACTTACCTTAAGAACCTCAATGCATAGAAAATTGAAAAAAGACCATCCCTCACACTCACCTCTCAAAGCTTTATTCGGGATTTATTGTATTGTATTTCCTGATACGGTTATTTGATTTTTTATTTTTTTTTTTTTCACTCTCTTTTTATCATCGGCTATCTCCCGGATCTTCCATACCTATGTATGCGGTATATTGCTACCTTACCGAAAAACTGAGACAAATGACTTTGAAGCTCAATCAACTGCTCGATGGTAAACGCATGATATACTCAAGGAATTACGAATATCTAACAGATGGTAGGATACAGTCCCACCATACGCACCATTTATCGTGAATATTCCAAGGCATTGGAATCATTGAATGGAGATAGAATATCGTAATTCAAGCGTAGCTTCATTCTAGTTTCAAATGGAAGTTTCTTAGAAAGCCCTCACTGAGATTTGTGTTTTTATATTTTCCAGTACGATCGGCTTAAGGTCAATGGACATAGAGCACTCTGTACTCGGAGGTTTTTCGCTAAATAATCTAAGATCATCGAGTGCATCGAGCTCTTGAGCTTCAAAGCTTATCGTTCCAATTTATTGGACTCACAGAATAGTTTAATTAATTTACTCGCAATGAAAATATTTTACTTTTGCCTTGGCACTAGCACGAGGTAATCAGTCTCAGTAGGCATTTGGTTATAAAAATTTTATTTCTATACGTTTTAGTGGTGAAAGCCCCGCGGAAGCTTGTGACGTCGACATCACTCGAAGGTAATTGTAATTAGGAATTGAGGCCACGAGGAGTCAAGTGTTCCGCCAGTCAATTAGGCCCCATCTAAATGTTAAGTAAGTCACCCTCAAAATTAGAGTGCTACCTTATACTTATATGCATATGTAAGTCAAATCGCAACAGTTAAAAACTAGGGTGTAGCTGGCCGGGGTAAATATACTGCAGAAAAAACTTATTCTGAACATACTAACACTTGCCTAACATTCAATTCTGTAACATATCTAATATTTGGTGCACTTCCTCAGTCTGCTAACAATTTCCAGTGCTTCGTAACAGCTGGGTTGAACATCGTGCGCAACTAATTTGCCATACCTATCCTCGTACGACTGATAGTCCCTGCAAGAAAAATATTTAAAATCACGATTCAACGTTGGAACAAATTCTTTAACTGCATTGGTTATGCCATGCAATTAAGTGTTGCACATAGAAAAAACAAGTGATAGACAAAACGGAATTCCAGTTGTATAATATGAACCTAGCAGAAAATGTATCTGTGTCACATTGGCTTTGAATTGGATGAATTAAGTTTGTAATCTGACATGGTAATTTTCGCCACCGAAATCATGTATTGTTTGCCAGAAGGAAGAATTTTTTTGACACTGGATTATTGTTGTGGCAAAAATTTTGTTAGGTCCATCAATAGAAAACTTGAGATTTATTCGCATCCGGCATTCCATTTTCCTGAATGTCGTTGGGTCAAGGTGTCACACCCTGGCAGCCAGTGACAGCTGAAGTAATTTTCATGCTATCATAATGATCTGATTACGATCGATCATTCGATGGCTTTGGATTATTTTCTGAGTCCGGGCATCACTAATGATCGAGTTATGGGTTGTAAACAAGGCAGGTGCACGTACTGTTAATAATAAATTTTGAAAACTGCTTCACCAAACCTGTCTCTCCGCCGCTAAAAAAACCCGTGTACTTACTTGATTATGTAGCAAAACATTATCCTGTTCTATCGGTGCTAACTTGTCGTGGTAGGATCGCAACGAATTAAAATTGGTCGAAAGAATGTAATTTCGGTGCACCGAGTAGAGTAGCACTCACGAAATCACTTTGCTCCCTTTGTTTGTACTCACAACAGCTCACCTACACGTAATGTTATATTTTCTTTGCATGTCGCTTTTTGATTTTCCCATAGTGATTATGAAAGAGTAAATGAAATACAGTATCAATTGAACAGGGAATCGCTACGCAATGGCTCGCGGGTATACGCAGATCATGCGTACCTATCTCCAAAACATAAACGATGGAAATATCCTCTGCAAAGCATCAAACTCGTTCACAATATATAGCGATTAGCAAACTATTCTTGCTCTCTGCAACTCTCCCGCTGCAGGACGTGTATTTCACGATTTTTCAATACTCACACTTGAGGCGATAGGTACTGACGTATACATTTCACGTACAGTTCACATCGCACGGAACAGTTAGTAACATGTTTAATATCGACGTGAGGAAACGATTGACGACTGTTGACGCGCCGTCTTTCCCGTGTATCCTATTAAATTGGCAAATCGGTGAAAACGACCGTGTCCAAGAATTCGTGAAGGAAGAAACTCAAAGAGATGACCTTGAAAGTTTAGAAAACTTCGGACCGATTACTGTGACGTTGACTGTATGAAAAGCAGACAAGAATCTACATTCCCGGTTGCTTTGTATTGAGAACAAGTCATCGCCTAATCAGTATAATCATCGCTACATGCTAAATCAGTACTTGCTGGAAAAAATGCACAAATCGTTTTTTTTTTTTTTTTTTTTTTCAATACTCGCTTCATTTGTGAACTAGTTATTCATTGTGAAATTTTATCTATTTTACAGTGGCTCCTCTGTCACCAACGAAGATTTCCGACTACCGGTTGGCGTCGCTTTACCTGGAAATCTGCAATCAAAAGTCCGAGTGGCTATCGGCGACTATTCACATCACCGAGAACCCCATATCAGAGGCAGTCGTTTGTTAAATGCCTCCTTCTACTTGGATGATTGGTATCCCTGGGATCAGCGGTCCCGCGGGACTCTCGAACAGGCTAATATCTTTTCACCTACGTAGTACCTACTACTTTTCGAAGTAGACGTTTCGCGTTGAGTTGCTTCAATCAGCTACGAGCTGAGTCCCAAGGCTGGAAAGCTAGTCTAGCCTAGGCATTAATGTACCGTTCTTATAGCGTCGCAAATACGGCGGATAGATTCACCTCTTCGGTGAATACGACGCACTAGTTTTTTATTTTAATTCGCATTCGTAAGGGTATCGAGGTTATCGTCGATATTTCATTACGTGAAGTTGAAAGGCAGAATGGCTGATTTCGGGTTGGTGAGATTATACCCCAAATCGCTATTTCTTCTGTTTTCTACGTGTAACCGCTATTTTGACCACCTCATAAAACAAGCTGGAATTGAAATTGCGCCCGAAAAGTTTCTATTCTCAATTCCTTTGTTTCTCGGCACTCGTAATAGTGCGATTGATAGATCAATTTCACTCAGGAACGCCAAAAAATGTTGGCGGTAAAAATTAGTAACCGGTCGAGTGGGGTGAATGATCGTTGAGTGGAATCTTGAAATTTTTTTGGTAACGTATATGGCGCCTATTAGTCGAAAACCATCGTTTCTTCACTCCAGGCGATATTTTTTGTTTTGATCAGTATTTGGTATAGATAATTCATGGGAAGTCAAGGAAGAAATTTCACCCATCGAATCGAAATAATTTGTGGCATACTCCGCCAGCAACCTGCACCTGCATATCTTTAATTATCAAGCAATCCTACGGGAGAACATAGTAGAACTAGAGTATTCTCATTACGACTAGTGAGAGTCGGACCATGGATTTTTTAACACGAATATATCACCGTCACGGACGTTAAATTAATTTTAGCGAAGTTAGTCGGCACGCGATGTGTACGGCACAGCTTGTCGAACCGATAAAATTATTCGTAATAGCAATTGAATCCAATTTAACGAGGGTATGTGATAGTGATAACTATGCCGATCACAAATACAATATACCAGACATGTGATTAATATAAACAATGCGAGATAAATAATCACATTTCTCTTAGGGTAAAGACGCGGACATCAATACATATTTGATGTCGCTTACGGTAGTCTCTTAGAGTATCATCACCCGTCTAGACGTACGTACCTACCTGCGTATATAGTCAAACAAGAATACGCGATGCGATATCAAACGTCTCGATGTGACGAAAGGTCACATAAAATAAGAGAATCGAAAAAACATACGCGTGCACACACAAACACAAACACACACGCACACGCGCCCGCGCAAAAGAGTTTGTTTAATAAGTACGGAGTTTTCTTTTGCGAAATGTATGAATCTCTGCACGTTTGGAGTTTGTTTGAAATATAGCCGGCAAGATTGATTTCTTATGCCTTGCGCTAGAATAAGCGGCGTTAGATGTGAATGTCGTATGCTCTTTGCATAGTTCCATAAATAAGAGAAAAGAATTGAATTCGTTTACATGTAACGTGATTTGAAGCTGCAATATGGCAATGTGGTTTTCACGCCCGGAACATGAGTTGCTGTAATAATATGTGCCTGCTCTAAGATATGCCTATGTAATTTGAATTTTGCGTTTCACACTTTTTATATGTATATATTTATATCCAGTAATATTCGTCTATGCGTCGGCCCACGTAAAAGCGTGAACGGACAAAAACTTTGTTCTTGCGACTTTCGTAAAGGTTTTCCAAGCCTCTCAATACTTCAAGAAACGCTCCTACCCCTCTAGTCGATTGGTCAAGAAGATGAATTGCATTCTTCACATTTTTCTGAGTGGCTCGAAAATCAAATCGTGGAAATCGTGGTCTATCCCAGGATCACAAGACAGTTTTTTTTTTTTTTAACTTAGCGTGAAATCCGGGAAGCCGCTTACTCTTTTGCAATATCAAAGAATGAGTATATGAGATTTCAACAAATAAATTATGCTGCGTAATTACATTTGAAAAATTTTGTTTCAAATAAGCTGGTGACAATAAACTATTCATAATCGGCGATGAGCCCGAAAGGACTTTTCACGAGTCAGCTGTGGTAGTGCCGGGTCGGTTGTTGATTTAACGGAAAATAAGGTTGAGATGACTGGTTCAATAAAACGATGGCCTTTATATGGCCCTGTGATTTCAGCGAATGCAACTTTCATAGCAATAATCGAACGAAATTATTAATATCAAAAAATCGATACCTATAGTAATATCGGATTTATAGGCAAACGGCTCGACCGTTTGGCGTTTATGAACGTACGAAGTATAGAACAAGAAAAAAAAAAATACTTCGCGCTGATTGGCGTACGTCATTCAAAGAGTTGCTTTGTCAGCGGTAGAATTTTCCGCGTGAGATAAGTTTGAGCTTGAAAAGTTGTCGCTACTTGGTTTACCGAAACGCTGCGTCAAGTTCCACAAACGTCAAAATGACTAAGTTTTCGTTCGTTAATGTTTTCAGGTGGATACGTCCATTAACATGTATTATAGAAATAAATTGTCTCATTTACACAGGCCTCTGTTGCTATATTTTTGCTAAGGTGTTGGTTAATCTTCTACAGAAGGTATAGCCGAATTACGAGGCTTTGTATCTTAGTGTGAGAAAGATTAGGTATGCGCAACTAAGGAAATGTGTTTGAAAGTTATTAATCCTAGACGGTCTCGGTACACATTCCGCTAGTAAACGGTCGGCCCGAGGTCATTCTTGTCCTCGTACATATCTCAATTTACGTCAGACGAAAAGAAAACAACTCGCTGAATCAGATAACTTTTGCGTAACTATAGAAACGGCAAAAATTTCACCTGTCGCAGCAAAAATTTTCACCGCAATAGCAAAGATTTTGCAAGCATAGCAAAGGGCAGGGCTTCTCAATGTAGCAGAACCGTTAGTTAAACTTGCAAAATCTTCGTGTCCCTATATTAACACAAAAATTTACTGATCCAGCGAATTATTGTTTCCGGGCATTACATGTTGCAAAAAATTTCTTCACATGGTGAGATATCCAAGGTTATATACTGTACATTGTGAACTGGTAGGTCAAATTTTATTTTCATCAATCGCAATATTGAAACATCCTTTGAATGGACTATACGAGGGATTCTTTTATCACCGGGTTCCACGTCTTACACTCTTTGAGCTCAGTCTTTATCCTTTCAATCCGTGCTGTTGCAATTAAACGAGATATGATTTTGCCAAATTTGAGAACTTCACATCTATCACCATTTGTTCTTTTTTTCTACTTGTAGTTCACTATATCGTGAACGTTACTTTCTGTCACGGTTTTTCTTAACAGTCTTGACATAAATTGGTTTCTCAATTACATATATTCTTTTTCTTTCTCATAAAGCGAAATCAAAGTTTATTTTGTTCGATGAAATAGATCTGATTTTCTTGAAATGCCGAGTTGATATTCTTTACGCTGCTAGAACGATGATTACAAGACGTTCCCTCAAAGACCGGGGATAAAGTTCAAACAATCTACGATATTTGTTTTCAACGCACAACCTGTCTTTCGACTAGAGATCCGAAGTAAAACGCAAAAGTAGAGGATATATGTATGTATGGGAATATCTTGGTCCGTTATCAAACGGAAAAAGATGAGGAACAAGAAATACCGGACGTCGTTAGATTTACATATTACACGCACTGATTCACTCCTATAGTTAATTGCCCAACTTCGGAGCCTCGTTTTTAACCAAATCGCCAGCGAATGTCAGGCGAGTTGCGAAGTATTTATATTCACAGATGGAGTATGTTTCACACAATACGTGATCATAGGCATAGTAATGCATCTTATGTCGTATAAAGAAACAAACAAGTTTGAAGCCACTTGCGATCTCAAGTTGACCTGACCACCCGAACTGAGAACCACATCGTTTATCGTATCCCACACCTTGAAATCTGCAACCCCTACGAGCAGCATTGCAGTTTATTTGTTGAGGTTCTCGAATATTGAAAAAACCATATCTCGCTTACCTGTGATTGAAAAAATGTAAAATATTCACGAGTGTTTCTTTCACCTAGGACTGTATTTTACGTTGAATTGTATGAGAACAAATCGTAGAGTGCAAGGTTCGAAGCCTCGTTGAAACTGCGTGGAATTTCCAATGAGCAAGTACAAAACAGTAAATAGAAACTGTCTAGACATTAATGACCCCAATGTGATTGCCTACGGTAATATGTACACGTATACTCATTTAATCTTTCGATAAAATTATCGTTCTTTGTACTTATAATATTATGAAACTCACAACGAGTAATTCGTGATTGCCTTGTTTTCGCAGACGTATCACGATTGCGATTTAAGCGGATGCTACAGCCAGTCCTTACCAACTGCGTTACATGTCTCGTATGTTCGTTATTACCGAAAGCTATGCGTCGCAATCGAAAAAAAGTGCGTAACAACCCTATTCTACGTTCGATTCTGAACGAAGACACACGAAAACATTTTGTTCGCTGCGCAAAGTCTATCATGGTGTTTCTGTTTGGAATTGAATGTAGAAATCGCCTGTTATGTCCTTTCTTGCGCTGCGATGATATTACGGCATCTGATATTAGTCAAAATAGAAGAACATCACGCAGTCGTCAAGAACTGACTGACCGATACCATCCTCTTAAATTCCGGAACTGGTCGTAGCTCTCATTGGAGGACTCAGACTTACGTTGAACAACACTGTCGGGATTTCATAATGTTCGAAAGTGTCTTGAAATCACTCACGAATTCCCAACGACATGATACTGCCTTGAATGATTTTTAACAAAATTATGGTTGAATGTTGACTGCTTTGTAGTTTATTACTATTACGAATATAGGAGAAATGAAGGTTGAGGCGATAGTTAATTAATTTTGGAAGTTTGTACGGCTAGATGTTAGGGAGGGAAGGGTTTTGTTGATACTGGTATAACCGGTAACGAAACATGTTGTGAGATAAGAATATATTGAGAAATGGACACAGATAGTAAACGATATTAGAAATCGCGGAATATTAGCCAACACAAAAGAACGAGACAGCTTGCACAGCCGGTATCTCACAGATTTTACGATTTAGACCATTACAGTAAACGTCATCAATGATAAACGCGACAAGATGTGTATATCCATGAATCGCTGTCATTCAACATTCACTTAGTATGGAATACGCTTCAACATAGTACGGATCTACGTGAACTCGAGACGATACTGTGAGTTATGTCGATGTAGGGGGAGTTCATTACGAATTCTTGTACCTCCCTAGAGGAGGAAAGACATCGGCGCGCTGGATGTAGCGTTTCTATTTAGCATGGATGTAGCTAATTTATAGCTTACGATTAGTGCCGATTGGAAATACACATTGAAATAGAGCTTGATTACATAAATTCGGTTGCGAAGATATGCAGCTACATGCACACGATGTATACATCTTGTTATTTATAATAAATAAACACATAAAATAGACCCCCTTTTGCCCATTCATTCCCATTCCCTGGTCCAACGTCCGTTGACGGATGTATTTGAACGTGATATAGCTACGGGTCACTAGTCGAAAAAAAAAAGTACGTGTGCACGATTCTTCGAAACGTCGAGTGATGCAAACGCATCTGCAACGACAGACAGCCTTACGGTCCAATCTTTTGGACAGCGGCGTGAGGGGAAGCCGAGGATGCACATGGGACATTCCGTATCAAGTCTTACGGTCGATTTTCCTAACTCCTCTCGATTTATTTGACCTCCGACAAAATTCAACTACGCGTTGAGAGGATTGACCACGAGTTTTCGTATCTTTCCATAATCAAATATTTCCCCGCGACGCATACCTTGATACGAAAGACAATGTTCAGTTTGTACTCACGGTTAGACAATTTTTTGATCCGTCGAAAATTTTCTGACAAAATTCAGAATTTAATTCACTAGAATGACATCACGAATGGCAATGGATAACGAACCGAGGAAGAGTATCATTAACAGAAGGTGTATTGAAACAATGCCTGTAACAAGTCGTACTTGTACGCAACTTTTATTGCATAATTAAATTTTTCTCAATGTATTGGTATAACATTCGTAAGTAATTAGACGGCCATAAGTATTATTCTGATACAACTTGTTCAACGGTACTATTCTTCTTATATAAAGTGTTGGAATGTTTGTGCGATGAAGAAATTGTAATTTTCTAAAAAAAATTGCAATTAGTTTCTTAGAATTTGTAATTCTTTGATAAATGCCATGATGGAATCAATGATAATCGTTAGAAAAATTTGTACAGCAAAGCAAGAAAAATATATTGCATAGCTAGTAAAAATCGATTCTTCAAATAATCCATTTTTTTTCGCCGCATTTTTCGCCGCATGTCAAATTAGGTTGTTCGAATTTTTGCTGATAGATTTTACGAGACTCTGATTTAGCCAAGTCAAAAAAATTCAAAAGGAGCTAAGTTTTGCATTATAATTTTCATTTTATCACGATCATACTCCTCGCAAAAAACTGCTCTAGAAATAAATTTACCCTCCCCTATTGAGGCATCATGTACTTGAAAATTTGGGTGTTATTTAATGTTCAACCTGCCCTTGAACAAAATAGATTGAGGCACTTTTGTGTTACAAATGATCCGCGCAGATTTTCTGTAAATACTGTTCTTTACGGCCGAGAAGGTTTTTTTGAAAATTAGAATAGAAACTTTCATGAGAAATTAGAAAAATTTAGTGACAGTTTTAGAAACACTTTGTTTAAAAAAAATGTCGAAGTTCCGCGATTGATCCTTTCGATAGGTAATTAATATACATAGAAGAGCAAAAAAATCGACAGGGATCAGGGAAAAATTACATTTATTCGTTCGGCTTGATATAATATTATACCACACGTGTACTCATTCGCCTACGCTTCTCGATTTGACGAAGTCCTATCCGTTCCATATAAATGCGGATCCCGGCTACGGATATAGCTTACGGTACATGTGTTGACGCAGTCGAAGCGGATGGAGATTATTTTACACGAGAAGGTTCGTAACTTTCTTACCAACCATTATTTGTACAGCGAATTTATGTAGATCGGCAATATATTCTCCATAACATCAACGTTGGTAAAATTTATAACTACAAGGTAAAATTTTGAAAATACCAAGCGAATACTTCATTTCACTAATCCAACCGTCGAAAAAATAATACCTTATTCAAACTCAGACGCCTTCGTTGGTAACAATTTTTCATTTTCATAGAATGCAAATTGGGTATATAAATCACTTTGATTCTGTGATTCCTCTTCAAAAATAAATGGTATTATTTACGTTACTTATGTAACAGGCTTGCAACTAAATTGATGTTTTCAATACTCAATGCTCATCCAAATTCCTACTAGGCAAATTCATATCATTCTTACATCTGAGTGATTCGTCGAATTCTTGGAATATGCTTATACCCTATCCCCACCAATTTAACTCTAATTTTATGCATTAATAATTGATATCACAAACAGCCATTCTCATTTTTTCGGGCTCCTGTTTCGTCAGAACTATGGCATCAATTTTTCGAATGATTGAAATAATGCCATTCCTCTTGTAACTTTAAAGTACACGAGTGAACATTAATTAAGAGACGGCTAGTTTTTGTCCTAGTCGATTACGTTGGTAACGCAGATTCGGCCTGCAGTGCCACTGTCGGCCGCCCGCCACGGGCTGATTTTGCGTTACCAACGTAATCGACTAGGCCCAGAAACTAGCCAGAAACTAGCTGTCTTTGAACATGTGTACCTCTTGTGCGAGGTATAAAAAAAATGGAGAGTAAGAATTTTATCCTGAAAAAAACCTCGGGATGTTGAGTAAAATATCAATTTTCATGATCATCCACAAGAAACCACGGAAATTATCTTTGAACTACGACATGTTGGTTTTCATAATGCGCGACCTATTTATACATATATATATATATATATATTTTTTATGATAAAGTGAGTTAAAAAACATCGACGATTCTAGAAGGTGATTTGAGTATCAGTTAGCTGCTAAATATACGCATGTCGGTATTGAAATCACGACTTGTACTCGTCAAAAAATACATCTTTAATCTATACGCGTTACATTATTTCCCAATTATGAATAACACTTGCAAATTCAAAAAACAAATTATATTGGTTTATCTTTGAAATTCTCGGGTTTATCAGCATAGTTAAGAAGACCGATGCATCAGAATATCTGTGTCAGTAAAATATTTCAAAACTTACGTTTTAATTTTGCTCAACGGAATTAAGAACCCGAAAAATAATTCAAAACCCAGCTTTGAGATAATTGAGTGACTCTTTGGTTCCGTAGCTAACTGCTCATCGTTCATGTCGGGTAATAAGTTTACCTATATCATCACTTCTTGCTGTCAAGATATTACCATTCGAAAGATGCAGGATAAGAGAAGCACGTTCCACTTTTAAAATATACTTACATGCAAGTAAGGTATTGGTTTTTTGGTGTTGTGGATTTTTTTTTTTTTTTTGGTTAAACGACAAAAATATGTTCACATGACAGAAAAAAATATCCTCTAGATGTGAATATTTTTGGATGATATTACTAATTGTAAGTGCCACCAGGTGATTAAAACTTTGAATGCAAAACGCATTGAAATTTTCAATGTTTTTTGAGTGTTTTTTTTTTTCTCTTCGTAAACTAAAACGAACTGAATAAATAAATTATTTGCTTGAGAACAATGCTTATACTTCCAACTAAACGTAAGAATAAAAATAATTGGGATGAGGGCAAGTATTCCGTAAATAATAATAATAAATTAAACCGTATAAACTATGGTTTTGTGAAATATAAGATAGTTTCAAGATTGAATGTATTACTTCATTTTTTCTTTTTTGCTCCTACGTTTAGTTGAAAGCAAAAGCATTGTTCTAATAGGAACCTAATTTTGGCGGTCAGTCGGAAAAATTCCATAATGACCAAAATAATGGATATCCTGATACACGTAGTCGTTAAGCAATTATCGAATTCCACCATATTCCGAGTACTCTGCCGCTAGGCAAAGATATAAATGCAGTTCGAATACGGACAATTTCGACTGGATAAAAGCTCTCCGTTAATTTCATACATTGAAAACGACAGGATAGCGCGAGTCGAAGTTCAAATCATAGGATAAAAGAAAGAATGTTAGTAATGATAATAATTGTAGCAATGTCAATAATATGCCAAGTGATTTTTATTTCCATCACGGTGTTGAAAGGCGAAGCTCGGGCGATGCAACCCGACAAATGAAATTCGTAATCTACGTTCAATTCGAATATTGCAAGCCGGTTGATTGGCACTGGTGCAATCAATGTAATATAATCACGGCAATTAGGGCAGAAATTGGTGATGTGGCAGAGCCTTATAATGTATAAGACAGTTTCTCTCCCCCGCCACCTGCACCCTGCAGGCAAGAGGCTGAGTGGTAAGCGCGCATTTGGTTTGCCTTCGTAAAAACTCAACAGAACGCCGGCTGCAGATCCTGGAGTCTCTGTGGGAACTGGCGAGGCACAGAGCGTCGAAGATGGGATAAAAAAAACTTTCCGTCGAGGTCCCCCAATGAGGACATCTGCATTTTTATTATGAACTGCGGCAGCATTGGATTTTACTGTGCGGGATTGCCGCGCCGCTATTTTTCAACAATATCAATATAATAATTCGTTCGCATATGAATCCAAAATATCTGCAGAGCAGGACCGTGGCTTACATTTTTGTTAAAAACGTTAAACAGAACGAAAGAATACCGAGAAACGAATGTTGGGCGCCGAATAGTTTACGCGAAGGCTTGACTGATTGGTTGGATATCGGTCAGATTTAGTCCCTCTGGTCGTCCTGAGAATCCTCTGAAACACGGCTATACCTATATCTAGCAGGGTTTAGAACATTCATGGAATCGGCAAAGAATCGGTTTACCCGTAGTACCAGGGTTCTTCCCCTACCAACCACTCTCGACGTTTGCGACATCTGGCGATCGAGGCAAGAAACTGAATCTGTTTCTTTGATGCACAACTAGCGCGTATTCTTGAGTCGTCTCGCGTGGGGAGTGGTAGGGCTTTGTGGACGCTCCTTTTCATCTCTCCCTCGTCCCTCTCGTCCGTGGAAGTTATAAAAATCCGCGAATAAAATACAACATTTCACCATCCGCGTGATCTTACGGACGATTGTCGGTAAATAACGATCGAACGCCGTACGTGTTGCAATAAAGAGAACAAGAGGCGCTGTCCAGGCCTGATAGTGAATTCGATTGAAACTAATCTTAATCCGAGTATCGTTACGATGACGGATAGAAACGATGCAGGTCATGCCTGATTACGAAGACAAGTGTTCGCTCGCGTGCATGAGGCTTGAGAAATCGTGCGCATAAGCCGGGTTTCGCTGAAGCGTTAATACTTTGACGCACCGATCGAGAGAGTCCGCAGCGGGTTTGTTCTGATTTGCTCGTCCTCTACGGATTACAAGCGGCGGAAAACTGGTAACAGGTGGCCGGAGCCGGAGAGTGCAACGACGGCGTGTTAGCTTCGGGCGCCAACGTGGAAAAGCAACAGGTGACTCCGCTCCGCAACGCTATGCGATCTCTCGGCTTTCGGTGAGGGGGGAGAAACGGCAAGTTGCACGCCGAGGAAATCGCGGATACCCGCAGGACAAGAAGCGAGCACGGGTGCAGGAGCCCTGCTGGATGGTTCACGTCATCTCGGCCGCAAGTGAATGTCCCTTGGAGAATCGGTTTGCGACCTTTTCGCGACGCCGCCGGCTCGGGAATCGCGCTTTGTGGCTGACACGGCCAGCGTATCGGCAGCGTTTCGCGTCTTCTGATACCTGAATTACCGATATCATTGTTATCCTCGTTATACCTACCTTGTGGTGTTTGGTGCTGGCAAGTGAAAGCCTCTGGTGAAACAGTGGGGAGTGCAGTGGTGATATGTATCGGTTGTGAGAGGTCGTCTCGAGAATGCGGTTAAAAATGGAAAAGTCCGGGATCTTGGAAATATATCTGGTGCTGATCTGTGCGCAGCTCGTCGCTACGCAAGTAATCGAGGAAAGAGGTAAGGAATATACTCGCAGATAATCGAAACGACGACGACGTTGCGTTGATAATGCGAAGACATTGTACCACTTGTTCATCGCTACTCTGAACGTGTCATTCGCGTATGCTCTGATAATCAACTGACATGGCCATGAAAATCAGCAGACACTTTGATGAGCCTGTTCGCAATACTTTGTCGATTGATTCATTGTTGGGGAAAAATTTTAATCCCGCGGTTGTGTAACGGGCAAAAGAATTCACGACGTATCTCGGCGGGTTAGGTACGCGCAAGCAGCGTAGATAGTCCATGGATTCCGATGGGTATTATTGTTAATGTAAAGCAGGTACCCACACCTGTCCCACTTCGTTCGTGGGTACAATGGCCAAGGGGTGAGTCCGAGCCACCGTCTTTGAGAGAAGGACAAAAATATAACTGGATTGTCCCGATTCTTAGAGGGTGAAGCAGTCGCGACCGAGCAGGAATTTCACCTCGAACGCTTGCGTCACCTCTGGCGTTTTTCACTCCTTCGTTATTTCTCTCGCAATCAATTCTAAGCTTCAAAGTTCACGCAACGGTTTCCGGCATTTCCCGGCCTTTGCAGAAAAATACCTGACAAGTACCCCAGGAATGCGGTACCGTTAGACCTGATAAATCTAGCTACGAATTGTCGCTTGATTCAAACGAATGCAAGCATGACATTTCTCTTCCGAACCGAAATGAATCAACGGCAGGTATACGTAGTACCCTATGCGTAGCGTCACGCATAGGTGAGGAAAGATTAATTTTATCAGGTCACATCGTCTTATCATTAGCAGTCAGCGATAAGGTTCTTTATCGGATTTGCCGATAAGCGATGATTGTAGCACGTTCAATGTTCCATTAAGTAGAGATAAGGCTGGCCAACGCTCCGGGTCATTCTATGCCGCGTTACGTTTGACGGAACAGTTTTGTTTTTTTGTTATTTATAACCAGAAAACTGTGGACACGTCTCGCGTGCCAGTGGCGAATACACCACGAGTTAAATATATCTTGTTAAATGGTTAATTAGGGCTTAATAAGATCGGTTCACCCAAAGCAGTGCTGGGAATCCAGGCCAACGACGTTGCGTCTTGAGGAACTTGCCTCGCGCGTACCGTAGACGTATAGATAGGCGGGTGTGCGGAGTGCAACAACTGTACCTTAGTTTGAAATACAATGACAGCCGAAGGCGACCTTGCTTATCTCCGTCATCTTTTGTATTTTTGCAGTCTTTGATGTTATGTATGTACATACCTCTTCCGTCCTCTCGCATCGCGTAAACAGTCGTAACAAGCCCTCCGACGTCTCCTCTCATTCTTACCGTCTTTATCATTTTTTCCCCTGTAAATATACCTTGCTGTAGTTTGAAAAGCTCATCTCCGAGTGATACGGCTAAAGGCTTTCCGGTAGCATACGGAACTTGGGAAATTATATGAGGAAATAATTCTTGCCGCTGATCAGCACTTTGAGATTTCTAGACAACTTTTGAACGCCTTACCGAGGCAGCCAGTATCAACACCAAGAACGGCGATGACGTGTCGCGATCGTGAATACAATGACACATTTTCAACCCCGGTCGACGTGGATAGCTAATAGATAAGGCTGTTTTCCTTACATTTATCTGCGATGGGTAAGCTTATTTTCCATCATTTTATATTTTATAGTCGGACGTTACCCGGAATATGCCTCAGAAATTGGAAAAAAAATTAAACGTGTCGAATCAAACAATTTTCTGATCGGGAAGAGTGAGCCTACCAACGCATGACAGACCGAACGAACGAGCGAACGAACGAGCGAACCTTCTTGCGATAGTTGCCCGACGTGCCCCAAGACTCGTTGTTCGAGACGAGGCTCATTGCTAGGCTGACGAAGCAGCAGCCTGGCTCGGGTGATCAGCCAAGCATAAAGTAACACTGAATTCAACTCCATGGCCTCGAGGTGGTGATGAAAAAACCGATGCATTCCATCTTTCTTGCTTTCTTTATATCTCTAGCCTACGTTGAGGCGAGTACCTATAAAGAATAAAAAGAGCAGTATCGTTTTTCTTCTACATGCCGATATATCATAGTATTCGTTTAACTGTGTTTTGCTTGAACTTTGCTCGCTACTTTTTGTCTAGCTTCAGGTAAAGCATGGAATTTACCATGTGACAGGCGATCTCAAACTGCAGATTCATCTTAACTGTACGATCTATCTGCGGTCATTTGATATTTTACAAGGCAAACATTCTCGTTTGTAGAGATATTCTCTCATCAGCTTACCAGTATCGTATGAAAATGCCTGATAATCGTCTAGCTGAACTTTTGAAAATACAGATACTCGGAACAAACAAGTACACTCATTGTCAGTTATCAACCTGTTGGAGATAAAAAATTATTGAATAGATTAAGTGAGAAAAAAATAAAACGCCGCAAAGCGATAATCTCAGATACATTCAGGATGCCTGATTGGTACTAAATTAAAGCTACCACAGTATAATATGAGTGTGTATGGGTGGAGCGTGTGTGAGCCAAAGAATTCTAGGAGAATGGGGATGTAGCAGCATTCTTTTTTGCAGAGTTAATCAAGTGATGCGGGATGAAATAAGCAGCTGTGAGAAAAAGACATGCCTTATCTCAGCACAGCTAGTTCATTTGATGAATTCAAGTTGCGTCATATAACCGTGTATTTTTTCGCTTTCACGGGTCAATTTCGATTTCTTTCGTCACTTTGTAATGGATATTCGGGTATCCCTACATTCGTATGATTGAATACCGAGTTACTTTCACAGGATTTCTCGTATACTCAAAATCATCTTCAGGTAATAAGCAAAATAGCAGATGAATATTTTAGTCGAGGAAATAAAGCAATGGACTGTCGATTTTTTGAGCAGTAAGACGGATTTTAATGCGGTTTTTTGCATTCGCTTCGTAAGAGCGCCTACAAACTTTGTGAACTAAATTGATTAATTAATTTTTTGAAAATGCATTATGGCATTAATAATATGCATTTTGTAAGTGCACTTCCAAGAGACACTAAATAAAAAATTTGCTACTCGGGGGTTTTTGGGGTCGCTGAACACGAATATCGCCACGGCAACCGTCTCCGAGGTACCTGGTGCCCAGGGTGGACAGTATCAACGTCTTTGTCTGGAAATATCTTGAGTATTATCATTTTTACCTCAATTAAAGTATATTGTTCTTAATTCAATCACAAATTCGATCACAATTTTCGCCAAAACTCTAGGAGAAGACGTTGATACTGTCCACCCTGGCCACCAGGTACCTCGGAGACGGTTGCCGTGGCGATATTCGTGTTCAGCGACCCCAAAAACCCCCGAGTAGCAAATTTTTTATTTAGTGTCTCTTGGAAGTGCACTTGCAAAATGCATATTAATAATGCCATAATGCATTTTCAAAAAATTAATTAATCAATTTAGTTCACAAAGTTTGTAGGCGCTCTTACGAAGCGAATGCAAAAAACCGCATTAAAATCCGTCTTACTGCTCAAAAAATCGACAGTCCATTGCTTTATTTCCTCGACTATTTTAGAAAATGCCGATCGCGTGTCTTTTCAACCGAGTGAATTTTTTTTCATGCTAATAGGCTAAGGTTCTGCATGTGTCTGTAGTGAAAATCGCAGTCGAACGGTTAGAATATTTACGACCTTCTGCAGCTTATTATTATCTCATCCACTTTTTGGTGGAATCTGTTTAGCATCAAACAACAGATTAGGATGATCTCAGTGCTCGAAAATTTTTTACGATATTTTCGAATGGGCACGAAATTATGCACACGTGCAGCAATAAAAAAAGTGGTGTCTGCTTTAGAATAGGATGTTTTCGAACTAAAATAAGCTATCGTAAACTATCTTTCTAAAATATATACAAAAGATAAGAATGGAAATTCGATTGGCCTCTTGAGAAGAGCGGAGTGGGCAGAACTTTTCGACTACCCTTGGCCCAAGAGTGAAATTCGAAGAATGAGTAGAAAGATAACAAAATGGCCGTTTTAGGATTAAAATTTTACTCATTGGTCTGGATCCCATGAATTTTTGGGAGAACCACATATCAAGAATAAACGACAAAATCATGCCTAGCATCACTTTCACAAATGAGTGGACAGTCAGTATGGTGTTAAAGAGAACGGTCAGAATCAGAGAGTCTAAGCATCGAGACGGGCTTGAGATCGGTAACTTGTTAGAGTCAGAAGTCGAAATTAGGATGAGAAGAGCTCAGTAAAACTGTTTAGTGCACGAGTCCAAATATAAGTGAAATAAGTGACGATATTTGTGGTAAGAACCTTCGTTCTGACGATTTTTCGTTTAGCGTGGAAGTGAAAATCCAGTAGAAACAATTGTCTGTTGAGACTTGAAATTGTTTCACGCATTTTTGAATTGTCAATTATTAATTTCATTTAATTGTTAGTTCTATCCTTTTTGTTAGTCGTGCGATTTCTCTTGTGTTGTGTATTACATAAAGAATTATGTATCATTCTTACAATCGTTATTCTTGGACCTATTTTCAACGCGAGTAATACACTGATTGGCATCGCAATCTTTATCATAAATTGAATCTTTCGTATTAGCATATTTATGACCTTTTAATTACTCTTCGTGAATCATTTCAACGGGCCAAGGTATAAATTATCCAAGTATTAGAGAAACGTAGCAGAACCAAAGCTTAGGTTCAAGTTAGGTTTAGGTTTCTTATAGTTGGGCATAAATTGACATGGGGTATCAACCCAGTTTATGACAATTCCATTGCAGTCTTTATCATTGGGTATCTTTCGTTTTGGCGACAGCATAATAAACCATCTTAAGGTCGTCACCGCATGTATATACGTATATCGTATACCTAACACGCAGGTACACGCAAGCGCACCGTTGTAAATTGATGGAACGAATTCAGACAGTGAGCCCTCTCGATGGGCTTTGCGAGACGACTTCAAACCTTCCCAGCGGGGTGTCCCGCCATTCTCGAAAGGCCAAAAGGCTGAAAGGGCAAAGAGCCCAAACCGAATCACTGAAGGCCCTTTGAGAACTTGGCTGCCATCCCACAGTCCAAGATTGCGGCGTTGCCGGATTTCGGTCATTTCGGGCAATAGAAAATGTGTCTAGTGGTAGAATAGTTACCCACCATCCGATCAAATTTGGTTATTTTATACTTTGCGTACGGAAGGTTCAAGAGCGCCGGAGGATCCAATGCCTCGCAGTCACAGCTTGCTGAAATAACCTAGGTGTAGTCAGTTCGGGTGTATATGCCCCTAGCGTGAATCCACAATTTTGTTCTTTACGACGTCACTTTACTCTCGTAACTTACATTCTGTAATTTGTCATTAAGTATCAAATTATAGGCAGCGGGTATCTGATAATGTGCACCGCGTCATCTGTCAATCCTTGCGGTATGAGCGAGTAGTGCTTTCTTAGAAACAACGTTCTGTTCACGATTGAGAAATTAGTTGAATTATTGTGTTCGGATGAGTAGGCCTGCTAACAATAAGACCTATCAACTCGTTGCTAACTTATCGAGTATGAAACGCCGTGCTCATACTCGTATCCCGTTTGATCATAGTTTTACACGGAGGTCACTTACACTGACGAGAAGCCGCGTTGAAACGGTGTGACGAGATGCGGACTTGTGGTGCGCACGATGCCGCGGTAAAGCATACGGCAGAGTAAGCGGGGAAAAAAGAAAATTTATCCGAGCGTCTTGAATCCTCGGAAATACACCTCGTAAGCTGATTTAAGAACACTCTGGTTCTATAATCTTTATTCTGAGATAAGGCACGGGGAGGGCGATGCTAAGTAGTTCCGAGGACGCAGTTTAAAGTGGCCTGCATGCCTCGTTTCTCATCGTCGACAACTCAAACTGGCATGGCGATACATACTTCTCACGATTCGACAACGAATCGCACTTTTCGAAGGCTGGTTGCGCTAGGCCAGGTCAACTCTAATTGATCCAACGGCAATCGCTCAGTGACGCATCAGAGTCCGCACGGTCAACGTGCGTCATCTCGTATCTCGTGCTTGGGCTATCTTACGCTGCAATAGCTAATCGCTGACAGATGAAATATTTGTTATAACTATAACAATTCGTAAATAAAAACAGCTCCGATATTTTAAGGTTCGTCAGACTTCTATTTCCGGGGATTTTCTTATATACTTCAGTTCGAGGTAACAACAAACGCACGTGGTAATGTAATTCTAATGATAATGCAAATGCGAAATAAACCTAATATTTGCTATTGTTTCAACACATCTTCGTGTATATGTAACGTACATACATATAAATACACACTCAATCGAATATGTGGTGTACTTCTTCAAAACACTTGCATGCCTACACAACTGGAAATGTATGTGTTACACAAATGGAAATCAATGACTATTCGCTGCCAAGGATTACGATGAATTTTCGTACTTGGAGACAACTAGTAGGAGATAACAAAACAATTTGACGAAGCCGGGCCTCCGACACTCATAAAATGTATTGTTATCGAACGTTCGCATTTGCATTATCTCTGAAAGTTTTCATGTGTTTTGAAGTAAGGCTAGAACTATGAATCGCACAAGCGTACACGATTGTTAAAATGAGGAAAAAACCAAGAATTGCAATCCCGTACAAGTCTTTTGCTAGCGAGAACAGAAAGAGCACCGGGTACCTGAACTTCAAATAACTGGCGAAGATGAGAGGGGTCGGTCAGTGAGGCATAAGTGGCAAGGATCGAGTCGTAGGTGGGAGGTACCGTGAGCAATCGGCAATAAACAAAAACAAGAATAGACCATCGGAACAAGGGTCATGCAAACGAGTGCAAGGCATTATTCGGCGGGGCTGCTTTTACATCGAGTTCAAAGCCCCTTCCGCAACGCGACTGCTGACCAAGACGCTTTCAGCTCGATATCAAAGGACACGATTTCATCTCCAATTGTCTCAAAACATCGCCATTGAAAATTCGAGATCAGTCCTCGCGTAACTAATCTTTCGTCGAGATTCAACGACATGTCTCCCGTATCCCAGACGACTCGAATGCCCGGGTCAAGGGTCAATAGTGATACAGAACTAGAGATTTCTTAATTACACACCACGTCGGTCAAACCGCTGCCCCGACTGACAAATTTCATCCGGTAGATTCACGTATTTCACTATTCCTAAGTCGATTTCGGAGTTCCTCTTCCGTTTAGCGTTACTTTGCCGCTGATAGAGCGATCTAAGCGTAACCGGCAGCACTTGGCGAAGAGGCTTGGGTGTGAAGTGAGCGTTGATGCGAGACGGTAAAGTTTAATTGAGGTTGATGAGGGGGACTCTTGCATTGGACCAGAATCCAGCACGCAGCAAGACTATAGGGCGTTCTTCGCATTGCGCAAGATGCAGCTCTCGCGTTTCACGCGACGGATCGATGCCGCACTAAAGAGAACCGAACAGTACCTGCGTCACCGGATTGATATTATGGAAAAAAAAGCTCATTCGGTAAAAAATATCGCGGCGTTGATCTTCGGAAATTCGATGAGCGCGTGTTCGGTCAAACCGGAGTAACCAGCGACCATTCGTTGTCTCGAGGTACTCGGAATTGCGATCGGTGGGCAGCAGGACCGTGTACACAGTTATACCGGAATTGCCGGGGTATGAGACGATGACCGACTGGACTCATCGGCAAGGAAGTGTCTAGCGCATGACATTCCACGTGGCCACTTACGAGGGCAGACACGTTATTATTGTTTATTATTTATCATTTAGCAACCACTTTTCCTTCAATACATTTCAAATACATATACAAGAAGGACCTACAGGGGGCATGTTATGCCCTTACATAGGATGGTCCTAAGAACTTGAAACTAGAAGAGTATGCTTTTACATTCTAGCGTTGATTACCAGTTTACACATTATACGGTCTTTGTTTTCGATTTCAAAGAAAAAAAATATATATATGTAGGCCAGCCTATTACTCAAATCCATAAAACTACCATATACAGACAGATGCAGAAATTAACACTCCAAGATAAATTAAAACACATAATTTTTGTAAATCCACATGAAACATTTGACAAGATTGCAATTATATTTCACCAACATATCATAGTACACTATATCACAGTATTGCAGATATGTTCTTTCGGTTTATTTTTTGGTGGTTTTTTTTCTTTTATTTATTTTTTTATTTTTTTTTTTTTTTTTTATTTCTTACTCACGGCAAGGTTTTTCAGGTGAGCAGGAAGTGTATTAAAGTATCTTTTAGCACAGTATACGTAAATTTGTGTTTTGAAACACCACACACTAAGATTGAGTCATGTTAATAAAATCATTTTGGGGTAATGATCAGTAATTGGGTCCACAAATTTCCCAGCAGAAACGTTTAAATTGCCCTTATAGAAGATGTGATCTATACATGTTCCTAAGTTTGTTTGGGTTGAAGGACGGGTGCATGAGTTAATCATTGATTAATACCCATTTTGTGATACAAAATATAAATATTCCTCCGCACTTCTATATAAATCGATAAGATCTGTATCGGTATCCCCTATGATCATGTGACTTCATACTTTTTTATTAGAGCCAATAAACTTTTTTGAGATGATTTACGAAATAGCCAGTACTATAATCATGATGCCTGTATAGACCAGATATCTGACGTGCAATTTTATTTTTTAACTCACACTGTATAGTAGTAATTTTGAGGTGGTCATACTGCTCTGATATTACTATAAAGTGAAGAGAACTTTTGACATATATAACTAAACCATCCGCTTTGTTTATCTTACTTTTTATTATCATATACCGCATATCCGGGTATATTTGGAAAATGTATGTTATCAGTTAGGAACATTATTACATCAAGTACCTTCTGACAGGCATTAGTCAGTGCTTACAGTTTGATAGAATTTTTTTTATACTTCTAATATTAGCACGAAAAACTAATAATTCGGATTATAGAAATTTTTGTCTTTATTTATTTCCTCAATACCATTAAAGGACAATTCTTAAATACTTATGAAACCTTCAATTTTCACAAAAAGATTGTATATTCTATTTTAAAACTGTAACAGAACGAGAATATAACTGTTCCATTCTTTGCAGTATAATGATTGTATATTTGAGGAATGAAAATTCAGAAGGTTTGATCTGGTTTCCATGGACAGTTTGTATTAGTCACATGCTGCTCCCATCTAGTTTTATAGGTCTCACACTGACTATACTCATCCGCTGCAGATTCAATTCCTCTCTCTCTTTTTCGTTAAGAAATCATGTGCACTTACACAATCTATACATTTTTTTACATTATAATTACAATTAAAAACACTGTGGGGACCAGCGCATGTAATACAGGTTTGGGATCATTGACACTTTCTATGACTGTGATGATATCCACAGCAATTTTTGCATCTATATTGGAATCATCATATACGTTACAATTTTGATTTGCCTATACAAATTCACTGATTCTTCATGATCATACGGTATACTACAGCTGACACTTGTGCTATGGCTGCTCGATTATTGTTCTTTTGCATGTATGTATGCACTATGGCAATATTACCTGTTGGTAAATTATTTCTAACGATGACATCACTCAGGATTTCTTCTTTGTTGATATTCAATTGTGTATTTGGTATCCGTATTTGAGGATTATTTTTTTCACGTGGATTAGCACTTACGATATCTTTACTAACACAATTTAACGTTTTCAAAATCTTTTGTAATTTTAGATTTTATATATACCGTGCCATCTTTCACTTGATTCATTTCGATGACTTTGGCTTTCGTTTTTTCAGCTACTTGTTTTTTGTCTATATCCAGTGTATTTCCATTGAAATTATCTTTGGGCTTACTATTGGTTGCACAAAAATTTGTTTATCTAGCTCTTTTGACACAGCACTCGAACAAGTGCTATTGAAATGATCATGACTTTTTTTCCTAACGTCCAAGTCTCAGAAAACTATGGCGCCCTCTAAGTTCATTATTCTGCTTGCTTAGTTCATCATTCATTTTATTTAGGTAGGATATTTGATGCATATAACGACAACCCCCGACGCAGTCTTTGACATCAGTAATTTTACCCACCTTCCTCTTTTTACTCGGCACGGTGGAATTAGATTCACTATCGCTTTGCTCCGAAATTTCTTCTTACGCATCTATAACAACAGATGTATCCAGACCTCTTTCCAAATTGTCCATCTGTAGATTGATCAGTAGTAGTTTACTTCTCAGTATCTTTGACTCCAGCACTTCCATTAGTTTTCGACGCTGTCCACACGCTTGAATAGGTCATGTTCGCATGACCCGGACCGACCGTGATATTACCTGTCGCATAGGAGCTATGCCCAGTTTCAACATTACGTTCAAAATCAGCCCTGCGCCAAGTTTCATCAAACAACAAGCATACGACAACGTTGCAAGTTGTTTTATCATGGCAAAACAGCTTTATATCGGGAGGCATATCCCGCCTATCTGTACTGTACTAGGCCATCTTGGTTATGTGTATGTGCTCGTTATATATTTATCAATGGTTTTGTTCGCTGCTCGTACGACGCGCGTGTCTCTCAATGGCGTTACGATGCGTCTTTCAGCATCGAATCAACAGGACGGGGAGTTGAAGGAGGTCCGTCACCTCCCGCCGGGGGGGGGGGGGGGGGGGGTATACTCAAAAGCCAAACACAGTCGGTGAGATAGCCAATATTCATTATACTTTCCATCCTCGCGACCCAACTGCAGTGGCATTTGGTATCAGTCTTTGGGTATGAGGAAAAAGGAACCCCGGAGGTTGATCGGGTGATTATTGGAATCAATAAGGGATTATTATCCTTCTCAGAGAGTTTATTCATACTTGATTGTCGGTCAACAGTTGATTAGTTTCACGTGTTCTGGGGTTGGCACCGGATTGGCTCGAGGCTCCAGCGTCATCCGCTATGTCGAAGTAATCATGGAATAGCGGGCGGCAGAAAGGAAGCGAAGAGGACCGGTCCGCGCTCTCTTAAACGTGCAATCTTGGCCCATTCAATACGCCCTGGGAAACAGCACGGTTATTACGGGTGAATGGGAGGAGTTGCAGCGCGAGGTCTGCCGGAGGACTTCGGTACGAGGCAAGGCACCGAGTGAACGTTGAACGGCAGAAGACGCGTATCCGCTTGCATGTAGTCGACCCATGCGTACCTGTGTAAGATACGCTGTTGTGTCCGCGGTACCCCCGTTGGCGAAGGGAGAGGCGTCCGCGCCGGATCGTAATATACCGTATCATCACGCGAATGATACAGTGAATCCATCGTCGTCCACCTTCGATCGACTATTTTTGGGGTCGAATCCGCTGTGGTATTTTGCGAAAAGTGAGGGATAATGAACGAGGCGTTTATAACTCTCGCAGCGTCCACCGTCCTGCGTACTTGGCCGCGGCTGTATAGTGGACAGCTAGCGGACATCGGACGGCAACGCCATCGCTATCGACGGGACTCGGGGAGGCTTTCTTTACCAAAAGCGGAAACTCGTCCTCGAGAAAACAACCCAGATACGTCTCTCGAGGCCTTGTAGGCCCAAAGCGGTATGTGCACGGACAGGGGTGAATGCACCGCTTACCTCGGAGACTGGACGAGCAAGTCATCCTGGTATAACGTTCGCTCGCGGTATCTCACTGGCAGTCATGCCACATCGTCGCGTCATCTCTCTGTACGCTTCACGAAAGTCGCGAGTTTTTCCATCGCTGCGACCTGTCCTTGGATGCCCATACTACGATCGCGGTTAAGAGGAACGCTTCGGAATTGACTGCGTTGCACAACAACCAATATCTTTATCAGTGTACACCCTTACGGGAAATTAGTACCTACTCAAATGTCACCGCCAAACGATCTAGCGTGATCAATTTTGTGCTAGTCGTTTTTCAATAATTTGTCAGTAGGTGAGTTCATTTCGAGTAATGAAGGACGGTCGCTATTCGCAACTCAAGTATTATTTTCTTGCAAGGATAGACCTGCATCGCTACCACCAAAGGTATCTCGTCGTACGAGAGTCCGCCGAGATCCTCGTCGCCGGCGATCACTTCCATGTCACGGCTGAAAATCCCCGCCTACGTGAAGCCCGGGAACCAAGGTACCTTTAAAATCCGCCTTTCCCCAGCCCCTTCACCTGACGTAAGAATAGGCCCGTGCAATCGTTCCTCCACCCCAACCTGCAGCCCAGGTAACCCAACCGCGCGTCTTCCAAGGCGTCTTTCATACAGACGAGGCCCTTGAGTCTCGAATCTCAACGCTTTGCGAGCAAGCACAATGCGTCTCATATTTTCTTTCGCATGGATCTACCGCTATGAGCTGCGACCTTTTGATTCACATGGCATACCGGCTCACCCACGATCAAAACTAGTACACGACGTTTGAGGAGAAATGTACCTGCGAATATTCGTTTTATACCCGGCGCAGATCGTTTATTTTCCACGCGTTGTTTCAACTACTTTGGTGAAAAACGGAGAAAATTTGGGGGACAAAAAACAGGAACAGCGGAAGATTGTAAAAGGATGAAAGAAAACTATTTCAAGGTTGCTGATATTCTGATCGAGCAGCTCTTAAATATACAAGCTATACGGCATGTATGTACAATGTGACTGGGGCATATCTCTGTTAAAGTTGAGAGACCGGGACGCTGTTTCATTTCATCGATACATCGCGCAACTATTATCGCACCCTGCAGCCCCGACTTTCCCAATCACACAACCACCGTAGGCCACCCACACGGAATAATGTC
Source organism: Neodiprion fabricii (assembly GCF_021155785.1). NCBI lineage: Eukaryota > Metazoa > Arthropoda > Insecta > Hymenoptera > Diprionidae > Neodiprion > Neodiprion fabricii. The sequence continues at coordinate 41,757,400 of NC_060240.1, forward strand.
CTACGGCTCGTAAGGCGTACGCGCGGATAGACGTGCAGGTCTGCCCGCCTGCATGCGGACGGTGTAGTGTTTCACGCTGGTAGAAAATTCTCCCAAGTCCCAAGTACGCGTACATGGGTATATGGTTGGTACATTGTGTGTATACATGAGTAGATACGCGCATACACTATGCACGTATATCTATATCGTGTATGGTTAGTTTGGAACAAGGAAACATATTCACAATTAAACGTGGACGTCGAGGCTTGAATCACGAGCAGCGTATATAGCCCGGCTTTGGGTAACCCGTGCCCGTGGTAGTAAAGAATCGAAGAAAAAATAAAAAAGTTGAAGAAACACAAACCCGAGGAGGATGAATAATAAGGAGCAACTGTAACGAAGCGTGTCGGGTCGACTGTTCTAAATTGGCTTACCGTTCCGAACGATGCCATCGCGCGGCGTGGCAATAAGCTAGCTGCGTACCTTATGGGCAAAGCAACGTGCTCGCATTGCCTGCTACATGCATTTGCGCACCAGTCACCCTAGTACGTCGAAAAACCTGAACAGACGGCGCTGACAGTCGACTGTATCAAAAACAATCGACTATTTACTTCTGCTTTCACTTCAAGGTCCTTAAATAACTTTAAAAAAATTAAATTAATCATAAAATGATAAGAGAACCTTTTTGTATAGGGTTCAATTCCCTACGAAAATAAGTTCTGGTCTTATCAGTACACTAATGCGTTAATGAGTTCTAAGATTCCAGAGTTGAAGAAAAAAAAAATTTCCCGTGCAATTTAAATAGAAAATAGAAGATCGCGATGATGCACCTCCAAATATTAATATTAAGAGCTGAAACTTGGAAAACATGCTTTTTTCGTCATTTGAAACAGTATGATCGACTTGAATTTTGAAAGAAAACAATAGTCAATTTTTCTCAAATAGTCTAATGTACACGGATCGTACAATCACAAACAGCGTGTATAACATATGTTACGGAGGTAGCCTTTACCAGTTGGCCGTATTCTGTACTCGTTTGCAATTTCAATGTCTCAACCACAACCTCACCGGAGGGATTAAAACAGAAAGAAAACAAGCGTTTGAAAATAATTTACACATGTTCAGACATGGATGCGACTAAAATTCACCGCGGCCGATTACCGGAAAAAACAAAGAAACACAAATGTGATATCATTTTTTGTCGTTCAATTGAAACAAGTGAGTAGATTTGGAGGTTAGCCACGTTTTTTTTGCCGTCTAGAATGCGTGGCCCTCGCCACTCCTCAGATTCGCGAAAATAACCACATGCAGAGCGTAAGTTTCTACTTGAGCGCGAGTTAGCAAGCAAAAAAAAAACTCAGGGCCATGTGCGCCAAGTTGGCGCGATCACGCCGTATCCCCTGGCACATGTTAGAATATACAAAGAGCGTTTACAGAGCGCGCCAACTCTTCGTGGAGGGAATCGTGACTTAAGGAACCCCGGTAGTATTTAACAGCCATCTTATATTTTGGCCCGCAAGAGAAATTTCAATTCCGATCATCGATTCAACGCAGGGAAATTCCCGCGTCAACGTTTCACTACCCTAAGTTACCATTACCTGGGATGGAATCTACCTTCCAGTCCTCGCATACCTCGTAGTCAATTGAGGCGGCGATACCGAATTATCGTGGTGGCAAAAGTTGAGCAAATTTCGAGATCACGACTCGACGTATGTACAGATCATTTATAGCGTCACAGTTCAAACTAAGAGCATGTCTTGCGAATGGAAAATTTCTTGGCTATATGCGCTTCGACTACTGCCTAATACGGTCGCTCTAATCCAGGGATATAATAATGTCGTAAAGCATTTTTTACTTCCAAGTAGCATTAAATTATGTAAATTAGGCATGCCAGTCTACGTTATCCTAACAATATCATCGCGTCCTACACAAATCACAATATGTCATGTAGACAATTTGTGAAGAAAACGGACAAACTCTGATACTTATATTCAAGCTTCTCTACGCAGTCTCTTTACAACTGTTAATAATTTTCATCTTTCGAATCAAGTTGACCAGCAATAAACTTGAAGCATCAGAACGCCACCACCCAATCAGCAATATCTCATTCGCTTCGTACGATTCCTAGCTGTTTCTCACGATTTCGACCAGTCTCGCCTCACGCTTGGACTTGGAAAAATTCACGTTAGTGCGGTACTGCAATTTGCTTACTAATAAAATACTTGCGCGAGAAACGATTTGCGCGAACGAGCTGGACTCCTTTAAAAAAATGATACTTGTACTGTACTATAATTACTTTACATTAGCTACCTGAGGTTTGGGGACCAGGGTAGATGCATGCGTGCCGGTATACCGCAGGTTTTTGGTTGCATTAAATAATCATTTACTGTCAGAGGGTTGCAATATGCAAGCTTCCCTGTAACATACCCCTAGATTTATCACAGCTGTTTCAAACACTTTCCGTACTCCGATTCGCCTCAACAAACACCTACTGGTAACTTTATTTGTTCTCATTTTCTTTTTTCTCATTTTCCACATGAGATTCGAGTGGCATCACATAGTACCGACCAAACTGATCCACTTATCAGGCATGCGTTCTTCACTTTGAAGTAACAAATTGTAGGCGGTAAAACGAATCGGCTAAGTATTGACTTTGCAAATTCACGAAAGTTTTACATTCACCCCCAATGCGACGAACTTTAACGCAACGTTTGTTCTTTATATGTTACAAGTGACGATGCCTTCTGACAATGACCTTGCGTATACATTGGTCCGCATGAAACTTAAAAATATTCTCGAAATTCTTTCGTTTTCACTGCGATCCCAAATAACTCTTGCGCGAAATCTCAGTGATTTTTTCAGACCGGTTGTAATTTTTTTTGTTCCAACTCAGGTTAAGCTACTACGAAACGAACCAAGGTCTCAATCGAATTAATTAAAAGATACTAATTCCGGCGTCAGACTCGTCGGCGTTTTGATCTAACGCGGGGTCAGTTGGCCCCGTACTGCACCATTACCATTGCTAGCCGTTGAAGCAACTGAACACCCGCTACGCCAGTGATCCACCAGTGATGTCACAATCTATTTTAGTGTACATTACAATTTCTCGGGACAGACAAATATTACTGTATGAATATTGGCGGTAAGAATACTGTATTTTTGAGATTTTCACGACGGAGCGTATAAAACTTGGTAGAAATCATTTCTTTCGCACGCATATTATGCAGGCGTACGAAACTGTGATACGTGAAATTCTTTGATCTGCATCACGTAAAATAGACACAGGAAGGTAAGTGTTTCTAGAAGTATACCAACGTCCCGGAGAAAATTCGGAACGTTGGTAAGAAGATTCCGGGTTGTATATTTCGGTGTCGCGGTGGGTTATATTACACATACAGAGACCTATACTTCTTCAATCCTGCTCCTTTTTTCTTCCGAAGGGTATGCGTTATTTACTTTCCCATCGCCGCGAGCTCGCAAGGGCCGAGGCAGTATGATACTGGCCAAGTGACGTTCTCAAGTGCGTCGTCGCTATGTGCACCGTAATTCAATCGTACGCGGTTCTTTCGCATATCGTTACCATCATCATCATTATTATCGCAATCCTTACACATACCATGATACTATTTCGAGATATGGAGAAAAACGAAAGCCCCCGGTCAGGGCATTCACGGCTCTATTTGTATTTAAGCCTTTTAAATTTCACACATCACAATTCATACCACTGCAGGGTTGTAGATTTACCGGCATTTTCTGTAATTATCAATTTACTTAGGAAGTGGCCTAACAGGTGAACCGGAATCTGGACATAACGTAACGTGTGATATGTGCGTGATATGTGCATTGGTTTGATCGAAAACTTCTAGCTAAAATTCAAAGTCGGGTCGATCGTGTGATTTAACTTCACGCTACGTATTTCAAGTGTGTTGCGATGTTGTGTTACCAGAACATTCGAAACTGTCTCACCTTAGTGAACATTAGTAGGAGCCACTGTGCAGATCTAACCGAAAGGCAAACGCATACTAAACCATCCACGCGAAAACTTTGTTTTGGCAAACATCGTTTTGCAATTGACTGCAATATTATCATAATCTTGATCACTGACCGGTGTTCGAATTAATGATTAGAACCCAATCAACACTTGACATGCAAACGTTGACTGAATTAAGATAGTTAAGTCCGAAAACCCAAATTTCATCTTCGTGACTTGCGAATGTATCGACACACCTGCGGACAATCGGTCGGTCAACCCTATTTCACCCTATTGAATCGTGACTGTAGCCCACCAAAGTACACCGATGTGTACATTCAAGAGCAATGCAGCTCGAATCCAATGATGTATTTCCGAGTTCCTTTACGCAGGAAGAAATCCATCATTTCCCCCACTTGTTCACAACCTCGGGGAGCTTTCGAAAATGCATCATGTAGGTAAAACTTCACATCTGCAGCGTGCCTAGCTGGCTAACAACTACTTTCCAGATTCCAAATAAATCTTTACGAAGCGCTGAAAACTGAGGCAAAACAGTTGGCCGTCTGACGATGCAGGACGAAGGATGATAAGGCGGAAGAGGGATGGTGAGAAGGGGGGTGGCGCAGCTGCCGTACTTGCGTGACAGGGCACCAGACCTCAAGGTTGTGAGAGACGCGGAGATGAGATCCTCAGGGCAGGATGTGCTCGCATGTAAAGGTCCTACTTCCGGGTATGCGTGTGTATTAGGTCGTGCGTGCACCTGGTACTCTTGGAGAGATGGGAACTAATTTTAAAACCACGAACCACGGCCATATGCGGCAACCTGCTCCGGAGATCGCAGCATCATACCACATGTGCTCGGCCATCCAGTATATTTTCATAAACGTTCCGTATTTGTGTATTCAAGGGGTCTCATAGGTTGACGATAAACAATACCACTAACAATGAGTGTGATATAATCGGCCATCCACCCAGAATTATTACCATGTTTGGAATCGTGTGACGGAGTAAATCGCAATAATATTTTCATTAAAATACTGCGATTCCAGTACGAAGTTGATGCATGTCAAGCTGGCGGCGAGGTGTAACGATCCTTTTCACCTCTCTGACATGACCGCATCCTCCGTTGCCACAACCTCCTATTCGACGAAAGATAGCCCATCGATATTAATTATTCTAAGGAATTGTCAATTCGCAATTTCTACACAGCACGCGGACGAATTTCGTGGCCGTTAAAAGCCCGTTACTTGAAGTTTTATCATTTCTCCGCTCAACTGTGAACGTGTTGATTCATTTCGTTCGTCTGAAAGTGAACATTCACTTTTGCCGCATTTAAATCAAACGAATTTTATTCGACGCAAAACTCGCGTGATATCACAGATACATTCTCGTTGGTGTACTCCCAGGCTTTCACAGATCTAGAAAAAAGTGCAGTTTCGGGTCATACATCAATCACTATCGTTTCGACTGTCTTCCTTTTCTTGCATCAGTGTGGGCGACCCTTCTTAGCCTCTGCCTTTTTCACCCTCAGGTATATTGCACCTTCGAACCCGCAGCATCCCACGCTAAAGGTGAGCAGGTGGCGATGATCATACGATGCGTTTCATACGTCTATTCTGTTGGATCAGTCGATGAGATGATTTTAGGTTTCAGGCAGATGCGGCCTATAGGAGTTCAGTACTGCCGAGACCGATCCTTGTGAAGCTGCATCCTTTATACGTTTGAGATATTTACCTGCGCGGGAAAATACAGTCGCTACCCACCACCTGGCTATATGTGTATGATCCCCAGAAACAAGTTTCGTTTATACAAAGAAATTTCCACTCACATAGACAAAACAAAAAAAATTAGTACATCAACCTGTAACTAGACATTCAATTATCTCAACATCATTCATTTATTTGATATGAATATTTAGTAGCAGGAGATGAAACTTTGCACAATCAAATAAATAAACAATGTGAATAAATTCATTTATTTATTCAATGTAGATAAAATTTTTTACCTGTCTTCAATCTTTCGGATTAATTTGCAATACCCTTCGTGAGAAACTTATTCAGCTTAACTAAAAAAATAATCAGTTTCGAAGAAGTTGTTCGTTTTCGAAATCGTCATTGCAAATGAATATGTATTATTTAGGACGGGTAATGATGTGTTATAATTCATTGCATTTCATTTGGGATGTAAGAAATATTTTTGTGGTCAGAACAATCTTTTTGTTGGATTCGATACAATATTAATTCAATATAAAACTTGGTGGTTCGATGAAAAAAGTTTTTCTTCCGCTCTTACCCCCTCGGACGGTACTGTTTGATAGAAAGAGAAGATCGTCCCAAAAGATGATATCGCCAGGTCAAGTCTAACAGCTCGTTCTCTTAATGTTTATTACCCATTCATTTAACATGGAAAAATTTTACTTTTCGTCAAAAGTTAAAATACTCGTAAACTGTTTAATATTTTTTAAATTAATGTATAGATTCTTGTAAATTTTCGAACATCTGTAAAGACGCACAGTTATCATTATTAGGACATACGCCACAGTGATCCCGAAATTGCCGATCTTTACTGAAAAAGTTGTGCTTTGTTATGCATTGTTATAGATTAATATATTTTATCAACAATTGCACCGCGACTTTTTCGTAAACTCTAGCGCCCTGCTAGTTACCGTTGTGTGGTGGGGCGATTCACCATTTCGCATGGGTAGGTACACACCTTTTAGTTCGCTTGATTCAACACCCGTAAACTGATTCTTCTTACCGGGCGTGGACCGTTTCTGACGTAGGGACTCGATCCTTTTCGTTTCATTGACGGCAGCTAAGTTATTGTAATTGGGGGAATCTTCTGACATAGATCCGTTTCTAAGAGACAATTGAATTTCTCTGCCTTCCATTCTATCGTCGCATATTGATGACAGAGTGTAACTATTACTGAAACCCAAATGGTGGCGTCTGGTTGAAATAATTTTCTTTACAGACAAAGCTATCATTCATTCTACTTATAATTCACGGGAAGAAAATTTTGTCACTACAGAAAACAGAACCTGAAAATACGGAAACTTGCTATGTAGTCCGGTCAATAGGGAGTAAAAAAGGCCTTTGCCCTACAAAAGGTGGGGTAGAAATGATTTTGATACATGTTATTTAGTTCCGGGCCCCGAAAAAAAATCCAAGATTACAACGTGGAGCGGGGGGGCGCGGTCCGCTGTCTTGGATTAAAGGTGCAAAAAGTTGTTTTTTTCAAAACAACTCGTTACACATCAGACTTACAAAAACAGTATACATACAAAATATTTAGGGAATTTAATCCTCTTCAAATTTGCGCTGGACATTTTTGTCGTAAGATCGGAAATTATTTTTAAAATACCATTTTTTCGAACCTCATTACATTTCAATTTTTTGTTCGATACTGAAAATTATCGTATATTTGCATACGATACTGTTACGTGATAGTCAATTGTATGTTGACATGTAATTATCGTAGTTATATACGGTACTTATCGCGTGGTTAATGATAAGAAAAACGGTTGTCCAATAAAGGCTTTGTACACCTACGACTCATGGTCACAGCCCATCCATTGAAGTTCAATTTTCACGTATAGTGCGTTGTTTCGTTTGCGCTGGTGACAAAGATTATCAAGTTCCCCCGCCGTAGAAGCATTTGAACTATCTCACGTTAGGTCTTTGTCATGCGACGTGCGTTCACATGGTACATGGTCGACTGCGGTATTTCTTCTGAATACTTGATAGCTGCCTGTATATAACATCAAGCTCCAACACATTCTCAATAAATTATGACACGAAGATGTCTGGAAAGTCCGAGCATATCGTGCAGTAATCTTTTTCCAGCAGTGGCAGTATAAAATTTCAATCGTTGAACGATTTGGCTGACAAATGTACAAATGATCGAAACAAACATGCGTGTGTTCCGGCAGAGTTTGGTTAGGTATTGCGGCATATTTTTGGCGCGTGCACACTTGTGCAAATAGCACGATGGTGACCTTCCTACACCAGCGAAAGTCAAACTTCCGATCAGAGACATCGTACAGTTTGTAAAGTTTGAAGCTTGGGTTTATTACGGTGCTCTGTTTCCATGCGTTACCGCCTACCCGAACGATCTGTTTCGTTCGATGTGAACTTGCAGCCTGAAGGTAGCACGGACGTTCGCCGATGTCAGCTCTTGATACGAACGCTTGTCTTAATAATTCGAATCACAATATAGCAATTGAAAAATGACGATACAGCATTCCTGGACGTGAATTTGATAGAAATTGTATTTATGGAAAGTATGAAACGTAGGAAAGATGCAAAACACCATTTCATAGCGAATGTACCTTTTCCTTCTCGACTCACCGTAAATATTCCGTTATCTAATCGTAGGGAGATTCTTTGGTACACATATTTCCACAATACAATCTAGTCCAAACAATGTATTCATCATACTTGATCATATCGTTCGGAAAACTTTTCACATTTTTTTCCAACAGTGAATTTTGAAAAATGTGAAAAGTAGATATGCATATAAATTAATTTGCTACGTTCACACACAAAATAGGGCGCAAGACGATTTCGAATTTCGGGAAAAATTTGTTTCATAAGATTTTATTTTATAATAAAAATAAACAACGATTTTTTCAAAACTTTCCACATTCATTGAAATAGCTGTTATCTCGCAGTCGTGAGAATGCTATTAGATAAGCAATACGTAATGTTTGGTTGCAAGATCGTTAATAATACAAGATACCAACTATGGAGATAATTGCCACCCTAGTTGAGAATACACTATCGTTTTTCCTTATACTCCGCTGTAACGTGACAGTAGATTCGTTTCAGCGGAGCAACCGCGATTACACACGATCGTTTCCACAAGACAGCAAGCGTACCCATTGACTGTTTCTCATGGTACCGCAGTTAATCTTGGCGTTATGCCTAACTGCAAAGTTATGTCACGGGTTTTTTCCACTTCATTTTGATGCTTTTCTTTGAGAAATAATGCAACTGCCAACGAAATCTGTTTATTTTTAAATTTCACTAAGGGTAGCTTGAATGAAAGTTAAACTATCTGTTGATTATGTGCTTGACCTTGAAGTCATGGCAACAGGTTTGACTGTTTCGGTTCGATGCTTTTTTTTTAGAAATGACGCAACTGACAACGCAATCTGTTCATTTCAACGCCTCTTAAAGTACAGATTGAACGAATGTTATAACTATCAGCTGATTATTGCTAGCGGATGGTATTGAGCAATAACGTCTTACAATTAACCAACCAAAATAAACATTTCGAGATTATAACGTTAATATATTTTTTTATAAATTTTTGTCTTCTACAACAATAAACTTAACCAGTACCGAAAATTTTATTTTTTATTTACTGCTGTTTTCTACAATGAAAGACTACAAAATGATAAAACATGTAAAAATATAAATGACCAGTTACAAAAACAATTAATTTGTTTTTGCATAGGCTCCTTAAGTTGAATGAGAATACGCTACAACGTCTTGACCAAAAAAACACAAATTTGTGATTTTAATTGGAAAATTTTTATTTATTATTATTCATCAGTAATAATAAAATGAATTGCTACCAAAATTATTGTAAGTACACATAAAATGTATTGAATAGTAACGGAAATATAATAATTGAATAATCATAAAAATAGTTGATGTGTTTAAATTTCAGTTATCTCATCCTCCATTCGATCCAGTAACTTTAAATTGAAAATCCAAATCTGCACTGTGATCCATCAACGTCTTCTTCTATCGTATCGTCTCAAATCAATTTATTGTAAAATTCTTGGTCAGCTTCAGGAATCAAATACATATATGATTTAATGTCATTTAATTTAGCTTGAGCTACAGCTTTGCCATCAAGACATAATGCATTTAAATTCTCCGTGAAAATATTATTCGTCGGTGAACTTTTCCTCTCTTCGTTATATTGATTTTTTAGTAAATTTCTGTGTTGTAATACGACATGTTGATAAACATGCTGAAGGGCTGATCTTTGACAATTTTAATTTGTCTTGTATGAAACCAATTTACTTCTTCACAATAAAAGAACTTTTGTTTCGATTCTTAATTTTTTTTTCCTCGACCGATTGAACGTTAATGAAATCTTCTATTTTTATTGAATTGACAATGAAAGGATTTTTTTCGCACTGTCTCATAAACATCAAGGTAATCTTTCAGAGTACATGATTTCTGCTGATTATTTGTGCACATTCTACATCGCCAAAATCACTATCGTTTGGTAAATAGCTGTCACGTGATACTAAAAATTTTAATTCAATACTTTTTAAACAACTACTATTTCCAAGAATGGGGGTCAATAACAATACTATTTTAATATTACGGTTTTGTTCTCCACATAAGTCACTCCACAGAATTGATTCATCAATTGCAGCATCAACATGTTCTTTTACATATTTTCGCAAACATAAACTCAGTTCTTGAGCTCCACGACCTGCTTGTCCTTCTACCCAAACGGTAAGCGTAGATTTTTCCTTTTTTCCAGCATAGCCGATACGTCGTTATTGCGAAATACGATATACAAGTTACACTGTACGTATTTACGACAGTCGTCCAACGGATAGCGCGCGTATCGATATAGCGGGAAAAATGAATAAAATATACTTGAGAATCATTCACTGAATACATTCATCATAATAACTTGATATTTTTTAAATGTTTATTAAGACGTTACCGCTTAACACCATCCACCTTACCTTGCTTGTTCTGCGAATTTGAATACAACGTTGCACAACTTTGCTATGACACGGGCTAGCGGCGGAAAAGTATGTCTTCGAGAGCTCCAGACACTTCTGCTAATACTAAATCAATTTATCTCGGCGAGTCTTCTCACAAAGTAGTGTGATATTATTCGTGAAACTGAGCTACGTGCATATTACGAAGATGATGAGTGCTGATGCCAAGAAAGGTTTTACAAATAACATGTCACCTGCTGAAGGTAATTAAACTTATTCGCATCAAGAGAGAATTTTCTCAACTCTGTTTCCACTCTCGTACTGCTACTTGAACACATAAGTGAATTGGGGTGCTCGTCTTGCGAAGGGAGAAAAAAGTGTGGGTTCAAAAATTTCCCACCATTTGTGCGGTGGCCCGCATGGCAGAGGAGAGATGTAATATGGGCGACTTATAATATGAAGTTCTGAACGGCATTTAAGATATTTTTCTCATCAACGATCACTTTGATATGTTGAGCCACGTAACTGTTTCCAGCAAATTGATAGCGATCAATTCATTGGCGTGTTCCTTTTTTCCCCGAAGCAATTTACGTTCAAGAGCCATGCTCATGACGGCGAATGACAATTCAAACGTTGCCACGATCTAGAAGAACAAGCAAATATCTGAAATCCAGATTTCGAAATCGCCTCGAAGGATGTAAAGTATCTTTGCTATCTAAAATTAGTTCAAATATTTGTTCACCGCATGATTGGTAACAGCTTGTTGAAAAATATACAACCGTCTGCAATGTCTATACCAGTGGTATAAATCTATATTTTACTGGATTACGAATGTCTAACGCGTAGGTTGTAAGAGGAACATTTGGAAAAAAAATTTTTTTCTTCAACCCGCCCTGGTTCTCTTGCAGGAGCAGAAAATAATCGTGAGTGTACATCGGTAGAGCATCGATTACATTCGTTTCCAACAAGATCGAAGAACAAATCCATCCGTCGCGCGTGTACTGGCGTCAAATGATATTTTTACTATTCCAATGAAATTAATTCTTACTGTCGGCCAAATTCTAGGTTATTCATTAATTCTACTATGATATTATTATCAGTAACGCCACTTAGCCAAGGGGAATTATCGATCGAGCGCAATTCGTCTATCCGGTGGTATAATCCTGATACCGCACCAGAAATCACAGGGCACTAAATGTGTGTCAATTTTCATAGGATACATTTTTAAATTTAATTATTTTACATTCTCGCAATCCGTGACAGGGTTTCGGCATCGAAGACTTGTACGGTAAAGTACTCGGTTGAGCATTTGATTTTCCTGTATCACAGAGGCCCCGTTCAAATTGAATATAACGCTTTTAGCGTTGGTCTTACTGATGAAATATTATGATTTAATATTAAATATTTAAAAAATTTTTCAACTTTTCATTCAAACTGTACGGCCGATACGTGTTTGACACATGAAATTTCATAATGACAGTGTGTAAGAAATAGCTCAATGCAACCTCAGACAACTACCGTCTACAACCGACTATAACTGACTTTCTTAGTATATTCCCATCGTTCCGAGGCTCTTAGAACGTAGCATCGGCCATTTAATATTCATCGTACGTCATGTGTAAATACCTACATCTTGCATGTAAACAGCTCGCAGTCTGAATGCAACGATTCTCCCAGAATCATTGTTAGGGCAGTGATGTGTCGATATAACAAGGAATCTGTATGGATATAATATGTATGATACTATGCATATACAGGTTAACGGATTCTCTTATAATCGAATACTGTGTATTCATGTACGTTTTGGGACGGAATATGGTAATGACAGGCGGAAATATCCAGTTTTCGGGAAAATGATAAACTTTTACAAATTATTTTGACTAGGAGAGATGAGACCTGCGGTAAAAACTCGAAAAACATTATGTTTGTAATACCGTTTCTTACATTTTCTTCCGCAGATCCGTGAGGTTAACATATTTTAATTTTTAATTACTTTTATAATAAAAAATAATAAGATCGTAGACTCGGTAATAAATGTCAATATTGGTATGCGTTGAGTGGGTGTACATATTGTATCGGTAGCAGGTATAAGGGAGTGGGAAGATGAACCTCTGTAATTTTGATGTCAGGCGAAAAAACAATCTAGATGGCATATGGTTTATTGTCGCTTGTAGAATCACAAGCATGGGAGGTGAGCGGACGTATAAAGCGACGAGTATAGCCAAATTTTGTATTGGCATAATTCCCATCACGAAGATGTAAAGGACCGAATCTCCAACGCCCGTTCCTCTTTCTTCGGTAAAAAAAAAAAAAAAAAGGGAATAAGGGAACTTATTATAATCACACCGAAATTCGAATGTCGAGTTTTCACTAGGTCTTCGCATTTTGACGTATGACGAATTATTTCATGCTATTATCGATTAAACGTCTGTGTATTATTTCAATCGACGTGGCTTTTCATAACTTAGAACTGATCAAATTTTAGATTTAATCGGCCCGGTAGTTTTCCTATTATCCAATTCACATAATTAGGAGGGGAAAAAATATCTCGTTCGATGTTTAATCAGCTCGGAATGCATCCGAGCGGGAAGTTCTCGAGATAGCCAATCAAGGTGAGCTACATTAGCCACTTGTTTTGAACGTCAACCTAGCTAACACCCGAGAATTTTCGTCGGGATAGGTGAAAATAAACCAGCCACCTTATTGCCTCGTGAGCTCATGCTCATATATATCTGCCCGTTATTCATAAATCACTGAAGTTCTGTAAGAAAAATAATCACATTTTTCCACGGAGCCTATACACGTGAACAGCTGTGCGAATGATGTCTTTACGGTATTCAATGTAGGCATGCGATGTACCGTGCGTTACTTCTTTATGTAACCAGGCGCGCAGATATCTACACACGCGAGATTGGGTATGCGCATACTACGCAGTCCACATTATACGTATTCACATTATCCAAAGGCATAAGTATGCATCACCCTGGGAAATCGACGTGAACTCGACATCCGTTCCATATTTCGACTCAGAGTGAAAACCGTAGTTACGTGGATATCCGTATGTAAATGTATTTAGAGTTCATATAAACATTTTTTCGACACTTCATCGATAAAGCCCAATTATATATGCTGTAGGTGGTGCTGGTTTGAAGGAACAACCGGTATATTTGAATAATTACAAACTTCAATACTTTCTTCAGCTGGACGTTAATTTTTTTTTAAGCATAACCAAATTAGCAACCATTTTAGTGTACTTGACTCTAGGTTCCTGCATCTATAAGATGGTATTTTGGATTTCTTTGTTTCGAAATTACCGGAGGTGAGGAATCGTTAGCATCCCGAAAGCGAGCCAAGTACAAACACGAGTTTACGTGACGTTAAATATTTCTCCGACGCCCTTCTTCTCCGTATAAGCCCCACTCACGTTTCTTGAAAGTACAAGTTCTCCTTTATGCAGCAGCCATCTTGAGTTACAGAAATATTTTTTGCTTCAACACGCTGCATGTTGCATCGAGGTTGGTCCCTCGAAGCATTCAAGCCTCATGTGTATATTACGTAATAAAATATTACTGTACCTCGAACACGTCTTCATTTTCACATAACGTGTGTGGTTCCTGCGTGCACTAGCGAAATGTTGTATGAAATCATTTAATCCAAATACACAACGTCATCGGCTAGATGAAAAAGACTGACGATGCTGCAATAACGAGATTTTGCCAAAATCTTACAATCTTGAACATTTCATTTTCACTAAAAAACAGAGTTTAATTTCTTTGCCGTGGCTCCAAGGGCCTATCCCAAGTTAACGAACACCGCCCACATGCTGTACATTCCATAAATATGCACTGTAATCGAAATCGCAAATAAGTTTATAAGCGTTTCTGTCTCTGTGAATTTGCACACACGACTGCTAATCTGATTCTATCTGTACCTCCATCCGCGTATATTGGCTTGACGCGTTTGAAAATTACAAATACGGCCAATTCTCATTTATCAAAGAGTGTGAATTTGTGGAAAAATTCCTATTCCTCGTCCGCCAGTGTCAGGAGTCTGCTGACATTCGATGTCATAGGATTGAAATTACTGCAGCATCTAGAGGTGTCCACGTCGGCACGACCGCGCAGGAATTTGAGACGAGCCCAAGTTACTACGTCAGCGTAACACATAAACAATAGTCTTATCGGATGGGCTGAAATGAGTACCTGCTTACCTGACAGTGAGCTCCAGTATATCTGGTTTCACGAGCAGCTATAGCGAGCTAATTTCCTGATCACGGAATTCGCACTGCAAAATTAACTGCAAAAACTTATGAATAAACATGACTGATAATCAGAAATCAAAGGTAACGGCAATTGCAATCATTTATCAGATGACGGTTCACTGCGATACCTCGATGAGCAGCACTGCGAAATGGAAACACGAATGTTTTGGCTGCCGTCAGACACAAGACAATCGAAGTTGTTGTTATACTTGGATAAGAAAGACTGCGTTATCGCGATGTGAATCCGCGATTTTATACGGAAAAACGATTTGTATCGCAGACTTTTCCAACCACTCTAAACCACAAGTCAGCCTTGGGCCAACTTATGGTCAAACTTGCGGTCTCGATGAATTTGAGCTACGATAATCAGTTCCAATGGGTCAAGTAAGGTGATGATTTAATTTACAATTGTCTTGTGAATTTCCATTTTTCAAGTTGACGCGGTGACCTCGCGGCCTCCGACGTGGTTCAAAGTCCGAGGTATCCGCGTACAGGTGCCAGTCACTGACCGGACTCTCGTGCCTGAGCAAGTGCAAACGAATTAAACAATTGAAAATCACACCGTATTTTTCATAGTCAATCCAGCCGGGTTCTGACAACTTGAGCCCCTTACGCCCTGACAGCTACACGTATAACGGACTCAAGTACTACGTGCCTACCCCAAGATTTCCGCTCGCGTAACAATTTAGTGTACACGCAACAATACGTCTCCTGTTGCCTATATTTCATACGTGATACACATATGCGTAATACATTGTCTACCTAACCTTGGGTATTAAGTGTACTTTGCATCTTGCTATATTCATCTTCCAAGAGCATATGTAGAGACGGAGGTAGTCCCGGCTGTACCTCCCCGTCAGATATATCATATTTCATAGCGCAGACTATCCTTTGTGAATCTCATCGGCATATCCGATAAAGGGGGTTATAATAATCTTATCACAGCTTCCATTATACTCAACAATGGCTAAGTCCACTTTTGACACCCCGGAACATTCACCCTACATCCTACAGAGCGTACCCTTCCCCAAATACTCTCAAGGGCAGGTACATCCGCATCCTCTAATGACATACCGGGTTTTCTGATTTTTTACCCGCACGCGATACACAATGTAGTCAGAGGTTGTAAATTGGTAGAGCTGGTTAGGTTGCATATTATATCTTGATATATTGAATACGCCTGTAACATTTAATACACGCTCGGTGTATAAATCGGTTATGTTCGAATTTCCTTATTAGAATTAGTAACCACTCAAAACTGTAAATCTGCATTAAATTGAATCCGAGTTAAAAACTGATATAAAATTTTTCTACAATTTCGGCTGAATCGCAAAATTTAAATTTAATTTGCATCTTGGTCCAATTTTGATACCGACTTGGAAAAACTTCGATTTTCAAACAATTCAGCTTCGAGGAATTCGGGGCGTTTTAGCAATTGTTAAAATCAGGTTGATCAAGCATCTAACAAGTCAATGAAGCTCCCATATTCTCTTTTTCCCCAAAATCCAGACGACACAAAGTGAACATTTCGTACGTACGGATCGAATTGGGAAGCAGTGTGCAGATACGTGAAGCAAACGATGCGACATATGTTTCTTTCCTGCAACGGGGACAAGCTCATTCTGAATCGTGATTGGATCAGCTCAATGTTTCAGGAATATCAGGAATACCTAGCAGCTCCAGGTTTTAATTCATAATTGCTTCTTCTTTTGTCCGCGACATGCTCGAAATGGATAATGTCATTAACAGCCTGAGCTTGAGTCTTAGGGATCGAGATTCACTAAATCACCGATCTGTGCTTTGGAATAATCGGCGGATACTCGTTCCGGTACCTCGTGCGGCACAAAACGTGTTTGCCTTCGAAATTGGATCGAACTTTGAGTATCAGTGTAACCATGAGTCTCAGACGACAATGAGGCCACAGGTTTTTGTTTCTGTTTCGCATGGCGGCTGAATCTACCGCCATATAAGCTTTCCAACGTCTGAGGAAGCAGTTCCTCAACCGTGACACCCCACCTTATCTACTTGCTCGCTCTTCTATCCGTCGCGCACGCACAGTGCTGCTGAGTGTACATTACACGAAGGTACACTCATAACCATCCGTAACCATTCTCTCTAAGATACCAACTTCCTATGTGAACTCTCAGTGCCGCGTTATACACCACTGCGCGCCGAACGAGTAGATACGACAATGATGAAACTTGTTGTATACACCGCCAACAATCAGTCTGACCGCGACACGATCCTACTTGTCGCTGTTATACGTGTTATACCGACTATACATTAAAAAGGCATAGTTATACGGACGAGGTGCCTTGCTGGTGAAATATCGAAGATATCAAAGTTCGATGAATCGCGTGCCTTGCTTGAAGTTGACCTGTGTCGATTTGAAAAAACCAATCCCGAACCACAGCTTGATTGGGTATAAAATACGGAGCGACTGGGTGTACCGATAGTGCTTACAGCTCGTTACCGAACCGACCGTGTCTCGTGGGGGAGGGGAGGTGTTGCACCTATTCCATCGCGGAAGTCCATCGTGTGTTGCTAAGGTAGAAATCATCGGGGGTATTCTGACTTACCAAGGAATTGACTCAACGGCAAGGTAACCGGAGAAAGGTACGCCCTTGATTATCGGTAAGCGTTTGAAGATTCCTGCTTTAGTGACATGTCATCGAACCTTTTCATGTTCTCGAGTCCGATATCGATGCAGAGCAACGTAACGTTCACAGATCGATGGCTACGAAGCACGCGACGTTTGAATTCCAGTTTCGTGAAATACTTTTCAAAAAACAGCATCGAACAAAAATTGTAGGTACATAATACAGATATTAGTGCAATTTATCAATTCAAAAATATTGTTACATGGAAGAAAAACATCATTGCGCCTGTTATACCAAGCTCAAGATGAAATGCGATATCCCTTTGGAATGTGGGTGTACCATAATTACAAGTATAACCGGTAGTAAGGGTGAGAATATCTCAAATTAACGTGGATGCAAGACCCCGCTTAGATCGAGCCTCGATAAATCGTCAGCCAGATTTATTCGATCTAAATCTCAATCTGAGAATGCGGTAGTCAATGAAATGAACCACATTTCTGAGACGATGGTCTGAATATATCTGGTAGCCTAGTCGCAGATGAGCATAGTTATTTAAAATATGGAAGATACATCATTTTCGTTCTTCTACTAGAAATCAGGTATGTATGAGAGTCAAAATATCGACAATCCAAGTGACCAGGTCTGCGCATAAAAAAACATTTTGAAAGTTTTGTAAAAAAAGAGACGAAATTGATTTGCGAGTCAAAAAAGCCCTCGCAAAGAATCCGGAGGGATTCTTCGCGAAAATAATTTGAGTATCATTATAACGCTGTTGGAATCTTGCGAGATATTTCTTGTGAGATGCGCACCGTCAAAACCCTTGTATGGGTTTGGCAAGATATCTTCCACGAATATTTACGGATCCTGTAGTATTAGAAAACATATGTACTGCTGGTGTAATAATAATTTCAGAATTCATCATTATTCTCAAGCCAGAAATCTTGAAATCTCTTTTATTATGAATATTCTTCATTTTTCGGGTTTCTATGATTTTGAAAATATTACTGCGCATACTACGGATTTCATGCGTCTACGACACTGAGATTCTCGTTCGCTTGTACTCGCCATACTTAGGGAGGAGGAGAGAAGTCAGAGAAGATATGAAAGAAGTGGGAGCAAGAAGCGGAGCGATGGGAGAGGAGGTATGAGAGGGCGTCAGTTTCCATAGGTAGAGGTAACTTTTGAGCACCGGAGGTGTAAGGAGACTGTAAATATCTAGGATGGCGAAGTTGAGAAAAAAGTGAGAAATAACAATGGCAATATCAACAGAGATCTCAAGTACAAGAAGAACGAAATGAGAGAAGGAACTGCATCAATTGGAATGAAAAAAGGGCGAGGAACTACTTCGTTTCGGAGGACGAGAAGAGAAAGAAAATGAATAGGTGTATGAGAAGTAGAAAAAGTAGAACCAGATGACCGATCAAGAGTTTAGCCTTATGGTTCAAGATGACTCCGACTTTTCCATCCCTCACTCCTTCGTTGTGCTTCCATGTTTCGCTGGCTATGGCTTCTAGCGACTACAACTACAAGGCATCCATACCTAGTGTGCAGCGGCCGTAGTTCGGATGAGCATATGAAGTAAACGTACTCTTTACAGCAATCTCAAACCATTCTGTGACGATAGTTTGCATCACGTGCGGTAATATTATTACCTGCGGAAGAAAACTTTCAAACTTGAGGAATCATTGGAAGAATTTTGAAATTGAAATCATATTCACCATACACAACCAAACTCAAACCAAAAATAAAAAAATGTATATGACCCCCGCCAATTTGCTTCATTATTTTTCACATGATTCTACAACCTAAAAAAAGCACTCACCATTTTTTTCAGATTTTTCGACCCAACCGATCTTTTTTAAAAAATTTTACAAACATAACAAATATTTTGTATACATACAAAATAAGAAAAATTATTCCTCTAAAAAATTATTTAAAAAATACTAAAAATCAATTCTTCAATCTGAACTATGGCTCAAAATATTTGTTTTGAGACCCAGAAATTATGTGAATTTTACAAAAAAAAAAAAAAATGGCGTCTTTTTTTAGGACCATAAAAGGGTTTGTAACATTTTTTAAAAAAGAAAGGTTGGGACGAAAAATCTGAAAAAAATGGTGAGTGCTTTTTCCAGGTTGTAGAATCATATAAAAAATAATGAAACAAATTAGCGAGGGTCAGGGAAAATGACCTCTCAGTTGGCATGGAATACCTCATATATATATATATATATATATACTTTCCAACTAGTCCAACTAGTTATACTTTTATGGTTATGTGTAAACGAAACTTCGCGTCGGTGTTTGCTACGCGTACGGACAGTTTATGGGGAAAAGAAATAGGAGTGAAATTACGTTAATGAAATATCCATTACAATACCACAATTAAAAACACGGCCCAGCAACGAAGTAAAGACGTTGTCTGCATGTGTAGGCCGTTCGGTTCTCCGTCGCATTTTCACGTGATTACTTCACAGAGCATTCACCCATCCCCTCCCCAACCTAGCTGACGTGTCAGCGCCATCTTTGTTTCACACAACGTCTCTAAATCCGATTTCTCGTCACATTATTCTCTGAGATTACTACAGTAAGATATTAGCGGAGGGGAATTTAAAATACCAACACATGAGAATTGTCCAAATTCTCCACCGCAGTATGTTATTCATGAATAAATCGAGCTTTGTTCGTCGCCGTCAAACGCCCAAAATTTTCCGTGGCGTCCCTTAGTGTGTACCGCAGGCGCATATGGTAAAAAGTAAACAGTATGGATCCTCGTGGTATCCTCAGTTTCCAATGGTTTCCTACCAATGGAGCGTGCCTAATGATCCCAAATGAGTGGTTTTTTAAAGCCGTGGTTGTGGTTACTCAAGCCTTGAAACTTTTACTCGGCGGTCATACTTATTATATACCCGCATGAGCCTTGGCTGGCCCTTACTGAAACATGGATTATCAAGTATATTATGCAGGGTACAGATTTTTCTGTATCCATTAGCGTCGCCTGTATGTTCGATCGAAAGCACTGATTTTTATCGTAATTTCTGATATTGGATTTCAAATTTAGCGTCAGAATTCTAACAGATCATGTGACTAGACACTCCAATGCTGTAGCTATACAATTTTATTGCTGAAAACTCACGTCATTGCACTACAACTGCGATTATCCAGATCACAACTCAAACTTACGTCAAAGTAAAACGTATTTTATTTAACTCAAACGATGTGGCGAACGTTAAAGTGTCATGAACATCATGTGTGAAAAAGTAATTTTAAAAATATGCACTACCTTACTGTTCGATACATATGATTCTAGCGTTCTTTATCGTCTATCATCGTTTCATCTAACGGTACCTTTCCATTACCTACTCGAACTATCGCTCATCAGCTGTAGATCCGTTCGTAATCAATAAATTTGAACAATCAAGATTCTACGGTACGGTTAAAACTGACCGTACTATATGATCAATAATTGACGAAGGCTTCGCTGTTAAAAAGAATTTCTCTACCTTATGACTGCAGAACTCTCCCTACGATATCTTAGCGTTCAATTCACAGGTGTCAAGTGAGTGTCAAGTCTCAATTATTACCAACCATTCTTCGACTATAACCACTTATCTCTACTCATGCGATGTGGTGTGTACATGCTTGCGTAGCGATGCGTAGCGACTCCACACCTATAAGTGCACATAGTCGGCCTGCATATGCCTTAAAACATTGGTACATGAAATGTGTTTTGTACTTTAGTGTGTTGGCGGGTATACATCTTATGTATGTTCACCTCCCAAGGTGGATTATGGCCGATTTAAGGCTGTCCGTGTCTTGATTTAATTGCATGGAAACTCGACAGGTTGAATAGGTAAATGCGGTGGCACCAGGTGGCCTTGAATCGGTCAGAATCCGCACCGAAAGAAAAATAATGTAGATTTCACATTTCCTGTTGTGAATACATGGACAATACTTTTTTAGAGTTAAATCTACATCAATTGTGGCGAGATTTACAAATCCGATAATAAATAAGCGTTACAAAACCAGTAGTAACAGTTACAGTATGCTCAGGTAGATCCACCACAATTGATGTAGATTCAACTCCAACAAAGTTCCGTCCATATATATGCCACAACAAATATAAAATCTGTCTTAAATTTTTCCACACGCCACGTCAGCACGATGCACCGGTGCCATTTGGTACTTCTAACTATTGGTCATTTCGAACCCGCTGAAATGAGGAAGGTCAGAATCAACCTCACTCAGGTATACATGCATGGTACGCGCTTCAGCCTGACAAATGAGTACCTTAGACACGATCATCTACATTACTCGGTTTTCTCACACGGCAAAGAGTTCAAAATGTGTATAATATAAATATGTACAGCATTCAGTGTGTCCTCTGGATTTTCTGTCGCAATCGAGTAACGAATACATAACAACACTTCTTTCTGCACGTAGCAAACGATAAGATTATTATTCCAAGCCGGGAGGATCGCTCACAATCAAATACCTCGACGTGTTTTCAAGCCAAATTATATCCAACACATTTGTAAGGTCTTGTACTTATACCAAGTGAATAATATGTATTTGTGTAATACTTGATTACAGATATAATATGCAAGTTTATAATGATAATATATTATTGTCGTTAAACCACCGCATTGTAGTAATACCCTCACGTCATCGACAGCATTGCAGGGTCCGCGTACTGATTTACATCATGGTTCACGCCCGTAATAGATGAAGATTGCACGTTTTTGTACAACTCTACTTGTAAGCATATGCCGCTCTGTGCGTTCAGTATTGTCACCCAGTATCGGGCCTACCCCGAATATTAATACCAGAAATGCTATCGCTGACATTTTCCTCTTTCCCTCAATGACCAATGAGGATAATAGGGCCGTTTGAAGTTCCCCATAGATTCTGCCACGAATCCGATAAAGGCGCTAACGTGGTAGACTGCGAGCGTTTGAGAAAAGAAGAATTTATCAATAATTTGCCAACAGTTTGAAACTATGATGTTTATACGCTAATGTAAGCCATGTCATTGGAAATAATCTGTAGCACGAAACAGACAATGAGGTCAGCAGTTGAAATTTCACTGCTTCCTTCTTTCGTTGACTGCATTTGAATCATCCAAGGTGGAACTTATCTTATCTAAGTATGTATTTACACCACACACTCATGTGCAGTCAGGCCTAGCTACGAGAAGAGTATTCTCAATCGTATAACGTCCAAAGTATCTCGCACAGACATTTCTTTACTGTATGCACGTAATTCTGGTCACAACCTTAAGGCTTGCTTGTCAGACGATTTTCTCAAAATACTAGGCGTTTCAGTTCCTCGGTGCTTCACAATGCGTGCATGGGACTGACAAACGTAAGCTTTTCGCTCTCTGTGAGCTACGACGGCACTACGGGTAAGACCAAAAATTGGCAACGACTGTATACCGATAGGAGACGGTGGGAGGGGGAAAGCCCGTTTGTATACCACCCGATAGATGCACTAAAATAGAAAGCTGTATTGAACACGAGATTAATTTGACACAGACCGATTAAACACAGAGATTTATCGGATACAGGGCGACTGAAGATAGCACGATTGATGATAAATAAATATTCGAGCACTCGATTAATTAAAACCAAAATCTGTCGGATACGAAAAAGTAATGCTGAAGTTTCATTTTCAGACCGTTTGCAGAAAATGTAAGCCCCAGTATGCATATTTTCACGGCAGTACATCTTCCGATCAAAAAAGAGGGGAAGTGTAATTCAAGGCCGTGAGAATTAGGATCTTTTCTCACCATCTCTCAACATTAACACCGCGCATGCGTCAATCTTCCCCGACACATTGCAAATACCTAATCACAAGTAGTTGAATCTTGACAACGCTATCAAACGTGTGTCAGTGCCGATTATTTATATACCCTTTATTATTACAGCTCACTACAGTCTGTTTGATTTTCAAACAAAGGTCATCAGATACACATTCCTACTGATCATATTTCTTGAATACTTAATAATCTTGAATGTTTGAAACAGGTATCATAAAATATATATATTTTATTTTTTACCGCAATGGATTCGAATGAATTCATAAGTTTTTTCCTTCCGTGTACAAGTGCGGATGGGAAGAGATGGGAGAAGTGTAGATGCACGCCCGTGCAATACCATTCATACGCTTCTAGACGCAAATTCTACCGGACCGGTTTGGTTAATAGTTTGGCTTTGATTCGTTAAGCTTGCTGAATGCTCCAGCCCCAAAATCAGTTACAAGAATTAGTGTTCTAAAATGATTTGACCGGCGACTTGAATTCTGGCACATAATGAAGAATATAGTCACCGTTTACACCTGAGCGATTTAATTCTGGCTTTACAATATGCTGAAAAATGAAAACTCAGTTCAAGTAACACATTCTTACAAGTATACCTACTTGTATTACTTATCAGTGACTTTGAGTAGTAGGCTAATGGTCAATACACGTTCGACGTTTGAATTTCGGCCTAGTGCAGCGGCTCTCTTCCACGTGTTTTGAAATCAACCATCTTACGAACAGTGTGACCTCTCTCCACCTTGCTGTTCTCCCACTTGCTCAACGGCCACCTTTATTCACCGTTATAAATTCTATCTCTTAGAAGGAACTAGCGCTTCTTTGTACTTCCCGAAGCCTCGTGAGTTATTTGAATTTCACCGACGAGAGACGGGCAAGTATTTCGAACTCAATCCGGCCGATGCTATGCGCCTGCTATCATAGCGTGAATGTTTGCACTCGATAAATATACTCACGCGTACGTCACGTCCGCTGTGAACTGAAAAACCGCTATACTTATCATACATGGACGATCCATAAAGACCATTGCACCAAAAATATTGCGTCTACTATTATTGTTCCCAATTGTCCCAGGATCAAATATTTTTAAAACCTTATTTTCGTGGCTATTGATACTATCGAGCAAATGCCATTGTCCGACTTGTACAAAATACGGACGTATTGGAATGGCCATCGATGCAATATCGATACCGACTTTAAGGTTTTTAATTTAAAACATATCGCATATTCAGTTCTCAGTTTGAATTAATCTCACAGGCAACCGAACATGTTATCATGATATAAATATTCCGTACACGCGATCTCTCGAAACGCTCACTTTGTATATTCACGGGGACATAGAAATTTTCATGGTTATCCTTGTACGATTTTAACCATACGGAATGAGAAGATTTAATCCGAATTCAACAATCACGGAGCCGAAGATGCAAGTCCCAATTCTTTTCACCATAGTACTCTTGCTATTGGCCGTTGGGGAATATTAATTTACGATGAGAATAAATATTTTCCATTCAACTATTTGGTTGATGCGACGGACAGGTTTGTACGACGCAAGCCACAGAGTAAAGAAACGCCTAAGCTCTTCCGCGCTATGTTACAAATATTTTCGGTGTCACCAGCTAGCTCAACTTACGGAAACAACGCAAGCTGCACCAACTCGTAGGGAATTTTTTAAGTAGCAAACTTGACCGAGCCATGGATACAACCAGACCTTCTAGAAAGCTCACGACCGCAAGCCGGTTTTAAGATGGAGAGGGATAAGAAAATTCAGTGTCGGTAAATGTTTTCGTCTAACCATGCTAGCTGTAAGATCATTCCCTACGAATCACAGCGCGGCCGTAATCTTATACCCGAAGAAACTGGTTTCCGTGCATCGCAGTGTTCACCGGCAAGTAACGTGCAAAACGAATTAATAATAAAAACATCATAACCGTTCTTCAAGGCTGTTGGGCATGTGTGCGTGCGTATACAGGTAACTCTACCGCGTTGCCTCGGATTAACCTAGCTCCGATACAAGACTCGGCGAATGACCGAAGGAGAACACCCGATGCGTCTCGAGTAGCCGGAGATCGAAACTGCGCGATGAATCTAGTTCAAAAATCAAAAGCACGGATCTAGTCTAGATACGTCTCGAGTGATTGGATGACTCAGCAAAAATTTTCTAATGAGAAGACTCTTCGTTCCCCTGTGATTATATTTTCAAGGCTTAATTAAGATTCCTGCTATTGTATGACGACGCACAATAGTGTAGAAAATGAGCGACGCCAGCGGGAGACGACGCGAGAATCTCTGTGAATATCGTACGTACCACTTGTTCCCGGAGCCGGTTATGTAATTACATTTTCACCGAAATCATTTTAATATAATTGTTACCTGGTAGCTATAAAACTTGAGACAAATTTATCAGGATTCTTCGTTCGAAAAAGAACATCAAGTAGTTTATTTGGTTGACCTTGATGAGGCCAGCCTAAAAAGTTTTCGCTGGGATGCATTTCAAGCCCATGAAACGTTAATAAATTGTATTTTATAAATTTTCTAATTTGTTATTCAAATAACTTTGTGTTTGGTAAAATCAATTTTTTGTCCGACGATATCTGTAGAACGAACCAACGGGTTCCGTTGCTTTTGGTCTCAATCGACGAAGCTTTTTTAATTTAGGACTGAAAACTTTTGAATTTTTGCCGGCGGTGTGATTTTCGTGTTATTTCAATAACGAGATCTGAAGAAGAGAATAAAATTTCATCTGTGAAAGTTTCGTGGGCCCGATACGCATTCGAGCGGGAAGTTCTTCGGCTGGCCGCAGCAAGCTCAGCGAAATGAATCACTTGTTATTTGAAAAATAAGAGGGGGAAGTTGAAAAAACTTGAAACACCGATAGTCGGGACAGTTGTAATTGAGCGGATCCTAAAAACGGAATCTGAAACATTTAAACACCGAACGTCGCATGCTGCTGGGTCACCACCCTTAACTCATCGATCCCTAGAAAGACCTCATACAGACCTCTGGAAAGGGAATAAGAAAAGGGAAACTAGTGAGCACTGATGGAGAGTCGTCGGCATGACATGTTTCTTTGATTGCTTTTGTTAAGAATTTAGGTAAATGATTATTTGAAAGCTTGATAAAATTTTTGTTGCGCTTCGGAGATTTATCCGTCAAAGTTGATCAAGATGTATATTCGCCACACGAATGAATGAACAATACACGCGCGGTTTGGATTTATCGCTCTTCATCTATGGGCAACTCCTGACGGTCGGCTAATCGCTATAAGTGCGCGACAATTGGCCCGTACGTACATCTATCGTTAACCGACGCTTCCTCGCTCGGCAATTCAACTCCGATGCACAGATTTCAACTAATGTAGTAGTCAGCGTCCTCATAACTGAACGGCGGAAGTAGTCGGCATGTACTCTAATCCATGCACGGGCTTCCATGCGGGGAATCCTCGGTGTCCTTCTTCCCTGAGATACGGTGATAGCCGTGGCAGCAAGGAATGCTGGTTGGGCACTCAAGCCGCAGGAAGGCGACGGAGGAGGCAATTATATGTAAGCCTCTTGAAGTTCGTGCATCTTGCATGTGCAGCCGTTATATGTCTCCTCGGCCAGCAACGCCATACCAACGTTGCCTACTAGGGCGAGAAAGAACGCGACTCAGAGCACACGACTTTCGTGTACAATCACGAAATTAAATGACTTCGGCGAACCTAAGCCAATGGTATCGTGCTACGGCTGCGGAAAATCCCACGCCGAAGGCAAATATGTTTTTGGAGCGATGCGGATATGTACTTAAACTGCATAGCGGTAATTTTTTGAGACAACGAGAATTTATAGAGATAATCTGCATTGAGCATGCGTTGAAGTATCTGTACATAATTCGTTGAACCTGATTTATGATCAGAATTTGAATTAATCCGAGCGTACAAGGAAAAAAAAACCTGTGGGATTTACCCATGCGAAGATAGTTATACGAACAGCACTTTTATGTAGTAAAAATTACAAGGATTATGGCGAGAATCGCCAATTAGGGTGTTAATGTTACGTTAGCGAGTGTTCTTTAAATTTGTCAAATGCCGCAATCCAAGTAATTTTTACTCCAAAGGGTACTGTTCGCATAATTGCCGTCGCAAATGTAAATAGAACAGGGTTTTTTTTTCCTCGGACGCTTGACAGATCGAAAGATACTCATTCCATTCGAGAGAAATGAAGATTTTCACTAATCGCCAAACAAAATGCCCAATTCAACAATCGTCTCTCCTTTGTTGCAGGTAAACCTAAGGGGTATGCTTATTACGAGAGGAAAATAATACCGAAGGTCGAAAGAAATACTCGAGAGGTAACCTCGAGCACCGACAGGATCACAATGCGTCGGCAATTCAGATAATCATCTCAGTTCGTTAGCAGGTTTGAAATACGTAGTTGGAAACATAACCGGTGTGGCTCGCGGCACAAGTTGCGTGCCGGTGAAATGTAGCCGTACGACGCGACGCCGAGTTGGATCGAGATAGGCGATAAAAAAAAAGTACACATGTAGAACAGAGACTGAGATATTGTTTATTGTCTAAGAAAGGTGATGATTCGGCAGTCTTGTCGCGCGTGTATGCTCTTCGTTGCTGAAATTTTGTATTTATTCAAAGTAAATCCGTCGATGCGTGTGCGTTGGCGGAAGTACATATTATATTACAGTGAATTAGACCTGAAAGCGTCACTAACTCGCAGATATTACAGGGTTATAAAAATTTGGAATTCTATTCTGCCGGAGCCTTCCCTTTTTCCAAGTGCTATTTTCATCATACCTTCCTTCGAAGCGTTTGTTCTGATTTAAGCAAATTTCATCTTTTTTAGTCTCGTCAAGTGTACTGACAAATTCAGGATTTCTTACTTTATAACGTTACATAGGAGCCGAATCGAGGGGCTGGCTTATCCGCTGGCTGCTATCGCTGTGAATATTCTTCAATTATGCCAACGTTATCCAATATACTCACATCAGTTGTACATGTGTAACTTCTTCGTGACTACGCAATACTTTGACACCACTAAAATAAACTTTGAACTCCAAGTCACCCCGCGTATATACGTAGCCCTGCTTCTGCCCTTGGCGAGTAATCTGCAATGTTTTACGAATGATACACCCATTTGACTAGAATTGTATCACTCGGGGTTACAGTCCATTGTAACGTAAATACAATTGAACAAGTATGCATGTAAAATCTTATGCCGGATTAGTTTACAAGAATCTCACAGTCTCTTATTGTAAAAGTAATTGTACAATGGTGCAACCCTAGATATCACTAGAGGCCCATTCGTTCTTCTTTCATATCTTTGTAAAAAATCCTAGAGTCGAAGAGGTATTGACGAGCTTCCCAACTGGGCACGGTCCCCCGAACGTCCTAATACGGTTGTTTTAGCACTTTCCAAATATGCCCATGATAAGATCGGCCCGGTTCGAGGCCTCAGGCCTTATTCAATATTCTGTCACATGGTACAACGCAGAAGTGCGTCGCTATTGCATACGAATTCTTATGCCGTGTAACGTTGATATTAGCCACACCTTCCGGAAACCAACTTTTATAAACTGAGCATAGAAATCAGTTGCATTCGGTTGTTGGGCTATATTTACGGTTAGTTTGGGTCCACATCCCTCGCGTCGCACAAGAATCCTAAAATTATAATTATCGCACGTATCTGGATCGACGCCGCTGAGCGTTGTATGCAGATCAGTCGGAAACCCTCGAGTTTGGTTAATGCCTAACGCGAGCTTGTTGACACTGCATACCTCCAGCTATGTATTATGTTATACATAACATGGGCTATACTTATAATACCGCGGTGAAGTAAGTATGCGAGTGAAATTGAATGAACTGAACTACTGACGTTGACGCTTCAAACAGAATGCAAGATCGTTTGTTTTCAATCTCACACGTGATCGGTAGCATGTATTTCACTTTCCTCGATCTCACTTTCGGTGCAAAGATCCGGACATAATGCGATAGTTGAAAGTCTCGATATTAAGTGTAAGTGAACACAAGTTATCGGATAGTTCGATTTTCCATTTTCCATACCTTGCTGAGGATTTCTGCCTAGAGTAAGAAAACTGTAAACTGCCGATGCATGCATACGAATATGGATGATAGTCTGCCGGACGAGCTGGATTCTAACAATTGGTCGGTAGCCTGATCGATTTTAGAGTATAAGGAGCATGATTACGAGTTAGGAATTTATATTAAGGCTATAACTATTCGATATTTGCCCTAATGAAGATTATGTCAAGTACCAACGAACTTGAGCTCGGACTGATATGGTGAAACCGTATTTTTACAACAGCTAGGCAACATGTAGATTTGCGGATACAAGCCCTGGAAAAAAAAAAATTATCATGCCCGATATATTTGATTCCGAGCTCTCATTGCATCCTTTCGTTTTATGATAACATAATTCAATATTTTTGTAGGTATTAGGCACGCATACACTAATATTTTTCTTCCAGCACTTGAGTAGAGTAATAGATTCATTATAAGATATCGTCTCTGTGGATTAAGGTGGTATATTCAAGTTGCTCGCTCATTGCGTTCAACATGCTTGTATCACTTTTGTCAATCCAAGTTTTCACTTACTTGGAAATGTTCTCAAATGGCTTGGAAACCCGTATTGAAAGAAGCAGCCGTACAATGGCTTAAACACCCGCTCATTGTGAACACTTTGGGGAATAGGTGGTGATTTTTTTTTCACAACTTGACTTTTTGTCGTCCACTTCCAAATAGCGAAGGAATACAAAACTACGAGAACACTACTGGTATATACACGAAATGCCTTATGCATTGTTCACAAATAGATATACCTTGACTGACTTTCCTGTAAATAGGATATGGGTACTATTGGGTACTTCAGCATCAAAACCTGTTTCCAAGACGAAGCACAATGACGGTTTAGATATTGAATGAATTTATGTACGTTCAAACGCCACACGGTTCACACCACATCTCCAAGTACACATAATTGAATTCTTCAACTTACGGTTGTTTCACGTACATCGTGATTTTTTGTAGTGGCCACTTGGCAACATATAAGCGCACCTAATTCTTCTAATACAGTCTTACTTAGAATATGTTTAATGTGAACTCTGTTGCAGATTGACATCACGCATGAAAGCTGCTAATAAACCAGTCGATTGATGAAACGATTACTCAATACTTTTACTGACTCTCTTTTACATTGATAAGTTATTAGCATTTGCAATCTGGACAACTTCGTGCGCATAACTTGAAAAATTATTCGTTAAACTCAAACTTTACGTGGACATGGCGATTAGGTTCACGATGACTTCTTATTATTTTAATGGTGTTGGGGTTTAATTCGTTGGGATTTCAAGTACCAGGAAGATATATTCACAGAAAATATTTGTTCCCTTATATTAAGATCACATTTTGATTGGATTATTGGCTCTCGATACATTTTCGATACGGGCCGTTCATGCATGACGTCATCACACAAGGGGGAAGGGTAACTCCGACAACGTAATATCTTGTATCGAGGAGTAGGCTAAGCAAACGAGACATAAAATTATGCCGTTTTTACTCCAAACACTGTTCCATTCACCGACAAATTTTTTAGCTCAATTTTAAAAAGCCCGCTCGTGGCGTTCGATGCTTGGCATCATTTGAGAGTGGTTAAATGTATTATGTGCGATAATCGTATACGAAACGTACAAATGTTCATAAGACAAAATATTATCTTTTTTAGATGTCCTGTGTAATGAGAAAATATGGGGAGTATAAGAATGGGATTTAGTGAGGTCATTATTATAAGGGCGGGTGGGCAAGTAATAAGGGTCGTGTAAGTGATCCGTATTGATGTCATTTATGGATGGCCCTCCGCACGGCGATCAACAACGCGGTCAACGGCTCTTTAAGATGTCCTTCTCCCAGATTCACACCACCTTTTACCAGTAAGTGGGTAAAATTGCTGAAAGAAGTTTTTCGATGAATCTTCTCGCCAATTTTGAAACACGATTTCAATTACAGCGCTATGTCATATTGCGAGACTGAATTTCCGTAACTGTAATAATATAACGATAAACTGTAACTGTGAGGCTCGTTCCCGTACGACTCAATAAGAGTGATTTTATTAGTACTCCAATTGAGGTGCATACACATTGAGTCAAGAATTCGAATTGACGGTACGAATTGGCGTTGTATTATGAAGACGCGAAGGAAACTGTTGGGATCCGTTGCGGTCATGGAATTGGGCGATCGTGGACCTCATGATGGCAGCTGGTAAGTTTAACATACCATTATTCATTTGTACTTTACGCGTCGACCTTGACGAACAATAATTGATAAGACAGGCAGTTTTCTCACCTCCATGCTGGACGACGAGTGATTGCATATCAAATTTATGGGATGAAATTTCCTTCCCGGCCATTTCAGAAACACTTGCATGGTCTCGGATCTCTTTTACTGATTTCAATCAATTTCAGATGATTTAAAATATTATATTTTATGATACTCTATCTTGCATAATTTTGATTGCCATTTTAATATGGTTCCTTAACTTGGCCGAAGTAGAATGGTACCAAAACGGCACCTTCTTTCAGTTCTTCGAATATGCAGATGGTCAATACCTTAGACCACGACTTCTGCTGTCCCAAAACCTTACGAACTCAATACCAGATCGCGAAATTGTTTTTACCATGGGGCACGTACAAGACGCCATGATTCCTATACGTTATGAAGTTTCAAGTAAATATTTCAAAAGTTTTACCCCTTAATTGAACATGCATTGTTCAAAACTTGCAGCAAAATCTGCTCTCTGAAAGCATCCAGGGCCAAATTTTTTTGTTTTAAATTTGGAAGCAGTCTAATATGGAGTCACCACCCAAGACTGTCATTTATGGGACTGATACGGATAGAATTTCACATCAGTAATGTGATTTTCTACAGAAACCAAAGATTTCCAAGAGTGTAGCCGGAGCAAAACCAATATATAATTGATCGAAAATAAAACCGTATATCTGTAGGAGCTTCCCTGGTTGACAGCCTGCATTAGTATGCTATATTCTCTGATTTCCACGAACATTATACCGATACGTGCTTCTGGTCCATAGCCAGGGACCCCGTGTGGACTTGCAAGGCACATGGATTCAACAGCTAGAATCAATATTATTCATGCGTGTAAGTTACTCAGAGTCGAGTTGTTCTGGGTGTTAGCATTCCAGCGCTTAGGGGTCCTCATATTCACGCTTTGTCACGACGTTGTTTCGGTCACACGTTTTATTCGTACGAACGTGTCGCACGCGGACAATTCAATTGTGAGCCACTTGTTCTTGAATAACGTGCCACCGTACAGCAATGCGGCCTAATCAATTAAACGCTAGACAATGCAGCCAGAATGAATCCTTTTTTCCCTCTCTTGATTCCAGTTTCTTTCTCCCAGCAGCCACACACTTCTGGCGTTTACACTTGTAGTTTTTGACGGTTCTAGATAGACCGCGAGGCGACCAGGTTGAAACTGACTCAACAGCAAGTAGGTATCCGTTTATTGTGAATATCTATTCATCTCATCTGAAAGGGCTATTATATGCACCTTAAAACAAACATATTCCAATCAATATTTTGTAGTATTAGAATATTTGATCAACTCGGCGTTGTTACAATGAATTACTAATATTTGACAGTATAATGCCTCGATCTTTAGACATTCACGAGGTTCAGCGTTACGCTGCTAAAGCCAAATGAAGCAAGAGTGGTGTCGTGGCGTGCAAACCGCAAAATGTATCGAAACGTTCAGAATTTAGGTGGAGAATTCTACCGTCATGTTATTTCGGCATAGTCAGTAAGATCTACAGATACGATCTGGGTTCTACGTTTTTGAGTACAAAATATGTTTTTTCCGACAAGTTTTTTACACCTCAGCGAAAAAATAAGAATCAGACGTCGAAGAATTGCATTAATGAAATATTATTGGTTGGCACTAAAACCATATGATTATAAAATACTTATACCAAATTTCAGAGAGTTTCGCGACATGATGCGGCCGGTACGTTACGACAAACACTCTTTCGTTTTCCGGCCTGAGATATGTAATACGCAGTCGTACGTGCGACAAAATTTGAGAATTTCCACTTTCAACAACTAGTAATCTGCTGTCATTAACCTGTGTCTTTCGACTAGCCCATTACGAAACAATAATCCTTTGAATATAATTTTCTTCAAATGGACGTGCCCCTTCGTTCGCAAACGGTACGTTGTCAGTGATTACACGGTCTACAGTATATACGTTATATTCAAGTTTCGGTTAGAGATTGAATTATTGGAATAACGATAACAAGAGTCAGGAAAAGCTGCGTAGTAACTAAAGATTCTTCGTGAATGATTAACGAGACAGAGCGCGACCGGCGTTCTGAGCAGTACAAAAGCTGGCTACTGGCTGAAATCAGGAGATTTCATTGCTCTATAATAGGACGAAGGTAAAAGCGGCGATCGAAGACTTACGAGTACAGATTATGAGTACATTGCAGGTATAGGTGGAGGTAGACATTTTGGGCACGGT
Source organism: Neodiprion fabricii (assembly GCF_021155785.1). Classification (NCBI taxonomy): domain Eukaryota; kingdom Metazoa; phylum Arthropoda; class Insecta; order Hymenoptera; family Diprionidae; genus Neodiprion; species Neodiprion fabricii. The sequence goes on from NC_060240.1 coordinate 41,791,263, forward strand.
ACTGCTACAGTTAGTCCGTCGATCCAGAGGATGATAAAACTAAGCTTAGCTCGGCCAATCACTTATCTATCTTGCCATACAACGTCGTCATTCGGTACAACGTGTGCGTGAGGTACGCACCGTCTCTATACAAGTATACACATCAACCGACTGTATTTCTATATACCATGCCGGTATCACGTTGGAACATTCGACATGGCAGCGCAATCTATCGGCAACGTCTGCGCGCGCACGAACGCCGAAGACTATACTTACGAACTGAACAACTTTGTACACAGTATCCGAAGCAGCTTTACTGCGTATTAAAGCTGTTTTTCTCAAATACCTCCTTATTCACGGTCATGCCTACTACTCCCGTGGCCACTCTGACTTTGCCAGTCGAATTTATCACTCGTCACGACAATAACTCTCTTATCTTTTACCTGCACCACGTTAGGGGACTCTCCCGCGTCTCAGTAAACTACTTATATCACTAACGCACGTTGAGTACTTGTAATAACACATGTTTTATTCTGTTGCTGAACGTTTGGATTCGTACTGGTCTGTATATTGTCACTAAGTATTTACTACTCGGAGAGAAAAATATAAAAAAAAAAAAATCGTCCCAGGAAATTCTAAGGCTCTTCGATCTTCAACTAATATCCCTGACCACGGTTGATTTTCCAATGAAAGCTTTTCGTTCGACAGACCCACCATAGTGGTCAAAGCTTGGTTCCACAACGCAACTACCGCAGTTGAATATCAAAATCACTACCCACACAAATAGCGCCGATAGATATCATGCAACTAATGGGGATCGTGCGCACATGCAAATCTAAATAAAGAAAACGATATATGCTCCTGCGATTTCATCTGAAAAATTAGTACCCCGGGATTTTACAGGTCAGAACAACTTTTATACAACGCGAGCATGTATTACGCGTTTTTTCACGCGTGTCTTTTCTCGAGTGAGTCTACCAATGTGCTTGTCTGGAGTACTGAAAAAACCGCTTTCAAGTCCTAGGAGTTAAAAGTGGTCCTTTCTGCACTGCGCGCATGCACTGTTGCGAACAAGTCTGACATTACGCGACCCTCAATTTCGTACTTGGTGAAAAAACGCGTAACACACTCTTGTTGTACAAAGAATCGTGTGCAACGAGGAGGCAACGGTCTTTTCATCCCTCGTATTTGCAAATCGTCTTCGGCTCGTATGCGTGCTCGCCTACGACTCATATTGCAAGCTTACCCGCGGCCGGAAAAGACCAAGTTTGCCCTCTTGTCACTCAACATGCTGTTTTGTTTTTTCGACAGGTTCGGCACGCGAATCTTATTTCTGCCTCACGTGCACACGGCAAGAGATTAAATTTTACCAGCTAAAATTTGTCTGAAACAAATTTCAAAAGTCGAAGTTACAAGAATAAGGACCCTTGAAAACGGAATCGCAACGAATCAAATTTACCATTGGCAACAGACATTTCCGGCCTCGAGGACTTTCAATTGCCACTCCGATCGGTTCGCTTCACCCTGAGGCGCGTGCTTTTAGATAACCAGTTCGAAGAGGAACATAAACGACGGCGGTATCGAGTGCCGTACAAGCCCAGGTGGTTATTATATCTTGAGACTTTCCATACCATGCATGAACTGGAGCAAAAACGAAGATACGTTCGCGTTCCATACATGACCAGCGTGTGAAATATTATCTGCAATCCGTTTGAAATTTATCACGTGCGCAGACGCGTTAGGAAAGACACCGTCTGCGGGATACGTTGACCCGGCAGGAGACCAATAAGCAGAGGCACCTATCTCTGTACAAGCCACGGCTTGTCCAGCGGCCTCCGCAACAGCGTCCGAACGGCGGTGGACGATTAGGTGCTAAAAACGGAAATAGAAACAGCAGCAATTACCGGGACACCGCGCCGAGGACCGAGAAAGAGAGAGACGCGTAATCACCGTATGAGGTCATTTGAATACCGGGGGAGTGCGACGAAGACGGGAGTGCTGCTCGCGTGTGAGACAAGGACGCCGTATTGATACATCGGTGAAACCGGTCTGCGCGGAGCAAACACGCCGACCCGATGTTCCTTGCTTCTTTTCCCGTCACCCATCGAGCTCAGGTTCCTCACGGAGTGGAGTGGCCGTACACTCTACGTTGCGCTGGAAACACTTACGCATACACGCCACGGTCTATCTGAATGCCATTTCGCGTGTCGAATCAATTTAATCACCGCCGCTTTTTTAAATGCGACCATTTCCAACTTCACTTTATTTTAATTATTACTATTGTTCACCCAAAATTTAATTTTTTTAAGGGTTAATGACAAGCGTTTCAAACCTTTTTTCCCTTGTACACATGCGTGTAGTCTTTTCGCTATATACGTGTTGACCTGAGCAAAAATAATGATTATGCGCCATCTGGTATCAACGATAAGGTGAAGAAATAACAGGCAATCGAAGAAAATTACTTGATGGTTTAACGGAGAAAACGCCCTACTTGGGCTAGTTGAATCAATATTCAGCTGTCGATAGTGGACTTTTTAAATAGTTCGAAAACTTGAATTGTGCCAATGATATATTTTCTCAAAGTCAAGTTACCGTGTGTGGAATATAAGATCACGAACGCTGCTTGCAGCTCGACCGTCGCTTTACTCGCGGTGGGCGATTGTACTTTAGCAGCGTACAATAACTGTTCGGTCGCCTATGTGCATCTCAAAGAGACTTGAAACCAAGAGCAAAGAAATTCCGCATCTACCGCAGCATTCAAGACGATTGTCTTATACAGTAATTCTCGATAATCATAGTCGCGTATGAAGGCAATGATAAATGCACCACAGATTGCTAGTTCTCTCATTTCGTCGAGTACAAGAAGTAATTGGTGTTAGTTGTATTTTCTGCTTATTCTAACAATAAGAACCTTTATACGTTACTCACACCTTACTGATACTACTACAATAGGCGATATGTCACGAACAGGGGAAGGGTTAAAACTTTCGGTACGAACTATTTCAAGTTAAGTTAAACACGGAATATCCACGAAGGTCAACTAGAAGACCGAGGTTAGGCATAAAAGAGATTAAATAGGACACCTGAAAAGAGACAAGAACGTTGGTTCGTTGGATGCAATCTGTGACATATGTCGAATTGACGTTATCCTAACTTGATTTTCCATCGCGAATAAACATTGTAGAAAAAAAAAAAAAAAAAAAAACAGTCACAATTATGATCCGGCCATTTATAGGTTGAAAAATGTTTTTTTGCGAAAAAAGGGTTCAAACGTGACTTATTCGATACTTCGGCAGCCAACGGAAGGCGTAGTTGTAAAATATAACTTATAGATCCCTCCGTCGTGCATACTCGTACGTCACAGTATCCGATTCAGTTTCTCTTTACGGACGAATAAAATCTCAGCTTACGAGATAATCCTTCAATCTACGACGATGTTTACTGGGATATGTTCGTAAGATATCCACAGCTGTATCCAATTGACCACCGAAGAGACACTGACTTTAATAGCAATGAACAACTTACGGCTTAGGTTATTTGGTTATAGGCTCATTTGTCTACAGCCAGATCACCTACCCTTGCTTTTCTCAATTTTTTTTTCCCCGTGTAATGACTCCACCTATTGATAATTGATGATGACTGAGGTATTCATAGCGGTTTCGTTGAAGCAAGAAATATGCATGTGTTTCACCGTTAATTTCCCATGCATGGTATCGTATGCTTTATATTTTTTCGACAATTTACTCCCACAAGGAACCGTCTTTATACAATTCAAATTACGTTTTGTTACCGGGAAAATTAACGAATTTAAAAATTTTAAATATCAATAATAGACTGCTCGCATCGACTTATTACGGTTTCCGTCACCGGAATTTTTTTGAAAGCCCTCGAATGCGACGCCAATGCCCGCCGAACCGGTATTCTCTTCTGCGGGCCAGCATTTTACCTGCGTTCTTCTCTGATCAGTCTTCGCTCTCGCCATGGCGAAGAGAGCATAGTGCGGGGCACAAGGAAAGAAGGCTGTGGAAGGAACGGTCCGGGAAGGGGGCAGCGCGATGAGGGAAGGGAGGGGGAAGGGGGTGGGGGCTAAGGGGCATGGAAGAGAGACTAAGCTGCCCCAGGGGCAATTTTGCTACACTAGTGCAGCTGTATACCGACTACTTCTTCGAAGCATACAACGCTGGATATACGATCCATTAACATGAGATACAAGTGGGAGATCAGAAATGCCATATATATATATGTATATGTATATATATATATATATTAAGGTGGTCCTTGTTTAGGGTGTTGGCGAATTTTTTTCGTTCCATCCCTGAAATCAGCTTCAAATAATTCGAAAACAATCGCCTAATTTTTTCAGATTTTTACATCGAATCTAAGACGGTCCGCATTGTGATCGAAGTTTCTTATGGAAATTAACATGGGTAAAACTTTTTTTCTCAGTATATATTTTGTTGCAAGAGTAATAATGTTCCAAATAATCTATAACCGCGAGGTTTTGGTGAGAATTAGTGCTCCTATCTGGGAAAAAGTACACATCGTCGTACGAGGCAATCTAGACGAATTGCACAACCTCGAAACCTGACTTTTTTTTTTCTTTAGAGGAAGTGCAATTTATATAAGAGAAGTACAATATAAGAGAATTCATCTAATGAATCTACCTTAGCGCTTAATTGGTTTTGCTTTGGTGATAAATGCTTAGATTCAATGTAAAAATCTGAAAAAATTATGCCCTTGTTTTCGAATTATTTGAAGCTGATTTCGGGGCTGGGACGAAAAAAATTCGTCAACACCCCAAACGAGGACCACCTTAATATATATGTTATCGATTTGTATGTATCCATATATACAAACGTACGTAAACGGTGGTGCTTAATCATCATATACCTACATACGTATATGTAACGCATATATGTATATTTATACAGGGTGGGGGAAAAAAAAATAGGACCGATTTGAAGCGTGAATAAAATTCAAACGTGTTGACTGCTTTTAAAAACTTTATTTTGCTTGAAACTAGAAGAATGAATTTTTCATGTCGCGTTTAAGAATCTGAAATATCTTTATTCGTTGTGATATACGTACTCTTGAAGAACAGGGTTTGAAAAAGTCACTGGGAGACTGAAAAGAATTAATATTAAAGAATGTTCAATTCAATTTCCTCCAGAAATTGTGATTCGAAGATTGATTCTGGAATTTTAGAAATTCTCTGAAATTTTTTTTTTTTCTTTTTCGTAAATAGAATCAAAACACGCGCTTGAAAGTTGAAGTTCTGTTTCCATGACATTATCAAACAAGTCCATTATCACAAAAGTCGGCTGTAAATGATGCCGAGTACTTGACCAAAATTGATTCAGCCAACGACCAATCACCCTCCAGATGTAACGAACATTTGAGATTTTTCGAGATTGCGTGACGGCTGACCTTTTTTATATTATCGAATTACCTAGAGCATCACATTTTCAGTCGTGGGAGAGAATTTTTCAGTGAACCGCGGAAGTTGAAGTCACATGGCCTGTTCTCTTACTCCTCAGTGCACGTGATATTGCATCCTGGCGAATGAGAGTTTTGTCAATCATATGGAAGTTAACGATTCATGCTGAGAAAAAACCCTTATTTCGCAATTTTCGAATTGTCTGAAATTCAGTAAAACGTAAGAAAGTAAAACACTCTCATATTTGGTAATCTTAGTTCTTTCAAAGTCGTGGTGAAATTAAGAAACTGGCGATTTTTCCCGAATGTTCCGTTACGATAACGTTACTAATTTCAACCTCGCTTCTGGCAGTAGTAACCGTAAATGGTGGATACGTTGAACCGTATAACTGAATACCGCTCCCCATTGCTTTTTCGTGTTAATCGATTTGATTGTTAGAAAATGTTGAATTATGTAAAATCAGCGAAATAAACGAAAAGCACAGTGTTGTCAATTTTTTTGTAACCAATTGCGTCGGTCTGACTGCGTCCTTGCATCATAATTTAAAATCGGAATCAAGTTGAACATACTTTAATATTAATTGTTTTCAATCCCCCAGCGACTTTTCCAAACCTGATTTTCTAGCCCGCGTATCTCAGCAGTGAATAAAGATTTTTCAGATTTCGAAACGCGACATGAAAGATTCATTCTTCTAGTTTCAAGTGAAATAAAGTTTTTGGAAATCGGTCCACTTGTCCGGATTTTATTCACGTTTCAAACCAGTCCCGTTTTTTTGACCCACCCTGTATATACGAGCGAGTACCGACGAAACTGCAATTCCATATGCTATAGCTGCTATATTATACACTTGTTTTAATACACCGCTTAAATAACTCATACATAATTATCCACGGTATACCTGCACACGAAGCAGCATCATTTTCCCGGTCTATTCTCATTGTGCTAATACCCAAGCAATACTGCGTTGAAATGCATAAATATACTTGAATTGCACTTATCTTCACTCACAATCAGTAGAAACTTGTAAGCCGTTTTGCGATACAAATTGGAAGTTTCGTCACCATCGGTAAATGTAGCAATGAATTATGGCGACAAAATGCATTATGATGCAATGACATGTCAGCCTTGACACATGATTTCAACACTGAGAAAAATTTCATTTGTTATAGTAGCTAGAAAAATTCAGTAAAACAGGTATCGTTAAGAAAAACTGTTTGACTATTGTTGGAATTACGAAAAACGAGGTACGTAACCATTTTGCGCTATTGTCGATCCTTTTTTGGTTATTGCAACGCAAAATCAGTTTGTTCGGTTTTACTCTACTTTTTTTTTAGTTAAATAAGGCTTTAACGTCAATTTATCGTTGCACAAGCATTAAATTTTCGCAACAGTTACAAGAAAATATAGTAACAGTGATCGCAATGAAAAGGAATAGTAACAGATACTAGAACTTCTGGTAACAGCTAAGAAACTAATTTTCATTTTGTACCTAGAACTATATTTTTTGATTGTGGTAAAAAATGAAAATAGTCAAGGACTGAGCGGTAACCGGGACTAAAAATTTCTCTCAGTGAAGTACCTCATGCACCTGCAGACGAGAAAATACGATGGAGAGATTTTTGGTTCTTTTTCAAACGCGATTGCGCGTAATTCTCACTGTAGAATGGATTTTGCCAAAGAATTTCATAACGTGTGTGCCATGTAGCCCTAAACAGTATTTCTTCTTTCATTCTCTAAAGTGCTTAAAGATACTTCCTAAAATTGGACGTAACACTTTTACAACAAAACTCGACTTGTGTAGAGATGCAGACGTTTTTAAATACAGTTGCATTTTTTACCGAACGATATCACTGTGATTTATATTTTTGTACGCATAACTGCGTCTCATAGTTGGCATAACACAGAAAACGGTGAAATTTAACACGCCTAACATATTTGGGTAGCAAGGTTGTTATATCTTCATGTTTCAGATGATTTTTATGCGGACTAAGGATACCAACGGACCGTTTAAATTACTTGTACGTTTAGGCTTCTAGCACGTTGCTGCAGCTTGCAAAACAAATTATTTTACTGCGGCTTACAAAATATAATCGTAGCTCGATATGCTTCGCAGATTGATCTATATTTATTCAAATGACGCGAAAAATTACCGTGAAATTTATTGCTCTGAAAATAATAAGCTCGCGTGACGTGCCCATTCGCGTGCCCACCGCGGTACATTGTAAATTAAACGGCACTTCGAGGCATCTTGAAAATTCGGAAATATCGATAACAAGACGTGCAGCATACGCAAAGCGGTCGGCCTGGAATTCGCGGTATTCATCGGATCGTAAAATAATCCCCATTAGCAGGGTTGGCTATCCCCCTGGGTCGAGGGGCTTCGGACAAGGGCTGGCGTTACATTCTACCTTTCTGCAGCATCAACCACTTGAACCTGACACGGGGTTCTCTCCGGGGGTCGTCCGGAGGTTGAAACGGATCGTGATGGCGCGATTGAGCTGATCTCTAGCAAGGTTGCCGTGCTGGGGTACGGGGACGCAGGTTGATACATACCGCTTTGGTCCATTGGTATGATTTCCGTAAGGCGCGCCTACCAAGGTGAAACCTTGAAGCCTCCTCTGGTGAAAGAAACAGCAAGGGAACGGGGGCTGTTCTGCTGGAATGAGAAAATTTGTTTAGCTTCGCAGCCGACTGTTTTCGTTGATAATTGCATCGATTTAAACGTATTTTAATTCTTTACGGTCCTTGTAATCTTTTGGCATACGCCCGAAGCAAGTAAGCATTTCTGTCAGAGAATTATCGTTCTTCCCAATTTGGGTTCAGCACCGTTGATACGATTCACCATGCTATCGCTCCTTTTATGTCTTATACTATTTTACCAACAAGCTAAACTGTATTCGAGACAGTGTTGGATATACAGGCTATATATATTAAATTTAATACGAATGGCTCAAGACGATCGGCGTCGTTTCACTTTCGCACGGTCCACCCTCGAGGCAAAATCATGATAGAATTCACGCCCTAATGAGTTGCTTGACAAGCATAGCCTAATCTCTTGCTTTTGATTCGCCCGTTTTGCCCGATGTTAGTTTACGAGAAATATTTTATGTACGTCGAAGCAGGAGAGGCAACAACCCCTTATTAGGTGGGAAAAGGACAAGTATAGCTGTAATACGGTACCCCAAACAGCGGTGCAGTGTTGTTTCTTGGACGTTCTTGGAGCGAAAAGCCCCTGGAAGCACCGCCGCGCCGCGGAGAATTGCAGGGTAAGTCGGAGGGTAGCTGGGTAGGAAAGCAGGCAGGCAGGCAGGCGTAGGTAGACAGGTACACGGACGTAGTGAATTTAGTTATACATATATGTAGGAGATCTGGGGGCGGGGAAGTGAGGTGGTGGCGGTGCGGCAACGGTTCAGCTCCGAGTCAGGACGAAGGGCAACGTTGGTGCGTCTAAGCGGAGCTCTTCAGGTTTGCCTGAGGAAACACGAGGCTCGGCCGAGAAAGTGCTGCGGTGAACCTGGCAAGGCCCTGGCGCGAGGGCAGGAGCCGAGAGTGGCGAGTGTAAGGAGGTGGGGGTATAAGTCCCGGTGTGGACCTGCGATGCATGGCCATCCTTGAGACTCACGCGGTGAGGTGAGACGCGCGCACGCCCGTAAAGAGACTGATTTTGACTTGGTGAAGAGAGTGAACGCTTGGACCGATTTATGCCTGTATGCATTTACGCATATACAGGGATAGGCGTTCGCGTTCCAGGCGTAGACGTCGCCGGGCTGGCGTGTCTCTGATAAGCGTGACGTGGTGTAAGTCCTTATCTGCCGAGTCGTTGCGTGGACAAATATAGTAACAGGTAAAGGCAGGCGGCAATCGGCCGGAGAAGATATTATTTCGTATTCACAGTTTCGGGAGTGCGTCCGCAAGTAACACGGTCGACTTTGCCTTTTGAATTGTGTGAGTGCGCGGATATGGGAAACGGCAGTACAGCCGGTACTTGAATTCGTACGGACTTAGCGCGCTGCCGCGGTATTTGGACAGGTGAATTTGATCGCTGATCGGCGACTATCCTATTATCAATGGGATTCTACCAAGACGTTTGACCCAACCCGTCGATGAAGTATTCGTATGCCTACGACTGTGCGTCGTTACGGCGATGCTTGTGCAATCATTTCTGTAAACAAGAGGGCTGTCCTAACCGATCCTCGGAGAACGCCTGCGCGTGTGCGACCTTTCATCCCGCCAAGTGGATAGTCACCGAAAGACGCGTACGCGAGAGCCGATTTTCTCGTTGACGAATAAAGTGAATTGTTTTCATCGATAACGAAATATATCGAAGAGTAGCAGTTGTGACAGTTGGACGAGTGTTGTGAAGACCAACGGATTTACGGGTGCCGAAGTGTATTTTCCAGCTAGCGCGGACGGAAGATCGTTTTAGTTAAGTAGTTTTTAATAGTGGGCGTGTGAATTTTGTAGCAGATCCTGGAAAAATACCGCGTGATTCGTGTGTAACTGAGTGACGTAACGGATAGGAAATAACGCAAAGTGAGAAGTAAAACTAAACGCGAACCAATTGAGTGCTGTACGTAACTTGCATACATCTTTTCACGCATACTTATGATGTGGCTTACATGTGAATACATATGCACATGAATGGAATCAATTGGTAAACGTTGAATCGGTGAGTCTCGCAAATAGGCGTATCTACGTACAGGGTCAGATACCTACCTTTCGTCGGTTTCAAGTCAAGTTTAACATTTCGAATTTAGGGTGAATACGGCAGTGAGTAAGTCGAGTGAACAGTTCGCTACAAATTAAACGGAAGGTTTTGTTGATTTGCTACAAGTTTTTCGCTTCCATAAACCATCGCTTCACTGGCGTGTCCACCCTGCTACATTAAGTAATTTTGCAGCTCATGAGAAGCGTCTTGTTAACCAGATAACAGCCAGTCCATCAAACCCTGCTGCGATTGTAAATGATTTCGAATCCACTTTTTCTCACATAGATCGTCGGACGTAATTTAACGATAATACAAGATGTATCAGATGCGTGGGTACGCACGCATATGAAGGCATAATTATACACAGGTATACGTACACACGACGTGATATACGCGATGAAAGTTTCCTCCAGCATTCTACAAGTAGACCGCCGACCTACCTACTGTAATGGCATTTCATGGCGGGTCTGAACAGATACCGTTTCGCCGTTTCCACATTCGTACACGTTCTTCCGCAATTTAATTCCAATTCCGTATTTTGAATCGACACTCGGTAACGTCTTGACAAAGTTCCCGAGAAAAATGAAATCGGTGCCAGGAAGTGTGTGGGATTTGGAAGTGCCTACATTAGTAGATATGGGCAGGCACACATTGCACAGCTACATGGCCTATACACACACCCACACACTGGAAAGGGACTCCGTTTTGCGTGTACCATTTCGTTCATGTCCAACAGTTGATCGGTTTGATACCCACTCTGTCTCGCTATATATTTATTGGTCCGAAAGAGAATTCGGCAATATAGCTATGCCGTTTTGCGGAATATGACGCAGAACTAGCTTAAATAATGCTAATACGCACAGCGTTTCGTACATTATATCCCCGGCATACTACTGTAAAGCATTGCTTCGACCGTTCCACAACGTGGCATATCCAAACATCCAGGACTGATTATTGTTGGCTGACTGGCTGACGCCAACTTCTCGGCGTTCACCAGAACTTTGCATACGAATTACGCAAGTGAGGAATTCTCAGGACTCGGTTGGCGGTCGGGCTCAGGCCGTGTCACGTGGAACCGACAGTATAATCCCGGGGACTCGAGCGACTGGGTAAGAACGAACTACGAGCGTTGGCGCCGCACGACCGGTCGAAAAACATTCACCGCCGTCACGTGAAATCTGTTGTGCAAGAAACCATAAATGCGATAGCTCGTTCGGCTTGGATTAGGTATTCGAAGCGGCGCTCTCGTCAGCGCCCGTTGTACAATCCTGACTTGTCCATTACATCTGTAGCCTTAAGTAATAACCCTAATTAAGTTAGCGGTACCATGGGATACTGCTTGACAGTTGACTGTATTCCTGTTGCAATATTAAAGTGTAACTACTGGACATCTCAACGATTATTATGCTTTACTTATTGTTAGTTATTGCATGTTTACGAAATCCTTTTGGTCCCGTTGTATTCCGGTTTCCCACGGGAACCTGAGGCGTCGAAGGTGCTGCAATTTTCTTCATCTAAACGTCACGTCAGTCATCTTGAAACAAGACACGGATAAACTACTTGCTACTACTACAAAGCGTCAACATTGTTTCGACAAACGTATAGTCACAGGAAAAATCAAAACGTTCATCGGCTCAGAGCCGCTTTTGTCGTACAACCGGTTGCTCGTAGTTCTTTCATCGTGGCACAACTGCATAATAGCTTAGATTTGAATTTGTTACATGGAGTTCTTGAATCTCATGAAGACGCTGGCTTCGTCGACTCTGCCTCTTTAGCTAGGCCCCTTCCATCCTTCTCTAAGAAATCGTGTATTTGGTCGGTAGGAGGGAATAACAAAAAATGGATAAGTTCATTTATGCCCGTGAAATATTGGCCGCGGTAGAAGATACAGAGGAAAAACTTGAAAATAGTTACGAAGCGAGAACAGTTTACAACAGTATCCAGATGTATAAGAAGAGACAGATGAAGAGAGGGGGGGAGGGGGTTCATTTGAAATATAATTATTCAACCATTATCAACTTGCTCCCTTGCTCCATCTGTGCAGATCGATAGTACATCTCATAAGTTGTTCTTCATCACTCTCCCCCGCAGTGTGGTAGCTGAGTTAAATTCGGAAAGCGTAGATTCACAATATTACGACAATAACAATAATGAAGGTATGATAGTAATACAGAAACGAGAATGACCGTTGTACCACGCCATACATAGTGTGCCAAGAAAGGTAAATCTAGCAATGATAGTTACAGGTAGTCATTCGAATTTATTACGATACATCGTTCGTTGTACCTTCCAGAATCAAAACTGTCGGACAGTTGATGTGATTCCCAATCCAGATCTGACACATCAGAGGGGCCATTTATACGCACGCAATTTATTGAACAATATCTTAAGCACATTTCTGTGTGCGTTTCGTACAGCTTAGTACGTTGTTCGCCTGCCTTTTCGTTCCAGTGCGCAGATACCTACCTTTTTCAGATGACTTGAGCATGCATTTTGCAAATAGCTTATATACATGCGGGCAAATCTAATCGGTTGACTAGGAGACCGTAGGTAAGAGAGAACGTATCACTCTGTCAGAAATGCTGATGACAATTTGATATCCTAAACTCCGCTCATTCTTTTTTTCGTGTTCGTCAGCCAGCTTCTTAGCTACAAACATTTCTCTTTTTCGATATTTCTTGAAGCGTAGAATTGAATGTAATAAAGCAAACTGGTAACCGTTGCGCCTCAAGGCTCGAGGCTTTCATTTGAATTACTGCCCACTGCCTCTTTACACATCACGAACACACAACCCACTAACTGCGCAGCCAGGTATCGTACACATGTGCACGAGGAATGAGTAGCGGTAAGCTTTTCCTGATGCTCTTGGAATTTGTAATTGATTGAAAAATTTTTTTTTTCACTTTCTGATGAAGGATTTTAACCGCGCAATTTTTGTAACCTATTTGAATTCTTGAAAGTGTCAGACAACGCATGATTAGTTTGTGTTGCCTCTTATGGATTACCGTAGAATGTATTGTCGGTAGGCACCTATCAAACTGAATGTATGCATTCCGGTTAAGATGATGAACTTTATTTTCAAATAGAGTATCATTATTCCAGTACATAGACATCACATACTTGTCGATCAAATCAGCCAGAGATAATTTTCATCCCAAGTCCAGGTGTTGAACCAGATAAGCTCGCTGCATCTGCCATGGGATCAATTGCTATGAACTGTGCACTTTTCAAGGTTTATTCGATGACAATTCTAAGTCATTTTACCACCAGGTGAATCATGATTTATAGGACAATTCAGCCCCCACCTCTATTCTGCACGATGTTACAATAGACTTCTACCGAAGAGCCTCTACATAATTCAAGCAATGCAAAGAGGACAGATCCTTTGATAAAACTATGTCGATCATCTGTGTACTCTTCGTCTAATAACGACAGCAATATTCAGTACGAATATACCAACTAGTATACTCAGGCAGAGTACATCTTCTTTGCGGAATGCGAAGGCCCGTGAGGGGTGACCGGCGAAACAACGAAGATTACGCTACGGTGTATGTACGAAGCGTAAGCAGCTTTCCTAGAGAGGCTGGCATTGGCACCTGCACTGTCGCGCTATGATCGAAATAAAGCAGAAGAAGAACAGAGAGTCCGGCTCGGCGGACAGTGTATATATTCTGAACAAAGGTGAAACCCGGGTTGGTATTTGAAAGCAGCCAATTCCTAAGATAAATCGACGAACTGGAGTTTCAGGTTAAGATGACGTCGTGTTATTCCGCGATATGTCGTATCCCTTTGTCTTAGCCAGCCAAGATTTGAGATGCACCGCAGAGAACATGCTTGCAGCGAGGTCCTACCAAGATTTAGGACCCAGATAAGGCCGAAGGCATATCTCAGAAGAATCTTGCCCAGTGTTCGACCCGCCGAAGACAAGAGATCAGCGTTTTGACTCGAAACACTAGCCCCGCCTCCCTTCTACTGCTACCACGATGTTGGACCTTGGAAGTTTCACCTGCAACCGCCGGTACTTTGATATTCGTGCCGTGAGACAGCACGTCCGTCCATCGAAACTGTCCCGTAAAAATAATTACCCAGAAACTAGCTCTTATGAGAATCTCGAGCGAAAATGCAAAGGGGAAGACCTCAAATACGCTATTTCTCAACCTACGACAATACATAGGCACATTGACGAAGACCTTCTCAAGTTGAATTAAAATTGAGCGGAGTGGGTTAGGTACAAATGGGCGCATGTTTTATTAGATGCCTGACATTTGAATTGCTGGGAATAAAATCTAGCAATTTAGCATCCCGATCGCGATGTTCCCAAAATATTTTCGTTGAATCGATTGACTGTAACTACGAATCAGATCGTCAGTTACATTACTCCTCATTTAATTTCTGTAAACTCTGATCCGTGTGAGATAGCTTATCTGCAGCCGAGCGGGCACCCATCAATATCTCACGGACTGGATTTCAATAATATAAGGTCAACGAATACTCAAGATTCGACTAACGAATGTTAATAGTGTCGATGCATTTATTCTTTGCTAGCTGCAGACAAGTAAACTCACTCTCTCTAATCCCTTGAATCTAAGGGCCTTGTTGTACGTTTGTTCCAACGAAATTTGTCTGCGATTTCGTATTAACTAGCCAATTTGCGAGAAATCGATAGTCTCAGTGAATTTATCGCTGATAATTTTTTATGAGAGCCGTCAGTATAGAGCGATTCTCTGTCACGCCAATATTTTACTTTCCCGAATGAAAACATTTACTACGTCCATTTTAAATTTCACTCAAGTTCGGATCGTCATATGGAAAATATTATATGACCCAATATTTTTGTATAATATTTTCAAACTGTCTCAGAAATGTTTAGTAACTCGACCGGCCCAAATCCGTATCGACCCTTCGTTGATTGCACCGAATGACTTATGTGGCTAGCCCGCCTGTGATTTCAAATCATTATTTTCCAAGGTCTGCGTCTACGTAGGCCACAAGTTTATTATTGAGGGGCAATACCAGGGCGGAACTGGATCCCAGAGCGTACGTAGATTTCATTAGATTTCGAATGGTGATTACATAGTTTTACTGTACATTGACAGTAGTATGTTCGTTGAAAAAAAATCAAACTGCTCAAAAGTTCGCGCTTAGTACGCGACCACGCTGTGGCCCCTTTAACTCTGAAAATACTTATCTATTCACACAAGGGATATTCAAACTCTAAAAACGTATGGTATAAATTACGATATGGAAGGAATGCTCAATGAGAGACTAGAAAAAAAAAACTCGTATTTTTGTTTTGAACAAAGTAAGCAATAAATTGGGAAAAATCTATGGTGGACGGTTACGAAATCACAAAAGGACCAGGCATCTCGGAGTACAAGTTGATCCGTCGAACGGTGGTTGAGTTACTTGGACCATTACATACAAGTGGGAAAAAATAGTTTTGCGATAAGCATGAAGAGGTTTGATTTTCAAGTTCGATTCTGTGCCCGGTGAAACGCAAATTTCATGACTTTGCCTTAACCGGAGATATATAAAGCAGCATCAGTTGTATTCGTGTTTAGATTAGAACCCAATAGGCTTATTATAAAATTTCTAAACGTACGTCCGATTCGTCAATTAAGACGCGCACGTAGAACGCGATAAGCCAGAATTTGGTCAATAGCGAGCGGCTGCGCGCTGCTCTACGCAAGAGCTCACAATTTTCTTAATTTTTGACATTTCGACATCGACCTTGTGTAAAAATATTCTCAAAATAATCCATTCGTAACAACGTTCAAGAAAATTGATTTTTAAAAATCTCTGACAGGGCAAAACACCGTTAACGCAATGCTCCCGGAGCCACGAATTGATTCTGGTTATAAAAGTGTCAAACTGTTCGGAGTTCCGCTTCCGCAGGAATAATTATTCGCAGTAACTCGGTTGTACTCATAATTATTATGTATGATACCCGTTGTATCAGCCAGTTTAACGGCCCTCTGCGTAGGATGAACCCTTGGTGCTAACGAATTCTTATGGCTCTGAAACAGCTGATGTAAAAGTGAGTCTCGCAGGTGAATCGTTGCGCTACCCTATCGAGTGTCGAAAAAAAGGCTCACCCTTAGTATCGAAATCTACGAATGAACTAATTGCAAGGTGTTTACGTATAACTCGAACCGAGGACACGCCTTGACATTAGCTCTATAGCTACAAGGAGTCCGGCACCATCTTCGAAACACTTGTGAGTTTCTTACTATTGATCGGCACCGCAGTACGAAAATTGGATATGTTAATGTCATTCTTCCGGATCCCGGCCGCGGCGAGTCGGCCCGTCGCGTCGCTAGCTGGCCAAGTTTTTCGTGTCGGGGCGATGTCGCCTCTAATTGACGGCCAAGAGAAGTTCGGAACGAGGAGGATTTGGGAGCACCCCAGCGACGCCGGTTCCACCGGGTGACATGTGTCCCACCAAGACCGAACACCGGTCCCCGTGTCTTATTATACGTCGACACCAAAGATTTCCACATCCCGACCAACTGAGCCGGGGTTCCGTTGGAACAAAAAAATTCCGCCGCTTACCTTGGTGGCTTGTGATGCGCATCCCGTGGATAACGTCGTAAATACGCATGAGATTTGTACAATCCAAGTGGTGCATGACGTCAGCCATGCCACGCCTGTCACATCTGTAGGACTCGAATACCGCAACAAAGTATCGATAAACCAACCTTGAACGGAAACTCTGACGGCGCAGCCATCACTGAAGATTCCTCTTCTGCAATTTCAGATATACATATACTTCAAACACCGCGGCGGGTTTCTCGGACTGAAAAGCTACTGTCGTTTGATTCGCCTACGGTGGGACGTAGAAAATCAATTGCTCCCGCAGTGTGTAGCTGATGTTCGTTTCAAATACCGTAAATGTTGTCCGGGTCATAACTCTATAATTCGCGTGCGTATAAGTCCGTAGCCCTTGCTGCAAATAATTCCAATTCGAGCCCTGTATGGGCATTACGTGATTTTCCGTATAAGCCGGACTTAATCGTTAATAGCACATTGCGGTGAACAATTTCGACTGAACGGTGTATATAACATAGTTGACGTCGAACGTGGGCGTCCCATGAGTGGGTGTTGGTCGGAGATCGGAAATCGTGGCAGAGTACGCTGCAACGATGACATCACCGAGGCCAAGCCAGCTGACTCGACTTAGATGGAGCGAAAGATGTTCGCGAAATGAAAGTTACAACGCTGAAAGGGTTTTGACGTCACGGTACGAGTTAACGTGGGGTGATCTTTACGAACGTAGGTAGTTATACGGCGACGAGATCGCGATGAAATATTATCCATCCTGGCGTCCAGATCGGCCATTAGTGAATTCGTGTTCCGTCACCCTGCATACATTCTTACCCCGAAAGTAGATTCAGACTGTGCGGCCTTTCACGCCAATTAACCAAAACCTCTCAACAGTAGTAACGGTTTCCCATATCGTCGTATTGCAAAGAATGAATACTTGCCAAATAATCGCATCTTCCGACCTTAATTTTATGCCAACTTCCCATAACGGTATCCCTTATATCTGAACGTGGTCGGAGACGGGGAACGGGATAAAGATGTTAATCAGGTTAGAATTGTGTCGCTGTTCGCCGAATTGATACATCACACCGCAATTACGCGTATTATAGAAACTTGTAATAAATAACATCGGATGCCGGGATAGAGAATTTATCAGAAATTAAACCCCACTTGTTTGCGAAATTCAAAATGGATTCATTCAGAGAGGAATCAGTCGTTTATTTTGTAGAAGCCGACGGGAACAACACGCAAAAGGTGCGGGTGCCATTATCGAAAGATATTATGGTCCCGAGCTCAATTGAACCAATACAACGCGTGAAACAAATGATGACCAAGTGATAACGATGCTGCAGTTGCTGAACCGTCCAAAACCGCATCGTTATAGTTGAAGTGGAGATAATAGCTTACCTGTCGTAATCGGCACAGTGAAAAGTAGCATCGGATGTCAAAGAGTCAGTGCAATTCCAATATAGATTCTGAATTCAGTATTCTGCTTACTGTGGATAGAGATGGAGTGGAGACGCAGTATGGTACAATTGAAAAAGAAAAAGATAGCGTCATCTAAAGAGCCAAGATGTAGGTGTTGAACCCAACTTATCGTTAGCTATGCTCACAATTTTCATTTAAAGCAGACTCGGTATAGCGATGCACCACCGGATATCACGGGAATACGCCGATAACCGTTTGTTTTATTCATATTTACAGCTGACTGGTGCCCGCTCCGATTGTTCCTAACTTATTGTATATGAAATCTCATATACCCGGGCCTTGATGTTATGAAACATATCTCAACCAGATACCTAAATCTCGCATCTGAGAGATGCCTAGATTTGCTGAAATAAATACGGCCCAGTGACCATACGGTCCAGTTCAAGAACCGTATACAGAGAACGAATTTTGGATGGCACGACGGTGCGGGTACTTTCGAAACTTCACATTTGCTTGCTTCGATGAATTTTCAACCGAATTATAATCGGCAAAGCTCAACAGCCACGCGCATCATTTCTGTGCATAATTGATATTTGTGCCACCATCACCGTTATACCAATGTCTATCCGTGCCGTTGAGGAAAGAGAGAAGGACTTTCCTGTAACTCAATATTCTGCGAACAGTTATTTAAATGAAATTGGCGTTGGCATAGGCGTATAATGACGTCGAAATCCAGCCTGGCCGCGGTAGGAGAAACATCTCTTTTATAGTAAAAGGACCAAGATTCGTGATGCCGATAATAAATAATAAGATCCCCCGGAGCTGTCGAGCTATAGACCATCCCTAAAGTCTAAAATAAAGTAGTCTTCGTTCCATCATAATAATTTGCATCGAAACCACAATCAAGTTCGAATTAGGAAAGCTCAGTACGAATCGCCGTATCAGCGCAGCACTTGAATTACGTAGGCTCCTTTCCGCCTTGTTAAATCGTAAAATCGTTAACATCCAGTTGCCACAGTCCTGGGACCCGGGCAATTTCAGGCTCCCTCATTTACGACGTTGGATTACGTTGAAGCGAGCTTTTTTAAGAAATCCTCTGTAATAAAAAAAAATTATCACGGGCTCACGGCGAGAACCGTGTCAACTGAGTCAACATCGTCACTTATGCATTGATATGGTTGATAACAACGTCCGTCCGATTGTTTTTACAATCTTCAAGAACACTGACAACGAGCATAGGGACCTGTATACCTACGCAGATAGTATATCCGTAGATGTGTGGATAGATGGTTAGGTGCATCGAAAAATGGAAACATGGATAGATGGATGAACGGATATATTGGTAAAAAGGCAAGTAGCTAGGTGGACGGGTAGATCGCTAAGTTGATCGAAGGACGATGAGAAAAGGTCAAGGAGTACAAGAAAACCAAATTGCCCTCTAACAGAGGAGATGGAAGGGGAATTTGTGGCAAAAACCGTTCTTTCGCTAACTCCTAAAACATATACCCATGCGTGTTGTGCACACATGGATTCAGGAGGAGAACCATTAGGAAACATTCTCGAATATTTTTTATTACGGATAGCTTACCCGCTCGGCTAAGGCTAGCGTTGCAGTTACAGAATATGCCACGTCGCCGTCACCTACTGTCGTTGCTGTGATGAAATCGCACAGAATTACATGCTATCCGGAAGATGTGGTAAGATGCGATCATCATACAGAGCCTCCGTTCGAATATTAAAACATTGTCTGCGGGGCCGGGGTACGGACCAGAGAAGCGCCAGGAAAGAAGAGGCCAAATTATTCAAAAAATAACCAAATGAGGAATTGGTTGAATACTTTCCAAATTTCCTAGGAGTGAAAACAGCGCAATTCGGATGATTGAGTAAATATTCACTCTTTAAGAGTGAACTTTTCCAGTCGAAACGCATGGAGTGCATAGAGTCACTCTAAAGAGTGATTATATGTCTTTCACTCGAAGATATTAAGAAAGCAAGCGAATACCAGCACTGGAAGTTTATCAGAAAGCGATTTTTACGAGGGGCTTACGATTATGATCTAATATTCTGACAAAACCACACGTTACCGTCGTACAACTAAATAGTGGTGAAGAGGGTATTTCTTGTATTTAAATAATGTAACGAAAGTATCGGTGACGTCATATCTGAACCTTCCTCTGCGTGCTGTACTCATGCCTGTATTGAAAACACGCATCGGATATTATGTTATGTCCACATACGTAGTATACTTATACGTATTAAAAATGTTAATTTGAATTTTTTGTCGAGACCAGCGATGTTCACATTGACTAATTAACTTTATTACATGTTTTAGAAAGAAGTCATCCATTCTGGCATGTGCCAGACTTGATGAATTGGGCGCGATGGAAACCGCAACGTTCGTTCGAAACGCATTCGACTTTCTTGACGCGTGTCCGAAAGCCGTGCTTCCGAGGCCAGTCTCCGTGGCATCCCTCAAGGTCACCTTGACAGAGTCCACGGATCCGTGGAGGGCATGAACGCTCACCATGTCAAGTCTGCATCGCATCGAGCTCAATTCGCCGTCAACGCACAGTCGTCTCCTCGGCGCAGCACTGATATTGTTGGTGGTTGTCTTCTCGCATCGATATGCTTCCGCAGAACTCAATTCTGAGTTTGTGAAAGGAAAAAGTGAGACAACATCCCGATCTGATCCGAGCTTATTCTATAATTTGATTTACCGCACCTTGGCAACTCTTCTCGCGAAAGAATAGTTGGTACTTGACAAAATCTTCACGACGATTCCGGCAGTCCAAATCATTACATTTTAAGGTTATCAATAGGGCATATAGTAACACAGTGATTTAACAGCGTTAGGTCGTCTCATCGTTAGGTGTATTACGATTTTGACGATGGTACGTCCGTGAGAGTGTTCGAGGTCTCAACTCATATATATATATATATATATATATATATATATATATATACGTATATATACGTATATCTAACATGAGGTCTCAACTCATATATATTATACGTATATATGCGTATATCTAACATGAGACCTCGAACATTCTCACGGACGTACCATCGTCATAATCGTAATACACCTAACGATGAGACGAACTAACGCTATATATATATATATATATATATATATATATATATATATATATATATATATATATATATATATGTATATGTATATGTATATATATATCGAATAAATTTCAGATAGAGTGATCCGAAAGCGTTATTACTTGGGCATGATTCTACACGGTCCAAGACTTTTGACCTGCTATATTGTAGAATTAAGACACGCGGAAGAGTATACCTCAACTCGCAGAGATGTACTCCACAAACGTTGCATGCATTTCTTCTAATTCTGATGTCAAAATAATAATTTTTCCATTTTTCAGCTGACAACACTGAGTTCCAAGCCCTAACGAGCCAGGAAAGTGAAATTCTTAAGCAATCCTGCTCCGTCACTGTACTTTGACCTTGACATGTTTCTAACCCTGAATATATTTCTAGTAACGCATTTGACTTCTATGTTTTCCTTGATTCTTGACATATATTCAGTGTTCTGTATTTTTGATTAACCTGTAAAAGGGAAGAATAATTTATTATTACGGTTAACTGTGTATCATTGGGGCTGATCATTCGGATTTAGAATCCTGTAGTTGGAAAACCCTTGAACAATTTATCGAAATGGTCAAAACCGTCCATGTTCAATCAGCCAATAAAACTTTGGTAATTAACATAATCTGATAGCTATTGCGTAATTCGTTGTACACTAAAATGACTACCAGTATTAGGAATTATCCTAAAAAATTTAGAACTTGTGAAACTTGGTGCCTTTTTTGAACTACATGTTTAAAATTTAAATTCAATCAATTTGCCTGTATGGCTTTAGGTGTCCAGCAAATACAAACAAATATAGTTTGTCATTTGACAGGTTCCATTCTGAGTCTTGTTCAACCTTTCGTTGTCACACTGAATCTGTGGACTTTGGGACTAAATATCTGTAACTGAAAGGGTGAAAATGGATCCTTCTCTGCCACCTACCGATAATTTGGTGGTTCTACTCAAAGGCTGTCCGTATCTGCCTACCAGTGCACACATACCAAAATGTGTTCATGCGACAGGTGCTTACGGAACATCGTGATTAGCTTCATGGGTCAGAATGAATACGCTTTGTGAATTGTACACTAACAAGCTATTTCTTTCCCCCATTGCGTAGCCCGTTTCGAGAGTGTCACGCAATAATATTGTGGAAAAAATATTAAAAATTGAAAAACTTACAATTTTTTATACGAAGAACCTCTTTTTGCAAACTTATGACTTTGTGAATTTTTTTTTAACGTGTTGCCATTTTATTTCTCCTAAAACAGCCATGAATTCTTATTTTAGAATGTTCAAAGTATTTCTCCCAATTTTTTGTTTCAAACCAGAATGATAGTTTGCATGTAACAGCGTTCTGAAATCCGATATGGGGTCAATTTGACCCAAAGCGACACCGGCAGTATTCCCCGGAAGTGTGACAACGGAGCGTTGAAAGATTTGGTCGAAAACAATGAAAGTGTTGTAACTTTTGTACCAATGCAAGCAAGCAATTGAGTAAGAAAATTAGGTTGACTCCTAGAAGCGTTCGATTTCAATCAATTTGCATCCGAAACCTTGAATGATAGAGATGAGGAATGAGAGTTCCTTCCGTGTTGCCACGATTGCTACAAGAATACCACGGTACGTAGCAGAAAAATTTTTAGAACTACAGTCAGTTTGTATGAATATATGGCGTAAAAAAATGTTTGGTTAATTCAAATAAGAGTGGTTTGATACGATAACACAAGTTATTGTTGTAGCCACCTTTCTGTTGAAACAAATGACATTCACACGAATGCAATAAATATTTCTTGCGCCATATCTGACTGCCATACTTGGAAAAGTCAACAAATCCTTGCTCCGTATGTGTGTGGGGATGATGCACGTGTACGGGGATTCCACGCAACGTTCCTAACCATTGATCGAATCGACGTGAAATGCGCCCGTCCGAGGTAGCGCTCCACGCTTGTATTATTTTATCGAGAGAAGAATACTCAGAGCACATAGAGTCTTACGACGTAGGCTCCGAAGGCAAACAGTTGTTATAATACGAATACAAGCAATATTACCGTTCAAGGTTGAACTGGGTGGCTGAGGTGATCAAGGTTCACAATAAACCGCCGTCCGGTACTTCTGGTAGAGTTAATATCCAGAGAAAGGCTCACGTACTCGGAGCCAGACACGAGCTGGTCCTGCAGCCTCGCAACCTCACAGTCCCAGAGCCGTCCGGCGAGGTGAGATTGCGCGAGAGCGACCAAGAGCCGGAGATGCCTGAAAGGCAATACGGAGAGAGATCGACGAACAAAGCACATTCCACACGCCGTTATTTGTTCCTTGTCTGCGGTACATTTCAGTTCTGAACTCCTTAGCTTTTCCTATTTTTCTTCATCTTACCAGTTCTACACCCCCCCGCCCCCCTCCCTCTTCCCCAGCTTTTCACCCTCACAACGGATCAGCGTGCTAAATAAAGAGGTCGACATAAATCTGTTAGATTCTCAATCGTCTCTGTGCCAGTATTGTTTGGAAAATATGCTATGAATCGAGTCAACAAGCGAGCAGATTATTTTTATTTATCTTTTCTGTGCTCATAAATCTTCAATAAACTTATAACTTATCCAAGTACACGTGCAGGGGTTGATGCTGAAACGGAACTGATATCTTATATAAGATACTGATCGACGATTAGGCTAGTATCGCAGTTCGTTTTAGAATCACCTTCTTATGCGTACACATGTGTACGTGGTAACCAGAAGTGACTTTACACGCATGAGCTGTGTTCGTTTTACTGGCCTACGGCCGGAACCCGATTTTCTACATCTACACTTGGATGTAAAGAATTGATGCAGGCATTAATAAATATAGCTACTGTGCGGTGTATAATACGGATTATGCTTGAGAAACTATCGACTTAAAAACGTTACACTTATTTGGCCTTGTGAGTTTTGTTTTACCCTCTTCATGAAAATTAAGAGGAATATTGACAAGAGTGGCGAAAGGAACTATCAACGTTCGTGTTGCTTTTACTTTGATCTCACAGGGTGTAATGCAGTAGCCGCTCCGGCTGAAACGACATAGAGGCGGCGCGCGGCGTGTACACGCGTTGATAAACAATGGCAGCTTCGCTTTACTACACAACTTTTCGCGCTGAAGGCCTCACGAAACCTTGAATCGAAGCTAGAAAATGTACATTGCACTATAACATGATATTAATAATTCAACTGAGGCTACATATTTTTTGATTTCGATTTGTTATTCGCTACTAGAAATAAATAGAACAATTCTGAAGTAATCAAGGCCTTCCGGTTGATGAGGTTTACTTATTAGGGAAATGCATTATATGCCCGTGAAAACTCCATACATTTTTACTTTCCAATAATGAGTTGAGAAGGTTGGCATTGCGTTCATTCTTTCTCCACAAGGTTATCAAGTTACATATTCTGTTGCGTCCTTGAAAGATACTTTGCTTCGCATCTTCTTGAAGAAAGGTTTTTCAAAATTATCTCAAAGAAAAGTTTTTCTTTATCGCATACAGTGCAACCTCGTTGTAAGACGTATGTTTGGGCGGTAAGGGGAATAGGATTCCAAGAAATTCGACGCCGGAACTTTCACCGACTACTACCTGGAGAGCTCGAGAATCACACGTGCGTGAATGTGTCGATGATCAATACCACTCCTCGTTATAAGAGCATCACAGATATGTATACGAATTCGGTGTCTCAACACGTATACGTGATCCAAAGCAATCGCTTGTTCCCTTATAACGAACAAATATATACGTGGCCATTTACAGTTTAATCAGTCCATGTTTTGTGATTGGTCGGGCGATTCGTGAAAAGACAGTTAGAATTTGCCGATGCCTGCGCTTGCCGAATAAACCGCGAAATCTGCCTATGCGACCAACCCTATTGATCCTCGTTACTTGTTTTATTCCCTCAAACTGTATTCTGCCGTTTATTATCCTGCTGCTAATCATTCGGTCATGCCCTTAAGCGAATGCAGGGACAGAAATCCAATTTTTATACAAGCGTCTGACAAAGGTGAACAGTAATGATATCGGTATTTTCATTTTTGTATACTAAGCTAAACTGTCAGCGCATACGAAGCTCGGCCGAATATTTCTCAGGCCGTGTACCTTTCGATTATCATTTGATTTGGGTATAGCTTATTGTGTATCGACGAAGTGGGCGGAAAGCACGTTGATAAAATTTTTTCTAAACTTTTTCAGTCTGTATCGGGACAAATGGTCGACTATCGGTACCCTCCAACAAGGACCATCATTACCGAAATCTTCGAGATCGGTATACGAATTGTACGTACGTTGACGGCAACCTCGAAATCACATGGCTGCAGAACCTTGAGCTGGACCTCAGTTTCCTTCAGTACATCCGAGAGGTCACCGGGTACGTCCTCATCAGCCACGTGGACGTGCAGAAGGTTGTCCTGCCACGGCTCCAGATCATTCGCGGCCGAACCCTGTTCAAGCTGAACATTCACGAGGCCGAGTTTGCACTATTCGTCACCATGTGCCAGATGAATAGCCTCGAGCTACCGGCACTTCGAGGTAACGGTTTAATATCTGATTTTGGCCGCATCAACAATAACGCGATATACTTATATATACACTGAAAGTATACATATAGGTATGCCGAGCTTCACTGAAGTAATGATATTCACCTAGTAATAATTTATTAATTATTCCCCAGACATCCTAAATGGCAGTGTCGGCATGTACAACAACTACAATCTCTGCCACATGAGGACCATCAATTGGGACGAAATAATAACGGGTCCCCAGGCAAAGTATGATTACGTGTACAACTTCACAGCCCCGGAGCGGGTATGCCCCGAGTGCGACAAGAGTTGTGAGCAGGGATGCTGGGGCGAAGGACCCCACAATTGCCAGAGTTTCTCAAAGATAAATTGCTCGCCACAGTGCTGGCAGGGACGTTGCTTCGGGCAAAATCCAAGGGAGTGCTGTCATCTTTTTTGCGCCGGGGGTTGCACCGGACCGAAGCAGAGTGATTGTTTGGCGTGCAAAAACTTTTTCGACGACGGTGTCTGTACGCAAGAATGTCCGGCAATGCAGAAGTAAGAAAATAATATTTATCTATGTGCCACGGCAGATTATGATACAGCCGACAGCAGTCGAATAAATTGCTGAAAGATTCATATTGTTAGTATTCTTATGCAATAGATGGTCTCGGCGTTAGGTACGAAAAATAGAAAGAATCGTAGGAGAAAATGTCTCGTTATGGTAGAGTCCTCTTTTGTCAATACCACGGCGCGGTTGTCTGTTTTTTTTTTTTTTTTTTTTTTTTTAACGATTGTCTGAACCATACCGGAGTTATTTGACTTTTAATTTTTTGTGATTTTACAGTGATTCTGATGGCAAACTGTCAGGCTCAACTTATAAAATCACAAAAAATCAAAAGTAAATTAACATCGTCATGGTTCAGACAAACGTTTTCAATGTTTTCACAAGTGTTTAAAGCAAAAGCTAGAACAATTTGTATAATTTTCATCGACCTGGCACGATTTCGACCTACACGCATGTATGTCCTTAATAATAAGACACTACGGCTGATGTGTTTGCTGTTTCAAGCCGTCGATGCATTACGTGGACACGTCGATTGCTGCCCAAATGAAATACAGTAGAATGATCCTGTACTTTTCAAATTGATTCATTTTCATGCAACAAGCCCCGTGCAATATACGACACTCACTGCTGACATATCTGACTGAATCGATAAATCTCCGGCTGCCAAATAGTTATGCGACTTATTGCCCATCATGCGCGTGTTTCAATATCAACACGATCTTACCATACAACGGTTATAATTCTCATCAACAGGTATAATCCGACAACATACTCGTGGGAAACAAACCCCGATGGAAAGTATGCATATGGTGCGACGTGTGTCCGTAAGTGTCCCGAACACCTTCTGAAGGACAACGGTGCATGCGTGCGTTCGTGTCCTGCAAAGAAAAAGGCTGTTAATGGTGAATGTGTACCATGCGACGGTCCATGCCCAAAGACTTGCCAAGGCGTGGATCGGGTCCATTCTGGAAACATTGACAGCTTTAAAGATTGTACAATAATTGAAGGCTCGATCACAATATTGGATCAGAGTTTCATGGGGTATCAACATATATACCAAAACTTTACGTTTGGACCGAGGTATCTGGAGCTTCACCCCGACAAACTCGAGGTGTTCAGCACGCTAAAGGAAGTTACGGGATACGTTAATATTCAAGGGTATCACAAGCAGTTCACAAATCTTTCATACTTCCGGAATCTGGAGGTTATCGGGGGCAGAAGCCTTACCGAAACATTCTTTGCATCACTTTACATTGTGAAGACAGCCCTGGTGTCCCTCGGATTGAATTCACTGAAAAAGATCAACTCTGGTACGGTAGCAATCCTGGAGAACACGGATCTCTGCTACGCTCAGAGCATCAACTGGACGCGAATAAAAAGGTCTCAAGAACATACCACGATTTTGTCCAGCAACAAGCCCGAAGCTGACTGCGGTGAGTAACTTGGTATTACATCTGATTGTACTGGAAATTCTTCTTTATCCACGGTATTCCCAACTTGCTCGGTTCTTGAACTACACGTTTTTGATCATTTTCTCTCAAATTGGGAACAAAGCCTACTTGCCCTGCTTTGTACATACATGGGCTAATGAGTAGCCTGATGGCAAATGAATTCGGCATGTGATGACCTTCACAATTTTTGACCAAGTTCGCTTGCACAACAACGTCATGTATCATCTGCATTATTTGTTGCAGCACGCGAAGGCTTGGTATGCGATGATCAATGTTCGGACGAGGGCTGCTGGGGGCCAGGTCCCGAGCAATGTTTGTCCTGCAGGAATTTCATATTGGAGAATATTTGCGTACAAAATTGCACAGCAGTACCTGGGTAAGTTTTGATTGCGTGGCTGGTAATATTATCAATTTGAAGCATGAATTATATTTTTGAATTGCTATTATTATTAGCAATTTTGTTCTATGATTAATTGTAAGCCCATCTATCTGCGCTTGAACACTGATTGCGAGCTAGCCAAAATTGTTGACAAGAGATCTGAATTTTATTATCCCATAACCAACAACTACAGGTATTAAATAAAAATAGTCACCTCAAAGTATTATTAACTTACTATTGAAATCACGATCGTTCACCAAACGGCCGATATTTTTTGCATTTCAGTATTTACCAAGCAGACGAAAGAGTCTGCAAACCTTGTCACGTGCAATGCAACGGTACTTGTTCTGGTCCGAATGCGGAACACTGCCACTCATGTAAGCATGTGCGCGACGGGCCTTTCTGCGTTCCCAAATGTCCATCATCAAAGTTCAACGATGGTGGGATATGCAAACATTGTCACGATAATTGCGTAGGGGGGTGCGAGGGTCCGGAAAATAACATTGGTCCAAATGGGTGTCACAGTTGCGAAAAAGCGATTATGAACTTCGAAACACCGGAGAGGTGTTTGAGAACGGATGAGTCTTGCCCGGAAGGTGAGTACGCGTATCTCTATTGGGAGTATAAACATTCTATGCGGGACCTGATGGTCGCTCTGTGTACTCTTCGAAATGGCCGTCGCAGAGATACAGCTAAACGGCATCGCAGGCATTATCTCTGCATTATTTGCACAGATTCGCACTTACTGCGTGTCTCACCGCATGAGATCATCCTTCCACCAATATATCTGCAAATAACGCGTTTACTAGTATTTTTTTACCCAAATCAACAGCTCTAGCAAACTTTATTTAATTCCTAGTAGTGACAGACGCCTTCGTGTATTCGAAAACCGATTTGAGATACGCTGAAAATATTTTCAAACGTGGAAATGTAATTTTTATTCAAGAAATGTCACGCGCTCTGTTCAAATTCAACGTAAACCTTGCCAGCGGCTTACCCCCATGGCGGCCATATTTGCTAGGCGGCAGTAGCGCCCTACAAATGCCTACAAACGCCTGTGGATGTTTTCATTTCTAATACCTTTCACGAAAGACTGCCTCATGTAATCTTATTAGAATGGTATGTATTTGTATAACCGGTACTCTGAGTGAAATTTTGGTTGCCAAATTTGCTTCCTTTATTTACGGTAAACGTCTTGCCGGGCAGTGTAACTCGACCACTTACCGGACAGGTTATTCATATGTATGTTTGCGCGTGTAGGTTACTACTGGGAGGGGGTCGAGCCTCAGGAACGGGGTCCTCTGAAGGCCCTTGCTGGTAAAGCAGTCTGTCGGAAATGTCACCCTCGGTGCCTTAGGTGTACCGGGTACGGTTTTCATCAACAAGTTTGCCAGGAATGCGCCAAGTACAAGAAAGGTGAACAGTGCGAAGACGAGTGCCCCGCCGATCACTTCGCTATCCCGGAAACCCGGAGCTGCATCCCATGCTCTTCGGAGTGCAGGGGCTGTTACGGCCCGGGAGCTGATCAGTGCTACAAGTGCCGAAACTTCAAGGTGTTCGCCGTAAGTTCTACCTGTACACCAAGTTTATTTCCTTAGTTTCACCCCTCCCACGATTAGCCTTTATATTATATAGATGCGACGAACTGCGCAGCGATATCATTAAACAGTAATGCTAATTTTTCAGAACGTTGCCACGGAAGACAATGCAACATCCTTCAATTGCACCGATACCTGCCCGCCAGAACAGCCGTTTACGAGGTTCCCTGCGGACAACGACCCGTTCTGCTCCAATCATGCAAAGAAGATGAGTTACCCGTTAGAAGGCGAACAAACACCGGCAATATTAGCAGGTGTTGGTGTTTTCGTAGTGATTCTAATGGTCTTCTCCGCTGCTGTATTATGCCTGTGGCGTCAGCGGACGAAGGCCAAGGAAAATACCGTGAAAATGACGATGGCACTTACCGGGCTTGATGACAACGAACCTCTAAGGCCTACGGGAGTGAAGCCGAACTTAGCAAAGCTGCGTATAATCAAGGAGGAGGAGATGAGAAAGGGCGGTATACTCGGATACGGGGCATTCGGCAACGTCTACAAGGGAGTCTGGGTGCCAGAGGGTGAGAATGTTAAGATCCCGGTTGCGATCAAAGTTCTCCACGATGGGACAGGATCCAATACGTCGAAGGAGTTCCTCGATGAAGCCTATATCATGGCAAGTGTCGAGCATCCGAATCTACTTCAGCTACTCGCCGTCTGCATGACGTCGCAGATGATGCTTGTGACACAACTGATGCCGCTCGGTTGTCTCCTTGACTTCGTTAGAAAGTATAAGGACAAGATTGGCTCAAAGCCTCTGTTGAATTGGTGTACACAGATCGCCAGGGGTATGGCCTATCTCGAAGAGAGACGATTGGTCCACAGGGATTTGGCAGCGAGGAACGTCCTTGTGCAAACGCCAAACTGCGTGAAAATAACCGACTTTGGCCTCGCGAAGCTTTTGGACATCAACGAGGAACAGTACAAGGCTGCTGGCGGTAAAATGCCAATAAAATGGTTGGCCTTAGAATGTATTCAGCACCGCGTATTTACGCACAAGTCAGACGTCTGGGCATTCGGTGTTACCATCTGGGAAGTTTTGACTTATGGTGGAAGACCCTACGAAAACGTTCCGGCAAGAAATGTGCCAGAATTATTGGAAAAGGGGGAACGGTTACCGCAGCCGGCGATATGTACGATCGATGTGTACATGATCATGATAAAATGCTGGATGCTCGACGCGGAGTCGAGGCCAAGCTTCAAGGAACTTGCCGACGACTTTGCGAAAATGTCGAGAGATCCTGGACGTTATCTGGCAATAAAGGGGGACAAGTACATGATACTACCATCCTATACATTGCAGGTGAGTCTCTATCTCACGTTGAAAATTTTTTTTGTTTTTTCTTTCCTAGTGCAAATATCCTTTGTATGGAATTCGACTATGGTTCATGATAGTAGGATGACCCCTGTGGGAGGTTTGGTGCGAAAAAATCTGTTATGAATTTTCGTACGCTAATCTAATCAGAAATAGTAATTACCTCACTTATTCCTTTACGTACGAGTTTCTGAAAGATTCGAAAAGCACCGAAACATTTGTGACCGCAACTTCGCTTCCGCAGATATTTCGAGGTAATGTTATCAACTGTTAGTCACGTAATATGAAAAAATGCAAATTTCTTGATTTGGTATTCTTCACTTAAAATTTCGCACAGACAATGATTTAATAAAAACGTGATAACATTCAATGGTCCGTATTTTTACAACTTGGTACCTAATGCATGTACTGGCCAAGAATTCCGTACGAAAGATGACATTTTTCTGCACAAGCGATACCAACCATTCATCTTTACGACGCGTTAAAATTTGGTGAAATCCTGAGACTCGGTTCACTGCAGGGTAGTCGGTTATAAGCACCCCAAGCGAATAACTCGAAAGTAAAAAGGGATAAAAGAGAAATCTCAATACGAAACTCGGAGGGTTTTAAAAAAAAGATAATGGCTTGATGACTTAGTGAATGAGTTGACTTTTGCATTGTGCCATGGTCGAGACTTCGCGAGTGACGACTGATTTTAAATGTGAAATACGTATTTTGGCAGTTGGAAGCAAGATCAAAGACGAATATAAACACCGGAGCAAAAATTTTTTTTCAAATATTCTTCTCTTCCACTCAAGCTACCGTATACGTTGTTCTCCCCTGTTGTAAAGTCTTCTTTGCGATGCAAAATTATCGAGTTTCGAACAATCGAAAAAATAGATTTGGTATTTTTTCCTGTTGAAAAAAATTCTCACTTTTTCAGTTCCTATGAGTACCGCTGTTCCTCTTCATCACTAAAAATTTTTGCGCGGGTGAAAAATCACAGAGTTTGAATGTACCTATAGCCTATAGTGTGCAAAAAGAAATTCGTAGATTAATAACGAATACAATTAACGGCCGTACGACACGATACTTCGGTATAAGTCAAACCTCATATCTGACTCAAGCTTTCATACAAGAGACTCACTAACGAGAAATCGCAGCGACATGAAATCCATTACAAAGATAATTAACCCACAAATTGGTGAAACACGAATTAAGTAGACAAAAAAAAAAAAAAATTCAAAGAAAGAAAGTAAAAGAAGTTTCACGGTTTCAATTTGTCCTTGATCTCGCTATCAACTATCCGTTATCAAGAGTCGTGCTCCTTCCTTAAAATCAGATGCCCTTGCGAAACGTCGGAAATAGTACAATCGACAAGTCAACCAATAATCGAAACTATCTTTCCCCTCCGGAATCCTCCAAAGCTAAAGGAAAACTTTCTCTGGTACCCCATTCCATTTTCGGAGTGTCCGGCTGGGACGATCAGAATCCACCACATTATATAATATAATTCGAGGGACTGCAAACGGATATCGGTGATTACATTAACGAATGCACCTTCCATTCGTCACTCTGACCGCAAATACTGATTGTAAACTTTAATTCTATCGCGAAGCCACATGACCTGTATAAATATGCAATCATTGTAACTAGGATAAAAAAGAAATGATAAGAAATCTGGCGTCCGCGATGGATGGTCCGGAAGCCGTGGTAGACGCAGATGAATATCTTCAACCAAAGTCGAGGGCACCTATACCACCTATCGTGGTCTCGCCGTCGAGTACGTCCGGCTCACCTCCCAACACGCCGATAAAGAGCTGCTGGCCGAATAACACGCCAATGGCCGCTGACTCACCGACACCGCAGAACCAACAGAACTGGGACCGGGAGCTATTGCGATACGGCGTCTCGGGTAATGGGGGTACCTCGCGGGAGTCTGCAGAGGCAAACCCCGCGCATCTACAGCACCCCCATTATACCCACCCGAACGGCCATTGTGGCCCGGCTGCCAGCTTGGATGGCTCGAATTCCAGATACTGTTCAGACCCCCTTAAGATGATCGGAGTCATAGGTGATTTTACTTGAATATCAGACGTAGACGCAAAGGCTCTTGTTGGTTTACTATATGTATAGTCCAGTCAAAGTGTGATTTCGCTGAGAATTTTGGGAAGAACGCTATTTTTTTTTTTTTTCATTCCCTGGGGGGGTCGGCCGTGACTGTGAAACTCAGTTTCCGGGTCTGGAAGGGTTGCCGAACGGCCGCCATCTTGAAATTAAGGGTGTGATTAGTTTTTTAATTTACCTCCATAACCGTGAGGCTGACAATAATTTTATAAAGAGCTTTTTTGTAGTTGATACAATTATCCATAACTTTTTCCTATAACTTTTTGCGCTAATGTTGATAATAAACAAATTATAAACCAAAACCGATGAAAAATTAGGGAATAGAAAACTTTGAGGCAAGATTATTAATTAACTTGAAATCTGACAATAAAAATGATTCTTACCTTTTTTATAGAGCATTTTGTCATGAACAATTTGATCTATTATTTAAATTCTATTATTTCTTCTTCGTTTAATTTAAACGGAATACATCCGAATTCCTTTCTTCTTTTATTTGTTCCTGAAAGTAAATAATAATAATCTGAAGTTTAGAAATTTATAAAAATATAAAAGTCGTAGGATTATTAAATTCTTAATTATTTGTAATCGAGAAAAAAAATTCGAAATGATTCCTAATTATTAACATTCAGTCAATTCAAATTAATTAAGTAAAAAATAATTAACCTCAACGTTATATGATTAATTCCAATAATCCGTAAGCAATGGATACCTTTCAAAACTAAAAACAGAACGAATAAACTTTCAAGAGACCAAAGTTTTTTTTCTACAAAACATCAACTACAAAAAAGCTCTTTACAAAATTTTTGTCAGCCTCACGGTTACGGAGGTAAATTGAAAAAACTAATCACACCCTTAATTTCAAGATGGCGGCCGTTCGGCAACCTTTCCAGACCCGGAAACTGAGTTTCACACTCATGGCCGACCCCCCCCCCCCCCAGGGAATGAAAAAAAAAAACAGCGTTCTTCCCAAAATTCTCACGAGCCTATTTTTTGAGCACGCTTTGACTGGACTAATAATGGACTGGGCTTACACGTCTATTTGTAACATGCGGGTATTTCGCGAGGATATACCATTAATAAAACATGATTCCTTGGGCGTTGTAGAATGCGACGTAACGGACGACTGCTTTAAGTCGGAGGTCGGCACGATACACCAACAAGCTAGAATTGGAAATTTGAAGTTGGACCTGCCCCTGGACGAAGATGACTACCTCATGCCCTCGCCCCAGATGCCAGCAAGCACGATACAATACATGGATCTGATCGGTGATTCGAAACCTACCGGTAAGCACCGTAGCGTGGCGCGCTCTACCCGTTGATGAAATGCAAATGCTGATTATTGCCAAGCCTCCACCGGGGGTAGACGATAAAATCGCAGACTGCCAATATTTTAGAATTTTTTCTTTTGCAGAGTCAGAGTCGAAGCATATGAACAATGGATATCGAAAGTACCCGGAATTCTTAACAATCCCCGGGAAAACGTCGGTTGACAATCCGGAGTATATCATGTCGCAGGACGACGCGGCGTTGAGCCCGCAGACGTTGGGGATTCCCGCGACCGCGGATCTCGTCAAGACGGAGACGACAAACGGTACCGCCTTTGGCTCTCAGGTCAGGCAAAGGAGTACGGAAGAGGAATCGGATCACGAGTATTACAACGACTTCGATCGGCTTGAGCGCGAGCTCCAGCCTTTGAAACCGCTTAGAAAGAACGAAACGACAGTATGATATTTATTGTCCCAACTGACACTGGTATATGTATATCTATGTGACATCGTTGCAGCGGGGGCGGCGAGGAGCCGTCGTATATGAACGTTGATCATCTGGTAAAAATTATACAGGATTATTTATTGAATACTTGCCAGCCGACCAATGAATGAGAGAGACGGCCGCATGCGTCGGCTTCTGGTATAATTAGCTGTGGTGGCGGACGCACTTGTGGCCAGTAATCAATACAAAAACCGTGTATTTTTTCTCGTCTTCATTGGAACCGACCCCTGCCATAGACGCAGAAATGATTTGGGATATCGTGCTTCAATTACGTCTGCTGTTTCGGGAATGTTTGCGTGGATGTGATAGCATTTAGCCACCTCACAGTCTCCGTTACACACACGTTAGACGGCGCGCTAATGTATACCTACCTACCAATTACCTAGCTGATGAAGGGGTGAGAAAATGTTGTGCCTTGAATCAAAGAGATGCCACGTGTACTTAGACAGGTTCGCCGAAGATAGGATGACATAACATAGTAATATTAAGTGCTCCATCCAATCGCAGTGGTAATCAGAATGAACAACGAATCGATAACTATAGATTGGCCGATACGAAACAAGCGCACCGGATTTAGCAAGACATGATATCGTCTACCGAAACTTTCCCCATTACAATGGACTTGCAGTGCAAAAAACTATTCTTAATGTGCCATTCATTATCGGTGGCTTGTAAATAACTATAATGATAATAATTTAGAGTAATTGATAGAAGTAATTATCCCACAATTCAATAATCTAATTCCATGTAGATATACGTGTGTGTGTGTGTGTGTGCGTACACACACACACACACACACGCACACGCACACACTATAGAGCTATCTATCTATGCAAATTCTGTCCTACTCTGGCACACGTGTACCTACATCGGTAACTGTAACATCTAACGAAAATTTTGCAGAACGGTCAACCTTTGTTTGAGTATGATGCGAAGGCGCAATTTCAAATTCGATCTACCACATACAACGGATGAAAATTTGTTGAATGGTATTGAAAATCGACATTTCCACAAGTTATTCAGGCGAATAAGGTTCACTTGTAGGACAAGAGTTTTTGTAGAAAACATTGAAACCCAAACATTAGTCATGGACGCGGTCTCCGCTACATATTACCGACTCATATCTAAACCGAGTTGACCCTGTGTAGCAGAGGACATGAACGAGGCAACGATTAATTCCTCGTTTCGTCAAATTACGAGCGACGCATTGTACCCAATTATTGAGTTGCATCCTTCGTGCGCTCCTTGACAATGAATCGTATGGCCCGTCACCGACTGTGATAGGAAATGTCTTCTTATTATGGAGATATTTGAATTTAGTATCTTAATATAGTGCAAACGTACTGCTCGAAGCGAAACAAAGCGAACAAAATTAACCCAACATAACATTCAGACGAGCGTGACGCAGTCGAATTTTCGTCAATTTTTACTTACTCTTGAAGGTATGTGTCTTTAGCATTTAGAAAATTTCGCCGGTGAATCATAGATCCTCCGGAAATCCGGCCATATCTGCCACGGAACATATTCATTATACACGAGTCACACAGTATCTCGGCTTTGTGCCGTCATAATAACAAACCAATAAAATTGGGAGTATCCGAGTTTCATAAAGTTGAAATTTTTTATGAAATTGTAAATAGATATTTTAGTATTAAGGAAAACTCCACGGATGTAGAAAAAAAGTACTTGAATTATCTTTGGCGCAGACTTGGCGTCGTTTACATAGTCTACTATAGTTGTAGAGTAGGATTGTGCCATTTTGTACAGGAATAATAAAAATTGATATCCAGAACAAAGTACGATTATATTTAAACGTTTACAGCTACTTTTATAAGGAATTTGGCTGGCGCTGTACCGTCGAACTAAACTGCGAGTAAGCTAATTTTTCTCGCTCTAATATGGATATGATTCTTTCATATCATCAAAAATAAACGGCTGAGCCGTTCTGAATGGCTAAAATAATGTAAATCACATTAATAGCCACATATAGATGTTTCAACGTGTGCACATGTCAACAAGTCTCACTCACAAGTCGTAAATGCGTCTCGCGACAAATTTCATGTATATACAATTATATATACTCAAAGGCACACGAAAACAAAACAATTTCGAATACAGGTGATGAGAGAAATTAATGACACTGTAGTCAGGGCGGCTAGGTGGTCCAGTGGAGTAAGTCTCCGGTAAAGCATCTCTAGATACCAGGTTCGGTTCCTGGCTCCGTTCCTGGCTCCGTCGTTAATTTTTCAACTCGCTTGAAAATTTTCGAAATTGTACTCTTTCTAAACTGCGAGTGTGGGAATAATTTTCCAAAGTACAATCTGAAGCTTTTACACCCATATATACATGTACAGTACATGTGTCGTCAATATGCCGTTTAGATCGGACATTTGATTCACATTATGTATTTCCTGTAAAAATCGATCCCGATGCTGGGTATAATGGTATAATAATATTGGTTGGATCTCGCGATGTACCACTCTGGCACGGATGCCGTCGGAGTAATTCCGGACATCTGACTTTGAATTGACTTGATGAAATGGCACAGGTGTTGGATGGTATCGTAAAGGTATGCGAAGGTTTCGAGATAGAGGATCCTTGGTTTCAGAGTTACGGCGACGTAACTCAAGCGAAATGATTTGTGAGTTCGTAAGCCAATAAAAATTGTCATTGGGAATGTTGAAGCCGTGGAGTCGACGTAAATGAAACGGTGAATTGACTTATACGAGGAATTTCCATGCCACTGACCGACAGCCTTACTAAATCAGCTACGGAGTTCTTGCTCAGTATAGATATGAAGCATCAAAGTTTCGTACTTCACGAAGCATTGCTCATGATCCAACTGGCCGTACCTCCAGAACTCGGGTCGAGCCGTCCATAAGTAAAATATATTACTGTCATGCCGTGGAACCCCTCCAATTTTTGTCTAAATCAGCTGTCAATTATTCATGCGATCTCCCTGCAGTGGGGTGAAATGTCGAAAATACTTGAATAGTGATTCTTGTTGTGGCATCCGGAGTATTAAATGAGACTATTTGAAATAAAAATGTTAAATTTTTGAAACAATGCTACTTCTGAAGCATCGATAAAAAGAGTATCTCTAAATAAATTTCAACAAACGTCTTTCGGAATTCATAATGAATTCAATGAAAAATCTTACACGTACAATCATAGATCGGTATATTTATAAATTAGATGCACATGATGAATGACGTGGTTTTTAGAAACTGACTATCCAGCTCTCGTAAAATCTGTAACAAAATCTGTGGTAATTCATCATACGCTGTCGTATTCTGTCATAGCTGCGGTTGTGAATCCGAAGCTAAGCGTATCTAGGATGTAGTGAAATTGACAACTCCGATAGGAATCGATTCGTGAACAATCGTTGATAAGTACTAACTTCACGTCGTTATTCTACCGTCATTACCATCGATGGTCCTACAGCGGTAGATTCTATCTAATCAGCCTGCAGCCTGCAACCGTTCGTTTTGTATACATTCACCATCGGCAAAGATTGCGTATCACAGAAGAGAAAACCATGATATGCGAGTACTATCCGCAATAGTTCTTACATACTGCTTCGGCTGCGTCATTCTGGAAAATTTTGACAATGAATTCCCGCGCAGGCCACCAGTCAGGGACGGCAAGATCATCGTCGAAGGTTCAGAAAGTCAAGTTATATCTTCGACAAAGCTTCCACGTGGGATTTCAACCGAGAGGGGCGGTACGAGAGAAAGGTTTGTACTAGCTCTAAAGCATCATTCCAAGAAATGCATCCGCACATCTCTTAAGCTACTCAAAACTTGTCATTCATACCAACAGTTATAACCGTCAGACTGGAACAAGTCAAACTGGAGAAAAGATTGCTCAAGCTATGTTGACGGATACCCACGGTGTAGGCCAAAACCTTGCGTGTCATCGACACATACCTACCAGTTCTTCAAAAACTCGAGAACTAGCTTTTACTTATCTGCTACCCAAGAGATCTGCATCTATCAGGGCCCGAACGCGAAAAAAGCGTACACCGGTTCGCTGTTTCTAAATACGGATATTTCGTTGGACGAGAAACATAAAAATGACAAGAATACAGAAATTGCTAGACATGACTTTTTACAAGCTTTCAATGTACAATGTGTGGCCTTGAAATTGAATAGGTGAATGGGAGGCAGATTTCTACATGGCAGCATCATCAAAGAGGTACACGGTCTCTTTTCCGCATTATTCCACAACACCACGTACGCAAGAAACGAAGGACACCGCTCCACTTACGCCGTAACCTTGCTGAGAGGAACTTTATAAACACAGGCTCCGTCTCGCACGAGCGGCAGACGGCTTGCGAGAGATGCACAACGACTGAAACTGCACTTTATCACAGAACGCGGGTGAAAAAAGGCAATAAAGATTCACCACCTTTGAACAACGACCGTTTCGCACGGAGAAATGATCGTATGTACAATACATATTTTCACCATCACCTGTAGTATTTTGAGCACCGACCCGCATTACTTGGCACGTCCTTTCAGACTATAAATTAGTCAGACGGCAGGGAGCTTAAGTTGCGATTGATCTTAAATTACATTATCGGCTATGACTGGATATTCGTTGCAGCGGAATACGAGGAGGATACCCATGTAGACAAGGAAGAGACGGAGAATGACATGAGCGACTGGGACGAATGGACCGAATGGAGCGAATGCAGTACGAGTTGTGGCTGCGGGCGCCAAGTTCGATGGCGTCACTGTATCGGAAAGGAGTGTATGGCCGGTCTTAAGAAGGCCCAAATAAGGACGTGTCATCTCAGGGACTGCAATAGCAAGAGTTTGTTGACTTGGCTTGGAATCAAAGCCTAAGTCAAATTAGAGCTCGGAGAATTATACTCGGATATTTGTACATTTATTGCCGATTACATTTGCGAATCGATGAACCGCATGGAATCGAATACTTCATTCACTTTTCACAGCATAGGCATTGCGATGAAAATTATCGCACGTGTTCAGCTGTTACCACAAAGTTGCGAATTTCATTGCATGTCTCTGTGGCATTTTGTAACATTTCATTGACTTGAATGACGTTTCAAGCACTTTTTTATCCGATAATCAATCGGCTTACTAACCAAACCAAGTGCGAGCCTTCCGTACTCCTTATAATCGTATCACATGGGTTGAGTGTCACAGTCGTCTACACAACTTCGCCAGATGTAAATGTATCGCGGAATAATCGGGACATCCTTCTATTAGCAGCTTTATCTTCTGCCGCTACTCTTCAGACAGATGAGAATGCGCAAACTGTACTAGCGAAGGATGCTACTGACTCATGATCAGTTATAGCCACGTTTGTTGAAGCTCCGGTCGAAGTGATAGGGCCGAGAGTATTAGAATTGCAGATGGACGAAAAGGTTAAGAAGAAGAGGGGGAGAGCGAAAATGGAATTGGGATCGCAGTTGACCTAAAGAACATCAGATCTGCACATGCTTGCATGCTTAAAGACGACGATCGAGATGAGGGAGATGATTCTGTGACAGGCAGAGTTCGAGCTATGGACGACCTCTTTGAACATGTCGGGGAAGTCCTGGGGAAGCGAAATATACATGATGGGTAAACCTCTAAGAATAATTGAGTTTTACCGCGTGGGCATGGAATAATCCTGAAATTCTTATCCGACCTTCGATAAGTTGACGGCTAACATGGGTCTGATACTTTTTTTTTTTTTTTATTTTACCACAATCAAAGGTCACAGACGAGGAGATGGAAGAAACAATTATAACAATTTGGATGAGAACAGCGGTACACCGTGAGAAGCCATACGCGACTCCCTTACAGAATTTCCATTTTGGGAGAGAACGGGGAATACGACAACCACAAGTCCATTGAATCGAAAATTATAGACGATTCCAAAGAAACAAACGATGACTACGAGAATGACGTTTACCGCGACGATGACGAGGACGGAGACGACGGTGACGACGGCGATGGCAGCAGCAACAACGACGACAGAGGTGACATCGATGATAGCGACGTCCGTAAAATAGACGTGAAAATGGTATACACCGGATGATTGGGTCAACGTGTGTATCTACAATTTATACCATGTGTATAACAATTTCCCCGCCAGCACGATTCTCGGACTCCTGGTGATTTGGAAACGCGAATAGATATGTTTTAATAGAACAATTTCAAACACGGGAAAATCTGACAGGGATTTTCATTAATTTTTAGGGCTTGCATGCCCAATTAGTCACAATTATTGCTCTTACCTCCTTTCCGTGAGTCTTGTATAATATATTTTACATTTATATCTGGTTTCTGATTCGTGTTCCATTTTGTAACACCTGGTGTCGACATATCTCACGAAATATTGTTATTTTTATGCTGCAGTTTTACGAGCCGATTGGAGGGGGAAGAGGCAGGGGGTGAAATGTTTTTGCTTCGCTCCGAGTATGAAAATATAATCTGATTACATCGCTGCTTGAATTCCTATATTGTACAAATACAATTCAGCTTCTGAACACGGTTCTCAATGCACGTTCAGTCTTGACTTGACCCGCTTCTTATCGATTGCTCCAAGCCTCGAAGTAATGTCACTTTCGATGAAAAAAGCCGACAATAACAGTTTCCATACATTCAATTGTACATCATTTTGTTGATTTGATGAAACCGGTAATGCCATGTGTATCAGCCCATCGTGGGTAAACATATGGTCAGGTAACATTTCTATATTTATTATGTAGAGCAAGATTTATTCCGAATTAAAGAACTCTTCCGTTTTGTACAGCACTGGCGGGTTAAATATTTGCATTCTCGTAGAGGTTACCGGTTCTTGGACCTTTTTCTGCAAAACAATCGATTGTGACTATCTTGTACGGTTGAAATGAAGTAGATAATTATATTCGTTACAGTTCCTACATAGTATTAAGGTAATTCCAGCGAAATCCAGATACTCGCGGGAGGTGAATTTTTCACACCAAAGTCCTGCTCCTATCGGCGAAAATCGCGCTCGTCAAAATATTCAACGTAATACAAGGTCTTACAAATTCTAATTTTCACCTCATTCTCAATAAAACGTAATATTTCTTGGATTGTATTCTGCTTGATGCCCACTATTGAGTAAGGTTTCTCATAGAAGTATTATTATCTTGCCGTAAAAATGGTTGGACAATTTGATGGAAAACTAAAACAGTAATTTTGCTAGTTGAATTTTTACCCGTCCACCCATACACCGCAAAAAAATTCTATTTCAGGCAACGAAATATTTCATTGCAGGTGGGGTGAAAATATCTTGATGCTCCGGCTTCATTTTTGTTGATGCGACAAAGGGTTTGATTGTGGGAACAAAAAAATTAGCTACAGCGAGCGATGGAATGTTATATCGCGAGTGATTGGACTTCGCTGGGATAAGCAACGAGATACCTTCTAACAGATACTGATTACAGTTTGAAAAATTGGCATACGGAAAACTTACAAAAAAGGACAGCGGATTCAATTTGCTGAACAGTGAATCGGGAACACCTAGATCCGCCTCAGCAGCATCTACAGCAGCTTCCAAGGATACAAGGCTTACATTCGCCCGTCCGACGACGTGCTCCAGGGCGTCAATGCGTCTACACAAGCTTGTCAATTCTTGCCGTACTACTTGCACGCGTGGAATTTGTCCGCTGAGACATTCTGCACCCTCCGACAGTACCTGCAGAGCAAGGAAGGTGTGGAGCTTTAACAAAGGGCGTCAAAGGGTCAAGGAATAAAATTGTTCCGTGGACTTGTCAAGATCTGTTTGCATTAAGGAGGATGTTGCAGTCAATTTTTGCCGACCGCGTAAATTGAAAACTTTACTATTGCATATAAAATTGTGCTATCCTCACACAGCCCTTTCACGTTAGTGGTACTTGGACTTCGATAATAGACTAATAAAATAGTGACACTGGGTGGTTGAGAAAAACTAAATTGAAGCAATGACTCTGCGGGGTTGAAAATACTATTAAACACATTTAGCGATTCTCTTGAAACGGTAGTTTCAAATCACCATGCCAAATATTGATTCGAACTCTTCAAGCCGCATCATCATATCTTCTATGGTGTTGTGAAGCACTCTGACCTGCAACAAAATTCAGAAATCAGCTATTATTCATCCAACCTATCTATGTCGAACCGTTGCGTTCCTGCGAGGAGCAATCATATCACGCAGTGCTTTCGCATTCGTCGATACAACGCAATAATAACATTCTCTCCGCAACTTGTCGCCATAATAACGGGTTTCTATCAGTACGGATGTGGGCCTCAACAATGAGAACGCATCTTCTCGCGTATGCGGTGCCTGGACGGAGCCTTCCGGCCAATAAGTGGGAAGACGGAGAGGAGAACATGAGAATGATGTCTCCTCTTCCGTCATCCTCACATATCCCGTATCTCTCTGGTCACGTGATTGATGAATTACCATCAATTAGAACGTCTATGAAAGAGGCAAAATATCATCTTACCGTATTTGCTTCTCATTGTTAGACAGTTTCTACTTATGGGTGGCGATAAGGAAGGTTCCTTCCAGATACTACATTACTCCAAGGAACGCATACACACCAGTGATACACACACGCATAGTCCGAATGTAGCGGTCGGCAAGATAGGTGAAAGAGCACATGAGCAGGTATCGACTTTCCATATGCGTTGCGTGCACGATGTGCACACATTTATAATCATGTATGAATGGAAAAGTTGTACATACATGTATTCCATCCGAGAGATAATAGCCTCGTGTAGACTGCTGCGCTAATTACCAATCGGCACGGCCGGGAAATAAAAGGCAAGGAGATCAATCTCCATGCTGGGTGAACACCGGAACTTACGTCGAGTTTAGTGTCACCGCGTATTCTGCCACTCGAAGTGTTGCAAGTGATTTCCGATGCCGGGTCACGACTACGACGTGGTAGAACGTTTGTTCACGTTTTACGTTGGGATCAAACTTCGAAAGCGATCTCTAGCACGTGGTTTGCAAGAGTCGGTACTGAAAATGTCTTTTATACCGGGACGTAAGACCGGTTACAAATGGGAAAAAGGCAAATACAAGGAGTTGGGAGTTAAAATCCTAGTTTGTTCAAGGCTTGTACGGTTAGTGTTTATCTTCCTTTATTTTATGGTTGCGAAATGTTTTGGTGAAATTTTGTTTCAAAGAGTAACTTATTGAGGCAAAAACTTATGCAACATTGGTATTAAAAATTATTATTCCTGTGATATTCAAAAAGATATATTGAACGCGCAATGTCCTACTTTCACGGCGTGATAATGTATTCACTGTCAAAGAACGCATCTGTGCACACCAACGGTCGGCGAAACATACCGTCGGGCACCAGCACCGCGAGTAGAAGAATATCGTACTACTAAAGAGACTCGAAATTCGATCCATGTTCTCCGGCACGGAGTTCGGTGCCCTTGCCTGTTACTTCCATGTGACTCGGCCAAGCCCGTGCCCTCGGGCATGCAGGTTCTCGCAATTGTTTTCGCTAGCGACCGACAACGCATGACGATTCGATTGAAATTAACACTTTAAGTATAATTCCTTGCCGCGCTTACGAGCCGAAGCAATTGGAATTATCGTAAGGTCTAGTACAGTTAGCGACCGACATTGTTGTGAAACATACGTTCACGCGACACACATACACGCACACGCACGCACACCGAATCCGCTGAGTACCGACTACGATCAATAGCGTATGCATGCGTGCGCGACAATTTACCTGACTAGTGAGGTCGATTTTGGCGTAAGCAGCGTGGTCAGTGGCTAGTTCGTCGATCATGATGAGAAATCTCCGATTCTACGTGAAAGCCCCGTGACCCAGGTTGCCGAGCCGCCTCATACGCCGGTTCAACCACAGCACCGCGCATACTGCGTTCGTAGCCCGATAGGCGTAAGCTGGTCAAGTCACAGAGCATGCGCTCCGCTCCCGTTTCCCAGGTTCCCCGGACGGCGCAATAGCGCTGAGCTTTTCCAGTGCCCTAGCGCGAAAGATTAATACTATTACGAGCGAACGCTCATCTGGCTAAAA
Organism: Neodiprion fabricii; assembly: GCF_021155785.1. Classification (NCBI taxonomy): domain Eukaryota; kingdom Metazoa; phylum Arthropoda; class Insecta; order Hymenoptera; family Diprionidae; genus Neodiprion; species Neodiprion fabricii. Next base: position 41,836,183 of record NC_060240.1, read on the forward strand.
ACAATGCGCTTGTACCTACAGGTGAACAATGAACATGGGTACACAGTGAGCTGGCAGAAAGTAAACTTTATGAGGAAATCCACTGACTTATAATGAATGTAATATGAAACTGCAGCGTTTGATTATAAATTTTAAGACGATTACACGACGACTGATCAAATACATTAATATGCTCGCGTTATGCGGCTTCTAATGAAGCTACTTACACGAAAAAGAAGTTTGCTATTCATCGGGTTTACCTATGGCAAGCTCGTAATTAACGAATTACGTAAACTTTGATTTATTTTTCTTCGTGGATACATCCGGTTATGACGAAGATTTCCTAAAAAGGCCTGAGCGGCCTTGAATTCGTTCGCCAACGCGTACAAATGTTGGAAAATCGGGTAGAATTTCAACCGAATCGATTAAAAATTCCATTAGAAGGACGTGTGTCTCTTGTGGAGTTTAACATAAGCAAATCTGCCGATTTTAAACGGCTCTAACTCAGAAACAGTGAATCCCGCGACAGGTTCATAGGTTTACTGTTAATACATAGGTAGATTTAAGCAGGGCGTATACATACTGTTAAGTTTCGCGTTTGACAGCAACATTGGACAAACTGTAAACAGTGAATGACTAATTGGATACTACCAGGTATAAAGAATATTTTGACAATAACCAATTTATTTTCTCAGATCAAAAGGCCCAGCCTCAGAAACTTATTCATTGGTTAGGCTTGCATTGCAGACAACACCGAATAGAGATGCTGAAATTTTAAAGCATGCAGATTCGCTTGCACGCGGGCAGGCCAGAAAGTAGCGTAAAATTGAAAGTGGCTGGAAATAATAAAATGATGGTATTCGAGCCTCTGCATGATTTCTTATGCGAAGGCACGTTAAAACGTAACGGCAGCGTCGGCAGCCGTGTGGCTCGACTTTCGTAATAAACATTCTAATCGATCCAGGCACGTGGAAGTGGACGCGTGTGTACGTGCGCTCGCGTGCTCGGCATGAAAAGCTTAATTCGATTTTTCCCGAATAATACGCTAAACAAGGCAACCGTTGTTATGGGTGCAAGCATCGACTGGATACCGAACGCTGAGGAGAGGACTGCGATCAAATGTATGTAGTAATACGAAATGGCAGTTGTAGGTTTTCAATGCAACTTGAAAGAGAAGCATTTTTCATCCGAAATGTCATTAAAAGATGGAAGTTCGAACGAAAAATTGATTTACTTTAGTCGGTCAAATTTCCCATGCACAGATTTCCGATGTAAGGACCCCGTAATAATTGTTCCAGGACGGAGATTAGGGTTTCTATGAACCGTGACGTACCGCTCTTTTTTCAACGGAAAATGAAATTGGATTGATTCAATTCACAGCACAGCACTTACGTGTACGATACGTTTCCATTCGATATCCTAAGTGACTGTACATAGTGTACATACACCTGCGTCTGTTTAGAGGATGTCGGGGCAAAATAGGGCGAGGTAAACTTTTCCGAAGCTAAAAGGATACTGTCATAAATAATGAAATACTTACAATTCGCATATAAATAAAGTATGCCAAAGGTTGAAATATATATAATTTACTTATGAAATTTGAATTGATTTCATCTGTTCAAAGGATACTACATTTATTCTTGATTTTACCAGAAAGTCACTGTTCAACTTCCTCCTATTACTGCCATGAAGACTATTCAAATCTATAACTGCCACAGGATTCTTGATTATAGACAGAAGAAATCAACCGTGCATAGTTAGTGGCTGCTGTAAGATAGTTTCATCGTATCAGGATGTTGGAAAAATGACGTTTAGCTAATTTTTCTACCCCGCGAAATCATTTCGTCCCGATACCCTTCGTCTATAACTACGTGCCTATGGCAGTATCGATGAGGGATTCTCCTTATAACGTGTACTTTTGCCGCAAAAATCCCAACCGGTAGTTCCCGATTGGCAATAAGACTCCTGAATACCTTACAATTACATAAACCTAACATCATTTCCTTATTCCACGAGCTCCCGTTTCTTGACGCGCTGCATACACACAAGAAATGTATCGCAACCGAAACATTTTATTTTTCGCTCCGCGCCTACTCGAGAATTGGGCGTCATTGCACCCATCAGTCTATGCATCGGACGCCCGGATCTTTGATTGCCACAACGCCACGCTGACTAGCGAGAAAGGTATCCCAGATCGATCTTTCCGTTTTGATTTCTTTTTTAATATCTTATGGTAGATTAAAAATTAATCAACAAGTATTTTTTATCATCTTCCATTAAACACTTCAAGGGGACGAAACCACCCTCCAAAGTACGGCATGACAAGGTGCGATTTGGCAATTTCACCGACAAGAACGTGATATTTTTTAACCAGTCCAACTGGAAAAGTTTTCACATAACGAGAACTGAAAAATGTAATTTTCTTCAAGAGGAAGAAAAAAAAAAATGCCAAATCGCCCCTTCAGGTGCCTTACTTTGGAGGTTAATTTCTCCCGTCTGAAGTGTTTAATGGCAGATAAAAAAATAAACGTGTCGCTGAATTTTTAGTATACTATAACATATTACAAAAGAAATCAAATCAGAGCAATCGACCTGGGATACCCTCCTTGTCAGTACAACGCGTAACAACGGGCAGTGCAACAAGCTACGCTCATTGACCGTAATCATAGCATTGCAGTGTCAGAGGTAGATGAGTGCGGTGCATCTTTCGGAAGTCGTACATACCTGTGAATGTTCTAATACGTCAAAATTCTTCAATAAAGGATATTAAGTTAGCGGTCTATTAGGTATGCATTCTTGTGTATAATTCCGTAACTCTCGCATTAACCTCTGGCATATTGGACAAGGGGCCTCCGTAACTTACCTACGTAAGGCTTTCTCACGGCGAGAAAGGGGTCTGAAACCCTTATAGAGTCTATCATAGTAGTAAGGGAAGACGCGCAGGAAGAGGTCGTTTCCGTAAGATTTTTTTTAATCCCGAAAAATACCATGAATTCAACCCTATTATTTAAGTGTCGATCATGGTACCATTGTCATTGCTCCAAGCTCGCGTGTTCTCCTCGTATATTGAAGTATTCTTCTATCGTCGATCACTTTTATCGTTTGAAAACATTTATTCGAGAGTACGAATGGTGAATTATTTTCAATATTTGTGTTTTGTGGCACTATTTTGAAACAAAATCGTACATAAGAATCGAAAGGGAAATCCATCGAATGGATCTTATGAATTCTTAGACGAGGAGAGAGAGAGGATTCGAAAATTTCAGGAAATACATTTACGTAATTTGTGGACGACCCCAGAAAGATTCTAGAAAGGAGCCCTTCGACCCACGGATGAGTAGCGGTGAGTCGGATAGTTCACCCGCAAAATCTGTAAAGTATTAAGAACGAACGTCTTGGACCCAAGCTAACATTATATAGGAAAGCAAAAGGGAAAACCCGTTGGCAAATGGGTTGTTTGGTTACGTAGACGCGATGGGCAGAGAATTTAACAGGAAACACCGGGGCTACAGTGAGACTTCGTGCCGGAGTGAGAGTACGAGAAGCTCGTAGGAAGGAAGGGGTTATGGAGAGGTACAGTGGAAAGGATGGAAAACTGTCCGAATGAATAGGTACCCAAGGCGAGACATCCGCGAACGCAGTGCTCGAGCGATCGTCGGGATTACCGTACAGCCCGCCGCCTTTCGACGCGAGCCGTTAACGTCGAACAATTTACTGAACGGACCTGCGTCGCTGGACCATACGGAAAAGTATTCTACGAAGATCCCGTGTCTACGGATTTAACCCGAGTTTATTTTGAAGCGTGCGCAATTGTGAGTAATTCATTCGATTCGCAATATGTCATGTCCCCAAATGAATATGCGCAATATAGACGTAAAACTAAAATTTAATGATGTAAACAAATAACTGAGAAAGCTATAAAAACGTGAATCAATCAATCAAACATGTATCCGGAGTCGTTATAACGTGTGTTTCTGAGTATGCGGTATAACGTGTATAACTAAGGGAAAAGTTGATATCGCGTACAAGAATAAGCTTCGCTTAAACCCATACTTAGACGATGTGCGTCATGGATTGAACGGAACCGGTCAGATCCAGTACGAAGCACTTCTATAACGCTGAAAAGCGGCAAGGGCACTCTGACAATTCATTGCGAAAAAATTATATCAATTATCCACTGCACTTGTTTGCAGTATTACGAAAAAAACTAAAAGCCTATCTGTATAGTACTGTATACGTTACATAATGAGCTTTATTTACTAACGAACCGCCTTTATAGACATCGTCAGGCTATTGCTGAATTTTTTCACTACGAGATAATTGTATACTACCAATTTTTAAGAAACTTGAACATTATTTTCGTCTTATGGTGTCGACTCTCCTGATTCTTGTTAACCCGTACGCATGATTGAATATTTTCAAATCACATCGAAAAAAATTATTTCTAACGGAAGAAATTCTCGGAAGGGCAATAAGTGGTACATAGGACTAGCTCTACTGGAAATCTATAGGTAAAGAATGTGGCTTCTTTTACTACGGAGATTAAAAGCTGCGTCACTGTAAGATCAAACAGAGAGATATTGTTATAATTACTGAGTGCCTTATTGTTTCGTCAAAGAACACGTCTACCACAGACGTGACACCAACGCTTTCATCGTAAAACTCGACTATATGTATATCGCCTCGATGCATTGATCGAAAGAGATATATGATATACTGCTTACATCAATGAGATGCAATTGCTTTCCAAGGCAGCAAACGATACATTTTTATAAACATTCAGATCTGGCTATATACTATACAGTTGTAGACCCGAAATAGGCAATGCGGATTTATAAACTGCCTTGTTATTTTACGGAAGCGGCCTCGCATTGGTACACATGTTTGGAAAACTTGGGTGCACAAACCTGCGTTCGTGAGTGCGGTTACACGAAGTGAAAATACACTAAAATTGAATTTCAGTAATCCGTTCTTTAGCGATCATGCTTCTCCGCTGAATGATTATTTTTAATCGAAGACTGAACTGTAACGAGAGGCAGTTTTAGCCAGCAGTATATACGGAGAATCCGCTTCGTGTGTAATGGTGAAAATTTTTACGAATCGAGAGATGGCGAATCCTCCCAAGTATCAGGATCACGTTGCGTACTTTGACCTGTATATCTGTCGATTGCATAATGCTCGTCGCTCATCAAATATAAATTTAGCTCGCACAATCTGATTCCCACATTAATCACCCATCGTTACGCAACAGTATTTTTATATAATACAAGACGTTTTCATATTATACGTAATGACATACATTTGCAGTCAAATTTTAGAAAGTAATGCCGGGAGATTTTCTTCAGGGTTAACGATGCAAACGAAGTTACATTTTTTTATACGCAGTATAAGTACCTCGGATATAGCTCCAGTTGCCTACCTATACCGGCAGGGTATCGTCCGCATTGTTAACCTTCAAGGAATCCTTCCGGTATGTCTAAAGATTTAGCTCTTTGACTTGGTGTGTCATTGTAACGTGCATTCGATTTCCAATAACAGAAAAGTGTTTTGTTTGTTGAGAAATTTTCTGACGGCGTATTTTTTTTTTTTTCAACCAACCTCAAAATAATCTCTCGCGCATTTTTTTTTACGCCTATACGCTCTCTTTTAATGACAATAATTACGGCTTGAAAGAATTAAGAAGGGATCCTTTCAGTTGAAAAAATAATTGGATAAGAAAATTTTTTAAAACCTTGTATACCTACCAAAGTTTGCGAATTTTATAATTTTTTTTATAACTGCGAAAATTAACCCACAACGATTTATAAACTAGGGCCTGAGAGGTATGTATATCGCGGCACATCAAAGCACCCAATTTATAGATTTCTACAATTCTTACCCCATAAGCAAGCGCGAGCACGATTTTGCTAAGACCTTTGTTAATTTAAAATAATAGCCATGTCATTTCAATGACATGCCTACTTTCGTACGAAATTTTACGTGACGTATCTCTTTAGGCCACCTAGAAACTACTTAAGCAACTACTGCTGTATTTTCTCTGATATAATAGTAAACGAGTTTTACATGCTTTCTCTTATTATACGTAACGACCGTGCGGAACAGATATGAAGAAGAAGAAGGGAGAGTCGCTGCTCTCTGCTTGATTCCAATTAGAGCCTATCAACCATATTTACACATTCTAAGGTTATATCCATTATGCATAAACGTACAAACAACATTACGAGTATGCATACAAACAGTTTATGGATAATCGAACACGCCATATCCACTTGATTGTGTAAATGTTAAACGTTTCATGGAATCATTTGAGGTAAATCTTCAGTCGTGGTCCCTCTCTCTTTCCCTCCCACTCTTTTCTTTAAATTAAACCCCGGCTGTAATCTGACTCAGTGACAATAACACCGCCATTAAATTTTACTCTATTTTATTCAACATCAATATAATGCATACGCTTTATCTGACAATTAATAGGCCCAAGTGACAACCGGAAGGATCTCTCGTAGTATTTGCGCGATGCCTTTCACTGGCAATTTTCACCATTCGGTCGGCGTAATATCTCACGTCCAGCGGCCTTTCTCGAGGATCGAACCGTTATACAGTTATAATATCCTTGCCTGAGCGATCGACGAACTCGTACCTTGTTCTTTTCTGGCCAGATGTAGTTTCGGATGCAAGTACAGAAAATCGCTGCTGTCATTATACTGCCAATGAGCTGGTATTGATTTGTTTAGGATCTTAGTTTGCCAATTGAGTAAATTTGTGTTTATAGCAGGTGCATATCCAATCGTCATCAATTATTCCTACCTACCTTTACTCAAAGAAGCTACTGCGTCGCAAAGTGCGTGGAATAATAGTAAATGTAAGCACACCAATGGTGAACAGATATTATGTAGAGACGCGTAAAAGCGCTGCACGGTAATGTGGTATATTAAAATTATTATACATGTATAAACCGGTTTCCAAAGGCCATCCGGTGTACTCTGTACCTCATATATGGGGAACAATCACAGCCCAGCTATTATTGACCACACTTGACATTTTCATTAGCGCACGTACCGACTTTTTATTTCCACATGGCACTGTTCAAAAAGAAATTACTTTACGCGCGCTCCACAGACTTGGAGAATTAAACTTTTCACGCAGATGTGTTGCAAGCAAGTACTTTCGCATCTCACGCGACGAATGATTTTCTGCGAGATTAATTACCGCTTCAATTCTCACTGCAGTAAACGTACCGCGATGGATCAGGCGAGTGAAATACAATCGTTCTACAGTGGACGCTCAATTTTCATTACCGGAGCCTCGGGCCTGATGGGTAAGGTCTTACTCGAAAAGCTTCTCTACTGCTGCAGTGATTTGAAATGCATCTACATCCTTCTTCGCCAGAAACGTGGACGCTCGGTGGAAGCTCGTGTCGACGATATGTTCAAACTCCCGGTAAGGCATATTACCTTTCATATCGTGGCTTAGTCGTGGTATCATATTTTCGAAGCGGTGCCATTATTAATGTACAGTATACTGCATTATTGCTTTCTTTGAAATATATATGATATACTAGATTATCCCGTGAAATCTGCACTGTATAACTATGTCCGTATGGACAAATGCGTGTAGGAATATGCCAAAAGTATGTGAGATCATAATTTTTTTTTTTGCACAAATTATGCGATTATTAAATTACGGATAAATGAGGAACATATGCTACGTATTATATGCATGTCTCATATATGATCAAATAAATTTGACGTATTATACTCGCACGGGTATCGAATTTATTTGCGAAATATTGTCTTCAATATATGTATATACATGTGATTGTCACATATATCCATAAATATATATTGCATACATCACATCTATAGAGTGCATAAAAATGGTAAGTTGTGCAAGGGGGCGTTCACTTATTACGCAAGACGTTTTTTGCCTATTTTGGCCCCCTCCCCCCCGTCCCCGCCCCCTTCACGATTAATCAAGAAATCGAAAAGACTTGGGAAGCCCCGGCCCCCCTTGCGCCGGATATCTTACGCAAGATTGAATATTAAATACCTGAAATATTGAAAGTAATCATAAATATCGTACCTTCGCAGCATCCACCCTAGCGTTCATGATAATGTTAATGCTATCGAGAAAACTTATAAGAGTCACAGAGGGTAATACATTAAAAGTAATTCTTGCGTGTGGAGCTGATTTATGATTAAAAATAAAATAAAAATCTCACGGAAGATGTCTTCAGAGTCCCCCTCTTCCCGAAGTAAGACTAAGTAAGAAATGTTGTACTCCCTTCCCCCCCCCCCCCCCCCTCCCAAACCTCGCAAAACATCATACGTAACAAATGACAGGTCCTAACGAGTGCAGCAAGCCGGGAAAACAGTGTTTTTCGCAATGCTTTTCATCACCATGAAAAGGACAAAGTCTGAACAAGAGTTGGCAACCAACTAAATTTTTTTGTTAAACAAATAAGTAAACACGGTAAAACATAATAATTCGTATAAAAAAAGTGATAAGGAGAAAAAAATAAAAGTTTGTTGATAACAATTTAGAATCGATTGATTTCCGATAGAATCGAAAGATCAAATTAATCAGGACTTGGAAATTTTTCATGCACAATGTTTGGTTGCAAAATCCTGTTAGTTTCAGTTTTCATCGTCAAGCTGTTTCCCAGATCATCGCGGGAGTTTGTTGAACAGATCGACGGATCGACAGACAGACCTACATTTCTCTGAAAACCTGCTTTTCGGATTCTAGAGGTTTGAAAATGTAAAGATTCGTTCAAATTAGGAAAAGTGATTTTCGACCGAAACCAATACTCTTGTTATATCACCAAGGGTGATGAAAAGTAATATATGGGCAATATAATCTGAACGAGTATAAGTTGCGGCACGAGCCGATACCGAGTGTTGTAATAACACAAATTATATATTGCATGTCCGCACACGTAACACCAGATTCTTTTTGCAATACTCGCACGGAGAGTTTGATTTGATAATTACGGGAGATGTCACTAACGTTACGTACAGTCAAAGTTAGGCAACTTGCGCTGAATGATACAGTGCGTAAAATTGAATTGTTTGATAGTGCGCATGGTCAGGGTTATTTTTCCGCACTGTTCGGAAATGGGACACTTTAAGCACGCTCCACAGGCTTCAAAAGTCAAACTTTCCAAGCGGAATATCTTTCACGCGAATTGTGCCCGCAGCCAAGACTATCTACACTGATTGTGAGAGGTTGGCATCACTACAGTTCATATTTGGCCTACCGACATGTCACACCGAATAGGCAATATTATTATGTCGAATCACGTACGAAAAAAAATTTTTAATAGATGTTTCACCGTGTCCGAAAATTAAATCCCGCCTTGATGGAAAAAGTAGTGCCGATGGAGGGTGACGTGACACTGGATAACCTTGGGCTGGACGAACAACAACGAAAAACTCTTGCCGAGGAAGTATCGATTGTGTACCATTGCGCGGCTACTCTTCGCCTGGAAGCTAAACTAAAAGATGCCGTCGAAATGAATACGGTACGTGTTACAGGTAGAAACGAAAATTAGTACGCAGCTCTGTTTGCCATCGTTGTATGGTAACATCAACGAAGCAATATTAGATTGTACCTGTCTACGGGACGACAGTGGGACTGCCCACTGGGATACGTGATAGACGATTAATTAGATGAAACAGTGCAAGAGAAATATTAGAAAAGAGATATTCATGGCTGATATTTCAAGGTGGGTACGAGTAGGGTGCTTGAACTCTGCGGGACAATGAAAGGGCTGAAGTGCTTGTTGCACCTTAGTACAGCCTTCTGCCATGTGGACCAGGATGAACTTGGCGAGAGGGTTTACGAAGCGAACGAGGACCCTCGGGACGTAATGCGTATGATACAATGGATGGATGAAGATGCCATTAACCTCGTAACACCAAAGTGCGTTGCTTAATTCTTACTTTTTTCCTTAAACCATACGACATATACATATACGTTGCACTTACGCTGAATGTGTTAGAATGCTTATACATATTATGGTGCTGACATCTCTTTTGAGCCAGTCACTTGGAACGTCTAATTAGTAACTTATGCTGACACGGCGGTAATTGCAGAAACTTTGTAAGCGCAGTGTGTTGGCTAAAAGTACTGCAAGTCCGACAAATTTTTTCCATGTTTAAAAACTGCAAATGTCCAGCCCTCTGTCATTTTTGTATAACGATTTGCATTATGTCCTCCAGTCCTATCTAAAGTATGATTGCGGGAGCCAACGCAAAAGCCGGTTCCAATTTTACATTAATTTCCATGCAGGTTCCCATATCTTGGTACATACAAGTGCAATATGGGGGCCAGTGCCCGAGGGTGCAGCTAGATAGCAATTCCACGTAGAGGGCATTCTTCATCAGTTCAGGCACTTTTTTACGGACCCTCTCAAACATCGCTCACAATTGGCCACGTTTGAGTACTACTTGAAAGCAGTCCCCTTGATTTTTTTCAGATTTTTGAATAAATTCTTTCAGAACAAGACTTTTTTTTCTTTATAATTCGCAATCGGATGAGTCTGGCTAAAAATCTACTAATGCAGAACTCGAATAGTTTTTTTACTAGATATTGCGATGCAATAGCTGGGATTTAATAGAGGAGGCTGTATACTCAATCGGATTAGACTGACCATTGGATTTTTGCATTTATTAGTAAAATGATTTGGGAAAAGTATACTCACGTAAAAGGTGACGCAAACGGTTTTTATATACCGCGATTTGATACTGATTGTGAAACTTTCGAGTAAAAAGTTTCAACTCCATAAAATAGTCGAAACCCACTCATTTCGTATGAAAATTATGGTAGGGAGGAAAAAGTACAATTTGGTCGGGAAAATTTCTCATCATTTTCTCCTACTCAAAACAAACCAGGCAATAAGAATAAAAATGCAAGACGTATTATATTTTATTGTTCACGATCGGTTGAAAATTAGTTCTACGTACGAAGAAATTTTTTGCCAGACCACGACCCGATCCAAGGTATGTGAATTACCTAACAAACTCCAACCCCCAAATGTATAGAATATATGAAAAATAAACTCAGAAACTTCCAAAGTGCGGACACTTACGAATCATATCCGAGGGAGTCTGAAAAAAGTGGCTGAACTAATGACAAAAAAAAGAGAGGGATAGAAAGAGATTCTAGTATTAATATCCTTCAATAACCGGGCACAATGAATAGAATGGTGGTTTATATAAGTGGCAGAACTTGTAGAGAATGCCCCACATATTGATTCTCACTTCATGGTAAGAATTTCAAGTTGGACCGCCCCACATACACACAATTCCCAGGCAGCGAGCTGAATGCAAATACTTTAGATCGGACATGCAATTTCGAATTATCTTGCAATGTGCACTTTATGCATTTTTCAATATTATTCATACTTGTCTTGAACTAGATTAATCGAACCACATCCAAACACATACACGTACTCGAAGAGGCTTGCCGAAACACTGGTCGCCGATGAATACGCAACATTGCCTTGCGCGATCGCCAGACCATCGATTGGTACGTCACAAATGGTCATATAATTCTCTGTGTATTCCGAGTATGTTAATCGCCAGCAGAAAGTTTGCTTTGGTCGTATACCTCCAGGTGCCTACTCATAGTATTTAACCCAAGCGCAAAGTCACCTCGGTTTGCTCGATCTCTCGCTTCACGATTCACTCTTGGATAACATATAGAACTTTATACCCGAATATCGAACTAATAACAATTATTGTCAGTCAGAAATGACTTGGCGTAAATGGCAAGCTACGATTTTCCAGTTGAAAATCCTTACTTCTCCAAGCTCCAACGTGTTCATTAATTCTTCTCAGTGATGTAACGAGTAAAACAAACGCTGTGGTTACGTCATCGCATCTTCGTGTACAGCCTATTTTTCGAAACTGTGTATGATATTCGGGGAGTACATACTCTACCGAATTAGGCATACCTGATGATGGTTAAATTACTCGTATTTTAGGATTCCGTGCCTCATGAGGAAAAAACGGAACCCTTAAGGATCGCTTTGTTGTCCGTCCGTTTGTCAAACTCACTCGTCAAAACCCATAGGGTACTTTCCGTTGAACTATAATCACGAAATTTGGAGAGAAGCAGTAAGCAAGACGGAGAAGCAAGGGTAATCAAGTTTGTACGGAACCTTACGGCGCGAATCCTACTCGCACTTGTCTGGTTTTTTTTTTCTCGCTGAATCCTTATGGTGTATAATGAGACGGAATGAAATATGAAAAAATCGACATGAAAAATCAGATTTCAAAGTATTAACTCGGACTCACTTCGGTCTTGTCAAAACGCTTTCATAGGCAGCGCAATCCAATGTATATGTCGAGAGTTTTTTTAAGCTTCCGCTCGCTGCTCATCGCTACCGGATAGGTAACCGAAGTTACATTTTAAATCCGTATTGCGATATCTGAAAAGGTCTGATTAAGTACTTTACATGAACAACGTCCGTAAAATGGAGACATCTTCACAGAAATGATAGAACTGACCCAAAATGTAGCTTCGGTTCCCTACCTACTGGACGTGAGCGCCGAGCTTCTCACTGTCAGAAAACTCCCGGTAAAAGCTTCTTATTGCTGTACAAACCATCAGGTGATACTATGTGCAAACAGAGAAAGCCTTGCTCACTCCTCAAACATAAGTCTGAAATCGGATGCACGTACTACCCGTGCGTAGTTCCAGGCACAAGACCATATATCTCAATTGATCGTGCGGGTATCAAATATAATCGGCTCTAAAGAGGATCACCTGGAGGCAATAGTATGATGGGGCAATTTTCGCGGGCTAGAACTTCTTGACCAAGTAATTCTTTAACGGTTAACAAAAAACATGGATAACGATATGAACCATAGCGTCAGCTCTGACTCATATTGATTGAACGCAATGCATTCGATAAGAATATTGCTTTGAAATACGTAATCTCAAAGAGTTGTGCGAAAGGTGTTCTTATTCGTTTGCAGGATATTCTGCAAAATTTGGCACCCCCGTTTCCCTTCACGTGCCCGACTCGTAATTTGGACTCATTGATCTTTTACTTATTTTCAGTAACCCCAGCATGGAAAGAACCGCTACCTGGGTGGGTGGACAGCCTTAACGGACCCGTGGGACTCATCGTAGCTGGCAGCAAAGGTGTCCTACGGTCAATGCACTGCAACGGCAACTATCACGCAGAAGTTGTCCCCGTTGATTTGGCAATAAATGCCCTCATAGTCATCTCTGTAAAAATCGGTACAGCAAAAGAAAAGTGAGTCGATTCTTGGCAATATTTATTGCCCCAAGTTGTAATAAATAATCGGGACGTTAGGAGTACAGCGTAGTTTCCCGCAATAGTTTATAACCCCATTCCGAGAGACCGTAAAACAAACGCGTTGAGATTGCCAGTTAGGGAAGGGAGTTTCAAGTTCTCTGATCGTATGAAACAGCTGACATGGCGATTACATGCGGCACGATCGACGTGACTTCAATATTCACTTGTGCAGGCTTACGCACACCTTATGCCTAGATGTGGATACAGAGTATTTGTAATCTCACCATTTAAACAGGCCGAAGAAAATACCTGTTTACAACATCACCCAAAGTGGGGTAGTGCCAATCACTTGGGGTGAAGTCCTTGAGAAAGGAAAGAAGATTGCGCGTGAGTATCCCTTTGACGGAGCTATCTGGTATCCGGACGGTGACATACGGAGCAGCAAGTTTGTACACGAACTCTTCGTCTTCTTCTTCCACCTGATTCCTGCCTATTTCATCGATTTTCTAATGCTGTTATTCCGACAGAAGCGTTTGTAAGTGTACCAATCGTTTCCATTATCTTTTAAAATAGAAAAGGCTACTATCTCATCATCTACCTACATCTACATCTTAGACTACACAATGACAAGTACCCGCGTGTAAATAATAACACCCCACTTCCACACATAGCCCGCATAACCAAGTCTATGCCCGAGTTAACTAAGTCTATGCCTTAATTCATGTATCAAGTCTATGACGCAAACATTTTGAAGTAGTTCACTGACTTGTACGTTACGGAGTGAGTCGTAATAAACTCAGAGTAGACCGGCTTATACCCATATTCACAACCACGTATCCTCCTTCTGCAGCTTTCGAAAAGCGCATGAGAAAAGTGTGCAGTTTTGGTTATTGCAGTTATTCCATTTCACGCACTTGTTGCGAAAAATACTATGTTGGTCCATGCAACACGAAATTGGTTTGTTCGGTGAACTACATTTTTGCGGTTGAATAATGTCTTGACGTGGGATTTATTGTTGGAGCCGAAACAAATTATCGCAATAGGGACATACAAATATAGCACGAGTGACCATAACGAAAAGAAATAGCAATACGTTCTAAATTTTCGGCAGGTTACAGCTACAAAACTCTTATTCATTTCGCACCCAAGACCATATTTTTCGATTATGGTAAAAAATACAAATAGATAAAGACTGCTTAGCTACCACAAGTACCTTCTTGGCGTTTGTAGAATGTCGCACGAGTCACCCAGCTAATTCTAATTGTAAGTCAAAACGTTCCTGGTTATAATCACACTGCGGAAACAAGAACACTGATTCTAAAATGTAAAAATAATAAGATAACTTCTCCTCTTGGTTCTGCGAACGAAATTTTAGTGTTCCGCAAAGAAGTGTAGTTCCTGAAACGTTCATCGATAATTTTTCAAAAATGACCATAGCATTTGCGAACAGACAGCTGTAGTGACTGCGCGAAGATAACGAGATGTCTCGTTCCTTCTGGCAGCTTGAAGGCATTTCTTTTCACAGATTGTGCAAAAGACTTTCAACCTTACAAACAGTTCAAACGCCGCGTACATTAGGTAATATGCCCTGGTTAATAATCACGAACCTCCGTCCGCAGCATGGTCCGCATTCAAAGACGTATCTCCGACGGCCTCGAGGTTCTCCAGTATTTTACGACACGCGAATGGATATTCCACAACACCAATCTGATCAACCTTTCAAACGAGATGAGTCCAAAGGACAAGGAGTTATTCCCAATAGATTTTTATAACGTCGAACAAGTTACCTACATGACCGATGTTGTCCTGGGTGCAAGGCAGTACTGTATGAAAGAAAAACTTGACACGCTTCCCAGGGCGCGGCGGCATCTTAAAATGTAAGAATTACACAAATACCAGGCTTATCTTGC
Organism: Neodiprion fabricii; assembly: GCF_021155785.1. Classification (NCBI taxonomy): domain Eukaryota; kingdom Metazoa; phylum Arthropoda; class Insecta; order Hymenoptera; family Diprionidae; genus Neodiprion; species Neodiprion fabricii. The sequence continues at coordinate 41,851,342 of NC_060240.1, forward strand.
AAACTGTTCACTGCCGCATCTAAATCTCGTAATTTCATTTAATCATACACGGTTTCATTAATTTCGTCATGATTGCAGGTTGTACGTGATTCATATCACCGCGGTCTACGCCTTTTACTTCGGAATTATTTATTACGTATGCAAGAATTTTGAGACAGCCAGATTCTGCCTTGACTTTGTCACGGAAGGCTTGAAAAGTGTCCCGATTATCGGAGGATTGATCGAGAGGGTGCATTAGAAAAAATGATACTTATATTCCCGTTAACAGAATGCGTCGGCCTACCGCATGCCTACGCAGAGGGTTTGCAACGTAAACCCAACTAACCGAAACGACCGAATCGATTGCTCAACCGGTATATTAACTACTCGATTAAGCACCAAGTTGAAGTGGAATGGCTTTAGTTGAACTGGACAACTAATCCCCAACAGAAGAAAAGCAATTCTATATTTCCGGGAAAACTTGTCTCGCGCGGTACTGAAGTTCACGTGATTAACTAATGGTAACAGTTTTTTAAACTTAACATGACGTGCTCGATACAAGCCCTGCAACTTGGTTCTAGATGTAAATTTTCAATATGGCATTACGAATTATTCAATTCGTGTTTCTCTTAGCAGTGGTGTAACGAATGTAGAAAAATACGGCAATGCAGTCGAATATACATATTATGAGGAAATCGGAGAGTGAAACAGGTTATTTTTTTTTTTTTTATTATTATTACTATGGTTATTATTGTTGGTGTACAATTGATTGCATGAGTAAAAAATTCCATCCGAGGAGAAACAATCTACTCAAAAAGATGAATACAATTAACCAACGCTTCGTGTTAATAGGATTATAGATTTCTGTGGTGTTTTTTCTACCTGTATTCTTGAGTTTTTACAATACATATCTATAACATACCCTTGATGTGCTCTTATTACGTCAGTAATTAACTATCGTGGTATACCTAGCGTAACCTTTGACCGATCTTGTTCTACGACATAGTATTACCGTTTCTGAAAACTACAAACTCCGTCTCCCCTATCGCCTGTCATCCCGCACGGTCCACCAGAACCGGGGTTGCATAAATTAACGCGACGGGCAACGAGAGTTGACCTGCATTTGATTCAATTCTGCCGCGGCGCGGCGGCGTAGAAATCACATAGGAATTACAAAGTGGATGGAAAAGTAAAGAAGCGAATTGCAGTACGTCGTCAGAAACGAAATGCTCATGATTTTCAAAATACGTTACTGGCATAAATATTTCCTACATGCGAGTGAACGGACGTGGATGCCAAAGGCGCGGCTTTGTTACAATGTCGGTGGATGGCGCTGTGTACGCCTCCTTTGAGGACACACGTATTGATTCACCCCGCACACTCTGGAACGGCCAGGTATAACCTGTACGAGTGTAAGCGTCCTCCATTCAAAGCTAGCCTAATAAAACCAGGGAGCTCTGCCGTTTGACTGAAATATGCCGATTCCTCCTTCATGCGATCCAGTAAATATGGATAATTGGGGCGAGGTTTAACTCACCCGCGTGAATCGTCCTAGGAATAGCCGGCACCGCCTGCGGGGTCAAATATTTGAGACAATTAGTAGAAATAATTTATGTATGCGGTGTTGTCAGTTTTCGCATCAACTCCATTGCAAAATGTGATACATTGGCACATATCTGCAACCTATCGTAATAATACTGCATAGCAGTTTGAAAGATTTATTCGATCCAGATCATTTCTGCATAGAATCCCCCTTGGAGGTATTTTATACTTATCTTGGTTGTTTAGTTTGAGTCGTTTTCACGACAGTGCTTGAATGCGAAAGGGACCGGCCGCCGTTGAGCAGAGTAATTAACGGGTGACCTCGCCAAAAGGTGTTTTGTATGACAACAACTTTGGGCAGTCAGAGTTATAAGCTAAACGAAGGGCTATGGATTGTGTCTGATTAGGCAGCGTGGCTCGTAACGCGTTCCAATTTCTCTCGAGAATGGTCGTAGCCAGAACTAGTATCTAATTCCAACGGGTGTTCCGATAAGGAAATCGGATCGATACTCAGGTAAGTATTGGCACTTGAGTGATGATGGTCACTTGCTTTTCACCCATCATTGACTCTGAGTTCATCCGAACAACAATGCAATTTCTAAGGCCACAAGAGACTGCCGCGTAGTAGTCAAGGCTGTGAATATGACAGAGCTGGTTGAAAAAATGGTAAATAAGAGTACTACACAGGTGCGTACAACCTCCTAAGATTTTACCACGATTCAACCAAAAGCAAAGGGGATTCAAAGGGTGGACAATCTGCAAGCGCACGGCAACGGTCACGAGGATGGTGTGAAATCGTTTATCGCGGTATCCACGTATGGCATATATGCAGGTAAGGTGCGCGATCGAGTACTCGGTGGTAATTAAGTCGGCAGGGGTCGTGGGGCGTTTGCAAATTGTAGGCCAGGCGACAGGCGGCGGCGCGTCGGTGGCGCGGGGAAAATTGTTTCCTCAACAGCGAGAACGCGGGCAGTACGTCGCGAAACCCCTGGTTCTTCGCCTCGCGGCACGGGTGAAAATTGGAAAGGTGGGCCGATAGCCAAATCGTAGAACATCTGGAGAGTAATAGTTCCACTATTACGTATAAATCCGCAACACAATCGTCGTATCCGCGCGATCAGTGGAAACTGTTCGCACCTGTACTACGGAGTTATAAACATCAAACAATATCGGTCTCCTCAACGAATTCCAGTTAGGATGCGAGTTTTGTAATAACGGCATGCCAATAGGACGTTCAGAGTCCTGCTAATATGCCAGACCTTGATTCATAAAATTTATTCGGTGTCTTTAGTCCGGTCGACTACATAATTGTTGAACATAACGCGGCCATTTGATAAGCGCCCATTCTGCGTTATGAGCGAGGCGGTGATAAATATCTCTGTTAATTACAGAGAGATTACCGATCATTGATAAATAGTAACAGGAATCCAATCGCCAAACTATCCGCCATGTCACTCGTGGTGAGCATTAAGAACGTCCAAGCTCTCAAGTTCAAGGGAGAAAAGTTCGTCAAGATCGACTTCAGAGGTATGCGATAACACAATCTGAATTTTAGTCGGATTTCTTAAACATCGATTAACGCACCGCACCCGCGACCCCTTAAGACTCAACAATCGCGTTGAATAGACTTTGTCGACCGTCATGTTTCAATATAACGCATGTGCATAAGTATGTAGCACAGCACGTGACATCTGACTGATGGAAAATATTTTATGTTTATTTTTTTCGTAGCCAACATTACAAGAATCCCAGAGAAATTCACTGCAATTAAGATAGCCATAGAATGTATACGTTGGTATAATTGTACTGTAATTGTTAATACGATACTCGGTGATGCGTTACCCGGATAGACGTGTCTGACTCTCTCTGCCGTCTCATTGTCAGACATGTGTCGATTACAGATTGCGGTAACTCTAAATGGTACCATGCAAGGCGCAAAATGTACCGTAAGTAGTTTCAAACCGATTTTGAAGAGCACGATTCAATTCGCTCTAACTGCAAGTATAAGCCGCGTAATAATGTCTCCCGGCCATAGGTATAATAAATCGCATCAGCAATGACACCGCAGCTTGATAGTTCATATTACTCACAATCAGTCATCGAAATCTCGGTCCATCGTCATTGAATGAAACCTCTCCGTATATGTACTGAGAAAAAAATTTGTTCGAACTAATCTAAACGGCGATTACGGGCTAGGAAACGCAGATTTAGTTACTTCAACTGGATATCAGTTAACTTGATTATGTCTTTTATCGCCCCTTGGATCTGCTACGAAATATTCAATTGTGTTAACTGATATTCAGTATGTCTAATAAAAATCTGCATCTCCTCACCCGTAACTGCCGTTCCGATTGGTTCAACCAGAATTTTTTCTCAGATAAACACACGAGTAACAGGGCATGTGTAAGCCTTGATCCGATGGACTCGGTGACCGGGTTCTTTCCGCAAACGGTATTAGTCGAGAGTGTTATTATAACTCATAGTCAGTTCGTGATAGCTCGGTTCGATTTCTAGTTGTGCTTGTAAAAGAATACGTTCAGTCTTTTCGTTAATCATATTCGAGATATATGCCCCAGTTGAGTGAAATATTTTGGGCTTATTCTGGGAATGTTTCCTCTGCACTGAGAGAAAAAGGTCGTTGAATCTGGAAAAAAAAAAAAAAAAAAACATCGTTTCGACTAACCAAATAAGGCGTTTACGGGCAGCGAAACGAATATTCGGTTATTGCAAGGATTGATAACATGCACGAACTACATAAAACATACATCTGTCGACTAAATTATTATCCAGCACAAATACGAGGATGTACAGTGAACGAAATATTGAGTTGAACGACCTGTGTTATACCGGTGGTACGGAAATCATTTTATTAATGTGAATATCCTAATTTTTTATCCGACAAGTGCTTGTTCAAAGCAAGATCATGTTTCGTTGGTTTAAAAAAATCTCAGTTAACGGAACTGAATATTTAGTTGGAAACGTCACAGCTTGGTACAAGCAACTGAACATTCAGTTCAGTGTAGTGTTCCAACCATTGATTCAAACAAATTATTTGTTGGCTGCAGTCTCGTATCGTTCGGATCACCAATTAATGCTCAGGTACCAAAGTAAGATAATGTTTTGTTAGAATCATACATCATACATCATACATAGTATTAAAGTTCGAAACCAAATTTTGTACGTTCGGATGTTCAGAAAGTGACGTCACCCAAAATTTTTTCTCTCTTAACGTCATCGATCTATAGTAATCGACGACGACGAAAATCAGCTGACCGAATTCATCAGTCCGGAAACAACCGCGCATCGTAAATGGTCAAAAATGACATCTAGCATCATTTTACACTATTAAAAGCTAAAAAAAAAACATTTGTATACTTTTTGCGAAAAAATACAAATAAAAAAAATGGAAATAACGAGAAAAAACTTTTTTTTAATTATGTTTAGAGTAAATTTTATTACTAACGTTAATTTAAAAAGTAATTATTACACATATTTTATTTACTTGAAAAAAAAAAATTCCATTTTTCACGGGTACCCCATTTTGCCCGCAAAAATAAAAAATTTTTTCTTACTGGAAATTGAAAATTGACATTATTTACGTTGTTTCCAACTAAAAAAAAAAGAAAATTCAACATATTTCCGTTCACAAAATTTTACTATTTCCTTAAGTACCCCGTTTTGCCCCCCCGCCCCTATATCACGACACATACGAGCAGAATTATCAGGTAGTGAGTTATGTTTTAACATTCTACGAATGTACGCTAAACTGATGACAGTAAGGCTTTATCCAAACGAGTACACAAATCAGCTGTACTAGGCATCCCAACCTTATAGCAGCTTACTCAACTGAGTTAATGATCGTACGTTGAAGTGGAAATGAAAAAACTGAGTTAATGATCGTAGTGAGCGCATAAGCACATCTTGAATTGTGTGTTTGCACGTATGTTGTTATAATGTTATTCATGAACATTTACTACCGATTGAACAATCCTCATCTGGTGAAACACTGACAACGAGTAAGCGAGCGTAGCGAGGGCATGACCACCAAAACCAGCTACGCTATTATAGGCATCCGACCCCGAGCGAGCTTCAGCAAGCGAGGGTTTTAAAGCTACGTTATTATGAACTTCGATTGACAAGACTGAATGGAATGAAAGAAAGTCCTAAAATCATTTGGAATGGTTCCGATCGAAAATAAAATTGAAATTTTCAGCCTAATTACGGCAGTTGGTAGATTCTTCGGTAACGCAAATAACATATAATTGTTCGCAAGTCGGATACAACGCAATTTTTTAAGTTCCCTATTAAACGCCGCATGATTTTGTTCGGGATTCAAACCGGGAACCACTTGCAAATGAATACCTGTCATCCTATATACCTAGTCGCACATCTGTACCTACTACGTCAAACTATCGCACGGATTTCGTGTTAACTTTTGCTCACTTAGATGACAAGATATATTTATCTTATTGTCAGTAATACGAAGCTATTGCCAGGTGACATGAAGAGATTTGCTACAAATATTCAAGAATTTCGTTAGTATTTACAACAATTTGACAGCAGTGATAAAGCCGATGAAATAGTTGAGTTAACGAATGAAATGCTCCCAATCAACAAAATATTTATTCGATGCAAATATGTCGTTTACATAATTGGTCCAACACACTGAAAACTGGGATATTATTACCTTTATGTTTTTCCAGCTACTTTACACGTTGGACTTATGTGGCTTTATTTTTTTTTTTTTTTTACCAACAAAATATTCAAAAGCATCTTAATTTATTAGCCTATTCGTGATTGTGTATAGATTAATTGGACTATTTGTATGGAAATAGGTTTGTTCTTGTTTCGACTGACGCATACATTTAAATCAACAAAAGTATTTGCAGCCAGTCGAATTATATTCAATGACTTGAATCAACGGAACAAGCAGTACTTACAAGATGCAGGTTTTTTTTATGGGTTGTGAAACTTACTTTGTTTCTACCAATCATCAAAAGCTCCTGACGGAAGACACACTTAGTTCACACAACCATACCTATTCAACACTGTATAAGTTTGAATGGAAAGCATAAAAATCACTTAGTTTGACGAAATCGACTTGTTTACTAAATCAAATTTAGGGGTTAACACGAGAGAATCAAATTTTATTTCGTGGAATGCTAAATTCTTTGACGACAAAAAAATATATAGTCGAAGCCATCGCACGCATTCAACCGCAGATACCCCTGTCTTTAGCCGAATCATTGAGTTGACATCACTGAATATTTTTTTTAGACATATCAAATTTTCGATTAAAACAACCGCACATTTTAAGCAACTCTTATGGTTAATTTTGACTGACAGAATGATTGAAGCAACAATTTTACATCCAACTAAATCGATTCGGTTGATTTAACGACTTTTTTCTCTCCATGTCCAAGGTCTCAGAAATATTTGGGACATGCTTCAAGTCGGAACTATGCATGATTATATTTCAATCGGTGGTGAACATTCACCCGGGTACATTCGAAAGGTCAATTTGCGAGGGAAGGTCAGAGTGCCGATGCAGTGAGCGTATCATATCTTACAGTATTAAAACTTTGCGAAACGATAGGGGAATGGCCCACTGGCACACGTTCCCGTTGCACACGAAAAACCTGACGTAAGGAGAGTTTAATTCCTGATCATATATTTTCTTACCACCGGTCAACATTCAAGTAACTTTGAGCAAATTCCTTGCCAAAGCGACCAACGTCCGTCTCTTACCTTTTCCGATTTCCTCGACGATATTTTGTAGAACTCGGTCGAACAAAATAAATACCGAATTCTTTGTCATTCTTATTTCTTGGATTTCAGGTGCGACACACTGTTCTCGAAGTCTCGACGAAAACGGAGATCTCATTGTCGTAGATCAGGTAACGTGGCAAAATTCATCATATTATCACCATTTTAAGTCAGCGCTTCGGTTATATAGTTATATGTATAGGTGTATGATCTGCAAAGCATCAGATATCCCATTTACACCAAAGAGTCAAGTGTCACGGCGGTCACGCATCGCCCCTAAAGTATTGTCTCGGTCATCCTTCCGTGTGCCTCTGTACCAGTACTAGCACCCCCGCCTTCCTCGCGTACCGCCCATATGGCTGTCCGGTCGATCAGCCGAGCACGTTACAACATATTATGTATATACTTATACGCATTCATACGTTTAACAAATACTGGCTATACTGGTCATGAAAAATGAGGCTATTTAAGAAAATGCGAGAGAACGATCTATTTTGCGGTGTATCTTACGAAATCGGTGAAGAAAGGCTCGTGAAGTGTGTGAAGGACAGGACTGCTTTATCTGTGGTTATTACAGTTACCTACTGCCACTGTTCCTGTAGTTATACATATAATACAGGCGAAATAGCCTGTTGTTCGCGTATCTCGCGATATTGCCCGTTCCTCACGCATTTCGTGTGATACACCGTTCTTCGCGCGTTTAGCGAAATCAACCGTTTACCCCGCATATCCTGATACAGACCATCTTTGTAGCTAATATTATAGACGATATGCACGAACGTATTCGTAAGTATATGTAATGTATGACGTATGTATGATATACGCACGTGTGCTCGTTAATACGGGTATGGAGGCAGGGACATGCCTAAGTATATTATGTACGTTTCAAATTCTCCGTATTACTGATCCTCCCTGCTAGTTAAATGTTCCATATTTCATGATCCATTGTAATTGCGAAAGGCATACGCAAAGTTTCGATTTGGAAAGTTACGCGTTTGATCGTCACTACTCCCCAGTTTGATCCTCAGCGAGATTTTTGGATAGCGACAGTTTATAAAAACGGTTTTTACGCAATTGATAAAAAAAAAAAAAAAAAAAAAAAATGGGTGCGTGTACTTATGTACGCGCGTGAGAAGTTACACTTCTTTGGCATCATTAAAAAATACACAACATGTCAAAATCTTCTGTCACACAATGATAAAGAAAAGAAGTATGTAATAAAAAACAATAAAACAAATAACGGATGTCTTACATTATATTTAAATAATCTATTAAATTTTTGTCACGAACTTTTTATTAAATGTTCTATTAAATTTATTTCTTTATTTTGTAAATATTAAAAAATCAATAATAAATATTCAACATCGATAATTTAATAATATTTAATATTAATTATATTAAATAATGATATTTTAATTTATATCAATAAATAATACATACGGATAACTAACCTCAATTATATTGGAGCACTTGAAAAAGTATTTTAGCACAATTTTTTTCACTAATATTCACAAATTTTTCGAGACTTAATGAATTCGGTTGAGTGGGCAACTTCATCCTGTTAATTTCGTGTTACAATTTTGTGTTACAGTGATGCGCGCGCATCTTGAAATTTCACTCTCATCAGTTTTTCATAACGCGCCTAAAGAAGTATAACTTCAATAAAAATTTGACGAAATGATAGAAGCTTGAATACGGCTAGCCACGTAGCCTGGACACAGGCTGACAGCAAATACAAACAGATAGAATTCAACTGGTTGTACCTATTTCTATTCGGGTTACAGCAGTCTTGTAGACCTTGAAACGTGTGAAAATCATAAAGATAATAACGTGAAAATACACCCTGTTCCATGGGATCTTATTTTATTGATACAAATTACGCGTGTGACTTGATCGCTGTACTCTCAGGAAAATGCAGAATAGCAATATTTATTCGTAATCGTGAAACCAGAAAACTTGCATTATACTCACAGTCTTCTCCGGGGTCTGACATGAACGCGCGGCATACCATAATTTTGTACGAGCTTTATTACGACGGTGCTTCGATTGAACAGGTTATGGAATAGGAGCGGTGAATACAAATGGAACAAAAAAAAGTAATCTAACGACAAATCAACTGGTTTTATGAGTCAACAAGCAAGGATGTCCATCCCTTGAAAATACTGCGCGTGAAATGCCCATAAAAACTTTGATAATAATTTCACGGTACAGAGCAAATCGTTTTCGGAAATATACGCTGACCCACAATTAACAGACTATCTATCTACAGCACAAATCCATTCGGCGGTCTTAGGTGCCGATATGAAGTGGTGGGGTTGATATAAAGAAGGAAACGAACAGGAGTTTCGTTCCAATTTAATGGTCATTTGAACGCCCTGGCGGCATTCATATGTGAACACTGAAACAGTTTTGAATCAACCACGCTACTGCAGGACTATGAGTCTTAAATTGAATTTCTGAGTTTCAGAGTTTCACTTGGAATTTGGGAAGGCCGGTGGAGGAGTCGGAGACGCTTCAGCTGACTGTTGTATCCCGAGGGATTTTGCGCAGTGAAAAAACAGTCGCGAAATACGGTTTAATTCTTCAGACTGTCATTCAAGAAGGGAGGATTCTAATCAGCGATTCACTGGTTGATCTAAGCAACCGGCCACTTCCGGTAAAATCAACAGTTCAAGACTGAAAGTTGTACGAAATATCGCCAGGGGTAATGTAGGCTAGCTTGCGCTTCTCGACAAGCGCAGTACAGCGACCATACTTGCTCATGAATTAAGGGACACGTACAGGGAAGAGCCGAACAAAGTGGGCCCCCTGCAAAATTTTTCAAAAATCATACAAGTTTCCTTATTTGTTTGTCTTCTTTTGTAATGTCTAGTTAATAATTTAGTAATTTTCATAATATTCAATGATTAAATGGCAAAATATTCCATGGCAAGTAAATAAGGAAATTTAAAAATTTTCTTAATATTTAGTTAATTTCATCGTTGAAGCCTTTTCAGAAAAGTACATAAAGAAATTCATCATTTTGTGTAATTTTGGTGGAATACTAAAAATTTTAAGGGCCACCTTCCCCGCTATTTTCGGACGCATCAAATAAACGCGAGTCATCAGTCAGACTTCTATTTTTTTGGTAAAAATTGAATTAAGATCCATCGACTCAGATGCCCATTTGGAGCCTTGCTTCCTTGATGAGCCCACTTTGTCCTCCGCGCCCGTATACCTTCAAATTAAAATCTGGCCAGCAATATCAGGTGGTGTTGTTGTCGGTATGAAATCGCTGTTCCTTCCGATTAAGAAGCTTTCCTGCTGCGCTTATCTATGCGATGTTCAATACCTTCAATAATTCAATTCCCTTCGAAAATCCGACATTAAGAAATTTTGTGAGAGATGTTTTTGATACCCGATAAACTTTATCCTTTTAATATCGTTCCATACATGGATAAAATCACCTTGTGACCACCTGCAAGTAGCCTCAACCTTTAGTAACAATGCTTTCTATTGCTTGATTGTAATGGAAAGTTTTTTTTTTTTTGGTTATCAAGGTATGAATTTCGAACAGTCACCCACCTTTGTCAGCAGTTTACGCGTATACGCCCTAACATACTGACGCGACGTTGGAATGCTTTTAGATGCTGCCGTTTAGCTTGCGAATAAGTTACATGCAACGAACATACCTGTACAGATATGTTCCAACGCAATGCGGCCAACAAATATGCAATGTTAACGGCACACAAGTTCATAAGTCAACGAGAGCGAAGATACTTCGCCAACATTTGCAGAATTTACATTTAGGAATCGGTGGCCACTAATTAAACTGTTGAGATACATGTATATATTATATATTTATATATGAGATACATATATATGTATATGAGAACTGTATTTTCTAAGTCCTTGAAAGTGCGTGCCCAACGTTATACCATCGGATAACAAACGACCCGACCAATCACTTTTAGGCAGTCGTTACACTCGAGGTGCGTTACACACCCCCGGACGGTAGCTGTAGCTCTTATGCCGGTACAGAAATAATGGAGGATGAACAAAGGATGCTAATCGATATTGAGCAAAACATTGCAACTTTGGAGCGAAGCCTCGAGGAGGCAAATTCCATGAGACGTCGGGGTTCATGGCACAGCCCCGCAGAGAAGGCAAGGAAGCGAGGATCAGGAACCATGCAGCGGGGCAGCTCCATGTCTGCGGCGGAAGGGTCGCCGGAACGGAAACGGTAGCGTATAAAATACAATTACCGATCGCACAAGCGGACGTCGTATACATTATGGTGTACATTTACACGCGAAAGCATTCTTAATATTCCGCAGCGCACGTCGGTCAATCTTACCCTATAAAACCGACTTCCCCCGGACGATTGTGAACTTGATTGTTGGCTCAATGTTCTTGGCATCTCGAGGGGGATGAAAAACATCGAGTCAAGTGATACCTACGTTTGTAGTCGGGCGATAATTAAGGAAGCCGCGACCAATTCAAGTGCAATTTGAATATCATATGTGTTGTTCGTGTGACATTCCAACACTAATTTCACGTTGTACGTGCAGACTGCATGAATTTCGTTGAAACGACTGAAAAATTGCAATTCTCTGGCGAGTCAATCGATCATCCGATCCAATCAATAACATCTTTTTGAGTACAAATGTAAAGATTTCCTTCATAAATACCATTAACATTTTAATTGCTAACATACTAGGGATGATGACTTGTTAGATTGACACGTATTCTAAGGTTAGATTCGATGGTCATGGGTTGTGTTGTGTTTATTGAGATTGAGTTTGTTCCGTGTTCGGCCGACTACGGCGCTGTAGGTTTGTCTGTGCCGCCAACATAACTGTCTGGTGTAAAAAATTAGCCGTCTCAGATTCATTGTCCTCAGGTGTACATACCTATAATGCGTATGCGTAACCCATCCGTTTCTGCAATCCCGTGGAATTGTAACAGGAGTTCTACTCTGAAAAGCGTCCGCTCCCTCATGAGGCTTGGGAAGCAGAGACCACCGAGAGACAAATCATGCGACAGTAACTCTGAGTCACGGGGACTTTTGGAGCAACACGATTTCAGCTGCACTTCGTCAAATGCAGTTTCTCGGACAAATTCAATGACATCGTTCGAATTGAATCCGTCCGACGACAGCCAGGTCAGTGGCAACGACGCGGAAAACAACTCGGCGAAATCCTTGAGGAGAGCCCAACCCAAGGTGAGGTTCTTGAACAAAGGTTCTACTTTTTCAATTTGAAATGTAAGCGTGAAGGAACCATGTCAAGGATGACGATCAATATTCATCCACCAGAAGTTCGTAGTTGTTATCAAAGAAGCATGCAGAATTTCCGAAGGATAAAGATATACACCTGAATTCATTTCCCAGCCCACCATTTCCGAACGTCTACCGCAGCTTCGATAATTCCTGTCGTCAAAATAAATTGATTAATTACAAATATCGTTGAAAATGGCTTTTCACGATTTTCATTTTGACACTTGTAGAGTCGAATTTGCGGAAGCAAATCACGTATTTTATTTCAGAGTGGTGAAGTGGGACAGAGTGCCCTTAAAGCCCAAGACTATCAGATTTGCGTGACTGTCATAGAAGCGAGACAACTCGCTGGACTCAACATGGATCCGACGGTTTGCGTCCAAGTCGGTGACCAACGGAAATACACTAGTGTCAAAGAGTCCACGAACTGTCCCTATTACAATGAGGTACGTTCCTCTAATTATTCTCAAGCTCTTATTATATTGTATTTATTCACCTTGGTAGTCACTTTCTTTCCCCTTACCTTGATACGGTATTTCGACTCTACAGTTTTAATGCCAGATTTGGTATCGGAGGCCTTAAGGACACGCGGATTGAGATTTTTTGCAACAATCATAAATTGACTAATGACTTTCAAGATTTCTACGTCGTTCAAAGTTAACTGTAGCAAGCCGTATCTTCTAAACGATCGTTCCGATGACAAAGTCACGTATGTAACGACTCGAGGGTCATTTATTCCCGTGCGGTAAGGAATAAAGTACAACTGGGTTCAACTAGGCTTTTGCGCTTATGCGCAACCGGGAAGTCGAGCACTAGGGTTGAATAAATGCGTGGTATTATTAGAATATAAGTTTGTCAAGATTCTTCGAGGACAGAGGAGCGAACTTGTCAAAATTATTTTTACTGCATCAGTTGATGATAATAAGAGAAATAAAGGTATCGCCATTGAATAATCAAACGAGGATTGAAATAGTTCCTTGCAATTTTTCTCACATAATAATTATCATTCCGAAACCACGGCTTACTAAATTGCTAATTTGGCAAAAAACTGACAACGCCAGTGTATAAAAAAAATGAAATAAAAGTATTGCCACTAGACAATCAAATAAGGAAGGAAAATTTTTGGCAAAGCTGTACTCTCAGAATAATAGTTCGAAGGCCGTAACTTGCTGAAGCTCATTATTTCAAATGCGAAAATCCTGAAAGTCATTAATAAACGTCTTTCACCTCCCGCGTCATGGGAGATATTACGGTTTTATCTCAAGACACCCAAAGAAGAACAGTTATCGCGCTGCCAGTCATCGGTATTGGCTTAATGTATGCTAAAAAATTAATTGGGAAAAAAAGGTCTACATTCTGAAAAGTACGAACGACTCGCACATCTCTGGTTTAAATCGATCTGTAAAGTTTAAGATCCTTGAAATCACGATAATTTCATCATAATGACACTTCTATACATCTGTGTTATACTTTTCGAGTGGCCAGCATATCTGTATAAGCTAGCCGTGCTGCCCTTTGAGGGAGTTTAGTTCATTTGGCTATCTTATTGCGTCATTGGGGTATCAAAAGAACGAAATCAATGCGCTGATACTTCACGTTGCAGTATTTCGTGTTCGACTTCCACATGCCGCCGATTATGCTGTTTGACAAGATTATCACTTTATCGGTGAGTGAAAGAGCATCCTTTTATCCGAAATGTAGAAAAATTATTTGTTATCGATGTTGTTGTAACTTGAATCTCGCTAGGCTGTAACACAATCCTGAAAAACAAAGGGAACAAACTTACATCGGGTTGAATTAAAAAGTGAAAAAACTCACCCGCCATCCTTGCATGCATGGCGAAAACACGAAAAATTTATAAGAGAATCAATAAAGGCGAGGGACAGCGATCTTTGGGTAACTTTGGGAATACCCCGTACACGTATCAGGCATATCGTATCAATTTTCACATGACAAGTGATCTTCCACGTATCGTTGAGTGTGCATATGTAGCTATCAATATTGTGCTGTCACAGGCTACATTGTACATATTGTAGATATAACTGTTTTCATTAGTTGAGCTATTCTGATTTTGAAGTCTTCGGAGGAAAAAAAAATTCATTATTTTAATCACGTACCGTTTGCGACAGTAGTTTCAATTGGCAATTGCACGTAGTTTCATTCTATCCGCCGGATGGAAGCCTGAAAGGCAGACTCGTATCGAAAATTAACAAACAGATGCTTTGTGCAGATGAATATATACGGTATTCGCGTAGTTGTGCCTAGGATAAACACTAATCATAGGGTTAACCTCGGATTTTGCATATGAGTTTAGACGTAGTCATTCTGAAATCAACCGTATACATGTATATTGTATATTATACGTATACTATGGGCACATATTTCAGATTCTCACATGTCAGTGTTGTATGCATTCCGCATGTATGTATTATAATAGGCATACGTTTATGACCAACAACTTTTACCCGCGGCTAATGAAATTGCAAGCTGCCGTAAAGTATTTGGTCGTAATGATAATAGACTACGGTATAAATGTGTGGTGATTTGTGATAATGCACAGGTGCAGCAATCGCGGAACCTTCTACGTCCTAATCTAACACTGGGCAGCTTTAAGTTAGATGTAGCCACCGTCTGGGCTCAGCCAGGTACACGCTTTTTTGGACTTCCTTGATTCGATAGAGCTTTGCACGAAATTTTATAAATATGTTTAAATGCCTCCGGCCAATATACAGTTGCCGCTATTTTAACCTGTTACAACACTGCTACCTCATTGAATTTCATTATTTACTGGAATTATACCGATGACAATTGAACGAGTTGAATAAATCAAGAGACTTGCGTACAAATCAATGTTCAAACGGATAACGAAGGTACATTGGCCGTTGCGTCAATTCACAAAATGCATGATCACGTTGCGGGACAAATACGCGTAGCACTCTTTATTTCCAATCGAGGGAGTCACAAACCCGTCGACTCTCCCCACGCACCTCACGGCCGACGTCAAACGTACCTACCCTTCCGTCTTCCCCTAACTATACTCATTACGTTTTATAATAATGTATATACGTATAAAGTATATGCGGGCGCAGGCGCGCGCGTTCCGTGTGCCTATACATGGAATGTACGCCCGTGTTCGTGCTGCGCCTATGCTGTTTAATTGCAAAGTTCAAAGATCGACGCGTCATACTCTCCCTCTCACCCTATCGGATTAAATTTTGTCAACTTTCCAAAGCCATTGATGGTCTTTCGTCTCTAATACGGCACATGCATGGTATTCGTGTAATACGGGGTAAAATAATATAGCAGTGAGTAATTTGAAAAAAGTCAGACAAGCTGACGAAGACGTACGCGATACGTATCTCATACGTGACTATACTGACTACAGATTATTTGTATACGCTACGCGGTGCGAAGCTCGGGGCCATGACGTAAAGCCCGTAAACGTAATGTCTAACTTTGGACGTACCGCGAACCAGTGCATTCTGAAAACCGTGTACATGTTTCCAATTACTGTACTCCGTTGACTGTAGCAACATTGCTACGCCGTCAGGGAACTGTGCGTACAACACGTTAATCGAGGCTATACTCTGGGCCTTTTATAATACAGGACCATTTATTTATTGATACTCGCCACCCGTTGCCCAAGCGAGCAATACCCTCTTTAACGGGCGTCGGGTATTATTGGCCGTGTCGAAGTCGCACTCGCGGCCAGTATTCGATAAATGACCCTGTATATTTTTTTTCAGTAAAAATATAACCCGTTATACACAACTAACTCGAGAACGCGCTTGTATGATTTCTTCCTGCGTCGACACGAGGAAATTTTATCGGATATTATCGGAAATGACTATTGCGACAATAACTTCTTTTTAACGCGTGGAATCGCAAAATTTGAAACCATCCGTTGATGGAACACAATCCGCCATCCACATTTGGCATGAGGCTTTTTAACAATTTTTCGGAGGCATCACACGGAGGGAAAAGAATTTTCGAACCAACTGAATAGATTTTATCGGAGTCCATTCTCTTTAATCCAGTATCCCATATTGGGTATTCCAAATGCGATGACTTCGATTCAGCAATTTCGATTTAGTTAGTTTGCCAAAATGAAATCGAGGGACGTATTGGTTCGAGTTAACCTTTCGATGTGTTTCCGAAATTGCGTCAACTGAGTATGATTTTACTTGAAGTTTATGTATTATTCCTCCAAGTCGGACGTTCGTTGACAGAAACAATTACGTACTTAAAATGAAACAAGTAAACGAATCTAGCCAACAAAAAATTTACATCGATCGAATGCCATGCTTAGTTGATCTAAGCGGAGCCTGTTGGCGTAACTGGTTGAATCAGTTGCACTAGTTTGTTTACGAGCTAAAAGAAACACCACACATGCTTTGAAACAAGTAGATCACTAGTAATATAATCGGCCACTAGGCGGTGAAGCTGCTCGCTACGGAAATAGGTTTGGAGATAGTTATACAACCGTGTAGACGGCAAAGAAGTTAGTTACGGATAACATAAAATAGATGTCTCGTCCGACCTATGTTACAACCGAAGAAAGCGTAATACCGAGCTGCAACTCCACTGACGACACATGTTCCATTTACACTTCACAGACGCAA
Source organism: Neodiprion fabricii (assembly GCF_021155785.1). Taxonomy (NCBI): domain Eukaryota; kingdom Metazoa; phylum Arthropoda; class Insecta; order Hymenoptera; family Diprionidae; genus Neodiprion; species Neodiprion fabricii. The sequence goes on from NC_060240.1 coordinate 41,868,508, forward strand.
ATATAAGTTTTCGGGTTTGACCCGTTAAATATCGAGTGAGTTCCACAAAATCTTGAGTCACCGGAATCGAACACAATATCATTCGTAAAATACGTTTTCTGCGCTTGAATAACTCTAATGTTTAGTCAATGCAAAAGATTTTTGTAACCACAAATTTCACTGCCCGCTGCAACGATTGAACTCTTGACTCAACAAACCCATGAAATAGAACAATCTTAATTTGCCTTGATAGAACAAATTCATATTTTTGAACAGAAGAAATGATTGAGGTGCGTTCAATAAAATTTTTAGTCATTTAATTCACACGTTTTCTTTATACAAAATTCGCATTATTATTACCCTCCGTGTAAAGTAGCATGGTCAAACACGTATTATTATCGATTAATTGTTTTGTGTGATTTATAAATAGAGTGGATGATAATCTAATCATTACGGTTTGGAGTGAGGTGGATGCCAATAAAAATAACCTACTAAGTTTGAGTTATAATCAGTGCCCGGTAGACATCTGCTTGGCCTCCTGCCACCGGGAATAATAAAACAAATATGAATTATGCATTTTCAACATACGTTCTCATAATATGAGTAACTGAAGTATCAAGATTTTGTGCAAAATTTTTACATTATACAGCGGATAGCTAGACGGTGGTGTACATATACATGATGTGCATGTGTAATGCATGTTTGTATGTACGTTATACGCTAGTTTCATACCTCTCAAGCATGTTATCAGTGCGTACGAGAGATCAGCGTATATTTATACGCAATCAGCGCCCCAACTGGCGTGGATACCTATCATACTTGGATGGTAATTTCGCGTATGTATAATTTCACACCCACCCGGTGCATAAAAATACATATGCCAGCAAAAATAAAAAAATTGAACAGAATTACGAAAAAAAATATCTTCAATTCAGCGAAATAAATGTAAAAATCATAGTTTCTTTTTCTGGGTACCGCCCAAAATGACGGTCGTTGATCGAAGAATTTTTGAGAATTTTTCGGGGAAAACAAAAAATATCTTTCTTTCTCGAGGTTTGAAAGTTCATTGAAAAAAACAACGGTTGAAGAATAAAAGTTGAAATACCTCGTGAGTGCTATTTAGAGTTATAACAGTCGTGTGAAAAATCATGAACGAAGTCAAAAATGGTGAGGGAAAATCATTGATCGAGTTGGCATGGAATGACTCGTGTATGTACTCCTTGTACTCTGGTCGAAATACAATAGCTGACAATCGTCAGATGAGGATTCTTACCATCTTACGATTTTTAACTATATTTTGACCAGAGTACGCGGGTTCTGATTACCTGAAACACGTATGTATGCATGTATGTATTTATATCGTACAGGGCAGTGTAGTACTTCGGTAGCGTAGCTTCACTATATATGTTTGTGCGTGCCTAGCGTTATAGTAGCCGGTCCTAGCGTACGGGGCAATCCGAATATTCTCCTAACGTCCCCCATCTCAGTGTTTTGCTGAATAGCAAATTCATATTCATTTCCCACCTCTTGTAATGTATCTAGATATATTATGCTTGCATGATTTGTCCGTATGCCTACGATTCCAGATCGAAACATTTGCTTTCATTATAATAGTACAATTTACGAGGTGAGTTCCGCAAGAATTTATATTGCGTGGCTTGGACCGGGCACTTTCGAAAGCCCTTCCCTGTACTGATGTCCCGAAGTTTCGTATGGAAATATCTGTTCATGGGGCATTTCACAAAGTATCGACAAAAATCAGAAAATGACCTTTCCGATTTGATCCAAATTTTTTTTCTGCGAAAACACTGGTCGAATTACAGAGCCCGGATTTTTTAATAAAAAATTTCAACCATCACTGTCGAAGATTTTACTAATTCGAGGCCGCCCCTTTTTTAGAATCTGAAAAAAATCGGAAAATTCTGGGAAAATATGAAAAAATCTTTGTGCCCCATTCAAAGATGGAGATTTCATCACAGCAAAAATTGCTTTTCGAAAATGATGACTATTTCAAAAATTACTTCTGGAATACTCTGTTCGTACGAAAATGAACATGAAAGTTCCTTATAACACGAGTCGAAAACAAATATGTATATTCATAGCGTTCAACTTGAAAAAACAGTAACTACGGAGATCTTTGCTAGGTACCGCACCTAAAGTCGTTTCCCAAGCAAATGTATGTACGGTCTACATCTGATTGAAATGCTTTGAAAATTTGGAAATATGCATCATTTTCGAAATCCAACTTTTTCTGTGACGAAATCTCCATATTTGAATAGGCCTAAAAAACCTTGTCACACTTTCCTAGAATTTTATGAATTGCTTCAGATTTTAATACATGGGTGGTCTCGAAATAGTAATATCTCAGACAAGTGATTGAAAAAAGTTGAAAAAACATTTGTATCAAATAGGAAATATCGACCTCCGACGTTGATCAATATACTTCGTGAAATTCCCCATATAGAAGTAATCGCGGGACTTTCGATTTTTTCCGGCTGCTTTGCAGTGCCTTCTACAGTTGATTTTGCGTTTTTTTAACCATAGAATTAGTCCATCGATTTACCAAATATATACAGATCGCTGTACACCATGAAAAATCAGAGCACGTTAACGGATTCTACGGTCATAAAAATTCAATGGCGGCTGGAATCAAATTAAGGTCAATATCTGAGCTTTCGAAAGAATCTGCTTGTCAGCATGACTTTTTCTTTTCGCCAATCCGAAACATTTGATACCTGAAGGTCCTGCCGTCTCTGTTATTCAGTTCTCAATACCGCCCTCTAGAGGGCAAGGAAATCCAAACACCTTTTACGTTACTCAATGTTTTTCGGACTATAAAGACGACACTTGAAAACGCGTTTACTTGCATGTGTATAAACCTCATATTGCGTGCCATTGCATAGACGTGAGAAAAAAAAATTTATACATTGAATAAAAGAAATATCTTCTGACAAACTATATCGAATTTCCCGTAGCCTCTCGTTTTTCTTTTTCTAATTTCTCAACGGCCACGATGCACAACAGCTGTATTCCGCATATGCGTTCATATACGGGCGTACTACTGTATGCATAAGTAGAGCTGTACGGTCCGGTAGAATCGACAAGGATTAACAGTCCAGGAACACGTACGCGCCTGCGTATCAATGCTACGAATAGTTTTCGGAATTATTTTCGCGAAAGAACGATTAATCGGTATAACATCAACGCACTTCCGGGCAGATCATCAATTCTATCACAAGTGGGCACTGCTTACTGACCCCGACGACGTCGCCGGAGGGCCAAAGGGATATCTGAAATGCGACGTCAGTGTGATTGGGAAAGGGGACTCGGTCAAGATACCGCCGAAGAGTGAAAAGGACGAGGACGACATCGAAGGGAATCTGCTGCTGCCGGACGGTGTGCCGATTGAACGACAGCGAGCCAGATTTGTGGTAAAAATTTACAGAGCCGACGGTCTACCAAAGATGAACAGCAGTATAATGGCTAATGTGAAGAAGGCATTTACTGGCGAGGCAAAAGATTTGGTCGACCCCTACGTGCAAGTCTCCTTTGCCGGACTCTGCGTGAGTATGCGTTTTATTTCTACACAGTGGAATGTATGTTAGTGACGGGATAATCCCCGATCAGTATCTACAACGAATAAGACACATTATAATTACCGTTACGCATTTAGATATAATTGCATGTAAAATTGGGGCCGAAAGTTATTTGTAGCTACTTTTCGGGAGTGCGGTGGTTGTGAGGATATTAGAGAATAAAAAAAAAAAAAAAAATGGGTGCGTGTACTTATGTACGCGCGTGAGAAGTTATACTTCTTTGGCATCATTAAAAAATACACAACATGTCAAAATCTTCTGTCACACAATGATAAAGAAAAGAAGTATGTAATAAAAAACAATAAAACAAATAACGGATGTCTTACATTATATTTAAATAATCTATTAAATTTTTGTCACGAACTTTTTATTAAATGTTCTATTAAATTTATTTCTTTATTTTGTAAATATTAAAAAATCAATAATAAATATTCAACATCGATAATTTAATAATATTTAATATTAATTATATTAAATAATGATATTTTAATTTATATCAATAAATAATACATACGGATAACTAACCTCAATTATATTGGAGCACTTGAAAAAGTATTTTAGCACAATTTTTTCACTAATATTCACAAATAGTAAATAATATTAATCCAAATATTCAATTTAAATCACTACTGAATAGATTTTATTGCCACATATATAATTCGCACTTGTATGAAAATAAAACACGTGTTGTGACTGTAAAAACTAAAACCATGTGGATAAATATTATAAATAAATATGAAAACAGTGATCAGAGGCGACAAGCGTACCAACATTAGCTTTTTTTCGAGACTTGATGAATTCGGTTGAGTGGGCAACTTCATCCTGTTAATTTTGTGTTACAGTGATGCGCGCGCATCTTGAAATTTCACTCTCATCAGTTTTTCATAACGCGCCTAAAGAAGTATAACTTCAAAAATTTATTTCACCTCACGTACATCATGAAGGTGGTAGACAAGACGTGCTTACAAGCCAAGTACCTAACAACGTCTTATGCGTAGAGGAAACGGGGCCGGTGTCTAATAAGTTAGAAAAAGGAACTGGGTAAATTCAATTTCGGGAACAAATTCAAAGATGCGGTGGTACTGATGATTTTACAACACAGAATCTGACGCTATTTGTTGGCTCATAAATTATACGTCAAAAGCATATAGCATTTTAAATATTAATGTACATCGGGGGCAAAGCGGGTGAAACTCATACGACGACAAATATCCCTGCCTTCGGCTTATCACGGGCCAAGTCGAACGTCGAACGGACGAGATGCCGCATGTATGTAGCCTGCTACTGTACTAACGACTTACACTCTATCCGATCTATGGATCCTACCGATGTTCGCGCGAAGACCCGATCTATATTCTGTCTTACGTGTCGCCTATAACCTATAAGCATTCGGATTCAACTGTGAACTTTAAAACATCACAGAGGGCGGATTCCTTCCTCGCGCTCGGTGTAAACACGTTCGCACCCACGGTCATTGTTGTGGGAAAATTTTGCACTTCCCCTTCAACATCTCTCACTCGTGATTTTTTGGTCTCGGGACACAAAATCTCCGTTCCTCATCACATGCAATTATGCGAAAAGACGTTATTCTTTCATTGTTTTACAGGGCAAAACAAGCGTAAAACGCAACAGTTACGCACCTGTGTGGAACGAACAGATAGTTTTTACCGAAATGTTTCCGCCTCTGTGCCAGCGCATCAAGATTCAACTCCGCGACAACGACCCGGTTCATGCATCTGTAATCAGCACCCATTTCGTCGATCTCAAGCAAGTGAGCAACGACGGTGAGAAGGGTTTCCTACCAACTTTCGGGCCAGCTTTCGTCCACATGTACGGTAGCATCAGAGATTATAGTCTCATCGACGAACATTCAACTTTGAACATGGGTTTGGGCGAAGGAATATCTTACAGAGGAAGGTGCGAAGCTACATTGTCTTAACGCGACTAAAGCTCGGTGCATAAAGTGCACTGTCAATCTCTGTCATGTATATGCACCACCACCACCGCCGCGTCGGCTGGCCGCAAACTCATTTCAACTTTGCACTGTTGGGTTCTGTTATGTTTACGAAAATTGAGCCCACGGCCGGTGGTGGCGCTGCGGGCTAGCGTAATCAACCCGGACGAAAAATTAGCCATACCGGAATTACTGTCCCCATGTCTACAATAATGTAGCGAACTTCTGTGTAATAGATGATTGAATTAGGTACATAATTGGCGAATAAATTTCATAAATGTTTCGTTGAAACGGAAAATTATAATGTGAGGAATATAAGCCTTCACGTACGTTCATATGTATGCAATATATCGAAACGCTCCTCAATTTGCAGGAATCGAAAAGATTTTCCTCGGGACAGTCCCCCAAGCCTGTTCCAAATCGTTGAACAAGACGTATCTAAAATTTGTGTATCATATCAACAAAAACAAGTGGTTCATTTCCCTAACCTTGATGGAGCCAGCTTAAAGACTTCCCGTTGCGGTATACTTCGAGCAAATGAAACTTGAAAAAATGTAATATTTTAATGCCTCTTCTTTTGTTATTCAAATAATTGACAATGAGAAACCGCGTGGCCGATAAAATTCAAAATTCATACAAATTCGTTCATTCGTTTGTTCGCCAGATATCAGTGGAGAAAAAATTGATCACGGGCGCACGCGACACGCACACCCAAACATCCGACCGAAAATGGTCGGTAATGGTTCTCTTGATGCTCGAAACTTCGAGATCCAGTGAAAACTCAACTATTCATTTTTCGGGGTGCTAACAATCACCTACCTTATTCTTTTTTGCCTTCTAGAAGAAAATAAGCAGAATGTTGATAAAAAAAATGCTTGTAAACGATATCTTTTAAATTGTAAAAATCAAATTGTTTTGCTGAGAATATAAATCTGGAAACATAGAACCCCTTTCGATTCGCCATTGTTTGCGACACAAAAAATTAAGTCAAAAACCACAAGGAGCTCACAAATCTTAATGGCAAATTGTTTACGATTTGAAATGAACAATTCGCATTTTCTGGTTCACAAAATTGTGTCTCCAAAGTTTCGTTGATTTATACGCAGAATAATCCAAGCTTGGTGGTGGACGAGTGTCCATCGATGTGAGAGATTTAAGTCATTAACAAATTTCTTTCCATCGATTTGAAACAAGTTTGTAGGGCGTCATGCGGAAATTTTTTACAAAATCGAATCAGGAGCCACCACGATATGTATAGTGTATAATAATGGATAAGTAACGACATTTCCAGACTCCTTATAGCCATCAGAACTGAAATAAGTGACAACGTTGACATGGCGCCGTCAGATGTTGAAGTTGAGCCGACGACACCGATAACCGAGTCGTCTTATGCCCGGAACGAGGAGTTTTTCATGTTCGCGACCATTATGGACGCGACGATGATTGATAAGAGACTCGGGGATAAACCGGTGTACTTTGAAATGTCAATTGGGAACGCCGGGAACTCGTTGGATGGATACAATGAAAGCTCTAAGGTGGGTACAGTACTCGTATAGGGGGTCATTCGTTGGATAACGGCCACGAATGAAACGGACGCGACGCAGTCGATTTGACTTGACGCCCGCATAAGCGGTTCCGTTGCACCCGAGAATCGGGCGGCGGTCTAGCAAATAAACGATTTTCTAAATAACAAATCACCATTCGTTACGATATGCAATATCATACCTTGTACGAACTGTCTGAGAATCTGTACGCGCCAAACGAATAACGGTACGATTGGCAAACGGTTCTAGGTTTGTGAAATGAGCATTCAAGGCGGTGCCGGCGGAAGCGGAGACGAGGATGAGCTTCAAGAAGTCGTTACAGATTCTTGTCAAAGTACAACGCAGCCGTGCAAGCCAATGACCCACGACAAAATGTATTATTTCCTACCTTACTGGGACAACAAGCCCTGCTTACACGTGCGGAGCATTTGGCCCGACTATCGCCGAAGAATGTACAGCAGCAACATAATCGGGAAAATAGCGGATAAACTGGTAATCTGGCAGTGTTATGTGCACCTATACCGTACGCTTTAACGTGTAATGTCTGTCGTGGGTTCGCGAGCAAACACAGTGTGATAGTATACGAATGACCCATCCCGGACATTACGTTGTACCCTTCCGGGTCTAGCGGGATCGGCACTTTTATTGCTATTATCAATATTGTTGTTTCTGCTGTTATTTTTCCTATTATGCGAGCGGTAAGTGATCGCAAACGTAAGTCATAATACTTTCTATAAGACGCGAGCTGCAATATGCGGTACTATGAGTCACCATCCTCTGCTCTGCGTGTCCTGCACTGGAAAATTATCTGCTCTTTCGCTTTGATTCCAACCATAGTTTTTTTCTTACGAACCCGCAGGAAGAAAGCCTAGCCCAAGTGATGTCACGCGTCGAGGATACTACTGCCGAGAAATGCTTGAAAATTGCTTTCGAGGAATTGAGCAGCAATTGTAATCGGTACGCCAGCATCAGTAGATCTTTCACCACCGGACCGGGTGTTGGCAAAACGAAACTGGACAAAGAGAGGTCGAAGCTGTGTCAAAGGGAGATTGAAAATATTGGGAACATGTCAAGGAGCTTAAAAGCTACGGTCACCAAGAGTAGCTTCAAAGAAAGACTCAAGACTGCCCAAACTTACTTGCAAAGACTCAGGCTACTCGTTGACGACGTAAGTGTTTGAGACAGCGCATGTGAACACCTTTTCAGTTATCAACTACTGCATGTTTCGCTTAATAATGGAAATGATACATGTAGAAAAGTACTTGTTGTTATTTATATACAAATTGCTGTTCGGTGGATGCTTGAAAGTTTTCAATAATTAACGGTTTTTCGTTCAGCCCCAAGATTCGCTACCGGATGTTTTCATATGGGTTGTAAGTTCTGGAAAACGAGTAGCCTATCACAGAATTCAGGGAAGAGATTTAATCTATTCCATCGTAGACGAAGAATGCGGCCGGTACTGCGGCAAGATTCAAACTATGTTTTTAAAGGTACGGCGAGGACGTTCGGCATCTGTCGTCGAATTTAATCATTTTGCGTAGAGTTCACCTGAGTCGAAATTCAGCGTTTCGAATAATAGATATGAATTGCAGCTGCCTGGAAAGAAGAGATTCGGCCCATCCGGATGGGCAATTCAGACCAAATTACAAATATACATCTGGCTCGGTATATTGAAGCACAAGAAGTATTTTATACAGGGGCTACCCAAGGGTTATGAAGTCAGTCACGAACTGAAAAACGTCGACAGGCCGCGAGCCCTGCCTCCGTCAACGATCCATTACATTCGAAAACACGTTAGTACCTCTGTCAATAGTACATGCGCCATTGGGGGCGCGATGAAATTAGTTGTCTTTAATTTCTTTGGGCGAGGGTGAAAATGAGGGTGAAGTTTCGAAAGTAGAAGGGTCACGATACTGAGTTATCAAGAACGGGAGAGTCTATTTCAGAGAATGTCATAACGTTGGAAGCCGATGCATATATAGAGGAGTCAGAATGCAGAAAGGTGAGGCATATAAACGAGTTATAGAATCCTGTGATATTATTATTCATTCCGATAATTATGTATCACGGCCTTCTATAGTTTGAGATTACTACATTTTCGAGTTCCATGAAGCAGATACTTGCCTCTGTGAAATTTCCTTATTGATTTTGCTGTTTCATAATTTTTCTACATTTTTTCTCCTCCGCAAAGTACCCGTACATATTAGGTATTTGCCGTAAGTGCTTTCGCTACTTTTCCCACGTTTCAAGGATATACTCCCTACACGTTCGTTTCCCTTATACCTGTGTAACGTTATCATTTTTCCCTGTAATCCGGTGCTGTACCGTTTTAACAATTTCCGGATGTACAATGCTTAGGCAGTCGCGCTCGTCGCATCGAATTTGACCAGGCCGCACGATTCAATTGGATAAATTTTTTTGAAAAACAGAAATTCCAATTGAGGGCACACATGTATCAAGCAAGGTCACTCATTGGTAGCGACGCTTCGGGGCTGTCCGATCCCTTCGCTCGAGTCATTTGTGGCGAGTTCTGTAGGTCAACACAGGTAATCGACGAAACCTTAAGTCCAACGTGGGACGAACTTCTGCTCTTTGATGACATATTGATATACGGAACGGCCGAAGAAATAAAAAACGATCCACCCTCGATTATCGTTGAGCTGTTCGATCAGGACAAAGTGGTACGTATCGAAACACATATAATCCAATCACACGTGCGTATAGTATATCGTATGTCGGCGAATCAGGTCTCATGAAAAAATCTTGTTGTACACAAATATACCCGCGTTGCCACTTTTTTCCGGATAGGCGAATCGCACGGAGGGAAACTATAACAATGTCCGTTCGCATCGGAAAATAGAGCATCATATTTGTTAATGCGAATTCAAGCCTCTTGCTTTCTTCTCATACACTGCAGAATCTTTGACGAATTGTGACTCTTTGAATTTTTTCAGAGTCATGTAATATCTCTGGGCATAACGCTGCATGAGGGCTCCTCTTTAACAGTTTGTATGACACACAACGTTATAATAACTGCAATTTAACAACACTTACCTATCTGAAATGAACATACGTGTTCAACACGCGTCAGATTCGTCATACCTTATAAATACGTATCGTTGTATTTAATATACCTAGTTCGATAAGAAATGTCGAAATGTATTTTACGACCAGCTGTACGTAGATGACATGCGATGTTACACCGACAATCTGCATAGCTAATCGTCACCGATTGTTCAGGGAAAGTCGGAGTACATCGGCAGAGCGATAGCTCGACCCCATGTGAAATTAGCTTCAGAGTCGTACGGTCCGCCTCAGTTCCCACCGTCGTTGGAATGGTACGACGTGACGAGAGGGATCGCCAGAGCCGGCGAGCTGCTCGCTGTGTTCGAACTCCTGGAGCATCCGTCGGTGAAGGATTATGGTTTCCCCACGCTCCCTGACCCCAAGCTCCGAGATCTTGGTCTTCATCAAGGAAACTCATCTGGCCTCGATACGTTAGGATCAATTCTTCCCGTTCCCATCGGCATCAGGCCTACCCTCTCGAAATACAGGTAGGCTTCAAGAAAGCAGGACGTTCCGATACGGCCGTTTCGGCACTGAATAAACAAACTTCCAGAAAAAGCTTTCAGATTACTTTGAGATGGTACGTGAGTGGCGGGTACTGATCGCGGTCTTACATACCGGTCTGGAAATTGCAGTGGAAGGGGGAGATCGCTTCTTGAAGACGCGTTGGTAGTTCACTAGTCGTCACTAGGTTTGTCGTGATCATTATACTTTCGGCGGCGCGGGCAGTCACGGGCGGGGGGTTCGGACAAAGACAGCGCTAGTCCGCCATATATGCTTCTATCCCTCTGTCCCTTCGTCCCACCTCAATGTTTGTTACGCAGATATTCATTAACAGTGCGAAATGTTTAAACAACCGCCAGAAGAAGGCGTCAGTTTCGATGAATATAATTTTTTTGTTTTTAATATGACCTTGAGGTAGTTGGGCAGTAATTTCGGAATGATTTAATTCACATGAGTTTTAATTATATGGTTTTCTGAGTAATTTCGGTTTTTTCGATTACGAGTGTCATGTTTGTCATGTGAGCGAAGCGAAGTATGGTGACCATACGAGTGAAATCTCCTTCCATCCATCACTCATGTCAACGATCTTGTTTTGGGCTAGTCTCTTTCGCCTTTCGCACATGTAAAGCGGGTGTAAGAAATATCTGTTTCCATGCGCACGATATAAATTCATATCCGCAAACAGGCATTCTTCGCTCGGTGGGTGGGTGGGGCGTGGGGGTAGACGAAAAGGTATATTATTCGTCACAACCCGCACGATTACTACCAATTACGAATCATTAGAGAAGGTGACTGTGACAGGATTGCAAGGAATGAGGAATCTGATGTACTATATTAGCGGATCCCACCGCCGTGAACACTACAAAAAATCCGAAGCTAGAGTTGGGATGTCAAGAGACACGAAAATGTGTCGCGCCAAGTTATGTAAAACAGAAAAAAATAAGGAACTTCGTTCCAAAAGTATTATAGTTCGGATATCCTTAGAACGATTAGAACAGATTCGGCACAATGTAAAATGTAATTATTTACCGAGAACTTTCATTCAGCGTCGAGACGGCCGCTCCGAATCGTACTGTACCCGGTTTCAATACCAAAGGACGTATTGAAGCCGGATATCTACAGATACTGTGTATCCGTTTGATCTCTCTAATCCAAACAATATCAAACTTATTGTTCTGCAGAATCGAGGTTCTCTTCTGGGGACTTCGTGATCTGAAGCGAGTACACTTGCTAACGGTCGACAAACCTCGCGTCGACGTTGAGTGTGCCGGTCACATACTTTACTCGTCAGTAATTTCAAACGCAAAGAAAAATCCAAATTTCAGCACGCCCATAAAATTTATGGAACTGGAGCTTCCCGAGCAAGAGCTCTACCGTCCGCCACTGACAATTCGTGCTGTTGACTGTCGGAGTTTTGGTAGATATACCCTCGTTGGAACGCACACAATAAGCTCCATTCACAAATACATGCATTGTCCGCAAACAAGGTATAACCCGAGAGACGTCGAGGACAGGAAAAGAAGTCCTCATCACGTACAATGTAAGACGAGACGTTCAAGGCAGAGAATGAACGAGTTAAAACCAGTAGCGGTTACGTTACACGTTAACTTACGACATCGAAATACCTAAAGCACGTATTTTCTTTTAGCGTTCGACCAGTTTAAGGCGAAGAACCAGCATAGCCTGCTTTTAGATACGTTTACGGACAACGATTCATGCAACGGTGATTCGATTATCAAGCTGGGATTCGAGCTAACCGATAATTGGCCTACAACGAAGCGGGACAAAACTGAGCAGAATGTTCGTCGGAGGCACAGTTTGGCCACCAACGATAGCTCAGGTAGGACATGATCTTTGAAGGATAAGCACGAAAGGGCTGCCTATGTTGAGCGTGCGTGTTGGGTAGACGTCACCAAAACAATTGCATTGTCCTGCGATCTGTGTACGAACATCGCAATGTGCATTTAATGTCAGGTCAGTTCGTCGACCTCCCGCGAGTACGACCAGCGCAGTTCAAAATATTTATATGTACTCGTATAACTATAAGATTATTGCAATTTACGCGGTTACCGATAATTCGGACGTACTACTCGTATTGAAAATCTAGTTGGCGATTTACTGGAGTTGAAATTGACTTTTTTGCCATCACGCAACGGCTGATGCGTTCACGCGAGTACGTTTCTTTTGGAGAATACATTTTCAGCCCTTGAATCCAACAGGCCAACCAAACAAATCGACAGCCGAATAAACGAAACTTCAGTCTAGGTTAGATTCAACTTTTAGTGACGGAGTAGAACATCGGTTGAAGGTTTAATTATTTTCAACGCTACTACACATGATTCAGCACCTTTTATCCCAAACTTGTGATCCTCTACCCCAGACTAGAAGGAGCAACGTTTTATCTGCACAGTCTGACTCTGTCGTGTACCGCGAAGAATGCTATAGCAGTAATGCAAAGGCCTCGTGCTCGTACATAGGCATGTACCATTATATCATATAACCGTTACGATTGGCGTAGGTGATTTGACGGCCCTTGAAGACGAGAATGGCTGCCAGGATTGGTGGACCAAATATTTTGCGTCAATCGAGGCAATGATTGAGGAGAACAAAGAGATGTTACGGAAAGGAAAGTCATTATTCCCGAACCAGCAGAACGGCACACTTCCGACATATTTGGACCAAGACCTTGCATCTCGCGGTAACGCGACTAATTCTACAGGTGACAAGAGCCCAGGTATTCACTCGACAAGGAAGCTTTTCGGTTTGCGGCCCACGGGAAACACGACGCATCTTTCTTCAAAATTAAGCCCCAAGCACATGTCTCGGAACGTATGCGATAAAACGGCATTGTTGAAAATCTATCCTAACGAACTCGAAGCACAGCCTGAGTATGAACATTTCAAGGAGTGGTTGCACACTTTTGAATTGTACAGAGGTAAAAAGATGGGTGACGAACCCGAGGACGAGTCACGAATCGTTGGTAGCTTCAAAGGAGCTTTGAAGGTTTACAAGTGGCCACTGCCAAAAGATCTCGTGGATCATAACGGGATGAGTTTTGATCCGCAATACGGCTTCTTTCAGGGATTGCCCTCGAACGATCCTATACACGTTCTGGTCAGGGTATACATAGTCAAAGCAAATGACCTGCATCCCTGCGATTTGAACGGCAAAGCCGATCCCTACGTTGTTCTGCAGCTTGGCGGCAAGAGCATCAGCGACAAGGATAGCTACGTATCAAAGCAATTGAACCCAGTATTCGGAAAGTAGGTCTGACTATAATCGATCCGATATAAAACAAAAGAAACAGTCATTATTTCATGGCCGTTATCCGAGAGGATGAAGGCGATTTTTATTTCGGTTTCATATCATCATAAAATTCTCATTCGGACAGGTGTTTCGAAATTGAAGCTACCTTTCCGCAGGACTCACTTCTCACGGTACAGGTATTGGACTGGGATCTGGTTGGATCAGATGATCTAATCGGGGAGACTAAGATTGACTTGGAAAATCGGTTCTACAGCAGGCATCGTGCTACGTGCGGACTAGCAAGGAAATACGACGAGTGAGTTCTAGGTATAAGTGTGGTAAAATATCGGCAACTACGTGAAAATAACAACCGTACGTATCATGATGAACGGATAAGATGATGGTGTTCCTTTTTACTCGAGCATTCTTTGAAATAACAAACATCATTTGCAGAAATGTTCACGGGTAAGCAATTCACTCAACACATTTCCGGCACATTAATATATTCGAAACGATGACAGAAATGAAAAAGACGCCGCACCTAACTAAATGTGTCCTGCAACTTCTGAGCTGATTTCAAACACTCGCGCATACTTTACTCTACATTTTCTCTCATTCCCGATTTTCTCCAATTACCTGATAATGTTCACATAGAAATGCAGAATGCGAGACGGAACAACGACCGGTGTACTGGCATCGCTGACGCAACTACATACCTATATTCGGGCCGCCAGAGTCGCACGTATCGCGGCTTTCTCGATTTTTCACCCACCAACCAAAATATATTTGCCTTTGATGAATGGGATTAGAATGAAAAGAAAATAATTTTGGGTCAATCATTTTCAGATTGCTTTGGACAGAAAAAAATCACTCGGTCGTAGTACCAGTTCCTTTGAATTCGTATGGATCCCGTTTTTCGATGTTAAATTATTACGAATTAGTTGTAATTTAATTGGGTACCCGCGACGGAGATAGGTCTCGTATCACAAATTTATTCACAAACTGCTCAGATGCCCCTAATCGCACATTAACCTTTGATTTGTTTCTCAATGTCTCGAATAATGCCTTGAAACTCTTTGACGACTAGAAACTTTGCTTCGCGAAACTTTGCGGAGTTGGATCGAAAAAGCCAATTTCTTCACGTTGTGCATGACTTCTTCAAACATACAACTGATATTTTCCATTGCATATGAACAAGTTCAGAAAGGTAACCTATCGTGCAAAACGCGCGGTCAGGCAACGAAATTTTTCAATGCTGCGGCAAGGTAACATTTCAACCAGAACTCTGCAAAAAGATTTTATTTAATTGTAAAAGTATAAGAATGATAAATGTGAAACGGGATGTTTATTTATATTACTGAAACACCCTTATTTGTTAAAAAACATAATCTCAAACATGCCCAGTCATGATCGAGCGATAGACATAGGAAGCAGCATGTGCAAATATGCATTAAAATATCTTGGACGTAACATCACCTAAAGACATCTTTTAGACGTCTGTCACGTTCCGTATTCTGCCTGCTACAACGTGTACTGTCAGTCAGCTGATATGACCGGTTTGAACTTACAGTACTTGTTATACGGATTTAATTCCGCGGAATCAAAATGAATATATATATACATAAGTAGATTAGGGTGTGCCAAATAAAAAAAAAAAAAAAAAAAAAAAACACTTTTTATCTGAAACGTGCATCAAAACTTCCATAGCGCATCCCAAATAGTATGTCTCATCCAAATATGAGTTCTTAATACTGATATTCAGAGATGCCTATTGCGTTTTTTTTCCATTTTCCATTTAAATAATTGAGTAAAAAAATCTTATGTTTGAAAAATTGTAAGTATAAAAGAAGGAGAATCAAGTAAGGAAAATCGGAATATTATCGACATTTTTCTATACGTAAACGGCTTGACTTATAACCTATCTAAATACAGATTCTTTTAGAAAATTTCACGCTCTTTAATAAAGCACCGATATAAACTTTTCCTAACCAACCAATTAAGAGATATTCGCATATAAACATTGAGTCATAGTCACGCCCTAACATAGATATATATGTATTAATAAATTACATCCATTTTGCAAATTACGTCAAGATAAAATATTTCGCCTTAAGCTCCGGTTACAACAAGTGGCGAGACGCCCTTAAACCAACGCAAATACTGTCGAAGCTCTGTAAAGATGGGAAATTGGACGGTCCATCTTACACCCACGGACGAGTAACAATCGGACGTAAAAATTTCACACTGTCTCATGACGAAATGGAGAATTATGTCCATACAAAAGGTGAGCATACCAGCATACAAGCTTATGCGCTTATGAGCATACAATTACTCTCGCTCTAACAAATAATGACCACTGCAGTTGAATGTTCCGGGTCCGTGTATGTGAGCCTATATGTTTGTAGGCATGGAGGAACATCTCGCCTTGGCAGTCCTACATCAGTGGAGCTCGTTTCCTCGACTAGGTACTACGTTGGTACCGGAGCACGTGGAAACACGCCCGTTGTACAATCCTGACAAACCTGGCATTGAGCAGGGTAAGCTCGAGATGTGGGTGGATCTATTTCCGATGGACATGCCTCTGCCTGGCCCACCGTTGGACATTTCCCCAAGGAAACCAAAAAGTTATGAGCTGAGAATTATTATCTGGAATACGGACGACGTCGTCTTGGAGGACGACGCGTTTTTTACCGGTGAAAAAATGAGCGACATCTATGTTAAGGGGTCCGTAACCATTCTTTTTATTGTCATTATATCATATTTTATTGTTCGTGTATGCGACGTGGCACTGTAAATTTCTCCACCTCACGAATAGATGGCTGAAAGGGCCAGAAGATTGCCAGTGCACAGATATTCATTATAGATCGTTAACCGGCGAGGGCAATTTTAACTGGCGGTTGATATTTCCATTCGACTACCTTGTAGCCGAGGAAAAGATTGTCATCAACCGAAAGGAGAGTTTGTTCAGTTGGGACGAAACGGAATGTAAAATACCCGCACGATTGGAATTACAGGTAAGACTTGTGCTACTGATTTGGTCGCGGATTGAATAAAAATTAATAATACCCAGGGCTCCTTGAGGGGGTATAGTAGTCCAGAGGCCGCAATTTCCAGTGTTTTTTTGAGCTTGATGGAAGATAAAAAAAAACAAAAAAACGTTTTTTAACCATCCATTAATTTCGTCTCTTTATCGATGTTCCAAGCACTTACAGAAATATTGTTGTTTAAAAAAAAATGAAAATTAAAAAAGTTATGTCTCTACATTATACACAGACGTGAAAAATACGGGTTGAAGCGGTTTCAGGGCTTCCATCGACTAAAGTGCCCAAATATAGTTGTATTAGTGGCATCAGCCATAAAAAATAGTTATTAAAACAATGGTATTTGGAACCAAACACGACTCCGTTTTTTAATGATTCGCATATATTGGGGTGACAGAAATGCAGTATAGGCCGCGGTTCCATCTGACATCGCCCAGCAAGGATAAGGACGAAAAATTCAAACAACTTGTAAAAAATTTATGACACTGTGGCAAATTAGAAGAAATCCGTATTGTTATTATATTCTAAAAAAGACTCTCATCTCTCTGCATGGCTATTACTATTTTTCGCCAAAAATTCATTTTCTTCTTCGAGTGATTTTTTTTTTTCTTTTCAAAGTGTGAGTATTTCTATCGTTATTCAGAAAATGTGAAATTAACGAAGATCGACCCAAAATTTCCGGAGCTATTCAATGTAATGTAGATTAATGGGAGAAAATTTAACCACGGCTTTCGGGAATTATTTTCTTTTCTCTTGCCGGTTTTTAGTTCGTTAGCGGGTAAGTTCTTTGAAAGGAGTTGTGAATTTTTCTATATCACGAAGTTTCTATGTATTCGGGTAGCTTACATTTTGTACTATATGTAAATTATTTTCATTATGTCGCTACGTTGTTTCTTTCTGTGTAATGCATGTAGGTACACGAGCAAATAAGTGAATGTGGAAAGTATGGAAAATCCATTGGAAAATAAGACTATATAATCCTCAGAATATGAATATCCTATACGCAATTATTCAAGAAGTCAGACATCTGTTTCAATCATCCCACACATCGACAATTCGCTCTTGCAGCGAAAATGCGGTTAGTTTCAATTTCCTTTCTCTAGACGCGATTCTTTTGTAATCCTTTCATTGCTTCAATGTTTCTCTATTCTTCTATCTTACCCTCACGAATTTTTTTGGAGCCGAATGTCAGAATGTGGGTCTCCTCAAATTTGCCAAAGAATCGTGTATATTTTTTAAAAGTCCCTTCCATTTTTCATCTCGACTATACTGGGCTACTTGAAATGGATCCAGTCACTTACAGAGGCATCCTGGCATTTTGGGGGACACGTTGATGCGAGGAGCGAAATTTTTATTTCCTTTTTATCAGAGACATGTAAATAGAGGCAATTAGAGGCAATTGGTTAAAAATAGAGGCAAATAGTACAAGGTGTGAAAAATAGTGGGAAAATAGTGTAATTAGCTGCACACTGGAAGCCCTGCGTTCGACATGATTCCGGTGCTCCCATTCGTCTGAAACAGAAATGAAACCAATTTTCTTGATCAGTAAGAATGTCATTATAGCCGGTACCTAAGAAAGAAAAGAAAAGTTTAAAAAAATAGCGTCCGCCTGAAGGAAAAGTTAATTATTCACCCCGTTTTTTTCAATGTGTTTAATTTTTGGAACGAAGTTCCTTATCGCTCGTTCACCGTAGGGGCTAGGCGGAAAAAAACGACACCAAAAAACCGACACTTTTTGGCTATAGTGCTCGTTTGCTATAGTGCGCGCGATCTCCCTCTCTCTCTCTCTCTCTATTCCAGCGTGTGCGCGCTCTCTCTCTCTCTGTCTCAGCGCTTGGGGTGGGAGATGGCAGCAGCGGTCTCTCTCACTCACAGCGCACGACTATACTTCGCCCCTCTTTCTCTCTCCTACAGCGTACAACTATACTTTGGGCCGCAGCGCGCTCTCTCACAGCGTACGTCTATACTTTGCCTCTCTTTCTTTCTCATAGCTTTCCCACTTTCTCTCTCTCTCTCTCACACAGCGCTCGGAAAGAAAACAAGCGGCATCAGTATAGCGTCTCTTTGCCTCTCTCGCGCGCGCTCACTAAATCTCTGTCGTTTTCTTCTTAATAAACAATGAATTGTGAAAGTGATTCAGCAGAATTTTTATATCTTTCAAAAACACATTCGTACGATTTTATTACCATTCCTTCATATATTTGATTTTTCATTTAATTATTCTTCAATTAAACGTTCTTAATTTTTCTTCAATTAAACGTTCTTAATTTATTCAATGAGCAGTAATATAGCGTAAGGAACTTCGTTCGTACCGGCTGTCCCATGACAGCTCTCATTTTTTTTTAAATCGTTTTAGTAATAATAATTTTGCAATGCTCTAATTAGGAGCTATAAAGAGATGTATGTATACTGAAGGTCCATGCTAAATTTGAAGTCAATCGATTGAATAGAACTCAAGATTTTATCCGTTGCGTAATCGCGATAGTAAATTGGTAGAATCCCTACCATTCCTTTATTTCTGCCTCAAATGAAAACGTATTGAAGTGTTTTTGTTCGAAATTGCATACAGGATGGGACTGTTGAGTCATTTCTCGCGTTTGAGATATATGTGGACTTCGATATTTGGAGATATATACGTTAGCGTCGAAATCGAACAGAACACCCCGTTAAACGTACAACAACCCTCGTTTTTCACTCAAGAGCTTCGACAACAATATCTAAGTTTGAAAAACAAAGCAGCCACAAACCAGAAACAGATTGCTATATTTGGCTAAATGTCGTATGTCGATGCAAAAGTGCTGACAAATTGATAGGCATTATGGAATGATCCGGTTGAATGAGATAGATCATTGTAGTATATTCTATCGATTATGCCGTATCGTGCATTCAATTCCATTTTCTTCCCCTCATCGATACTTCGCAGGTGTGGGATGCGGATCATTTCTCGGCTGATGATTTTCTTGGAGCAATCACGTTGGACTTGAATCGATTTCCACGGGGCGCGAAGAACAGTAAGCTGTGCACCTTGGAAATGTTGAAAGTGGATGGATCTGTGCCGATGGTCAATATATTCAAGCAGAAGCGTATCAAAGGATGGTGGCCTTTTTACGTGAAGAAGGAATGTGAGGACATGGAATTAACGGTAAGTAAGGCAGCAATCACACGGACACACACACGCGCGCGCGCACGCCTACGCATACAAAGTGCAAAACAACGTGGTAATGATAAAATTTGCAAGTAAACGCGAATTTGATTGTATTCATTTTATGTCTCTCTTTCCAGGGAAAAGTTGAAGCTGAAATACATTTACTAACAAAAGAAGAGGCTGAGAAAAATCCTACCGGTTACGGAAGAAACGAACCGGACCCTCTCGACAAGCCAAAGTGAGTTACCTAGTGACCTTCCATTGCGATTTCATCCTCAAAATTCTCATCTTATTGTTAATTAAGTACGTTCGTTAAGTTAGCACAACCACTTATAAGCATCGAAATGGTACCGTTTTTAAAATTAGCCGTTAATAAGCCGCTAATTAACTGTTGAAAAATTTATTTTGCCGCGTGTTGAATTTTCGCAAGCATCGATGATTTGTTAAACTTCACAATAAGAGCACAATCACTCGTGAAATAACTGCGAAGGGTTGATGGTCAGAAATTTTAAATGAGACTGTAATTCGCCGCTAATTAGCTGCTACTGATCATGTCCCAGTGAACACGTGACCTTAATATAACATCATTAATAGGTCATAGATAGGTAAGGAAATTTTACGCAAATTTGAAATAATAGAGACATCCTTTGTGACTAAGGTGCGATGCGAAATTATACATCTTTCTGACATCGTACTGAGTGACATTAATTTCATGTCACAAAATGATTCGAATGCTATATAATATTTACATAACGCCATAATATAATACTGAAGTCATTTGTCTATGTACATTTGACATAACAATGAAATCAAATTACATGATCGGTAATATTTTCTTTCGTATTGTCTCTCGAATAACGTAGAAAAAAGTTCTTAATTTTTTTCGAAAACTATTGTGGGAGTCATATAGTCAAGGTAGTACGGTGATGAGCCAGACGCGGCGTTTGGGGCGACGATGATGTGGCCCGGGGGACGGGATTCGCGGTATTGCGGGAAGGATTCAAGGAGAAGACGTCGAACGACGAGCAGATTGTCTCGTAGTCTTGGTTCCTTTTTCCTTTTTCCCATTCAAATAATGTCAAGTGAAAAAAGTGTTTAACATTACAAAACTGACTTCGACAACGACCGACGAAGCAAATGTTTGACGAACCCAAGGAACCACAGGTGGCCGGGCCGGAGGCTTGAGCAACCGGAATGGTCTTGCAATTGCACGCGTTGGAATGGGAAGAAAACCAAGACATGTTATCGTGAATATATTTTGTGTCGGGTGTGTGTTTTAAAATACTGCGAATGAGTGGATGGATGAATGAATGATTTTTTTTATGATTTATCTTTACAATTTTATTTATACACCTCTGATTTATTTATTTATTCAATCCCGAGAACGAGTATGTCTTTTAGTTGAACGTGCACATGCTATGTATTGAAATTGACGATTTACTCTTTAAATTATAACAGTCGATAATTCATTCAATGCATATATAGATTATAAACAAAACAATCCGTCACAATATTGAAATTCCAGCGTTGAATAAGAGTTTTGATATCGCAAATCGAATAATGTTTAATCATTTGAGATAAGGGATGTGGGCATTAAGTTGTTTATAAATATATATTCAGCGATTTTATTAAACCTAAAGAAAGACAATACAAACTTTTTTTCTCAACATCGAAATATTTAATTATTAAAAAGAATTTGCCATAGTGGTTACATCACAAGGACGTCAGCTTCAGCTTTATTACATCCCCGTGTAATGGTTGCCATTTCGATATTTTTAGGTGGTTGTGCTGTCTTAACGAACGTACCTCAATTCTTCTTTTCAACGATTAGCTAATATAGAAATTGTTATTTACAGTCGGCCGGACGCTTCATTTATGTGGTTTCTGAATCCTCTTAAGTCTATCAAGTATATCGTATGGCACAACTACAAGTGGGCAATACTCCGAATTTTCGTACTCATTGCCGTAGCTTTGTTGGTTCTCCTTTTTTTCTACGCTATCCCTGGATATTCAGTGAAAAAAATTTTAGGCGCTTAATTAATTCGTATCGCACTCGTGCCCATTTCAAGACATTCGTGAGCACCGCGACTTGCTTGCAGTTTCATTTAAAAATATTATAAACAAACTGCCGCAAGAGAATAGGAATTATAAAGTACGTGACGAATGACAAAAGTACAACGTTCTATCACAGGCTATATATGTCAATGAAGTGTAATTTTCGCATAAAATT
The DNA here is from genome assembly GCF_021155785.1 of Neodiprion fabricii. Lineage (NCBI taxonomy): Eukaryota > Metazoa > Arthropoda > Insecta > Hymenoptera > Diprionidae > Neodiprion > Neodiprion fabricii. The sequence goes on from NC_060240.1 coordinate 41,890,813, forward strand.
TTTATGTATTTCTTATTCCACGATTATACTCCTGATAACGCAAGCATGAGAATACAGCGGAAAATTTACAGGCTGAGCCTGAAAAAATGAATCCGGCTGATCATAATACTTGCTGTAACTGATAATGAGCGTTCGAGTATGCCCCAAATTTGCGTTGTATAATAATTCATGGGATCATAATGCACTCGCCAGTCAAGCTCAACTCACTAGCGTGCATAATTTATAATCCTTCTTCCTGCTTGTACTATCAGTAACACAAAAAAATACTCGAACAGATAACAAATATCCTACATACAATGGACCAATTGTTAGAATTATGCAATTCTCATGACAACTTCAGTCAACAACTTGATCCAATCAAATCAAGGGTACCTATGTCTGATGATCAGATAACACATTTTTACTAACGAGTAATACGGGTAGACAAAACTTTCTGTTAGTTTATGTAAAGTCGAAAAATATATGATTAGAGAGTAACTATATATCACTCCAGATGTTTACAATAGGTTATGTAACCCAACTTACCCTACTCAAAAAACGTAATTTGATCCGAATACGTGTTTAATATAGTACATTAAGTATCAAGGGCGGAAAGGAGGCGATTTTACGGAGTGCGAAGTTAGCCGCACGAGGGAAGCGAGGGCGGCGTACACACGAATAAAATCGCGTTCCGCCCGTGCTGCACACGATACTTTTTAACAGACGCTTTTGAAAATGCGAAATATCGAAATGATGAGAAAAAAAAATGAGAGCTGTCATGGGACAGCCGGTACGAACGAAGTTCCTTACGCTATATTACTGCTCATTGAATAAATTAAGAACGTTTAATTGAAGAAAAATTAAGAACGTTTAATTGAAGAATAATTAAATGAAAAATCAAATATATGAAGGAATGGTAATAAAATCGTACGAATGTGTTTTTGAAAGATATAAAAATTCTGCTGAATCACTTTCACAATTCATTGTTTATTAAGAAGAAAACGACAGAGATTTAGTGAGCGCGCGCGAGAGAGGCAAAGAGACGCTATACTGATGCCGCTTGTTTTCTTTCCGAGCGCTGTGTGAGAGAGAGAGAGAGAAAGTGGGAAAGCTATGAGAAAGAAAGAGAGGCAAAGTATAGACGTACGCTGTGAGAGAGCGCGCTGCGGCCCAAAGTATAGTTGTACGCTGTAGGAGAGAGAAAGAGGGGCGAAGTATAGTCGTGCGCTGTGAGTGAGAGAGACCGCTGCTGCCGTCTCCCACCCCAAGCGCTGAGACAGAGAGAGAGGGCGCGCGCACACGCTGGAATAGAGAGAGAGAGAGAGATCGCGCGCACTATAGCAAACGAGCACTATAGCCAAAAAGTGTCGGTTTTTTGGTGTCGTTTTTTTCCGCCTAGCCCCTACGGTGAACGAGCGATAAGGAACTTCGTTCCAAAAAAACAAAAAAGAAAGAAAAACACGTCAGTACCATTGAGTTATTAAACTATACACTAGAAAAATCGAAGCAGTAAATGTATGGTTTAACGTTTTATGAAATATATTTCTTAATATAATTATTGACATGACACCAACTGGTAGTACGTATTTGTAATGCGAAGAAGGGCCGTATTCGCTTCGATCTGATTCTATTACGTCCGCTAGAGCCGGGCGGAAAGTCCCTGTTCGCCCGCTTCGGAATGCTCCTGAATCAGCCTGAACGCGGTACTGTTTTTTGTCTGCTTTACATGCACGAAATGACAAGTTTTCAAAGGGGCCGGACAAATGAGTTATTTCGCCCGCAGCCGCGGATTACCGTATATTTACCACGCTAATGGACAAGAGTTTAATCCGCATACACTGGTTTGAATTGAATTAAAATCAATCATTATTACAAATTTGACTACAATCTTGAGTATCAGCGTCAGAACGGTCAGTATAGAATTTTCGGTACTTACCTCGGGAATATCAACTTACTGTGTACAATCAACAAGAGGCCCTGCTTTGGTGGCGTAAATGTTGCAGAGTTGGCTCGGAACGAAACTCGCAATGACGTAACAAAATTAAATGGTATTGTTCTACATAGGTACAGTAACAAGAAATCTGACATTGTATTTGGTATTTTTTAAATGATAATTCAATAACCGAATTAATTAATAATTCCAGCATTGCATTGCCTGTCAATATCAGCCCGGTGACCATCGATGAATAAAATAGTTTTAATACTTTATAAACTCCGCTTGCCAAGCATAGTCTACGAGACGATAGTTTCTATTATACGTGTTGGTATATATAATGTTATTGGAGATCGTAAATGTAAAACTTCACCCGAAACAATATTGCATAAGAAATTTTGGAAGGTGTCAGAAAAGACGTCGTTACTTGGCTGTCGTTAATGCTGTGAACCTATTAGCCACCATTGGTAGATCGGATTCGTCTTCAGAAGATGTATGCGAAATTGGGCTGTTGCACATCTGGTCTGGCTTGTGTTCCTCATCTAGTGACACTGAGGAACCTTCTTCTGCACTGGAAACTTGTTCAGAACTTTCCTCTTCGTCTGACGTAGATACCATGGTCGTGTTAGATGTACAATCATTTACTTGCCCTCTCGCCTGAATCCACTGTACCATTTGAATGTCAGGATGTTTCTCCCATTTATCTGAAATTTGCCAAAATTGGAAAAATAGTGCAACGCCAGATCTAATAAATGCTCCGTTTCAAAGGCCATGCCATCTTCGACAGAGACAGGCTTTGTTGCGGAGAAGCAAAAACGTAATGATTTAATATTCAAAGGTACATATTTAGATACCTTTATCGACTGACCATCCTATTGGGTAAGCGTAGATGCAAATCTTTCCATCGAGTGCCATTCGTAATATAGAATTGGCAGACCGATAACAATCGAATCGCGCAGTTCTAGCGGTCAAGTAACTTCGTTTGGCAGCCCAGCCATCACAGATATCCATCGCTGACCAAGTGCTGTTGCCTTCTTGGTGATGAATATTGAGAACACGTGGAAGGTCCAACCTTTCGGCCAGAAATTTTACTGTCGTATAGGGTTCTTTAACTTGCGCAATAGGAAATGATCCCATAAGGATTTGTAATTGTTTAGGTACTGTAGAAGGAAACACCAATCCTGGACAGTCGCACAGACGAACAGTTGTCGTTAAGAAAATCGTCTGGAAGTGTTTCGTGTGTCCTGGTGTCCGTGACACACTGACAACCTTTCTACCTGTCATTATTGCAAAAAGATCGATACAGCGTACATGCGTATGATATTTATGTTAGGACACAATCATGTCGGCGTATCTCATCAACATCAAAGTTTTTGCTAAAGCAAAAAAATTAATTACCCATTAGAGCATTCATGAGAGAAGATTTCCCCACATTTGGTGTGCCAATACATCCTATTGTCAGTATGCCATTTTTATATCGCTCATGACAGTAGAAGTCAGTGTCATGCTTATCAAGTCTGACAATGCTTTCATTCCGGTTCAGTTCATCAAGGCTTTGTTCGGACTCCATCTCCTCGCGTATTTTGTCACGCCAAGAACTCAAGTCCACCTCATCCCCAACAATCTGTTCACAGGTATCCAGTAACTTCTGAGCACCTTCAGCAGCCATCTTTAATTTGCCTTTCAGTCGACGGGACTTGAGACCCTTTTCATCCCTGTTTGGATCGCGCAAATTATAGGTGGGGAATGATGTGAACATTAGCACATGCAACTTTGGGTAGCGTATCTTAAAATATTCCCGCCATGCCACAACTAATGCAGCAGGTGCCAGATCTATTTTATTTAACACCAGTATCATATTTTTTCCCAGATCCTTGGTCACATAAGTGTATAGGTAAGGTGGAAACGTTAGCACGGGGTATCGAATGTCCACTATGATAAGGAGTATGTCCGACATCTCAAGCACCCTCCACAACTGGCGCCATGTCTCAAGATTCAACTCAAAGTAGCTCAGGCCATTTACTTTCTCAATGTTCTTCAGATATTCCTGCAGTAAGTATGGAGCATATTACATGGGCGCACAGACGGACTATAAATCTTCTGGCGAGGATGTCAAAGTAAGTATGAGTTGTGCATATCTGTCTTGACTAATAGCCTGAGTTTTCCTTGGCAAAAAAAAAAAAAAAAAAAGATTAAAAAATAAAATGCTGCAACAAAGAGCCATTTGATTCGAACTCGACCGGTCACTGACCCTTGTAATTTCAATCTGTATCTTCTTTACTAGATTCTTGAATCGTAGAGACTTTCAAAACAGCAATGTGTACAAGAGCCTGAATATCCCGAAACTCGGTTCAATAGGTAGTGCTGTGTAAACGCAAAGCCTTCTGTCCATATTTGTGCAAGAAAACACTTATCAGCCATAGGAAAAAATTATTCATCTACAGTGTTAGTCAGCAATTCCCATAGGAATGGTACTGATTGTTGAATTAATTGACATCAGTATCGACGATGTAGATACCTAAATAGTGACATTTACATTTTAATTGAAAGTCCAATATCATTTCTGCATTTGAAATATTTAATCACATTCAAATATTTTCAACCAAAATATTTTTTTTATAGATACTAAGGATAATAATGGGAGGGTCACGGATATCATAGTTGGAAACAACATAATGTTGCCTTAAGACTGGATAGTCCAATGCTTCAAATTCATTCGGTATTTAGGCTGATACTTTCGTCATGAATGTCATTACCATAAAGTCTGATGTCGGAGAAACTGAAAATATTAACATTGGTTCGTTTCTTCAAACATGCCACAACATATGGATCGGACAATGATATTCTGAACTGTAAGATTCAGTGGCCGGTTGATTCGACATAACTGGCCCTTGATACATGCATCGATAATTGTGCACAATAAAAATGCTTTAAAAACTTTGCTTGTATGAATATCACAATTAACCCGTATGATTGCAGCAACAATAATCAAATCTTACGGCAAAGTATTTACGTTCCCTAGCCTCGAGTATTTCCTTAGTGGTATTGAAATCCCATTCCGGTCTCTTTGGCATGTCAATCTCAGGTGGGAAAAAGTTGTCAGAGATTTCCTGTGCCAACAAAGGGATGGGATTAATCGTGCGTCTGGCCTCTTCTTTTCTTTTCATTAGCTCTTCCTTAGATTCTTGCAGAAATTGCAAAGTATACTTGTTCCCAGTGGAATTTCCAGCACGCGGCTGTTGATTCAGTTTTTGAACTTTTGCAAACGTACTTTGAGAATCTTTCACATCTTGCTGCTGCTCCTGTTCGACATCGACATCTGTGCATAAAAGATTAACCTATCAGTAAGTGTGACGAACACATAATATTCCATTATCTTACAAACTCGATTCTATTCTGCGATGAGGCTACATGAATGGATCAAACTTTGACGTGTTATGTGTATTAAGCCTATTTTTTGCTCTGACATCGAATACCAGGTTATAACAGGAGATGGGGCAGAATTGGTACTAAAATAGAAAATACATCCAGTTACATATTAATGGTAAGAATTCTATCTTTAATGATGAATGAGTTCATAATTATTGAAACCTGTGGTAAATTTTATCACCTTCTATTATTGGCCTTATTCTCTGCCTTACACATTTAAAAAATTCGCGCCCTGCCTATGACTGTCTATATGTCTCAATTCAACAAAATTGTGTGCTCTTATATTACAATAAGCTCGTCTCTACAACGAAAATGCTACCAACACGACGAGTACAAGAGCAAGTGGAGCGCAAGAACGTACATTTTTGCGAGGAGAGTTACAAAAAATCGTCTAAAAGCAAGAGAACTGCATATATTGTAAGTTTCGGAATGACACTTAGCCATTGCAAAACTAACTCTTGTTCTGCCATTAAGGGAATGCCCTGGGCGATCCCAATGTTGTAGTATATATATTCAAATATCGAAGTCCACGCACCTCAAACGCGAAAAAAGGCCTAACAGCTCTATTCCATACAGAATCCCGCACAAAAACACTCCAATCCATCTTCATTTGACGCAGAATTAAAGAATTGACATGAATTCTACAAATTTACTAATTATGTTTTCGTCGAATCCGTGTCCTAGTCGATTTGGACATTGATGTGATTCACTATCGCGATTTCGGAGAAATCATGCCATTTCTTTGTTGTTATGTTAAATAAAAATGTGTTAGATTGGTTTTGTGCAGAATTGCTTGTGGAATGGAGTTATTAAACCCTTTTCTGCGTTAGAGATGTGTGGACTTGGATAATTCGAGATATATACAACGATGTCGAAATCTACTAAGGCAATCCCTTGACAACTAAAGGGATATTGAATGTATCGCAATCACGCGTAATATTGAAAACCATAGCCTGTCAAAAATTGTAATCCGGCCTGTATACTATGATATTACGGTTACACGTTTTACCGAGCAGAACTCGCGTTTGCCGTTGTTTTTTCGCCTTCATCTGGAGTTTCTTGGCCTTTCCACTAAATGGCACTTTTCTCCTGCCCTGCGGCATCGTCTTCCGCTCCTGATCAAACGCCAAATAACACAATGCAAGCTCAGGTTCCTAACAGTAAACAATATTATCACGGTCGGTTCGTGTCGATGCCCGTGAGGTAATCACGCGATATCGATTAGCCAAGAATATAGGTTAGAAAGCTATAAGGATCCCCCCCTTAAACCGTTGTAACAAGAAACAGAACAGCTGATCCCGCTGTGACATTCGTCCGGAACGACCATATGTTTTATCGAAGAAAACTAGAGCCTTGATTCTTGAAACAAGGATCCCAAATAACTCATGCCATATCCTATGCTTTTGCAGACGATATCACGCACGATATCTAGGATCCTAGTTTTAAGAATCAAAGCCCCAGAGACCACGGTGTAAGAATTAGACGTGGTCCGACTGGCCTACGGTCACTGTGATTTGCTGTGATTATTTGGTCTTAGTACGACGGAAATCCGCCGAGGGCCTCATGCGTCGGTGAGGATGAGGTAGACAATAATGGCGGCGATCTAGTAGACAGTATTCACGAAAGTTTGACGTTTGTGTGTGGAAAATGAAATCTGCTGCCTAAGATTACATGGGTACATTAATATTTAACAAAAGAAAATAATTGTATGATGGATGTATGTGACTATAGTGACAGTATATTAGTGAAAATGAAATGCATGATGAATCGAAAGACCAAAGATTAAATAAAATTCCATCGGTACGCTTTCTTGATAAAAAGAAAACGGTAATCACACTGAAACAATCGTGGAAAGGATGCGCTGCTGTTGATGAAATCTAAAACTACTTAAACGGCAAATCATCGAGGACGATTTTTTCGTATGCTCCGAAATAGAGATCGGACTCCTGTACTCTAGTCTCCATGCTCGTACCTATGAAGCATTAAGCAGCGTATATAATTTTCACATGTCACCTGGTATAACCTTTCAACACTGGTTTTAACATAAAACCCATAATTTATTATCTCAGCCACAATGACTCAAAGTAATAAACACTTGCAATAGATTTCAAACTCAACGCGAAATTAAGATATCAGATTCATCTTTTTCCCAAAAACAAGCATTTTTGCTAATCCACTATGAAAATCCGAATGCCAATGTTTACACAACACGTCAATAAATTGTGGCGTTTAAAAAAAAATGTGTATTTATTTGTCCGCCATATTGTAGCCGCCATTTTCAATCTGCAAATTTCGATTTCAGATTCGTAATCAGCGACCCCAAAACCCCTTAAATACAAAAGTATCAAGTGAACCGCATAAAAGGAAAACTGTATGCATGAAAGGGAGAAGCTGATCTATCTCGACTACGAAATATTACCTGCGAAATAAAATTATATAGAACATACATGCAAACTTATCTTAAGATTATTCACTATCCAAGTTCTCAATCAGTTGATCCTTACAAGAAATAAAAATATCAACTTAAATTTCTAGAATTTTAAAACAAATGCTGACGTGTCGAATGGTGGTTTGAATTTCCAAGTTTGGATTCTGATCACTAGGCTCCTTCAAAGATCCATACTATAAGGTTAACAATATAAATAAACAAATATAAATATCAATCAATATTTAATAGTAATGTCCATGACAATATTGGAAATATCTGTCTGACACAAGTTGATATAGATAGTAAATAGATCGTTATAGGATGAGAAAATCAGAACACACGTATTAAAATATGATATTTCAATAATTAAATCTTGTAGGGTACATAGGCAGTTGCTCCAACTGGGAAGAAGACCCAACGCACTGTCCTTCCTAACTAACTACGAAATTTTTAACACCATGTTTGTTACGTACACAACCATGCGAGCATCTTGAACCTCTCGCCACGCAACTTTTTTGCATTTGTCACATCAAATTGTTTGTCAAATATTCTAATGTACAGAGTTAAACTTCACTTCCTGTGAATTTCACACTGCTACTGACTCTTAAAAAAGTTTATCGTATCTGCTACTCCACTGCTTATTGTCTGCACTGCCAATTGCACATTCATCGTTTTATTATACAAATTAAGGTACACGAACAGAAGTTCGTTTGCCAATCTTAGATCTCCAGCCTCTTGAAGTTCATGTTGTTCGTTAGTGGAAGCAGAAAAAAAACCTCGTGTTGAACGTGTTTCTAAGCAAAAGTATTCAGGACTATGGTAATTTGATCATATGGTTGAGGTCTAGGATACAATTAAGATGCGTTACAACAGTAGAGTGTACGAAAGATATTGCGACAACTTCCATAGAAAAATTGCAAGTCAGTAATCTTTCGATATTTGTTACATTACCATTATATGTAATCGCGTGTACAAAGATAATTACCTATTTAATGCAACTCATTTCAAACATGAAGTAAAATCTGATATCGCAGTAAGATTTTTATCACATTTACAAACATACAGAAACTTTGAATCTGATCAATTACGATAAGATTTGTAAATCCAAAAACTTCTGTGATCATAATTAGTTGAAATTTGGTCTTAGTTTGCAACTGCTATGCCTCTATAGTCGACATATTTATCCCTGGTATTTGTCATACTATCACAATCCGAATTATGATCGGATCAAGAATAAAAGGTAACATTTCGAATGATGGCATCGAGAATTATAATTTTAAATAATCTTAATCATAAGTCAGTAAACCAATTTCTAAATGATAATTTGACAGCCACTTCCGCTACATAGAGCTCTCAGTCAGATTTAGTTTAGAATTCACAAAGTTGTATGTTTTGGGCGAATAAATGTTGAATGTCAAGGCAAAGAAGGATCTTAACAAAGTGTCTACTCTGTCTCTGACATGAGAAGTTAATAGACCATCAAAAATCACAGTCATGATTTCCAGCTGAGAGAAAATAAAAATTAGTCGTCTCTAAACTGGTACGAGCGTTGATAAAATGGCTTCAGAATTGATTCACTGACCAATACTAATTGTAAGGAAAGATATTGAACACCTATCAAAACATTTCAACCTGTCTGAAGAGGTGTAAACAGCAAAATGTATTGATAAAAAATATAGAGGTCGTTGTAGAGTGCCACTAGTACAGTGCTTACTTCGACCTTCCCAAATAATTAGTACTTCGTCTTATTGACGATTCTGTTTTCAACATTTCTGTTTTCTTGCTGCTTGAAATTCTCAATGACCATGGCATTAGTGAACCGGCGGTATGTCACATTTGAGAACAATGATTTTCGAAGTGAAACTTCTTATGGCACACATCTGTATAGAGAGTGAATATTTCTAAATATCGTATTATCGATTACAGTACAATCAAATCAATCTATCCTATGCCCATCTTGGCACATTGGTTGATCTGGGATGAGAAGACACAAATATATTTCGTTATTACATTCAATACCGTGAGGCTGAAGTTAGTCAAGTTATTGTAAAGATTCACATTTCGGAAAACCCCGGTTATTTCGAATTTTAGGAATATCTGAAATTCAGTAAATTATAGTATAAGGCAAAATAAATTCACAATTTGAAAACTTAGCTACTTCAAAGTCACGATAATATTACAAAATAGCCTCCGCAATGTTTAGTTACGCTAACGTTACTAACTTTAGCCTAATTCAATACCGATTTATTCTTTTTCGGTCTTAAGATAATCTGAAATTGACAGCAAAGTAGTTTTAATCCAACCGCTCATACAGGTTACACGCAACGATTATTTTTTACTCACAGAGTATTCATAGCAAAAATAACAAATCTATCAGATTGTACGATTTGTTTGTCATGATGGATTATTATGAATAATGGCTAATGTAAGGAAATCATTAGACAATATACAAATTGTATACTCCTAGTCCAAATCTCCTGACAATTCCTTTTGTTTCATTTTAAGTATCGCCTCCGCTTCATTGATAAACTTATCCGCTAGAGCTTGAACTTGATTCTGTATACTACGTTGAAGATCCTCAGAGATATGTTTCTTGTTTTTCACTGACTTGATGCAATCCAGTTGGATATCCCTGATACTTTTACGACAACCAATGAACATCGCCTTAGCATTTTTAGCCAAATTTTCTCTGTGCTCCTTGGTGATTCTGAACGAGAATGGGAATATGATGAAATATTCAATACGAATGGCCAATGCAGATGAAACAAAACATACTGGTTGGCATATATCAAATAACTTCTATCTGCGCACATTTTTGATCTAATGATTATGTAAGTAACTACAACAAACTCATGAGCTGAACAATAAAACTTACTTTGGAATTGGTACAAAGAGCGTGGTTCCGTCCTGTTGGGGGTTAAGATTCATTCCACTTTTAGCTAAAGCTTGTATGATATTGGGAATGACTTGGGGGAACGCAGACACATCAATTATCAACGTCTTGGGTTTTCTCGCGACTTGTGATAATTCTTGTAGTTGGTATTCCTTACTCTCCCACGGAATTGGTATTTGTTCAATCGAGCCAACGGAAGAGCGTAGTGTCAAGTTCTTGGAGTAATTATCCTTTAAATTATTAACGGTATGTTCGAATTGCGTAAGCAGTTTCTCTGTATTGATCACTTCTGACAGTTCGTTCAGGTTTACTTCTACCTTAGTCTGTTTCTTCTTATCCTTTCCTCGGTCCTTCGTCTTGGCCAAATTGAGAGATGACACGATAAAGCATCGCTTACGCATGCACTTCAACGAATTGTAACCAAGCTGCATGACAAAAGGATTCCATTCCATTTTGTCACTTGCATCTTTACCTAATAAGTGAAAAAAACCACGAAAATGCGTGGGTTTCTTTTCTATCGTCGATGCCAGCAAACGATACCTCGCCGGGCAGGTTCTACTCCAAACACTCCAAAGGGTTTTCACGATGAGCATTCTGACTTTTTGAACAGCTCGCGAAAAATTTATTTTCCGCGCACAAGCTCGAGTTGAAGTCTTACTTGTCAGGTACACATGAAGTATGAATAGCAATTTGGTAATTAACAGTAAATGGAGGTAACAGCAGACTCTTAATGACCCCACCGCCCGGGATGGCTACTGAGGGCGTATTCCGAAATATGCTTCCAGTACCGCCGTGACGTCACGCAGTCAACTGCGAACTGCGTTCCGTTTTGGCTTTCATGGGCTATTAGCTTTTTTGAAGGGAGAACAGGTAACTAAATGATTGGTACGCCTGGATAAGTATCACAGATAATGAATTATCGTTTATTAAAGAATTCTGATGAAAATATCACGCGGTTCTTTCGCCACAGCTCTGGCTGAGTGTAACCGGCACTTTTAGCTCGCGCTCGGGAGAGAGTTCTCGCACGATCATTCGTCGCAGAGACGGAACGTCAGTGTCTGCTTACGCTGCCGCTCACGATCTGGGGCGCTGCTCTCAGCTCTGACGACGGGCGAACCTGGTCGTTGTCGAGAGGTCGCCACACCGTTTTTACTTCGAGTTGCCAGTCGCAGTATGTGAGCACTCAGATTCTGTGAGAGGAATTTTAGTGATACATATGTTGGCAACACTGCTAGTAACTTCATACAAGAGTGTGTAGAGGTTGGCAACGAGGACAAGTAGAGTGGTGAGAGTAATGTAACATCCGACCGGAACGTCCGTATGTTTTATCGACTATTATTACTGCATGTTACTTTTATCAACTAACCAAACTCGAAGTACGAGAATCTTGTAACCATAAGAAATTAAAACAACTGTCTAACTATTTGGAATATCCCTAGATGGAAATAACTATGAAATTCACTAGCCAAGGCTTAAAAACCATGTTACGAGATCTTCGTACTACAGAGAACTATAATACTATTATGCGTTATTATATATCATATTAACACTATAATTAACTAACACAATTATACCCAATTATTATATAGCACTCAACAATGCCATTTGTGCATTCGGAGCTGAGAGCTATATTATAAGCAACATACGCTTTACTATATAGCCTGGAGTATAGAAGACTGTAAAACCATAGATAAATGCATAACCAATATAATGTAAAGATAGCACTGCTGCAATAACCCATAAAACCAGAGACTGCAAAACCATCAAACCGTGAATGCTAATTACCCAGCATGAACTATACCTTCTTCCGCAACGCCGTATTGTAGGCAACACGCGCAACGTTTTGAAGGCAATGCAGATCTCCAATGTGGAGCCATACAGAGCCTTACCTAGAGAATACATTAGGAAACTTACCGACGAAACGAAAACGTTCTAGAAGCTTCCAAGCCGATTTATATCAATATAAGAATTGACAACTACAGAAGGGAATCATATACAAAAGCACACATGTAAACCTGCTCTAAAGCTATGAATCATCAAATTACTAAATACTCTAAATCTGTTAGGATAATTATAACACAAACAACTAAGGATATTCGCAGCAGCGCGATTCTAATAATGTTAAACAAATAACAAACTATGTTCATAAACAATTGCTATTGTACTCCAGGTTAACAACGACAGTAGTCGACTATAATACATATGTAATTCTATATAGACATAGCTATAAAACTAACAAACGACAGGTAACCAGAATGAAATATGGGCTTTGTAACGAACAAGATAGCAAAAACATTAAGAGGTAGACAGGAAGAAGTTAAGTGGCTGAGGGGCACCAGAAAGGGGGCTGGCGCCACAAAAGGGGCTGGCGCCACAAAGGGGGCTGGCGCCACAACGAAAAGCTCACGCAGTTCGGAGAACTACGGAACAAGTCCACGCACCTACACCACCGCACCAAGCAGCGATATACCATACGTAAAAACCTACGATATAGTAATAGCTAAAGAACTAAGATAACAGGCGTGTATGCGCGAGGATGTCGTGACCTAATTAGTTCCTAGAAAAAGAGGGGAGGTGCGCAAAGGTGACCAAAAAACTAGAGAGGGGGATCGTTCTGCGCAACGATCGACCCCTACAAAAAGGGCGACCGATCACTCGATCGTCCTCTTGTGTTTCTACCTCCAGATTCGTCATCTAGTTCCGGTACAGTCTCGTGGTAAAATCCTTTAGCCTTTTGCATTTAAGCCTTCCTACAACGTTACTCTGCCCAAAAGTTCAGCGAGCTTAAAATCCATTTTGTCATACTAAGTTTAAGATCTTACAGAGTGTAACTCTGCGTTTGTGACTTTTAAATATCAAAACTTATAAAATAAACCAAACTTAGTCAAAATACCCAAATATTAAAGTCAGTTATTCCGCTAAAACCTCTCACCAATCTACAAGTCATCGCATCCAGAATATTCTCAAAAAGGTAAGCCAAATCCCCAATCTCTATCCTTTTGACCCTATCCCTTACCTCACTGTTTCCTATAGCGTAATCTATCACCGTCACCCCCGCCCCTCCTACATACGTCAATTCTCCCTCATCACCCTCTATGTTCCCATGCATTATTGCCCATCCTGTCTCTTCCAAAAATTGCATCAGCTGCTTATCTTCTGAGTTTATTTTCCTATCCTCTGATTTCCTACTCCTACTTTCCTCCTCTCCTTCTTCCCAGCATCCTCCCCCCTCCTGCCCCCTTCTGGCATTAAAATCGCCCCCCACTAGCACTTTTGTTCCTCCATCTGCCTCTTCGCCCGCTCCTTCAATTCCCCTATCTTCTCTTTTAGATCCCCGTTTACGTATATTCCTATTACTAGCCATTCCCCCTCCCCCCCTACACTTATTTTCCTTATTAACATCCCCTCCTTTATCTCTTCCCTCCCTCCCTCCCCGCTTACTAGCTCCTCTCTTGCCCCTGACAGCATTCCGCCTATTGCTCCTCCCTTCCTATTTCTTTTAACCGCATACTACACTTCCCATTCATACCCTGCCGGCAACTTATTCCTAACCTTTTCCCACCCCTTCTCCTCTATCCATGTCTCCATTAAAAATATTACATCCCACTCCCTTAGACCCGTCCGAAAATCTTCGTCCTTTCTCACAAGCCCCGCCACATTCCAGAAAACTACTTTTCAACCCTCCCTTTCCGTCTCACCTACTTCCCTCTCTCTCCTATTTCTCCCCCGCACCCCCTGCCTCTGCCCCTCCCCACTACCCATTCCCCCGACTGCCTTTCCCTACTTCCCCGGCCTGTGCCTCTATACCTCCCTCTTGCCTTTCCTCGCTTGTTGTCCTATCCCTTCCACCTTCCCCTACTTTTCCCCACCCCTCCCTTAGCCCCTTTTCCCCCTCTCTCCCTGCACCGTCCCTAAGCACCTCTTCTATCTCATCCCACTTCCACATTTTCCCTTCTATCCAAATCTTTGTATACCCTTTTCTTACTCTGTTTCCCCTTCTCTTCTCGATAGCTGCTATCTCCCTCAAATGCCATTTCATTCTCCTCTCTGCCCAGGTGAGATCCTACTCCATTCTCTCCTCCCACCCTTTAAGGAGGCTATTTCTTTCCATTACCTGCCTCTTTTGCTCCCTGTTCCCTAGCCTTGCTATCCATATCTCTTTTTCTTCCCGCTTTTTCGCGCCTTCCTCCCACATATCCTTTACTTCGACCTCTACCCCTATCACCTGCATAATCTTTTTTCAACCCATCCTTTTCCCTTTCCTTCTCTATTCTCGCTCCTCGCAATAGTATATTTCCCCTTTTTTCTCCCCTTTCTTTCCCACTCTATGGCCCACTCCATCTATTTTACCCTATCAATTGCTACCTGCGCCACATCCGCATTCCCCCGTCCCTGCCTCTCCCCAACGCCTTCTACACGCTTCTTTCCCAATTCTGCCAGCCTCTCCTTTACCGTTTCCATCTCCCCCCCTCTCCGCTCTTCTACCTCTTCTTTTTGCTTAGGTCCCTCATTGTTTCCTTCATCTCCCCCCCTCTCTACTTCCCACTGCTCTTCCCTTCTAGTCATTTCCCCTTTAATCTTTTCCATTTCCTCCCTGATCCCCCTTCCCTGCCCTTTGACCTCCTCTATTCCTATCTTTAACCTCCTCCCTAATACCCTTAGCATATCCTGTATACTCCATCCCTCTTTCTTCCCCTTCTTCCCTGCCTTGCCCTCCGATGACGGGTGAACTTTCCTGCTTCGCCCAAATACTCTTTCTCTTTCCTGTATCGCATCTGCAAAAAAAAAATTCATCATTTATAAGGAAAAGTAAAAATAAATTAACGTATTCCCCATTCTATCTATGTCCGCGCTGTAGGACGACGGGCACCGTAGAAGTAAGATATACTTTAAGTTATCGAGAGATTAGGTTAGGTTAGGTTAGGTTAGGTTTTATTATAAATAAAAACCTGTCCGCAAAAAAGCTGGTGGCGGGCAGGGCATATGTGGTGGTCGAAGTAGACAGAATAGTAATTGTAAGCTGTTACCTCGCACCAAATGAAAAATGGAGGGATTACGGGAGACAGGTGGCCGAAATAGAAGACACACTGCGAGCCATACTTCACGAGGGTCCGACCAATAGAAAGAGACGTGGGGTCATCCTGGCTGGAGACCTGAACTCCAAATCAAGGGTATGGACTGACAGGACCGACCGGCGAGGCAGGAGGATTGAAGAGCTAATAGATGCACTGGACATGGTGTGTCTGAACTTGAACGGAGAGCATACCTTCGAGCGAAGGGGATGGTCCGCGGTGTTAGACGTCACTATAGCAACTCCGGACGTGGCAAGCCGAATATCAGGTTGGACGGTCCTAGAGGTAGAAACCCTTAGTGATCACAGGGCAATATGCTTCCGACTTCAAGGCAGGGAGGAAGCGACAGGGCAAAGGCCAGCAATACAGGAGGATGGCACCCGTAAATGGATCCTCAAGAAACTCAATGAGGCCAAGCTGAAGCGGTGTGCGAAAGAAGTGAAAACGCCACGCAAGGGAGACCCCGAGGACATGGCGGAGGAGCTTACAAGGTCCATACAAGGATTATGTGACAGGGTCATGCCAAGGCGGCGTCACGGCGGCGGAAGGAAGACCGTCTATTGGTGGAACGAGGAGATCGCGGCAGGCAGACAAATATGTATGAAAACAAGAAGGTCCCTGCAAAGGGAACGAAAGAGAAGGGCACGTATGGGGGTACAGGTCCCCGAAGATCAGGAGGACAAGCTCAGGGAGGAGCGACGGGCACTTCGCAAGCTCATAAGAGCAAGCAAAGGCAGAGCTTGGGATGACCTCATACGAACCATCGACGACGACGTATGGGGGAAGCCGTACAGAATCGTTACGGGGAAACTGAGTAACGCCAACGCGGGACCTTCGAGTATGGAGGAAGCGATGGAGGTATACGCCACGCTGTTCCCAGCGGGTCCGACTCTGGCGCCGAGCGGCGAGGACGAAGGACGACACGAAGACCAGCGGGAATCAGACACAGCCGACGGTGGACCTCTAGGGTATGCCGAAATAGACAGGGCAGTAAGGAGAACCAGGACGGGTAAGGCGCCGGGACCCGATGGCATCTACCCCGAAGTGGTAAAAAGGATTTACAGGGTGAACCCGACCCCACTGGGTGAAACGATAAAGAGGTGTCTCGAGCGAAGATACTTTCCGAAGATCTGGAAAGAAGCAGAGCTGATCCTTATACCGAAGGGTACGAGCAAAACCGACGGCGAAGGAGGAGAAAAGAAAAAGCAGGGATACAGGCCGATCAGCCTCCTGAGTGTCCTGGGCAAAACGCTGGAAAGAGTGGTGGATGCTAAAATAAAAGACCACCTGAAAAATAGAGGCTTCCTCAGCAAGAATCAATACGGCTTCCGCGAAGGCCTCTCGACGATTGACGCAGTGGACCGTGTGACGACGGCCATCAAACAAAAAACTGAGAGGAAAGGCTGGGGTAGCTGGGGTATGCATAGACATTAAAAATGCGTTTGGATCCATCCCCTGGCCGGAGATAATGGAGGCAGCGGCAACGGCTGAGCTCCCGAATGACCTAACAGGGATCCTCAGATCATACCTACAAGATAGACACATCCAGATTAGGGCTGGGGGGAAGAGCGTCAAGGCGCAATTGACAAGAGGCATCCCCCAAGGCTCGATACTGGGGCCAACCCTCTGGAATCTGGCTTACAATAAAGTGCTATCACAAACGTATAACACAGAAATGGAGATCACCTGTTACGCGGACGATACCTTGATCCTGGTAGAGGGACGGACAGGAGAGGAGACCGCAGAGAGGGCTTCCCGCGCAGCAGCTGAGGTCATTGAACAGATCGAAACGCTAGGACTTCAGATCGCGGTTGAAAAAACAGAGGTGGTCTTCTTTACAAAGAAAAGAGCTCCACTACCAGAAACAGTGCAAATCAGAGGAAAGGAGATCCATGCTGCCAAAAGCATGAAATACCTAGGCATCATCCTAGACCGAAAACTGAACTACTCGGAGCACCTGGACATGGCGTCGGCCAAGGCCATAAGAGTGATGAATAGCATCGGGAGGCTTATGCCCAATATCGGGGGACCGAAACAGGCGAGACGAAAGCTACTCGCTCGCGTCGGCGAGTCCATTATAATGTACGGGGCTCAAATCTGGGGCGACGAGGCCAGAAAGGAGACGCGAGCCAGGAAGCTCAGGGTAGTTCAAAGGGCATGCGCACTGAGGGTTGCGTCGGCGTACCGAACGGCACCCAATGAGGCTCTTACCGTCATCGCAGGTATACAACCTCTGGAGATAACGGCGCAGAAATGGAGGCGGCAGTGGACCAAGGGAGGAGCAAGACGGGAGATGGAAACCTACCAAACCCCGAAGCAGAGAAAAGAGGCGATGAAAAGAGAGGCGGAGGAGGCGACGTCCTGGGCGAGACAGGAGTGGTGCACCAGGTGGAGGGACCACCGCAACACTAGTAACTGGGCCAGGAGACTTATCAAAGACCCGAATAAATGGTTGGACAGGACGCATGGGGAAATAAACTACCATCTGACGCAGATGCTCACCGGACATGGGACGTTCAACGAATACCTTCACAGATTCCGGAAACGGACAGCGGCAGGATGCGGCTACTGTACTGCGACCTCAGACAGCGTCGAGCACACAATATTTAGTTGCCAAAAATGGAACGCAGTGAGAGGTCAATCCTGGAAGAGGAGGACTGGAGAACCACTTAGCCCGGACTACATCGTCGAGGAGTTGCTCTCCAGCGAGAAAAGGTGGAAGGAGATCGCGGCAATAGTCTACGAAATCATTTCAACGAAAGATAAGGACGACAGAAACAATGGCTTCTGACAAAAGAAGACCATCTTGTAAGTCTTGAATGATTCCTACTCGCTTATATCAGGCATCGTAGTTATTGACGCGTGTTATCATCGTTACTTACTTCCATTCCTATTTATCTATCTATTTACTCTATTTATCTATCCTATTTATTCTATCTATCTATTCTGACTATACACACGTAATTCATGTATTAGTTTAAACTATATACTAATTAACTTATCTTACTTTTTACACACTGACTATCCTTCTACTCTATTTATCTATTTATTTATCTCCATTTACACCTTGTCTATTGACAAGTTTTAAACATCGTAACGTCCTTCCATGTCTATTTTAAACTATACACTAATTTACCTATCTTACTTTTTACACACTGACTATCCTTTCACTCTATTTATCTATTTATTTTATCTACATTTACACCTTGTCTATTGACAAGTTTTAAACATCGTTACGTCCTTCCATGTTTATTTTAAACTATATATTGATTTACCTATTTTACTTTTACACACTGACTATCCTTTTTACTCTATTTATCTATTTATTTATCTACATTTACACCTTGTCTATTGACAAGTTTTATACATCGTAACGTCCTTCCATGTCTATTTTAAACTATTTATTGATTTACCTATTTTACTTTTTACACACTAACTATTTATTTACTCTATTTATTTATTCTATTCTTTCTTTCCAATCTACTTCTTCCATTTACTCTATTTATTTATCCTGGTACATGGAAGGTTGGGGCGGGTTGGGACGGGTTGGGACGGGTTGGGACGGGTTGGGACGGGTTGGGACGGGTTGGGACGGGTTGGGACGGGTTGCGGCGGGTTGAGGCGGGTTGCGGCGGGTCGCGGCGGGTCGCGGCGGGTCGCGGCGGGTTGCGGCGGGTTGCGGCGGGTCTTGGCGGGTCGCGGCGGTCCCCCGATATTGTCACAGTTTGGACATTTTCGCTCATACGAACGATCGCAACATGCTCGTGCCGAGCCACTGTTACAGCTCCACTATGTAAATTATAGTAAATGTAGAAATAGCTTACGTCACATGTACTGTCCTGAAAACTTTCGTTCACATATCCGATCTTCGAAGATATGCTTCCAAAAGAGCTTCTTTCCTAGGTTCGAGGTGTCAGAGAAAGTCCAAACAGCTAGCCACCTCTCGTAGATTTGAGAAAAATGATACATTGCATTGCATTCGTTATGGATACTCATATCGATCATCCTAAATTCTCAATCCGCGTCCGTGAATATTCTTTGTGCTTACACCAATCACAGTTGATTAGATGTGGTTCGTGTTTTACTGTTAGATGTAGACTTTTACTGTCCACAACTTAATTGTCGCTGAGATGTACAGCATTCTAAAGAAATATCTTGTAGAACAGATAATAAATATGCATTCACCTACATCGACTCTCACCTGTTATGCAGGGATATGTGTATATATCGTTCAATGTCAAGCTCTGGCGAACCTTATTCCAAGCTTATACCGAGAGTCTAACGTGGAAGTCGGATTACAAGCAGCGCGGTACCGTCAGCTTCAACACAAGCACAACCCTTACCGAACAGAGCGTAGTAGACAAGTGCTGCGGACGAGAACTTGTGCATATGTGGCGCTAGCAGTGCCACGTGGCAAGAAATAATTGATAATTACACAGATATTAGTCACAATTGCCACTTCTCGCCATAAGAATAAACAGATCATACCAAGGGTTATACACCACATGAAAGTTCTATAAAATTGAAATTGAGAGAATATTACAACGATGACATTATGACGACGGTAAATATTGTATACATGCAACCCTGAGTGACAACCGGTAGACTTCAAGAGAAGTCGGTGGCTGCAAAGAAAAAGTCGGAATCACTTAAGAAGCAGCCGAAATCACAAAACGTGACAATCCAAATTCTCGGATTCAAGCATGCAGCTTTGGTTGTCACGATCGAGCTTATACGCCACCTAGCGGTGACGCCTAGAGGCAGACAAATAAAGATGGCTGCAGGCCGAACACGACAAAAGCGTCCTCCACATTTATTAAATGGCGCAGTCTGGACTAGACACTACTAGTGATTTCGAAGACGCCTCAGACGTCCAAAATGGATGTCGTCCAAACAAAACAAAAAGAAAAACAACAACCGTCCAGTAGAGGACGCAACCAGCCGCGTGGCAACAGAGGCAGAGGGCAGCAGACACAACAGCAGCAGTAGCAACAGCAGAGTAGCAGCGAAGGCCAGCCATCCAGACGACAACAAAACTATACGCAGCAGCAGAACAACGGACAGCCAAATCAGCAGCAGCAGAATCAATCGTCCTGTGAACGATGCGGGTATCGACATCAAGCGAATAGATGTCCAGCATTCAATAAGCAATGCAAAGCGTGCAATGGGTACAATCACTTCGCGCAGGTATGTGTAAGCCGTCAAAAGATAGACGCGGTAACCGAAGATTCAACGAGGTGCGAAGTTGAAGGTAAGACTGAAAATCTTGTATTCTACGTAGTTGATTGCGAAAAAAACGACACCTATCATGCGGTTACCGAGCATTGTAAAGTCAAAACTGTTAACTCGAGTAGCGAATATAAGTTCAAATAAGGCTCAGGGAACAAAGGGTTTAATTCAGGAAAATGAAGACTTGTTCGAAGGCATCGGCTAAGTCAGGTACGTTTACGATTTCAAAATGAAACCAGGATATATAGGGAACATCGAACCTTGCACGAAGGTACCTTTTGAAGTGTTAGAGGCTTATCGATCTGAACTTGAGGGTATTGAACGTCACAAAATTATCAGGCAAATAGACGAGCCAACAGAGTTCGAGAATCCGGATGTACTTGTGGAAAAACCGGATAATTCGCTCCAAATTTGCTTAGACCGTCAGTGCCTGCTGAACTCGTGCCTGCTCGGAGAACATTACAAATTGCCGCCTTTCGAAGAAATAGCTTTAGAGATGACAAACGCGAAGATTTTTACAGTTCTGGAAGTTGGGTTTTCTTTCCCTAGGGGTTTTTTCCAGGGTTTTTCTATTCCGATTTTTTTTTTCTAGAGTTTTTTCCTTGGGTTTTCCCTGGATTTGATTCCCTACGGTTTTTTTCCCCTAGAGTTTTTCATCTAGGGTTTTTTCCTCGGGGTTTTCTTCACGAGGGTTTTTTTTTGTTGGGTTTTTTCTTTCAGGTTTTTTTCCCTCAGGTTTTTTTCCCAGGGTTTTCTCCTGTAGGGTTAGATATCCTAGAGTTTTTCATATTCTAGGGTTTCTCAGCTAGGGTTTTATTCTGAGGTTTTCTATTCTCCAGGGATTTTTTCCTAGGGTTTTTCACAAGGTTTTTTTTCCAGTTCCTTGTCGTCCTGCTTGTGAGCGAAGCGGAAGTGACGTATCCGTATTACCGTGACGGGATTGTTGGGAATTGTTGGGGATTGTTGCGGATTGTTGGGGATTGTTGGAGATTGTTGGGGATCGTTGGGGATTGTTGGGGATTGTTGGGGATCGTTGGGAATTGTTGGGGATTGTTGGGGATTGTTGGGGATTGTTGGGGATCGTTGGGGATCGTTGGGGATTGTTGGGGATCGTTGGGGATTGTTGTTGGGGATTGTTGTTGGGGATTGTTGTTGGGGATTGTTGTTGGGGATCGTTGTTGGGGATTGTTGTTGGGGATTGTTGTTGGGGATTGTTGTTGGGGATTGTTGTTGGGGATTGTTGTTGGGGATTGTTGTTGGGGATTGTTGTTGGGGATTGTTGGGGATTGTTGATGATTGTTGGGGATTGTTGGGGATTGTTGGGGATTGTTGGGGATTGTTGGGGATTGTTGGGGATTGTTGGGGATTGTTGGGGATTGTCGGGGATTGTCGGGGATTGTCGGGGATTGTCGGGGATCGTCGGGGATCGTCGGGGATCGTCGGGGATTGTCGGGGATTGTTGGGGACTGTTGGGGATTGTTGGGAATTGTTGGGGATTGTTGGGGATTGTCGGGGATTGTCGGGGATTGTCGGAGATTGTTGAGGATTGTCGGGGATTGTTGGGGATTGTCGGGGATTGTCGGGGATTGTCGGGGATTGTTGGGGATTGTCGGGGATTGTTGGGGATTGTTGGGGATTGTTGGGGATTGTTGGGGATTGTTGGGGATTGTTGGGGATCGTTGGAGATCGTTGGGGATCGTTGGGGATTGTTGGGGATTGTTGGGGATCGTTGGGGATCGTTGGGGATTGTTGGGGATCGTTGGGGATTGTTGTTGGGGATTGTTGTTGGGGATTGTTGTTGGGGATTGTTGGGGATTGTTGAGGATTGTTGGGGATTGTTGGGGATTGTTGGGGATTGTTGGGGATTGTTGTGGATCGTTGGGGATTGTTGGGGATCGTTGTAGATCGTTGGGGATCGTTGGGGATCGTTGGGGATCGTTGGGGATTGTTGGGGATTGTTGGAGATAGTTGGGGATCGTTGGGGATTGTTGGGGATCGTTGGGGATTGTCGGGGATTGTCGGGGATTGTCGGGGATTGTCGGGGATTGTCGGGGATTGTTGGGGATTGTCGGGGATTGTCGGGGATTGTCGGGGATTGTTGGGGATTGTTGGGGATTGTTGGGGATTGTTGGGGATTGTTGGGGATTGTTAGGAATTGTTGGGGATTGTTGGAGATGGTTGGGGATCGTTGGGGATTGTTGGGGATCGTTGGGAATTGTTGGGGATTGTCGGGGATTGTCGGGGATTGTCGGGGATTGTCGGGGATTGTTGGGGATTGTCGGGGATTGTCGGGGATTGTCGGGGATTGTTGGGGATTGTTGGGAATTGTTGGGGATTGTTGGGGATTGTCGGGGATTGTCGGGGATTGTTGTTGGGGATTGTTGTTGGAGATTGTTGTTGGGGATTGTTGTTGGGGATTGTTGGGGATTGTTGGGGATTGTTGTTGGGGATTGTTGGGGATTGTTGGGGATTGTTGGGGATTGTTGGGGATTGTTGGGGATTGTTGGGGATTATTGGGGAATGTTGGGGATTGTTGGGGATCGTTGGGGATCGTTGGGGATCGTTGGGGATCGTTGGGGATCGTTGGGGATCGTTGGGGATCGTTGGGGATCGTTGGGGATCGTTGGGGATGGTTGGGGATTGTTGGGGATTGTCGGGGATTGTTGGGGATTGTCGGGGATTGTTGGGGATTGTCGGGGATTGTCGGGGATTGTCGGGGATTGTTGGGGATTGTTGGGGATTGTTGGGGATTGTTGGGGATTGTTGGGGATTGTTAGGGATTGTTGGGGATTGTTGGAGATAGTTGGGGATCGTTGGGGATTGTTGGGGATCGTTGGGGATTGTTGGGGATTGTCGGGGATTGTCGGGGATTGTCGGGGATTGTCGGGGATTGTTGGGGATTGTCGGGGATTGTCGGGGATTGTCGGGGATTGTTGGGGATTGTTGGGAATTGTTGGGGATTGTTGGGGATTGTTAGGGATTGTCGGGGATTGTCGGGGATTGTCGGAGATTGTTGAGGATTGTCGGGGATTGTTGGGGATTGTCGGGGATTGTCGGGGATTGTCGGGGATTGTTGGGGATTGTCGGGGATTGTTGGGGATTGTTGGGGATTGTTGGGGATTGTTGGGGATTGTTGGGGATTGTTGGGGATCGTTGGAGATCGTTGGGGATCGTTGGGGATTGTTGGGGATTGTTGGGGATCGTTGGGGATCGTTGGGGATTGTTGGGGATCGTTGGGGATTGTTGTTGGGGATTGTTGTTGGGGATTGTTGTTGGGGATTGTTGGGGATTGTTGAGGATTGTTGGGGATTGTTGGGGATTGTTGGGGATTGTTGGGGATTGTTGTGGATCGTTGGGGATTGTTGGGGATCGTTGTAGATCGTTGGGGATCGTTGGGGATCGTTGGGGATCGTTGGGGATTGTTGGGGATTGTTGGAGATAGTTGGGGATCGTTGGGGATTGTTGGGGATCGTTGGGGATTGTCGGGGATTGTCGGGGATTGTCGGGGATTGTCGGGGATTGTCGGGGATTGTTGGGGATTGTCGGGGATTGTCGGGGATTGTCGGGGATTGTTGGGGATTGTTGGGGATTGTTGGGGATTGTTGGGGATTGTTGGGGATTGTTAGGGATTGTTGGGGATTGTTGGAGATAGTTGGGGATCGTTGGGGATTGTTGGGGATCGTTGGGAATTGTTGGGGATTGTCGGGGATTGTCGGGGATTGTCGGGGATTGTCGGGGATTGTTGGGGATTGTCGGGGATTGTCGGGGATTGTCGGGGATTGTTGGGGATTGTTGGGAATTGTTGGGGATTGTTGGGGATTGTCGGGGATTGTCGGGGATTGTTGTTGGGGATTGTTGTTGGAGATTGTTGTTGGGGATTGTTGTTGGGGATTGTTGGGGATTGTTGGGGATTGTTGTTGGGGATTGTTGGGGATTGTTGGGGATTGTTGGGGATTGTTGGGGATTGTTGGGGATTGTTGGGGATTATTGGGGAATGTTGGGGATTGTTGGGGATCGTTGGGGATCGTTGGGGATCGTTGGGGATCGTTGGGGATCGTTGGGGATCGTTGGGGATCGTTGGGGATCGTTGGGGATCGTTGGGGATGGTTGGGGATTGTTGGGGATTGTCGGGGATTGTTGGGGATTGTCGGGGATTGTTGGGGATTGTCGGGGATTGTCGGGGATTGTCGGGGATTGTTGGGGATTGTTGGGGATTGTTGGGGATTGTTGGGGATTGTTGGGGATTGTTAGGGATTGTTGGGGATTGTTGGAGATAGTTGGGGATCGTTGGGGATTGTTGGGGATCGTTGGGGATTGTTGGGGATTGTCGGGGATTGTCGGGGATTGTCGGGGATTGTCGGGGATTGTTGGGGATTGTCGGGGATTGTCGGGGATTGTCGGGGATTG
This sequence comes from Neodiprion fabricii, assembly GCF_021155785.1. Taxonomy (NCBI): domain Eukaryota; kingdom Metazoa; phylum Arthropoda; class Insecta; order Hymenoptera; family Diprionidae; genus Neodiprion; species Neodiprion fabricii. The sequence goes on from NC_060240.1 coordinate 41,916,183, forward strand.
TTGGGGATTGTTGGGGATTGTTGGGAATTGTTGGGGATTGTTGGGGATTGTTAGGGATTGTTGGGGATTGTTGGGGATCGTTGGGAATTGTTGGGGATTGTCGGGGATTGTCGGGGATTGTCGGGGATTGTCGGGGATTGTTGGGGATTGTCGAGGATTGTCGGGGATTGTCGGTGATTGTTGGGGATTGTTGGGGATTGTTGGGAATTGTTGGGGATTGTTGGGGATTGTCGGGGATTGTCGGGGATTGTTGTTGGGGATTGTTGTTGGAGATTGTTGTTGGGGATTGTTGTTGGGGATTGTTGGGGATTGTTGTTGGGGATTGTTGGGGATTGTTGGGGATTGTTGGGGATTGTTGGGGATTGTTGGGGATTGTTGGGGATTATTGGGGATTGTTGGGGATTGTTGGGGATCGTTGGGGGTCGTTGGGGATCGTTGGGGATCGTTGGGGATCGTTGGGGATCGTTGGGGATCGTTGGGGATCGTTGGGGATCGTTGGGGATCGTTGGGGATAGTTGGGGATTGTTGGGGATTGTTGGGGATTGTTGGGAATTGTTGGGGATTGTTGGGGATTGTCGGGGATTGTCGGGGATTGTTGTTGGGGATTGTTGTTGGAGATTGTTGTTGGGGATTGTTGTTGGGGATTGTTGGGGATTGTTGGGGATTGTTGTTGGGGATTGTTGGGGATTGTTGGGGATTGTTGGGGATTGTTGGGGATCGTTGGGGATTGTTAGGGATTGTTGGGGATTGTTGGGGATCGTTGGGAATTGTTGGGGATTGTCGGGGATTGTCGGGGATTGTCGGGGATTGTCGGGGATTGTCGGGGATTGTTGGGGATTGTTGGGGATTGTTGGGGATCGTTGGGAATTGTTGGGAATTGTCGGGGATTGTCGGGGATTGTCGGGGATTGTCGGGGATTGTTGGGGATTGTCGAGGATTGTCGGGGATTGTCGGTGATTGTTGGGGATTGTTGGGGATTGTTGGGAATTGTTGGGGATTGTTGGGGATTGTCGGGGATTGTTGGGGATTGTTGGGGATTGTTGGGGATTGTTGGGGATTGTCGGGGATTGTCGGGGATTGTCGGGGATTGTTGGGGATTGTCGGGGATTGTTGGGGATTGTTGGGGATTGTTGGGGATTGTTAGGGATTGTTGGGGATTGTTGGAGATAGTTGGGGATCGTTGGGGATTGTTGGGGATCGTTGGGGATTGTTGGGGATTGTCGGGGATTGTCGGGGATTGTCGGGGATTGTCGGGGATTGTTGGGGATTGTCGGGGATTGTCGGGGATTGTCGGGGATTGTTGGGGATTGTTGGGGATTGTTGGGAATTGTTGGGGATTGTTGGGGATTGTCGGGGATTGTCGGGGATTGTTGTTGGGGATTGTTGTTGGAGATTGTTGTTGGGGATTGTTGTTGGGGATTGTTGGGGATTGTTGGGGATTGTTGTTGGGGATTGTTGGGGATTGTTGGGGATTGTTGGGGATTGTTGGGGATCGTTGGGGATTGTTGGGGATTGTTGGGGATTGTTGGGGATTGATGGGGATTGTTGGGGATTGTTGGGGATTGTCGGGGATTGTCGGGGATTGTCGGGGATTGTCGGGGATTGTCGGGGATTGTTGTTGGGGATTGTTGTTGAGGATTGTTGTTGGGGATTGTTGTTGGGGATTGTTGTTGGGGATCGTTGGGGATTGTTGGGGATTGTTGGGGATTGTTGGGGATTGTTGGGGATTGTTGTGGATCGTTGGGGATTGTTGGGGATCGTTGGGGATTGTTGGGGATCGTTGTAGATCGTTGGGGATCGTTGGGGATCGTTGGGGATCGTTGGGGATTGTTGGGGATTGTTGGAGATAGTTGGGGATCGTTGGGGATTGTTGGGGATCGTTGGGGATTGTCGGGGATTGTCGGGGATTGTCGGGGATTGTCGGGGATTGTCGGGGATTGTTGGGTATTGTCGGGGATTGTCGGGGATTGTCGGGGATTGTTGGGGATTGTTGGGGATTGTTGGGGATTGTTGGGGATTGTTGGGGATTGTTAGGGATTGTTGGGGATTGTTGGAGATAGTTGGGGATCGTTGGGGATTGTTGGGGATCGTTGGGAATTGTTGGGGATTGTCGGGGATTGTCGGGGATTGTCGGGGATTGTCGGGGATTGTTGGGGATTGTCGGGGATTGTCGGGGATTGTCGGGGATTGTTGGGGATTGTTGGGGATTGTTGGGAATTGTCGGGGATTGTTGGGGATTGTCGGGGATTGTCGGGGATTGTTGTTGGGGATTGTTGTTGGAGATTGTTGTTGGGGATTGTTGTTGGGGATTGTTGGGGATTGTTGGGGATTGTTGTTGGGGATTGTTGGGGATTGTTGGGGATTGTTGGGGATTGTTGGGGATTGTTGGGGATTGTTGGGGATTATTGGGGATTGTTGGGGATTGTCGGGGATTGTCGGGGATTGTCGGGGATTGTTGGGGATTGTTGGGGATTGTTGGGGATTGTTGGGGATTGTTGGGGATTGTTAGGGATTGTTGGGGATTGTTGGAGATAGTTGGGGATCGTTGGGGATTGTTGGGAATCGTTGGGGATTGTTGGGGATTGTCGGGGATTGTCGGGGATTGTCGGGGATTGTCGAGGATTGTTGGGGATTGTCGGGGATTGTCGGGGATTGTCGGGGATTGTTGGGGATTGTTGGGGATTGTTGGGAATTGTTGGGGATTGTTGGGGATTGTCGGGGATTGTCGGGGATTGTTGTTGGAGATTGTTGTTGGGGATTGTTGTTGGGGATTGTTGGGGATTGTTGGGGATTGTTGTTGGGGATTGTTGGGGATTGTTGGGATTGTTGGGGATTGTTGGGGATTGTTGGGGATTGTTGGGGATTATTGGGGATTGTTGGGGATTGTTGGGGATCGTTGGGGATCGTTGGGGATCGTTGGGGATCGTTGGGGATCGTTGGGGATCGTTGGGTATCGTTAGGGATCGTTGGGGATCGTTGGGGATCGTTGGGGATCGTTGGGGATTGTTGGGGATTGTTGGGGATTGATGGGGATTGTTGGGGATTGTTGGGGATTGTTGGGGATCGTTGTTGGGGATTGTTGTTTGGGATTGTTGTTGGGGATTGTTGTTGGGGATCGTTGTTGGGGATTGTTGTTGGGGATTGTTGGGGGGGATGGTTGTTGGGGATTGTTGTTGGGGATTGTTGTTGGGGATTGTTGGGGATTGTTGGGGATTGTTGTTGGGGATTGTTGTTGGGGATTGTTGTTGGGGATTGTTGTTGGGGATTGTTGTTGGGGATTGTTGTTGGGGATTGTTGTTGGGGATTGTTGTTGGGGATTGTTGTTTGGGATTGTTGTTGGGGATTGTTGTTGGGGATTGTTGTTGGGGATTGTTGTTGGGGATTGTTGTTGGGGATTGTTGTTGGGGATTGTTGTTGGGGATTGTTGTTGGGGATTGTTGTTGGGGATTGTTGTTGGGGATTGTTGTTGGGGATTGTTGTTGGGGATTGTTGTTGGGGATTGTTGTTGGGGATTGTTGTTGGGGATTGTTGTTGGGGATTGTTGTTGGGGATTGTTGTTGGGGATTGTTGTTGGGGATTGTTGTTGGGGATTGTTGTTGGGGATTGTTGTTGGGGATTGTTGGGGATTGTTGGGGATTGTTGGGGATTGTTGGGGATTGTTGTTGGGGATTGTTGTTGGGGATTGTTGTTGGGGATCGTTGTTGGGGATCGTTGTTGGGGATTGTTGTTGGGGATTGTTGTTGGGGATTGTTGTTGGGGATTGTTGTTGGGGATTGTTGTTGGGGATCGTTGGGGATCGTTGGGGATCGTTGGGGATCGTTGGGGATCGTTGGGTATCGTTAGGGATCGTTGGGGATCGTTGGGGATCGTTGGGGATCGTTGGGGATTGTTGGGGATTGTTGGGGATTGATAGGGATTGTTGGGGATTGTTGGGGATTGTTGGGGATCGTTGTTGGGGATTGTTGTTTGGGATTGTTGTTGGGGATTGTTGTTGGGGATCGTTGTTGGGGATTGTTGTTGGGGATTGTTGTTGGGGATGGTTGTTGGGGATTGTTGTTGGGGATTGTTGTTGGGGATTGTTGGGGATTGTTGGGGATTGTTGTTGGGGATTGTTGTTGGGGATTGTTGTTGGGGATTGTTGTTGGGGATTGTTGTTGGGGATTGTTGTTGGGGATTGTTGTTGGGGATTGTTGTTGGGGATTGTTGTTTGGGATTGTTGTTGGGGATTGTTGTTGGGGATTGTTGTTGGGGATTGTTGTTGGGGATTGTTGTTGGGGATTGTTGTTGGGGATTGTTGTTGGGGATTGTTGTTGGGGATTGTTGTTGGGGATTGTTGTTGGGGATTGTTGTTGGGGATTGTTGTTGGGGATTGTTGTTGGGGATTGTTGTTGGGGATTGTTGTTGGGGATTGTTGTTGGGGATTGTTGGGGATTGTTGGGGATTGTTGGGGATTGTTGGGGATTGTTGTTGGGGATTGTTGTTGGAGATTGTTGTTGAGGATTGTTGTTGGGGATTGTTGTTGGGGATTGTTGGGGATTGTTGTTGGGGATTGTTGTTGGGGATTGTTGTTGGGGATTGTTGTTGGGGATTGTTGTTGGGGATTGTTGTTGAGGATTGTTGTTGAAGATTGTTGTTGGGGATTGTTGTTGGGGATTGTTGTTGGGGATTGTTGTTGGGGATTGTTGTTGGGGATTGTTGGGGATTGTTGGGGATTGTTGGGGATTGTTGGGGATTGTTGGGTATTTTCTGGGATTGTTGGGAATTGTTGGGGTTTGTTGGGGATTGTTGAGGATTGTTGGAGATTGTTGGGGATTGTTGGGGATTGTTGGGGATTGTTGGGGATTGTTGGGGATTGTTGGGGATTGTTGGGGATTGTTGTTGGGGATTGTTGTTGGGGATTGTTGTTGGGAATTGTTGTTGGGGATTGTTGTTGGGGATTGTTGTTGGGGATTGTTGTTGGGGATTGTTGTTGGGGATTGTTGTTGGGGATTGTTGTTGGGGATTGTTGTTGAGGATTGTTGTTGGGGATTGTTGTTGGGGATTGTTGTTGGGGATTGTTGTTGGGGATTGTTGTTGGGGATTGTTGTTGGGGATTGTTGTTGGGGATTGTTGTTGGGGATTGTTGGGGATTGTTGGGGATTGTTGGGGATTGTTGGGGATTGTTGGGGATTGTAGGGGATTGTTTGGGATTGTTGGGGATTGTTGTTGGGGATTGTTGGGGATTGTTGGGGATTGTTGTTGGGGATTGTTGGGGATTGTTGGGGATTGTTGTTGGGGATTGTTGGGGATTGTTGGGGATTGTTGGGGATTGTTGGGGATTGTTGGGGATTGTTGGGGATTGTTGTTGGGGATTGTTGTTGGGGATTGTTGTTGGGGATTGTTGTTGGGGATTGTTGTTGGGGATTGTTGTTGGGGATTGTTGTTGGGGATTGTTGTTGGGAATTGTTGTTGGGGATTGTTGTTGGGGATTGTTGTTGGGGATTGTTGTTGGGGATTGTTGTTGGGGATTGTTGTTGGGGATTGTTGTTGGGGATTGTTGTTGGGAATTGTTGTTGGGGATTGATGTTGGGGATTGTTGTTGGGGATTGTTGTTGGGGATTGTTGTTGGGGATTGTTGTCGGGGATTGTTGGGGATTGTTGGGGATTGTTGGGGATTGTTGGGGATCGTTGGGGATCGTTGGGGATCGTTGGGGATTGTTGGGGATCGTTGGGGATTGTTGTTGGGGATTGTTGTTGGGGATTGTTGTTGGGGATTGTTGTTGGGGATTGTTGTTGGGGATTGTTGTTGGGGATTGTTGGGGATTGTTGGGGTTTGTTGGGGATTGTTGGGGATTGTTGGGGATTGTTGGGGATTGTTGGGGATTGTTGGGGATTGTTGGGGATTGTCGGGGATTGTCGGGGATTGTCGGGGATTGTTGGGGATTGTTAGGGATTGTTGGGGATTGTTGGGGATTGTTGAGGATTGTTGGGGATTGTTGGGGATTGTTGGGGATTGTAGGGGATTGTTGGGGATTGTTGGGGATTGTTGGGGATTGTTGGGGATTGTTGGGGATTATTGGGGATTGTTGGGGATTGTTGGGGATTGTTGGGGATTGTTGGGGATTGTCGGGGATTGTCGGGGATTGTTGGGGATTGTTGGGGATTGTTGGGGATTGTTGGGGATTGTTGGGGATTGTTGGGGATTGTTGGGGATTGTTGGAAATTATTGGGGATTGTTGGTGATTGTTGGGGATCGTTGGGGATCGTTGGGGATCGTTGGGGATCGTTGGGGATCGTTGGGAATCGTTAGGGATCGTTGGGGATCGTTGGGGATCGTTGGGGATCGTTGGGGATTGTTGGGGATTGTTGGGGATCGTTGTTGGGGATTGTTGTTGGGGATTGTTGTTGGGGATTGTTGTTGGGGATCGTTGTTGGGGATTGTTGTTGGGGATTGTTGTTGGGGATGGTTGTTGGGGATGGTTGTTGGGGATTGTTGGGGATTGTTGGGGATTGTTGGGGATTGTAGGGGATTGTTTGGGATTGTTGGGGATTGTTGTTGGGGATTGTTGTTGGGGATTGTTGTTGGGGATTGTTGTTGGGGATTGTTGTTGGGGGTTTGTTGTTGGGGATTGTTGTTGGGGATTGTTGGGGATTGTTGGGGATTGTTGGGGATTGTTGGGGATTGTTGGGGATCGTTGGGGATCGTTGGGGATTGTTGGGGAACGTTGGGGATTGTTGTTGGGGATAGTTGTTGGGGATTGTTGTTGGGGATTGTTGTTGGGGATTGTTGTTGGGGATTGTTGGGGATTGTTGGGGATTGTCGGGGATTGTCGGGGATTGTCGGGGATTGTTGGGGATTGTTGGGGATTGTTGGGGATTGTGGGGGATTGTTGGGGATTGTTGGGGATTGCGGGGGATTGCGGGGGATTGCGGGGGATTGCAAGGGATCGCGGGGGATTGCGGGGGATTGCGGGGAATTGCGGGGGATTGTGGGGGATTGCGGGGGATTGCGGGGGATTGCGGGGGATTGCGGGGGATTGCAACGGATTGCGGGGGATCGCAGGGGATTGCGGGGGATTGCAAGGGATTGCGGGGGATTGCGGGGGATAGCGGGGGATTGCGGGGGATTGCGGGGGACTGCAGGGGATTGCGGGGGATCGCGGGGGATTGCGGGGGATTGCGGGGGATTGCGGGGGATTGCGGGGGACTGCGGGGGATTGCGGGGGATCGCGGGGGATTGCGGGGGATTGCCGCGGATTGCGGGGGATTTCGGGGGATTGCGGGGGATTGCAAGGGATTGCGGGGGATTGCGGGGGATTGCGGGGGATTGCGGGGGATTGCGGGGGATTGCGGGGGATTGCGGGGGATTGCGGGGGATCGCGGGGGATTGCGGGGGATTGCGGGGGATTGCGGGGGATTGCAAGGGGTCGCGGCAAATCGCGACGGGTCGCGGCGGGTCGCGGCGGGTCGCGGCGAATCGAGGCAAATCGCGGCGGGTCGCGGCGGGTCGCGGCAAATCGCGGCGGGTCGCGGCGGGTCGCGGCGGGTCGCGGCGAATCGAGGCGGGTCGCGGCGGGTCGCGGCAAATCGCGGCGGGTCGCGGCGGGTCGCGGCGGGTCGCGGCGAATCGAGGCAAATCGCGGCGGGTCGCGGCGGGTCGCGGCGAATCGAGGCAAATCGCGGCGGGTCGCGGCGGGACGCGGCGGGTCGCGGCGGGTCGCGGCGGGTCGCGGCGAATCGAGGCAAATCGCGGCGGGTCGCGGCGGGTCGCGGCAAATCGCGGCGGGTCGCGGCGAATCGAGGCAAATCGCGGCGGGTCGCGGCGGGTCGAGGCAAATCGCGGCGGGTCGCGGCGGGTCGCGGCGAATCGAGGCAAATCGCGGCGGGTCGCGGCGGGTCGCGGCGGGTCGCGGCGAATCGAGGCAAATCGCGGCGGGTCGCGGCGGGTCGCGGCGAATCGAGGCAAATCGCGGCGGGTCGCGGCGGGTCGCGGCAAATCGCGGCGGGTCGCGGCGGGTCGCGGCGGGTCGCGGCGAATCGAGGCAAATCGCGGCGGGTCGCGGCGGGTCGAGGCAAATCGCGGCGGGTCGCGGCGGGTCGCGGCGAATCGAGGCAAATCGCGGCGGGTCGCGGCGGGTCGCGGCGAATCGAGGCAAATCGCGGCGGGTCGCGGCGGGTCGAGGCAAATCGCGGCGGGTCGCGGCGGGTCGCGGCGAATCGAGGCAAATCGCGGCGGGTCGCGGCGGGTCGCGGCGAATCGAGGCGAATCGAGGCAAATCGCGGCGGGTCGCGGCGGGTCGCGGCGAATCGAGGCAAATCGCGGCGGGTCGCGGCGGGTCGCGGCGGGTCGCGGCGAATCGAGGCAAATCGCGGCGGGTCGCGGCGGGTCGCGGCAAATCGCGGCGGGTCGCGGCGGGTCGCGGCGAATCGAGGCAAATCGCGGCGGGTCGCGGCGGGTCGCGGCGAATCGAGGCGAATCGAGGCAAATCGCGGCGGGTCGCGGCGGGTCGCGGCGAATCGAGGCAAATCGCGGCGGGTCGCGGCGGGTCGCGGCAAATCGCGGCGGGTCGCGGCGGGTCGCGGCGGGTCGCGGCGAATCGAGGCAAATCGCGGCGGGTCGCGGCGGGTCGCGGCGAATCGAGGCGAATCGAGGCAAATCGCGGCGGGTCGCGGCGGGTCGCGGCGAATCGAGGCAAATCGCGGCGGGTCGCGGCGGGTCGCGGCAAATCGCGGCGGGTCGCGGCGGGTCGCGGCGGGTCGCGGCGAATCGAGGCGGGTCGCGGCGGGTCGCGGCAAATCGCGGCGGGTCGCGGCGGGTCGCGGCGGGTCGCGGCGAATCGAGGCAAATCGCGGCGGGTCGCGGCGGGTCGCGGCGAATCGAGGCAAATCGCGGCGGGTCGCGGCGGGACGCGGCGGGTCGCGGCGGGTCGCGGCGGGTCGCGGCGAATCGAGGCAAATCGCGGCGGGTCGCGGCGGGTCGCGGCAAATCGCGGCGGGTCGCGGCGAATCGAGGCAAATCGCGGCGGGTCGCGGCGGGTCGCGGCGAATCGAGGCAAATCGCGGCGGGTCGCGGCGGGTCGCGGCGAATCGAGGCAAATCGCGGCGGGTCGCGGCGGGTCGCGGCGAATCGAGGCAAATCGCGGCGGGTCGCGGCGGGTCGCGGCAAATCGCGGCGGGTCGCGGCGGGTCGCGGCGGGTCGCGGCGAATCGAGGCAAATCGCGGCGGGTCGCGGCGGGTCGAGGCAAATCGCGGCGGGTCGCGGCGGGTCGCGGCGAATCGAGGCAAATCGCGGCGGGTCGCGGCGGGTCGCGGCGAATCGAGGCAAATCGCGGCGGGTCGCGGCGGGTCGAGGCAAATCGCGGCGGGTCGCGGCGGGTCGCGGCGAATCGAGGCAAATCGCGGCGGGTCGCGGCGGGTCGCGGCGAATCGAGGCGAATCGAGGCAAATCGCGGCGGGTCGCGGCGGGTCGCGGCGAATCGAGGCAAATCGCGGCGGGTCGCGGCGGGTCGCGGCGGGTCGCGGCGAATCGAGGCAAATCGCGGCGGGTCGCGGCGGGTCGCGGCAAATCGCGGCGGGTCGCGGCGGGTCGCGGCGAATCGAGGCAAATCGCGGCGGGTCGCGGCGGGTCGCGGCGAATCGAGGCGAATCGAGGCAAATCGCGGCGGGTCGCGGCGGGTCGCGGCGAATCGAGGCAAATCGCGGCGGGTCGCGGCGGGTCGCGGCGGGTCGCGGCGAATCGAGGCGAATCGCGGCGGGTCGCGGCAAATCGCGGCGGGTCGCGGCGGGTTATGTAATGTTATGTGATGTTAGGTTAGGTTAGGTTAGGTTAGGTTAGGTTAGGTTAGGTTAGGTTAGGTTAGGTTAGGTTAGGTTAGGTTAGGTTAGGTTAGGTTAGGTTAGGTTAGGTTAGGTTAGGTTAGGTTAGGTTAGGTTAGGTTAGGTTAGGTTAGGTTAGGTTAGGTTAGGTTAGGTTAGGTTAGGTTAGGTTAGGTTAGGTTAGGTTAGGTTAGGTTAGGTTAGGTTAGGTTAGGTTAGGTTAGGTTAGGTTAGGTTAGGTTAGGTTAGGTTAGGTTAGGTTAGGTTAGGTTAGGTTAGGTTAGGTTAGGTTAGGTTAGGTTAGGTTAGGTTAGGTTAGGTTAGGTTAGGTTAGGTTAGGTTAGGTTAGGTTAGGTTAGGTTAGGTTAGGTTAGGTTAGGTTAGGTTAGGTTAGGTTAGGTTAGGTTAGGTTAGGTTAGGTTAGGTTAGGTTAGGTTAGGTTAGGTTAGGTTAGGTTAGGTTAGGTTAGGTTAGGTTAGGTTAGGTTAGGTTAGGTTAGGTTAGGTTAGGTTAGGTTAGGTTAGGTTAGGTTAGGTTAGGTTAGGTTAGGTTAGGTTAGGTTAGGTTAGGTTAGGTTAGGTTAGGTTAGGTTAGGTTAGGTTAGGTTAGGTTAGGTTAGGTTAGGTTAGGTTAGGTTAGGTTAGGTTAGGTTAGGTTAGGTTAGGTTAGGTTAGGTTAGGTTAGGTTAGGTTAGGTTAGGTTAGGTTAGGTTAGGTTAGGTTAGGTTAGGTTAGGTTAGGTTAGGTTAGGTTAGGTTAGGTTAGGTTAGGTTAGGTTAGGTTAGGTTAGGTTAGGTTAGGTTAGGTTAGGTTAGGTTAGGTTAGGTTAGGTTAGGTTAGGTTAGGTTAGGTTAGGTTAGGTTAGGTTAGGTTAGGTTAGGTTAGGTTAGGTTAGGTTAGGTTAGGTTAGGTTAGGTTAGGTTAGGTTAGGTTAGGTTAGGTTAGGTTAGGTTAG